>NW_026542604.1:4014464-5352619 GCF_028750875.1 Macrosteles quadrilineatus | reverse complement strand
TCCTGATGGTAAAATATTGCAATATAATAAAACTTTATTACATTCTTATTATTTTTTAAAATATTTCGTGATCTTGGGGGTTTGAGATTGTCATTCCACAAAAAATGCATTTTGATAGGTAATGAAAGTATAATAAACTTGCTATATTTATATTTATTTTAAATAGGTACCTACTTGTTTTAATGATTATTTTAATTAAAAATGTTACTCTTTATTAAGTTTATAAAATTCGAAAATAGTTTATTTATATCTATAATATTATGACCACGATTTGATTTCTGTATTTTTGTTTAAATCGGATGTATGCTAAGTTTTATACATGTTTAAAACATACATACAATTTAACTTAGGCTGAAATTTTACACAAAGGTAGATTTGGAATTTGTTTGTAGACAAATAGGTATTCACTTCCATGAAATCTTTTCAGATGCTACATGAACGTACTTGCAATATCTAAGTTTTAGGGGAATATAAACATTCAAATATCTATATGTAGAAACTACAATTTGACATTTCGAAGAGAATAAAAATAATATTGATTTGAATGTAAATTCAATTTTCCCATAATTAAGGTCAACTGTCCTGTTCAAAAATTTGGTTGCTGCTAGCTTTTTATAAGATAAAAAATCAAGAATATATGAATCAACAGATATATAAGCCTATAATTTTAATTAATCAAATTCATCCATTACTATTTAATGAATTAAATATTTTCATCACAACTGCCCTGGCATTAAAAAACACAAAAAGGAACATAACCCAGTTAGGGAGAATATTTTATTCAATTAATTAACCAAATACGGATTAAACTTGTAATCTATATATGAGGGGAAATAAGTACAGTATAAAAAAGATTACAGTATCATTCTATTTTATTAATTGGAAATACATTAATTAATGTATATTGTATATTATGTATACTTATTTCATCACAAAAGTGCTAACCTTCAAAGAATTCTTATGATGCAAATCATCCAGTCGCTTTCTGATAAATGGTGGATTGATTGCCAATCCATCCAACGTCTTGCAGCGAGAGAGAGCAACGTAGGAGAGACCGATCGTGAACTCTGTACGCCCCAAGTCCACGACAACCTAATAATAATTTAAAAGTATTACATAAAAACCAAATAATTCATTTTAACTTTTCTGTTAGAAAGTTGAATCTCTAAGCATCTGTTATTTTAGACGTTTAAAATTTTAACGAACTATTTTCTTTATTACTATTGTGCTGACTGACAATATATATACAGTCATATACATATTAAAATGAACTAATAGTGTTTTTTGGCATATAGGGGCTTCAAAACGAATATGTATAACGGTTTCAATCTTAAAGGCTTACCACACAACCTATGGTAATAGATTCTTGTCCATAAGGGAAATTCAATAAAATGGGGGTTTTATAGACTTGTCGATTATATTTTGATTTAGCTCAGTTGAGGATGTATGATTTTAAATATTTTACGATAAATTTTACATATTTCATTTATATTATATAAGTCTAAAAGTTATTAGTTTCTTGTTTGGAAATTAAACAGATTCTTTGATAAACTTTACATGATTTTATATATGTAGATTGTTATTACTCGTAAACAACACATAGACCTATTTTTGCTATTGAAATACACTCTGGCAAACCTTATCCAGGCCCTAATGTTTGAAATTTAGATGATTGAAAAATAATAAAAGTAATTTATTTATATATTGAAATGGAAACTTAATATATGTTGGTATATTTTAACGGATTTATAAAGCAGGTACAGGAATTATGAATAGCAAATCAAACTGTAAATGTTTGAAATTATTTGGACGTGCACCATAAATTATAGTTCAGAGTAATATTATAGTAATTATAGTATATGGAATTGTCTAGGTATACGAACCTAGCAAATTAAATGCAAACGTAACTGTAGATTGATAAATACTATTGCCTTTAAATATAAACCCATTGAAGAATTGCCATAGTATTAACGTCATGTATATAGTAAAAATACATTATAGCTATTTATTTTTAGAATAATAATTTATATTTTGCCTAAAATCAAATGACAACTTACCCGGTCGTATGTTTGGCCTTGAGATTGGTGGACTGTGCTTGCCCAAGCCAGATCCAAAGGAATCTGCTCTCTTGTGCAAGTTGCATTTCCTTTCTTCCATGATCTTATTATCGGAGAGATCGGAAATGTATCTCGCTGCATCCTCGGTCCAGAATATTTGGCGAAATTCACCATGACAGCTATTGGTAGATCATTTGGGGTGGATTTTCCAGACTCGTATACAATTGCCACGACTTCGCCGATGGCACCGTTGACAAGCCCAGAAGCCACCCACAAGTTGGCCTTGAGCACAACTAAAGCTCCTTCCGCGAGGTAGATCACCTTCTGGAGACCTCCAGCGTCATCGCTAGTTCCCTGACTTGCCACCAAGTTGTTGTGTTTAGCAGGGATGCGAGCTACTGGGGAATGCAGGCCTAGTAGTCGGTTTAGGTTGAAAGCTTTAGCCGTCATTCTCAGGGAAAAGATGTGAATGGCATCGTTGAAGTTTCGTCGTTCTTCTTCCGTCAAGTTGATATAAAAGCGGTTACTGAAAACTGCATATGTTGCGACCGTGCAACAACCCCTGGCAACCTCGTCAAGGGCTTGCCTATAAAAATAATTATAAATTATGTAATGGTTTATTGTTGTTCTCAAAACTATGTTATTTTTTTAGTAAAGAGTCACAGTATATTTATATATGAAATGCTTATATGACATACACATTAAAAAATTTAGAATTTCCATAGTATACATGAAATTATATACTATTAATACATATCATCTATATATTAATAGGCAAGAAAATCTCTTTATATTTTTTTCTCAGCTCGTTTGCATCGCAGGGAACATCTACGCATATTGTTAGAAAGATATTTTACTGTAGATGTGCAGAATCTCTTTAATGATAAAGGCAAAAATAAGCACATAAAATTAATTTAAAATAAATGACATGGGCCTTATAGGTTGCCATGCTGGTGCCGAAATCTGCATCTACAAAAGACGAAGTGCGTTTGTATGTATATGACATATGGACTCCGAAACCCAGAGATTTTTAAGAGGTCCAGTGTCAGACTTTTGGAATGACAATGTTTACAAGTAAATATAATTTAAGCATATGATTACATTCACCAACTGTTTTGTAGGTTTGAATAATCACAAAATTCTGCATTAGTCATAATTTGAAATAGTGCCACACTGTTTCCACAGAATGCTTCACAGAAATCTGTTTACTAATATGTAAGTAGCTGTTTCAGTTTAACTAAAATGTTTCAAGTATTGTCCATAAAGTAGGGCTTTATATCCCGTTGCAAGGCATGGGGTCAGCCGCTAGTATGAAATACTTAATATTATTCAATTTAGCCATAATTCAATATTTACACTATGAAATGCCATAATAATAATTGTCAAAGTTTATTTTATCGAAATCATGGGCTTACCTAAAGGTGTTATCAGTCTGTCTCATTGATTGAGTCAAGACAACAGCATGTTGGAACTGAGACACAGCAAATGCTCCTTTTATTTCAAGTTCACTCTTCGCTGATGGGGAATAGAGTGGTTTGCTTGCAACTGGGGGTAGCTGTCTGATGTCTCCTATGAGGTAGATACGAATCCCTCCAAAAATCTAAAAATTAATAAATAATTATAAGCAAGGACAGCTAGTTTGGTTAGATTTATTTTATATCCATAAGCAATCTATATAGGTAATTAATATTGTACTACAATTAGAGCTTTAAATTTCACTTAAACCCAAAAAATTCTCAAATAATATTATTTTTTCAGAATTGAGAAAGAGAATGCAATCCTAATACTAAAATGTTAATCATTTCTACCTCTGGTACACAAAATATATTTTCTTATATTTTCTGATATTTTCTTTATTTAATTAAAAAACAAGATTTTGAACTTAAAAAAAAATGTGTGTTATAAGGTGGAAAAAAATGTTTAATCACAATAGTTCCAAACCTGTGTATAACTCAATATAGGGCTGAGGAGAGTAATAACAATAGTTCAAACTGAATAATAATTTTTCAATGTGATATGTTATTAGTAAATGCCAAAAACAAAATTCATTATAAAACTTTTATATAAATTACTACCTGAGAGTTACACTGAGGCTTGGATTCTGCACATCTTTGCTCTATCATCCCAAAAAGTGAAAGTCCTATCATCGAATACTCATCGATGATGATGAAACGGATCTTATCCATGTCTTCAAGGAATCTGTAAAGCATTTAATTTTTTATTTTGTTGAACGTAAACGTAATATAAATACCCCCACTGCAGCAAATTTGCAGATTAAGCAAATTTGCATTTGCCTGGTTGATATCTCATTAAAAAGACATTATTAATTTTCAATATCTAAATAACATAGTTTAACGAGTTCTTAGGTTTGCTGCTACAGAGAAGGAAAGAGGTAATTTTACTAAATGTTTATAGTAGGGCCTATAGGGAAAAGTAAATTTATATGCTAAATTTTATCAAAATATATCTATAAAACAGCAAACTACATTTGTTTATTTATGCTCCATATGATTACAGCTTTTTTAATTTTTCTCGCATAACCATTAAGCGCATGACAATTATCAATACACCAACTTAAGTCATTTGTTTTTTTTTATTCTATTTAATGGTTTAAAAAAAATTGCTAATTTTTTTGTTTTTAGGGTTGAAAATTGGGAAATCCAATGTTTACTCCACAAAACCTTCCATAAACCCCTTTTCCCTTAGTCCAATCATGCTGGTTCGCAAACTCGTTTGAATAAATGTATGTTTAAACGTTTGTAGTTCGTTCCAAATTTCATCAAAACTCGATCATTTTTGCCTAGGGCTATAGCTTATTATTTGCTATATCAGGGATTTTAAGCCATAGCAAAGGAGATCTCAACTATATGAAGCTACATACCGAGTTTTATCAACATTTATTAAGAAATAAGTAAGATATAGCATTTTATTTGGGAATAGAGTACGCAGGTATGTGACACAGATATTTATAATCGGCGGATTTAGGCCATAATATAGTAGATTTAATATACATAAAGCTATAATATTATAGGTAACTGTTATTATTAATGTACAGTATGTTTAAATAATAGGAGGTTATTTTATTTTCCCCCCATTATTGGGTCATATAAACATTGGGACAAAGTAATGTGTTTACCACTGTTGATTTTCTCAGTATATAATTGAAATATAACACTAATCTACACTTACTACTAAGTTGATTTTTCCCTAAATCAAAATTCAATGGTTAAAAGTATAAAATCCGTTTACTTAAACTTTAAATAGTTTTTGATTTTTTCAAGGTATATTTTTATCAATGTTATGAATTAAATCACCCTTGATGCTTATATTTAATTTTAAACTAAGTATAAATTGATCAATATCCAAACAATTTTCTGTACAATAATCTATGATAGCCTATATTGAGTTAATTTAGGCAAATCCATTGATTTTTTTTATCTCACCTCTTCTTGGCAGCTCCCTCGAGAGGTCTGTAACCTGACGTCCTGACTGGTATGCTCAAAGCAGCGTGAATCGTGTTACCGTTGATGTTTAGGGCAGCAGACCCTGTGGGGGCGAGCAACAGATAGCTAGCACTACCCAGGCCAGGAGTTTCTTTTAGGCGAGATGTCATAGACTTAATGACTGTACTTTTGCCACACCCGGCTTTCCCTTGTATGATAACCAACTGAATGGCATCATTAGGGGATCCATGCAGCTCTGCACTTATTTGGCTATCAAGAATGGCCAAAACCTAAAAATGTTTTTTATGTGATTGATAATAAATAAAACATTATGGGGAAAATTTTAGAAAACACTATGTCACACATTTATAATTTATCATCTACATTCAGTGGTTACTGGAAACCTTGGAATTTAGTCACTTCAATTTAACATAAAACAATAAAATTATCAACCCAACTTCAGCTATTCCATGTTTTCTTAGTATCGATTTTTTTTCACCACTCTCGTGGTAACTATGAACCAAATTTATACTATTAATTAAGAAATAAATCTTTATATTATTTACTGTCAGAAATAATGAAGGAATTTTTCAAGGATCCATTTCTCTAAGGGTTTTAATCAAAGGATTTTATCGCAGATAGTATTTGACCCATGGCACTGTATATTGTTACAATAATATTAATATTATTGTAATTCTAATTAATTGGAACATTTCATTTTAATTGAAAATTAAGTTTTATGAAACTCAAAGTTTAAATTAATTTATCACCTGGCGCTGCTCTGCATTCAATTCTATGGAAGTGGACTGTTGTTCTGGAACTTCGATTTCAAGTCGTTTTCAGGATTCCAAATGCTTCCTGAGAAGAGCCGGATCATCAAATATTGCTGATGAGGCGTTCCAGTTGTATTGAACATCAATTTCGCGCCTCCCAGGCTCTACTTGATCAACACCTCCGTTCGGCATTTTTTTTGATACAGCAATCCATTCGTCTCCAGGAATTGCCTCCTGTGACGCTGGAATTTCTTCATAGTCGTCATCAGGAATTGGAATATCCAAAGATGGATTTCCTTGAACTTGGAGGAAATTGTATACTTCTTCCCATGACTGAAAATTACCTATAACAATGTGATAAAAATGAGATTAACATTAGTTATATCTATCATTTTTAGTATAAACGAACTACTAATTAGTTTTTTATACATATACATATGGGTATACTTTTGTATACCCAGAAACAAAATTGGTAAGAGAAGAAGTTCCGCATTTTTGTAGCTACCGAAATTACATAACTACTGTTAAACATGCACAGTAGTTTGGTATTGCGAGGTATAATCAATATACTTCAATACAAATCTATATATTGAAATAAGACCTCTTAAATAGAATTTTGAATGTTTTTCCATTGCCCATTAATTAACCAGCTACACCGTAACCGTGACTCTCAAAATTATTTTATCATAATGTATGAGTACAGTAACACTCTCGATTATCCAAAGTCTTTGGTACCGTGGTTACCTCAAATCCCGCAAACTTTGGATGAAATTGAGTATACTTGAATATTGAGGTTAGAAAGTAAGACAATTGTGTACGGTTTTATTAATTTAAATATAAACCAATAAATACGAAGATAGAATCACTTTTAAGAAGCAAATAAATGATAATATTTAAAATTAACACAAACCTATATATTAAAAATAATTGGTTTTTCTTTTCCAAGTTGGTTCGGCCCTTCTACCTGGCTGATTTTCATAATTTTGGCCATGAATTAAAGGTATATACGTACAGATTTGCAATCAAGTATTGGCATTAATTTATCTGACAAATATTTTGAGTTATGCACGAAAGCAACTTCCTCCTTGTATATTTCTTATTGGAGATTGGGAATTTATTTTCCTAGTTCATTTGGCTTCTACCCAACCGATATTCAAAATATTGAGCTTAAAATAAATCTATACAATGACAGATTTTCCATCAAACGTAATCATTCATTTACTTCTAATAAATAAATCATACATTAAAGCATCACCTAAATCTTGGTTCAACTGTTGGTTTTTTAACTCTTAGATCAGTGACTGATTATGACAGTTAACCAGTGAGTGTTAAATAGGTATGAAAATGTTGTCCATTTTCAAATATTAATAGCATTCTGTTAATATTTTTAATAGAATTCTAAAATACATAGTTGAGCATTTACGCATGACTACCAATTCAGGTTTGATGTGAATGTAGCAATATACAAATTCTATCCTAATAATAATATAAGTGAGACTGTTTGGATATATGTATGGATGGATTGATTTTTGTGACAAGTAATTGCGAAAAATACTGATTGGACTGGGCTGAAATTTGGGGTGATTATAGCTCACATTCCCGATTAACATATAGACTACTGTATTCTTATCACAAAAATACTTTTGGGCGAAGCCCCAGTGGATCTGTAATTTCCCATGTTAACCTTATGAGTATTCCTATTTAAAAGGAACAAAATAATTTTGTTAACTGTTTTAACTACAGAAGTTGGTTCTATGATATTAAATAGCATTAAACAGTTATAAGGTTTATCAACAGGGTGCAGCACTATTAGTTTGAATTATCTTCTAATTTGAACCCACCCAAAATTCAAATATTTCAAGACTGAATTTTATACATTGCGCTTCTTATGGGGTTTGTATTTAGTTAGCATCAAAAAGCTGTAAAAAATGAGAATTTCAATTTTTTATTGTTTAGGGGCAGAAATGGAACATTATGGCTATTGTAGATGTGCTATACTATATCATGTTATTAATTAAAATAACCAAATATTCAAACATTTTCCTCTCCCTTTGCAGACACCAAGCATGAGTTTAACTACAATGAGCATTCTAACTTGTATTCCAACCCCGTACAAAGGACAGGTACTCTGCTAGTATTATATAAAACATTAAAATTTAGGTGATTACAATTACCATGATTATTGACTGTGGTTATATAGATTGTAATACCTTTTGCTACATTTTCATCTCGCCAAGGGACCTTAAGGAGCACTTCCTGTCGAAAGAAGGCCTCCCTCAATGAAGGATCAGAGGTTATCTTCCTTCGAGGGAAGACACTAACGATAGCTGGGGCACGACGACGAGTCCACGTTCCTTGCCTCTTCGGAACAAATAAACTTGCCACATCCCATAGTGAAACATCCTCTAACTCCAAAGGACGTTTGATGTACTTTTCTATGAGAGAGGTGTTAACGTGTTCATCCTAGAAAAGGAAATTAAATATATGATTGACCTTTTAAGAGTGTTCATTACAACTATTGTATTTATTTTATTTGCTGTGAAACTACGATTTTTAACTGTTACTAATTTAAATACGTAAACGGTTTTTTGTGTTAAAACTTTCAATTTAAAATTTCAAATCGTGGAATATTTAGGTAACATTTACTTTTTAACATAATTTTGATGATTAGTTATTAGAAATAGTTTTTCAATAAATAATTTTATAAAGATATCTTAGTTAAAAAAATCTTATCATTTGTTATATCAAAAATAAATACCGTACTATCAATGTTGTTGTGAGAAAATTTGGCATTTGACAAACCTAAATAACACTTTTCTTAAGCACATTATTCACCTAAAATTAAAAGGTTTATGTAATATTTATTTTCTATACCAGTTAATGTTGATAAAACATATCAATAAAAGATTATCATTATGTATTTTTCCTATATCTGTTTGATCAGTAATTTAATATTTTAAAACACTTACTACATGTTCACTTGTTGGCACTTGTACTCTAGCAGGGATCCACTCTCCTGCTCCGAAATTCAGTTTTACAAAAGCTCTTGATGCAGAAAATAGTTTTTTCCCAGTAGTTAGATGGAGAACTTCTTGGCTTGAGAAGTCTCTCTCGCTACAAGTTTGCACCAAAAGCTTCTGTACAGCCTTCCTTGCGGGCTCAGTGTCATCTACTTTAGTTAGAATGTTCTCAAACATTTCTGCCATTGTTTTAGATTTGACCTACAATAATAACAATAATAATAATAATAAATTAACAATATTGTTAAAATATAAAAATCTATGCAAACCTTATGGTACCAATTCCTGAGGGATGAACATTGTATAATGGTAATTAAAAGTAAATCAAATGATGTATAATTTTTACGTATATGTTTTATTCATTAGGGGTTTTATCTGTTAAATCCTCTTTTTACACCGTTTACTTGATATATTTTTATGATCAAGGTGTCATTTCAAAACTTATAACCTAGCCCATGTTATATTAAAATTTATTTTAGTTAATCTTTGTTCAAATTTTCATTACAAGTTTTCAAATTAAAATTTTAGTAAATTAGTGAATTTCAGCATTTGAAGGAAATACCCAAAGCCATTTATTAAGATAATTGTGCAAGCAAGCATATATATATATATATATATATATATTATACTTAAGCAAACATTACTTGTAGAAGACTATAGGAATATGTCATTGTAAAAAATATTATATTTGCATTTTTTCTTACCTCCGATTTACTGGCATATTTTGCCATATAGTTGAGGAAGGCATCTTTGGACATGACAGCCGTGATGTCCATGTTGGCTCGCCACAACTGCAACGTCCACGGATTATATTTATTAAGAAGGGCATCATTTCTCTTAGTTACAAGCTCCATGAATCCCTTCTCATTGGTGTAAACGTGGCTTATGTCACTGAGGTCAAATGGGAATTTGTACCGGCATTCTAATTGGTTTGTCCTTTTATTTTTTCGGAGACAATAACTGGTAGAGCAGCGGGTGTGTCGCTGTACTTTATTCACCAATTCTGAGAGATCTACTTGCCGGTCTTCCACTTCCAACAAACGTTTCCGACATGGATGTATTTCTGCAAGTGGAGTGTTGAGCCCCGGATTCATGGTACAAATCAGGTTGTCGAAATACCTAAAGAAAATTATCGTTATAGCATTGACTATTGGATACAGAAGTTGCTGGGTCATAACAGTTGCTATAGCTCATAATAAGTCATTCCATTAGTTTTACTTGGTAAAAGCCACCGTGTAATCAGCAGAAATCAGTAATTATACCAGCACAATCTGTAGGTTGCTCACATGAACTAAGATAAATTTGATTAAAAAGCTGGCGACAACTTTAAAACGGGGATGGAATGTCTAGTTGTGTTATGGTTGATTTATTTTTCTATTAAAATGTTTTTTTTATATTTGTATTATATTATTTTGTTTGTAACAGTTGCATTCAAATACCTCACCTATTATAACAAAATAGTTAAATAACTTGACAGTGTGTATTAGTGAATTTCCCATACATAGGGAATAAGCTATTACCGTAGTACTCATGGTAAGACCTGGACCTGGGACCGATTTACTTTTTTGTTTTGAGGTCTCTAGAGGCCAAAAACACCATCCGTTTGATTTCATATATATATATATATATATATATATATGTCCGTTAGCACGAAAACTCGACTCAAACAAAAATGATCCTATTTTGATGAAATTTGGTACAAACGTGTAAACCTACATTTATTCGAACGAGTTCGCGAACCAGCGTGATTGGACTATGGGGACGGGAGTTTATGGGGAAAATAGGGTTTTCCCATTTTCGACCCTAAAAACAGAAAATTTCACAATTCTTTCCAAACTATTATGTAGAGCTTAAAAAAAAACAAATAATTTAGTATATTGAAGCGTTATTATGCGCCTAATGGTTATGGAGAAAATTCCAAAAAATTGTTAATTTAAAATTCCCATGTTATTCTTATGGAGAAAAAATCAACTGTTATAGTTTGTTTGTTTATGAACATATTTTGATTAAATTTTGAAAAAAAATATCTTACCAAACGACAGTATTAGCGTTTAACAACAAAAAACATTTTTATCCTTGTAGCAGCAAACTTAAGTACTCGTTAAACTAAATATATTTAAATAGGGAATAAATGAGATAATTTTAAAGAGACATTTGAGTGTAAATCCAATCAGGCAAATGGAAATTCGCTTAGTCTGCAGGTTTGCTGTGGCGGGGGTATATTTAATATCAAATATAAAAAAATAAATTTCTGTGTCAATTTGTGTAAATTAAAGCGTATGGGGAAAGCACTAACTTTTAAAAGTCTAACACTATTAGCATCTCCGCCGCAATCTTATACTTGAACTGAAGTTAAAAAAAAAATACAAAAGTTTTAGTTTTGGATGCAGTTTTTAACATGGAAATACTATATCACACAATTTCATAAATAAACAATTTAAATTGTTGATTTTAATTTTTCAATACTAAGGATCAATACTCACCCAACAACCTGATTTAATTCCTCCTCTGTCATCTGTGATAGTCGAGTGACATCGGGCGCATCCTTCAGCCACAGAAGCATGTGGATGTGTGGGCTTCCGCGATGCTGCCACTCGTATCGTCGCCAGAAGTCCTTCACACCAAGCTGCTTCGAGAGAATTTGGTCGAGAAAGAATTCTGTTCTTTCATAAAAGAACCAACTTGGCGTAAGTGGGTTATCTGCCACAAGTCGACGTCTTTCAAGATCAGTTGCCTCAACATTGCCAAAAATTCGGGAAATATCTGGCCAGTGAAGGTCAGCGGCACTCAGTGTTAAAAACACTGTGGGCAGGCCAAGCTGTGCTTCCATGTCGAGAAGCTCTCCCAGCCGAGCTCGCCAGTAGGGCCGAGTACCTGTAATTTGATAACCTTAAAGTAAACTATTTATTTTAATATTGCAATACTTCTGATTTAACATGATATAGGCTAATTAAAATAAAGTAATGAACTTTTTTATTACTTGATTAACCAAACTAATGTAAATATTAAAAATATTTTTCGGATGATTGTAAAGCTACTACAGTATTCAGATTGGAAATACAAATTCTTGATCAATTCCATAAGTTTTAGAAACAAAAGTCATATTAATCCCTTATTATTCAATTTGTAAACGGAATAAAAAATTAATATTCCTTACAAAATACTAAGAACGAATATGCTATGCATAAATGTTTGAATTTCTATACGTTAAAAATATGGTACAGAAACATTGTCAAGCATCTATGTGTAGTCAGTGGCTGACAAATTTTTAAGGCTGTTACAAGTAAAGCTTTTGTATAGATAATAATTATAAAGTTGACTAAATAACGCCAATTACCTCTTAGCTTGTTTGCATAAAACATAATTTTTTTCACGATAAATGGATCTCGCTTCACCATTTCTTTTAGATCTTGGATTGATTTCCCAATCAACTCCTCATGCCGCCGTACAAACAAATTTCCAGATCTAAGGGCGCTCCACCTCATTTCCGAGTTAAGGGCAAAAAACCTTTAAAACAAATTACACAGACTTATAATAACAATTTCAAACGTTACAAATATTTTGAAAATATCAAAAGACTTGCACTTGGTATACTTTGTGTTACCACTTACGTGATATTTACCTTTGACTTTAATATCTAAGAGAAAACGGTCAATTATGCATTTTATAAACTACTGTTAAATTACTTCAGTTTGAGTTAGGTCAGGATTGTGTGAGCAGAGGTTTTTATTTGAGGGAATTGTGTATCTAAAATTAATCATTTCTCAAAAGAACATTCTATATACATATTTGTATTTATTGAAAAATATTTAATTTCTATATTCAAATGTTCTATTGTCTATATGTTACGGGGATCATGGGTTACCTCCTTTTTCTTAAATTGCAATTGATTTACTTTACAGAACCTACAATTTTAAACTTGTGAATTTTTACAAAAAATATTAGTCAGGTTTTTTATTGGCAAAAAATATAATATTCCTCATATTTTCTGAGGTTTACTTATATTATTAGTGGCATGATTAACCTGGTTATTCTGATTGAAGACAATTATTAGGAAAAATGACTTAAAATCTAGAAACTGTTTGACTACTAACCTGAACCGAGGATCATTGGCAAATCGGTGGTCATGAAAGAGCATGAGGTGCTTGAAGTACTCAGTTGGGGAAATCTTACTCTCTCGAGGATTAGACAAATCTGCATTTCCAGTTGGGAACAATGCTGGAAATGCTTGTGTAATGTAACCCGGAGTCCTGAATTCCTCAATTGGGTTACTGCCGATGGAAGGCCAATCCAGAACCGCCGCAACTTGGGCATCCTGGTGAGGTGTCGTCATACTGGGAACGCTAGTTTCTATTACCTGTATAAATTTATATTTTTAAGTTAGTTTAACATTTAATTGTTTATTTCTTGCAGTTCTTTACTACTTTTTTAAACTAACCCCCTTTATTAGAAAAAAATACGCATAAAATAATTACAAAATAATACATTTAAATTATGATATGCAATCACTCCTAAAGAATATTCACCAGTCTAGTAGATTTGCTATACACAAAAAAACTGATAAATTATTGTTTTTTAAAGATTATTCTCTTATGCAAAGGTATGACTTCATGTTAATTTTTGTTTCGTAACAATAATGGGAAAAGTAAAATTATAAACAAAATCTTACCATGGTGTTAAAGTACTGTACTAATACTTCTAACCCAAATATTAGTAAATGCAAAACAAGCTTATCTCATTAATCAGATCGGATTTTAAATAAAAAGATAATAATACCTCATTTTCCAAAGGATCTTGATTTTCTGACTCCCCTTCTGATGGATCAAAAAATGAAGGCAGAAATGCTGATGCGTCCCCATCCTCAGGCAGTAACGCCATATTTTCATCAGATATTGATATATTATAATAATATCGGTTATTCTGCTTGAGCCACATAAGGGCTTTCTTGACCTATTGAATCAATAATTTAACTATCAATTTTCTTTCATTAATAATTGTTATGTAATGTTTTTAATAATTACACCACGTCATAGTCTGATCTTTCTTAAAACATGTCTACTTGTACTTAAATAAAGCACCAGAATAACCGAGCCTTCTTTAGTAATTATTTACTCCGACTGGACAACGTAATAAAATCAAAGGCACACTTTTGTTTTTAAAACAACACAAATACGAATGCTGGACCAACAAGCTTAAGCCATAAAAAATGTATGAATTATATCCATCTAACTTTATAGCAATCCAATTCCAGCTGAGTATAAAAAAACAACATTATTTTGGCATATTTTAGCTTTGCATTAATTGCTTAGTATATTTTATTATAGGTCGGCCGCTTAGAAAGCGACCTCCTCCAGCATTGGTTTAGCATTAGCGCGCAGGTCGTTTTCTAAGCGGCCGAACTATAGTACGATGTGGCAACGTTGCACTAGCCTTGTCTTGTGATTGGCTGCCGCCAACCGAAAACTTACGTGGTCCCGACTCTAGTTCTTTATCGGGAAACTGGTGAATAATTTATAATAAGACAGAAGAACACTGTCCTTCTTATTTTTATTTTTACATATTGCATGAATTCCTCTTCTTATTTCTACGAGAGTTCATCTATATCTTTTTTTACAATAATATAGGTTATTAAATTGGAATGTAAACCAAAGTAGGTTGTGGTTGTCTCTAACTGCTAATGAAAACAAATATAAACATTATACAAAAATTTGCAGTTTTGCTCACGGGACCCCTAGAAATAATTCATATTTACCTTACTGGCCCTAACATGGAAGTCCACGTAGTCAGTGGCACTGTTCCTCATCCGTACAACGATCACAGCAGACAAGCTGGTGATACGGTGAGGCAGAACGGCCGCAAACTCCTCAACCGCTTGTGGGAAGTTGATGACGTTGCCGCTGTAGCCTAGTTGGTGTCCCTTGATCCGGTAGACACTGACAACAGGATGTACTCTCGCAATCAGCTGCTGCTCAAGATACGTCAAGCCGGTCAGTTCATCCGGAACTGGCCCCGGGTCCATGTCATTGACAGCTGAAAACTGGCTACAACGCTTCCCACAGCGTTTTTTTCTATGGCTAAGAACAGACTTTTGACAGTGGTGACATTTCTGCCAATCCACAGAGAGCATTGTCTCTTCAAAAACTTGCTCCAAAGCTTCAGAATTTTCCCTAGTCTGAAGCCGGTGAGGCATTGACCAGAAATGTGCTGCGTTTGAGCTCCGGAGACGGCGAAGGATTCTTAGAGTGGACTGGTACTGCTTCTTTTGTTGAGAACAATATCGTCGTACTAACAACTGAGCTTTCAGCACTTGCCATTGTTGAGATGTTCTTTGAATCGATGCTGCTCGGGCCCTAGAAAACCATTATAATTTTTAAAAAACCCTGCTGATAAGTAACTACTGTATATGACTTTATTTTAAAACTCCAATGTTTATTTTGTTTTTATAGATGGAAGTACAGTATTTAAATTGTATTTTTTTATTAGCTGAAATTTGAAATTTCAATGGCAAAGTAATCAGCCATTTAATTTATGAGTTCAGAGAATCATTTAAACAATGTAGGCCTAGTTGATATTGGCTTTAAGGTTAACGTATTTTTTTCTCCTTGACTGTTCTTCAGGTGTCTCAGTAGCTCTTATGCCTTCAGTGTGTAGGTATAATAGCTATTACACAGAAACAATCTATACTCTATATCCTGTACTATTATATAAACATCTAATGGCATTAAAAGCTCTGAGATGAAGATTTTAAAAGTAAAAATTGATTAGTCTCCATGGCTGCTAGGAGAACAATCGCAATGTTTACATTTGCTTTGAAAGATCAATGTAAACAAGAAGAACGCCAAATTGTTTATTTCACTATTTCAGACAGCTGATCAACAGAAATTAAATGTAATATTTTACACAACTACATGGTACGTGTATTTAATATAAAACTTTATCATAGAAATTTTATTCAAAAACTATGCCAATTAATTATTATAGAATTTTTAAATCTATAAATATTTTTTCTTCTAACAAGAGCGTTGAAAATAATACTCACCTTTTTATAGCCATTCGCTGTGCATTTTTTATTCGGCGGTGAAACGCCTGATCTGAAGTCTCACCAGCTCTGGAATTATAATCAATAAATAACATTCAACAATATATATATTTATATATATATATATATATGTGTGTGTTTCCGTTAGCACGATAACTCGGGCCAAAATGATCCGATTTTGATGAAATTTGGTACCTACGTTTATTCAAACGAGTTCGCAAACCAACATAATCGAACCATGGGAACAGGGGTTTATGGGGGGTTTTAAGTGGTAAAATGGGTTTTTACAATTTTTCACCCTAAAAACAAAAAGATTTGCAATTTATTTTGTAGAGCTTAAAACAAGAAATAATTTAGTGTATTGAAGCGTTGTTGTATGCCTGATGGTTAAGGAGAAAATAAAAAGTGAAATATAAAATGTCCATTTTTTCTTATGGAGGAAATGAAAACTGTTGTAGTTTAGTTGTTTATGGATATATGTTTATAAAATTTGAAAAAATGATTTATTTCATCCTATACTGTTGACGTATGGTCAAAAAACACTTTTTACTTTCCTCGTAACAGCAAACCTAAGCACTCGTTAAATCTAATGTTATTAAAATTGGTAATAAATATGTTTTTTTCAAGGAAATATTTGAGTAAAAATGTAATGAGACAAGTTTTCATTCGCTTAGTCTGCAGGTTTGCTGCAGCGGTAGTGTATTTAATCTAAAACTTTATCATAGTAATTTTACTCTAAAACTATGCCAATGATTATAGAATTTGTTAAAATCTATAACTTTTCACTTCTAACAAGAGTGTTGAAAATAATACTTACCTTTTTAGGGTCATTCCTTGGGTGTTTTTTATTCGGCGCTGTAATGCCTGATCAGAAGTCTCGCAAGTTCTGGAATAATCAATAAATAGCATTTTAAAAATATATTTGTATAAGTTAGGTACAAAGATAAATTTATACATATAACCATTCATGATTATATAATGTAGTATGAAAATAGACCTTGTATTATTTGTAGAATATTCATAGCAGATACCCTTGGTTTAGCTCAAGATTGGAGTTTAACACTTTTACTTTGGGATTTTTCCTATGGAAAGAAGCTATTTATAGCATGGTAAGACATAAGCTTGGAACCATTAAAAACTTTGCTAAATTTCTCCTATGTATGAAGATGTTGTAATTGTAGTTTACATGGTAAGGCTAAATTCTGGGAAAACGGAGATGAAATAAGCTTTTCAAACAGTCTCAATGTAATTCTTTTTGGGCTAGAAATCGTCTTCTGATACTGTACATGCCAATGCTTTGTGCAATGATCCATAAGGTAGCTTTTATATTTTTTTGCAGTTTTAATTGTATTACCACCAAAGGTGCAAATCTAGTTTGTTTAACTCAACCCTCTGAAATTATCAAAATAAACTTCCAACAAAAGCGTTGAGTATAATACGTACCTTTTTATGGCCATTCGTTGGGCGTTTTTTATTCGGCGATGAAACGCCTGATCTGGAGTCTCACAAGATCTGGAATTATAATCAATAAAAAACTTCCATCTTATATGTGTGTCTTTTCATGATTTAGATAAATAAGTTCAAAGTTTCCATTCATGATTAAAGATATGGTCCAAAAATGGACAACGTATAAATGTCCGTATAATTCTTTTATAATTATCTTTCACTGTTTATTTCGAACTTGTGTGTAATAAATAAACTTGATGTAAAAGTCGACAGCGAATGTGAGGATGAGAGGAATATGAGAAGAAATATTAACACTTCTATTGCCACCATGAATCATTTGAAGTTTCTAAATATTCTTTGTCAAAATGTAAAACTCTACCTACACTTACCTTAACTTTTGCATTCGCAATCGAGCCTTTTCCTTTCTGGATTTAGCTGTTCCAGCCGAATCATTTTGCTTGGTTTGTTTTATTTTCTTCTTCATTCGAGGCATCTAGTTGTATCACCACACCAAAAACATTTGAATTCTATTAGTTAGTGTAACAAACTCTAAAACAATAAATAATACCAGACACAACTAATTGCTTAATATTACACAGATTATTGTTGCATGTGTCAATTAATTGTATGGGGAAATAAATTTAATACTTACCGGTAATGTACATCTTTATAACATGACCTTTATTAATAACTGATTACCTAATTACCTTACATACGGTACATTTGATTCACATAAATTGATCTATTTAAAGTAACTAAAGTCAATGCTACATTAGACTAACTCTGGTGACCCTAATTAGTTATTCTTTTTAAGGACTTCCCCACCAACAAAAGGAGGAGGTTTTCAACTCGTTTGTGTCAATGTTTTTTTTTTTAATGTATTTTCACCAAATTCTCTGTGATTATTGAGTAAATTGTGCTCAAGGTATTATAATCAGATTGTTTGCCCTTTTGTTCTGTATTTGTAATGCTACCTAGTTTAGATGATTTGTTGAAAAACATATGTTACGGATATTTTAATTGTTTGCCTTTTTATTGCTGGCCTATATTGAAAATAATGCCATGATGACCAAACCCCTTGAGATTCTTATTAAATTTCTAAAAGTTTAAATTCACATTTAGAAAAGCCCTTTATTCCAATTTGTACTATTTTGGATTAATGCCTTCCCCGCAAATAGTCTTTAGTTTTTGTCGCGTGTAGCCTTTTGGCTAGTTACTACGACTGTGTTAAATTTCCTGTTTGCTTTAGCCTCCGCAAGGATTATGTACAAAATAAAAAAAG
This sequence comes from Macrosteles quadrilineatus, assembly GCF_028750875.1. Classification (NCBI taxonomy): domain Eukaryota; kingdom Metazoa; phylum Arthropoda; class Insecta; order Hemiptera; family Cicadellidae; genus Macrosteles; species Macrosteles quadrilineatus. The sequence continues at coordinate 5,333,559 of NW_026542604.1, read as the reverse complement.
GGAGTATAATATATACAAGATTCAATGGCTTCGCTCAATAATTCTTTATTTTAAATAACAGTACGTGGAGGCAAAGCTTTTCTCAAAAACTCATTGCCTTCAGTTGTCTAATAGAATCCTGTTTATAGTCAAATGCTAATAGAATTAAAATATAATAGTAGTTTTAGGTGGCTAGTAAACGTGTGTACAACCAGCTGGTAATTCTTTGATGGAACACCATTAGGGCCTGTGGTCGTGGTGTAGTGGTTACAGTACTCGGCTGTGAAACTGGAGGTATGGGTTCGAAACCCACCCGCAGCGCTAACTTTTTGACAGAATTTTAGCTTAGAATGTGATTTATTCTTTACTGTAGGCTATTTTTTTTAATTTGTGGCATTTATAATTTTATTTTATGGACAGAATTATTTGTAATTAACTTTGTTTTTTAATCATTTCCCAAACAGACTGATGAAAGTAAGTTAAAATAGGTTTTCTTTATAAGCTAAGTTACTACTTAAGTTAATCGATTCGTCAAATTATATAGACTAATTTAACTTAAACCAGTGAAACCTAACAACTTACTTGTAGACTATACTAAGTTAAGGTTTAATGTTATTGCAATAGTGTGTAGTGTTACAGATTAGTAAGTACAGTATAGGCCTAAATAAATTGGTGGTAGGCTAGGCCTTGTATTTTTGTTAAACGACATCCCTACATCTAATACTTATTAATTAAATCACGAAGCATATAGGCCTAAGTTAATTTTAATTGGTTATTAATTTTGATCTAAGTGGACACAGATATGCTAAGTCCTTTCTTATTTTATGGTCTTTAATAGCTTAAAAACTTACCTCTAACTTAAACCAAAGCCACAAAGATGTAAGTTGCTATAGTAAAATCAACATTGTACTTTCAGATCTAAAAAAGCCTAGGCCTAGTAAGTTACTTATTTAACAATAATTATTGTTTTCAACGTGTACGCAAAGATTAGCCTAGTCCATCGGCAGGAATTTCACTAAGTAGGCTAATGTAGTATGCCACAAAGGACAGATTGTTATTAATTTTGTAGTAACCTGTATTATTAAACAAACAGCTATAAAGAGTATTACTGTTATATTTATTATAAGATTATTAACTTACCTCTTGTATAAAGAATTTTTCTGTATTCTAGATAATAGAACTGTATTATGGATAATGGTTGAATTGATTGTATTAAGTACTCTACAATTCAACATTCAAACAGCATCATTCAAACAAAAACCGATGTATGCACAACAGCTGTACCAGTAATTGTTGAAGCGGGTTAGCCACTGGGATCGTGGAAAGTTCTTCAACTGTTTGCCAGCATTGTTGCCGGGCTAGTTACTGGGATCTAGGAACAACACAACCGTATCGTCATCATTGATTTTAAAATTGTTCGTGGTGTAGTGGATAGCGTACTCGGTTGATAAACGTGAGGTGGCCACTTCGTATCCTGTATGCATCGTCAACTTTTTATCAATGATTTTTCTTAAATACTTAATGCGATTTATTCATAACTATACATCTTTTGTTAAAATTGGGAACATTTAGAATTTTATAGGTGTATACAGCATGTTTTAGTATAAAATAGACAAAGATTAAATTGAACAATGTAAACAGCTGCTTAATAGTAAATGTATTCATATTTGTGATGTAAAGCTGAGTTTTAATACTGCACATAAACTGTATACAAATGAATGCCAACTAATATATTAAAGTTCAATAATTTATTATTGGAAGCTGTGAAATTATAATGATATATAGACATAGACGCCAAACTGTTTACTCCATGAATAAAAGAGCTTAGAGTAAAGATCGTTCTCTCTGTCTTAAGTAGACAACAAAATTGTTGGTTGCAAAACGTAAACAAATAAAAAGAAGAAGAAGGTAGCTCCTAATGTTATTCTTATGGGACAAATTTAAAAATGTTTTTTAAGGGTTTTATAATTACTACTGATCGGAATCGTCTAGAATTTTAATGAGGTCTTCCCACTGGTGTCATAATTATTTGTGCAAAATTTGAACGCTATAAGTGCAATGGTTCTTGAGTTTTAGGTGCGAACACACACACACACATACTCCAGCGGACAACTTTTCTCCGACTCCGCTATACACGATACATAGATTCGTTCACTTCGTTCACTCATCTACAAGTACAATACCGCTATTTTAGGAACTATTTCAAATCAAATACATTTATAATTGTGAAAGAAGAAAAAAGAATAATCAAATAGGGCTGTAATAATATGTCAGATAGCATTACTCACTGCTCCATTATAAAATGTCGGATATTTCCTGTTTTTGTTTTTATGAAGCGAGTGGTTTTTTTACACCAAAGTTGCACTTATTTAAGTAAGTTAAACCATTGACTATATACCATAACGTGTATAGTCAATGGTTAAACTCATGGCATTCCAACAACGTGACTAAAATTCAGGCATTGGCTTGTAGATGAGTTTTTTTCTTAAATAAAATTACACTATTTATTATATTATACACTTTACAGCTCAAATTCTAGATTTAGCTAAGCAAAGAAAACAACAGTAATTTGCGAATCATTAATTTTATACAGGTATGTTAATGATGTAGACATACATAAATTTGCTTTTAAACGGATATTTTAAATTTTATATACAATAAATTAAATTTTAATTTTGAATAAGCTACGCCTAATATATATCAAAGCAGCAATCAATCTTATGAGCCAACAAGTCCTATCGGTGACATGCCAGCCAACAGCTCCAGTAACTAGTTTGACACTTAACACAGCCACAAGATAGTCAACTTGTGATTTGGTGCTGAGAGCCAAAGCCTTTGGTAAAAACAAGGAATTTCATGCTCGCAAATACAGTAATTCAACTTGAATTGAAGACTCGCATAGAAGGAAACTCATGATGGATGACTTGAGGTGGAAATTATTGATTTGAAACAAACCGTTCGTCTTAAATTGATTGAATGAAGTACCCCCTCCTATCCCACCAAATAAACACCAATAAATAATATACAGTTATTAGCGAATTTTTCAAATTAGGAATAATCTATTTTAAATGTGTTTTGTTTAAGGATAATTAAAATCTTATGTTTACTATTTGAGAACTAAATTGTCAAATACAAACATAATTCGTATTAAACATTATTTTATAGCTTTATGTAATACAAACATTTTGGCGGAGTCATAATTTTACCATTTCATTCGTTTCGAAATGGCGACCCATTTTGTGGAAAATATACTTTTTAAATAATTTATTTTTCTAGGAAACAGAGATCTCTGTACTCGAATTAAATTATCTAATTTCATATGAGCTAGGTTTTAATATACAACTTAAGAAAGCAAAACTGGACAACTGCGACATTCATCATGTATAAATTATGATTGGATGTCCGTTCAAATGATTCGAAATGAAACGTTTTATTTGTCCATTTCAAAACGATGTAGCCTTTACCCACTCCTTATGTACAATTCACTATAGGAATAACTATATAAAAAGAATTGGCACCTCAGCAAAAACTCGTTTGGTAAAAACAATAAATATAGGGAAATCATTTGACTTATAATTTATGCACCAAGTTGAGTTTACTTTTGTAATAGGTCAACATCTCTAAATGCATTGTTTAGCAATTAATTTACCTTTTATAGAGTAGATGTATGCTTAAATATTTTAGTATGGTCCAAAATATAAAATAATGTTACTATATTTTACCACTTGGCATTTTAGACACTGTGACACAAGCATAACGTACAACAGAAACTTGTCAACATCTGTCTCGACATGTATCGATAGCACAAGTATCCTGGGACTAGAAACATGTCACGTTTGGAGACAAGGGAAGACTTTATGTCGAACAAGTAAAGGTTTTCCCAAAATCTAACATAAAAATAGATTTTCACCCCGGTTAATAAATTTAGAAAATCCATTATCATAGAAGTGTGTAAAAGTCAAAATAAACGCACTTATTTTATATACTAGAGGAATTGCTTCAAACAAAGAATTTCAATTTAATCATAAATTTATGGATTAGTTATGTCTCTTGCAGCGTATCTTAGTTATTCTGGTTATGTTTGTATGATATATGATTTTTCTGTATGTTTACGATTTTGAAAGGTTTGGCCGAATCAGATTAAATATGTCAAGCAAAAATGTGTGTTCATGGAACATAAAGCAGACTAGGAGTGATTGATATTCGTTCGCTCTGTTTTGCAGACTTTTCACAACCATAAACTATAAAGAAATTTTTGCTGATGTACTTATATTCCAGTGGATATTTAGTATAAAAGATGTAGAAAATTTATGGAAATTCAGATATCGTACAGAAAATATGTAGGAAATGCTTATATATTCCAATTTTATATCACATTTCATCCGTGGAATTGTAAATCTACGATTTCTATTCAATTTCCATGAGAACCAGGAGTTGCTTGTTACGAATTTTGTAATAAAATTTACTATACTTTACATGACAGTACGAACAGAAAAAGGAAATATCTCCTTTAAAATTGCAGCAAGCCAGCCTGAAAACATAAAAGATTTTAGTTAGTTCAGTTTCTATTTCAGTTTGCATGGTCAAGAAGTTAAAAATTCAAATTTAAACAAGTCCTAATGTTACGTTTTATTTTCATGCTGGAAACAACTTCAACATGTCAATGAAAATTGCACTCCACGGTAGGGGTTGGTCAAAGGCTTGACAAGATAGCTTTGAAAGCACGGGTAAAGATTAGTATTCGGTTTTAACATCGGAAATAGGACGGAAACCTTCCATGCCTAAAACACTATCCCAATAATATTATAGAAACGAGGTGCATACAGGAGATACAGATCCACAGATATGATTTCGAAATATTATGATGAAATTATACACATTGTGCAATTTACTATTAACGTATTTTAAATCACTCATTTTAGTAAAGAGTGTTTATAAAAGCAGTGTAGTTTGTGTATGTACTTCTAAAAAAATATGAAGAGTTATTTACTTATAAATAGTGATAGATCATTTACATTCATTTAAGTCAACATTACACCAGGAGTAATTGTTCTTCTTGAATAGATGACAGCAACAAATTTGGTATTCAAGAGCTTATCTTGATTGAGCTCCCAGTGAAGTATATTACTGTCAATAGGGATGTTTGGAACCAAGCTATAGTGGAAAATTCCGTTTACTTACGTCCATACTATTAACCCAGAATAGGGAGTTTGAGATTTTTCTAATTGTTAATACACGAGATAAAATTTGCTTTAAAACTAGATGAATATTATTATATCTAACTGGATGCTGTACCCGTGCCTCGCAACAGGAAGATGTACCATGCCTAATCCAAACACTTGTTAAGTAGATCGAATTTATAAACAAAGAGCCACCAAATTTTTACAAAAAAGTATGACTTACACTGTTATTGTCCTACTGTTTACATTGAAATATATCAATAACATAATTTTCATAACTTATGGTTATAGAATCTTTCTTTATTTCTATTATCAATCTCATAAATAAACATTGGGCCTACCACATAGTTGTGTAATAGCTATTTAACTTACAAGTGTAGTAAGAGCGTTTTTACATCACTTAGGTGAGGTGAATTATGCAACTCGCTTCCGCTCGTTGCACAACATTCACCTGCGTGATGTAATAGCTATTTACATTACAAGTGTAGTAAGAGCGTTTTTACATCACGCAGGTGAATGTTGTGCAACGAGCGAAGGCGAGTTGCATAATTCACCGAAGTGATGTAAACACGCTCTTGCTTAACGTGTAACGTACAAGATTTTACCTGACCCGACAATATTCAGGAGGTTACGAGCAATATGCTTCATTATCAATTTCACTCATCTTCTAACAGTAACATTCATTTACAAACAAAAGCTAGGTTAGGAAAATTCTTCAAAGCATAACAATAAAATTCAAACACACAGACACAGCTGATTTCTAGCGTTGAACGTCGTTGGCTCCATAGAGGTATATTTTTTAAGTTATCCACTCAATGTTATTTAAATGGGTTTCATTACATCACCGAGTGATTTTTTTCAACTTTACATCACTCGAGAAGTAAGGAAGTTGTATACATCACGCTTGGGATAGGGAAGTTTAACATGGCGGGTTAGGTAAAATGTTATTATTTAATATAATAATTATATTATAATAATAACTAGGAGTACGCTTATTCTGCGCGTAACGGGATGAGTGAACTCAGAATAGTTATTTTAATGTGCATTAGTACAACAATTTTTATATTTTTGTATATGTTTCTTTCATAATATACACACACATAGATAATTATTTTGAAACAAAGAATAATATAATATCGTAACCGTTTATTAATTGTTGTCAATGGTTATATCAATTTGTCAAAGAATAAAGAACTTGGAATAATAATTTTTCACAAAAATTCAGGATTTCGTAAAATGATTATGTTACAAACTATTTTATTAACACAATTTTACTCTTACAATTTTACCCTTATGTACAGTAAGAGCATAAATAGGCCTACTAAGATTTCAAGTGTGTGTAATATTATTCCTCTTATTTCAAATAAAACTTAAGTCATTATTTTCAAATCTGGAGTCATTTGTTTTAATTACTTTACATTGTAGCGATATTGCTTGAAAATTATGGGAATTGTTCTTTACTTTGAAAGTGGCAATGTGTTCAGAAATTTCATAAAATTTTAGCTATAACCTTTTGATTTTGTAACACATTACAGTACTTCAAATTGGAAATACCATTTTCCATACTTTTGAAAGCTACAAGTAATTTGAAATTGCCAATGAATTTGAAACTTTTAAACTGAAATAAAATGATTGTAGTGAAATTATGCAATTAATGTTTAATATTGGTTATTTAACCAAATTACAAAAATAATAATACAGCAATAAATAATAAAAATAAAAAATATATATATAAATAGTTTAAAATATACGTATATACAAACTCACTTAATTAAAACAAATTAAACTGTCATAGTGCACTCGACTCACAGGGCCAGCACATCCCCTAACAGCTGCGAGCCGGTACACTATAGCAATTTCCCTATCACTCTCCCCCCCTGAGATGATCCTTTGACACCGAAAACCATCACCACCGTCTTCGAAATATGTTGTAAGTGTTATATTGTGCAATTGAGCGATGGTCACAATGGTTTCGGTGCCACCCCACTCGTCCACAGAAAGATTTTCCAGGAAGCAATTCAACCTTTCCTCCCAAGGAACAATAACTCCATTTCGCACTGCTGGATATTTCGTCAAGTTGGCACTTATAGAGTCCTCCAGCTGTGCGCGCCAAAGGCCTGTAACATTAAACTTTTATTAATCCTAATAATTTTAAGTAATTTTATTTAATATCGATACAATAATGTTATACATAAGGTTTAATGTTGATTAGCCCTATATAAAATTTAATTTTATCAAATAAAATTTCTATATAATTGCATTTCGTTTTTTCGAAGTTTGTTGATTTTTTTATATAACAAGGTATATTGTAAAATTGGCAAAACTCAATTTTTACTCCATAAACTCCCGTTCCCATGGTCCGATGATGCAGATCGGCAAACCTATTCAAGTTTATCCCACCTTACACTTAAAACCAAATTTCATCAAGATCTGAAAAAATAGTTATCGTGTTCACGTACGCATATATATATTTAAATCTATATGTATATACATATATAAATTTATATATAATTCAAACGAATGGTGTTTTTGGCCTTTGGGGACATTAAAATAAAAGAGTAAATCGGTCCCGGACCCAGGTCTTATCATCCCACTTACGGTATTAGCTACTTCTGGCTTTCCTATAGGGAAATTTGCTAAAATCAAGCTGTGTATGTCATAATCTATTTATTGTTTGTAATATCTGTGTGTGCCCTATAATTGAATAAATTATAGAAAAACTCAAGTTTATTGTCGAGTGGCAACAGGATATTGATAAAGGTAAACACAGTAAACTGTCTCAATGACCTAATAGAAAATAAAGAAAAGTTCTAGGATCTTCCTTATTTTTTAAAACTTGGTATGATGTTTCATATAGTTGAGTTGAATTATACCATGAAATTCCCTTTTAGCGAATTTCTTTAAGTATGTGTGCCCGTTGGCACAATATCTCGAGGAAAATTAATATGATTTTGATAAAATTTTGTACAGGTTCTTGAACCAGCATGATCGGACCATGGTAATGGGGTTTTAAAGGGGTTGAATAAGGTAAAAGTGGGGGTTCTAATTTTTGACCTTCAAATTAAAAAAAATCCGATTTCTTTACAAACTATTCTGAATAGACTAAATAAATAAATTAATTAATAATTAATTAGTTATTTAAGTAAATAATTAGTAATAAACTAATTTAATGTGCTATATTGAAGTTTTATTTATGACTGTTGTTTATGGATAAAATTTAAAAAAAAATTCTTTAAAACTCTAAAGGTTATTCTGCTAAGAATAAGTAACACTGTTATGGTTTGCTTGTTTATAGAAAATTTTTGATCAAACTTGGTATATTTGTTTAATTTATACTATTAATAATAATATAATTATACTATTTAATTTAAGCTATTAATATTTTACTAACAATACACCTTTTTACCCTGCTTGTAGCAGTAAACCTAGGTAATTGTTAAACCTAATGTGTTTTAAATAGATTGAATTGAAAATTAAAACAGGCAAATAGAAATTCATGTATACTGCAGGTTTGCTAAAACCGGGGTGTTTTGAATTTTGTTAGCAGCTTGTTATTATTTTAGGGAATTTTTCTGTACGTTTTTTCATGAACATACAATGACAAAACTTGATTTGAATATTTATTTAAATTATCAATTCAATCAATTAAAGTTCGCTGACTATACAGGTTTGCTGCAAGGGATGTATTTATATAATATTTTGCATTTTTATTAGTGGTCGCATTTGAATTTGAATTGTGGCTAGGAATTCAACTAATTATTTTTTTTTACCTAATTTAAATACATATTATAGTATATTTAGTTTGATTGTTATATTTATGTACCGGAATGCAAGTCCTGCTGACGAATATACTCCACAACCCTTTTTCGTAAATTTTTGACAAATTCCATATGATTGGGGTTAATGGGGGAAGAGAGTCCAAGCTGGTGAAGGACAGCTGAGAAGAGGCAATGACCGTCGCCGGGCATCACGACAACGGTCACAATTCCCTCGTGTACTCTGACTGTCTCTTCCCGCAGTGCAGAAGGTTGTGGTGGAGCAGGAGTCTTGGGTCGGTAAAGTGGGGATGGAGCAGGTACAGGTGGTGGTGGTGGAGCAGGTACAGGTGGTGGTGGTGGAGCAGGTACAGGTGGTGATGGTAGAGCAGGTGCAGGTAGTGGTTGTGGAGCAGGTACAGGTGGTGGGGATGGAGCAGGTGCAGGTGGTTGTGGACACCTCACAGGTATAAATGATGACAACCGAAAGGGCAAACCCTGAGCCATCTTCATGATGTTACCCTCTGCTTGCAGTTTGTCCTGATGGTAAAATATTGCAATATAATAAAACTTTATTACATTCTTATTATTTTTTAAAATATTTCGTGATCTTGGGGGTTTGAGATTGTCATTCCACAAAAAATGCATTTTGATAGGTAATGAAAGTATAATAAACTTGCTATATTTATATTTATTTTAAATAGGTACCTACTTGTTTTAATGATTATTTTAATTAAAAATGTTACTCTTTATTAAGTTTATAAAATTCGAAAATAGTTTATTTATATCTATAATATTATGACCACGATTTGATTTCTGTATTTTTGTTTAAATCGGATGTATGCTAAGTTTTATACATGTTTAAAACATACATACAATTTAACTTAGGCTGAAATTTTACACAAAGGTAGATTTGGAATTTGTTTGTAGACAAATAGGTATTCACTTCCATGAAATCTTTTCAGATGCTACATGAACGTACTTGCAATATCTAAGTTTTAGGGGAATATAAACATTCAAATATCTATATGTAGAAACTACAATTTGACATTTCGAAGAGAATAAAAATAATATTGATTTGAATGTAAATTCAATTTTCCCATAATTAAGGTCAACTGTCCTGTTCAAAAATTTGGTTGCTGCTAGCTTTTTATAAGATAAAAAATCAAGAATATATGAATCAACAGATATATAAGCCTATAATTTTAATTAATCAAATTCATCCATTACTATTTAATGAATTAAATATTTTCATCACAACTGCCCTGGCATTAAAAAACACAAAAAGGAACATAACCCAGTTAGGGAGAATATTTTATTCAATTAATTAACCAAATACGGATTAAACTTGTAATCTATATATGAGGGGAAATAAGTACAGTATAAAAAAGATTACAGTATCATTCTATTTTATTAATTGGAAATACATTAATTAATGTATATTGTATATTATGTATACTTATTTCATCACAAAAGTGCTAACCTTCAAAGAATTCTTATGATGCAAATCATCCAGTCGCTTTCTGATAAATGGTGGATTGATTGCCAATCCATCCAACGTCTTGCAGCGAGAGAGAGCAACGTAGGAGAGACCGATCGTGAACTCTGTACGCCCCAAGTCCACGACAACCTAATAATAATTTAAAAGTATTACATAAAAACCAAATAATTCATTTTAACTTTTCTGTTAGAAAGTTGAATCTCTAAGCATCTGTTATTTTAGACGTTTAAAATTTTAACGAACTATTTTCTTTATTACTATTGTGCTGACTGACAATATATATACAGTCATATACATATTAAAATGAACTAATAGTGTTTTTTGGCATATAGGGGCTTCAAAACGAATATGTATAACGGTTTCAATCTTAAAGGCTTACCACACAACCTATGGTAATAGATTCTTGTCCATAAGGGAAATTCAATAAAATGGGGGTTTTATAGACTTGTCGATTATATTTTGATTTAGCTCAGTTGAGGATGTATGATTTTAAATATTTTACGATAAATTTTACATATTTCATTTATATTATATAAGTCTAAAAGTTATTAGTTTCTTGTTTGGAAATTAAACAGATTCTTTGATAAACTTTACATGATTTTATATATGTAGATTGTTATTACTCGTAAACAACACATAGACCTATTTTTGCTATTGAAATACACTCTGGCAAACCTTATCCAGGCCCTAATGTTTGAAATTTAGATGATTGAAAAATAATAAAAGTAATTTATTTATATATTGAAATGGAAACTTAATATATGTTGGTATATTTTAACGGATTTATAAAGCAGGTACAGGAATTATGAATAGCAAATCAAACTGTAAATGTTTGAAATTATTTGGACGTGCACCATAAATTATAGTTCAGAGTAATATTATAGTAATTATAGTATATGGAATTGTCTAGGTATACGAACCTAGCAAATTAAATGCAAACGTAACTGTAGATTGATAAATACTATTGCCTTTAAATATAAACCCATTGAAGAATTGCCATAGTATTAACGTCATGTATATAGTAAAAATACATTATAGCTATTTATTTTTAGAATAATAATTTATATTTTGCCTAAAATCAAATGACAACTTACCCGGTCGTATGTTTGGCCTTGAGATTGGTGGACTGTGCTTGCCCAAGCCAGATCCAAAGGAATCTGCTCTCTTGTGCAAGTTGCATTTCCTTTCTTCCATGATCTTATTATCGGAGAGATCGGAAATGTATCTCGCTGCATCCTCGGTCCAGAATATTTGGCGAAATTCACCATGACAGCTATTGGTAGATCATTTGGGGTGGATTTTCCAGACTCGTATACAATTGCCACGACTTCGCCGATGGCACCGTTGACAAGCCCAGAAGCCACCCACAAGTTGGCCTTGAGCACAACTAAAGCTCCTTCCGCGAGGTAGATCACCTTCTGGAGACCTCCAGCGTCATCGCTAGTTCCCTGACTTGCCACCAAGTTGTTGTGTTTAGCAGGGATGCGAGCTACTGGGGAATGCAGGCCTAGTAGTCGGTTTAGGTTGAAAGCTTTAGCCGTCATTCTCAGGGAAAAGATGTGAATGGCATCGTTGAAGTTTCGTCGTTCTTCTTCCGTCAAGTTGATATAAAAGCGGTTACTGAAAACTGCATATGTTGCGACCGTGCAACAACCCCTGGCAACCTCGTCAAGGGCTTGCCTATAAAAATAATTATAAATTATGTAATGGTTTATTGTTGTTCTCAAAACTATGTTATTTTTTTAGTAAAGAGTCACAGTATATTTATATATGAAATGCTTATATGACATACACATTAAAAAATTTAGAATTTCCATAGTATACATGAAATTATATACTATTAATACATATCATCTATATATTAATAGGCAAGAAAATCTCTTTATATTTTTTTCTCAGCTCGTTTGCATCGCAGGGAACATCTACGCATATTGTTAGAAAGATATTTTACTGTAGATGTGCAGAATCTCTTTAATGATAAAGGCAAAAATAAGCACATAAAATTAATTTAAAATAAATGACATGGGCCTTATAGGTTGCCATGCTGGTGCCGAAATCTGCATCTACAAAAGACGAAGTGCGTTTGTATGTATATGACATATGGACTCCGAAACCCAGAGATTTTTAAGAGGTCCAGTGTCAGACTTTTGGAATGACAATGTTTACAAGTAAATATAATTTAAGCATATGATTACATTCACCAACTGTTTTGTAGGTTTGAATAATCACAAAATTCTGCATTAGTCATAATTTGAAATAGTGCCACACTGTTTCCACAGAATGCTTCACAGAAATCTGTTTACTAATATGTAAGTAGCTGTTTCAGTTTAACTAAAATGTTTCAAGTATTGTCCATAAAGTAGGGCTTTATATCCCGTTGCAAGGCATGGGGTCAGCCGCTAGTATGAAATACTTAATATTATTCAATTTAGCCATAATTCAATATTTACACTATGAAATGCCATAATAATAATTGTCAAAGTTTATTTTATCGAAATCATGGGCTTACCTAAAGGTGTTATCAGTCTGTCTCATTGATTGAGTCAAGACAACAGCATGTTGGAACTGAGACACAGCAAATGCTCCTTTTATTTCAAGTTCACTCTTCGCTGATGGGGAATAGAGTGGTTTGCTTGCAACTGGGGGTAGCTGTCTGATGTCTCCTATGAGGTAGATACGAATCCCTCCAAAAATCTAAAAATTAATAAATAATTATAAGCAAGGACAGCTAGTTTGGTTAGATTTATTTTATATCCATAAGCAATCTATATAGGTAATTAATATTGTACTACAATTAGAGCTTTAAATTTCACTTAAACCCAAAAAATTCTCAAATAATATTATTTTTTCAGAATTGAGAAAGAGAATGCAATCCTAATACTAAAATGTTAATCATTTCTACCTCTGGTACACAAAATATATTTTCTTATATTTTCTGATATTTTCTTTATTTAATTAAAAAACAAGATTTTGAACTTAAAAAAAAATGTGTGTTATAAGGTGGAAAAAAATGTTTAATCACAATAGTTCCAAACCTGTGTATAACTCAATATAGGGCTGAGGAGAGTAATAACAATAGTTCAAACTGAATAATAATTTTTCAATGTGATATGTTATTAGTAAATGCCAAAAACAAAATTCATTATAAAACTTTTATATAAATTACTACCTGAGAGTTACACTGAGGCTTGGATTCTGCACATCTTTGCTCTATCATCCCAAAAAGTGAAAGTCCTATCATCGAATACTCATCGATGATGATGAAACGGATCTTATCCATGTCTTCAAGGAATCTGTAAATACTATTAAAATAAATACTATTGCCTTTAAATATAAACCCATTGAAGAATTGCCATAGTATTAACGTCATGTATATAGTAAAAATACATTATAGCTATTTATTTTTAGAATAATAATTTATATTTTGCCTAAAATCAAATGACAACTTACCCGGTCGTATGTTTGGCCTTGAGATTGGTGGACTGTGCTTGCCCAAGCCAGATCCAAAGGAATCTGCTCTCTTGTGCAAGTTGCATTTCCTTTCTTCCATGATCTTATTATCGGAGAGATCGGAAATGTATCTCGCTGCATCCTCGGTCCAGAATATTTGGCGAAATTCACCATGACAGCTATTGGTAGATCATTTGGGGTGGATTTTCCAGACTCGTATACAATTGCCACGACTTCGCCGATGGCACCGTTGACAAGCCCAGAAGCCACCCACAAGTTGGCCTTGAGCACAACTAAAGCTCCTTCCGCGAGGTAGATCACCTTCTGGAGACCTCCAGCGTCATCGCTAGTTCCCTGACTTGCCACCAAGTTGTTGTGTTTAGCAGGGATGCGAGCTACTGGGGAATGCAGGCCTAGTAGTCGGTTTAGGTTGAAAGCTTTAGCCGTCATTCTCAGGGAAAAGATGTGAATGGCATCGTTGAAGTTTCGTCGTTCTTCTTCCGTCAAGTTGATATAAAAGCGGTTACTGAAAACTGCATATGTTGCGACCGTGCAACAACCCCTGGCAACCTCGTCAAGGGCTTGCCTATAAAAATAATTATAAATTATGTAATGGTTTATTGTTGTTCTCAAAACTATGTTATTTTTTTAGTAAAGAGTCACAGTATATTTATATATGAAATGCTTATATGACATACACATTAAAAAATTTAGAATTTCCATAGTATACATGAAATTATATACTATTAATACATATCATCTATATATTAATAGGCAAGAAAATCTCTTTATATTTTTTTCTCAGCTCGTTTGCATCGCAGGGAACATCTACGCATATTGTTAGAAAGATATTTTACTGTAGATGTGCAGAATCTCTTTAATGATAAAGGCAAAAATAAGCACATAAAATTAATTTAAAATAAATGACATGGGCCTTATAGGTTGCCATGCTGGTGCCGAAATCTGCATCTACAAAAGACGAAGTGCGTTTGTATGTATATGACATATGGACTCCGAAACCCAGAGATTTTTAAGAGGTCCAGTGTCAGACTTTTGGAATGACAATGTTTACAAGTAAATATAATTTAAGCATATGATTACATTCACCAACTGTTTTGTAGGTTTGAATAATCACAAAATTCTGCATTAGTCATAATTTGAAATAGTGCCACACTGTTTCCACAGAATGCTTCACAGAAATCTGTTTACTAATATGTAAGTAGCTGTTTCAGTTTAACTAAAATGTTTCAAGTATTGTCCATAAAGTAGGGCTTTATATCCCGTTGCAAGGCATGGGGTCAGCCGCTAGTATGAAATACTTAATATTATTCAATTTAGCCATAATTCAATATTTACACTATGAAATGCCATAATAATAATTGTCAAAGTTTATTTTATCGAAATCATGGGCTTACCTAAAGGTGTTATCAGTCTGTCTCATTGATTGAGTCAAGACAACAGCATGTTGGAACTGAGACACAGCAAATGCTCCTTTTATTTCAAGTTCACTCTTCGCTGATGGGGAATAGAGTGGTTTGCTTGCAACTGGGGGTAGCTGTCTGATGTCTCCTATGAGGTAGATACGAATCCCTCCAAAAATCTAAAAATTAATAAATAATTATAAGCAAGGACAGCTAGTTTGGTTAGATTTATTTTATATCCATAAGCAATCTATATAGGTAATTAATATTGTACTACAATTAGAGCTTTAAATTTCACTTAAACCCAAAAAATTCTCAAATAATATTATTTTTTCAGAATTGAGAAAGAGAATGCAATCCTAATACTAAAATGTTAATCATTTCTACCTCTGGTACACAAAATATATTTTCTTATATTTTCTGATATTTTCTTTATTTAATTAAAAAACAAGATTTTGAACTTAAAAAAAAATGTGTGTTATAAGGTGGAAAAAAATGTTTAATCACAATAGTTCCAAACCTGTGTATAACTCAATATAGGGCTGAGGAGAGTAATAACAATAGTTCAAACTGAATAATAATTTTTCAATGTGATATGTTATTAGTAAATGCCAAAAACAAAATTCATTATAAAACTTTTATATAAATTACTACCTGAGAGTTACACTGAGGCTTGGATTCTGCACATCTTTGCTCTATCATCCCAAAAAGTGAAAGTCCTATCATCGAATACTCATCGATGATGATGAAACGGATCTTATCCATGTCTTCAAGGAATCTGTAAAGCATTTAATTTTTTATTTTGTTGAACGTAAACGTAATATAAATACCCCCACTGCAGCAAATTTGCAGATTAAGCAAATTTGCATTTGCCTGGTTGATATCTCATTAAAAAGACATTATTAATTTTCAATATCTAAATAACATAGTTTAACGAGTTCTTAGGTTTGCTGCTACAGAGAAGGAAAGAGGTAATTTTACTAAATGTTTATAGTAGGGCCTATAGGGAAAAGTAAATTTATATGCTAAATTTTATCAAAATATATCTATAAAACAGCAAACTACATTTGTTTATTTATGCTCCATATGATTACAGCTTTTTTAATTTTTCTCGCATAACCATTAAGCGCATGACAATTATCAATACACCAACTTAAGTCATTTGTTTTTTTTTATTCTATTTAATGGTTTAAAAAAAATTGCTAATTTTTTTGTTTTTAGGGTTGAAAATTGGGAAATCCAATGTTTACTCCACAAAACCTTCCATAAACCCCTTTTCCCTTAGTCCAATCATGCTGGTTCGCAAACTCGTTTGAATAAATGTATGTTTAAACGTTTGTAGTTCGTTCCAAATTTCATCAAAACTCGATCATTTTTGCCTAGGGCTATAGCTTATTATTTGCTATATCAGGGATTTTAAGCCATAGCAAAGGAGATCTCAACTATATGAAGCTACATACCGAGTTTTATCAACATTTATTAAGAAATAAGTAAGATATAGCATTTTATTTGGGAATAGAGTACGCAGGTATGTGACACAGATATTTATAATCGGCGGATTTAGGCCATAATATAGTAGATTTAATATACATAAAGCTATAATATTATAGGTAACTGTTATTATTAATGTACAGTATGTTTAAATAATAGGAGGTTATTTTATTTTCCCCCCATTATTGGGTCATATAAACATTGGGACAAAGTAATGTGTTTACCACTGTTGATTTTCTCAGTATATAATTGAAATATAACACTAATCTACACTTACTACTAAGTTGATTTTTCCCTAAATCAAAATTCAATGGTTAAAAGTATAAAATCCGTTTACTTAAACTTTAAATAGTTTTTGATTTTTTCAAGGTATATTTTTATCAATGTTATGAATTAAATCACCCTTGATGCTTATATTTAATTTTAAACTAAGTATAAATTGATCAATATCCAAACAATTTTCTGTACAATAATCTATGATAGCCTATATTGAGTTAATTTAGGCAAATCCATTGATTTTTTTTATCTCACCTCTTCTTGGCAGCTCCCTCGAGAGGTCTGTAACCTGACGTCCTGACTGGTATGCTCAAAGCAGCGTGAATCGTGTTACCGTTGATGTTTAGGGCAGCAGACCCTGTGGGGGCGAGCAACAGATAGCTAGCACTACCCAGGCCAGGAGTTTCTTTTAGGCGAGATGTCATAGACTTAATGACTGTACTTTTGCCACACCCGGCTTTCCCTTGTATGATAACCAACTGAATGGCATCATTAGGGGATCCATGCAGCTCTGCACTTATTTGGCTATCAAGAATGGCCAAAACCTAAAAATGTTTTTTATGTGATTGATAATAAATAAAACATTATGGGGAAAATTTTAGAAAACACTATGTCACACATTTATAATTTATCATCTACATTCAGTGGTTACTGGAAACCTTGGAATTTAGTCACTTCAATTTAACATAAAACAATAAAATTATCAACCCAACTTCAGCTATTCCATGTTTTCTTAGTATCGATTTTTTTTCACCACTCTCGTGGTAACTATGAACCAAATTTATACTATTAATTAAGAAATAAATCTTTATATTATTTACTGTCAGAAATAATGAAGGAATTTTTCAAGGATCCATTTCTCTAAGGGTTTTAATCAAAGGATTTTATCGCAGATAGTATTTGACCCATGGCACTGTATATTGTTACAATAATATTAATATTATTGTAATTCTAATTAATTGGAACATTTCATTTTAATTGAAAATTAAGTTTTATGAAACTCAAAGTTTAAATTAATTTATCACCTGGCGCTGCTCTGCATTCAATTCTATGGAAGTGGACTGTTGTTCTGGAACTTCGATTTCAAGTCGTTTTCAGGATTCCAAATGCTTCCTGAGAAGAGCCGGATCATCAAATATTGCTGATGAGGCGTTCCAGTTGTATTGAACATCAATTTCGCGCCTCCCAGGCTCTACTTGATCAACACCTCCGTTCGGCATTTTTTTTGATACAGCAATCCATTCGTCTCCAGGAATTGCCTCCTGTGACGCTGGAATTTCTTCATAGTCGTCATCAGGAATTGGAATATCCAAAGATGGATTTCCTTGAACTTGGAGGAAATTGTATACTTCTTCCCATGACTGAAAATTACCTATAACAATGTGATAAAAATGAGATTAACATTAGTTATATCTATCATTTTTAGTATAAACGAACTACTAATTAGTTTTTTATACATATACATATGGGTATACTTTTGTATACCCAGAAACAAAATTGGTAAGAGAAGAAGTTCCGCATTTTTGTAGCTACCGAAATTACATAACTACTGTTAAACATGCACAGTAGTTTGGTATTGCGAGGTATAATCAATATACTTCAATACAAATCTATATATTGAAATAAGACCTCTTAAATAGAATTTTGAATGTTTTTCCATTGCCCATTAATTAACCAGCTACACCGTAACCGTGACTCTCAAAATTATTTTATCATAATGTATGAGTACAGTAACACTCTCGATTATCCAAAGTCTTTGGTACCGTGGTTACCTCAAATCCCGCAAACTTTGGATGAAATTGAGTATACTTGAATATTGAGGTTAGAAAGTAAGACAATTGTGTACGGTTTTATTAATTTAAATATAAACCAATAAATACGAAGATAGAATCACTTTTAAGAAGCAAATAAATGATAATATTTAAAATTAACACAAACCTATATATTAAAAATAATTGGTTTTTCTTTTCCAAGTTGGTTCGGCCCTTCTACCTGGCTGATTTTCATAATTTTGGCCATGAATTAAAGGTATATACGTACAGATTTGCAATCAAGTATTGGCATTAATTTATCTGACAAATATTTTGAGTTATGCACGAAAGCAACTTCCTCCTTGTATATTTCTTATTGGAGATTGGGAATTTATTTTCCTAGTTCATTTGGCTTCTACCCAACCGATATTCAAAATATTGAGCTTAAAATAAATCTATACAATGACAGATTTTCCATCAAACGTAATCATTCATTTACTTCTAATAAATAAATCATACATTAAAGCATCACCTAAATCTTGGTTCAACTGTTGGTTTTTTAACTCTTAGATCAGTGACTGATTATGACAGTTAACCAGTGAGTGTTAAATAGGTATGAAAATGTTGTCCATTTTCAAATATTAATAGCATTCTGTTAATATTTTTAATAGAATTCTAAAATACATAGTTGAGCATTTACGCATGACTACCAATTCAGGTTTGATGTGAATGTAGCAATATACAAATTCTATCCTAATAATAATATAAGTGAGACTGTTTGGATATATGTATGGATGGATTGATTTTTGTGACAAGTAATTGCGAAAAATACTGATTGGACTGGGCTGAAATTTGGGGTGATTATAGCTCACATTCCCGATTAACATATAGACTACTGTATTCTTATCACAAAAATACTTTTGGGCGAAGCCCCAGTGGATCTGTAATTTCCCATGTTAACCTTATGAGTATTCCTATTTAAAAGGAACAAAATAATTTTGTTAACTGTTTTAACTACAGAAGTTGGTTCTATGATATTAAATAGCATTAAACAGTTATAAGGTTTATCAACAGGGTGCAGCACTATTAGTTTGAATTATCTTCTAATTTGAACCCACCCAAAATTCAAATATTTCAAGACTGAATTTTATACATTGCGCTTCTTATGGGGTTTGTATTTAGTTAGCATCAAAAAGCTGTAAAAAATGAGAATTTCAATTTTTTATTGTTTAGGGGCAGAAATGGAACATTATGGCTATTGTAGATGTGCTATACTATATCATGTTATTAATTAAAATAACCAAATATTCAAACATTTTCCTCTCCCTTTGCAGACACCAAGCATGAGTTTAACTACAATGAGCATTCTAACTTGTATTCCAACCCCGTACAAAGGACAGGTACTCTGCTAGTATTATATAAAACATTAAAATTTAGGTGATTACAATTACCATGATTATTGACTGTGGTTATATAGATTGTAATACCTTTTGCTACATTTTCATCTCGCCAAGGGACCTTAAGGAGCACTTCCTGTCGAAAGAAGGCCTCCCTCAATGAAGGATCAGAGGTTATCTTCCTTCGAGGGAAGACACTAACGATAGCTGGGGCACGACGACGAGTCCACGTTCCTTGCCTCTTCGGAACAAATAAACTTGCCACATCCCATAGTGAAACATCCTCTAACTCCAAAGGACGTTTGATGTACTTTTCTATGAGAGAGGTGTTAACGTGTTCATCCTAGAAAAGGAAATTAAATATATGATTGACCTTTTAAGAGTGTTCATTACAACTATTGTATTTATTTTATTTGCTGTGAAACTACGATTTTTAACTGTTACTAATTTAAATACGTAAACGGTTTTTTGTGTTAAAACTTTCAATTTAAAATTTCAAATCGTGGAATATTTAGGTAACATTTACTTTTTAACATAATTTTGATGATTAGTTATTAGAAATAGTTTTTCAATAAATAATTTTATAAAGATATCTTAGTTAAAAAAATCTTATCATTTGTTATATCAAAAATAAATACCGTACTATCAATGTTGTTGTGAGAAAATTTGGCATTTGACAAACCTAAATAACACTTTTCTTAAGCACATTATTCACCTAAAATTAAAAGGTTTATGTAATATTTATTTTCTATACCAGTTAATGTTGATAAAACATATCAATAAAAGATTATCATTATGTATTTTTCCTATATCTGTTTGATCAGTAATTTAATATTTTAAAACACTTACTACATGTTCACTTGTTGGCACTTGTACTCTAGCAGGGATCCACTCTCCTGCTCCGAAATTCAGTTTTACAAAAGCTCTTGATGCAGAAAATAGTTTTTTCCCAGTAGTTAGATGGAGAACTTCTTGGCTTGAGAAGTCTCTCTCGCTACAAGTTTGCACCAAAAGCTTCTGTACAGCCTTCCTTGCGGGCTCAGTGTCATCTACTTTAGTTAGAATGTTCTCAAACATTTCTGCCATTGTTTTAGATTTGACCTACAATAATAACAATAATAATAATAATAAATTAACAATATTGTTAAAATATAAAAATCTATGCAAACCTTATGGTACCAATTCCTGAGGGATGAACATTGTATAATGGTAATTAAAAGTAAATCAAATGATGTATAATTTTTACGTATATGTTTTATTCATTAGGGGTTTTATCTGTTAAATCCTCTTTTTACACCGTTTACTTGATATATTTTTATGATCAAGGTGTCATTTCAAAACTTATAACCTAGCCCATGTTATATTAAAATTTATTTTAGTTAATCTTTGTTCAAATTTTCATTACAAGTTTTCAAATTAAAATTTTAGTAAATTAGTGAATTTCAGCATTTGAAGGAAATACCCAAAGCCATTTATTAAGATAATTGTGCAAGCAAGCATATATATATATATATATATATATATTATACTTAAGCAAACATTACTTGTAGAAGACTATAGGAATATGTCATTGTAAAAAATATTATATTTGCATTTTTTCTTACCTCCGATTTACTGGCATATTTTGCCATATAGTTGAGGAAGGCATCTTTGGACATGACAGCCGTGATGTCCATGTTGGCTCGCCACAACTGCAACGTCCACGGATTATATTTATTAAGAAGGGCATCATTTCTCTTAGTTACAAGCTCCATGAATCCCTTCTCATTGGTGTAAACGTGGCTTATGTCACTGAGGTCAAATGGGAATTTGTACCGGCATTCTAATTGGTTTGTCCTTTTATTTTTTCGGAGACAATAACTGGTAGAGCAGCGGGTGTGTCGCTGTACTTTATTCACCAATTCTGAGAGATCTACTTGCCGGTCTTCCACTTCCAACAAACGTTTCCGACATGGATGTATTTCTGCAAGTGGAGTGTTGAGCCCCGGATTCATGGTACAAATCAGGTTGTCGAAATACCTAAAGAAAATTATCGTTATAGCATTGACTATTGGATACAGAAGTTGCTGGGTCATAACAGTTGCTATAGCTCATAATAAGTCATTCCATTAGTTTTACTTGGTAAAAGCCACCGTGTAATCAGCAGAAATCAGTAATTATACCAGCACAATCTGTAGGTTGCTCACATGAACTAAGATAAATTTGATTAAAAAGCTGGCGACAACTTTAAAACGGGGATGGAATGTCTAGTTGTGTTATGGTTGATTTATTTTTCTATTAAAATGTTTTTTTTATATTTGTATTATATTATTTTGTTTGTAACAGTTGCATTCAAATACCTCACCTATTATAACAAAATAGTTAAATAACTTGACAGTGTGTATTAGTGAATTTCCCATACATAGGGAATAAGCTATTACCGTAGTACTCATGGTAAGACCTGGACCTGGGACCGATTTACTTTTTTGTTTTGAGGTCTCTAGAGGCCAAAAACACCATCCGTTTGATTTCATATATATATATATATATATATGTCCGTTAGCACGAAAACTCGACTCAAACAAAAATGATCCTATTTTGATGAAATTTGGTACAAACGTGTAAACCTACATTTATTCGAACGAGTTCGCGAACCAGCGTGATTGGACTATGGGGACGGGAGTTTATGGGGAAAATAGGGTTTTCCCATTTTCGACCCTAAAAACAGAAAATTTCACAATTCTTTCCAAACTATTATGTAGAGCTTAAAAAAAAACAAATAATTTAGTATATTGAAGCGTTATTATGCGCCTAATGGTTATGGAGAAAATTCCAAAAAATTGTTAATTTAAAATTCCCATGTTATTCTTATGGAGAAAAAATCAACTGTTATAGTTTGTTTGTTTATGAACATATTTTGATTAAATTTTGAAAAAAAATATCTTACCAAACGACAGTATTAGCGTTTAACAACAAAAAACATTTTTATCCTTGTAGCAGCAAACTTAAGTACTCGTTAAACTAAATATATTTAAATAGGGAATAAATGAGATAATTTTAAAGAGACATTTGAGTGTAAATCCAATCAGGCAAATGGAAATTCGCTTAGTCTGCAGGTTTGCTGTGGCGGGGGTATATTTAATATCAAATATAAAAAAATAAATTTCTGTGTCAATTTGTGTAAATTAAAGCGTATGGGGAAAGCACTAACTTTTAAAAGTCTAACACTATTAGCATCTCCGCCGCAATCTTATACTTGAACTGAAGTTAAAAAAAAAATACAAAAGTTTTAGTTTTGGATGCAGTTTTTAACATGGAAATACTATATCACACAATTTCATAAATAAACAATTTAAATTGTTGATTTTAATTTTTCAATACTAAGGATCAATACTCACCCAACAACCTGATTTAATTCCTCCTCTGTCATCTGTGATAGTCGAGTGACATCGGGCGCATCCTTCAGCCACAGAAGCATGTGGATGTGTGGGCTTCCGCGATGCTGCCACTCGTATCGTCGCCAGAAGTCCTTCACACCAAGCTGCTTCGAGAGAATTTGGTCGAGAAAGAATTCTGTTCTTTCATAAAAGAACCAACTTGGCGTAAGTGGGTTATCTGCCACAAGTCGACGTCTTTCAAGATCAGTTGCCTCAACATTGCCAAAAATTCGGGAAATATCTGGCCAGTGAAGGTCAGCGGCACTCAGTGTTAAAAACACTGTGGGCAGGCCAAGCTGTGCTTCCATGTCGAGAAGCTCTCCCAGCCGAGCTCGCCAGTAGGGCCGAGTACCTGTAATTTGATAACCTTAAAGTAAACTATTTATTTTAATATTGCAATACTTCTGATTTAACATGATATAGGCTAATTAAAATAAAGTAATGAACTTTTTTATTACTTGATTAACCAAACTAATGTAAATATTAAAAATATTTTTCGGATGATTGTAAAGCTACTACAGTATTCAGATTGGAAATACAAATTCTTGATCAATTCCATAAGTTTTAGAAACAAAAGTCATATTAATCCCTTATTATTCAATTTGTAAACGGAATAAAAAATTAATATTCCTTACAAAATACTAAGAACGAATATGCTATGCATAAATGTTTGAATTTCTATACGTTAAAAATATGGTACAGAAACATTGTCAAGCATCTATGTGTAGTCAGTGGCTGACAAATTTTTAAGGCTGTTACAAGTAAAGCTTTTGTATAGATAATAATTATAAAGTTGACTAAATAACGCCAATTACCTCTTAGCTTGTTTGCATAAAACATAATTTTTTTCACGATAAATGGATCTCGCTTCACCATTTCTTTTAGATCTTGGATTGATTTCCCAATCAACTCCTCATGCCGCCGTACAAACAAATTTCCAGATCTAAGGGCGCTCCACCTCATTTCCGAGTTAAGGGCAAAAAACCTTTAAAACAAATTACACAGACTTATAATAACAATTTCAAACGTTACAAATATTTTGAAAATATCAAAAGACTTGCACTTGGTATACTTTGTGTTACCACTTACGTGATATTTACCTTTGACTTTAATATCTAAGAGAAAACGGTCAATTATGCATTTTATAAACTACTGTTAAATTACTTCAGTTTGAGTTAGGTCAGGATTGTGTGAGCAGAGGTTTTTATTTGAGGGAATTGTGTATCTAAAATTAATCATTTCTCAAAAGAACATTCTATATACATATTTGTATTTATTGAAAAATATTTAATTTCTATATTCAAATGTTCTATTGTCTATATGTTACGGGGATCATGGGTTACCTCCTTTTTCTTAAATTGCAATTGATTTACTTTACAGAACCTACAATTTTAAACTTGTGAATTTTTACAAAAAATATTAGTCAGGTTTTTTATTGGCAAAAAATATAATATTCCTCATATTTTCTGAGGTTTACTTATATTATTAGTGGCATGATTAACCTGGTTATTCTGATTGAAGACAATTATTAGGAAAAATGACTTAAAATCTAGAAACTGTTTGACTACTAACCTGAACCGAGGATCATTGGCAAATCGGTGGTCATGAAAGAGCATGAGGTGCTTGAAGTACTCAGTTGGGGAAATCTTACTCTCTCGAGGATTAGACAAATCTGCATTTCCAGTTGGGAACAATGCTGGAAATGCTTGTGTAATGTAACCCGGAGTCCTGAATTCCTCAATTGGGTTACTGCCGATGGAAGGCCAATCCAGAACCGCCGCAACTTGGGCATCCTGGTGAGGTGTCGTCATACTGGGAACGCTAGTTTCTATTACCTGTATAAATTTATATTTTTAAGTTAGTTTAACATTTAATTGTTTATTTCTTGCAGTTCTTTACTACTTTTTTAAACTAACCCCCTTTATTAGAAAAAAATACGCATAAAATAATTACAAAATAATACATTTAAATTATGATATGCAATCACTCCTAAAGAATATTCACCAGTCTAGTAGATTTGCTATACACAAAAAAACTGATAAATTATTGTTTTTTAAAGATTATTCTCTTATGCAAAGGTATGACTTCATGTTAATTTTTGTTTCGTAACAATAATGGGAAAAGTAAAATTATAAACAAAATCTTACCATGGTGTTAAAGTACTGTACTAATACTTCTAACCCAAATATTAGTAAATGCAAAACAAGCTTATCTCATTAATCAGATCGGATTTTAAATAAAAAGATAATAATACCTCATTTTCCAAAGGATCTTGATTTTCTGACTCCCCTTCTGATGGATCAAAAAATGAAGGCAGAAATGCTGATGCGTCCCCATCCTCAGGCAGTAACGCCATATTTTCATCAGATATTGATATATTATAATAATATCGGTTATTCTGCTTGAGCCACATAAGGGCTTTCTTGACCTATTGAATCAATAATTTAACTATCAATTTTCTTTCATTAATAATTGTTATGTAATGTTTTTAATAATTACACCACGTCATAGTCTGATCTTTCTTAAAACATGTCTACTTGTACTTAAATAAAGCACCAGAATAACCGAGCCTTCTTTAGTAATTATTTACTCCGACTGGACAACGTAATAAAATCAAAGGCACACTTTTGTTTTTAAAACAACACAAATACGAATGCTGGACCAACAAGCTTAAGCCATAAAAAATGTATGAATTATATCCATCTAACTTTATAGCAATCCAATTCCAGCTGAGTATAAAAAAACAACATTATTTTGGCATATTTTAGCTTTGCATTAATTGCTTAGTATATTTTATTATAGGTCGGCCGCTTAGAAAGCGACCTCCTCCAGCATTGGTTTAGCATTAGCGCGCAGGTCGTTTTCTAAGCGGCCGAACTATAGTACGATGTGGCAACGTTGCACTAGCCTTGTCTTGTGATTGGCTGCCGCCAACCGAAAACTTACGTGGTCCCGACTCTAGTTCTTTATCGGGAAACTGGTGAATAATTTATAATAAGACAGAAGAACACTGTCCTTCTTATTTTTATTTTTACATATTGCATGAATTCCTCTTCTTATTTCTACGAGAGTTCATCTATATCTTTTTTTACAATAATATAGGTTATTAAATTGGAATGTAAACCAAAGTAGGTTGTGGTTGTCTCTAACTGCTAATGAAAACAAATATAAACATTATACAAAAATTTGCAGTTTTGCTCACGGGACCCCTAGAAATAATTCATATTTACCTTACTGGCCCTAACATGGAAGTCCACGTAGTCAGTGGCACTGTTCCTCATCCGTACAACGATCACAGCAGACAAGCTGGTGATACGGTGAGGCAGAACGGCCGCAAACTCCTCAACCGCTTGTGGGAAGTTGATGACGTTGCCGCTGTAGCCTAGTTGGTGTCCCTTGATCCGGTAGACACTGACAACAGGATGTACTCTCGCAATCAGCTGCTGCTCAAGATACGTCAAGCCGGTCAGTTCATCCGGAACTGGCCCCGGGTCCATGTCATTGACAGCTGAAAACTGGCTACAACGCTTCCCACAGCGTTTTTTTCTATGGCTAAGAACAGACTTTTGACAGTGGTGACATTTCTGCCAATCCACAGAGAGCATTGTCTCTTCAAAAACTTGCTCCAAAGCTTCAGAATTTTCCCTAGTCTGAAGCCGGTGAGGCATTGACCAGAAATGTGCTGCGTTTGAGCTCCGGAGACGGCGAAGGATTCTTAGAGTGGACTGGTACTGCTTCTTTTGTTGAGAACAATATCGTCGTACTAACAACTGAGCTTTCAGCACTTGCCATTGTTGAGATGTTCTTTGAATCGATGCTGCTCGGGCCCTAGAAAACCATTATAATTTTTAAAAAACCCTGCTGATAAGTAACTACTGTATATGACTTTATTTTAAAACTCCAATGTTTATTTTGTTTTTATAGATGGAAGTACAGTATTTAAATTGTATTTTTTTATTAGCTGAAATTTGAAATTTCAATGGCAAAGTAATCAGCCATTTAATTTATGAGTTCAGAGAATCATTTAAACAATGTAGGCCTAGTTGATATTGGCTTTAAGGTTAACGTATTTTTTTCTCCTTGACTGTTCTTCAGGTGTCTCAGTAGCTCTTATGCCTTCAGTGTGTAGGTATAATAGCTATTACACAGAAACAATCTATACTCTATATCCTGTACTATTATATAAACATCTAATGGCATTAAAAGCTCTGAGATGAAGATTTTAAAAGTAAAAATTGATTAGTCTCCATGGCTGCTAGGAGAACAATCGCAATGTTTACATTTGCTTTGAAAGATCAATGTAAACAAGAAGAACGCCAAATTGTTTATTTCACTATTTCAGACAGCTGATCAACAGAAATTAAATGTAATATTTTACACAACTACATGGTACGTGTATTTAATATAAAACTTTATCATAGAAATTTTATTCAAAAACTATGCCAATTAATTATTATAGAATTTTTAAATCTATAAATATTTTTTCTTCTAACAAGAGCGTTGAAAATAATACTCACCTTTTTATAGCCATTCGCTGTGCATTTTTTATTCGGCGGTGAAACGCCTGATCTGAAGTCTCACCAGCTCTGGAATTATAATCAATAAATAACATTCAACAATATATATATTTATATATATATATATATATATGTGTGTGTTTCCGTTAGCACGATAACTCGGGCCAAAATGATCCGATTTTGATGAAATTTGGTACCTACGTTTATTCAAACGAGTTCGCAAACCAACATAATCGAACCATGGGAACAGGGGTTTATGGGGGGTTTTAAGTGGTAAAATGGGTTTTTACAATTTTTCACCCTAAAAACAAAAAGATTTGCAATTTATTTTGTAGAGCTTAAAACAAGAAATAATTTAGTGTATTGAAGCGTTGTTGTATGCCTGATGGTTAAGGAGAAAATAAAAAGTGAAATATAAAATGTCCATTTTTTCTTATGGAGGAAATGAAAACTGTTGTAGTTTAGTTGTTTATGGATATATGTTTATAAAATTTGAAAAAATGATTTATTTCATCCTATACTGTTGACGTATGGTCAAAAAACACTTTTTACTTTCCTCGTAACAGCAAACCTAAGCACTCGTTAAATCTAATGTTATTAAAATTGGTAATAAATATGTTTTTTTCAAGGAAATATTTGAGTAAAAATGTAATGAGACAAGTTTTCATTCGCTTAGTCTGCAGGTTTGCTGCAGCGGTAGTGTATTTAATCTAAAACTTTATCATAGTAATTTTACTCTAAAACTATGCCAATGATTATAGAATTTGTTAAAATCTATAACTTTTCACTTCTAACAAGAGTGTTGAAAATAATACTTACCTTTTTAGGGTCATTCCTTGGGTGTTTTTTATTCGGCGCTGTAATGCCTGATCAGAAGTCTCGCAAGTTCTGGAATAATCAATAAATAGCATTTTAAAAATATATTTGTATAAGTTAGGTACAAAGATAAATTTATACATATAACCATTCATGATTATATAATGTAGTATGAAAATAGACCTTGTATTATTTGTAGAATATTCATAGCAGATACCCTTGGTTTAGCTCAAGATTGGAGTTTAACACTTTTACTTTGGGATTTTTCCTATGGAAAGAAGCTATTTATAGCATGGTAAGACATAAGCTTGGAACCATTAAAAACTTTGCTAAATTTCTCCTATGTATGAAGATGTTGTAATTGTAGTTTACATGGTAAGGCTAAATTCTGGGAAAACGGAGATGAAATAAGCTTTTCAAACAGTCTCAATGTAATTCTTTTTGGGCTAGAAATCGTCTTCTGATACTGTACATGCCAATGCTTTGTGCAATGATCCATAAGGTAGCTTTTATATTTTTTTGCAGTTTTAATTGTATTACCACCAAAGGTGCAAATCTAGTTTGTTTAACTCAACCCTCTGAAATTATCAAAATAAACTTCCAACAAAAGCGTTGAGTATAATACGTACCTTTTTATGGCCATTCGTTGGGCGTTTTTTATTCGGCGATGAAACGCCTGATCTGGAGTCTCACAAGATCTGGAATTATAATCAATAAAAAACTTCCATCTTATATGTGTGTCTTTTCATGATTTAGATAAATAAGTTCAAAGTTTCCATTCATGATTAAAGATATGGTCCAAAAATGGACAACGTATAAATGTCCGTATAATTCTTTTATAATTATCTTTCACTGTTTATTTCGAACTTGTGTGTAATAAATAAACTTGATGTAAAAGTCGACAGCGAATGTGAGGATGAGAGGAATATGAGAAGAAATATTAACACTTCTATTGCCACCATGAATCATTTGAAGTTTCTAAATATTCTTTGTCAAAATGTAAAACTCTACCTACACTTACCTTAACTTTTGCATTCGCAATCGAGCCTTTTCCTTTCTGGATTTAGCTGTTCCAGCCGAATCATTTTGCTTGGTTTGTTTTATTTTCTTCTTCATTCGAGGCATCTAGTTGTATCACCACACCAAAAACATTTGAATTCTATTAGTTAGTGTAACAAACTCTAAAACAATAAATAATACCAGACACAACTAATTGCTTAATATTACACAGATTATTGTTGCATGTGTCAATTAATTGTATGGGGAAATAAATTTAATACTTACCGGTAATGTACATCTTTATAACATGACCTTTATTAATAACTGATTACCTAATTACCTTACATACGGTACATTTGATTCACATAAATTGATCTATTTAAAGTAACTAAAGTCAATGCTACATTAGACTAACTCTGGTGACCCTAATTAGTTATTCTTTTTAAGGACTTCCCCACCAACAAAAGGAGGAGGTTTTCAACTCGTTTGTGTCAATGTTTTTTTTTTTAATGTATTTTCACCAAATTCTCTGTGATTATTGAGTAAATTGTGCTCAAGGTATTATAATCAGATTGTTTGCCCTTTTGTTCTGTATTTGTAATGCTACCTAGTTTAGATGATTTGTTGAAAAACATATGTTACGGATATTTTAATTGTTTGCCTTTTTATTGCTGGCCTATATTGAAAATAATGCCATGATGACCAAACCCCTTGAGATTCTTATTAAATTTCTAAAAGTTTAAATTCACATTTAGAAAAGCCCTTTATTCCAATTTGTACTATTTTGGATTAATGCCTTCCCCGCAAATAGTCTTTAGTTTTTGTCGCGTGTAGCCTTTTGGCTAGTTACTACGACTGTGTTAAATTTCCTGTTTGCTTTAGCCTCCGCAAGGATTATGTACAAAATAAAAAAAGGGAGTATAATATATACAAGATTCAATGGCTTCGCTCAATAATTCTTTATTTTAAATAACAGTACGTGGAGGCAAAGCTTTTCTCAAAAACTCATTGCCTTCAGTTGTCTAATAGAATCCTGTTTATAGTCAAATGCTAATAGAATTAAAATATAATAGTAGTTTTAGGTGGCTAGTAAACGTGTGTACAACCAGCTGGTAATTCTTTGATGGAACACCATTAGGGCCTGTGGTCGTGGTGTAGTGGTTACAGTACTCGGCTGTGAAACTGGAGGTATGGGTTCGAAACCCACCCGCAGCGCTAACTTTTTGACAGAATTTTAGCTTAGAATGTGATTTATTCTTTACTGTAGGCTATTTTTTTTAATTTGTGGCATTTATAATTTTATTTTATGGACAGAATTATTTGTAATTAACTTTGTTTTTTAATCATTTCCCAAACAGACTGATGAAAGTAAGTTAAAATAGGTTTTCTTTATAAGCTAAGTTACTACTTAAGTTAATCGATTCGTCAAATTATATAGACTAATTTAACTTAAACCAGTGAAACCTAACAACTTACTTGTAGACTATACTAAGTTAAGGTTTAATGTTATTGCAATAGTGTGTAGTGTTACAGATTAGTAAGTACAGTATAGGCCTAAATAAATTGGTGGTAGGCTAGGCCTTGTATTTTTGTTAAACGACATCCCTACATCTAATACTTATTAATTAAATCACGAAGCATATAGGCCTAAGTTAATTTTAATTGGTTATTAATTTTGATCTAAGTGGACACAGATATGCTAAGTCCTTTCTTATTTTATGGTCTTTAATAGCTTAAAAACTTACCTCTAACTTAAACCAAAGCCACAAAGATGTAAGTTGCTATAGTAAAATCAACATTGTACTTTCAGATCTAAAAAAGCCTAGGCCTAGTAAGTTACTTATTTAACAATAATTATTGTTTTCAACGTGTACGCAAAGATTAGCCTAGTCCATCGGCAGGAATTTCACTAAGTAGGCTAATGTAGTATGCCACAAAGGACAGATTGTTATTAATTTTGTAGTAACCTGTATTATTAAACAAACAGCTATAAAGAGTATTACTGTTATATTTATTATAAGATTATTAACTTACCTCTTGTATAAAGAATTTTTCTGTATTCTAGATAATAGAACTGTATTATGGATAATGGTTGAATTGATTGTATTAAGTACTCTACAATTCAACATTCAAACAGCATCATTCAAACAAAAACCGATGTATGCACAACAGCTGTACCAGTAATTGTTGAAGCGGGTTAGCCACTGGGATCGTGGAAAGTTCTTCAACTGTTTGCCAGCATTGTTGCCGGGCTAGTTACTGGGATCTAGGAACAACACAACCGTATCGTCATCATTGATTTTAAAATTGTTCGTGGTGTAGTGGATAGCGTACTCGGTTGATAAACGTGAGGTGGCCACTTCGTATCCTGTATGCATCGTCAACTTTTTATCAATGATTTTTCTTAAATACTTAATGCGATTTATTCATAACTATACATCTTTTGTTAAAATTGGGAACATTTAGAATTTTATAGGTGTATACAGCATGTTTTAGTATAAAATAGACAAAGATTAAATTGAACAATGTAAACAGCTGCTTAATAGTAAATGTATTCATATTTGTGATGTAAAGCTGAGTTTTAATACTGCACATAAACTGTATACAAATGAATGCCAACTAATATATTAAAGTTCAATAATTTATTATTGGAAGCTGTGAAATTATAATGATATATAGACATAGACGCCAAACTGTTTACTCCATGAATAAAAGAGCTTAGAGTAAAGATCGTTCTCTCTGTCTTAAGTAGACAACAAAATTGTTGGTTGCAAAACGTAAACAAATAAAAAGAAGAAGAAGGTAGCTCCTAATGTTATTCTTATGGGACAAATTTAAAAATGTTTTTTAAGGGTTTTATAATTACTACTGATCGGAATCGTCTAGAATTTTAATGAGGTCTTCCCACTGGTGTCATAATTATTTGTGCAAAATTTGAACGCTATAAGTGCAATGGTTCTTGAGTTTTAGGTGCGAACACACACACACACATACTCCGGCGGACAACTTTTCTCCGACTCCGCTATACACGATACATAGATTCGTTCACTTCGTTCACTCATCTATTATTACTTTATATTTTGTTTGACATGACTAATGCAAATTTGTATTTGTTACTTTGGTTTAATAAACGAGTTATTGAGTTATTGAGTTAATTTGTTTGGATCAGCTGTCTTAAATCGTGAAGTAAGCATTTAGCAGTTCCTAATGTTAACATTGAAATGTCAACGCAATGGTTTAGGTACATAGATTGTGAATTTTATCATGCTTCCATGGAGACCAATTAATACAGTATTTACTTTTGCAAACCTCACCTCAAAACTGTGGACATCCAAGGGGCGTAGCCCGATAGGATCTCAGGGAAATGATGTCCTATCATGTCATAGGAATGTCCTATGACATTCCTAGGTATGTGGACAATCTTTGTGCTTAATTTGGGCTGTATCGGTTTAGTATTTTAGTCATGGATGCCGGATAGACAGACAGACAGACACCACCTCAATTTTATAGTAGTATAGATAGGAGATAGATAGATAGCTTGGGCTTACTATGGTTATCAAAATCAACTATCTTAGGTTATTATAATTGTAATTAGCTAAAGGACATAATATTTGTAAGTGTACTGTATTAATATTTACGGATATGGAAAGTACGAAACAATCCTGCTATAAATAAAATTAAATATAGTGGGACTATGCAACAGAAACAGCTTGTCCTCTTGATCATGTAAAATCGTCCATAAGCTTAACAAATATTCTTCAATTTCATATACAAAGTCTTCATTGAAATAATCATTACAGTCGTGCGGATAGCTAATATTCATAATACAACCTGTTGTATTGCTTTCAGCTGAAATACAATTGGGTTTCCACAGTTAATTGTTACATTCCAGTAATCCCACAGCACTATCGAGGTACAAACTTGATTCCGTGTTACGATTCTACATAGTTGTCTTTGTTTGTAGTGATCTTTGGATCCTTAATCAGAATGTAATAGAATTTAGATTTAATTAATTTAATATTTAAATATAGGCCTAACTAAAATGACATATTATTAAAGTACGTCTCGATGAGTTTAATAGCTCAGAGTCAAATAAAAAGCCTTATATTACCCTCAAAGAAACGAAAGCATTATTGCACAATAATTTTCGTTTCATCCATTGACAAAAAGGTCAAAAAGGCAAGCCCCATCGTTAGTGTTAGTCATCTGAGTTGAGAGATTGACAATGTAAATGACTTCATTAATCGCCCAGGACTTTGAATAATTTACCGTCATACTTGTCAGAAGGACTACATGGGTCATAGTCCTTTGGCTTTTCTACGTCCGAACTCTCAGAAATAGTATTTTATTACGTTACCATCCTGGAGAATAGGTGTTTCAATCAATCCTCTCTGACATAAACTTGGTTAACTTTTGTAAGTTGACATACACACAAAAAATCATAATATAATACTTCTTCTCTTGTTCCAAGACAAATTAGTTTACCGATAACTTATTAAGTAGTATGCCTATTATTTTTCGCTTGGTTTCTAAGGCATGCGTTATGATAACTGCATCCATGTTCATAATATAATGTTTTTTTAATAATTAAGTAATAAGAAATTTATTAATTTTTATATATTATGCCAGATGTAAGGCTAAATATTTTATTCAAGACGGCAAACAGTACATTTTAAGTAGACTAAATTTTTATCGTTTTAACTAAACATTAAACGTCAGTGAATTTCCATTGGACGTTGGATGCATCTTTGAACTATTTCAGCCCCACGATATCCATATCTTGAACAGTATGGAGGCACTAGCAAATCTGTCGTGACTTCACTCACGAAAATTTAAATTTAAAAATAAATGTTCAACCTGAGTAGGGCCTACACTTCTTGATTGTTCAATTCATTTAACTATTAAAAATCTTTTTCACTACACTGTCTCAAAAAAGCTGTCTTACGGATCATTTTCAGTCCCTAAAGATAGTCCGTAAAATGTTACGGCCTAGAATCATATGGTTATGTCAAAGCTTATCTCAAAAACCAATCAGCTGTTCTGATCCTTTAAAATACTCCAACGATATACAAACAAACTTTTTGTTGTAATTTCTGCTATAATATATGGCAATGTAATAAAATAGTTATTTGTGCAACTAGTGAGAAAAGTGAGCAATTGACTCACTCGAGAGAAATCCTTACTCACGAGCCGTAGGCGAGTGAGGAATGGTTTCTCGAGTGAGGCAATTGTACTTTGAACTCGAGTTGCACATTATACTTTTCCTACAGTTACCATAAAACAAATAAATTGGTGAAGAAACATAACCTACTAGTGTACATGTTGCTCGAATTCGAGCAATTCTAAAGCATTACAGGAGTTATTTCAAAAAGAATAACAGTCATATTTACAATGAGTTTAAAAGAATCAACTCAAAGATCACCCGTGTGTGACTCAAACTATGTTTATCTTCGTTATTGATAAACCTAAAGCATTCCGGCCGGTTTTCTCCTTCTCAAAATGCCTCGCTGTACAGGCAACACAGGTCATTGATAGAGGGCCAATTGAGAACGAAAAGTCGTTTTGGGGTAGTATTAGGGCCGGCGCATTTTTAACCTAATAGTTGAGATTGTCCAGGGTCAGGTGCTGACTTTAAGCCTATTACGCGCCACCGTTCTGTAGCTGCGGTCGTTATCACGATTGCGCCTCCTGTCTATGTTTCGTTGTCATCACGTCGGAGGCATTTAAAAGAAAAAAAAACAACAAAATAAACAAATTATAGCTACACAAAACAACGATAAATGCACAAATTTAAGTAACAATCATGCTAACACGATCCGTCATAGCGAAACAAAACAACGATAAATACACAAATTTAAGATACAACCATACTAACACGATCCGTCTTGGGGGTTATGTTTATACAAACTCAAATAGTAAATAAATGTACTCAATGCGTTTCATAGGATTGAAAAATAAATAACAGCAATTAAATTATACAGCTGATCAAAATGTAAACAATTATGTTCTTCATAAGGATAACATGGGAACTTTAAC
The DNA here is from genome assembly GCF_028750875.1 of Macrosteles quadrilineatus. Lineage (NCBI taxonomy): Eukaryota > Metazoa > Arthropoda > Insecta > Hemiptera > Cicadellidae > Macrosteles > Macrosteles quadrilineatus. The sequence goes on along the minus strand of NW_026542604.1, from coordinate 5,297,574 downwards.
AGCCACTGGGGCAAAGCCCAAGGGACTTTTACAAAAAGTAAGGCCAGTTTGCAAATCTACGCGACACGCTCTTTCCAATGAGACGTCAATGGATAAAATCGGTTAAGAAATGGCGGAGGAGTTCAACCGACAAAGTTTCATGTAGCGTATTAATTATATAGATTTTTACACAGAAGTGAACTTTTAACATAACATTTAATGCGAAGTGACAAATACAACAGTACAACAGCTGACCAGCTGATTTACAGCCAGTGCTGCCAACGTATTTCGCGCGCATACGACGTTGACTGCATGTTACGCGCTCACTATTTCGTGCCTTCACGATGCAAATCTGGAGTGAGACAAAGTAATTAGAGTGAGACAATGTTAACATTGTCTCACTGATGAGCGAATTGGCCACTTTGCTTTCTCAAATCAGTGAGAGAACATGTACATTGTTAGGTAACTGTAGGAAAAATATTGTTAGTAACTCGTCCTAAAATGCTTTTGCTTTTTGTGGCTTAATCGAATTTCTTCGTTTTTGTTAAACACGATATCGTCGCAAAAAAGCCTAATTTAGGGACTAGTAACGAAAACTACTATTATGCAGTAACACACTTTTACAAGCCACAAATATATTGTAAATATTTTCATTTTAGCTAATAAACTATATAACCAGCTGTTCCCTTAATTAATAGTGCAGATTCAAAGGTACTCATGTGTTAAAATATAAACAAATCCTTTCTCCATAAGGACATGGGAACTTTAAAAACCACTGGGGCAGAGCCCTCATGGAATTTCTTGAAAACGCTTGTTATTGCACACCTAGAGGTTGATTGAAGCCTCGTGCCAATTCTTGAGTTTTATGGCTTGTAGTTCTTTTAGGTATAGTGATCAGTGAGTAAGTACTATTTGAGTTTTATAAGTATAGATAGACACAGTGGCAAACAATGGACATTAGCTATATTTTGGTTTCAAACAATGGCTGACAGTGTAGGGGAAACTTAACTTATGTCCCCTGGAGAGAGGGCTGTTTTAACTGCAGTAACAATACAATATATCTTACAATATATCTTAGAAGCTTTATTTATATCCTGTTAAAAATACAAAACAGTTAATATCGAACAGTATTATCTGAAATTATCATAATACTGGTTGAATCATAGAAATTAACAAACTACTTAAAGACATATAGTTCATGTAGACTAACAACCATAAAAAAATTAATTAGGCCTACCACATTACTGTATGTCAAAGACGACAAAAAAAACTGTAAATATTTATAATTTAATATTCCACTATTTAAAGTAGTCTTTTGAAAAACAAACAGCTGTAAACCTGATTTTATAATAAAGTGATAGTGGTTGCTGAACAAAAGCAGGAACAAACGTTGACAGGGAGTAAATAGACATAGACAACCAACGCAGCTATACAATGGCGACAATGATGGCTCTGTCCTTGCATGCGATTGTTTCAGAGTATATTGCTATCACAAGATCCTTGTAATCAGTGTCCGTGAATCTCTGCCCATTGTCATTCGAACATCGTAGGATTATGTTGGGCTGGATGTGGGTGAAATCCAATACAAAAACGTATCCCCAATCATTCCAAAAAAGGTTTAAACAAGTTGATTGATAGGCCTGCCAATGGTTGTTTACTGTGTTGTTAATTGCGAGACGACTGAGTGATAGATCCAAGTTAGGTATATTTATAAAACCTCTTCGTTGTACCGGTAAAATTAGTAAGGGTCTTTAAAGGTTTTAATTTATCACACTATAGTTTAGTCGTTTAAGGGAGATTCGACGATTTGGGACTGCGACTAAACTATATCTCTTAAGCAAATTAAGCTTTTCAATGATTAAATCGTACCTTTTAAATGTTCAGTGATATCACCAGAAAAATAATATGGATGCACTCTTGTAGATTTTAAAAGAGATATTTTAATGAAGAATATAAAACAATTTAACAGTTTAAGAGATGCTACATTGTAATAAATCGAAGGTTTACCTACTTTAGGATTGAAAATTATCATAGTGTGAAATCATAAATGACCAGATACTTAGTTCTGATCAGTAACAAACAAATGCTGAATCTTTGATCAAAGCCTGGATAAATTGATAATTTAAAACTGTTCATTTTAGTTAAATTCAAATGTATTTTAGCCGAAAGTAATACAAAAGGTTGCATTGTGAATATTAGGTAATCTTTGATATTAGCTATCCATACGACTGTAACTTTATTGTAAAGCTCGTATAATAAAGTAGACTTAAATCAAATATACTATAAATCTTTTCACTAGATTTTTTTACATTTTTTATTTTCTATTAAAAAATAACTATTCAATTAATGAACAATATCGTCTGTAAATTTAACTGAAAACTCATTTAACTCAATTACTCAAAACAACCCATTTACTGCTGTGAAAAAAGTAGTTCATTTTTGTATATTTGTTTCTATCCTTTGAAAATACCTGAACGTAACAGCTTTGAGAAACTTGTGGTACATTTTGAATCCTGTAACTAGCATAGAATATCTTTGAGAATGTATCCAAAATAGTTTTTTTTATGTAGATAAATAGTTAATTGTCCCGATTAGGATTCCTTCGAGGAATATTTATATTACGTCGTAGCGATGATGAATGACCTTTTATCGCTCCCACTTAAATGTCACTGAATTGTATTAAGAGGGTGGTTTATTGTGACTCTGTGTTTTATTAATATAAAATACTAATTTGTTAGGTATGGTATTGAACTACTTAGGACTATGATACTAAATATAACTTTCATTGATAACAAGCATCTATACTGTATATAAATCTAATAAGGATCGCTAACTTTTGAGAAATCCGCAAGCTGCACACCTATCATATCGTATACTTTAATGAAAGTTATAGATGAGAAACTTCCCCGAAAAATATCAGATCGAACCTCAAATTAAAGGTTTGTATTTAATCACTTTAAAATAGTTAATATTCTTCAGCTGTTATCATTGTTTTTGATTAATAGTTGTTGCCTTACTTTTTCCTTAGTTAAACCTTTGATTGAAAATTCATGAACTGAAGAAGTATTCATTGAAAATAAGCAGTATGGTACAGCTGTGATTTTCTTCTATAATCAATTAATAAAGGTGTGTAACAGAGTTAAAAGAAGTACCTACGTCATTATCATCTGCATTCTTATCCCTTGCGAAGCACAGGCTGATCAACTAGTATTTTTAGTTATAGATTACCCGATTTACTCAATTCAAAACGTGGCTGGCACAAAAAACACGATTTGCACACAAGTAACGTAAACAAATTCCATTTGATTACATTATTAATCGATACAGTAATTATTTGTATGTATAAAAATGTGTAATGCACAACCTATTTAGCCTTTGAAAGTAATTTTTTATCAAAGACCTTGAAACTGAATATCTAGAATAATATAAGTAGACATAACCATAAAGGTGGTTCGAAATTATATTACACCATTGTAAACCCCAATTAAATCAATTGTATGTACGCTAGAGAAATGTTTATTAGTCCAAGCTTTACAAACTAAACGTCATACAACGACTCTGTTACGTTTCAGGAAGCAAATTACAGACTGTGTAGACGATATCACATGTTCAGGATTGAATACTACACAGCTTCATCTGGACTTAGTTTGTACAGTCCTGTATTCATCCGTTGTGCACAATATAGACAGTGGACCGTATTTGGGATGTAATTTAACCTATTGATTTTTCGATCCAGATAAACTTTGACCAGATATTAAAAATAGCATGAGTATTGCCTGCTATACACTAGCATTTGATCGGTAACTTAATACCGTCATACATGAATATTTAGATCCAACGTCAAATTAGTTGTAACGAACAATTGTTTCTGTCGAAAACAGTAGAACTTGTTTATAACCTATCTGGCTCGAGGCATGATTAATTTTAATTTTGTATTCGTTTTACAGAGTTTTATAGGGAGTGTGTTTCATCTATGGTTTCATTTATGTCTTCGTGATAATGGTTAACAATAACATACAGTTAATAGCAATTATCTGTTAATAAATGTCCGTGGAAAGCAATTTTTGTTAGTTGCTTATGTAGCAAGTGCTACATCACTTCATTGGCAGGTTCACTAATGGAAGGTTAACAGGAACAGTATCAAACTACTTGATTGAATATGACGCTTTTGTTTAGACATTAGCGTAAATAAAATAGTTTTAATATTCTTATCAAGGAAAAGGACCCGACTACGCTTAAATCCAACTCCTAACTCCAGTGAAAAGTTTGTAAAGCGAGCAGCATCCATGTTTTTTTTCAGTTTATCACTTAAGTAGAATTTGAATCAGTTATTAGTTTGAAAATTAAAACTGTGTATTAATAGTTCATGTTTTAACAGGCCGTACTACAATCGCAATATTCATTGGTTTCGTTTTGTATTCACCCTCACCTTAACTGTTATTTTATATCATCGTACTTCTTATTTCAGAATTAGTATCGATAGCTAAATCAAGTCATATGACTAATAAGGCAGCAGGTTGTTATATGTAAACATAATAACCCTATACAATACAGTAAATTTTTAAATCCATCCTCAAGTTTTAATTCTACTAGAGTAGTCAGAAAAGGACTCTTAATTGACAAAGGAAATCGACATGTCTGCAGTTTTTACAAGGACTACAAAAGAGCAAATCCCCTCCACTGAGGGAATAAAGCTGTTGGATACTTGAGATTGAACTCAGGGGGTGAATTCTGTCATCTACTGTTTTAGGTTAAGTTGATGGCATAGATCATCAAAAGTGCATGTACATTAGCTGCTTAACAAAATAGGTGGCTAATAATAGTTTGTAATATTCATTTTATCGTGATGTCTATCAAAATAATATGTTATTAAAAGATTTATGCTATAAGCTACAAGCTATAGGCTATAATTTGTTTTAAATTACATTATTACATTTACAGATACTGGATTGTAGGCCTTAAAAATAACACTGAAAAAGCTATTGTAAAAGTGCATTATATGATTTGGTGATCGTTTACGAGGTTTGTGAATAAGCCAATCATATTTAGTTTGACTTTCTCATAGATATTTTACATAACAGTGTAGGTTGTTGTGTTTGTTTGTTTCCAGTCCGGAGACAATTATGTTTCCTAATACTCTGTTAAGAAACTTGTAAGCTTGTCGGGGAAGTAGTCAGAAGTTAGTTCTCAAAGTGAAGTTAATTGGAAAGGCTTCTTTTGCAAGTTTGGGTGAAACTTATATTTGTTTACAATTAATTTAAAGAGACAATTTTTGAGAAATTTTCGTGTGAACTATCTGCTAGCTTTATCTAAATTTATACTCTTACCGAAACGCGAACTTGTTTGCTCGATATGAACAAGTTGATTAAAACGAAAGCATTTATTTTTAATCAGGTGCTCATTGACTTGCACCCGTTCTTGTTCAGCCAACAGAATTAGTATAGTTTAATTTTAAGAAATGAAAATCCAACGCAGACTGTCAGCCATAAATCTAGCCAAACCGTTTCAAACATTTCATTATTCAGAACCATGCTGTGATAAAGTAATATTTCTTTAGTTTGTGGAGTATTTCAACGTCACTTTGTGAATTATTGTTATAAGCTGAGTTTATTAATGATTCAATTAATTTTATAGCTGAGGAGCACTAAAACTCATTAAACAAATAAACATACAAAACTATAGAACACAGTATTGTTAAGTGTTGTTATATCTTTATATGGAGCTACAACTAAGAAAAATCTTAATCGAATCTTAAAATTACAGCAAAGGGCATTAAGAACAATGATGGGACTAAAAATGATGAATGTGTTAAAATTCATTTCAAAAATTTTTAAATATTAACTGTGTTTGCCCAATACATTTTTGAAACTGCTCTCATAGCGAAAGAAAGTATAACAGATAACGCACAATTATGCTACAATACAAGAGGAAAAGCCCTAAGAGAAAATAGTCGCAACCATCTTTTATTTTCAAATAAAAAGCCCACCTGTGCCGGAAGAAGGTTTTTACGGTTTCTTCTAAATCATTTAAAACCCATTGGAAACATCAAATTTAAAAACAAATTTAAAAAAATCTCATAGAAATCGCTCCTTATTCCATTAAAGAGGTGTTTCCCCAATTAACCTGATTTTATTGGTTTCTTAGTATTATATAAATTGTAATTTTAGCTTATAACTTTATTTACTAGGTTAGGAATTTGACATTATTCAATGTACAATGTACAATTATTGAATAAAGATATTAAAATGAAATGAAATGAAATGAAAAGTTGCGCTATTATACACTGTTTTATCGACTAAGTCATCGTATTTTCAAAAATAAAATTTTTTTAACTAGCTGTAACCCACAGGCTTCACCCCGTTTGACTTCATAAGTATTGATAAAACTATAATTGGTTAAGTTAAGCTGAAATAAACTAAACAGAATACAGTAATACAAAAAAATAATCACACCTGATTTTAATAAGGTAATACAGGTAATAGAAAGACTGACATATAAATAAATACTGCTGAGGTATTTTTAACATTAGGTATATAGAAAGTTCCCTTTGGAAAGCAATTAGGACCTTATAGGGGAATTCATGATATAACGGATAGTTTTACGCAAGGTTTCTCGTTCTGACGAACATTTTAAGTAGGCTATATGGTTTATGGGGGTGTGACTTGTAGTTTTCTCAAAAGTTCATGAGTACTTTGGGCTTTATAGATAAATATGTTGTGACTACTAACAGTTGAAAACGTTGAGCAATAATTATTAGCAAACCAAATGAAAAAAGTAATAGTTAGCGTTAAATAAATAATTATTGTATCCCTGTAATGTGATTGAAACCTTGTACTAAATATAGTATGAAAATCTGATTTTTTTAACAAAGGCCAAGGGTATATTAGATAAGTTCACATACAAAGCCATGACAACCCTGGTACCATATTCGGTGTCAGCAATCAGCCATCGGTGGCGTGACATCATATACCAGTGCCACCATTAGGTTTGCAAGTGTTTAAACAAGTGTTACCCATGTAACATTTTTAGTGATCTGACTTCTTTCCAGTCAAATATTATGTTTGATACATATACAAAACATATACACGTTAGAATACATACAAACAATACATATACGAGTTACAGATCAAAGCAGTATAAAATAAGAAGAAAAAACTAACTGAAATACAGGTGGCACTGGAAAGAAGAAACATCATGATTCAGTCTGTTTTATTTAGTTAGTGGCAGTGATTAGACAGGACTGGCCAGCCTGTACAGTTTTATCATTTTGTTTCAATTATTTTATTAACATGACAAGTTCTAATTAAGTGATTGTGATAGTCTTTTAAAGAATCTGTTGACATGCCACAATGTATTAATACATTGATGATGTGGTTGCATACAAAATGACCTGACGAAATTCTAAGGAACGGAACCAGTCATCATACCAACTGTGGTTGGATAAGGTAATCATTTTATTTTTAACCGACTTCCCCACTACCAACAAAAGGAGGAGGTTCTCAATTTGTCTGTGGCGATGTTTTTTTCTTTCTATGTATGTTCACCAATTTCTCTGTGATTCTTTTACCGATCAGTGTGGTTCCACCACCAAAATAACCAGGAGAGTTTCTTTTTGGTACCTTATATATTATGTTTAAGTATAATATTAGTTTCGGTGAAAAATTCTGAAAACCTTAAATATTCAACATTTATTTTGTTTACATTTGTGCAGATTGTTTACATTTGTGCAGAGAAGGCAATAAATAATAATAACATTCCTACAGCTGTTAGTTGAAACCATTTAAATGAAGCTACAGACAATTCTTCATGAAACAGTTGCTTCATATTGATCAATAAACTATTTCTTGCCATGGAGCCTAAATTAATTACATTGAGAAAAATGCTTTTTGTTTTGGTTACTGTTGTATTAAGTCTGTTCTTCTAGTCATATGATTTATTTGTGTTTAAATATCTTTTGTTGACAGATGATTTTTGTAAACATGTTTTTGTAAACATTGGTTTAGTTTTGAAATAGAGTTTGTTGAAACAAGATGTGTGTGTAATATTCTTGGATTAGAAATAGAACAGTTACTATAGAAAATGTATTTTAACGTTTGACCTGATTTGTGTATACAGTAATTCTGTTTTTAGTATTGCATATTCTGACTTACAAAAACATATATGTTTCAGTGAATAGCTGTATGATATCGACAAATAAAGGTGTATTGTGAAAACCAAAGCATTCGTAAAACAGGTCTAAATATAAATTAAATGCAATTATTCCTTACACGACCTAAGAAGTGTGACAGTGCATAGTCGTCAATTGTCTTAAAAGTGTTAAATATTTTAATTACTAAACATGCATTTGCAGATGTGGAATGTTTATTAATATTCTCTATCCAGTTACTATTATCATATCAGTACTATTATGCCTGCTTCGGAAAGTCCTAGGGGAAGATGATTTGCAATTTCGACTAGGCTATATCTTGAATAAACAAAACCCCCTACATGACTTACACCACTTTTAGCTGAACCAATCTTTCATATAATATTTTCCAAAGGTACTATACGTGTTAACGACCAATTTTCCACTTTTGAGAGATTGTTTAGTGCTGGTAGCTGAGGAATAACTTTCATATTGTTCCAAATGGCTTGAGACGTTACTGTATTTCTTTTTATAATGTAGAAGTACACCGATTGCAGGAAACGATGATGTCTGACATTTCAATGTATCTAGAAAAGACAATTAGTTTTTCATCAGGCCTAATGTAATGGACAACTCTTTCTTTCTTAAGGAATATCTAAAAATGTTTATTTTCATAACCAATGATTATGTAACCTCAACAGGTGACTCAAGCAGTTTTAAAATAATTATTGTTCTGTGGAACTTTTGATTGTTTCAAACAGTTTTGCTTATCAAAAAACCTCAAGTGATTGATATATAAAAAATTATACAGTCACTAAAAATCAAGAAATAATTTCTTTTTGTAAAAAAATACAACCGACTTCAAACGCTCTAAAAAGAATGAAATAATTTCAATAAAGTAAACTTTTGTATTAGGCAAGCTCACGTATTTCAAGTCGGCGCGGCTCAAACTGCAAATATGATTGAAATTAAATATTGTGTGTGTATTTTGAAAATCAATAAATTGTAGCTGGATAACATAAATATATAAAAAACATACTGAACTGTTTTGTTTATATATTAAAGGAAATATTTTCTTGTATTTTATGTTTACTTCAGAATAAATGCATTATGAAAATAACACACACAAATGTTCTATATGAATAGGAAAATAATTTAGTTTGATATTATGATAGGGAAAAGAAGCTAGTTTAGTATTAAAACGTTACTTTTCAAAGCTAGAAACATTTAAATGCGTTATAATCTTTTTAAAGATACTCGTTAATACCACTATAATGCCGATCTCTGATTACGGTAATAAAATAACACTTAACGCATAACTATGAAAAACACATGCAGATTAACACCTTTAGTTATAGATAGTCACCTGCAATATGGACACCCTCTTTCAATTTTGTATCAAAATGCATCATAGAGCCGCGCCGACTTAAAATACGTGAGCTTGCCTTATACAAAAGTTTACTTTATTGAAATTATTTCATTCTTTTTAGAGCGTTTGAAGTCGGTTGTATTTTTTTACAAAAAGAAATTATATCAATAAAATGTTGTAGTAATGTGGTCCAAAGACAAAGTTGTTCTTTTTTACGTGACAGTTACATTTTTGCTTGGTGATGTAAACTTGAATAGCTAAATTAGCCTAAATATTATTATTGGAAAGTTAAAGTGAAAAAGTATACAATTTCATATGTCCTCTTTCAAGCTATTTTATGTTGACTGTCCTTAGATTTCACAACGAGGACATCAACACAACTAAATACGGATTATTGAAATGAACGTTTATACTGGTAATTTTATTTGACATTTTATGTACCTATTTCTAATAAGACGATTAATATAACGTAGTCACATCGATAAATATAATTAGCCAACAGTTTTAATTATAAATATTTGGTTTTAATTAAATAATTAAACAGTTCAGGGGCTACGTAATGACCTGACGAGGTAGTTGTACTTTGTTTGTTTATGGATATATTTTGATTGAATTTGGCAAACTATTTTTTACCCTATACTATTAGAATTTGATCAATAACACTTTTTCCCTTCCCCGTAGCAGCAAACCTAACACTCAGTCTAATGTTATTTAGCAGGGGAAAATAGAACATGTAATGGAAGTATTTGAGTGAAAATCATTTGAAACCAATTGAAATTCGCTTGGTCTACAGGTTTGCTGTGGTGGGGGTATTATTACTTTTCATAGATAACACTTGGCCTACAATACTTATTAAGAGGGTTTTTTTTTTAATTTGCTTCAGACACGACGACTGATTCGTTTTCTCATATATCTCGTCATTCTAGGCGTCACTATTACCATTGACTATACAAAGAATATATATATGTGTATATATGCTATACGTGTATAGTCAATGTTATTATCACGATCAACAACAGCTGATAGTTTAAACTTAATAATACATTACGAGACACTGATTGCGATATTGATTGCCCTTATCATTATCACCACGACGGCCCCTATAATTAGCATTGCTCCCTGATGTTGATAGTCATCAAAGCTAACAAATGAATACAACGAATCTGGTATAATCAATAGTTTACTCCAATATTCTACGTAGAGTGTAGCTTGAGGTAATTATAATCTGCAAGATATAGTTTAAAGGTGTGTCCGTCTTATTACCAACTAGTTTGGGGTAAAGTGCATTCTCCTCTGAGATAGTTAATCGTCTTTGAGTGATGTGTTATTTAAGAAGTATAAAAGAAATTCTTTTCTTTAAAAACTTAAATAAACAAATTGTTGTTTCATACTTTTTATTGTTTACTCCAACCTCTAGCACACAAACAAGACTAAAAAGTTAAATCTATATCATCCAAGGTTATATAATTATATAACCTTGGACTAATTATATAATTAGGCCCAATTTAACTATGTAAGTAGTTAAAGAAAATGAATTACTGTAACATAGCTAGCTACATCTGTAGTATACTTAGAATTCAGAGGACCCACTAAAAACTAGTTTTGACATAGCCAATAGAATAGTTAAAGAAAATTGGTAAAAATTATTACACATTTCATGTGACGTTTAAATAAAATTAAAACAGTTAATATTAAACTAAGAATCCATTAAGGAGAAAAATACACACATGCATTAATGTACTGTATAATCTAAAATATATAGAGTTTGTTCCATTCTTATTGGTCGGAATATTGTCTCTCGATAATTAAACACTATTTTTATAATGTAAATGTTCTATACCTGACAATGAGGGCTAGGACAAAGAGAACTTCCTCACTACACTTGAAACGTTGCATTGTGGTACGGATTCCATTGTAAACATTCATTTGTCAACAACATGTCTAGACATGTATTGATGGTGGATGTCTTCTGGGACTAGAAACTTGTAAGGTTAGGTATGATGGAACACTTTACGTTATCCCTAATGTTTTACTGTAACTCGGTGATGAAATGCTATATATAAATTTCCATTTAGTAATAAAGATTGGTACTATAAAGATTGGTAGCAAGAGATGATACTATTGTTTTGTTCAACGGCAACAGTAGACAGTTGTCGTTACTCAACTCCTACTTATGCAATATTCACAACAACATAAAATTTACATTGGAGGAAGAAAGCCATAATCGTCTAAATTTTTTAGACCTCACCATAATAAAACATCAAAATAAGTTGGAGTTCAAAATATTCAGGAAACCAACTTGCACTGACCAGACCATTAACTATGAATCACATCATCCTTACTCACAAAAACTAGCTGCGTACAACAGTTTTGTCCACCGTTTGCTCACAATTCCAATGAATCAACAGGATTATAATGAAGAATTAAATACAATAAAATACATAGCTGTAGCAAATGGTTATCCAAGCATTATTATTGATAAACTCATCTTCAAACATAAAAATAAAACAGGAACTAAAAAACAGAAAAACTACATCTCTGCAAAATATGGCACCTTCATGAGTAACAAATTTAAAAATCTTATGACAAAAAACAATATTACAGTTTCCTTCAGAACAGAGGACAAACTTGGCGCATTGTTAAAAGAGCGTAGTCCTTCATTGACGCAACCCTTAGACAGATCCGGCGTATATAAGATCAATTGTACCGATTGTAATAAATTTTACATCGGCCAGACGGCACGCTCCTTTACAAAACGTTTCAAGGAACATCTCCCAAAAGCGTCAACAGTACACCAGACATCATCATTTGCAGAACATTTAATTTCTCAAGGCCATAATTATACCAGCATTAGTAACAACATGAATATTTTACATTTCTCTAAAGACAGATTTAAATTAAACACCTTAGAAGAGTTTGAGATTTATAAGGCAGTAACATCCGACCACGAAAATGTGTTAAATGACCAACTAACGTTTTCGTCCAATTTTATATATGACACTGCCATAAGGATACTGGAGAGTGGAAGTGTGTTAGGCAGGACTAGGACCTAACCTGATGTGATAAGATAACGGACGTACACCACTGCAATGACCACCCGCAGTCTGGACTTAAACTCCGTCGGGTTAGCGTCGTCTGTTGTCGTAACTGATCAGTAAATGTTTCGTGTCCGTAACGTGTTTTGTGTCGTGTGTAAATGTTTATTTATTTTTACTTGTTAAATATGACGCTCTTCATGTGAAGAAAGAAGAAGTCCTTGTACCGCCTGATGATGACTCCACATAGGAGTCGAAACTAGTTGCAACTGCAATTAAATGGATTGCTTAATAGCAGGTATTTAAACCTTTTTAATATTATTTGGCAATCCGGAGGCTACATCCACAATGAAAATAAAGATTTACTTTGAAAATCTGGCTCACGTCATGTTTTCTACTCGCTATAGAATTTACTCCTAGTGTTAGTGAAGAAACCCTGAAATAACGTAAATATTTATTTACGCTCAGTCAAGTAATTAAACACAAAAGATTATTAATTAGCAGCTTGCGTATTGGTACTGTTATTAATTACAGCTTTCAAACACATTTTCGTGTTGAATTCCTTCAGGTTTAAGCAAGTAGTAACAGAACCTACAGACTGTGTAATATGAAGCTGGTACAGATTAATAGGTATAACTAGTATGCCGAAGGGCCTGTCACGATTAGCCCTAACTACAGGGATCCAGCCATTATTACGAGGCATGTAGTTAACCAATGCGTTTCCTAACCTGCCGATTTAACCAATAAAGTTGTAACAAAATAACGGTTTGTGTAAACACACAAATGCCATTAACATAAAGTTATACATAGTATAATCACGCAGATTATTCAAGATTATCAAAAATTATAGTATAATCGCGCAGAATATTGGTATAATTAATCACTATGAATAATTTTATATGTTATTGGCACAAGAAGTTTTATAATTGTTTTCTTTTATGAACGATTGCCAACAACATATTGTTTTAATATATTATAACTTAGTCATTTCACCTTGGTGTAAATTAATGTATGACAGACACACTGATATAAATCACCTTCTTGACTTATTTGTTTAGTAAAGGTGTAATAAAAATCTCTTGCTGCTTTAAAACTAAAAAAAAAAACAGTGTTGACGACTAAGATTCTGTCACTACTATTGGGTTCCTTTATAGGTAATGAGTCGGGAATATAATAAATTATAAATGTTGAGAAAGTCTATCACAACCTCAGGAGGGTGTCAACCATTCAATCCAACAATACATCCGCTGTATACTTGGTAAATGAAACCAACAGTAAAAAATAATATCATTAATTTTGCTTATAGCTCTGTCAAGGAGTTCTAATCTATAATAATCCACTTTCCAATTCAAATTTTAATTTTTCCTCGCGAGCCAAATAATTTATTTCATCACGCCAATTTTTTACGGCGGTTACAGACCCTCTCTTGAGATACATAACTTACCCAAGTTAAGTGCTCCCTTTACACGCTCAGCCGGTGTCTCGCACTCAATACGTGTGTAAAAATGTAATAAACACTAATATGCAATAGTATGGAAAAACATGTTTGGAAAGGCTCAGTTATTATTTTGATGACCAATTGAAATCCATTACATTGCGTTTGGTAGTAAAACCTTATTATTAACTGACAAAAAGGTAATTCAAATTTGTTTTGAATATAGTAAAATACTAAAATACTGTTTTGAAGATAATATATTGTTCAAAATACTAGATCGAGTTTCTATATTAATGGTATTACCATACAAACTGTATATTACTAGTAATAATATTGTTCAGCTGAGTTATTTCATGAATCAAACTGCCATAACTATTTACTATAAAAGAACATTTTAGTAATGTAAAATATACTCATATTACACAACTGAAGTATACTAACATTGTAGTATGAACAGTAGTTATTTGGTGCCTCCAAAAATACTTATTAACTTTAAATAAATGAATTTTTGAACGATTAATTAGTTTTCACCACACTATGATGTTTTTGGCTGTATTACATACGTTAATTTGTGGCTGAAAGTTACGTTTTGCTGGCCATGCCAGCTGTCATAGAAATTTGGGGACCGAGCAGGTTTTTACAGGCCGGGGCCGCAAAATCAGCTGTCCGCCTACTTACTTAAAACATGAATGCATTTTAAATACACAATCAAAATCCATAGCATTGCAATAGAATTGTGTTATTGTCGCCGTTGTCTAGCAACTACTTATTTTTATTTTTGCTGATTCCTCAAATTATTTCTTTACATAACCTTAATGTTGTAGTTGTGTTGACTATCAGTGTGCATTATTATAGTGGTGAATAGTGGTAATAGGGTATAGTGTGGTGAAAAATAGCGTTCGTACCACGGGCAGAAATGGTTTTGCCGGCTCGAGATAGTTTTTAAGTTCGAGACGAAGTCGAGAAAATATACTCATTTTCGGCCCTAGGTACGAAATATACTATTACAAGTGTAGTGGATTACAATATAGATTTCGGACAATCATTTAAGGAAAAGTCTTTACCACCAAGCCAATCGTAAAATTTAATAAAGACTGCAGCCTGTGTTGCCCTTTTGACACAAATCATAGTAAATTATTCAAACGGTCGATTGTGTCATTTAGCTTTGACACACTGTCAACTCGGAATACTAAAGCTAACAGTAAGGATTTTTTTCAATCCAGTAAATTGCTTAGGTGACAAAGATGATACTTTAATTATTATGTAAAAAAGACTCTGAAAATATGTAATAAAACTTTAGGCTAGTTTAGTTACGCCATAATCTTGCTTGATTTTTAGCTAAATAATATTATTATATATGTTTTGCCAAATCAACACAGAGGAAAATCATTTTCTCAACTTGAATTCCATCCTGTCTTTAATCGGGTGCCCTTAAACTAACCCCTTTTCGACAAAAGCTTACGACTTGACATGGCTTGAATGTGTCCCTTATAATAAAAGTGATATTTGCACCAAAAGACACCTATGGTTGAAATAAATTAAACGTTTGTACTGTATTGCGTAAAAAAATACTGTCCTAAGATACACTTTTTAATTAATACTAGATTCTGTTTAGCATGCAATTCCCATGTCCCGTTTGATCAAAATATATAAATCCATAAATATATAACTATTGATATATACAAACAAAAATGTGTACCAAGCTTCATTTTGTGATCCATTATATCATGAAACACGTTTTCACTACGTTAAAACCAAAAGAAAAGGCAGTGTGTAAAACATTGTGTTTTACTAAAAGATGACGTTTTAAATATTGTTGTTTTTATAACATTGATTTATTTTCTAACAATAATAGTTTTCTAAAATTCTTAATTATTTAAACAACCTCAATTAAGCATATTGTACATTTAATAACCAATAACTATAATATTACATATAGAAACCTTTATAAATTATTCGCTGTTTATATGCTGTTATATTAAACATAAGTGGTTTTGAAGCTCGTAATTTGACGATCCAAATCAACTAACTCGCTGTCGAGTATGAGAAGTAAATTAGTATACAACTTTGACTAACTACGGAACGCTTAAGCTTTCAGACAAATTACTTTGCTTATCTGTTTAAGTTGGTTTATACAACCACATGCATAAGTGTGAGATAGACTCATCCAACACAATCACATTAATGTTTGTCTTTTAAAATATACAATCGTAGCTAGTAGAATCGCTCCAACCATTTTATACGGTGTAATTTTTTTACTATCTACTATACATTGTATAGTTTTTTTTTTTAAACAACAACAAAAATAGTAACACGCAATATATTATGTTTTAGCTGGTAAACGCTTTTTGGGTATAAGATCTTGTAACTCCTAAACGAGGTGAGGACTGTAGGAGCTACAACATTATATATTTTAATTACCATGATTAAAACCGTTATATTTTGATTTTAATTGTATAATCATTTTATTTTATAAATAGTTGAGACAGGCATATCATCATAGAACTAAGACAACATTTTTACATACCAACAACAAGATAATATAGGTACCGGGTGTCCCACGAAGGGGTTTAAACTTTGTTTTTATATTACGTGCCCATACATGTACCGAACTTTTTTAAACTTAACACAGTTTACAAAGTAGGTTCTAAAAATATTCTGGAAAAATTTCAACTCCCTAACCTTAGTAGAAATAAAATGGCGGCATATTGAAAAACGATACTTTAAAACATTAAAAAAGGCATTTTTGGTTGTATAAAATAGTTTTATTGTTACTTTCCAGAGCAATATGACTTTTAAATATAAAAAAAACTAGAACATAGCCTAATGGAAACCCTTAATGTCCAAAATTATTCAAACTGTAACCCATCCACAGCAACTAAGTAAACAAATCTAATAATAAATCATGAAAGTAGTTTTTATAGGAAGCAAATTGGTATTTTTTTTTAATGCCGCCATTTTGTTTCTACTAAAGTTAGGGAGTTGAAATTTTTCCACAATATTTTTAGAACCTACTTTGTAAACTGTGTAAAGTTTAAAAAAATAAAATCCCACGTCTAAACCCCTTCGTGGGACACCCGGTACATTAACATAAACATTTTAGGTCAATCAAAACACTAAATAATTTAGTACGACATAATCTAGTCAATTATTAATGACATAAATATAATTTAATTGCTCAAATTCATTACTATTTATGGTATTTTAGTATTGACGAGATTAACTATGATTATGAATATTTAATAATACTATTAGCAATTGAATAGATAGGAATATAAGCTAATTTACATATAAATGTAAAACCTGCAAGCGTTCAGTACTGGGATTAAAACTTCCTTTGAACTACATTAGATTTTTACGTCTGTTTAAGTAAAAGATTCTAAAACGAATGCTTTGTCAGTAAACAATTCAAGCACCAGCTTATAATGTAATATGGAGGAAGTCAAATTCAGATATAAAACAAAGTATGCCCTTAGCATAGACAAGCAAATACAACTTCCAGGTAATAAACATACCACGTTCCATCAGTAACCAGAAATAGCACACGAAAGTTTAAACACTCGCCAAAACAGAACCACAGTTTAAGTGGATATTGAAACTTTAATAAGGGTGCTTGAAAAGCTTTCATCATTACATACACATTTGTGTCCGTAAGTTATTTAAACTTTAAAATTCCATATATTAATTTTACTGTACAGTAGTAAAGGTACAATTAAATTATCAGAATCATAATGCATTTTATTACCTTACGTCACCACTTGGGTTTGGAATCATCAAATTATCATCAAACAAATTAAACTTATTGTTTTATTGTCTGATTACAACTATAGATTTTATATGAGTTTTTCTCTCATCATTTCGAGTGTCGAAAGTGTTGTTAAAAATTTACATTCCATTTTTCCACATCGGTATTTTACATAACTGTGTCGATAACCAGTGTCAGCAATCAGATTATATAAGTTTACTAGATCTATACAAGATTATGAATTTGGAAACTCGCAGTTAACAGTATATCAACTGTTTTCCCGGGAGGGAATTTCACTCCTGCAAGATATCATCAGTAGTTGTAAACAGTTTAGTTTAAGGTCTTATAAGACTGTTAAGCCTGCACGAGGTGATAGAGGATATAGATTAAGGGGGACATAACCACGGGTAAACATATTACACCTCTATAATAGCTAATAACCTGTAATAAACTAGTGACTTTAAACACACACAAAATGTTAAACAATTTATATAAATAATTAAAATGTGTGGAAAACAAGCAATCTTCTAATTATATTTTTGTAATAGGTCCTAAAATATAACTTTGCTCAACACATTTAGTAAATGGATTTTCATTTGTGAAATGTATAATATTTATAACGGTTTTTAATAACAATGTGACGGGCACATATTGGATTTATAAGTGGAGTTCTTTTTTGTTTTCATAGTATCCTACATCAACTCTTCAAAAGATCCAGATGCAACAGCTGAAGTAAGGAGTACCCAGATTATATAGGGGGACAGGTCATGACCTCAAATGAGATGTGAACGCCACCATCAGTAATGTTGAGGAACAAACCAGAAGGCAAGTATCCAGGCAAGCCAAAACACAGATAGAAGGACCAAGTACACCAGGGCCTAAGGAGGCTAGAAAGAAATTAGAACAGGCTAGGACAGAAAAGACTGGAGACTGGTGTGTAGACGAGGCTAAGTACTATTTGGGGTACCAGTGGCCACAGTATTAAGTAATGTACTACATCGTAACTCATTGTAGCTCGTATGATTACAATGATGATAGCGGAAAATAAATACATTTCCATGAGAATACAGGGTATTTCACATCAAATCCTTTCCAAGATATTTGATATTTCACATTAGGACAGTTAGTACAATATATTACCACAAGACTGCAGGTCGCTTGTTTCCTCTATATAATCTCACCTCACAACGTGCGTAGCCTGGGAAGTGATCTGGTTAAAACATCACCAGTTCTATGATAATTCTGCACTCTCAACACAAAAACTTACTGTTACAAAGTAAAATACGATCGTGTTTTATCAAAATATTAAAGTGTTTATTATCATTTAATCGTATGTATATTTGTGAAAGCAATTGCTTTTTACCGAATGATAAATCGTAAAAATACATTTAGGCTGATATAGTTTTACCCCCGTTTGTATTTATGTCGGATAGAGCTTGAAGATACCAAGCAGAATAAGCAACTAAGCTAGTAGCTGTGTTTGGAACATTGACGCTAAACGGGACTCTATGCAAATAGCTCTTTAGTCAAGTGAATCAAGTGTAATGAGATTTAACCTCTTTTCTCAGTTTCCAAAGACTTGGAGAAACAGCTGACTGTTATAAAAGTATTATATACTCTATTTAAGTTTAACTCTATCCAACAGTTTTAAACTTCAAGATAACGCGTTAAAAACTACAAACAACCAGCTATCTTTTATATGATATCCAATATAGTCAACTACTTAACATCTAGCCTAAACACATTCGCAACCAATTAAAAGTATTTTACTCGTAAATCTATTAAAAATTAAACATGATTAATTAATAATTTGATCTGACCAACAATTTGTATACAGGGTGTTTCCAAATCGTCTGGACATATTTTGTGGACTTTATCCTTGGGTTAAGACAAAAATAAAATGCCGTGTAAGTATGGGTGTAATTTTCCTAGATTTCTGTCAGTTTGTTATTTTGAAACAAATATTTTTTATTTTGGGTATTTTTCAAGATTGAAATTTTTAAATTGATATAAATGTGTAGTTTAGTAAGCAAAAAGGGCTTAACAAATTTCGTTTCAATATCTCAAGCAGTTTCAAAATGTCGTCCATTTAATATCTTTAAATCCATATTTATTTTATAAAAACCATAAATACTAATAATGGCTTTTATCATCAAAATGATAGGAGTTTTAAATACAAATCAAATGAGACTTTGTTTGTTAAAATCGGTTCATAAAAACCGATTTATTAGTGGTTTTAACCTTCTGTAATTATATAATTAACCTAACATAAGAGCAGTATCGATGGTAGTCCTATTAAATCGCGTAGCCGAATGTAAAAAAAAAACTGATAACTCGGTTGTTTGTTAACTGGTTTGAACAAATAAGATCTCATTTGATTTGGATTTCAATTCTCCACCATTTTCATTGTTAAAACAATTTTCTTAATATTTAAGGTTTTCGTGAAATTTGGCAATTAACATTTTAAATGGCTGCCATATTGAAATGACTTGAGATATTGAAACGAAGTTCGTTATGCTCTTTTTACGTTGTAAATTACACATTTAGACCAATTTTTAAATTCCTATCTTAAAATAAATGCTCAAGATATAGAATGATTTTAAAAATCACAAACAGACCGACAGACAGAAATCTAGGCAGCCCAAGTAAATCGTATCCAGACAATTTGGAAACACCCTGTACTATAGTTCGGCCGCTTAGAAAGCGACCTCCTTCAGCATTGGTTTAGCATTAGCGGGCAGGTCGTTTTCTAAGCGGCCAAACTATATATATTTTTTATGTGTACCTGTCAAAAGACTATAGTTCTTTTATTAATCAGCATTATCAATTCTTAATAACATACCAAGAATTTCTCAGAAGTGACATAATTAAATAGGGAAGCCCAGAAATATGTAGAAGCAGTAAAAGTAGACGTTCCCATTTCTCAGGCTCGGGAATGTATTTAACCCATTTTTCATTTAAGATCTGACTTTATTGAGGAATTATACTTCTAATAATAACGACATAGTTCTTTTAGTAATGCAGTAAGCTTGTTTTACATCGTAGGTATAAAAAATCTACTGTACATTTGAAATGTGTGGAAAATATACTAGGTAACAGTAAAATTTTAAATTTACAAATCTTTTTGCAACCATCTTCTTGTTAAAATAATCAATCTAGAACTTTACCGTTCATCAACGGGTTTTATCAGGGTCATAAAATAATTGTTTGCAATCATTCTAAAAATGGGTAGTCGTGTATTTAAAATTCCAGGTACGGTATTTTTATGTATCTGTAGATTCAATATTTATACGAATTATGAAATAACTTTTTTTATATAGTATTTTTTTGTGTTACAAGACTTAACTGCAATGCGTTGTTAAGGCCATAACACCTTCTACATACGACAACATAAATCTTGGCAAGTGCTTGCCCTGACGTTAAGCACACTGTTAAGTTACGTAACACGTTTAACGATCGAACAAAATATGCCTTTTGTAATTTTATCAGTTAATGTAAATTGTGTTCTAGCATTCCAATAGGAAACAATAATAAGGAATGTAGCCTAATTTTACACTTTTAATATTAAAACGGTTTAAATAATTTTCACTCGTCAACGTATTTCAGTTATGTTTATGTGTTTTAAAACAGAATAACACTTCGTTTATCAATCATTTATTTAAGTTTCATTCCGATAGTAAAACTAACATTTAATGCAATAGGAAATAAAAGTTAGAGGCAAGAGTAAAAGTATCACACAGTATCCATAAAAACCAGCAAAGTATTTTATGTTAATTTCTAGTTACTTATATAAACTGTTTTATATTGTGAAAACATGTTTTGTTATAAACACTTTAGAAGAAAAGGTTTGACCGTTCTTTTATTAAAGACATAAACAACTTGTGGTATAAGGAGTTTCATTAACAGAGTTCAGTTGTTACTTAAAACCACCCAACGATCTATTGCTTATTTTTCTTTACGAACAGATTTACGATGAGGTAGAAGACGGTATTGTTGTACTGAATTTGATTTAAGGTTTAGTTAACAGCACTTATTTACAGTACCACGGTATTTACAGGTTTACCTAAATATGCAGAAAATATGTTACCACTTTCACTTTTGAAATTTTTATGATTATGATATTTTTTAAATGGACATTGGAAGCTACATACGGACTCAGTTAAGTTACTTTCATAATACAACCATTGGTTTATTTCTTTACCTAGCCAACAGATTGTTAAAAACTGATTCAGTTATGTGTTCAAAATTTTATTACAACGGAATATGGCAATTAGTATTTTTAATGTCTGGTATTTCCTTACGGAACCAATCAAATGATTTAATTTTAACGGAAAAATATAAATTAAACCATTTCACTTTTTGTGGTATGTAAGTGATTCCCGATTTTATCGTAAAGTGCACGCAGTTTAATTTTAATTTTATTTATTGAAATTTAAAACTTGTAGTGAAACAGCGAAAACCCTTCAAAACAGTTTAACTCTTTCTACAAAAACTGTCATCCAATGTCTCCATCAATCTATATTTTTAATCATCATCCCTCTCGAATGCTTTATATATGCTTGATATGCATAAATACTTATTCTATACATCAATAATTGAAAACTTGTATTATATTGTATTCTGATTCTATTATGTAATCTTAAATTGATTATTATCGGCGTAATTGGCGTAATATTATAGACGTAAACTAACACAATTCAACACTTCCTCTCTTAAAAAATATTGATTTTCCCTCTTCAAGAAGAAAGTCTAACTTCATGTGTTGGAATACGTGCTTCTCCAATACTGGATTAGCCTTGAGAATAATATAGATTCTAATGCAAGTTTATTTGGTTTAAAAAGCTAATGTCTTAACGAATTGTACATTGAAAAGATTATGTATTATTATTGTAATCTTTGTGTTTTAAAATTAATTACACATTATGAACCATAAACCACCAGGAAAACCGATGCCCATAGGTGTAGAAACTACTTTTTAAAGCTAAGCGAACAAACAATAAAACAGAAAATATTCATTATTGTTTATATCATTGAATGTCGTAAAGAAAATTATTTGGAACAATTTTACAGAAATCATCACATTTTAAGGACAAAAACGTTTCTTGAAATTTATAAACTAGGAGGGAAAGTCCATTGTATAGTACAAACATTAGTTTAAATTATACTGATAATAGCTAAAACATAGATATATAAAACCTCCTTAAAACCGCAAACTAAATTCCAGCCACAACTTCTAAAACTTCTTCTTGCAGTTTAATAATAAAGTTTCTGACACCATGTTGAAAATTTATTGCTTGAATTATCTACATCAACAATTTAATTACGAGGGAAACTTGTTCACCCACTTTTTTATACATTTCGTTACATATTTATTTTGTTATTTTTGTTTACAAAATATTCTAGTTAGTTGTCTATACACTGTACATACCAGATATATGTTTTTTCTGAACTAAATACATTTTTCTGTGTATACAAAATCTGGGAAATGACATGAACGTGAGAAATCAAATTCAACACGAAATTAAAAACAGTGTATCGCTTTGAAATATGTATAGATAAAAAAAAAAAAATGAAATATCTATACGGAATAACTCACGTTTTAACAGTTTCTCAGGAAAATATATCTCTACCCTTAGGATAGAAAATAAATACATATAGCCTACCTTGAAAAATGTTACATTTAGTCTTACTCGACTCGGTAGATTTAGACGTTACACTAAAACTATGCCTGGAGGAATTCCTAATATTGGAAGCTTTTAAAGAAAACTATCACGTAATGTGAACAGTGCTATATATCTATATTCACTATATTCACATTTAAACTTCGAGAAAGAAACTGTTTTTCCTAAGAATGTGTTATTGAATGTGGTCCAGGAATAAACACTGCAAATATAGTTCGGCCGCTGCAAATATAGAAAACGACCTGCGCGCTAATGCTAAACCAATGCTGGAGGAGGTCGCTTTCTAAGCGGCCGAACTATAGTCTGAGTATGAAGCTTAGTAGTATAAACATACTCGTTATACTCAGTTAATCAACTATCTGTTTCTTTACATAAATTAGTTTAAAATGTCAATTAAGTATGATAGAGTGGTAATTTTAACAATGAGTGGGCAGAGGTCAATTAAAATTACCAAACTAAGATGTCCACCAAACAAAATATTTTGCTTTTGTTTAGGTTGTCACAGATATTTCCACTGACCTTTTGCTGTATTAAGAAATCACACGGATTTAAAATCCTCCATATGTATTTTCGTATAAAGGGAAAATTTAGACAGTATTTCTAAATAAAGGAATTTTCTTCATTGATTTATCAAAGAAAAAACTGACTACAATAGATAAATTGGAAATACGTTGATAATCCAGTTTTTCCATCAGAAGTTCACCGTTCGGAACTGTGAAAAATCAGTTGCTATGATTTGAACCTGGACCCAACTGTCCTTGAAATTTAGTCATTACCTAAACTACACAGACCCACTCACTCCATTCTGCACTCATATCCAGCTCGAAATACGTACCTTAAGAGGGCATCTCTGCCCCAAAGAGTTTAAATTTAACTTTCGCAAAAATTATATATATTTTACATGAATATTGTATGCACAGTTTTTACACTTTTTGAAGGTTTGGATATATCTCAGTGAAGCTGAAAATCCAATACATTGGTATAACTGGCATTTCAGCTTATTTACTTTATCGACTATTCAAATGTTTGCTAGATTCACAAACGCCATTTCAAAGCCTGTCACTGGACATATCTCTCTGGCCATTCATCGATCGTAAAATCCATTCATTCCAAATAGTGCCGATGTCTATGTTTTCTTGGGTTCATTGATAAAAACGCGTAAAAATTCTGATAAGTAAAGTTTTTTTTACGAAATTGTCATTACAAGCTATATCTACATTTCACTAAACGTTTAACAAATATATACTCAGTCGTCAACTATGTAGAGATTTCATAACAAGTAAAATAAATGTTTGACACCATGATAACCATACTAACAACAAAATGTAATTATTGGATAAAGAAATAGTTACTTTTAAATATTTGCCAACAATAAGCAAAACGCTAATGTAAATTACCATGACTATTATTCATTTCGTAATAAATTTACAAAGGCAGCGATTTACAAATATTTAAACAGCGTTTAATTTTATAACGTCACTTTAAAATGACAATGCAATGCACAAGCAAATGTCCATGCTTCTTGTGACTATGTTTAAACTAGGTACACTATTACAACGGTTTCTATCAAACTATCATTGAACCAGTTGTATCACTTAGCTTTGTAACTTATGTAACGTCATGGACTGGTGTAGTTGTAGCAGAGGAATTAGAATAATTGTTTGGTTTTAATTCAATGTGTTTCAATAACAATAATACACTCACGAATTGTGTAACATTTTTGCAACCACTAGGCTACAATACGGCAAGAATCTCAGTTTAACGTTATCTTGTTTACATACAGCTGCGTGGTATATCAACCATAAAAATGGCAAAAAAAAATAAATGGATTAAAAGAAGGATGTAAAAATATGTGCGATTTTATATCCACCTTAACTTTAAAATACCTTTTAACTTTCAAAAGCGATTTAAAAACGTAAAAATATGACGCAGTCTCAGCGACAACGTGAGGCTTTTACCAAATTAGTCTCGCTCCAGCCAACATTGTGGTCAATGTAGCACACACCTAAGACCATTAACACATTACTGAAATTACAACCAGTTAAAAGTTCTCTATAACGTACAGCTAAAACACGTCGGTCACCTTTTAACATCGGTTGGTATTTAATTTATTGTTACAGTATTGACTGATAGGTTTTTATTTATCATCCTCATTTGAGTTCTCCTAATTAATAGTATGGTTGATTACATGGTACATCTTAAAATACTCAGACTGTGACAAACCTTGAGTTTCCCTCTATATACGAATGCAAGAACGTGGGTACACATTACTTCGAGGCCAACAAGATACCGGTACCTTATACCTCAGGGCTCGCACTCTTTTTAGAAATCAGCTCTTCACGACCTAAACTGCATCCCGGTGAAGTTCGGGCTTCTTGGCACGGATAATGTCCTGGAGGAAATATTATAAACAAGTGCGGGTTCTTTCCTTAACGTCGACAGTAGATGCAATCAAAATGAATCAAAAGCTATAATCAATACTGTTCAATGTTTAAGTCATCATTAAAATATACACTTAAGCAATAAAATCAATGATCCTGAATAAGGAAGATAATAAATTGTTGTGACTTCTTTCTATGTGACGCATTTAGTTTTATCCGCTTAATCTGTTACCAAACACAAAAGTTTTATCGACTTGAATGTTATTTATAATTGTGTGTGCATTTTATCGGAACAATATCATGGCTATACCTACTAGGTATTTTTATTTATACCACGCTATTCACTGCTCTTTTTGTAGCATTTTCAGAACAATAGAGGCTGTTAACAAATAAGGATAAAGACTCTCCACACACGATAACACATAAGAGTCTAGATAAATTACTTGCTTTTGTTCAGCCATAATGAGCTCAGTAACTCTCAGCATTACTAAGGACATCTTGTTAAAAAAAGATACATTTATTGTATCAAAACATTTGTAGTACTTTTGAAATAAACATTTGTTATTACCTATTATAGTACATATTACAATGGATTTTTTTTATCTAATGACAAGGGGAAAGCTCTGTGTTTTAGATTTTTCTAAGTTAGTCCACAATGATTGAATTTTAAAGTATCATTCATATTACAATACGGTTTAGGTTTAAATATAAATTACAAAAAAAATTATTTGATTTTGTTTTAAATAATTGAAGTTGCAATTTTAAATGTATAATAGTCAAGGAGTGGCCTGCTGGAAAAAATGTTGATGAGAAAAGTATTTCTAGAAACTTCCTTATCACTTGTTCCAGACAGAGCGCATCCTAGGTCAGATAAGGGTAGAATGTTCCAGAGCTTACAAACCGGCTTAAAATAAGGGCGCTCCGTTAGTACAAGTGTATATACAAACACCAAGAAGTCCTGGAAGTGGTTCACTCTACTAAATGAAAATGAAGTAGTTTAATATTATTAGTTCTGTTCACACAATAAGGAAAAACGCATCACCTCACTTGTGTTTGTAAACCATACTGATTTACATGACGAGTTTTGCACTGATTCAAATCTAGGGTCAGATGACACACAATAAATAAAACTAATGCAGCGTTTCATGGCCCAGCATCAGCACAAATTGGGTAGTAAGGGTAGTAGAGCATGAATTGAATCTAGCATTTCAGCTGTAGCGTTTGTACGCTTTGACTTGATTTTAGTGTTTAGTTGTTTTAAAGGGCGTATTGCATAGTTTTGAAGGTGACCCATGTTGAATAAAGCAGCTATGAGAGATAACCTCACACAGCTTTGGCTAACTACTATAAGTGATTGAAGCTAACAGTAAAATTAATTACTTTTCATTACTACTGAAAGTAGTAATTCTTGATAACAGCTGATGTAATTGTTTCCCAAGCTCTAATTTAGAGGAAAGGAAAAACTATCAGCTGGAAAATCACTACGCCCATTAATTTCTATTATTGAAATCAGCAGATTTTAATATTTAATAATACAAAATATGAACAGACTATGCATAAAGTGGCTTTGCTGTGTTTTTGGCTTGTATTTTGTGCTTATTACACAGTTAACGGAAACTGAATTTATACTTCTAATATTCACGTTGTTATTTAGGCTTGCCAATACCGGTTGCTTTTATTTTGCTACTTAGAATATGTTATTTAGGACAGATTATAGTTTTAATTTTACTGAGGTCTGTTGTTCTGTATGTGAGTATTTTTGCGTCGTGATGAAAAGCATCGTTCATAACTTGTACGGAAAGTGATTTTCCGGCACATGTTCCAATTGTTTCCGTCTTCTGCTTCGCCTCGTACGTGTAATTAATTTGGTGTTCCTGTGTTCAGCTTTGCATCACTCATAAAACTTGAGCACACCCCCGGGAAATGGAATTATCGATACCAGTGATGAAATAAACTATTCCCCAACTGTGGAACTTCCTTAGCAACTTCACCAATACATTTATAAATCCTCACTTTTAAATTAGGATGGCATAGTTCCTAACCTTTTGCGAAGAAAATTAGATAAAACTTGTGACACTAAACCCCTTTAACAAAATGTATTAATCGTGGTCGTAATCAAATAATATTATGATCCCTTTGATCCCTGATTAAATGAGATTTCAAATTTGTAATTATATAGTTTTAGAAAGCGTTATGTATACCCGTTCCTGACTATTCCGGGCCGCCCCTTGCCGCACGATGCGCTGGTAAACACAAGATGGCTTTTATAACAAATACCCTGAACACATCTTTAATAAGTAGCTCGAATGAGCAAGAAAAGAAGTCGGAAGTAGAGCGAGACCCTTTTGGGCGAAGCTCCAAGGTCCAGAGATCGCCAACATTGAAAGGCGTGAAGACGTCCCCTCCACCTGCATCTTTCAGGTGTACAAAAGACTTGACTTTGGGATCTCCCTTGACAAGTGGAGAAGGAAACGGTGGACCACCCTCTAAGTCTGGTGAAGGGATGCCGGAGGAATCCTTAACAGCAGCGTTAGATTTGGAAGTGTCGGGAATGGTACTTCTGCGTCAGCAATATCTCGACGCAGAAAATCACATTGAAAACCGGCTTCGAAACATGGAGCAGACCATAAAGGCAATGCTTGAAACCTTTAAGACGCAGAGAGGAGTTAACCAAGTGGTTAAAAATGGTATGGCTAAGCTCGAGGACGACCTTGGTTTTGTCTTCGCCTGCCGGCTGGTGAGCAAGGCGGCCATGGAAAGGATCGCCAAGAAGGTGGTGTCCCTACCTGACGAAAATGCGCGACCTTCCAAGAAACGCAGGAGGCCTACATCAGAAACCCCTCCAAAAAGAGAAGAGGTTGTTCAGACAGCAAAGCCTAAAGTTAAGGTCAAGGCGACCCAGACTTCTAGGTCCTTCTCTGACGTAGTTGCCGCTCCAGCGAAACCTCAACAGCCACAGCAACCTGCGACACCCATTGAGGGTAGCTCCCGAAAGGGGTCAGTCGTAGAAACACCATCTGGGACTGTGTGGGAAAAGCGCCTTACGAAAAAGGAGAAGAGGAAATTGAGGCACGCGGAAGTCGGCTCCAAGACATATGTGGCAGTGAGGGCGCAGTCGACCGGCGTGGCCCAAGCTGTGCCTGGCTCGGCACTCGCTAAAAAGTCGCGGCCCAAAAAGCCCAGGACTGAGGCAATTTTGGTCAAGCCTTTGGAGGGAAGATCATTCGCCGAAGTCTTGGGTGTTATCAAGGCCAAGGCTAAGCCAGAGCAAACCGACACGGTTGTACGGTCGATTAGACAAACCCGGGACGGGGACGTCCTCCTCGAACTGGGTAAGTCTAAAGATAAAGCCGCCTTTGCTGCCGAACTAAAGGCAGCTGTGGAAGGTCAGGGCACCGTTCGTGCTCTCGAACCCAAGACGTCCGTCGAGGTTCTGGATATGGATTGTGTGTCAACGGAGGATGACGTCATTGATGCCCTAAAAAAAAGCTGTCCCCGAGCTTGCCGGACAAACGGCTAGTTTGAGGGTGTGGCTCACGAAACCAAACCGGAGTCAACAGCGGATGGCGGTCGCCGAAATGGCAGACGCAAACGCCAGTAAGGTTTTGGCACTCCAGCATTTGAGGGTTGGATGGGTTAATTGCAGGTTGAGACGGAGGGTGGAAGTAACAAGGTGTTTTGATTTGATTTCGGCCATTCCTCCCGAAACTTCGAAGGGCCCGACCGAGGCAAGAACTGCCTTCGATGCGGGGAGGTGGGTCACACTCGTAGGGACTGTAAAGTTGAGACCTGTTTCCTCTGTAAGGAGAAAGGCCTCAATGATAAAAACGCTAAACATATAGCTGGGTCTGGGCAGTGCAGTGCATTTAAAGGCGCACTACAACAAGCGAAAGCCCAACCACGAAGATAAGGATCCTCCAGTGCAATGTAGATCGATCCAGGACGGCTGACGCGCTTCTCAGTCAGCTTGCCCTCGAACACGGTGTTGACGCGCTCTTGGTCAGCGAACAGTACCAGTACCGGGACAGGGACCCATCTCTTCGGTTTCCCGATACACTTGGTACTGCTGCGTTCTGTGTTCGTAATACAGCTAAAGTGCAGGTAAGGAGTCACGCGAAGGGCCGAGGATTCGTTTGGGTCCGGTGCGGGGATGTCACTTACTTTAGTGTATACCTCACCCCCAACGAGGCTATCTGTGACTTTCGTGGAAAGATAGACCGCCTGGAAGAGAGCGTGCGCGATACCGCCGGGCACGTTGTCGTGGCGGGGGATTTCAATGCTAGGGCTGTCGAGTGGGGAATGACTCTCACTAATTCCCGGGGGAAGTACATCCTGGACTTTGCTGCCAGGGCTGGACTTGTTGTCATAAACGAGGGCAACACGCCAACTTTCCAGCGTACCGGAATGAGGGGAACGATCCCAGACATCACGCTTGCATCTGAGTCCCTCTTGCCGAGGATACGAGCCTGGAGAGTCCTAGAGGATTATACGGCCAGTGACCACCAGTACATCATTTTTGATGTCATGGATAGTCATCAGAGACAAGCTACCGTGTCTCGGCAGGTGCCCATTCGGTGGAACACCAAAAAGCTGAACGTGGCCAAATTCACTGAAGTCATACTACGGGGAGAGCCAGTGGTACCTGCTGCATCTGGCGTGGCTCACGCAGAGACATCAGTTACATCATTGATGAGGCTGATAGTCTCGGCCTGCGAAGAGTCAATGCCTTGCAGGAGATCCCGGTGCGATAAGCGACCTGTGTACTGGTGGACAACCGAGATCGCAGAACTACGACGGGCAGCATTGAGAGCCAGATGTCTTGCTACCAGGGCCAGAGAACCTGAAGATAGACGTCTTAAGTCTGACGCTTACAAGGTGGCTAGGAAGTCTCTTCGCCGGGCCATTAACCGGAGCAAACGCAGTTGCTGGGAGAAATTAAGGGACGATGTCGATGTGGGGCCTTGGTTACAAGATAGTAACCAAGAAGCTTGGCACCCGCTCTCCACCTTCCGTTATGGACGGGGCCTCTATGGAGAGGATCGTAAAGTCCCTTTTCCCGACTCACACACTGCGCCCAATGCGGGAGTTCGGAAGGGTGGACGACGTACCGCTTTTCAGTCTCGAGGAGTTGGAGGCGGCCGTTCTGTCCCTGAAGAACAACAAGGCTCCTGGACCGGATGGGGTACCTGGTGAGGCACTGAAGAAAGTCTTTTCAATAAATCCACAAATCCTTTTGAGCACGTACAATGCCTGTCTGGCCGAGGGGAAGTTTCCCTTCTGCTGGAAAACAGCTAGGCTTGTGCTCGTGGGGAAGGGAAAAGGAAACCCAGACCTACCCTCCTCTTACAGACCTCTCTGTATGTTGGACACTGCTGGGAAAGTCTTGGAAAAGTTGATCCGTTCCCGACTGAATTCAGCCGTGGTTGCTGCAGGGAATCTATCCCCTCGTCAGTACGGCTTCAGGAAGGGACGGTCAACGGTTGACGCTATTGAGGAGGTAAAGCGAGCTGTAATGAGAGCTGAGGAGTTTAACAACTATTCTCGTCGGGTTGTGCTGCTTGTAACACTTGATGTGCGAAACGCATTTAATTCCGCGAGGTGGTGCGATATGCTCGACGCACTGGAGAACACTTTCCACGTCCCGGCATACCTCATGCGCATGATAGAGGACTACCGCCTCATCATTTACGACACTACAGAAGGCTCCAGGACGATGGATGTAACTTCTGGTGCTGCTCAAGGATCCATACTGGGCCCGGACCTCTGGAACGTGGCCTACGACAGCCTCTTGAGATCCGAGATGCCTGAGGAAACTGTCCTAGTTGGGTATGCAGATGACGTTGCGGCTTTAATAGCTGCACGTAGCATTGAGCTTGCCCAGCTGAAACTAAATCGAGTCATGCGAACCATTAACGCATGGATGGCAGAACATGGTCTCTCGCTCGCTCTGAGCAAAACTGAGATTGTGATTCTGACTAAAAAGAGGATTGACACCATCGTGCCTTTGATGGTGGGGAACGTTGAAGTCCAAACCACTCGTGCCGCAAAGTACCTTGGGGTCATGGTGGACAGCAAGCTCAGCTGGCGAGACCAGATCACCCGTACGGCGGACAAGGCCGCTAAAATGGTTTCTTCCCTTAGTCGGTTAATGGCCAATGTCGGAGGTCCACGGTCCAGCCGCAGAAGGCTGTTAATGTATGCGGTCCAGTCCGTGCTCCTGTACGGTGCGGAAGTCTGGGCAGACGCTCTCAATAAGGAGGTATATAGGATGCGGCTCGCCCGAGTGCAGCGTCAGGCAGCACTAAGGGTAGCATCTGCCTATCGAACAGTGTCCGAACCCGCCGTCCTGGTGGTTGCTGGAGTCATCCCCGTCAAACTTTTGGCGGCGGAGAGGAAGGTAATTTATCAGCGCCGTGGGGAGGACCAGGCAAGAATTGAGGAACGCACCCGGACCTTCCAGCTGTGGCAGGAGAGCTGGGAACAGGAGACAAGGGGGCTCTGGACCAGGCGACTGATACAACAGGTCCAACCTTGGGTTAATCGGCGGTGCGGAGAGGTGAACTTCTACCTCACCCAATTTCTGACGGGTCACGGCTTTTTCCGGTCGTACTTGTTCAGGATGGGCAAAGCCGTGTCACCCGATTGCATATACTGCCCAGGCATTCCCGATGACGTGTAACACACTTTCTTCCACTGCCAGCATTGGGAAAGGCCCCGCCTAGAGGCTCAACAGTTCGTAGGACTGCTGTCGGTGGACACGGTCATACCGATGATGATGGAGGGTGAGGACAATTGGACCTGTGTGTCACTTTACATCCAGGGTGTTCTCCGCGCCAAGAAGCTTGACCTCGACCGGGATGCGGTGTAGGTCAAAAAATAAATAATGCCAGAAACGGTGCGAGCCCTGTGGCCTTAGGTCACATGTTGGCCTGACTTGAAGTAATGTGACAAACAATTCCAGGTCTGTGTCCAACAGAGTAGAGGGGGTTTTTTAGTGAGTAGTCTGGGATAAACTCAGGAGTCTCACACTACAGGCTGGCTACCTGTTTGCGTAAAGGCATTTTCCCTCCTCACCCTAAAAAAAAAAAAAATATTTATATATATATATCTAATATAATAATTCACGTTGGCATACACAACACTATAGGAACCTAACGAACATGATTTAATATACATCTACTCAAATACTCCAACTTATTTATAGTTATGTATGCAAAATGTATTGATGAATACAATACAAAATAAAATGTATACAAGCCAAAGTATAAAATAGAATATATAACAGGTCGCTACATTATTTCGTTCGAATTTAAAGCCAATTTAAAAAAGATAACATATGTTTACTGTTAGGATAAACATGGCTATCAAATACAATAATTCTTTGTATTGTTTGTATTAATACATTATTTCACAACTTAAACTTTTACAAGAGATAAATAAATGTAAAAATAAAACCTAATTTTAAATCAATGAAATCAGCTCAAAATAAATAGTGTATTACTCTGTAAGTGATGAAAGGTAAGTTTAATAGCTACTTGAGTAAAGCATGTATGTTCAATGTGCACACCTCATTTAACTATTAACTGGAAACACCACACAACGGTCTAGATACGTACTAAAGCAAAACCACGACTCGAGTGAACCGTAACTTCGGCAAGGGTCCTTGAAATACCTACATAGACCATTCCCTAAACACGAGGTAAATACGCGGTATCCACAGATTATTATAACAACTAAAATAACTTTAGAAGAGGACTTAATCAAAAACATAATTTACAAAATGAATAAAAAATATCTTTGCTGTTTACATTTTGGAAATATACTGTTTAGGAGCAAAATGTGTGCTGAGACATAAATAGTGGTAAGTAGGGACTTGGGTTGTATCGGTTTAAATGTTTGTGATGTGGTTGACTATTCTAGTATCGGAAAAACTTACAAAGGAGACAAATTCAACTGCTGGGAGCCCCAAGGGGAATATTAAATAGGTTTCACTGCAACATATTTGTGTTGATCTTTTATAAAACTCTACTTGGTTACACTAAACATTTTAAATCAATGTTGTAATCGAATAACCGTGTCCTTCATACAATCTAGTTTTAAATTGTACATACCCTATTAAGAAAAAGTGTGCATACCAAAGTGTAACTTTTCATATTGACTCATTAGGAAACCAATAACTATTTTGGTATTATCAATTTAAAATAATTTTTTTTTATGAACAGATGCATATTCTTTATCATTTGATCGTGAAATTAGCAGTTGTGTGTGTCGGAAATCTTTACAAAGGAGACGAACTTAAGAATAGGTCCTCCCTTAATAGTATTTATAGTATATATAGATTATCTAAAGTCAATGGCTGTACTCACAATTAAGTGGTCAGAAGATGACAAATGATTATTTTATTTCAGCTATGCAACGCAATGTGGTACTAAACCGTGTTGAAAATCATGGATCTTGCCGAAAATGTATGTTTTCGCTAAACAACTTTTATAAAGAAATGTGTACATTTCAATTAAAAATAATCTAATATTTTAAATTAAATCTTACCTGTTACTGTTTTATAAACAAACCTCACTTATACAAGATGGGATTTTGCTTCTGGTGTATATCGTTAGTAGATGTAAACAGGCCAAGCTCTTCTATGACAAATTGCTTTAAGCCAGCTTGAGGTGAGGGCTCATATAAGTTATTGGCAATGTAACAAACCCCTTGTAAACATAAACGTATTAGCTCCGTCATAAATTATAGTATCATCACATAAATGTATATAATATGTATATATAAATGTATACAATGATCATACTAGAGTTTCAACTGTTTTCATAATATATTTGTATTTACTTGGTTGTTAAAAAACAGAAGAAACATTATAACACTACTAGTAATATTTTCTTCAGTCCTTAAACAACAAAGTAAATACAAACGTATTGTGAAAATAGCTGAAACCCTAGTATGAACATTGTCTCTGTTGCAATAGAAGAAAACAATGAAATAGCAGAATATTTATAAAATATATTAGCCTTTTAATTATAAGGTCTACAAACTCCACGTCTGAAGTAGCTTAACTCCTAGAAGCTTAGTAGACTAGAAACTCGTGAATGGCAATGCTCACAAATATCCAAACAATCTATTATTGTGTTATTAACAATATATTGTTTTTCTTGTGTTAATTACTTTGTTTCCTTTTTCCATTACTTTAATTGGCTTAATAGACTTAATAAATTATTTCATTATTTGTATAACTTAAAACCTGTTTTGCTTAAGACCCATTTATGCTTCACGTGGCATGGTAGCAAATAAATTAATAATTACATGAGTATCAATTATGATTCAAAGAAAATAATCACTTATCTCAGCTGTATAATGTGTTACACATCACAGAAGACAGTACATTACAATGTTACACGACTGCAGGTTGCATGTTTCCTTACTTCCATATAATCACACCTCCCTACGTGTGTAGCCTTAGAAGTGATTTAGTTAAAATATCACCAGTTCTGTGGTTATTCTGCACGCTCAATGGATGTTATGTGGCGTTTATTGTATTACAGCCACTTTCCTCTATACAATTTCAGATGTTTTCTACAATAGTATATTTCAACATTAAAAATTAACTAAGCTAGATAACGATAGCGCTTTTCATTTAAAGATAACCTATCAAAACGACTTCCAGTTTTTTTATCTCTGCTAATGTAAATAAGCAGCTTTTTAGAAAGTGCATGTCTCATTTTATGTTAACCACTCAAAACAACACGGAAAACCATATTGTCCAAGGTTTAAAACGTTGTAGCTCCAATACGAGTAAGTAGGCTAGGAGAAAAAAAGTTTCAATAGTGAAAAAATCATAAAACCGCAATCTAATTTTAATACCCCACTAAAATACAGGGTGCTCAATAAGGAACTTTTAAGTTAGCCACCATATTGGAAGATAAATAAATAAATAAATAAAAATGCCTTTATTTGCGAGCGTCTTTCAGTACAAGAACTGTTTTACAAAGTAACTCATTTCAATATAACTAACTTAAAAATATACAAAAATTATGATACAAAACAATGTGTATGACAAAACAAAATTATAAGCTATATACAATACTTTACATCTTCTTTACTTTTCTTTTGAAAGCCAGGACCCCCAGCTGTTTTAGGTCCAAGGGGAGATCATTATATATCTTTGGGCCAAAGTAAAAAAAACCCTTTTCTACCCACTTATAGTCTTACTTTTGGAATTTGGAGCAAGGCGTTCTGCCGGGTCACACGTTGAGTCACCTCCCCACGTGCCACAAGCCTCTCTACCAAGTACTTAGGCTCTTGCTGAACCAAGACCCGGTGGATGAGGCTACAAGTCTGCGCCCTGCACACGGCACCCATTGACAGCAACCCTGCAGCATCCCGGAATGGAGATACGCGTTCACGCTTACGGATACCGTAAACGAAACGAATTGCGGAGTTCTGCACTTTTTGCAATCGGGACATCTCTTCCCTTGAGATGCTGTTGCCGTATGCAGGAAAACAGTAATGGAGCACTGACAACACTAGTGACTGTACCAGCTGCAGCTTGGGCAGGATGTTTTTGTACCGGTACAGACCACGCAGCCTTCCCAAAGCCACCTGGGAAACATAAGCGATGTGGTCCGAGAAAGTGAGGCCACCGTCAAGTACCACACCCAAGGTCTTGACGGTATCCCTCACCATTAGAGGTTTTCCTGTGATTTGAACGTGCATGTCTCCATTTGCAACTCTGTGAAGAGTAGTGGGTGTAGCAATATGAAGAGATGGTATGATAGATGATAGATGATAGATGATATGAAGATGGGTAAGCCATTTCTAAAACAATAAACTTACTTTTTGAATATGATGAAAAACTAGATGAAGTCCTTTATTAAAGTTTTCGCTACATGTAACCTAATGGTTTCTCAGGTACTAAGTGTGCATTGTTAAGCTATTCACTTTGTATGTATATGCCATGCTACTACACAGTCAATGGCTTTATCCCTTTGGGCAAACAACAACATATAAGTTACGTGTTCAGCATTGTAAATGATTCTGCAAAACATATTTGTTGTTCCATATAATATAACGTGACGAGCATATGGGTTAAAAGCTTGTCTTTCATAATGAACCAATATTCATTTATATACAGGGGGTCCCACGTAACGTGTCTCAAATTGATTACGGAATAACGGCCTAACGTACAAGGATGAAATACAATTATTTCCCGCTAAATAGACCCCAAGAAAAAACGTTAAAATATTTTTTCCGAAACAGAGTGTGCCAAAAACTGAGGGTCACTAGTTCAAATCTTGGAATTTTCTAATGTAAACATCTGTCATGTTATACATCATTTGAAAGGTATTTAAAAGACAAATATTTTGGCGAAAAAGAAATTAATTAAATTTTTCCGTTTCAAAATGGCGGCTGTTTTTTTTATAAAAGTCAATAACTTATGTTTTTAATACTCTGTGTTGACTGGGGTCGTAACCCCGTGGTCAATAAAATAACTATTTTATTGTGAGGTGAATAAGTTTAATTCTTAGTAAATTTGTGGTAAATGACAAAATTAATTTTAAATTTGAGATTATATAAAATTGAAAACACCAGATTTACTCTACCATATTAAGACTGTTTCCGTTTATTATTACAATCCCAGCATTGAAGTAAAATTAGACAACACACGAATTAATTAATATTTTGATTTTGTTCAAAGGAAAAAATTGTATTTTTTTTTAGTTTGTAAAGGCTATACGAATATTCGAAGCTGAAAGTAGCAGTTGAAATTATAATACTTGTTCCTTTCCCTACAAGGGACACGATGATGGATACGATTTTCAAATAATCAAATACAGTATCTAAGGATGACAGCGGATAAAAATAAAAATGTATAATCTTTTAATAGCGAAAAATGATTACTCCACTACCTACATTGATTATACAATGATTATCCTAAAAAAAGGGACGTGCAGTGTTCCCTGGACAAAACCAACTGTTTTCTTATTGAAAAACAACATGTGGTACAAGGAAGTGTATAAGAACGTGCTGTTTGGCACGTACGACCACTTTTCAGCCTATTGCGAGTGTCTGTTTCCAAGAAGAGTACAACAAATATGTTTAATAATATGTCAAATGAGACTAAGCATTCCTACATAATGTTACTTTGCATAGAACAATAACACGGGAATGTTGATTAAAGAGAACCCAACTAATGTTAAACAACAACACAAAGTAAAAAAATTTTAAAAAAATTAAAATTTTAATATATTGCTTCCTTTTTGTAAAAGAAATCAGAACAGTTTGATCAACATTATCATTTTATAAAGATAGTTTTGAATGTATAAACTTAAAGTTTATTAAAAAAATGTGTTTTAAATGTACATTGCATACAAATAAACTCCTAATAAAACGCCAAAGATGTGATTTATGGAGAGCGGAAAATAACTGTTCAAGAATGCGATCACGTAATACAACAGTGGTTATTTAAAGAAACAAGGCGTTACAATATTTAAAAAATCTTTTCTCTGTGGCTTAGAAAAATTAGTGAATAATTGTCTGTTTTATTTTGTTTTAAATATTATTTTTTTAGTTTAGAAATGTTTGAAACATTTTAAGGTTGTGTATTGAACCTATTTTAAAAATAGTCAGTATTTGACCGAATGTGAAGATGGTTGTATCAAATTGCTTTTGATCTAAAAATTGCCAACAGTTCTTCCCCTAAAATGACGATGAATAAAGCAACATGTATCCTTTTATGATATACCCTTCAGAAAACTATTCCAGACTTACTTTTATAATATTTTTCCTCTATTTTCAAAGCTAGACAAATACTTTACTGCATTACCCTCTTGTACGATACTTAGAAGTTTGGCGAAGCTTACTAACCACTGTACACCAGCTCCATCGATTGTAATTAACATTGCTCCTCAATTACGAACATTGTCACTAGTGATGGATAAACTAACATGTGATGGATCAGCGTGAGGTAGAAAAGCCAATTACATCAGCTGTCATGACATTGATACGCGCAATCAGTGTCACGTGGTATATTGAGGTAGAATAAATCAAGAAATCAGCTGTTGTTGATCACAATGGTTAATGATAATTTGTGTCGCTTAGACTGACGAGGGACATTACCGCGTGTGTGTTTGATATTGCTGTGATTTAGAATATTAGATGGATTACTTTTGTAAAAGATATATTTAAGTGTTTTTTTTTGCGTTTGATACTATGTTGGGGATTTTCTACAAAAGTAAAAGATTACGATCTAACTACGATGGAGCTTATTTATTATACATTTGTAACTGTAATTTATAGGTGGCTTTCACCATTAAAATACATTCATTGTATCAAAACAAGCCTACGAAAATGGTTAAAGTAACTTCATACGTTTACAATGCTTATTCGTATAAAAAATATCAATTCGTAAGAAGAATTTAAAACTTGAGAAGATACTTGCAGTAAAAGACTAAACCACGTATAATTTAAAATTATATCTTAAATGTAAAGATCAGTATTTTTATGCATTGTAAAAGCTTAAAATTTGTCGTTTTGTGTAGAGAAACAATATGTTTAAAATGTAGGCAATGTTCTTTGTGCAGCATCCCATAAGTGCCCTCTCACTACGTGCTTAGTTTCTGAATCATCTTTTAAGGAACATCCAAAAAGGTTTTTACCCATTGTTAAGCCATATAACTTTCATTACTTACCTGACCAACATTTAACGGACAAAAGTAATCTCTAAATAAAATCGAGTTAACTGCCAATATTGTAGTCCTATATTTTTCTTATATTTGTTTCAGTCTTTGAAATCTTAATATAAAAAAATCGATACGAGTATAAACGTTTATTTAAAAAATATATCAGACCCTAATGGGAATCGTGTTATGTTGTATAAATACAAATATGTGTATTTAACCTTAAGTTGTATATTACTTAATTAACAATGAAAAAGATCAAACTGACTCTGTACCATTGGATTTCCAAAATTTTATCAGATTTGACATTTACGTCAACGATACTATTGTAGGGCGTCACATCACAAATTCCGAAGTTATCTTCATCAGTAGCCTGAATGACGTCATGTTGTCGATTGACTTTGAACGGTGTCTCAGTGTTGTCACATTGCATCCACACTGTTGTCACAGTTTAGGTCAATACTAAATCAAATGATAAAATGTTATAATTAGCACTTGTTAAATAAAATCAACATTGATACCACACTAACAGAGTACCCGGCCTTCATACAGGCTTGGTATATATTTTTAACATGCTTATAGCAATTACCCAAACTTTATGTTTGCGATGACTAGGCGAAAGAAGAAAACTTCGTTCTTAAAATTTACTGAATGATATTGTAAAAAATATACACAGCTTAAATCTTTTAAACTATTTTTCTTTTAATTCATGTAAGTGGTGAAACTTATTCGCCTACTAAGTAATAAATATGTAGCTCACAAATGATAATACTTAAACGATAAGATTTAATTTTTTAAAAAGGTACTCTGACATAAAAGATTGCATTAACTTCAAAGATTTTACCTTTGAAGTCAATAGGTAAAGGAATCTTACAATCTTGGCTAAAAGGTACTTATGTTTGGGTAAAACCATAAGTACCTAACGCTAATGAAAAATATCCCTATTGTTACCCAATTTGCATTATAAAAAATCAATTTAAACTATTCCTTGGTTATCTATTTCATTTATAATTTTTCAAATAGAAAAATAATGTTGGTTCATAGTTCAACAAAAAAACAATGAATATTAGATAAAAATTACTTTATCTCGGGATTCAGTCAACTGTTGTGGAAGGATTTATGACTAACAGACTGCATTTTAATCACTTTCTCGTTCCTAATAAGTTGAGCTAAAGCTACGATTACATCTGTTACACTAGACACATTTGCAACTCAAACCACATTGTTTGAAATGCGTCATTTTACTTTATTTATTCTTTGATTTTATTCTATTTATTCTTTAATAATAATGTGAAGAATCTTTAAGGATTCGATCGACAAGCGTACTTTACTTAAACCCTACAAATGGCTGACACAAAACCTGTCCCTTTAAATTAGTTGTAGACAAAGAGAAGTTGGATTGAAGCTTGCAAAACATGTCTTTCCAATTAACTTCTCTTTGAGAACTAACTTCTGACGGCCTACTCCCCCGACAAGCTTACAATGACAAGTTCCTTCTCAGAGTATAGATTACGAAATAAATCTCGAGATTCAAGACAGTACCTTGTTTCAATTTTGGCTTTGTCAACAAAACGCACGAAACCTCAGAAAAGGCACTGAATAAGCCGATATTGCGTAAGCCGGATCCAGATGAAACATAGAACCGATAAAGAAAGTAAATGGGGTTCTTTTCCTTCCTACATCTTAGAAGTTTTTACTTTTAAGACTACGATTGAGTAAATTTTCTCTTCCAAATCTACCCTTGGCATTTATTAAAACATATTTGTCAACATATCAAATTCACCTAATTCGCTAATTTCGAAGTAGATATATAACTATTTAATGGAACATTTTAAAGTACTTTGTGAAATGTGTAAATATATATATACAGTATATAGAGTATGCTATATTTCAGTTTTAAGATTTTGTATACAGTAGAACCTTGATAACAAGACTCTCACACAAGACTTTTTATCAAGGTTGACTTCTTATCGAGGTTTGTAATAACATGTAATTAGGGGTAAAATAATTTTAAGGGGATTTGAAAATGTCATTTGTTATCAAGGGCGACTTGTTATCGAGGGTCTTCTTATCAAGGTTCCACTGTAATTCAATTTGTATCAATTTGTTGATATAAACGTGTGATGAATTGATCTACTGTCTTATATTACAAGGCGTGTCAAACACAATATAATATTTATTATAATAACTAACCAAAAATGTTTATTAATATTGTGATGATGTCAAGATTGTTTGTTTATTATCTGGACGGTATATTTTAATGTATAACAAACGTATATGTGTCGAAAATACCTAAACGCAGATGTAATATATTAGCATTTTTACAATTGCAGTAAGATATAAATTTTAATAAAAAAATCTGAACTCAGGTAAAATGTGGATTTTAATATTCTTATTATTTCAGCTTCCAGCTGTCTCGAGAAAATTCAACATTTTTGCGGTTGTGGCTGTACGCCAAACGGTACGAGATAAGTTTTGCAGTGAAAATTAACGACTATTCTCTGTTGTTGAAAACAGTAAACAAGTTTTTATATGAGTCACTAGGTATTATTTTAGTGATGCAAATCCATAATATTACAACGGACTGGATTAATTTTTTTAAATTTACAAGGAAAGACAGGTTGAACTATGTTTTCACTTTTTTATACCTAAGCTTTCACGAATTCAGAAAAAAAATATAATTTGCTAAATACAATTATTTAGGCATATCGTTTGATGAATATGCGAATAAAAAAGTTTTATCAAGGAGCTCGACACTTTAGATTCTGATTAGATCACACTATATGCTACTTAGTCTTAATCATCTAAATCTAAAGTCCAATTTAGTTCATATAAAAACAATTGTTAAGAATATCCTAATTATTAAACAAATTAACTATTTGTTGTCGCTCTGTTTACTGTGTGATAAGCATATGGAAGAAATATATACAATTGCTTTAAAAGATTTTAGTATTAAATCAAATTATTAAAAAACACGTAGAAAATCTATTGACATGGTTTCCATTACACAAAACATGGCCCGTTTTCCCCCAAATGATGTAAAAAAACTGTTATAAATTTATCAAATATTGCATAAAAAACTGTACTTTTCAAATACATTTTTACATAATGATAAGCACAAATCATGTTAATTTATTACTTTAAAAGTTTTTTATTTGTAAAAAGTTGTCAATTTCTTGGAGGTATTAACCAGACTGTATTATTTATCTAGGACGAGAAAACAAAGAATTAAAAAATCATTAAAACTTAGGCTTTTCTTTGTGGCCTACAGCTTTATATCAATTGTTGTACTGTGATACCGTTTGTCGATGAACAAATATATTTCAACAATTACTAAACACACGAATATGCATTAAGGTAGGCGTCATATTCAATCAAGTAGTTTGGCACTGTTCTTGTGTACCTTCCATTAGTGAAGCTGGCAACGACGTGATTTAGCACTTCATACATTAACCGCACATTAAAATGATTTTAATAAAGGTTTATATTTTCTGATTTACTTTCTACCAACTTTCTTGGCCTTATTACTGATTCACATTTAATTCCCCAGATCATAAAGCGAAATTGGCAAGTAAGCTATCATTTTCAACCTATGGAATTTGTAAATTACCTTTTTACGCTGTCATTAATGTATTACTTACAGCTTACTATTGCTTTGCTGTACCCACCCATATGTTGATCTGGAAATACCCACACTGAATACATATTCATCCTTCAAAACGTGTGGTTAGAATTATCTTCTGACTTTACAGGCTACATGTGTGTAGGAATCCCTTTCATAAGTATCACATATCAACATTTCCACATATAAATCCTCGTATATATTTGAAACTCTTTATGTTGTTCAAAAAACTTTTTAATCTAGAAAATCAACTAACTTACTCGTTTCGCTAAACACAGAATTTTCCTATTCCAATACACAGAAATACATTTCTTGGAAGAAATA
This sequence comes from Macrosteles quadrilineatus, assembly GCF_028750875.1. NCBI lineage: Eukaryota > Metazoa > Arthropoda > Insecta > Hemiptera > Cicadellidae > Macrosteles > Macrosteles quadrilineatus. The sequence goes on along the minus strand of NW_026542604.1, from coordinate 5,254,193 downwards.
TTTGCCACTGCTATCGTGGCTTATAACTTTATAAATAATATGCATTTTATTGTTGTGTTGGCGGTGTGATACATAATGCATCAAAATAATGGTAGCACTTTTTCTTTTGTAAAGCAGCAGAAGAAAACATAATTTAACGTGCTAATTTAAAGAGAGAAAAACTGGACGCATTAAACATTTTGGGAACTCTTTAGATTTAAGAATGGCGAACATGACGAACAAATATTTTATAGATTAATATAAATATAACAAAAAATTAAACATGTGTGTTATTTATTTAGTCAAACCTACGTTGTACCTTTATTGTACAGTTTACTGTTCAACAAAGCAAACATATAATTTGGTACAGAAACAAAACCTGGGTCAATAATCTCCAATCGGATTGTAGAGTAAAAAGGAATCACCAAATACCGCATCTTAGACAAGGATTAAATAAAACATCAGGAAAAGTATGAAACAGGACCAATATAGTGTAAAGCCACACAAATATTACCCTTACGTCAGCCCAAAATATACTTTATTCTGAAGCTGATTAACAATGTGTAAGAATTGATGACTGTCTGATCGCAAGTGGATAGAGAATCAATACCAACCTAATACAACCTGAGCAACAAATTGGGTTGCGTTGTTCAAACTACGTTCAAAATTAATTACCTCAATCTCCGATGCTCAATACAGATTTTCAACTCTTAGATTTTTCATTGAACCTGTAGTTCAGTCCGATATTTATTCTTTAATTATCATAACTGAATTTTTTAGATTACTTTATCGTTAATTAAATTTGAAGAATGAAAGCTATGTAATGATGTAATGATTACATGTATTTTTAATGTGAAAGAACCAACGTGTTTTAAAATTTAGGTATTGTTCTTTTCCCAGAAACCAATAAGTGCCCTCACTACGTGCTCAGTTTCTCAATCAACACCCACATAACATCCAAAAAGCTTTTCGTTACTTTCTAAGTCATTACACTTTCGATTTAAATCCTGGTCTGGTTCTAAGATCCGAGCAAGCAATCTCTCTATTTTATTGTTATTTAGCAAACCTTTAGATTCCTAGATGAGATTGAAACTTACATGTTACATTGAAATAAATATACCAATATACTATTTAAAACCACCAATATACTATCTTGACTTTTATTTTTTTTATAATTAGGCTACTAATAACTACAAACATTAATCGAACAAAAAGATTAGCTTTTATGAATTTATTTTAAGTTTGTTTTTCATCAATGTAAAATTCATGAAATCCCCCCCATAAGAAACTTTCAGGGAGAAAAACGGTCCATTGGTTAATGTACAGTCGAAAGTTGCACCACATATTCTAAGCTGTCTCCACCAGATATATGACATCACGTCGCCTTTGGCTGTCTGCTGACATAGAACATGGGCTCAGTAATGGTACAGCATTACCTCAACACTATCAAAGTTTTGTTTCACTATGCAGTAGGAATACAATTATTCTATCATACTGTAACTTTAAAATTTAATTCATCAATTTTATGTAAATTATTTACTTTGTGCGTTTTGTTCGGCTAAAGTTTAACTTGTAACGATAAATTTTTAGCACAAAACATAATTTAGCTGCATGGGGAAACTCGATGGCGTTATATCATTTTATAAGACCTTAAACTAAAAATACAATTGGTGGAAATTATTACACAAATACACACCCTTCACGTTGTATCAAACGTCTGGTTCTTGTTGGATGTATCTTCAGAATACAAAATATAATGGTTAGTAAAATGGTAATCGAAAATATCTCCTAAAGGTTCAAAAACATTTTTGTACTTCGTTTTGAAATTCCACAGAGGTTGTCCAACACCAATCATAATTTTGTTCATTTGGTGATCATTTTGTTAAAAAGATTTTCCTTTCTCACAGTCGTTATGAAAAATTCTGACATGTAAGTCTTCTTTTCTTTGTAAATTTAAGAGAGCGACTCCACAACAACTCATAATAAATTGTGAAACTGAAATAACATTTATTTTATCCCACTGTTAGTTACCAAAGCTTAAGTCTAATATTCAATAATATACATTTTAAATGTTCTAATATATTGGTTTTGGAACAATCAAACGAACAATATATGATATTTTAAATAGGTTTGTACTTTGATGGCTCATATAAAATATCTACCAGCATACCGAGTAAAGAATAAAACATTTGACCGTTAATATTCCCGTCTTTTCAGCTTCTGGTTTTGCCGGGACAACACTACGATGGTTGGAAATATGCCAAACAGAACTCTTGTAATTAAAATTAACGATTATTTCTCGTTAAATACAGTAAATACAATTTGAAAACTAGTCCCAATAAAAAGTATTTTGGGGAAACATAATGTGATACTTTGCGATTATATTTAGGAATTGATCAGTCATTTCAGTATCATATTACATAACTCTCTCATCACATTAACGGCCGTCCTTTAGCTGTTTTAACCTAATCAACTAATTAACAATGTAATACCAAATAATTTATAAATAAAAAACTTGTTTAAAACAAAACGTTTTTAAACGCACTAAAATGTATAAAATAATTTATAAATATGTGGAGAGTATAAATACTTGTAAGATTTAAAACGAAAAACGTTTGGGGCATGCAATTGATAATAATACATTAGTTCAATAGGTGAAGGTAATTGTAAATTATCTTTTGCATGCGCCCCACGTTTTCCGTTTTAAATCTTACAAGTATTTATACTCCCCACATATTTATAAATTATTTTCTACTTTCAGTGCGTTTAAAAACGTTTTGTTTTAAAAAGTTTTTTATTAAAAAATTATTTTCTACTTTTTAGTTTTTAATGTGTGAGGATGTTAAATATATTTCAAGCATCTATATTAGATTAAAACAGAGGCATGTGGGAAATCTAAGGTTTATTTGAGTTTCTTTTCATATAATTATGTATTAGATTGAATGTATACTAACTATAAATATATCAATCCATTTAATTTATTGTTTACTGTATAGAATACTAAATATATAACAATTGACATTATTAACAAACACCTTTATATCTGCAATCAGATTGTTTATCTTTATTTTGAAATGTTTGTTTGTATAAAGAATCTCTTTGGAGCATAACCTGTACCTCTTAACATCTGCTCTTCGAACTGTCAAATTAAATTTTTACAGATGACTTAAATTAATTGATATATTTACATTCTTTCAAAATGTAAACATGGAAAATGTGTAAGTCCATGGGGCGTAGCCCAAGGGAATTATGAAAATTGAATTATATAATATTGTATTGTCATCCATTTGTGAGCTATGTTTCAAATTTCAAGTCTCTAGCTCATCGGGAACTTCGTTTAAAATTGATATCAAAATTTGTATTGAAAGTGAGCTAACTAAAACAAGCCCATGGGGCGTAGCCCAAGGGAAATATGAAAATTAAATGATATAATATTTCATTGTCTTCCATGAGCGTTATATTGCTCATCGGGAAGTATCAAAATTTGTAAGAAAGCGACTTAATAAAAACAAGCCAATGGGGTGTAGCCCAAGGGAAATATGAAAATTAAATTATATAATATTGCATTGTCTTCCATTTGTGAGCTATGTTTCAAGTTTCAAGTCTCTAGCTCATCGAGAAGTTAGTATAAAATTAATTGCAAAATTTTTACCGGACAAGAAAGCGAGCTAATAAAAACGTTTTAAATAGCCTAGTATATTTCATCACTATAGTATATTTTAGTATATTTCATCACTATAGTATATTTCATCCTAACGTGACTCTTTTCGAGCCCAAGTTTTACGATCGAGGCGAAGCTGTGGTCGGAAAATGAGTGAGGGTTGTAAAGATACATTTAGTCCATTTGATGAACTATATTTTTCGTCATATTGCACCATTATTTGAACAAAGCATGATTCAACAAAAAATATTTTTCATATGAACCTCTCAAAATTGACTTCTAACTTGTTTTCAATTTAATTTGCTAATGGAAACAAGTAGTTGTTTAGTTAGGGGATTCAACCGTTTAGTCCATTATGATTGTGTTAGTGTATCGATATGTCGAACTATTAACAATAAGGGAACAATAAGATACTATTGATTAAACAATCGAAATATACTTTTGATACATGCGATTGTTTACAATCGAAATTTACAACTGAGTTGACTACAGCTGATTTTTACTCCCTAGGGGCTAAAAACAATTTTGCTGCAGTAAGACAAAAAGAACTTAATACTATACGAAATTTTTAACATTTAACTAATATGGTAAAAGATTATCAATTGTTGTAAAAATCCCATGCATAATTCTACCCAAGAAAATTTAAGCCAGAAGCATTTACTTTATAAATATTGGGTTTTCCACCATTTGAATTTTTACCTTGGGAACTATCTAATAATGAAAAAATGTCTTTAAAAGGGCTTATTCGTGTAGATTAATTAATAACCATATTACTTTCCTTGCCATGGAGAGAGGTCTCCTGTATATATTCTAGATAGCTATTCCTCTTGGTAATTGGTGGAATTTGAAACTTGGCGAGATAAAGACGAGCTTCTCTATAACAAAAATAACATTAAACATTCACGTTATGTGGTTACAATGTATGTTTGCAGTAGATAACGGTATACTATATTACTCCAAAATAAAAGTTTAATTTCCATTTTTGACCTAATTAACATAAATGTTTTCAAAATACAAATAAAACCACATACAAGTGCACATATAAGACCGATATCCTTTCTTTTGGTACAACCCCCGTCTAGTTCGGTCCAGTAGTATAGTCAGGCTAGCTGTCATAAGTTTTGCAAAAGTCTTTAATTATATACGATTTGTACATTTCCACATCCCATTTGAGAGTATAAATGCATTAGGTGTAAGACACTTGAACAGACACAGAATACAAAATACACAACTTATGTTTACAGACGTGACAGTAAAGAAGACAGACGGTGAAGTACTTGATCCAAGAGAACACGAAATCTACTTGCTACTTTCATTGTTTGTTACTTTTTATTTTTTCTCCGTTGTATTCTCACAATATTCCAAAATAGGAAGAATATGGTATTGCCAAATGTGTCCTTTGAATGTGTACAAATCTGATCTTGATATTCGGTGAGTAGATATAATACCAGAATATGACCCCACTTTCGGCGTTTTAGAGGCACTTTTAGGGCACTTTTTATAGGGGAAAAATGAGAAAAAAATGGAAGAGCTTTTTTTGGCCACTTTTTTTAAAGACCCAGCTCTCGACCTATACACCCCTATATAAATTTTCTACTTTTGTTAATACTAAAAATCACGTCTGGAAATGGTGAGCTTTTTATGGCCACTTTTTTAAAGACCTGGATCTCGTCCAATACAAGCCTATATAAATGTTCAAACTCCATTAAAATTTCAAATCCACATCCATTCCCATGTATATTTTCAAAATCATGTGAGGTTTGTGCGTGAACTCGGGCATGCTCCCGGCTCATGATGTGCTCCCTTGGACATCCTTAGTGGAAATCCATGAGTTCTGGCTACTTGGGAACCCAAGCCATTTGACATACAACGAATCACCCTTTCTCCTAATTACCTTCTCTACCAAATACATGTCCTTATACTTGGTCTTTAACAACTCCTCTGTATAGAAGCCTCCCCTGATTATATTGCCATTTTCATCTTTCAAGATATAAGTCACAGGCTTTGTATTCTTAACTTCTGCTATTGTAAATAGTTCCCCTGTCCAATTTGGAGTATAACCTTTACTAAAAACATGTTTATACTTGGAAATCCTTACGCTATCACCTACCTTATATCTTGGCTTTTTAACTTGCACTACTTTAGAAGTCAACCTCTCATGCACATATTTACTATTCTTAACATTCACTTGGTTAGGCTTCATTCCTATAGATCTATGCACTTTATTATTATATTTTCGAATTAACTTTGGAAGTAAATCCAACCATTTATAACTCCCCTGAGCACTAAATTCTCTATATAACCAATTCTTTAAAGTTCTCTGAAACCTCTCCACAATTGCAGCCTTAGTTGTAGAAAATGTGTGATAGTGATTAATATTTAATTTTTTCATTAGTTTGCTAAAATATTGATTAAAAAATTCTTTTCCATTGTCAGATTGAATGTTTTTAACCCCCTTTGGTAGAATGGTTTTAATGGCTTCTGTAACCACTAACCCTGTCTTATTCTTTAGTGGAGCAGCATAAGCTTTTTTAGAAAATGTATCTATTAAAGTTAAAATATATTTATTGCCAGAATTTTCTCTAGCATAGTTTTGCATATCAACTAAATCTATTTGTATGGTTTCGTTTATACCCAATACTTTAAAAGACCTTCTAATGAAATTCTTTCTTGCAGGCTTATGAAGCTCGTATGCAATTTCATTCATTTTTTATAACATCATCCTTTCCTGTAACTCTAAATACATCACCATTAGCCCCAATCAATAGATTATCTTCCATTCTTTTAAATACATAGTTTTCTGGTATATATGGTCTATTATCTATATACTTAAATCCACTCAAAGATGTGGGGTCAGCAACTAATAAATCAGGATTATATTCCATCAAATTAAAATTTTTTTCTCCATATACAAATTTTGATCCATCGTAATGCATAGATTGTGACATTAGACAAATATCATCCAAATGTTCCCCCTCTGGTAGATTTCTTATAAATTGTTTTTTGGCATCCCAACATTTTTCTTTTTTATCAAAAGTTATAGTCTGTTCTTTTATAACACAGTCAGTGTCATCAATGGCAGGTTTAACACGTACTAACCTTTTACTATTAAAACTCCAATAGCCTGCTTCCATTTTTGGAACTTGTGAAACATTCACAGCATCTTTACTATCTGTACCTTCCATCAAATTACTAATTTTCTGTTTCTTTGCATTCCAAACACCATTCTCTGATTCTAAAAATTCATAATTATTATCGTCTTGTACAAATTTACCATCTTCTTTTCGTATTAAAGTCTGTTGTAAAGTGGGCACATCATCTAAACTTTCACCCTTTTCTACATTAGTAATTTTCCGTTTCTTAGCATTCCAAATACCATTCTCTGATTCTAAAAATTCATAATTATTATTGTCTTGTACAAATGTACCACCATCTGTTCGTATTAAAGTCTGTTGTAAAGTGGGCACATCATCTAAACTTTCACCCTTTTCCACATTAGTAATTTTCTGTTTTTTAGCATTCCAATTTTTATTCTTAGATTCTAAAAACTCATATTTAGTTCTACCTTGTAAGAAGACATCACCTTTTCTAGTTAATGTCTGTCCCAAAGTTGATACATCATCTACAAACTCCCCATCTTTAACGTTACCAATTTTACGGTTTAAACCATTCCAACTATCGTCTTGTAAATTTAAAGTAGGTTCACTACTAGCCCTGGGTTCTGCAGGCTTATTATATGGATTATATAAACGATAAAATTTATCTATAAACATATTTTTATTTAGTAAATAATTCCACTTTCTCTCAATTCCTCAATAATGGAATCTATTTCATTATCCACTCCTGAGTTACCGGCTTGGCGACTTAGCCAAAGAAGTCTTAACCTATCTACAAGCTCATTAGGATCATCCCAATAAATATAGTCTATTTTATTACCAGTCACTTGTCTCAAACCTTCACCGACAGACTTAAATAGAGGTTTAATTATATTAAGATATTTAGTATGTCTATTACTTGAAATTGGTGCACCATCTTTGTAACTCTTTAAATGTCCATTTGTAGCTTCCAAAATTTCTTTATAATTTTGCAAATCAGCCGGAGTATAATCCTCAGGTTCTTTTAAAGTTAACAATTGCCACAAACCTTTTGTCCCCTTGTAGGTTTTATTTGCAATTGTAACATCATCATTGGCAATGTCAACTTCCTTATTTCCAATAAAAAATTTATTTGCTTCTCGTCTAATACCATATGTAGTGTCTGTCATACTACTTTTACTGAGGTAATTTCCTAAATAGTCTGATGCTAAAAGACCAAAATCTAATTTCTGTGGGGTGGATTGCTGTAATGGTTGTAATCTTGGTATTATTGGTATTCTAGATGGAGTCATTGGGAGAATCTCCATTCGAGGCCTCTCTGTTTTGGCGATTTTTTTTAATTCTTGTAATGGCTCTATTAAAGGTTGGAATGTTTGAAACCTCTCTTCAGCCTCTAGAAACTTGCCACGTTTTAAAGCTCTATATTTCTCTCGTATTTGATTTGCAGAGTCAACCAATTCTTGTTGAATGTTTTTCATCTTTTATTTACATTTTATTTATCTCATTTGACAAAGGATTGTACTCAAACACTTTATCATGTATTATTAAACAATATGCAGATGTATTTGCTGGTACATTTTCTGCAGTTTCAATCTCTAATTTAATATCAACAATTCCTTCCTTCACTGTTTCGTTCTGTCTAGAACAGTCTATTACAATTAGTGGATATTTCTTCATAAACTCAGCCCTACTAATCATAGGATCTGGGATAGTATTATAGTAAGTCTCTCTAAACCTCATAAACATCTCATAAGCTTTAGAGACATCTCCATTTTCAAAGTCGAGATTTAAATCACTATAAGGATAATATTCAGAGTTTAGAAATACTTTGAGATTTTTTAACTTACAGTGATCAAATTCATCAGTTCTTTTTCGTGCACTATTATCCCTAGCTGTTTGGAAACCAAATATAATATACCTAGGCTTCTCCAAACTTGAAGATGTCTTTACTGACCATGTATGTCTTGTAGTATTGGGATATGATGGAAGTTCATGCAACTCTAAGCTTCTAAATGCAATTTGCAAATTTTTATTTTGCAATAACATCTTTTGTAATTGTAACTTCTCCCCATCTGATGGTATTACATGTGGCATCACCCATTGAATTGAGTTAAGTATAATTTTGGGAATTGCATCAGCAGTACCACTGGCTGGAGCACTAGTGGTTGTTAATATACAATTCAAATCATTTTTGGATCTTTTCAACACCAATTCTTGTTTGACATTTACTAATACCTTATTAAAATCCTCAAATACACCCATTAACAGTTCTAATGGCAAACAAGTACTAAACTTGCCACTTTTATGGAACTCTTTTAAATTCGTGTCAGAATCAAATGCCACATTTGACAATTTAGTTGTTTTATTGTAAGAGCTCAATATTTTCATAAGACTAGAAATTCCTGGGTTTCTTACAATGTCTATTTCTTTACCTGCGACTTCATATCTAATTTCATCAAATAAGAATGCAAATGCATTATTTATAAAATGACCTTTATCATGATTTTCAATTTCTCCCTTAATATACAGATAACTCCTACATGGGAGAGTTAGCAAATCTTGATTATTAATACATATTCGAATTTCATCAGAATTATTTATTGCTAAAGTGTTATGGGGAACATAGGAGTGATTTGTAATTTTAACCACACTATCGTCGAATTGGGATTTCCCTGTAACGTCTAGAAAATCTTCCATTTTTATTAATAGAAAATTTTAACTTTAGTCCTATTGATCGTAGGAACCTAGCATTTTGTATACTTATAGATAAATTCTTATAAATTCTCATATCTTTTTTATATGACAAGTAATTGTAGTTTCTTCTCCATTAAAGTCAATTGCCTTGTCATGCTGATCGGCAAATGTAATACTGACAACATCTAAACTTCTCTTATTTACAGGAAAATATATAATATTTCTTGGAACTTCAATAATTTTGTAGCCAGGAGGAGCTTCTGGATAAAAGCTATGTATGGTGTGTGATTTGTTTCCATTTAAATAGGACCCGTTTGCAATATTACATTTTACTCTAATCACATTTACATTATTAATGTTTATTTTATTTGTAGATTCAAACTGTACACCAGGAGTAGAAACACCTTTAAATCCCAATAAAACAGACCCTAAACATGGTTTTGTAAAATCAAACACGTGGCTAGAAAGTAATGTCGCTTTCATAGTTTTATTATTAGCTGTAAGGAAAAAGTCTGGGATTTGCTTTTGAATTTCCTTTGCAAGCTCAACCACCTCATATGTTCCTTCAGAAATTTCTATTGTAACTGGAGCTTTGTGGTCATAATAGAAAACATCATCACCTTCTCCAATGGTTAATTTGTTGCCTTTAAGTTTATTTAATTTTGGAATAAGCCCTTTGAATAAAAGTTTGACTTTAGTATTAATTAATGCTTCTCCATTTTTATGTATTATAACTTTAAGTTTACCATCTAATAACTGGTTTAAATCATCAACTAAGATCTCTCCCTTTGGTAATGTTTTTTTCTCTACTTTGTAATATGTTAAAGTATTTAGAGGTTTTTTCACATTAAATATAGAATTATAACTTTGAAAATCAACTAATCCAATTACATAATCATCATTTAATTCTATGGGAGGAAAGAACACTGACTTTAGCTCTGGCTCTGTACCCGAAAATGTTATTGTAAATGAATCCATTTTTATAAACAAAAATTTTTTATGAATGATAAACATAAAATTCCACAAATAGAACTATTTAAATCTTGTATTTGATCGGTTGTATAGAATATTTTATGTCCCTCAAAATATTTAATTACTTCTTTTGGAGGTTGGATTCCAAATGGGTCAAAATAAATTACAATATCTTTATTTTTACGATATGCTGTCCAATGTGTGCCAGATGAACTGTCTAAATTAACTATTCCGCACTCTTTTACTTTTGGTGTTAGATTTTTTAGCTCGTTTTTTAGGTACACCCCCCGGAAGTGAGGCACGTCTTTTGCGGCCTCTAACAGCTGGTAGTTGTCCATCTTTTTTATTAAATTTTAATCCCATTCCCATTTTTGCTTTTGCCTTCATCAAATTTGTCACCGCATAAGCTGCAGCTCTTTCAGCAAGATTTGCGTCATTCGCCGTTACTCTAGTCCAAGCTAAGTCTGCTAATCTCATGTCTGCTTTGTTCCGAGCAGCGGTATCGGGATTATTCATGTAGAATATGTCATGCTCTTTACAATAAGAGTCTAACTTATTTTTTGGAGGTACATTTTTGGCTAGATTTTGACGTATATTCGTTCCAGGTCCACAGTACCGATATGATGGTATGTGAAGTGGAAATGGAAGATTATTTATAAGAGTATTCAATAGCCCTCGACCCCTGTAAGGCTTTAAGAATAAACCTTTGCCTTTTTTACATGTTTTCTTATTATCATTTTTCACCATTTTTATTATATAAAAAATGTCTTTTATTCAACAAAAACATAAATTTAAAATAGTACATACTAAGGAAAATATACCAAAGAAGTTGGGTCTATTTCCTACCAATATTCGATGTGTTATTTGTGGTCCAAGTGGAAGTGGGAAGACGGTTGTAATTTACAATTTAATTGTAAGAAAGGAAGGATTAAAATTTACAAACTTATATTTAATATCTAAATCTTTAGAACAAGAAAAATATAAAAAAATAATTGAAATATTTAGTTTGTGTGACGAAGTGAAATTACACACGTGTACTGACTGTGAAATCACACCAAATGATGTAAAATCACAGTCAGTTGTTGTATTTGATGACATAAATAGTCAAAATATTACACAATTTTTTTCAATGGGTCGACATAAAAATATTAACTGTTTTTACTTGTGTCAATCTTACAGCAAAGTACACAAACATTTACGTGATAATGTAAATTTCCTAATTTTATTTAAACAAGATGATTTAAATTTAAAACATGTATATAACAATCATGTTGGTAATGACTTTTCATTTAACCAATTTAGAAATCTCTGCCACCAATGCTGGGATAAAACTAAATATGGCTTTTTTGTAATAGACAAAGAAAGGTCAAAGAATAATGGCAAATATAGATTTATGTTTGATCAATTTTATAGTGACCAAGCGCAAGCGTATTGATGCCATCTTCTAGAATAAACCTCTTGTCATCGTCAAATGATAGTACTTTCTTGTTCATGGTTAAGGTTTGAAGATGATGATTTGTAGATTTAATTCTTGTCACATTCTCATAGTAATCTTGCCCAGTTGCAAGACAGTTCAAATAATGTTGATGTCTAAGGAGATGTTTAACTGTAGCACCATCAGCTCCTTTAGCTTTCTTCACCTCTAAAGCTTGCTTGTCTTCTTCATATAACCATTTTAGAGGAATATAAGAATATAACTTTGGTCTTAAACCACAATATTCATACATAATATGACCATCTAATTCGTCTTTGAACTTGCCTGTGACTTTTTTATTTTTATCAGAGTATAAGAAATGGTCTTTACTATATCCAGAGGTATCAAAATAGTGCAAGTCACTTTCTATTTCCTTGTAAAAGTCCTCTGTAACTATAGAATACATTAAAGAATCTGTATCAGTCATAAGAAATCTTTTGTTCTTAAATTTTGACATATAATTATAGTGGAAATCATACATTATTACTTTACTAATATCCAAAATGGTCATTCCCAAATATATCGGCTTATTAAACTTTACAACTAATTTATTTAAATGTATAGCATGTAAATTGTTATCGAACTTTTTGCTACAGTCAAACCTTGGATTAGTGACATATTTTGTTAATAGTGACTCATCCTTGAGATATATATCACGAAACTTGCGTTGGTTCATAATTGTTCGACCAAAGAGACTATTATTTAACAATTTGTAAAAGTCTTTTTCAAAATCATTTTTAGCACATTTGCGTTTTTCAATATTAAAATTAATATAGGGTGCAAGCCATTTTGATTGTCTAAATTTTAAAATTCTATAGTATTTTGTAGCAACCAAACCTAATTCCTCATATTTTTGTAATGCTTTATAATGTAAAATATATTTAGTTTTGTCATTTAAATTAGATATTAATTTGCCATTCATTTTCTCAGGTGCTAATGGATAGTCATTATGTAAATCATGTAAGCTTTTATCGTATTTTAAATCAACTTCTAAGATATATCCAAACTCATCATTTTGATTGTTTTTGTAGTCTATCTCATTCGTCCAACGAAATCCATCCACGGGTAGTGTCTCACACATAGCTGTGGAGTATAGCGAGTTACAATCTAAATATATTAAATACACACTTTCTTGATTGGGATCATAATGTTTGCCCATATATCTATTATTGGTTTTAGCGTAACGTGTAGAAATCATACTGACTCCTCCTCTGATTGCACTTTCTATGAACAAATGCATGTCAATATCTTGAAATAATTGTAATTTTATACCAGTCATTCTAAGACAAGCTTCCCATGTTAGTCCTGGAAGTGAATACATATGTACGGGGTCAAGTTTGTAATCCTTTAAACACAGGTCTCTAAATGTCTCAAACACATCAGCCAGTAGCAATACATCTGTTTTAAGATATAAATCATGATATTCTTGTAAATTATGTATATTAAAATGGGTCCAGACATTTTTAGCATGTTCATATTCGATGGGAGAGATATGTTCTTTAGTTAAAGTACTGTAAAATTTTTCAATTGGAGGTAGAGACTCTGCAAACTTATCTGGTCCTGTCATATATTCATAGGGAAATACGCCTTTGCGTTGTAGTAGTGGATTGTCTATGAATCTAAATGTATTTAAATTGGAAGCTAATTTGTATAATGGAAGGGACAGAAAGTTATAGGAATCTAAAAATACTAAATCATCAACAGAGAATGAAATGTACTTTTTCATATCTTTGGCTATGCAATTTAATTTACGATTAAACTTTCCCAAGTGTTGCATAATTAAATGTCCATCGTAATTTTTTAAGTTATGAAAGAATACTGGTATTTTCTTTGTTACTTTATAGTTTAAATTGCAATCATTGTGGGCAGCTCCACGGTATTGGCCATTTGAATGACAATGTTCCCGTACCCTATCAAAATATAGAGGCTTTTCACAAATATGACAATGTGTTGAGTTTTGGAAAGATGCCTCTTGCTCAGGAGTCATTACAAGGGGGATATATATTGCCATTTGATTTTTAATGAAGTCATAAGTCTCAAACAACCTTTCGAAAAACACATCCATAACATTTTCGCCACTATATAACTCTTCAGAAATAATCTTAGAATCTTTTACTACGACAAATGCAAATCCAGATGGAGTATGGTTGTTAGAGTTTATAAAGCACTCAAAATCAGCATAAATTACAAATGGGGCTTTAAGTTGATATTTATAATTTTTAAATTGTAATGTATCTTGTTTAGACATTTCCACTCGTTGGACATCAAAGTTTTTACAATATGTTATATGACACTCCAATTTATCTTTGGTGTAAAAATGTTGTAAACAAAACTTGCAAAAATGCTTTTTACTGTTATCTTTTGTTGACCGTAGCATTAACCTATTAAAATCACGAATTAAACAGTAATGTGATTTACGACCTTGTTGTAATAATAATAGATCTATATGAGTGTTACTATTTAGTTTGGTTCTTCTTAATGGATATATAAATTTTTGGTCTTCAACTCCAAATACATTAACACTTATATTATTCTTTCTTTCAAATTGATCTATGTCAGATATTTTTACGGGATATTTTATATTTGTCATGTTCAACTTACCTACGTAGGATGCATAGTTAGAGACTCTATTAGCATGTTTAGCATTCCTTGGATGTAAAGCTGCTAAAATTGACCAAAGGAAGCATTTATTATCAACATTCTTTATATTTAAAACTGCTTTTGTCAATTTAATACTTTTTGGTGTGGGAATGTATGACTTTGGAGTTAGGGGCTTATACTTGTAAACGTGCAACTGCCAATATTTAGTATGGTCATAAATCCATCCACTGCCTTCGGCTTGATATTTGTGTATGGAAGCGTCAATCTTTAAAAGGGCATTTTCAATCTGAGGCTTTAAATCTCTCTTCTCAATGGTTAAGGTAGTAAGGCTTCTAAAATCTGCAATACATTCTTTCTCATTAACTAATTTTCCATTTTGATCTATTGTATATTTTAAAAACTTGATTCTCCTTACTAAAGTCCATTTTATTGGTAGAGGACAAGACTGAAGAGTACTTTTAAGTTCAGTTTTAATCGATTCACCAACAAATTTAATCATTGTATATGGACATTTGTTACAAGAATTTACATGTCTTTTAAAATGACCAACAACATTTCTTTTACAGAAATTACAAGTCTTATGAGTTTGTAATATATGAGATTTTAGAGCCATGTTATTATCACAGATTATATCACAAACTTTGCACAGTTTCACCTTCATTTTATGTATTACCTTGTAGTGGCGAATCAGGTTGCTTTTTTTGGAGAGCGATGCAAAACAATGTTGACATGTAGTCTTCATTTTTATATATGTAATTAAAAAATAGGTTGGAATCTTCTATATAGTAGAAATTACATTTTGACAATTTCAATTAATGAGAAATAATAATTTGAATTAGAATTTTATATTTTAATATTCAAAACAATTTTATACAATAAGATTTAGCAATTGTAATTTTCTAAATCAAAACTAAATCCAAAAACTTAAATAAAAAATACTTTTTAGCAATTCAGATTGCTGAGTCTACATATATACAGAGTGAGTGTTACCTATTTTAAAGGAGACTTGACAAAATTATATAGTGAATATAATTCGGCTAAGTTTTTAAATAATAACTTGTGCACACTTTTGACTCAAAGTCCCCCGGTGCATGAAGTTTGGCTAAGTTTTTAAATAATAACTTGTACACACTTTTAACTCAAAGTCCCCCGGTGCATGAAGTTTGGCTAAGTTTTTAAATAATAACTTGTGCACACTTTTGACTCAAAGTCCCCCCCTGTGAGTGAATTTGGCTAAGTTTTTAAATAATAACTTGTACACACTTTTAACTCAAAGTCCCCCGTTGCATGAAGTTTGGCTAAGTTTTTAAATAATAACTTGTGCACAATTTTGACTCACTTAAAAATAGTAATAACAAAATAAGTTATTTTTTTGGATAGAGAAGCAGCACACAGTTGACATGTAACTAAAAAACAAAGTTAGCATCTTCTATATGATGGAAATTACATTTTAGACAATTTCAATTAATGGGAAATAATAATTTAAATCAGAATTTTAAATTTTAATATTCAAAACAATTTCATACAATAAAATTTGGCAATTGCAATTTTTTAAAACAAAACTAAATCCAAAATCTTAAGTAAAAATACTTTTTAGCAATTCAGAATGCTGAGTCTACATATATACAGAGTGAGTGTTAGTTATAGAGAAGACTATGTTACCTATGTTAAAAGGAACTCGACAAAATTATATAGTGAGTATAATTCGGCTAAGTTTTTAAATAATAACTTGTGCAAACTTTTGACTCAAAGTCATGAGTGAATTTGGCTAAGTTTTTTAAAATAGACTTATATACATTTTAAGTTCCTTAGTGACTGTTCAAAATACTCTAAGTGTTTAAAAATAGACTTATATACATTTTTTACAAGTTCCTTAGTGACTCAATTCGGCTAAGTTTTGAAAAATGGACTCGGGAAATTAGCTACACTCCTAAGTTAAAAGAAATACAGAGTAGGCCTATGAGTACAAGCATCAATTACGTCACCAATTGATCCCATGACCCGACACACGACAACATATTACAATAGTCTAGCTTAGATGTCAAAGACTTACCAAAACAAGAAGATCCAGGTGGAAGAGTTAGTGATGATTCCGTAGAATGCCCCCCTTATATACCACAAAATTGTCTAAATTAATTTAGAACTTAACAATGGAAATTGAACAAACTGAAATTGAACAATTGAATAATTGAGGTCAATCAATCAAACATATTTGGTAATTGTCTAAACCTGCCCCAGACAGACTGGCGCCAGACAGACAGAGAATGTTGACAATTGGTTTTGATTGGGGTCATTAGGTTACACTCACAGTCATTCATTTGAGTCAGGCATAGTTTACACATAGCCATAAGCGTGCCCGAGTTCGCGCACAAACCTCACATGATTTTGAAAATATACATGGGAATGGATGTGGATTTGAAATTTTAATGGAGTTTGAACATTTATATAGGCTTGTATTGGACGAGATCCAGGTCTTTAAAAAAGTGGCCATAAAAAGCTCACCATTTCCAGACGTGATTTTTAGTATTAACAAAAGTAGAAAATTTATATAGGGGTGTATAGGTCGAGAGCTGGGTCTTTAAAAAAAGTGGCCAAAAAAAGCTCTTCCATTTTTTTCTCATTTTTCCCCTATAAAAAGTGCCCTAAAAGTGCCTCTAAAACGCCGAAAGTGGGGTCATATTCTGGTATTATATCTACTTCGGTGTAACGGTAATATTTTAATTAACGATGTTTTTTAAATGGATTGAAAAAAAATCTGAAATATGTATAAATAAATGGGAAAAGGTTTGTATTGCATATTTTATATAACACTATTAGTAATGCTCAATTTGAAAAAGAAACTTTACCACTTAGCTTAGTGGTCTGATAAACTTTAACCATCTGTTGGGGGTTTAGTGGTTAACTGTTTCAACCAGCTACAGTCAACCTTTAGAGAAATATATTTTCCAACTTAACATTGTGTTCGTGTACATACGTTATAAATTAATTAAACTATCTACATTGCATAGCAATTTAAAACAGTGCTTAAATGTATCCAAAAATCAATAGGAAAAATTCTACTGTTCCTCTCTATTATCAAAACCCATTTACATATAAGATTAAATGAGACTAATATTAGTTGTGTTGTGACTCAAATAAGTAACAGATAAGTTTCTACTAGAATTCCTCATATTTGAACTTATACTACCCGATGTTTTGTCATCCCGCATGCATCGAGTTTCTCAACACACGCCAAAGACAGAAACTTCATTTGTAGTATTTGACTTCCAAGTTCACAACATTAGACTTGAGTGTTGTCAAACACCTCACTTACTCTCACTGTGTCTTTTGTTAGCAATAATCAGCATCATTTACTGTATAACATTCATATAATTAGGGTAGTACGAGTATTGTTTTGGTTTGGTGTTGGGTATTGTTTTAGCTATACAGTACTACTGTTGGAAGAATAATTTCAACATTTCTTTTTACTTTTAGCAAATTATTTAAGCGAATTGACATTTTGCTAATCAGCAGATTTTCTGCGAAGGGCATATTTTACTAATCGGATCTTTGTTAGCGTGCGAGAAATTTGAATTCATTCATCAATGTGCGTAAAGATTCCATATTCTGTAAATTCAGGTCGTTATCTATGTATCTTTTATTTTGTAACTTCAATTCTCACCATAGAAAAGCTAACGGCAGTTTCTTTGCTATTTAGAACTGCCAAGACCTCTATACAACATTTTCAACAACGTTACAAATATAATACAATATTTTGGGGACAAAATTACGTCAGGTAAATGTGATAAGTGTTATAGCCCATCCCCAAATACAGTCCACTGTCAGTATTGTGTGAATCAGTTGAATACAGAGCTGTAATCCCAACCCTCGTCTCCAGATGAAGCTGTGATTGTATTACATTCTGAACATTCAATATTGCCTCTGTAATGGTACACAGTCTGTAATCGGTTCTCCGAAGTGGAATGGATGACGTTTAGTATTTTTGGAATTGGATAAGATTTTAATGTAGATTCCAAACTTCTGTTCTATGAATCACAGAGAGTTCATTGTACATTTTAGTTTAACTATTCAGTAACCTTACTCTCTTTATATCCTACACTAACAAAATAAACTAATTCAATATTACAACTGTTTAGATTAGGAGAATACAGTGTGCTAAATATGTTTATGACTAAGACTAAAATCTGTTCCATAAGGTTTGGTTGATTTAGAATGTGTACGGTATTCGTCCCTATGTGTATTATTCCACTGTATTCAACTAGTACATTTTATATACATAATTGTTCATGTTATCTTCTACGAGATCTTTGAAGTGCTTCAAAATAAATTTTTGTTGCCTTCAAATTCAATTTATAATAAAAATAATTATAGTAGATTAAGTCTTGATTAATTATATACTATTAATTATATATTATATAAATAGTGTGCAGTTTTTTTACAATAGATGGTTTTGTTGTTTCCATAAAGTCTTCTTTTAATTAAAATACAATACGTAGTTGAAAGTTTACTACTCACTATACCGTCATTAATACAAGCTATTTATAATACTTTTTTTAAAATACCAAACCGGGTTATCAAACCTATTGTTTTAAAAATTTGATACGATTTATCACTGTAAATTCAATACTGAGAGACAAAACTTAATGAAGGTGATAAAGAGTCATTTATCATCGCCAAGACTTAATCTAAATATTTCAGGATAGAATACTAAGCAGTGGAAAAAGACTATTTCGCATTATAATTTCCAATTTGTTTGGTTCTTCAACAAAAGCCATTTATTATTTTCAAAAGCACATTTGTTCACTGATTATTTTAGCTAATTTTCGAATATCATAGTAGTATCATAGAGTATTTATCAGGTAACTTACAAAGATATAAATTTCGAAAACCAGTTAAACTGCTACTTTAAACAATTTTAAATTTAATATGCAGTCTTTAATGGTAATTTATCTCAATAATAAATTGTTTGCATTATAAAACTGAATATCAGTTCAAGTATATATTATGATTTATAAAGTTTCTTATCGGTTCCTTATTTTACATTAATTTGAATTGTAATTTGTGTACAGTTTCAATATACTGTACAGACCAACAGTTTTCTCCGTCTGCAGTAGTATCACCAGGTCTAAAGGTGTGTTTCCTTTAGAATAATCTTGCCATTAGCAGAAGTTTCATGTAGAGAAACAGTCCTATTCATTCCACTACTGTATTTAAGTTCAACTTTTTGTAAGAACACATTATCCCATTGACAAATGACATCTACTTCCAGAATTGGCCTCACTTTGTTTTAAAATCAAATATAACTAAAACCTAACTACCTAGACAATCAATTCTAACTGATACCCCAGATACATTATGTTTGGGTGGTGACTGTTATACAAATATACGAACACTACATCAAAAATCTTTATTGGATTTTCCTAACTGTATTTAAAACAATTTACATTTCCATCAGCATCGATGTATGTTGTAATATTTACAATTCCTGACGAGAGTGCCTCCTGATAGCCCTGAACACCCAGGGTCGGACTTTGTGTATATCAGTGAACACTGAGGGTACTGCTTGGTCGTAGCATCCCTGGTTCCACGACAACAGTCCGTACAACTTACCATTGTAGACGAGCAGATCCCCACTGTCACCCTGTATACAGAGGAGAAAAATAAATTGTACATATTCTGAGTATTTTGTCTGGTAAATCTCCTGTTTGCATAGTACGAGAATAATATTGTTGTAACGGTATAGAACCATAAATTGACAAGGGTTCCACCGCCATAAATTTAGGGGGGGATTGAGGGGGGAACCATATACTATTTGGTTCTAACATTTAAGGAAGGTTTAACCCCAACATTTATTATGTACGATGCTTCGGATCTGGATGTGATGTAATATGTCAAAGGTAAAATAATGTTGAGTATTTTTTTGCGATGTTGTAGTGAACGAAGAGAACTAGGGAAAGTAATTGAAAAGTGGAAGATTTTAGATTCTATAAGCTGGAAATAAGGTTGTGCGTTTGAAAAGTTTACTTTAGTACAGTATCTGAACAAACATATTATTCAAAGCAAATAGATTGGCTAAAGAAAATAGTAATTTTAAAAAGAGCAAGATCGATTGCTAGATCAATTCCTTCAGTAGTAAAACAAACTGCTACAGGATAAACTAGTAACAACCGCCAGGGAACAAATATTTGTGATGTTACCAACCAATCGGAAGACGACTTGGCTCAGTAAGTTGGTTTACTTATTGTTGGCCCTTTAACTTTGGCTTGCTAAGGATCCTTGTTAAATTTAGTTTATTAAACTAAAGTGTTCCCCTTTATCTACATAACCAAAATGTTAGCCGCACAAATATTTAATTTGTCTAAAAGGGGAGGAGCTGAAAATAAAATAGTTTTTTGAAAATACCTAATACCTAAATATAATGTGAAGAGTTTCTAACTTTCACCTATTATACTGGTTTTGTTTGCTACAGTTCCGTTTTATATTTATTAAGGTTTTTTTTACTAGAGTGCCATAGTAGGCCATACACTTTAATATGATTTAGAAATTGGTTCGACTCTTACTTTTTGTACCAAAGATTATTTACCTTAAACCTTAGATACCCTTTCCAGGGCTAACCGTGCAGTGTAATAAAAAGTACTAAAAGCCATTAATTAACTTTACACGGCAACTTTTGAAAGCGTTAACGCTATTTTATACGACCATTAAAAGTTTCGTTCGCTTAAACAGAAGCCATAGTCTTAAGACATTCAAAAGAAAATATAACCCGATAATATTCATATCATCATATCATATATTCATATATTGATTATATATTTCATATATTGGTTGATACATTATCAACAAAGTTATGTCATTAAAACAATCCGACACAAATAATACCATTATTGTATAACTACGATTTAATATTTTTTAACTATACAAGGAATAATTAAATATGCTTTATTGTAAAATATACGTACCTTGATCATATAAAATATGAAACTTTTTTATCTAAAAAGCATGAATAAATTTATCAAGAGTGGTGACCATAAAATCCTGTCCATTTCTTCACCAGGCCAATTGATGTGTAAAGCATATATTCGTAGAAAATACAGCCTAGTTGATTTTTTGTAAAATATGGAACAAATAATTGAATACTTGTTAAGTATCAATTTAAAACTCACCAACAATGTACAAAACTTGTTGTGGCCCTAATATGATTAATAATGTTTTTCTAAAAATAAAAATAAATAATAATAATAGTAATAAAAAAACTGTTTACAGCCCAGATGTTGTTAAATTTTCCCTTGCAACGGCCGGGCATATCTTGGTATCCAACCGGATGATATCATTGACTTTATATCAACAAATTGTCTACATAGTGTAGATATAAATTCTATGATGATATTCAACTTTAATCTAAGAATAAGATAGTTTTTATCCACACAGCTGTTTAACGAGAGTACAACACTGTATGATCTTGCAAACGTACCATTATCGACAAAATTATAAAATATAGATTTATCATATTTACAGCCCGTAGAACCCCACTAGCACGCGATAAAAACCATGTATATTCAACAAATATTTATATTAATAAGCTATATCAAATTAATGTTCAAATTCATCAATACAATTCTTACCCAGCAAGGCCCGTACACATGATCAGCTGCGGCGCAGAAGACAGTTCGCAACAATCGCCTCTCGTATGATTGTTGACACTCTGTCAAACACACTGGACTCACAGAGGTCTGCAACAGCTGATCTGACATCTTGGCCGTCTTCTGTAAGTTCATGGACATTTTATGACTTGGATGTTAAACGTTGCACGAATAGTAAAGTACTGGAAGCATGAAACGAAACTCAGAGAACCGTGGATAAGTTACACTTTACGTATTGCTCGAGGTTCTTGTTTACTGAGCATCTGTTCTAAAGCGATAAGCTATATGTATAAGTGTAACGTTTAGTAATTATGATTTTCCGCTGTTTATTATAATTCAACCATATGAGTATATGTATACTATTATTAATGAAATTATAACCAAAGATAAGATCAGGTTTGTTCTACATCTAAATAAATACATTTTTATTCTGGTTTTTCTTATATCGATCAGCATACAAACGTCTACTCTACATACCATTGAATTAAGTTGTTAGTATGTAAAAAACCATAATACACAGCAATGAAATGTATCTAATTGGTATTATTATTTAGCTAGCTTAAGCGTGGGAGTACCTAAATATCATCTTTTAATCACTCTTCAGGATAGTTTTCTAAAATATTCTACTTGTACTTGGACATTAAAATGCATTCTATTCCCCATTACGAAAAGAATTCTAAGTTCTTAATAAGTTTTCAATTGCTAATGGCAATCTCCAGTTCTATTTGGTTACATTTAAATAAAGAACAAGCTTCTTTATTGCACTAAATTTGCATTGGTTCTAATTTCAAAGGATTTTTGGATTCTGAGAAACACTCGAAATTCCATTTGTTATTTTCCAAATATAAATACAATTAGTAGACTAATTGAATATCTACCGTTTCATCTTAAAGCCTATATTTCTATACCTTTTCATAAAAACCACGCCTTTCTACTCCAGAATAAGATGGAAATATAATGAAGTGTTTCTCAATGAATCACTCGATGAAATCTTCAGTACAGTGTACTTGCGTCAGTTCGTCAACAAACTAATATCACAAGGATTTCTCAGTCGTCCGTTAAAACCTTCAGTATTTTTCAATGAAAGAATGTTGGTATGAAGTAACCCGGGAGGGTCTCCACATCACAAAACCAAATAGGATGCGCATTTGATTATTGCAAAATATATAATCCCAAAGAGTAGCCCTAAAAGTCAGTCATTGACGCCTTTTTACCTATTCGGGAACACGGGTTCGCTCATTTATCCACATCCACAGTTCTGGATTTAAGGCCAAGGACTCTACTACAATAAATAGAACATAAGCGTCAGCTTCCCGTTTAATATCTTCAAACCCATTTGAAATTATAATTCTTAAAATGAAGTTCTGAAGCTTTTTTTACAATTTACGCTTTTATAGGGGAAAATGCAAAACAGGGATTCTTTACGGTGCATTTATATTGGCGCCTATTCTTGGACAATATTATCACAGTCTCCAACATTTATTAGACACCAATTGCCGTCCAGGAGAAATAGGAACCGGGTCTTGAATCAATCTCTTCTAGAATAAATTACAATCATTTTAAGACGAGCACTACAGTTACAAGGCAGTTACAGTTGGTCTTAGACCTTTACTCTAACATAGCCTTACACAGTCCTTGATAGTCACCTCTTTGCTCAACAACCACCAAGAACCTTTGCCCAAGAACAGTTATTGCTGATCAACATATTGCTCACTTACCGTGGTTGAACCCCAGCCAGAGAGTATAGCTGTGCTATCGAACGGCAGTGAAGTGCGAGCCAATGGGATTGTCGACAGTGACGTCACACTATCAGCTGACGATGACGTCATCAAAGGCCTCCTCAGCCTCAGCAGCGCCACGTCGAAGGTCATGTTGCTGAAGCGGAACCTTGGGTGGATCAGCTTCTTGCTGACGTTGAACACTTCTCCTCCAGAACTTGCAAGGCTGCTGTGAGCTCGCACGACCAGGGTGTCAGCATCGAACCTGCGTTGGTTGAAGCTATTAGGTTAGTTCACTTTAAAAAGGCTTCACTTTTTGAATACTATGAGCCTGACTTTGCGTTTGTCCAACAACGTTGTTTTGTTAGACTTGCGTGTGAAACTTGCCAAGACGAACCGATCCGGTTCAGGAATGGTGATCGATTTTAAAAGGCAACACAGAACAAGAGTTTAAAGATATCGCTGCCTTGGTTTAACAATTTGTATTGCTAACGACAAAATTACAGAGAACAAATTTGGCTATCAAACCTTTAACATTTATACGCAACTGTTTTTGACAGTGGTTGAACAATTTTCGATGAATCATAATTATTACAGAGGAAGACTGTGAAGTTGTTTAAAATGCCTAGAAGTATAATTTTCTTATCAATATTTACAGTTCAAGAGGAATGCTTAGTCTGCATCAGATGTTTGATTTATCTTTTATGCACTTGAAAAGTGCTTTACACAGCTATGACCAAAATGCACCTCACACTTCAGCTTTGTAGATACGTTGTTTCGACCCAACTTAAAAAGTCATCTAAGTCTATTTCTTACGTAGGATCAAATATTCATCGTATATCATTCAAATAGCCCAGTTATTCCAAAACAACAATCTGCAAGTTATACGAGTAATTTTAGCTTCGCCAAATAAATTAATAATTCCTTTTAGTTATATGATTAGTGTCGGCAATGAGGAATTAATGTATTTTACTTAAACTTACTACTATACAATTTTTACTTTAAAATATGGTGTTTAGTATTTCCTCTTACTCCTCCTGAAATGTTTACTCTTTCCTGAAAATTATTTTAGAGCTAAAAAATTTAAACTGTGTAGTGATGAATCTGGTATAAAATACTTTCATGGTATGAAATATATGTATTTATGTTAAAATGTTGTACGAAAACTCACCCAACCAGTATAGAAGCTGTAGAGATCGCCCAGTGTTTAGTCACTAGAGCTCCAGAACCACGAAACTCCTTGTTAGACCATATAGCTACCTGGAATAGTCCGTAATGATTATACTGAGGACCTAGGGAACTAAGGATTTTATGGTAAAGAAAACACTGATTAACAAATAATGGTTTCACGAAAATGTTTAACTAAAGATATTTAACTAAAAAAATTCACAATATAAACAATATAAAAAATATTTATTTTTTATATTTATTTTTAAAGTATTTAAGATATTTTTATGAAATATTAACTAAAGATTTCTATTCTCATAGAATAACATTGTAATCAGGCTAAATGTTTACATTGGAGCGGTCTATACATTTTAGAATAGTAATGAAAACGTTTACCGTCGTAAGTGACAATGTTCATCTCGGTAAAACTTGTTACAAACAATTTACTCTTCTCGATTTTCATAATATCAATCACGAAAATGCCGAAATCTTACCTGATATGGGTGTTGCTTTATATCAGTGGAGTTTCCACCTATAATATATACTGCAGACGACTCTGGAGATGCTGCATCTGCAACAAATGTTTACATTTACTCATCTTTGAGATTGATTATGAGACCCTCACTGCGGTATCACTTACTCATTTTCCACCCGCAAAACATTCAGAAGCAACTCTTTGGATCATTATGTAAACAGATTTTTTTCTCCATAAATGAAAAAATACGTGGTTGTAAATAAGAGGCTAATTTACCTTAGTATTGTCTTGTGGCTCTTATTCTCACATGTCTTAAATTTCACATATTTACATGTCCAGATATGTCAACCAAGCAATGCATACCTGTGGCCACAGTATCTGATGTTTTATGCTTTGTATGTTTTATGTTTTTCTTCTCATGTTTTGTTTGTGTTTGTGTATTTAATGTTTCGACTACCTCATGAGTGAAGTTTGATGTTCTTGACTAAGATCTGAAGGTGACATAGTCGCCGAAACGATCGTCATCTGACTTTAGAAGATATAAGAGTTACAATACGATATTAGGGTAAATTAACCTCTCATTTATATGTTAAGTAATTCGAGATTACAAAAAAAGTGGTTACGTGTGTGTGACTTAAGCTGCTGTAACAGAATAGCTAAGAAGGCTGTGATGGAATTTTAAAACAGGATACACATTGTAGTAAAAAGGTTGATCTGAGGTAAAAGCTACGAACTCTTTACGTATGTTTATCAAATAGTTAAGGACATCCGGCTGTAGATATTCCTAATCAGTATTTTGAAGTTAACAATTGGACCCTTTTAAATACAAATGTTTAATATGAACAAAGTCAAAGTAATTTATTCAGCCAGATTTACAAACATTTTGCATTGGCCAAGTCGTAACTATTAAAATTGCATTTTCTTTGAAGAAACTAAAAGATATGAATAAAGTAAATTTTTAATAGGAAATATAAAACTACCTCAACTATTCAAAAGTTTCAATTGTAATCTTAATTGTATGTGGTTATTGCATAGTTATTTTCCATTATTTATAACAATTCCAAAACATATTCTATCCATATTTTCCCCTAATAAAATTACTTTAAACTTATTTCAATCTAAATTTAAATATATTTTTTTAGTTTTTTGATAGCTCAAAACAAAATGGAGTTCTTTAATGAAAGTTTGGTTAGTGAAAGAATAATATGAAATAATGTGTAATAGCATTGAGCAAACCCCCACATTAATTTCCCTTACACGGATATTACGACTGGTAAAGTTAACGAATGTTACAACTTGAACTTGACTTTACTCAGAATAAATACAAAACTTAGCTCAGTAATGAGAATTAAATTTAGAAGTCTTAACTCAATTAACGTTACTAATCATAAATTTTTGTTAACCAAAGGTATGGGAGATTTTTGATTACCCTAGTTTAGGAAGATTCAAAGGCTTATTATCTTAATTATTTCTAGATGTTTAAGAAAGTCTATAAAATAATAAAGATTCATATAAAATACCTGAAAACAGCACGCAATGGTTGGTTCCTCATGCAAACAAAAGTAAACTATAAGCAATAGAATTCTAATAAATATATTCTAATATTTTCTAGAATTAAATAATAGGTAAATTGTAAAAGTGACTCGAGACCACACAAAACTAGAATTCTCTTACCTGAAGCGGAAAAAAACAATAAAACTGTCACAATTGCTACTATAGGCGCCATAGATAGAAGATGTTGCCAGCATTAATCTTATTTGTCTACTTGTAATGCACTGATTTTACATATCTCACATATTGGAGAGGGGTACTCAAGTGATGCTGATAATTTGAGACGTTTAATCTCAAAAAGTCTCAGGGTCAAGTGGATCTTACAGTAACCCGAAAGGTCATATTTATTTATATGTTTATAATATTTTAACGCTTAAAGAATTTTATTATTTTCAATCTTATTATTTTAAGAATCTTATTATCTTAGTACGTCTCTCTATAAACCCCTCAACACGCATTATACTGAATGAGTTAAATGCACTAACCATTGGGCCATAGCAAAATGTAGAAAATTCAACTTCAAATTCAAATTCAACTCATTTCAATATAGCTTTAGAACTTGATCAATATTTCATTTTTTCATTTGAAGTGGAGCTTTTAAATTTGCAGTTATATAAGTTTTTACAATTTATTTGACAGTTTCATTAATAAAATAGGTATGTGATTTTATGTAAGGGGTGTGAAAACCTGCTGGATAAACAAAACACATATAGAAAAACAAAATTGTTCTTTCGTAATAACTGTTTGACACGCAAGGAATAAATAACTAAGATATTTTGTATAGTTATTATAGAACTCCGTGTCCCACCAAACAGTTCAATATGTTGTGAGTCAACTAAAGAAGCATGTATTTTGTTATCAAGGTTCAAACCAATTATGTTTTTGTTCAAACTCTTTTTATCTTCCACCCTGTCTCGTTTAGTCGTGTGTTGCGATTAGTATATTAAAACTCATAGGATTTTTACAATCCTTCCGAGATTTAACATTTCTACTCGTATCATACATTTAGGATGTGTTGGAGTGCAATGAAAATGTATCCGTAACAAATGAAGCGGTATAAAAACTAGTGTTGTGTAAAGCGTTGAAACTACTAATACTCCTGAGTGTGAAGTGTTGTCCTAAATATTTGAAACTAGACTAACTAAACTGTCGATAATCATAGTTTTTCGTTTTTCCTATCAACATATTATGGCGTTAGTGGACCTTTAACGGTTTCAAGATTGAGGAGAAATAATGTTGAAAAGATGAAGTTCTAAGGTAATGTATCCACCTGAAAAATTACTTTACATAAATCTCGGGAGCCCCTTTTAAAAGCAACGATTTTTCCAAACCTGACTTAGATCGGTTGATATTATTTGTTACACTAGTTTTACTTCATTTTTACCATATCGATCCTTTTTAAAGCTGTTTAGTAGAGTTTAGTTTTTATAAAATTGAGAGTTTACTATGTAAAACCCAAATTTCTTCTGTATTTGTTACATTCATTTTACTCTATCTTTACGAGCTTGAATATTTTTCAAAACTGCTTTAAAGTATTTTTAAACACACATTTTCTCTGATTTGTCATATAGAGAGGGTGGCCAAATTATTAGACTATACGTATGTACTGTAATTTAATGCCTTTTTTTGTTAGAAAACATGTATAAACTAAAATAAAACTGCCTAATTTGGTATGGACTACAGTGTAAAATCAATTTATATTATGCTTGAATGTTTTTGTATTGTTTTTGTATTGGTTCTGATGGTATTGGCAGCATTGAATCAATACAAAAACATTCAAGCATAATATAAATTGATTTTATACTGTAGTCCATACCAAATTAGGCAGTTTTATTTTAATTTATACATGTTTTCTAACCAAATTCAAAGTTATGTCAAAAATGCATTAAACTACAGTACATACGTCTAGTCTAATAATTTGGCCACCCTCTGTAGACCAGTAACTATCACAAATTAATAACATTTTGAATACGCCACATTATTTTCAATAATACCATATCGATAAATTTAATATTAACATGGGCAGCAGTTGGTTATTATATTCCAACAAGATTATTGTTCAGTCAAATACCACTGAGAGAGTTCTTGATCACTGGCTGTACAGACGCTCAGACAGACACAGGGTCTGTGATTACATCCTGCTAGGAAATTGGGTTAGTTATCCTTCTTCTGAACTACCTATCCTTCCCTTCGTTTAGTTTAAAGTCAGGCAAATTATCCTTCATCCACTCCAGTTATCCTCCACATTAATATTTGTTATTGGATCTTTTGTGGGTTTTTCTTAATATATATATATTCTAGCTATCCCTTACTTCCTACGTTTATTTGACTGAGAGAGCTATTTTTTGCCTGAACCTTTCCTTACTTATGTCATCCTATACTTTCTTAATGTCATTATATAATTCCTACTTTCCATTTTAATTATTTTATCAACATGACTAGTTTTTACTATTGTGATTTTGACAGTACTTTAAAGAATTTGTTTGACATACCACAATGTAATAATACATTGATGATGTGATTACATACTCAATGACCTGACGAATTTTTAAGGAATGGAACTAGTTGTCATACCAACAACTGTCGTTAATAATTTATTTTTGTAAAAAAATACAACCGACTTCAAACGCTCAAAAAAGAATGAAATAATTTCAATAAAGTAAACTTTTGTATTAGGCAAGCTCACGTATTTTAAGTCGGCGCGGCTCTATGATGACTTTTGATACAAAATTGAAAGAGGGTGTCCATATTGCAGGTGACTATCTATAACTAAAGTTTTCAGGACATCTGCATGTCTTTTTCATATTTATGCGTTAAGTGTTATTTTATTACCGTAATCAGAGATCGGCATTATAGTGGTATTAACGAGTATCTTTAAAAAGATTATAATACATTTAAATGTTTCTAACTTGGAAAAGTAACGTTTTAATACTAAACTAGCTTCTTTTCCCTATCACAATATCAAACTAAATTATTTTCCTATTCATATAGAACATTTGTGTGTGTTATTTTCATAATGCATTTATTCTGAAGTAAACATAAAATACAAGAAAATATTTCCTTTAATTTATAAACGAAACAGTTCAGTATGTTTTTTTATATATTTATGTTATCCAGCTACAATTTATTGATTTACAAAATACACACAATATTTAATTTCAATCATATTTGCAGTTTGAGCCGCGCCGACTTGAAATACGTGAGCTTTCCATAATACAAAAGTTTACTTTATTGAAATTATTTCATTCTTTTTTGAGCGTTTGAAGTCGGTTGTATTTTTTTACAAAAATAAATTATTTCATGATTTTTAGTGACTGTATAATTTTTTATATATTAATTACTTGAGGATTTTTGATAAGCAAAACTGTTTGAAACAATCAAAAGTTCCACAGAACAATTATTATTTTAAAACTGCTTGAGTCACCTGTTCAGGTTACATAATCAATGGGTATGAAAATAAACATTTTTAGATATTCCTTAAGAAAGAAAGAGTTGTCCATTACATTAGGC
Organism: Macrosteles quadrilineatus; assembly: GCF_028750875.1. Classification (NCBI taxonomy): domain Eukaryota; kingdom Metazoa; phylum Arthropoda; class Insecta; order Hemiptera; family Cicadellidae; genus Macrosteles; species Macrosteles quadrilineatus. The sequence continues at coordinate 5,223,656 of NW_026542604.1, read as the reverse complement.
CTAATGAAAAACTAATTGTCTTTTCTAGATACATTGAAATGTCAGACATCATCGTTTCCTGCAATCGGTGTACTTCTACATTATAAAAAGAAATACAGTAACGTCTCAAGCCTTTTGGAACAATATGAAAGTTATTCCTCAGCTACCAGCACTAAAAAATCTCTCTCAAAAGTGGAAAATTGGTCGTTAACACGTATAGTACCTTTGGAAAATATTATATGAAAGATTGGTTCAGCTAAAAGTGGTGTAAGTCATGTAGGGGGTTTTGTTTGCTCAAGATATAGCCTAGTCGAAATTGCAAATCATCTTCCTCTAGGACTTTCCGAAGCAGGCATAATAGTATTGATATGTTATAGTAACTGGGTAGAGAATATTAATAAACATTCCACATCTGCAAATGCATGTTTAGTAATTAAAATATTTAACACTTTTAAGACAATTGACGATTATGCACTGTCACACTTCTTAGGTTGTGTAAGGAATAATTGCATTTAATTTATATTTAGACCTGTTTTACGAATGCTTTGGTTTTCACAATCCACCTTTACTGTATTTGTCAATATCATACAGCTATTCACTGAAACATATATGTTTTTGTAAGTCAGAATATTCAATACTAAAAACAGAATTACTGTATACACAAATCAGGTCAAACGTTAAAATACATTTTTTATAGTAACCAAAACAAAATGCATTTTTCTCAATGTAATTCATTTGGGCTCCATGGCAAGAAATAGTTTATTGATCAATATGAATCAACTGTTTCATGAAGAATATTCTGTAGCTTCATTTAAATGGTTTCAACTAACAGCTGTAGGAATGTTATCATTATTTATTGCCTTCTCTGCACAAATGTAAACAATCTGCACAAATGTAAACAAAATAAATGTTGAATATTTAAGGTTTTCAGAATTTTTCACCGAAACAAATATTATACTTAAACATAATATATAAGGTACCAAATAGAAACTCTCCTAGTTATTTTGGTGGTGGAACCACACTGATCGGTAAAAGAATCACAGAGAAATTGGTGAACATACATAGAAAAAAAAAACATCGCCACAAACAAATTGAGAACCTCCTCCTTTTGTTGGTAGTGGGGAAGTCGGTTAAAAAGCGTCGCGGACTTCGGGCCCAAGGCAGCGGTATCGTGGGTTGGATCCTGGTCACTGCCACTAAAATTTATCAGTACAGTTCACCTTTGTACCGTACCGGCTCACTCCTTGCTTTGCTTTATACGATCCACGCACGGGCGCTTAGTCTATGTGGACGGGCAAATGCAAGGTTAAAAGAGGCCGCCAACCTCTTTTTGTAGAAATGAAATAAAAAAAGGTAATCCTTTTATTTTATCCATAATATACTCCCACCAAGGGTCACAATGAATAAAATATATGTTAATGTAGATAGAACTGGTAAAATACATTTGTAATTAAAATAGGCTTAAGTATTAAAAAATCAAGTTTATATTTTTTAGCCGAGTAAAATAGTAGTTAGATTAAATTAAAGAACAAAATTATGAAAATCGGTCGGGTAGAAGGGTCAAATGAACTCTGAAAAGAAAACCCAAATTTAACTCCCATAGGAAATGTACAGGGAGGAAGTAGTTTTTGTTCATGACTCAAAATAAAAGTCAAATAAATAAATTCCTATGCTTGTTGGCAAATAAGTGCGTGCATACCTTTAATTTAAGACCAGAATTATGTCAATCAGTTCGGTTGAAGAGGCAAACTAACTCGGAAAAGAAAAACCAATATTTATATGAATCAACTTTACCGATGTATCAACCTATGGTTGACCCAAGTTTTCAAAAGTCAAGCTTATAAGAATTATCTTAATAGGATTTTGAGGAAACTGTATAGAAAATATGTTGTTTACATGTTTTAAATTATATGGAATGGCTAATGTTCTTAAAATTTCGGCAACGCACGACGGGTAAGCTAGTTTTAAATAAATGATGCCATTTTAAGGTGATAAATGACGGGTATATGGAGACTAATAAATTAATTTAATGAAACAAAAGAACGATCCAAACCATTAAAGGTTTAGCTGGTGTGAGTTGGTGGTTTTGACTTTGATGTATCTTATGGCATTTATTAAAAGCCATTTTTATTTACGCTTTAAAATACTATTCTTTAATTTTTGCTTACTTGTTCTACGAATTTTAAGATTAAATGCTTAAACAATGTATCAGGTTTGCCCAGATTAAATATAACTAGGGGGCGTTCGCAGAAGCATCCACAAAATTGAGCGGAGTCATCAAGGGTTCATATTATATTGTTTTTGTCATACTGCAGTAAAAACAGTCGTTTTTAATGCATGCGTTGAGGGTCTAAAATGCATTTTTACTCTTTAGGGAGTAAAAATCGTTTTAAGCCTCTATAGAGTAAACATCGTTTTTAGCCTCTATGGAGTAAAAATCAGCTGTTGTCAACTCAGTTGTAAATTTCTATTGTAAACGGTTGCATGTATCGAAATATGTATCGATTCGTGCTTCGTAAGCATTTTAACCTACAGTCTACAGTCTCTTCCCATGGTATTTTAGCATTGCAGATACATTAATCCATTCCCACACTCAACACTGCTTACCTTTACTACTTCCTTCACCACCCCTTACGTCGTGGACTTGTTTCCCTCTCTTCCCATAGCATTTTAGGATTGCAGATACATTAATGTAATTGCCAAAGACAGTTCCCACACTCTGCACTGCAAACCTTACTACTTCCTTCACCATTTCCTACGTCATAGACCTGTTTCCTTCCCTTCTCATAGCATTTAAGTATTAGATACATTTATCTAACTGCCCAAATGGTTCCCCCACTCTGCACTACCAGCCTTTACTACTGCCTTCACCACTTCCTACGTCGTGGGGCCTGTTTCCTTCCCTTCTCATAGCATTTTAGGATTGAATATACATTAATATAACATAACTGCTACAGACGGTACTCACACTATGCTCATACTTTACTACTTCCTAAGCCACTTCCTACATCGTGGACCTATTTTCATCACTTTCCAAAGCATTTTAGTATTTTAGATACGTTAATCTAATTGCCACAAACATTGCCTACACTCCGCACTGCTAGCCTTTACTACTTCTTTCACCATTTTCTATGTAGTGGGCATGCTTCCATCCCTTCTCATAGCATTTCAGCATTGCAAATACATTAATATAACTGCTACAAACGGTTTCCAGTTCCCACACTCCACACTGCTTACCTTACTACTTCCTTCACCTCTTCTTACGTCAAGGACCTGTTTCCCTCTCTTCCCAGAGAATTTTAAGATTGTAGATACTTTAATCTAATCGTCAAAAACAGTTCCCACACTCCGGACAGCTCGCCTTTACTACTTCCTTCACCACTTCCTACGTCACGGACCTGTTTCCCTCCCTTTCCATAGCATGTTAGGATTGCAGAAACCTTAATCTAATCGTGATAAACAGTTCCCACACTCCGGACAACTCGCCTTTGCTATTTCCTTCACCACTCCCTACGTCACGGACCTGTTTCCCTCCCATTCCATAGCATTTTAGGATTGCAGATACATTAATCTAATCGTCATAAACATTTCCCACACTCCGAACAACTCGCCCACACTACTTCCTTCACCACTTCCTACGTCGCGGACCCGTTTTCCTCCCTTTCCATAGCATTTTAGGAATGCAGATACCTTAATCTAATTGTCATAAACGGTACCCACACTCCGGACAGCTCGCCTTGACTACTTCCTTCACCACGTCCTACATCACGGATCTTTTTCCCTCCCTTCCCTTTGCATTATTGGATTGCAGATACCTTAATCTAATCGTCAAAAACAGTTTCCACACTCCGGACAGCTCGCCTTGACTACTTCCTTCACCAATTCCTACGTCGCGGACCCGTTTTCCTCCCTTCCCATAGAATTTTAGGAATGCAGATACCAATCTAATCGTCATAAACAGTACCCACACTCCGGACAGCTCGCCTTGACTACTTCCTTCGCCACATCCTACGTCGCGGACACGTTTTCCTCCCTTCCCCTTAGGATTTAAGAATGCTGATACCTAAATCTAATCGTCAATAACAGTTTCCACACTCCAGACTGCTCACCTTTATATATTCCTTCACCACTTCCTACGTCACGGACCTCAAGCTAGTGTCGTCATTTGATTATATTTATGATCCATACCGTTTCTGTTCTAATATCTGTGAATTAATGCTATCAGCTATTTCTTTATCTACTGCATTCAAAAGTCAACAGTTGATCATATGTTTTTGTTTATGTGTCAAATACTGCTTCCATAAGGATTACATTGAAACTTTGATACCCAGTGGGGCGGATTCCTGAGAGACTTTTTTAACGCCATATAGATGTTGGCACTCACCGATATGGTCTTTATCACCATGCAAAATTTGAAAACAATTCATTCAGCCGTCTAGGAGGAGTTTGCGTATTACGAAATGCATAAGAGTCGACGTATAAGAGCTTCGCTCGCTCCGCTCAAAAAAACAATTACTTAATTTGAAGAAATTAAGGTATGACATAAATTTATTCTTATACTGTATAAACATTTTATTTTTTTCTAGGTTCAGTTGTAGTTATAAAAAGGCCAAAAAACCTTTGAGTCAATTCTACACTAAACTTTCATGAAATTTTAAGTATTAACATTTTCAGCCGATTCCGAGAACTCTAAAAGTTGCACGCTTTTATATCCGAGTTTGAGTTTCACGCATGGATTAAACATTAATGAGTTCGCAAACCAAGTGTGTTTTGTTTTTGTTTTATATACATATATAATATTTTACGTAGCGTTGTCCGTCTTTAGTCTTAAACAGTAGTTTGGGGATTACTAGTTGTCCAAGATCCATATTCAAATCCAAAACATTAAGTTAGTCCATGAAATCCGAAATCGATTTTATCATTAAATACATACACGGGGTATACAAAATGGAGCCCAGTTATTAAATAGGTAATAAATATGACATAAGAAGATGTTTTAGTGAAAATCCATTTGCGTAGGTTTGTGTTACGTAGGTTGTGGGTACCCCCACAGCAAACCTACTGCTACAGGGAAGTTATAAATACCTTTATAACTTCCCTGTAGCAATACACCTAAGTACTTTTAACACTAATTTTATTTAAATGGGGAATAAATATGACATTTTTAAGAAGATACTTTAGTAAAAATCCAATCACGCGATTTAAAACACGCTTAGTCTACAGGTTTGCTGTGACAGGGGTATTATATCTATATAGTGTTCCGAGTTATTATGAAGTTGATTGTTTTCCTAACAAGGAAACGATTGAATTAACCCTTTTGTTTTAGATTATCGTCTCTTATCCACCCCTATACATTATATAAAGCTTCCTTTCATGCGGGCAGTCAATAGCAGTATTTCTTGGCTCAAGTTCGAACAAACTAATCGTACTCTCATTTTAATTTTATCTTTTTAGTTTCCCCCTTTTTACCCATAGTTAACTAAAGGACATTGTAAAAAATCTTACAAATATCGTGCATGTCATATGGGGCAAATATGTGAGTTTTTTGGAATTATTTAAATCAAATATAGCCTAGAGGTAGTTTTTATTGGTCGTAGTCACACGGAGCTCTTTATTCTCACTGTGAATATGATCACATTATGGAAAAATTCCTCAAACCTCCTTTTCTCGTTATAAAGAGTGCTGTACAAGTAACGCAGGTCATCTATGTATATTACTACTCTTCTTATTCAAGGCTAAAAACCTAGATTTCCAAAGATAGCGGTGGACATTAAAAGACTTTTAAAATATAAATGTATTATAAAAAATAATTGATGTAAAATTATTCAAAGACAGGTAAATATTGAGGGATTATGAAATGGTCTTTATAAAACATATTATCACATATTACTTTGATTTAACATATTACTAGTTAAATTAAAATTATATTCAATGTGCTCAAAAACATAATACATTTTTGTTTCAACATTTAGATCGTACATTTTTCAACATAGCTAATAATTTTAAAATTGTTCTTCATCCTTTGACTATTGATACGTGTCCTTCAGGATCCAATAGTCAATAAATCTTACATACTGACATTACTAGAAGTTTCAGCCAACTGACTCCAATTCACTCTCAAACATCACCCAGGAAAGATCCAACCAGCCAGAAGTAGGTTGACACATGGTTCGATAAATCTTGGAATAAAGTGCAAGAAGACGTTTAAGTTCCAATACTATTAATAGCAAAGATAATCCTTGTAGGTATACAATATTTAATATATTAAAGTTTTTTTTCTGGTGCTTAAATATTTTTGTAAAATTAGTACTGAGATCAATATAATGAATTAATTGCCGGAATCAATTGGCTACAAATAAAAGCTAGTATCTACAGTCTTCAAGGACGTTTATTAAAATATATATTCAGTGTTGAGATTAATAATGAAAGTTACTTTCAATTGGGATAATTATTCAATAGCTAATTTGAGTTAAACTACGTAGCCACATCATTTAGCAGGTCTGCAATGTTGGTTGCCAATAGCTATTAAAAGCAATTTTATTTGTGTCCACTTTAGACTCAAAATAGAATAGAATGGTTTGTCATAGAAACCTCGATTGAGGGGATTTGTTAATATTTTTATAAGTTGTGTTTATTATAATAAAAAAACGTTTATTATTATTTTGTGATATTAAAGGCATGTTAATACTTGACAAAAATAGCTAATATTTGTAATGGTGGTGCTACTGAATGTTTGAAAATATTATTCATTCTTTTAGTTTTAAAACGTTTTTTGTAGGATCTTTGGGTTAAGAGGTAAATATATTAAAACTTAACACTTATAAATTAAGAAATAAAATTAGGTAAGACGTTTTACAATAGGCCTACTTAAAGATAAACTAACATTCCATTCTAATGTTAGACAAATTTATGAAAAGACAGAAAGAAAGTTACAGCAGAATATTCAAAGCTGTTTTGTGTGGCAAAATACCAACCACAATTTCAGGCCTTAGGGAAATTTTTACACCAATTCCCTCTTTACTGCATTGTTTTATTTCGTATATCTTTGTTTCACGAGATAATAGAATATATTTTAATACACAAACGCAACTACACGCTCTAATTGAAAATGGATATTTTCTCCATAGCCGATTCTCCCCGACTGAGCACCTTATGTCTGTTTACCTAATGTTAGAACCTAATGGTTAAAAAAAGCTCCAAGCCATTACCTCATGGCTTATATACACATTGGTGATTTTTGGGATTAGAGCCCGTGGGTTCATCAGAGGTTTTATTTGTTATTGTCCGGCCGCGCCCTGAAATCACCATGAACTGTAAATAGAACCTTTATACGATATAATGCCTACATAGATTATATGGTTTGACTTTGCATTCAACGGTTTCTATGAACTAGTTTATAAATAAAGAAATAAGGTTGTACTTTGTTTCAAAGCCTCTAATTAACTTTCTTATCCACATATTTTACCTAATCCAAAACAACAAACATACTATATTTCATATGTAAATGAATCCTTGCAATCTTATATTAAAAAATCTTTGCAAAACTTATGACAGCTAGCCTGACCATACTAATGGACCGAACAATACGCGGATTGTACCAAAAGATGTGCAGGTTGTATTTGTATTTCGAAAATATTTATGTCAATTGGATCTAAAATTAAAATTAAAATTTTCTTACGGAGATTTAACATGGGGCATAGACAAGCGTGTTTCTTGAAAACCTTTTTACTCAGCTCGTGTGCATCGCGGGGAAAATCTACTTACGCATACTGTTAGAAATATATTTGTCTGTAGATGTGCAGAATCCCTTAATAAATTAAAATTGGTTCAAAAATAAGCACAAACAATTAATTTAAGATGTGAAAAAAATATTTGCCTTATGGGTTGCTATTTTGGTGATGAAATAACAAAATAATATAAATAGAAAATCAAAACAATTGGAAATTATATATTATAAATTATATATAAATAAGAAATTACAATCCCATGTTTTGTTTGCAGCGTGGGAGGAAAATAGACAAGTTTGCACAATATATAATTGTGGTCGAGTTTTTCGTCCACGGGGCGAGCTCCAGTTGTTATAGTATTTAATACCTTTTAAAGATGGCGAAGAGCTGTTAGAAAGAACATTTTGTCTCGAGAGCTACTAACACATTCACTGTGTTACTACAAACATTGAGGTGCGCCGAGACCCTTGAATAAATAAACATTTGTCTGTACAATGATCTTTTCTCCACAGACCGAGCTCAAACTTTTCCCTGGATACGTATTTTTCTGCATAAAATGCATCCTAACTTTGAAAACCCTCAGTTCTACTTATTGTTTTTTTTTCTTTTACGTTCAACCATTTTTATAACTGATTTCAACGTTCAAGGCTGGATGTATGGAAAAACCTTACGTCTATTCGATCTGTATAACCACAAACAACCATTACAAAAACTGTATAATTTAAACAATACGTTAATCTTTCCAACATTAACAATATATTTCATTGTTATCAGTTAAATTATGTAGCGAACTATATTTATATAAATATCAGTAACGTATGCAAAATACGTATTTTTAGTAGTGAGATGAGTGGTATTTAGTAATTTATTATTTTTACTGAGTTTATTAGTTTATATAAATCCCTCAGCAAACATTTACGTTTATGTTATTTTTGAAATATGACAAAATCATCGAAAAAATCATATTAAACATTGCGATAAAGAATGTAATGATGTATTCAAAAATTAACAATGGTATTGTAACCAATAAATAGTATGTGTATCTTAATATTAAATATATATAAATTATATTTTTGATAAATCTACATTGTGGTAAACTTAGAAGTATATGTAGAGGAAATTCCAAAAATAAGAACTTTATGTTTGATAAAACCGATAATAACAAGTGACAGTTTCAAAACTAATTTCTCAAGTCTGTTTGTTCTCATATGTTATACTGTCAGAAACTACAACAAGATATTGTTAAGATCGTCCTTCATTAGAGTGATATGTCTTAGTTAGGATGCTTAAGTTATTTCTTCTCGTGTATACACTGCAGAATTCGTTCAATACATTTTTCATGATGACAATAAAACAACTTTCTGAATTATAGCTATTGTTTTTGTGCAGGCTAAAACTTTGCTTCTTACTGACTATTAGAAACACGCAAAGTAAAATTATAAGTCTGTTTTGAAACAAAGGCTTAAATTAAACGGAGGCAAGTTCCAAGACAAAAGTTTTTGGGTGCGGATGCGCTATGTTAAGTCAAACTCATCAATACAACTTTCGAGAGTTAAGTTAGGATAACATTTTCAATTGTTTTTCAATTAGTTTGTATGTAATGCTAACTAAAAGTATAATCTAACTTAATGATAATATAAATTTATGCACTTATAAACTATCAACTTAAAAATCAGTGCAAATTAAATGTGTGATGATTAAGAATAATGCCAGAAAATATGGAGGTAAATTAGTATTACAATATACGCCGTGTTAACAGTATATGAATAAAATCATGCAATATATAATTTATTTGTTGGACTGGGATTTTCTATACATTTTGTATTTATAAATTACTGGTGTTCCAGCATTCATATTGATTCTACTTCTAGTTGGATTCTGGTATAAGTTTTATTTTTATTGCTTTTCTAAAATTTTCATCGGAGTTTTCTATCAATATCTACATTTGTATTAAGTGATTTAATTATTTTTAAAAAATCTGTCTCACACTCTTTTAACTTTCGCCGTGATTCGAACCTGTTACCGTTACGCCAAAGTGTGCGGTACTAACCATTAGTAGCCCAACCAATAAACGCTTTTATTTATGGAAAATGTATTTATTAGCATTTTTAACCAAAAATTAATTACTAATAACTACAAAATATTATTTTCAGCTCAATTATAAAAGGTTATTAAGGTTTATTTTGGTCGAGGTTAATTTTTAGGTCCGCACTCGCACCAAAGGGATTGCAGTTATCAAGATAAACAGCCTGTGGCTGGATAAACTTGGGTATTGCGTATTTATCAGAAGCTGGAGACATTAATGGCCAGGATTTAATACAAGTGCGTCCTTAGTGTGGTTTACCTCTTGGTGTTTAATTAATTGGTATATTTGAGTATGTTTACCGCTTCATTAACTAAAACCACATGTGCTCGTATTTAATATCTTACAACATAGTGCAATGCTTACACATAGTAAAAAACATCAGTTGAATTACGTGTAAACCTTCAGAATTGGGCAACCTTATTTATCTCAATAGAATAATGTTTATATAATAAATGATCCAAAGACTTTCAAATAAAACAGTGGAAGGTACCATCTATCGAATTTCGTTATCGTAACAGTAATCTTAGGCTTATTTTATACGTAAGAAAAATGTATTTAAGGTTATCTATTCTATGTAGATGTCTAATACCAACGATACAATAAAAGTTATTTCTTTTCCATTTATTTCGTACAATACCCTCTATGTACAACCTCTTCCCCTCCATCTTGATTTGTTTTATGCCTCTTTAACTTTTTTCATTACAGGAAGCCACTTATTCGTCTAGACACTATTTAAAAATACCCAAAAACGTCTTCGCCCAAGTATAACACTTAATTAGCCAAGTAAAGGTTGAGTTTTGTTTGTTTGCAGTTTATTAAGATTGTTTATTAATAAACAAGCACACCGATAACGGGACATTACTTGCCGGGTTAACCCAGCTTAAACTTCCCTGCAGATTTACCACCAAAGATTCTACATCTACGCGTATGTGTTTAAAATAGAAATAAAAACCAATTAATTTTGCTTAGGCCTAAATATGTGATAGCTTTTGACGAATTTCAATTAAATGGGAAATGCAGCGTTTACATACATTTAGAGGAAGTTTATTTACAGGATTTGTATTTTTTTAATGACATATTGGCATATTACCTTGTGTTCACTTGTACAGTACTTTGCAGTCGAATGTTATAAGGTGTTGATTTATAATATAATGAGGTTTTCTTTTGTGCTGTACTTTTTGTTACAGCCCTTTAAATTAGATTTACAGCCTTATAGTCACTAGTACGGATATGTTTGTATCAAAATTAATTAAAACAAACTAATGAACAGTTATCAATGTAATTTAAAAAGTTATTTTACTACATAACTATTACTCATAATGATTTTTCTGACTTAAGCCACCATCTTGAGCATTGTATGCTCTTCCTCTGTTTGTGCAAATTATTGTGTTATTTATTAATTTTTTTACTGTGTGGGTTTTTCGGTATTTTTTCAGCCTTGGTTGTTATTGTGTACTATTGTTAATGTTTAATTAATTTTCTTATCTGAGCAGCGAGCGTGGGATCAGATGCCAAATGCCAACATGTCGGGATAATTCCATTTTTTACCAATCTTGATGGAATATGACAGCATAAATCCCTTATATAACACTATAATTTTCCTATTGAAACTTATTATTTAGTGTTTGCAAAATCATTATAAGTAATAGTTATGTGGTAAAATAACGTTTTAAATTACATTGATAACTGTTCATTAGTTTGTTTTAATTCATTTTCATACAAACATATCTGTACTAGTGACTCTAAGGCTGTAGTAATTTAAAGGACTGTAACAAAAAGTACAGCACAAAAGAAATCCTCATTATATTATAAATCAACACCTTATAAAATTCGACTGCAAAGTACCGTACAAGTGAACAAAAGGTAATATGCCAAGATGTCATTAAAAAAATACAAATCCTGTAAATGAACTGCCTTGTTAAAAGATATCGCCTATCAAAATTAATTGGTTCTTATTATTTTTAACACATACGCTTAGATACAGAATCTTTGGTGGTAAATCTGCAGGGAAGTTTGAGCTTCCCTGCAAGTAGTTTGAGTTCACCCGGCAAGTAATGTCCCGTAATCGGTGCGCTTGTTAATTAGAAAATAAACAACACTCAATCTTTACTTGTCTTGACTAATTAAGTTTAGTACTTGGGCAGAAGATGTTTTTGGGATCTTTAAATAGTGTCTAGACAAATAAGTATGGTCAACATTGGTTATTTTTTGCAGTGTGATAAACCTAAACATAATGGGATCATAGATCTCGGTGGTGACAAATCATATCCAAGTAAACAACTTTTCCATTCAAACGTTTTCCAGTTATACAGAAAAAAACATTGTAATATTGTTTACAATAGTTGTAAATTAAAACTCTAAATCATTTGTAACTTTGGATTTTAATTTTCATCCAATTCTGACAAATTTTAGTCAATTAAATTGAAACTTTTTTAATACAAATAGTATTTGAAATTGTCTGGGATGCGTCGTTCGCTTATTTACTCCCACATTTTCCTAAAAGAGATTAACAGGGAAAGGTTTTGAAGTAACTCCAACTTGTGTTGAAAGCTTTTAAAAGCAATTAAGGTTTCATGCTCAAAGAAGTATAACATTGGGCTTCTTACACAGTACTTAGCCGTAACATTATACTGTTGAAATATTAACAGGTAAAAGATTACAATGACAATACCTTCGTAAACAAATTTGCAATAGGCTATGTCTCAACCATCATTTATATTCTTGCACCTTAAAAGACATGTATAATTTTTTATATACCAGATACTAGAATACTGTTTAAACAGTATTAAATATGTTCGTTAAATCATGTTCGTGTTAAATATGTAACACTGTTAAATATGTTTTTAAAACGTGTAAAACCTATGATTATCCATTAATATTCGTCAAACGATTGAACCAACCAATAAAATATATTTTTCAATGGGCTAATATGAGGAAATGATTTATTTCAAAATTTAAAACTATTGTTTCATCATGCAGCTGGATTGACAATTGCCAGGATGCAGCAATAGTATTTCATAATAGCAATAATTATCAATCAATCGTCTATGGCAAGTGCAATAACTGTAATATATCTTGCATGTGATGACAAATTAATGAATATAACTAATATGTATGAGCATTGAATCAGTAAAAGGCACCTCATCAATTGTTGTAGGTTATCTTTGACTACTTTTAATGACTTTCTTACTTTCTGTGAAATTGCTTTGTTCTTTTTAATTTAGAGAATCGTTCTGTCATTTTAGAGTTTTATAGAGTTTTGATCAAATAACTAAACTACTCGGTCTTTTTTTAATCCTAATTATTATATACATTGATTTAGAATACTGCAATAGTTATCGTTTTAAATTGATACCTAACCTAAGCCCAAATGATACGAGTTTCACGTTGGGACACCTTTAAGTAAGCTGTTAAAACTGTACTTTTTTACAGTAAATTTTACACAGTGAGAGATGATAGTTTACAAATATATGTATAAATCGTTCTCTTGGTCACAATAGTCTTCATATTGATATAATAATAAATACACCCACCACAGCAAGCCTGAACACGAAGCGAATTTCCATTTGCCTAATTGGATTAATTTAAATCGGATCATTTTTGCTCGCGTTATCGTGCCAGCGGACATATTATACTGTATATGAATTTGAACGGATAGTGTTTTTGGCCTTTATGTATCTCAAAACGAAAAAGTAAATTGGTCCCGGGTCCAGGTCTTATCATGAGTATTACGATGATAGCTTATTCCCTGGGAAATCCGCTAAAAAATGTATACTCAAACGGAAACATGTCTTAAGCTGATCCATAATGAAAACATTCTTTACATTTTACATTTGTCTTTATTTTAAATTAATCAAACTACAATCAAACTATAATATAAAACAATTGTAAAAATTGTGTTTGCCGTAAAAATAAATAAATAAATAAATAAACAATCAATAGAAACTAACTACTAATGACTGGGACGGTGGTGTCGTCCTGTAATCCAGCTACAAGGAGGTCAGGAATTGTGGATATTTATAGGCATGCACTGTGGATGCGATGTAGATTAACGTCCGCACGAGTGAGTAATACGACTATCCGCAGTACTGTACTATCCTGATAATTAGACCAATTCGTATATACCAAGGCAAAAATGTGTTTCGGATTCCAGTATAAACTGTAGGTCCCTTAGTTGCCATTAATTAACAGTATGGGCCTTAGTATGGGCTATTAATTAACAGCTGCGTCTAAGGGATATGTCGGCCTTAGTCACTAACAAGACTACAAGATCGCGCCACTCATCCTACACTTATCTCCATTCATATTTGGCTTAAAATACCTACTTTGTATGGTCGCCATTTCATTGGAAAGTAATAAAAGTATTGAACAAAATTTAATAATAAAAAATGTGCATTTGGCTTATAGTGCAATGAAAATCCCACAGGTAGCTTGACCTACCAAGTTGTGGTGGATTATAAGCCAACACATTCGTAGTTTTACTGTCCCAGAAAAAAATTATATTCTTGCAATTTTGTTGAGAAAAATGTTGTTTGGTGAATTTGCTTAAAAATCTGAGCAAAAATATAGCATTTGTATTAATATAAAATGTATTTTAAATATCGTCTATTCATAGGTTCGTGTACGAAAATGGTTTAATAAAGTAAAATAAATTAAGCACTTTATTGAACTTTAAATCTTACATCTTCCACCAACATTTTCACAGATTATTGATATTTGCTAAATTATATTTCTCCTATTAAAATGAGGAAGAAGTAAAGTTTGACGAGATCAACAACACAGTAGATCACGACTGTCTCACACAAACTCCTCGTTATTTATAGAGACAGAAGTTGGCCCGGCATTGGCCATGGTTAGTGTTTAATGTGGTTGTAGTTGGTGCTTGAATAACCGCTTTTACCCCCTCGGATATAATTTATGTTACACTTTAGTGGAGACAAATGTTGTTCAGTGAATTTGAAAATCTTTCATAAATATTAAAATAAAGATTACATTTTTGTGAAGTAAATGGTTATTTCGGAACATCGTACAACCTTTAATAAAGTAAGTGTACGGCAGATTTATCTTGTGAAATGTCAATCTATAGTACGGTACTGAGTCACTTCAGGTTTATTATTTTATGGTGTGAAGAAATTAAGCAAATTAGGACCGAAATCGTGTAGAGTATAGAGGAAAGATACACCAGTGAGGAAATGGACAAGAGAGAAATAGTGTAGACAAGAAATAAAATGAAGCATACTAGAGAGAAAATGTAGTATAGACAAGAGAGAAAATGAAGCACACTATAGAGGAAAATGTAGTATGGACAAGAGGAAAAATAATGTATACTAGAAAGAAAATGAAGCACACTAGAGAGAAATATGTAGTATGGACAAGAGGGAAAATAATGTATACTAGAAAGAAAATTAAGCATGCTAGAGAGAAAATGTAGTATAGACAAGAGGAAAAATAATGTATGCTAGAAAGAAAATGAAGCACACTAGAGAGAAAATGTAGTATAGGAAAGAGGAAAAATAATGTATACTAGAAAGAAAATGAAGTTTACTTAAGAGAAAATAGTGTAGACAAGAGAGAAAATAGTGTACACTAGAGATCGAATGAAGTACTATATGTAGAGATCAAATAAAGTAGCCTACTATATAGAGAAAACTAAGAACACTAGAGAGCAAATAGTGCTGACTACTTAGGAAATAACTCAAACTAGAGAGGAAATTATGCGGTTTAGATGACAGAAACTAGAAAGGAAATGGTGCAGGATAAAGTGGAAATAATAGCATTAAGACATCTGAGTCACTGTCTCTAGGTTTAACCTCAATACACTCTGAATGTAAGCTTGGGATGGATCTGAATATTACGAAGCGAGCTTGAATGTTACATTTTCAATTTGCAAGGATTTCAACTTGAACAAAACATAATGAAATCTACAGTGGTTTAGGGCACAATGGTACAATTAAAGGTCAAAACAGTATACTACTTAATAAACAGTTTTAGAAATTTCTATTTGTAAAAATATTTACAAATAGTTGAAAACAAAACTTTATCTCATTCCGTATACATACGTAGTAATCCATACGTTTACGAGCAAGGTACAGTACTGGGATACAATCATAGTTGTACTAGTTGCCTTGTATTTAAGCAATAAAATTATATCTTTGAATATCTCTTGGTTACAAAGAAACAAAAACAACTAAACACAATTAATAACATTTTTATTGAAACAAGTATAAACCATGTGAGCATGTGTGTGTTCAAAAGCCATCAGTCTGTTCCAAGATTTGTTTTTAATAGAACAAATTAATTACATCACCTGTTGTTTTTGTATGTGTAAAAACGAAAAATTACTACATCCTATTTATCTTAATCAATAAAGTAAACTTAAAGCTATGTAAAAGGTAAAGTGTATGAGTAAAACTTTTGTATACCTTAGAACCTTCTTAAGCGAAAAATGTTGAACTTAAAGTTACGCACATACGGATAGTTGCATGAGCCAGAAGTTCATACTTTTGTTGACTTTATGCAGAAGCACGCTTGCCTAACTTAACTGCTTCCAAGCTCAGTAAGTTTTATGATTTTATCTTTAACACTATTTCACCCCACTTTAGTTTTATTTTCTTTTATAACACGTCAGACCCATCTTAATTCACATTAATCCTACTAATATTATAAATGAGAAATTTTGGATGTATGTTTGTGACAAGTGAACGCATTAACCACTGGACGGATTTTGCTGAAATTTGGCATGATGATAGCCCACATTCCCGATTAACATATAGGCATATTCTTATCTCAAAAATCCTTTCGGGCTCCACCCCACTGGCTCTATAGTTCCCCATGTTAACCTTATGAGTATTCATATTAAAAGGGAATTAAATAATTTTGTCAGCTGTTTCAACTAAAAAGTTGATTCTATGATATGCAAAAGCATTAAAAACTTACAAGGATTACCAACAGGGTGCAACACTATTATTTTTTCTTTTTAATCTATGACAACAGCTAATTTGCAATAAAAAGGTGAGTGAGCGTAGCGAACGAACTTCATCCTGGAGGCGAGTTAGCGTAGCGAACGAGCTAACCTGAAGGCAAGTGAGCGCAGCGAACGAGCTCCAACCTAAAGGTGAGTGAGCGTAGCGAACGAACTTCAACCAGGACGTGATTGAGCCATGCGAACGAGCTCACTTATGAAGTAAAACGGGGCAAAGCCCGCGGGTACAGCTGAGTGAGCGTAGCGAACAAAGTTCAACCTGGAGGCGAGTTAGCGTAGCGAACAAGCTAACCTGAAGGCAAGTGAGCGCAGCAAACGAGCTCCATTCTAAAGGTGAGTGAGCGTAGCGAACGAACTTCAACCAGGACGTGATTGAGCCATGCGAACGAGCTCACTTATGAAGTAAAACGGGGCAAAGCCCGCGGGTACAGCTAGTATTTACATATTTAGTAGTAAATATGGGATGCAAACAGTCAATATAATTTTGTATTTGTTGTTTCGTTTTTTAATCGTTTGCAATATCAGATGTTGACTTTAGCAATTTGTGGAAGTGCAAAAATTATGGCTTCTGTTTAACTAAATTAATGAAATAACAATTGAACATTGGTGATTTTCAGTTATGACCGCGCCTTCAACTTCCTGCGGTGATTTAAACTCTCAAATTGTGAATGTGCAGTTACAGAACTGAAGGCGCTGCTGAAAATCGTATCAACTGCAGTAGCAATAACCGAACTCTATTATCTACGAAATTTATATATTGCATTAATTGCCATTAATTATTATGTTTAAAATTTTAATTTTATAACTCAAATTCATAATTTTAAATGTTAAACTTTGCAGTGTTTTTTTTTTATATTACACTAGAAGCTTAGTCCCATTTAAAGCATTATTAGTTGTTATATCATACATTTAACTATTTATAAGTTTGGTTGGGAATTCGTAATTTACAATCATAAAATCTTTTTAAATATGACTATTCACAAGTGATGAACATAATGAATATTTACATTAAGCTACCCAACTTCTTGCTAAGCTTTATTCGTGTTACTGTTAACATTCGGACATAATTAAAATCGCCTTCCTGCATTTGTACATAAACTTTTACCGTCAATTATTTTCAAAACGATAAATATATACGACATATTTTACAATTAGGCCTACCAGAGATTTTGACCAGTGTTACCTATTTCCAGGCCAAATCCAACACAGACTTTTTTCCACAGCTGTGTATAGATAATTTCCATATTTATTTGCCCAATTGAAAACCTTTACAGTTGTACGAGTGTATTAAGTAGTTGTAGTGTTGGATTAGAAGTCGTCTTTTACAACATTCTTACAATACTGTCACAAATTAGGCTACATGGAGAAAAAGTGCTGTTAGAAGAGAAAGAACGTGGAAAACCCAAATAGAAGGTATTTAAGTAAAATTGTCTCTAATAAATAAAAGTAATAAATCTATGCGGTAACCTAATTTACAAGTTTAATCAATTTAAACCAAAATAAATATGCTATTAATTGCACAGTTAGTTTAAAATCTATTGCATACTAATTTAGTCTGTAACAATATTAGTTAAATTAATTAAATGGATGGCTATAAGATGTTTCAATTGAATTCTTAAAATGTTTTATTGATTAACTATTTAGTATGGGAAGTGAATTTAACAAAACAGTATATTCAGTTTGTATTTGAAACAAATGTGTATTATATTTAAATCTTTAATTGAGATAATAGCTAATACTAATAATATTAAACTATAATGTTATATTATACCATACCATATTATATTCAACATTGTATGGTCGCCATTTCATAAGAAAGTATTAAACTAAAGTAAAGTATATGTTTTATATCTTCATGAGCCGAAGAAGTGTAATAACAGAGCTTCTAGTTACACATTTATGTGTCGTAAACTACACTATCATATTTAGTTTTATTGAAATGTATCAGGAACATGAAATGCCTATAATCCGTTTCCCATCCATACATACATAGTTTATACAGGAGCCACATATAAACATATTGGATATTGCTTAAAGTCATTTTGACTATAGTGTTGAATATAAGAAGATGAATTAAGAAGACCCCTGAAGATGTCACACAAGGAGAAATGCATAGGGCTACACAAAAACTTACTCATAAACATTGCATCTTGATCATGAACTCAGGCAACAACAAAAGTAAATCCAACACAAAGAAAAGACTAAGACAACCGTTCGCTGGGCCTGATTCGTTATAAATTATAAATGTTGAGAAAGTCTATCCCAACCTCAGGAGGGGCATCAACCATTCAATCTAACAATACATCCGCTGTATACTTGGTAAATGAAACCAACAGTATAATACTATCATTAATGTCGTTTATAGCTCTGTCAAGGAGTTCTAATCTATAATAATCCACTTTCCAATTCAAATTTTAATTTTTCCTCTCGAACCATATAATTTATTTCAACACGCCAATTTCTTACGGCGGTTACAGACCCTCTCTTGAGATACATAACTTACCCAAGTTAAGTGCTCCCTTTACACTCTCAGCCGGTGTCTCGCACTCAATACGTGTGTGAAAATTTAGTACACACTTATATGCAATAGTATGGAAAACATGTTTGGAAATGCTCAGTTATTATTTTGATGACCAATTGAAATCCATTACATTGCGTTTGGTAGTAAACCTTGTTATTAACTGACAAAAAGGGAATTCAAATTTGTTTTGAAGATGAGCTAATATACTTGTAGTTCAAAATACTTGATAGAGTTTCTATATTCATGGTATTACCATACAAACTGTATATTACTAATAGTCAAAGATATTACTAGTAATAATATTGTTCAACTCAGATATTTCATGAATCAATCTGCCATAACTATTTAAAAGAACATTTTAGTCATGTAAAATATACTCATATTACACAACTGAAGTATACAACATTGAAGTATGAACAGTAATTTTTTAGGCTACCTAAAATACTTATCAATTTTAAATTAATGAATTTGTGGACGAATAATTGTTTTACAAGTGTAGTGGGTTACAATAGAAATTTTAGACTAAATATATTAAGGAAAAGTCTTTACCACCAAGCCAATCGTAAAATTTAATAAAGACTGCAGGCTATGTTGCCCTTTTGACACAAATAATAGTAAATTATTAAAACGGTCGATAGTCTCATTTAGCTTTGACACACTGTCAACTCGGAATACCAAAGCTAACCGTAAGGATTTTTTGCAATCCAGTAAATTGCTTAGGTGACAAAGATGACTTTATTATGTAAAAAAGACTCTGAAAATATGTAATTAAACTTTAGGCTAGTTTAGTTACGCCATTGTAAGCATAATTTTGCTTGATTTTTAGCTAAATAATATTATTATATAAGATTTTGCCAAATCAACACAGAGGAAAATCATTGTCTCAACTTGAATTTCATCCTGTCTTTAACCGGGTGCTGTGATCTAACCCCTTTTCGACAAAAGCTTACGACTTGACATGGCTTGAATGTGTCACTTATAATAAAAGTGATATTAGCACCAAAAGACGCCTATGGTTGAAATAAATTAAATGTTTGTACTGTATTGCGTAAAAAAATACTGTCCTAAGATACACTTTTTAATTAATACTAGATTCTATTTAGCATGCAATTCCCATGTCCCGTTTGATCAAAATATATACTGTAAATCCATAAATATATTTAACTATTGTTATATACAAACAAAAATGTGTACCAAATTTTAATTTTGTGATCCATTACATCATGAAACATGTTTTCACTACGTTAAAACCAAAAGAAAAGGCAGTGTGTAAAACATTGTGTTTTAATAAAAGATGACGTTTCAAATATTGTTGTTTTTATAACATTGATTTATTTTCTAACAATAATAGTTTTCTAAAATTCTTAATTATTTAAAAACCCTCCATTAAGCATATTGTACATTTAATAACCAATAACTATAATATTACATATAGAAACCTTTATAAATTACACGCCGTTTATATGCTGTTATACTAAACATAAGTGGTTTTGAAGCTCGTAAGTTGACGATCTAAATTAACTAACTCGCTGCCGAGTATGAGAAGTAAATTAGTATACAACTTTGACTAACTGCGGATCACTTAAGCTTTCAGACAAATTACTTTGCTTATCTGTTTAAGTTGGTTTATACAACCACATGCATAAGTGTGAAATAGACTCATCCAACACAATCACATTAATTTTTGTCTCTTAAAATATACAATCGTAGCTAGTAGAATCGCTCCAAATATTTTATACAGTGTAATTGTTTTACTATCTACTATACATCGTATAGTTTTATTTTTTTAAACAACAACAAAAATAGTAACACGCAATATATTATGTTTTAGCTGGTAAACGCTTTTTGGGTATAAGATCGTGTAACTCCTAAACGAGGTGAGGACTGTAGGAGCTACAACATTATATATTTTAATTACCTTGATTAAAACCGTTAAATTTTGATTTTAATTGTATAAATAGTTAATACAGGCACATCATCATAGAACTAAGACAACATTTTTACATACCAACAACAAGATAATATACATTAACATCAACATTTTAGGTCAATCGAAACACTAAATAATTTAGTACGACATAATCTAGTCAAGTATAAATGACATAAATATAATTTAATTGCTCAAATTCATTACTATTTATGGTATTTTAGTATTGATGAGATTAACTATGATTATAAATATTTAATAATACTATTAGCAATTGAATAGATAGTATTATAAGCAAATTTACATATAAATGTAAAACCTGCAAGCGTTCAGTACTGGGATTAAAACGTCCTTTGAACTACATTAGATTTTTACATCTATTTAAGTAATAGATTCTAAAACGAAGGCTTTGTCAATAAATAATTCAAGCACCAGCTTATAATGTAATATGGAGTAAGTCAAATTCAGATATAAAACAAAGTATACCCTTAGCATGGACAAGCAAATACAACTTCCAGGTAATAAACATACCACGTTCCATCAGTAACCAGAAATAGCACACGAAAGTTTAAACACTCGCCAAAACAGAACCACAGTTTAAGTGAATCTTGAAACTTTAATAAGGGTGCTTGAAAAGCTTTCATCATTCCATTCACATTTGTGTCCGTAAGTTATTTAAACTTTAAAATTCCATATATTAATTTTACTGTACAGTAGTAAAGGTACAATTAAATAATCAGAATCATAATGCATTTTATTACCTTACGTCACCACTTTGGTTTGGAATCATCAAATTATCATCAAACAAATTAAACAAATTGTTTTATTGTCTGATTACAACTAACTATAGATATTATATGAGTTTTTCTCTCATCCTTTCGAGTGTCGAAAGTGTTGTTAAAAAATTTACATTCCATTTTTCCATATCGGTATTTTACATAACTGTGTCGATAACCAGTGCCAGCTATCATATTATATAACTTTACTAGATCTATAGATGATTATGATTTGGAAACTCGCAGTTAACAGTAATATCAATTTTTTTCCTCGGGAGGGAATTTCACTCCTGCAAGATGTTGTTAGTAGATATAAAGAGTTTAAGTTTAGGGTCTTATAAGATAAACTTCTAAGCCTGCACGAGGTGATAGAGGATATTGATTAAGAGTAACCTCACCACGAGTAAACATATTACACCTCCATAACAGCAAATACCCTGTAGTAAACTAGTGACTTTAAAACACACAAATTATTAAACAATTTATATAAATAATAAAAAATGCGTGGAAAACAAGCAATCTTCTAATAATTATATTTTCGTAACTAAGCCTAAAAGATAACTTAGCTCAACAAATTTAGTAAATGGATTTTCATTTATGAAATGTATATTTATAACGGGTTTTGATAACAATGTGACGGGCACATATTGGATTCAAAGGTGGAGTTCTTTTTTGTTTTCATAGTATCCTACATCAACTCTTCAAAAGATCCAGATACAACAGCTGAAGTAAGGAGTACCCGGATTACATAGGGTGACAGGTCAAATGAGATGTGAACGCCACCATCAGTAATGTTGAGGAACAAACCAGAAGGCAAGTCTCCAGGCAAGCCAAAACACAGACAGAAGGACCAAGTACACCAGAAACCTAAGGAGACTAGAAAGAAATTAGAACAGGCTAGGACAGAAAAGACTGGAGACTGGTGTGTAGAGAGGCTAAGTACTGTTTGTGGTACCAGTGGCCACAGTAGTAAATGGTGTACTACATCGTAACTCATTATAGCTCGTATGATTACAATGATGATAGCGGAGAATAAATACATTTCCATGAAAATACAGGGCATTTCACATTCAAATCCTTTCTGAGATATTTGATATTTCACAGTAGGACAGTCAGTGTAATATATTGCTACAACTGCTACGACTGCAGGTCGCATGTTTCCTCAATATAATCACACCTCACAACGTGCCTAGCCTGGGAAGTGATTTGGTTAAAACATCACCAGTTCTATGATAATTATGCTCTCTCAACAGATGCTATGAGTGGTTTATATTAGACAATACCAACAACAGTCTCAGGATAAGCTCAAATTTACTGTTACAAAGTAAAATGTGATCCGTGTTTTTTTTTTAATTGTGTTTCTTATAATTTAACTATAATGTATTTGTATGAGCAGGTGCTTTTTACCGAATAAAAATCTTAAAAATACATCTAGGCTGATATAATTTTAACCCCGTTTGTATTTATGTTGGATAGAGCTTGACGCTACCAAGCAGAATAAGCAACTAAGCTAGTAGCTGTGTTAGGAACATTGACGCTAAACGGGACTCTATGCAAATAGCTCTTTAGTCAAGTGAATCGAGTGTAATGAGATTTAACCTCTAGGTTTTCTCAGTTTCCAAAGACTTGTAAAACAGCTTACTGTTATTAAAGTACATACTTTATTTAAGTATAACTCTATCCAACAGTTTTGAGCTTCAAGATAACGCGTTAAAAACTACAAACAACCAGCTATCTTTTATATGATATCCAATATAGTCATCTACTTACCATCTAGCCTAGACACATTCGCAACCAATTAAAAGTATTTTAAATCTATTAAAAATTAAACATGATTAATTAATAATTTGATCTGACCAACAATTTGTATACAGAGTGTTTCCAAAATGTCTGGACATATTATGTGGACTTTATCCATGGGTTAAGACAAAAATAAAATGCCGTGTAAGTATGGGTAAAATTTTCCTAGATTTCTGTCAGTTTGTGATTTTGAAACAAATATTTTTTTATCTTGGGAATTTTTCAAGATTGAAATTTTTAAATTGATATAAATGTGTAGTTTAGTAAGTAAAAAGGGCTTAACAAATTTCGTTTCAATATCTCAAGCAGTTTCAAAATGACGTCCATTTATTATCTTTAAATCCATATTTTATAAAAACCATAAATACTAGTAATGGCTTGTATTATCAAAATGATAGGAGATTTAAATACAAATCAAATGAGACTTTGTTTGTTAAAATCGGTTCATAAACAACCGATTTATTAGTTGTTTTAATCCTCTGTAATTATATAACTAACCTAACGTAAGAGCAGTATGGTATTCCTATTAAATCGCGTAGCCGAATGTATAAAAAAACTGATAACTCGGTTGTTTGTGAACTGATCTGAACACATAAGGTCTCATTTGATTTGGATTTCAATTCTCCACCATTTTCATTCTTAAAACAATTTTCTTAATATTTAAGGTTTTTGTGAAATTTGGCAATTAACATTTTAAATGGCTGCCATATCGAATAGGCTTGATATATTGAAACGAAGTTCGTTAAGCTCTTTTTATGTTGTAAATTATACATTTAGACTAATTTTTAAATTCCTATCTTAAAATAAATGCTCAAGATATAGAATGATTTTAAAAATCACAAACAGACCGACAGACAGAAATCTAGTCAGCCCAAGTAAATCGTTTCCAGACAATTTGGAAACACCCTGTATATATATTTTTTATGTGTACCTGTCAAAAGACTATAGTTCTTTCATTAATCAGCATTATCAATTCTTAATAACATACCAAGAATTTCTCAGAAGTGACATAATTAAATAAGGAAGCCCAGAAATATGTAGAAGCAGTAAAAGTAGACGTTCCCATTTCTCAGGCTCGGGAATGTATTTAACCCATTTTTCATTTAAGATCTGACTTTATTGAGGAATTATACTTCTAATAATAACGACATAGTTCTTTTAGTAATGCAATAAGCTTTTTTTACATCGCAGGTATAATAAATCAACATTTAAAAAATTTTGAACTCATCTGTTTATTAAAATAATCAACCTTGCACTCTACCGTTAATCAAGAATTATTATTGAGAGATTTAATTCAAAAATATTGCTATCAACATAAAATAATTTTTTGCAATTAATTCTAAAAATTGGTAGTCGTGTATTTAAAATTCCAGGTACTGTATTTTTATGTATCTGTAGATTCAATATTTATACGAATTATAAAAAAACTTTTTTTATAGAGTTTTTTTACGTGTTACAAGACTTAACCGCAATGCGTTGTTAAGGCCATAACACCTTCTACATACGACAACATAAATCTTGGCAAGTGCTTGCGCTGACGTTAAGCACACTGTTAAGTTACGTAACACGTTTAACGATCGAACAAAATATACCTTTTGTAATTTTATCAGTTACTGCACAATGTGTTCTGACATTCCAATTGGAAACAAAAATAAGGAAAGTAATTTTACACTATTGATATTAAAACTGTTTACATAATTTCCTAGTATACCTCAGATAACTATACTCGTTAAAGTATTTCAGTTAGTGTAAATATGGATTTTCCCTCTTCAAGAAGAAAGCTAAGTCTAACTTCAAGTGTTGGAATTCGTGCTCCTTCAATACTGGATTAACCTTGAGAATTATATTGAGTAGTGACAATAGAAGAATATGACGTCACTTGGGGCGTTTTTCCCCATAAGAATAACATGGTGGGCATTTTTTAGCCACTTTTTTTTAAAAATCCAGCCCACGGTCTATACAAGCCCATATAAATGTGCAATACCATTGTATAACTTCATTACTATTTCAAATCCACATCCATTCCCATGTATATTCTCAAAATCATCAACTTGACAGTGCGAGGTTTGTGCGCGAACTTGGGCGCGCTCCCGGCTCACGGCGTGCTCCCTTGGACATCCTTTGTGGAAATCCATGAGTTCTGGCTACTTGGGAACCCAAGCCATTTGACATACAATAAATCACCCTTTTTCTTAATTACCTTCTCTACCAAATACATGTCCTTATACTTGGTCTTTAACAACTCCTCTGTATAGAAGCCTCCCCTGATTATATTGCCATTTTCATCTTTCAAGATATAAGTCACAGGCTTTGTATTCTTAACTTTTGCTATTGTAAATAGTTCCCCTGTCCAATTTGGAGTATAACCTTTACTAAAAACATGTTTATACTTGGAAATCCTTACGCTATCACCTACCTTATATCTTGGATTTTTAACTTGCACTACTTTAGAAGTCAACCTCTCATGCACATATTTACTATTCTTAACATTCACTTGGTTAGGCTTCATTCCTATAGATCTATGCACTTTATTATTATATTTTCGAATTAACTTTGGAAGTAAATCCAACCATTTATAACTCCCCTGAGCACTAAATTCCCTATATAACCAATTCTTTAAAGTTCTCTGAAACCTCTCCACAATTGCAACCTTAGTTGTAGAAAAAGTGTGATAGTGATTAATATTTAAGTTTTTCATTAGTTTGCTAAAATATTGATTAAAAAATTCTTTTCCATTGTCAGATTGAATGTTTTTAACCCCCTTTGGTAGAATGGTTTTAATGGCTTCTGTAACCACTAACCCTGTCTTATTCTTTAGTGGAGCAGCATAAGCTTTTTTAGAAAATGTATCTATTAAAGTTAAAATATATTTATTGCCAAAATTTTCTCTAGCATAGTTTTGCATATCAATTAAATCTATTTGTATGGTTTCGTTTATACCCAATACTTTAAAAGACCTTCTAATGAAATTCTTTCTTGCAGGCTTATGAAGTTCGTATGCAATTTCATTCATTTTTTATAACATCATCCTTTCCTGTAACTCTAAATACATCACCATTAGCCCCAATCAATAGATTATCTTCCATTCTTTTAAATACATAGTTTTCTGGTATATATGGTCTATTATCTATATACTTAAATCCACTCAAAGATGTGGGGTCAGCAACTAATAAATCAGGATTATATTCCATCAAATTAAAATTTTTTTCTCCATATACAAATTTTGATCCATCGTAATGCATAGCTTGTGACATTAGACAAATATCATCCAAATGTTCCCCCTCTGGTAGATTCCTTATAAATTGTTTTTTGGCATCCCAAAATTTTTCTTTTTTATCAAAAGTTATAGTCTGTTCTTTTATAACACAGTCAGTTTCATCAATGGCAGGTTTAACACGTACTAACCTTTTATTATAAAAACTCCAATAGCCTGCTTCCATTTTTGGAACTTGTGAAACATTCACAGCATCTTTACTATCTGTACCTTCCATCAAATTGCTAAGTTTCTGTTTCTTAGCATTCCAAACACCATTCTCTGATTCTAAAAATTCATAATTATTATCGTCTTGTACAAATTTACCATCTTCTTTTCGTATTAAAGTCTGTTGTAAAGTGGGCACATCATTTAAACTTTCACCCTTTTCTACATTAGTAATTTTTCGTTTCTTAGCATTCCAAACACCATTTTCTGATTCTAAAAATTCATAATTATTATTGTCTTGTACAAATGTACCACCATCTTTACGTATTAAAGTCTGTTGTAAAGTGGGCACATCATCTAAACTTTCACCCTTTTCCACATTCGTAAGACAGTTCCAGTTGCAAGACAGTTCAAATAATGTTGATGTCTAAGGAGATGTTTAACTGTAGCACCATCAGCTCCTTTAGCTTTTTTGACCTCTAAAGCTTGCTTGTCTTCTTCATATAACCATTTTAGAGGAATGTAAGAGTATAACTTTGGTCTTAAACCACAATATTCATACATAATATGACCATCCAATTCGTCTTTAAACTTTCCAGTGACTTTTTTATTTTTATCAGAGTATAAGAAATGGTCTTTACTATATCCAGAGGTATCAAAATAGTGCAAGTCACATTCTATTTCCTTGTAAAAGTCCTCTGTAACTATAGCATACATTAAAGAATCTGTATCTGTCATTAGAAATCTTTTATTCTTAAATTTTGACATATAGTTATAGTGGAAATCATACATTATTACTTTACTAATATCCAAAATGGTCATTCCCAAATATATTGGTTTATTAAACTTTACAACTAATTTATTTAAATGTATAGCATGTAAATTGTTATCAAACTTTTTGCTACAATCAAACCTTGGATTAGTGACATATTTTGTTAATAGTGACTCATCCTTGAGATATATATCACGAAACTTTCGTTGATTCATATTTGTCCGACCAAAGAGACTATTATTTAACAATTTGTAAAAGTCTTTTTCGAAATCATTTTTAGCCCATTTTCTTTTTTCAATATTAAAATTAATATAGGGTGCAAGCCATTTTGATTGTCTAAATTTTAAAATTCTGTGGTATTTTGTAACAATCAAACCCAATTCCTCATATTTTTGTAATGCTTTGTAATGTAAAATATATTTAGTTTTGTCATGTAAATTAGGTATTAATTTGCCATTCATTTTCTCTGGTGCTAATGGATAGTCATTATGTAAATCATGTAAGC
Source organism: Macrosteles quadrilineatus (assembly GCF_028750875.1). NCBI lineage: Eukaryota > Metazoa > Arthropoda > Insecta > Hemiptera > Cicadellidae > Macrosteles > Macrosteles quadrilineatus. The sequence continues at coordinate 5,195,160 of NW_026542604.1, read as the reverse complement.
TTTTATCATATTTTAAATCAACTTCTAAAATGTATCCAAACTCATCATTTTGATTATTTTTGTATATTTTGTAGTCTATCTCATTAGTCCAACGAAATCCATCCACAGGTAGTGGCTCACACATTGCTGTGGAGTATAGCGAGTTACAATCTAAATATATTAAATACACACTCTCTTGATTGGGATCATGGTGTTCGCCCATATATCTATTATTGGCTTTAGCGTAACGTGTAGAAATCATACTGACTCCTCCTCTAATCGCACTTTCTATGAACAAATGCATGTCAATATCTTGAAATAATTGTAATTTTATACCAGTCATTCTAAGACAGGCCTCCCATGTTAATCCAGGAAGTGAATACATATGTACGGGGTCAAGTTTGTAATCTTTTAAACACAGGTCTCTAAATGTCTCAAACACATCAGCCAGTAGCAATACATCTGTTTTAAGATATAAATCATGATATTCTTGTAAATTATTTATATTAAAATGGGTCCAGACATTTTTAGCATGTTCATATTCAATGGGAGAGATATGTTCTTTAGTTAGAGTACTGTAAAATGCTTCTATAGGAGGGAGATGCTCTGCAAACTTATCTGGTCCCGTCATATATTCATAGGGAAATACGCCTTTACGTTGTAGTAGTGGATCGTCTATGAATCTAAATGTATTTAAATTGGAAGCTAATTTGTATAATGGAAGGGACAGAAAGTTGTATGAATCTAAAAATACTAAATCATCAACAGAGAATGATGTATATTTTTCCATATCTTTAGCTATGCAATTTAATTTACGATTAAAATTTCCCAAGTGTTGCATTATTAAATGGCCATCATAATTTTTCAAGTTATGGAAGAATACTGGTATTTTCTTTGTTACTTTATAGTTTAAATTACAATCATTATGGGCAGCTCCACGGTATTGGCCATTTGAATGACAATGATCTCTCACCCTATCAAAATATAAGGGCTTTTCGCAAATGTGACAGTGTGTTGAGTTTTGAAAAGATGCCTCTTGCTCTGGAGTCATTACAAGGGGAATATATATCGCCATTTGACTTTTAATGAAGTCATAAGTCTCAAACAACCTTTTGAAAAACACATCCATAACATTTTCGCCACTATATAACTCTTCAGAAATAATCTTAGACTCTTTCACTACTACGAATGCAAATCCAGATGGAGTATGGTTGTTTGAGTTTATAAAACATTCAAAATCTGCATAAATCACAAATGGGGCTTTAAGTTGATATTTAAAATTTTTAAATTGTAATGTATCTTGTTTAGACATTTCCACTCGTTGAGAATCAAAGTTTTTACAATATGTTGCATGACGCTCCAATTTATCATTAGTGTAAAAATATTGTAAACACAACTTGCAAAAGTGCTTCTTATTGTTATTTTTTGTAGAGTGGAGCATTAACATATTAAAATCACGAATTAAACAGTAATGTGATTTACGACCTTCTTGTAAGGGACAGCGACTACGTGTCACCTCGACAACCAGTCACCCCGACCAACCGTCACCTTTTAAGACAGGTTTTGAGGTGACACGTTGTCACGCATCGTTCCCGACTACCCGTCACCGTTTGAATGAGGTGACAGGTAGTCGGAGTGACAACTAGGCGCGAGCGTGCGAGGTGACAGGTTGTCATGTACGAAGGCGTCTAGTCGTCACCTCCAAAGAGAGGAGGTGACACCTTGTCTGGGTGACACCTAGACGCGAGCGTGAGAGGTGGCGGTTTAGCGTCGATGCAGCCGACAACTTGACACCGCCTCAAACCGTCACTCCGATAGTATCATCACTTTTAACTAAAATTACATATATGAACAAACTAGCAGAGTACCCGTCCTTCGTACGGGGCTGGCGTATACGAATACAATGTTTATTGCAGTTATACTCATGCTTTGCGTTTATTATAACAAATCTAAAATAGACATAATGTTCTATCACTGTACCTAAATAATAGAAGAAAGTAAATTTTCAAACATTCGCACAATACCGCAAATTAATAATTAAAAGAAAAATGCATACGTAAATGTAAACGATACTACTTTGCAATTTTCATTGTGTATCACAGCTTTTTGTTGCTGCTTAATTCAAATTAACTGTTGTCATAAAATAAAAAAATAAATAATAATAGTGCTGCACTCTGTTGGTAAATCTTTTAATTTTTAATGGTATTGAATATCATAGAACCAACCAGTTTAGTTGAAACAGCTAACTAAATTCTGTAATTCCTTTTAAATATGAATACTATTCTTTTCTTTAATCATACTAAATATTATAAATGTGAAAGTTTGTGTGTTTGTTTGTTCGTTTGAAGCTCAATCTCGCACTAACTACTTGTCGGATCAGGCTGAAATTTGGCAGGATGATAGCTCACATCCTCGATTAACGTATAGACATATTCTTACCTCAAAAATCCTTTCGGGTTCCGCTCCAGCTAACCCAAAATATGTTTTTCAACTTTACATCACTCGTGAAGGAGATGTATACATCACGCTTGGGATAGGGAAGTTTAACATGGCGGGTTAGGTAAAAAATATACCTCGACGTTCATGTGACGTTGCGTGATGTAAAAACGCTCTTACTACACTTGTAATGTAAATAGCTATAAATGGGTTTCATTACATCACCGAGTGAGTTTTTTTTCAACTTTACATCACTCGAGAAGTAACGAAGTTATATACATCACGCTTGGGATAGGGAAGTTTCACATGGTGGGTTAGGTAAAATATATTTCAAGCTTCTATATCATATTAAGACAGAGACATTCACCTGCGTGATGTAAAAACGCTCTTACTACACTTGTAATGTAAATAGCTATTGTAATATTCAGTAGATTAAGACGAAGTTAAAAGGTTAGTAAAAGGTTAGTCAGTTTTGTTGGAAGAACAGAAATGCCTCAAGTTCAAATAAGAAATATTTATAACGGTAGGAGGAGACAATTAATAATAAAATATCTTATCTGTATGAGGAGAGTAGAATAGGCCTGCTCTAACAGATACTCATCCAGATACACATTTACTTGGTAAGATATATGCCAGTTCTGCTATGCAACTTACTTTAGAAGTGAAAAACATACGAAGCACATAGTGTTGTCTTGGTGGTAAAGTTAACTTGCTTAATATCAGATCAAATTAATGCATACAAGAAATGTTTTACTTCTGACACAAACAGATCGAGATATTTCAAACATTTACGAAACCATAATAATGCCTTGACTGTGATAAATTCAAGTTAGATTATACCAAATCTTGGCGGACCTTATGTCTTTATTGTAAACTTTAGAATTACTCACTCTACCTCAATTGAAAAAAATAACGCAAATGGGTCGTTTAAGCAACTTTCAATGGTGTTGTTACTTTAGCCTATTCAAAGCAGATTATGGCTGTCCAGTTGGTAACCCAGAGTTTGTGGGTAAAAAATGGAGCACATGAAAGGGTTGATATCACCATCACCCCACTTTTCAGGATTCTCTACGGAGAAAATTCGTTTGATCAAGGGGATGCCTCAATTCAAAGAAATAAAATGGCCCAACTTAAATTACTTAACACAGGTTATCAGTGAGGCAACAGTTTTTAAAAATTTTTATTCTCAATGCTGTGATAACTTTGTTGCGACGTCATGTTAACTCGAACTGAAGCAGATCGTTTAGCATTTATTAGAAGTTATCAGTATAAAACTGAGAGCAGAAATAATGTAGGCGAACCTTGACGACGCAAATACAGATATTTATAATTAGTTTCTAACAAGTGTAACTCTAAGATGTAACTATAATTACTCGAATATAAGCTTAACGCTTTGTTCGGCGCTATGTTTCATACTATGCGGCTCATTGAGCCGCGCGGGTTCTCTAGTATTAAATAAACTAGGTAGCATTCGCAGAGGCATCCACAACATTGAGCGGAGTCATCAGGGTTTATTTTATACTAGGTGAAACCCGTAGAAATCGACGGTTAGGGGCCTCCTCGTTTATATGGTCGTGTAGCTTCATTGGCAACAAATAATGTAAATGAAATAGCAATGTGGCATATCCTAAGCAAAAAACATACTGTAAATTGGCTGTTACGTAAATATTGACATTTACATGCATTGTTAATCAACGTATCTTATAAAGGATTTAAAAGGAATATGACCTTTCTGTCATGACAGTAGCTGCTTAAATAGTATTTACTCTTACAGCCAAAATATCGTGTTACTTTCAATAATGTTACCAACCCAGTGAGCCACGATCCGTAATATAGACCAAACTGCAAATAATTTGTCAAAATAGGTACCATTTTAGGCAAGGTTTGTGTGTTTGGATGTTATTAGACACGTTAAGAGCACACTGAACTTCTTCTGCAGATGAATAACTGTTGGAGAAATATAAGCCGAATCATAAATGTCACAATGCGAGTTTGAGTTTTAGGCTGCTGCTCAGTGCACTTTAAGAATATATTTTTTAGAGATAAATTAAATTGTTTTTGTTGCTGAATAGCGCCAGTAAAAATGCACAACACTTTTCGTTAGGCTAGTAACATTCAAAGGACCTCGAAGAGTTCAAGATAAATAACATTGCAAAAAATACTTCCTTTGGACAAATCAGTAACTCTCAATAAGTGTTTGTTGTTTAAAATACAATTTAAAATTTAACAGTTGTTTCATAAAAAAACAAAAATTATTATCCACATGGCCAAAATGTAAACAAATCTGTGGAGGGATCTTTAAAGGCTTCTGGGGCAGAGCCCTAAGGGAATTTACTTCGTTTTTCTTTTGATAACTCATCTATAGACCAAGACCGTTCTTTGGACACCTCTACCAAGTTTCTACGCCCAGTCGTTCTCTTAAATTAGCGGAGGAAAAGTTTCTAATTAAATAATTTAGATTCCCCCATGTTAATATTATGGGAGAAAACCCAACTTTGATGGAAAATCCAGTCCAAACTAATAAAGATTTCAAAGAAATAAAAAAACAAAATAATAAAACACTTTGCAAAACTACAGATCAGGGCCATTCTTTTGACACTTTAATCATCAAAATCGGTCCAAAAATGAGGGAGGAGTTCTGTTTACAAAAATCAGCTTAGCGTATTATATAATAGGATGGATGGATTGTGTTGACCTGGTCCATCGAGCTTTATAATTATTCAACCTACCATTTTAAGTAAAGACTTAATTTTCGTAGAGATAAATATGTAGATGCAGTTGTATTTAATAAGTGGGATTAAAAAGGTGTCGTAATCTAAGAAATATTCAGGTAGACTTGGTCAGACTTAACCCGCTGTTGTCAAAACATAGGTATTGTTGTAAGACGAGAGGGACGAGAGGGTGCGCTACCCTTTCCCGGCGGTCATTGCCACTGTTTCTGAGAATTAAAGGGAGGCAGTAGCAATGACCGCTGAGACGCAACCCCTCGGCTTCCCAGAGAAGAACAAGAGCTACTGTATGTTTTGACAAAAGCGGATTAGGCCTGTCCGGTATCTGCGCGATGATGGACGCAAACATTGTGTGACGTGGCTAGAATTGGAACACCCTGGAGAAAAAATAAAACATGATACACAATTTTTAAAGATGTTTTGTTAACAAGCACAAAAAAACTTCTCAAAATTGTTTTCAATTCACAAAACTTAAATGACATACCAGTAAAATCAGTTCAGATTATATTTTGGCACTATATTTTGTCATTTTTCGATCTCTGAAGATATTGTGATATGATCTGAGGACTTATATACTATTATGAAATTTATAATTTATTACGAAATAAAAGTTTAATTCATTGTTCAGGACTTAAAAGACTCCATTTAAAACAGATGATTTACACAATTGGCAGTACATGTGGGTGATTGCGCCAGTGAATAACCGTGCGTATGATATAAAAAATCATATCAGACTTCCGGTCTTCCTATTCTATGACAAGTAACTTTCGGTCCTTACATGGTATATACTTTGTGGCTGATTAAAATACCCCCTCCGCACATTTATTCCTTGGTTTTTTTATATTTTTTTGTAAATAGTTTAATATAAATTAAAACCATATTCCAAATATATTATACGTACTTATCTTTTCTCCAACCTTCAATAATTATATAATCCTATAGATATATTTTGGTCTAAGACGAACCTTCAGTGCAATACCGGTTTTCATTTAAGCTATTAGTCATTCCAATCGGACGAGTTTCAAGCAAAGGCAAGGTGAACAACCTACATAAAAATTATTTTCTATAAAGTTTGTCTATGATTTAAAATCAATTGCTCCAGTATTGTTTATGTTTTTGACTCAAAATAACCGTTGAATTGCAGTTTTTAATTTGATTGTTGAACTATTGATTGTTAGAATCAGCTAAGTTCAAACTCTACTATATCAAGAAACAATATTAATAAATCAAAAATCATAAATTTGATCATTTCTAGGATATGATAATTATTTCGACACTGCCGAGCAGAATGGGTCTTTTAGTAAATTCATATTTTATTTCCCGTGCATCGCAGAGAAAATCTACACAAACCTTTTAGAAATATATTTGCCTGTATATGTGCGGAAACCCTATATAAATAAAACAGGCTCAAAAATAAGTACAAAAAATAATACCTCCGCTGCAACAAGCCTGCAGTCTAAGCGAATTCCCATTTACTTGAACTGATTTTCAATTAGGCCTAAAAATGCATTTTTAGCATTCAGTTTAGCGAGTAACTAAGTTTGCTGCTACAGGGAAACTAATAAAGTGTGTATTTTTAGAAAAATAATAATATCTCAGTATATAATAAATAAATTTGCCAAGTTTGATCAAAATATTTCCATAAACAAGCAACTACAACATTTTACAATATTCTTCATAAGGAAATTTCAGATCATATTTTTATAAATTTTCTCTGTACAATAACTAATAATTGTACAAAAATACTTAGATATACTGAATTTTTTGTGTTTTAAGCTCTCTAAAGAGGTCTATAGACAATTTGGGAAATTTTGTGTCTTGAGGAACAAAAATGAGAAAATCCAGATTTTTTGCGGAGCGGAGCTCTTATACGTCGACTCTTATAACAGTTAATAGTAAACAGTGATTAACAGTTAAATAACAGTCAAACAGTTAACAGTTATATATATTTTTTTAAGTAACCCGTTTTATTAGCAATATGGATTGGTTTGTTAGTTCAGGGTTTAAAAGAATAGAACGACGTGTTTTAATGCGAACAAATTTGAAGTGTTTACATGGTAAGACATACAGCTTTTTAAATAATAGTATCTTAGTCGGTATTGTGTTTTTTTATGCGATAGGCTTACTTGAGAAATATTGAATTTATAATATTAGCATTCATAAAATAATTAAGTACTATGTACCTGTTGCTCGAAATCTAGCAATTGTCAAGTACCGTTGTTATAAAGGCGTTATTTAAAACTGCAGTAACTACAGTCAAAATTTTCGATTTTGATAAGTTAAAAAAACTCAAAGTTTGTATATTTGTATTAACAAGAATACCTTTTACTTAAGTCAGGTAAATGCATCCTTTAACATTTAAAAGTCTATTCTTGAACTTCCCAAGAGTTATGTGTTCAATATGTAAGATACGTTTTTTTCAGTGCTGTTTGAAAGCTTATATTTTGGAATATCAGGTTTAATTTTTAATTGAATAATAGTTTTTATCTAATGAATTACATGGATTATAAAAATTAAATATATATTTGAATTTAATGATTGTAGTAAGCTAAAGTAAAGGAACTTAATTTTAATTTAGCATGAAACGTATTTTTTTCTGACATATCTTGTAGTTTTTTTTTATATTTAACTAGTTCATTTTTGTGTTTGAATGCAAGAAACAAATTTCTCTCGTGGCCATAGAAGGCCTAGTGGATAATAATTATTAATTCATCCAAATACACTATGAGCTATTTCAATATATGTCCAATTAATTGGTCAAATGTCTAACGGCGTCTTAAAAATTTAGTCTCAAATGTAACATCTGTTATGATCTGAAATAAGTTTATATTTGGCACTAACATGAAAAATTTTAATCGCAAAAGGTCGTTTTTATTTCCTCAGGCACAATGACTGACTTCTATTTAAGCTGAGATCATGCAATGTTGGCTTAAACTAAAATTTATGTAACAGTGTCACTGAACTTTTTATAAAATCTCCTACATTGGAAAATGTCCTAACTGCATTTAGATTGCAAATATTTTTTTTCTTCTACTTGTTGCAGTATACAGAACCAACCTAATGTTATTTGGTTCTAACTACCTATATTTTAGTATTATTTTATTAATTTGTTAGATTTTTTAGTTTTATTACCCGGGTGGAGCCTGCGTGTATCATCTAGTTAGTGAAGATTAAGCATGCATAATTTATAATGTATTTTATTATTTATTGTAACATATACAATTTTTGTTTTCAAGCATGGTAGCGCCGATAAACCAAGTGGAGAAATCCTATTATGCGTTATAAGAAAACGTAAACAGATGGAGCGAGGTGGCAGGTAGTCGGGGTGACACGTTGTCGCGAGTGTACGAGGTGACTGTTTGTCGTAAACGGCAACGACAGATCGTCACCTGGGCCTAGAGTAGGTGACGGGTAGTCGGGGTGACAAGTTGACGCAAGCGTGCGAGGTGACAGGCAGTCGTCTCTACACACGACAAACAATCACCTCCAGAGAAGAGGTGACAACTAGACGAGGTGACACCTAGACGGCATCGTTATATTTTTACGAGGTGACACGTTGTCGTCTGTGCCCAAAATACCGAGGTGATTGGTTGTCGGGATGACACATAGACGGCGACCCTCTTGTAATAATAATAAATCTATGTGAGTATTTCTATTTAGTTTGGTTGTTCTTGATGGATATACACATTTATGGTCTTCAACTCCAAATACATTGACACTTATATTATTCTGTCTTTCGAATTTATCTATATCAGATATTTTTACGGGATATTTTATATTTGTCATATTTAACTGTGTTTCATAGGGTGTATTTGTATAGTTAGAGACTCTTTTAGCATTTTCATTTTTAGCATTCCTTGGATATAAAGCTGCTAAAATTGACCAAAGGAAGCATTTATTGTCAAAATTTCTTATATTTAGAACTGCTTTTGTCAATTGAATACTTTTTGGTGTTGGAATATATGACTTTGGAGTTAGGGGCTTATATTTGTAAACATGTAACTGCCAATATTTAGTATGGTCATATATCCATCCACTGCCTTGGGCTTGATATTTATGAATCGACGCATCAATCTTTAAAAGTGCATTTTCTATTTGAGACTTTAAATCTCTCTTCTCAATGGTTAGGCTGGTAAGGCTTCTAAAATCTGCAATACATTCTTTTTCATTAATTAATTTTCCATTTTGATCTATTGTATATTTAATAAATTTGATTCTCCTTATTAAAGTCCATTTTATTGGCAGAGGACAAGACTGAAGAGTATTTTTAAGTTTAGTTTTAATCAATTCACCAACATATTTAATCATTGTATATGGACATTTGTTGCAAGAATTTACATGTCTTTTAAAATGACCAACAACATTTCTTTTACAGAAACTACAAGTCTTGTGAGTTTGTAATATATGAGATTTTAGAGCTATGTTACTATCACAGATTAAATTACAAACTTTACACAGTTTTACCTTCATTTGATGTTTTAGCTTGTAGTGGCGAATCAAGTGGCTCCTCTTGGAGAGCGACGCAGAGCAATGTTGACATGTAGTCTTCATTTTATATATGTAGCTAAAAACCTAAGTTGGCATCTTCTATATAGTTGAAATTACATTTTAACAATTTCAATTAGTGAGAAATAATAATTTAAATCAGAATTTTAAATGTTAATATTCAAAACAATTTTATACAATAAGATTTGACAATTGCAATTTTCAAAATCAAAACTAAATCTTAAAAGTTAAATTTCTTAATTAAAAAATACATCTTTAGTAGAAATTACATTTTGAAAATTTCAATTAATGAGAAATAATAATTTAAATCAGAATTCTAAATTTAAATATTCAAAACAATTTTATACAATAAGATTTAACAATTGCAATTTTCAAAACCAAAACTAAATCTTAAAAGTTAAATTTGTAAATAAAAAATACTTTATAGCAATTCAGAATGTTGAGTCTACATTTATACAGTGTGTGTGCTATAGGAAAGACTACTTATGTTAACTCAGTGAGTGAAATTCGGCTGTGTTTAAAAATCAGGACTTAGTAAATTTTTGTATAGTAGAAGTCACATGAAAAACGACTAAGTGTAATTGAAGAATAATAATCTAAGTGTTAAAGAAAAAACTTTGTAAATTTTTTCTAAGTTCAAAAATTGGGACTTTAATGTTTAAGTTTGACTGTCACAATTATATTAAGAAAAACTCTTTAGTAGAAATTACATTTTGAAAATTTCAATAAATGAGAAATAATAATCAGGACTTAGTAATTTTTTGTATAGTAGAAGTCACGTGAAAAACGACTAAGTGTAATTGGAGAATAATAATCTAAGTGTTAAAGAAAAGACTTTGTAAAATTTTTCTAAGTTCAAAAATTGGGACTTTAATGTTTAAGTTTGACTGTCACAATTATATTGAGAAAAACTCTTTTGTAGAAATTATATTTTGAAAATTTCAATTAATGAGAAATAATAATTTAAATCAGAATTCTAAATTTAAATATACGTTTTAATATTCAAAACAATTTTATACAATAAGATTTAACAATTGCAATTTTCAAAATCAAAACTAAATCTTAAAAGTTAAATTTGTAAATAAAAAATACTTTATAGCAATTCAAAATGTTGAGTCTACATTTATACAGTGTGTGTGCTATAGGAAGGACTATCTATGTTATCTCAATGAGTGAAATTTTAGCTAAGTTTTAAAAATCAGGACTTAGTAAATTTTTGTATAGTAAAAGTCACATGAAAAACGACAAAGTGTAATTAGAGAATAATAATCTAAATGTTAAAGAAAAAACTTAATAAATTTTTTCTAAGTTCAAAAATTGGGACTTTAATATTTAAGTTTCACTATCACAATTGTATTGAGAAATACTCTAAGTGTCAAATAATAAATACACAAACAGGCAGTCACATTTCCACACGAGCAAGTGAAGAAGCATCCATACCACTGCAATTAATTATGCAGACAGACCAGTCTCAGGTGTTCTATTGGATGCCAGGACAGGGGCGTGGCGCCAGATGTCTAGACAGGTCCACAGTGCCGACGCCTTCCACTAGCCCAGCCCCGCATGTGCAAAAAAAAACTTACCAGAGGAGGAGGAGCTAGAGACCTAAATGGCTGCGCTGCGACGGAATGGGACTGACTGAAGGAACCGGTTTTCCCCGCCTTTTTATATAATTCCCAGCAAGTGAATTCTCTACAATTCATAAAATGATTTTTAACAATTGCAGTGTATTTGTAAAATTTATTTTAACAATTTCTGGAGAAAATTAAAATATGAAAGTACAAATTTAATTTGACACCTCTGTCACCTGTCATCACATCAATCAGGTCAATGTGTCTGGCGCCAGGGACCTGTCTAGACATGTGTCGCCACTCTCTCCCGCGCCGCATTCTCTCTCTCTCTTTCAATAGCCCCCCTCTCGACATTGAATAGAACACCTGAGACTGGTCTGTCTGCATAATTAATTGCAGTGGTATGGACGCTTCGTCGCTTGCTTGGGTGGGTTCACCGAACCTTGGTGGAGGTACCCGAAGTAGCCTTGATGTGTCAGTGTCGCTGTTGAAAGTGAGAAGACCGGTCGCACTCAAGGCCAGCAGCATGCCCAAGTTCGCACACAAACCTCGCACCACAGACAATGGAAACCCAGACGTATCACTGCGCGATGCGTAGGGCCCCGTCACATCCTGCCTCTAGCGGAGAATCGAGGAAACACGCAGTCTCGCGCTCGCCTCGCCAGTCGCTAGCATGGTCGGCGGTCGCTGGCTTGCAATTAATTGCAGCACTAGCAGTTCAACTCAACGCCAAATTCTCGTCTCATTCCTCCTCCACAACTCGCGCGGTTCACCGATACCGTACTCCCTACGACTACCCGTGCATCCATCTGCCTGCGGACAGCATTTATTTTTCATTGTGTGATTCTAATCACATTGATGATTTTAATCACATTTGCAACGAAGTTTAGCAATAAATTAAACATGGTGTTCAAAAAAGGTGGGGGACATATTTTACCTAGTGGTTCCTTTGGTAAAAATAAAGAAATATACTATTCCCCAACTGTGGAACTTCCTCAGCAACTTCACCAATACATTTATAAATCCTCACTTTTAAATTAGGATAGCATAGTTCCTTACCTTTTGCGAAGAAAATTAGATCAAACTTGTGACACTAAACCCCTTTAACAAAATGTATTAATCGTGGTCGTAATCAAATACTATTACGATCCCTTTGATCTCTGGTTAAATGAGATTTGAAATTTGTAATTATATACAAATTTAGAAAGCGTTAATATATCTAATATAATAATTCACGTTGGCATACACAACACTATAGGAACCTACCGAACATACCTAATTTAATATACATGTACTCAAATATTCCAACTTATTTATCGAAATGTAAACGAAATGTATTCATGAATACAATACAAAATAAAATGTATACAAGCCAAAGTATAAAATAGAATATATAACAGGTCGCTACACTATTTCGTTCGGATTTAAAGCCAATTTAAATAAGATAACATATGTTTACTGTAGGATAAACATGGCTATCAAATACAATAATTCATTGTATTGTTTGTATTAATACATTATTTCACAACTTAAACTTATACAAGAGATAAATGAATGTAGAAATAAAACCTAATTTTATATCAATCAAATTAGCTCAAAAATAAATAGTGTATTATTCTGTAATGGATGAAAGGTAAGTTTAATAGCTACTTGAGTAAAGCATGTATGTTCAATGTGCATACTCCATTTAACTATTAACTGGAAACCCCACACAACGGTCTAAATACATACTAAAGCAAAACCACGACTCGAGTGAACGTAACTTCGGTAAGGGTCCTTGAAATACCTACATAGACCATTACACCCTATACACGAGGTAAATACGCGGTATCCACAGATTATTTCAACAACCAAAATAACTTTAGAAGAGGACTTAATCAAAAACATAATTTACCAAATGAATAAAAAATATCTTTGCTGTTTACATTTTGGAAATATACTGTTTAGGTGCAAAATGTGTGCTGAGACATAAATAGTGGTAAGTAGGGACTTGGGTTGTATCGGTTTAAATATTTGTGATGTGGTTGACTATTCTAGTATCGGAAAAACTTACAAAGGAGACAAACTCAACTGCTGGGAGCCCCAAGGGGAATATTAAATAGGTTTCACTGCAACATATTTGTGTTGATATTTTAGAAAACTCTACTTGGTTATACTACACATTTTAAATCAATGTTGTAATCGAATAACCGTGTCCTTCATACAATATAGTTTTAAATTGTACATACCCTACTAAGGAAAATTGTACATACCAAAGTGTAACTTTTCATATTGACCCATTATGAAGCCAATATTAGTATTATGAATTTAAAATTGTTTTTTTTTTTATGAACAGATGCATATTCTTTATCATTTGTTCGTGAAATTAGCAGTTTTGTGTGTCGGAAATCTTTACAAAGGAGACGAACTTATGCATAGAGGACCCCTTAATAGTATTTATAGTATATGTAGATTATTTAAAGTCAATGACTCTACTCACAATTAAGTGGTCAGAAGATGACAAATGTTTCTTTTATTCTAGCTATACAACGCAATGTGGCACTACACAGTGTTGAAAATCATGGAACTTGCCGAAATTGTATGTTTTTGCTAAACAACTTTTATAAAGAAATGTATACATTTAAATTCAAAATAATCTAATATTTTAAATTAAATCTTACCTGTTACTGTTTTATAAACTAACCTCAGTTATACAAGATGGGATTTTGCTTCTGGTGTATATCGTTAGTAGATGTAAACAGGCCAAGCTCTTCTATGACAAATTGCTTTAAGCCAGCTTGAGTTGAGGGCTTATATGAGTTATTGGCAATGTAACGAACCCCTTGTAAACATAAACGTATTAGCTCCATCACTAATTATAGTACCATCACATGAATGTATACAGGGTTGGGCAAATGTGTGGATAACCCTAGTTAACTTTTAAACGCGTTGCAATAGGAAAACCAAACTCGGCACATATTTACAACATAAGAAATTGCACTTTTTCATCAAAGTTACAACTTTGCCCCAGCCCCTAAAATGGGGTATTTTGGGGGCAGCCCCAAATTTTCAAATGTAAACACCTATCATGTGACCCATCATTTTTAAGGGTTTATCAAGGGAAATTGAATGGCGCAAACCAGAGGTCAATATCCCACGCCTAATCAAAATGGCAGCCATTTTAATTATTTAAGATGAGCAATCATGATAAAGTCTAGACACCCCCAGTTAACTTTAAAAATTAAATATTTTAATACTGACCAAAAGGTGAATTCTCTTTTTTCATAAAGGTATGCTGAGTTCAGTTTTCCTGCTATAAACTGTTAAAAAATTAATAGGGGATATTCCAAAATGGCTGCCATTTTGATTAGGGGTGCGATATTGACCTCTAGTGTGCGCCATTTAATTTGTCTTGAGAAACCATTTAAAATGAGGGGTCACATGATAGTTGTTTACTTTTAAAAATTTGGGGCCGCCCCCAAAATACCCCATTTTGGGAGCCGGGTACAAGTTCTAAAGTAAATGAAAAAGTGCATTTTTTTATGTTGTAAACATGTGCCAAGTTTGGTTTTTCCACTGCCACACGTTATAAAGTTAACTAGGGGTGTCCAGACTTTATCATGATTGCTCATGTTAAATTAAAATGGCTGCCATTTTGATTAGACGTGCGATATTGACCTCTGGTTTGTGCCATTCAATTTCTCTTAATAAACCCTTTAAAATGAGGGGTCACATGATAGGTGTTTAAATTTGAAAATTTGGGGCTGCCCCCAAAATACCCCATTTTGGGGGCTGGGGCAAAGTTGTAACTTTGATGAAAAAGTGCAATTTCTTATGTTGTAAATATGTGTCGAGTTAGGTTTTCCTATTGCAACGCGTTAAAAAGTTAACTAGGGGTATCCACACATTTGCCCAACCCTGTATAATTGGTTAAAGTTATATATGAATGTATACAATAATCATATTGGGGTTTCAGCTGTTTACACAATATTTTTGTATTTACTTGGTTATTTAAGAACTGAAGAAACATTATAACACTACTAGTAATATTTTCTTCAGTCCTTAAACAACAAAGTACATACAAAAATATTGTGTAAACAGCTGAAACCCCAGTATGACCATTGTCTCTGGTGCAATAGAAGAAAACAGTGAAATAGCAGAATATTTATAAAATAGATTAGCCTTTTAATTATAAGGTTTACAAACTCCACGCCTGAAGTAGCTTAACACCTAGCTTAGTAGCTTAGTAGACTAGAAACTCGTGAATGGCAATGCTCACAAATATCCAAACAATCTATTATTGTGTTATTAACAATATATTGTTTTTCTTGTGTTAATTATTTTGTTTCCTTTTTCCACTACTTTAATTGGCTTAATAGACTTCATAAATTATTACATTATTTTTATAACTTAAAACCTGTTTTGCTTAAGACCCATTTATGCTTCACGTGGCATGGTAGCGAATAAATTAATAATTACAAGAGTATCAATTATGATTCAAAGAAAATAATCACTCATCTCAGATATATAATGTTTTATACATCACAGAAGACAGTACATTACAATGTTACACGACTGCAGGTTGCATGTTTCCTTACTTCCGTATAATCACACCTCTCTACGTGTGTAGCCTTAGAAGTGATTTAGTTAAAATATCACCAGTTCTGCGGTTATTCTGCACGCTCAATGGATGTTATGTGGCGTTTATTGTATTACAGCCACTTTCCTCTATACCATTTACAGGTTTTTTCTACAATAGTATATTTCAACATTAAAAATAAACTAAGCTAGATAACGATAATGCTTTTCGTTTAAAGATAAAATATCAAAACGACTTCCAGTTTTTTGTATCTCTGCTACTGTAAATAAGCAGCTTTTTAGAAAGTGCATGTCTCATTTTATGTTAATCACGCAAAACAACATGGAAAACTATATTGTCCAAGGTTTAAAACGTTGTAGCTCCAATACGAGGATGAAGGTTTGGAGAAATAAAGTTTCAATAGTGCAAAAATCATAAAACCGCAATCTAATTTTAAGACCCCACTAAAATACAGGGTGCTCAATAAGGAACTTTAAAGTTAGCCACCATATTGGAAGATGGTAGCCATTTCTAAAACAATAAACTTACTTTTTGAATATGTTAAAGTTTTCTCTTCATGTAACCTAATGGTTTCTCAGGTACTAAGTGTGCATTGTTAAGCTATTCACTTTGTATGTATATGCCATGCTACTACACAGTCAATGGCTTTATCCCTTTGGGCAAGCAACAACATATAAGTTACGTGTTCAGCATTGTAAATGATTCTGCAAAACATATTTGTTGTTCCATATAATATAACGTGACGAGCATATCGGTAAAAAGCTTGTCTTTCATAATTAACCAATGTTCATTTATATACAGGGGGTCCCAAGTAACGTGTCTCAAATTGATTACGGAAAAACGGCTTAATCTAAAAGGATGAAATAAAATTATTTCCCGCTAAATTGACCCCAAGGAATAAAGTAAAAATATTTTTTTTCGATACAGAGTGTGCCAAAAACTGAGGGTCACTAGTTCAAATCTTGGAATTTTCTAATGTAAACATCTGTCATGTTATACATCATTTTTAAGGCATTTAAGAGACAAACATTTTGGGGAAAACAGAAATTTATTATCTTTTTCTGTTTTAAATTGGTGGCAGTTTTTTGAAGTTTTTAATACTCTGTGTTGACTTGGGTCATAATCCGGTGGTCAATAAAATAACTATTTTATTGTGAGGTGAATAAATTTAATTCTTACTAAATTTGTGGTAAATGACAAAATTAATTTTAAATTTGAGATGATATAAAATTGGCAACAGAAGATTTACTTTAGGTACCATATTAAGACTTTTTTCTATTTATTACTACAATACCAGCTTTGAAGAAAAATTATACAACACACGAATTAATTAATGTTTTAAGTTTGTTCAAAGGGAAAAGTGGCATTATTTGTAGGTTTCTAATGGCTATACGAATATTAGAAAATGAAAGTAGCAGTGGAAATTAGAATACTTGTTCCTTCCCATATCCAAGGATGACAGGGGATAAGCATAAAAATTAATACTCTTCAAGTTTCGAAAAAATATCACTCCATTAATACATTGATTTTTACAATGATTATCCTCAACAAAGGGACCTGTAGACTGGACAAAACCAACTGTTCTCTTATTGAAAAACAACGTGTGGTACAAGGAATTGTATAAGAACGTGCTGCTTTGTCACGTACAACTTCTCAGCCTATTGTGACGGTCTGTTTCCAAGTTGAATCCAACAAATATGTCCACTGTTGTTGGACGAGACCGAAGAATCATTCCTACACAATTTCACTTTGTATGGAACAATAACACGGGAATTTCGATTGTAGATAGCCCAACTAATGTTGAAAACTCTAAGTGCCTCTAGGCCTCTGGTTTAATGCCTGTCATAATACATTTGATTTAAATACTCTACTACACAAATTAAGAAATGTTTTGAAAAAAGTAAAAATTTTAATATAGTTACATATTGCTTCCTTTTCGTAAAAAACGGAACAGATTTTTAACATTATAATATTATAAAGATAGTTTCGGTTGTATAAACCAACTTACAAACGTTGATAAAAAAAAATGTTTTCTTTTTACATTGCATACAAATAAACTCCTAATAAAATGCCAAAGATTCAAAGATGTGATTTATGGAGAGCGGAAAATAACTGTTCAAGAATGTGAGCACGTAATACAACAGTGGTTATTTAAAGAAACAGAGCGTTACAATATTTAAAAAATCTTTTCTTTGTGGCTTAAAAAAAAGTAGTCAATAATTGTCTGTTTTATTTTATTTTAAATATTATTTTTTTAGTTTAGAAATGTTTGAAACATTTTAAGGTTGTAAATCAAACCTATTTTAAACATAGTCAGGATTTTACCGAATGTGAAGATGGTTGTATCAAATTGCTTTTGATCTACAAATTGCAAACGGTTCTTCCTCTAAAGTGTCGATGATTAAAGCAACGTGTATCCTTTTATGATATACCCTTCAGAAAACCATTCCAGACTTACTTTTATAATATTTGCTTCTATTTTCAAAGCTAGACAAATACTTTACTGCAATACCCTCTTGTACGATACTTAGAAGTCTAACAAAGTTTACTAAACACTGTACACCAGCTCCATCGATTGTAATTAACATTGCTCCTCAATTACCGACATTGTCACTAGTGATGGATAAACTAACATGTGATGGATCAGCGTGAGGTAGAAAAGCCAATTACATCAGCTGTCATGACATTGATAAGCGCAATCAGTGTCACGTGGTACATTGAGGTAGAATAAATCAAGAAATCAGCTGTTGTTGATCGCAATGGTTAATGATAATTTGTGTCGTTTAGACTGACGAGGGACTACCGCGTGTGTGTTTGATATTGCTGTGATTTAGAATATTAGATGGATATGTTACTTTAGTAAAAGTTAGTATATTTTCGTTTGTTTTGCGTTTGATATTATGGTGGGGATTTTCTACAAAAGTAAAAGATTACGATCTAATTACGATGGAGCTTATTCATTATACATTTGTAACTGTAATTTATAGGTGGCTTTCACCATTAAAATACATTCATTGTATCAAAACAAGTCTACGAAAATGGTTAAAGTAACTTCATACGTTTACAAATGCTTATTCGTATAAAAATATCAATTCGTAAGAAGAATTTAAAACTCGAGAAGATACTTGCAGTAAAAGATTAAACCACGTAAAATTTAAAATTATATCTTAAATGTAAAGATCAGTATTTTGTATGCATTGTAAAAGCTTAAAATTTGTCGTTTTGTGTAGAGAAGCAATATGTTTAAAATTTAGGCATTGTTCTTTGTGCAGAATCCCACAAGTGCCCTCTCACTACGTGCTTAGTTTCTGAATCATCTTTTAAGAAACATCCAAAAAGGGTTTTATCCATTGTTAAGCCGTATAACTTTCATGACTTACCTGACCAACATTAATGTAACGGGCAAAAGTAATCTCTAAATAAAATAGAGTTAACTGAATCTACCAATATTGTAGTCCTATATTTTTTCTTATATTTGTTTCAGTCTTTGACATCTTAATATAAAAAAATCAATACGAGTATAAACGTTTATTTACCCAAGTAAATCGTATCCAGACAATTTGGAAACACCCTGTATATATATTTTTTATGTGTACCTGTCAAAAGACTAGAGTTATTTTATTAATCAGCGTAATCAATTCTTAATAACATACCAAGAATTTCTCAGAAGTGACATAATTAAATAAGGAAGCCCAGAAATATGTAGAAGCAGTAAAAGTAGACGTTTCCATTTCTCAGCCTCGGGAATGTATTTAACCCATTTTTCATTTAATATCTGACTTTATTGAGGAATTATACTTCTAATAATGACGACATGGTTCTTTTAGTAATGTAATAAGCTTTTTTTACATCGCAGGTATAATGAATCGACATTTTAAAAAAATGTTTGAACTCATCTGTTTATTAAAATAATCAACTTTGCACTCTACCTTTAATCAGGAATTATTATTAAGAGGTTTAATTTTAAAAAATGCTATCGACATAAAATAATTTTTTGCAATTAATTCTAAAAATAGGTAGTCGTGTATTTAAAATTCCAGGTACTGTATTTTTATGTATCTGTAGATTCAATATTTATACGAATTGTAAAATAACTTTTTTTATAGAGTTTTATTTTTTGTGTTACAAGACTTAACTGCAATGCGTTGTTAAGGCCATAACACCTTCTACATACGACAACATAAATCTTGGCAAGTGCTTGTGCTGACGTTAAGCACACTGTTAAGTTACGTAACACGTTTAACGATCGAACAAAATATGCCTTTTGTAATTTTATCAGTTACTGTAAATTGTGTTCTAGCATTCTAATGGGAAACAAAAATAAGGAAAGTAATTTTACACTATTAATATTGAAACGGTTTAAATAATTTTCATTCGTTAACGTATTTCAGTTATGTTTATGTGTTTTAAAACAGAACAACACTTCGTTTATCAATCATTTATTTACGTTTCATTCCGATAGTAAAACTAACACTTAATGCAATAGGAAATAAAAGTTAGAGGCAAGAGTAAGAGTATCACACAGTATCTATAAAAACCAGCAAAAAAATAAGCATAAAAAGTATTTGATGTTAATTTCTAGTTATTTATATACACTGTTTTATATTGTGAAAACATGTTTTGTTATAATCACTTTAGAAGAAAAGGTTGACCGTTCTTTTATTAAAGACGTAAACAACTTGTGGTATAAGGAGTTTCATTAACAGAGTTCAGTTGTTACTTAAAACCACCCGACGATCTATTGCTAATTTTACTTTACGAACAGATTTACGATGAGGTAGAAGACGGTATTGCTGTACTGAATTTGATTTAAGGTTTGGTTAACAGCACTTATTTACAGTACCACGGTATTTACAGGTTTACCTATGTATGCAGAAAATATGTTACCACTTTCGCTTTTGAAATTTTTATGATTTATGATATTTTTGAAATGGACATTGGAAGCTACATACGGACTCAGTTAGTTTACTTTCATAATACAACCATTGGTTTATTTGTTTAACTAGCCCACAGATTGTTAAAAAACTGGTACAGTTATGTGTTCAAAATTGTATTACAACCGAATATGGCAATTCGTACTTTTAATGTCTGGTATTTCCGTACGGAACCAATCGAATGCTTTAATTTTAACGAAAAAAATATAAATTAAACAATTTCATTTTTTGTGATATGTAAGTGATTCCTGATTTTATTATAAAGTGCACGCAGTGGTATTTTAATTTTATTTATTGACATTTAAAACTTGTATTGAAATAGCGAAAACCCTTTAAACAGTTTAACTCTTTCTACAAAAACTGTCAACCAAAGTCTCCATCAATCTATATTTAATTATCATCCCTCTCGAATGTTTTATATATGCTTTATATGAATAAATACTTATTCTATACATCAATAATTGAAAACTTGCATTATATTGTATTCTGATTCTATTATGTAATCTTAAATAGATTATAATTGACATTATAGACGTAAACTAACATAGTTCAACACTACCTCTCTTTGTAAATATGGATTTTCCCTCTTCAAAAAGAAAGTCAAGTCTAACTACAAGTGTTGTAATACGTGCTCCTCTAATATTGGATTAGCCTTGAGAATAATATAGATTTCAATACAAGTTTATTTGGTTTACAAACAATAGATTCATGATGTCTTACCGAATTGCACATTGAAAAGATTATGTATTATGATTGTAATCTTTGTGTTTTAAAATAACTATACTCCCCCACTATGAACCCTAAACTATGAGGTAAACCGATGTCCATAGGTGTAAAAACTTCTTCTTAAAGCCAAGCGAACTAATACTAAAACAGATAATATTAATTTTATATAAATTTTAAAGACAAAGACGTTTCTTGACATTTATAACCAAGGAGGAAATGTCCAATGTGACGTGTACAGACATTAGTTGTTTTAATTATACTTATATACTGATAATAGCTAAACCATAGATGGTTTATATGCTAAATATGCTAAAACCTCTTCAAAACCACAAACTAAATTCCAGCCACAACTTCTCAAACTTCTTCTTGCAGTTTAATAATAAAGTTTCTGACACCATGTTGAAAATTTATAGCTTGAATTATTTACATCAACAGTTTAATTAGGAGGGAAACTTGTTCACCCACTTGTTTATACATTTCGTTACATATTTATTTTGTTACTTTTGGTTACAAAATATTCTAGTTAGTTGTCTATACACTGTACAGACCAGATCTATGTTTTTTTCTGAACTAAATACATTTTTCTGTGTATACAAAATCTGGGAAATGACATGAACGTGAGAAAACAATTCAACACGAAATTAAAAACAGTGTATCGCTTTGAAATATGTATATATATTTAAAAAAAAATGAAATATCTATACGGAATAACTCACGTTTTAATAGTTTCCCAGGAAAATATATCTCTACCCTTAGGAAAGAAAATAAATACATATATAGCCTACCTTGAAAAATGTTACATTTAGTCTTACTCGACTCGGTAGATTTAGACGTTACAATAAAACTATGCCTGGAGGAATTCCTAATATTGGAAGCTTTTAAAGAAAACTATCACGTAATGTGAACAGTGCTTATTAAACGTCGAGAAGGAAACTGTTTCTCCTAACAATGTGTTATGGAATGTGGTCCAGGAATAAACACTGCAAATAGTCTGAGTATGAAGCTTAGTAGTATAAACATACTCGTCATACTCAGTTAATCAACTATCTGTTTCTTTACATAAATTAGTTTAAAATGTCAATTACGTATGATCGAGTGGTAATTTTAACAATGAGTGGGCAGAGGTCAATTAAAATTACCAAACTGAGATGTCCACCAAACAAAATATTTTGCTTTTGTTTAGGTTGTCACAGATATTTCCACTGACCTTTTATGGCTGTATTAAGGAATCACACGGATTTAAAATCCTCCATATGTATTTTTATATAAAGGGCAAATTTAGACGGGATGTCTAAAGGAATTTTCTTGATTGATTAATCAAAGAAAACACTGACTACAATAGATAACTTGGAAATACATGGATAGTCCAGCTTTTCATTCAAAAGTTCACCGGTTCGAAACTGTGAAAAATCAGTTGCTATGATTTGAACCTGGACCCAACTGTCCTTGAACTTTAGTCATTACCTAAACTACACAGACCCACTCCCTTCATTCTGCACCCATATCCAGCTCGAAATACGTACCTTAAGAGTGCATCTCTGCCCCAAAAAGTTTAAATTAAATTTTCGCAATTATTTATATTTTACATGAATACTGTATACAACTTTTAAACTTTTTGAAGGTTTCGATATTCAGTGAAGCTGAAAATCCAATACATTGGTATAACTGGCATTTCAGCTTATTTACTTTATCGACTCTTCAAATGTTTGCTAGATTCACAAACGTCATTTCAAAGCCTGTCACTGGACATATCTCTCTGGCCATTCATCGATCGTAAAATCCATTCATTCCAAATAGTGCCGATGTCTATGTTTTCTTGGGTTCATTGATAAAAACGCGTTAAAATTCCGATAGGTAAAGTTTTTTTTTACGAAAGTGTCATTACAAGATATATCTACATTTCGCTAAACGTTTAACAAATATATACTCAGTCGTCAACTATGTTGAGATTTCATAACAACTACAATAAATGTTTGACACCATGATAACCATACAATTTATCTGCAAAAATTAATTGTTAGATAATGAAATAGTTCTTTTAAATATTTGCCAAAAATAAGCAAAACAATAATGCAAATACCATGACTATTATTCATTCCGTAATAAATTTACAAAGGCAGCGATTTACAAATATTTAAACGGAGTTTAATTTTATAACGTCACTTTAAAATGACAATGCAATGCACAAGCAAATGTCTATGCTTCTTGTGACTAAGTTTAAACTAGGTACACTATTACAACTCTTTCAATCAAACTATCATTGAACCAGTTGTATCACTTAGCTTTGTAACTTATGTAACGTCATAGACTGGTGTAGTTGTAGCAGAGGAATTAGAATAATTGTTTGGTTTTAATTCAATGTGTTTCAAAAACAATAATACACTCACGAATTGTGTAACATTTTTGCAACCACTAGGCTACAATACGGTTAGAATCTCAGTTTAACGTTATCTTGTTTACATACAGCTGAGTGGTATATGAACCATAAAAATGACCAAAAAGGAATTAATTAAATGGATTAAAAGAAGGATGTAAAAATATGTGTGATTTTATATCCACCTTAACTTGAAAATACCTTTTAACTTTCAAAAGTGATTTAAAAACGTAAAAATATGACGCAGTCTCAGTGACAACGTGAGGCTTTTACCAAATTAGTCTCGCTCCAGCCGACATTGTAGTCAATGTAGCACACACCTAAGACCATTAACACATTATTGTAAATTACAACCAGTTAAAAGTTCTCTATAACGTACAGCTAAAACACGTCGGTCACCTTTTAACATCGGTTGGTATTCAATTTATTGTCACCGAATCAACTGATAGGGGTTTATTTATCATCTTCAATTGAGCCCTCCTAATTAAAAGCATGGTTAATTACATGGCACATCTTTGACTGTGACAAACCTTGTGTTTCTCTCTATACGAATGCAAGAACACATTACTTCACGTTACGAAGTACACATTTTTTCACGTTACGAAGTACATATTACTTCACGTTACGAAGTACTTCGAGGCCAACAAGACACCTTATTCCTCAAGACTCGCACTGTTTGTAGGAATCAGTTCTTCACGACCTAAACTGCGTCCCGATGAAGTTCGTGCTTCTTCGCAAGGAGAATACCCTGGATGAAATATTATAAACAGGTGCGGGGCCTTTCCTTAAGTCGGCAGTAGATGCAATCAAAATGAATCAAAAGCTATAATTAATACTGTTAAATGGTTAAGTCTTCATTAAAATATACACTTAAGCAACAAAGTATATAATCCTGAATAAGGAAGATAATAAATTGTTGTAACTTCTTTCTATGTGACGCATTTAGTTTTATCCGTTTAATCTGTTACCAAACACACAAATTTTATCGGCTTGAATGTTATTTATAATTGTTTGTGCATTTTATCGGAACAATATCATGGCTATACCTACTAGGTATTATTATTTATACCACGCTATTCACTGCTCTTTTTGTAGCATTTTCAGAACAATAGAGGCTGTTAACAAATAAGGATAAAGACTCTCCACGCACGATAACACATAAGAGTCTAGATAAATTACTTGCTTTTGTTCAGCCATAATGAGCTCAGTAACTCTCAGCGTTACAAAGGACATCTTGTTAAAAAAAAAGATACATTTATTGAATCAAAACATTTGTAGTGCTTTTGAAATAGAAATTTGTTATTACCTATTATAGGACATATAACAGTGGACTTTATTGTTCTAATGACAAGGGGAAACCTCTGTATTTTAGATTATTCTAAGTTAGTCCACAATGATTAAATTTAAAAGTATCTTTCATATTATAATACAGTTTAGGTTTAAATATAAACTAGTGTACCTATTGCTCGAATTCGAGCAATTGTGAAGCATTACAGGCGTTATTTTAAAACGAAAAACGGTCATAATTTCCGATGACTTTATAAAAGTCGACTCAAAGATTATGGAAATACTCATGATGTACACAACAGTTAGATATAATCAAAACTGTTGGTGAATATTTTATCTTTTTTCAAAAGCTAATCTTGTTTTTTAGAGTTTTCTGACAAGATGCAGAAACAAATTGAGTTTAAAATAAGAAAAAAAAAACATTTCAAATACTTTATTTTGACAAATTCAGTAAATCACAATATAAATATTAACAGCTGTTTCATTAAAAAGTAGTGTGAAATTATACATATCTTCATTATGTAAACAAATCTCTGGGGCGGAGCCCCACGGGAATTTACCTCGTTTCTCTTTCGATGGCTCATTTACAGACCAAGCCCTTTCTTTAGACACCTCTTCCGAGTTTCTACGCCCAGCCGTTCTCTCAAATTAGCTATCACAAAGAAAAACAGCTTCAAATTAATATATAGATTTAATAAAAAACATTATTTGATTTTGTTTTAAATAATTGAAGTTGCAATTTTAAATTTATAATAGTCAAGAAGTAACCTGCTGGAAAAAATTTTGATAAGACAAGTATTTCTAGAAACTTCCTTATCACTGGCCCAGATAAAGCACACGCTAGGTCAGGTGGGGGTAGAATGTTCCAGAGCTTACGAACCTATATAAGGGTGCTTCATTAGTACAAGTGTATATAGAAACACCAAGAAGTCCTGGAAGTGGTTCACTCTACTAAATGAAAATGAAGTAGTTTAATATTATTGTTCTGTTCACACAATAAGGAAAAACGCATCACCTCACTAGTGTTTGTAAACCATACTGATTAACCGGACGAGTTGTGCACTGATTCAAATCTAGGGTCAGATGACACACAATAAATAAAACTAACGGAGCGTTTCATGGCATCAGCACAAATTGGGTAGTAAGGGTAGTAAAGCATGAATTGAATCTAGCGTTTCAGCTGTAGCGTTTGTACCGTTTGACTTGCTTTTAGTGTTTAGTTGTTTTAAAGGGCGTATTGCATAGTTTTGAAGGTGACCCATGTTGAATAATGCAGCTATGAGAGATAACCTCACACAGCTTTGGCTAACTACTATAAGTGATAACAGTAAAATTAATTAATTTTCATCACTACATAGAGAAAGTAGTAATTCTTGATAACATCTAATGTAATTGTTTCCCAGGCTCTACTTTTGAGCAAAGGAAAAAACTATCAGCTGGAAAATCACTACGCACGCTAGTGTTCGTTTACAATTGATTTCTATTATTGAAATCAGCAGTTTTTAATGTTTAACAATACAAAATATGAACCAACTGTGCATAAAGTGGCTTTGAAATGAAATGCAATGAATTGAAAATGCTTTTTTTTAGGCGAACTTAGGACCTCATAGTCCTTTCTTGCAGTTTGCTCTTACAGGGTTTGCTGTGTTTTTTACACTTAACGGAACCTGAACTTATACTTCTAATTTTCACGTTGTTATTTAGGCTTGCCAATACCGGTTGCTTTTATTTTGCTACTTATGTTATGATTATGTTATTTAGGACAGATTATATTTTTAATTTTACTGAGGTCTGTTGTTCTGTATGTGAGTATTTTTGCTTCGTGATGAAAAGCATACTTTATGAAATTATGACTTGTACTGAAAGTGGTTTTCCTGTACATGCACCAATTGTTTCCGTCTTCTGCTTCGCATCGTACGTGTAATTGATTTGGTGTTCCTGTGTTCGGCTTTGCATCACACATAAAACTTGAGCACACCCCCGGGAAATGGAATTACTGTTACAATTAATGAAATATACTATTCCCCAACTGTGGAGCTTCCTCAGCAACTTCACTAATACATTTATAAATCCTCACTTTTAAATTAGGATAGCATAGTTCCTTACCTTTTGCGAAGAAAATTAGATAAAACTTGAGACACTAAACCCCTTAAAATGTAT
Organism: Macrosteles quadrilineatus; assembly: GCF_028750875.1. Classification (NCBI taxonomy): domain Eukaryota; kingdom Metazoa; phylum Arthropoda; class Insecta; order Hemiptera; family Cicadellidae; genus Macrosteles; species Macrosteles quadrilineatus. Next base: position 5,167,879 of record NW_026542604.1, on the reverse strand, counting down.
TAATCGTGGTCGCAATCAAATACTATTACGATCCCTTTGATCTCTGATTAAATGAGATTTCAAATTTGTAATTATATAGTTTTAGAAAGCGTTAATATATCTAATAAAATAAATTACGTTGGCATACACAACACTATAGGAACATAACGAACATAATTTAATATACATGTACTCAAATACTCCAACTTATTTATCGAAACGTAAACAAAATGTATTCATGAATACAATACAAAATAAAATGTATACAAGCGAAAGTATAAAATAGAATATACTAGCTGTACCCGCGGGCTTTGCCCTGTTTAACTTCTTAATTTTCAAGATGATCTCGTTCGCATGGCTCAATCACGTCCTGGTTGAAGTTCGTTCGCTACGCTCACTTGCCTTCAGGTTAGCTCGTTCTCTACGCTAACTCGTCTCCAGGTTGAAGTTCGTTCGCTACGCTCACTCACCTTTTGGTTGCAAATTAGCTGTTGTCATAAATTAAAATAAATAATAGTGCTGCACCCTGTTGGTGATCCTTGTAACTTTAATGCTATTGAACATCATAGAACAGAACTAACTTGTTTAATTGAAACAGCTGTTAAGATTCATTTATTCCTTTTAAATATGAAAAATCATAAGGCTAACATGGGAAACTCCAGAGCCACTGGGGCGGAGCCCGAGAGTCCGATCAGAATAAAAACAACTTAGTTTTCCTATTTAATGCCTAAAGAATCGATGTACCAAATTTCAGCCTCCTAGGTAAATGGGAAGTGGGAGAATTAGTGATGAGTGAGTGTGTCAGTGAGTCAGTGAGTCAGTGAGGGCTTTGCCTTTTATAAGTATAGATAACAGGTCGCTACACTATTTCGTTCGGATTTAAAGCCAATTTAAATAAGATAACATATGTTTACTGTTAGGATAAACATGGCTATCAAATACAATAATTCTTTGTATTGTTTGTATTAATACATTATTTCACAACTTAAACTTATACAAGAGATAAATGAATGTAAAAATAAAACCTAATTTTATATCAATCAAATTAGCTCAAAAATAAATAGTGTATTATTCTGTAATGGATTAAAGGTAAGTTTAATAGCTACTTGAGTAAAGCATGTATGTTCAAAGTGCACACCCCATTTAACTATTAACTGGAAACCCCACACAACGGTCTAAATACGTACTAAAGCAAAACCATGACTCGAGTGAACGTAACTTCGGTAAGGGTCCTTGAAATACCTACATAGACCATTCCCTATACACGAGGTAAATACGCGGTATCCACGGATTATTTCAACAACTAAAATAACTTTAGAAGAGGACTTAATCAAAAACATAATTTACAAAATGAATAAAAAATATCTTTGCTGTTTACATTTTGGAAAAATACTGTTTAGGAGCAAAATGTGTGCTGAGACATAAATAGTGGTAAGTAGGGACTTGGGTTGTATCGGTTTAAATGTTTGTGATGTGGTTGACTATTCTAGTATCGGAAAACTTACAAAGGAGACAAATTCAACTGCTGGGAGCCCCAAGGGGAATATTAAATAGGTTTCACTGCAACATATTTGTGTTGATCTTTTAGAAAACTCTACTTGGTTATACTACACATTTTAAATCAATGTTGTAATCGAATAACCGTGTCCTTCATACCATCGAGTTTTAAATTGTACACACCCTATGAGAAAAAGTATACATGACTTATGTAACTTATCATATTGACTTAGAAGCCAGTTATATCATCTATATATTAATTTGAAACTGTTCTTCTTTGTCACAGCTAATTTGAGAGAACGGCTGGGCGTAGAAACTCGGTAGAGGTGTCTAAAGATATGGCTTGGGCCGTAGATGATCCATCAATAGAGAAACGTCGTTAATTTCCTTGGGGCTCTGCCCCAGTGGCCTTTAAATTCCCATCCCATGTTATTCTTAAGGAGGAAGATGGGTTTTTGTCACAGCTAATTTCAGAGAACAGCTGGGCGTAGAAACATGGTAGGGGTCTCTAAAGAAAGGTCTTGGTCTGTAGATGAGCCATCAAAAGAGAAACGAGGTAAATTCCTTTGGGGCTCAGCCCCAGAGGCCTTTAAAGTCCCCTCAGCAGATTTGTTTACATTATGACCATAACTTTACACTACTTTTAATGAAACAGCTGTTAATTTTAAAATTGTATTTCAAAGGTCAAGTGTTATGAGCATTTACTGAAACTGTCAAAATTAAATGTTTACATTATTATTTAAGATTTTAAAATTGATTCTTCACTGCACGGCAAGCTTTTTATAGTTTGAACAAAATGATGAATTTATGATATGTTTTAAATTTTTGTTCTGAAATTTATGCTTTAATGCACTTAAAAAAATGTTATATTATAAAATCAGTTGGACAATTTCAAAGTAACAGATAACTATTCCTTATCGGGTTAGCTTATATTTATTGTAAGGGTTTGCACTTGCCTTTTTTCGTACGTTGAGGATGTGCGCTGTGTTCTAAGATTTGGAATAGACGAAGCACGAATTAGGTCATCTATGATTTGGTGCAGTAGGTGAATTAATGACAGTTCAAGTATTAAAAAAGGGGGAAATAAGGGTTTTTACTTCGATGTACATATCTATCTAAATAGGCCGAACAATGCATCTAAGCCTCAGTACATATAAAAACATTCGGAAATACAACAGTGCCATCACATCTCATCTCATTTGCCAACCAAGCCGGACTAGGTTATGGGTGTGGTTCAGCAAATATTCAAGATTTGTGGTCAAATTCACTACAATTATGGTCCACAACATGGGATGGGACTTTAAAGGCCACTGGGGCAGAGCCCCGAGGGAATTTACCACGTTTCTCTTTTGATGGAGACCATCTACCTTTCTTTAGACGCCCCTACCGAGTTTCTACGCCCAGCCGTTCTCTCAAAATAGCTATGACAAAGAAAAACAGTTTCAAATTAATATATAGATAATTAAATACATTGGTCGATGTGGTAAGAGAAGGAATCAAAATTGCTTGGATCGAAGTAAGAATGTTTCTGAATATTTTTATCAAATACAAAAAAACTGATTTAATATGCTGATGAAATCTATATAATTAATACGCTACATGAAACTTTGTCGGTTGAACTCCTCCGCCATTTCTTAACCGATTTTATCCATTGACATCTCATTGGAAAGAGCGTGTCGCGTAGATTTGCAAACTGGCCTTACATTTTTGAAATAGTCCCTTGGGCTCTGCCCCAGTGGCTTTGAAAGTTCCCATGTTATCCTTATGAAGAACATAATTGTTTACATTTTGGTCAGCTGTTTAATTTAATTGCTGTTATATATTTTTCAATTCAATGAAACCCATCGAGTACATTTATTTACTATTTGAGTTTGTGTAAACATAACCTCCAAGACGGATTTTGTTAGTATGGTTGTACAGTATCTTAAATTTGTGTATTTATTTATCGTTGTTTTGTGTAGCTATGACGGATCGTGTTAGCACGATTGTAACATTTATCGTTGTTTTGTGTAGCTATCATTTGTTTATTTGTTGTTTTTTTTTCTTTTATATGCCTCCGACGTGACGACAACAACACATATAGACAGGAGGCGTAATCGTGATAACGACCGCAGCTCACAGAACAGTGGCGAGTATTAGGCTTAACTCATCACAGTCAGCACCTGACCCTGGAAAATCTCAACTATTAGGTTACAAATGCCCCCTAACACTACCCCAAAACGACTTTTCGTTCTCAATTGGCCCTCTATAAATGACCTGTGTTGCCTGTACAGCGAGGCATTTTGAGAAGGAGAAAACCGGCCCGAATGCTTTAGGTTTATCAATAACGAAGATAAACATAGTCTGAGTTACACACCGGTAATCTTTGAGTTGACTCTTTTAAATTCGTTGTAAATATGACTGTTATTCGTTTTGAAATATCTTCTGTAATATTTGCAATTGCTCGAATTCGAGCAACATGTACACTAGTTCTGTATTGTTGTGACCAATGATGGTGATTCACTTATGCAATCCAATTGCGGTCTGAATGATTTTTCTAAAACAGATGTAACCAGTTATTAGTAATATAGACTCCTTCCGTAAGATGACAGACCAATTATATGAACTCCTTTTCCCATATAGTGAAAGTGGCTTTAACATGAACAAAACTTATGAACAAGAAACAATTATAAGACTCATAAAAAACCTTTATTTGGGCAACTTAAAGCCAACCACGTTTTTGAAGGTTGTTACACAATCTCATATTCATTATTATGCTTATCCTCCCTTAATTTAACTAAGATTTTCACTCTATCATCGCAGTTAGCTGAAGTTACATTAAACCTCAAGAGTAACCGTCGATTTCGACGGGTTTACCCTAGTTATCATAAATTTAAAATGTTTTTACATGTGTACTGGATAGGCAACGAAATAGTAAATGAGCATATACTTATTCTTTATTATTCAAGTATTTTTAAATATCGATCGTGGAATTAGTAGTTTAGTAGTTTAGTGGTCAGAATATAACAAATGTTTTTTTTATTTCAGCTATGCAACGCAATGTGGCACTACACACTGTTGAAAATCATGGATCTTGCTGTAACTGTAAGTTTTCGCTAAACACATTTTATAGAAGAAATATGTAGATTTCATTAAAATTCACAATAATCTAATATTTTAAATAAAAACTTACCTGTTATATAACCTAACCTCAGTTATACAAGGTTATACAAGATGAGATTTTACCTCTGGCATGTATCGTTAATAGTTGCAAACAGACCAAGCTCTTCTATGATAAATTGCTTTAAGCCAGCTTGAGGTGAGGGCTCATATGAGTTATTGGCAATGTAACAAACCCCTTGTAAACATAAACGTATTAGCTCCATCACTAATGATAGTACCATCACATAAATGTATATAATAGGTATAAATTATTTATTAATAATCATATTGATGTTTCAGCTATTTTCACAATATTTTTGTATTTACTTGGTTGTTTAAGGACTGAAGAAAACATTATAACACCACAGTAATATTTTCTTCAGTGCTTAAACAACAAAGTAAATACAAAAATTTTGTGAAAACAGCTGAAACCCTAGTATGACCATTTGTCTCTGGTGCAATAAAAGAAAACAATGAAATAGCAAAATATTTATAATATTTATTATAAAATAGATTAGGCTTTGAATTATAAGGTCTACAAACTCCACGTCTGAAGTAGCTTAACTCCTAGAAGCTTAGTAGCCTAGAAACTCATGAATGGCAATCCTTACGAATATCCATACAATCTATTATTGTGTTATTAACAATATATTGTTTTTCTTGTGTTAATTATTTTGTTTACTTTTTCCACTACTTTAATGGCTTAATAGACTTAATAAATTATTTCATTATTTTTATAACTTAAAACCTGTTTTTCTTAAGACCCATTTATGCTTCACATGGCATGGTAGCGAATAAATTAATAATTACATGAGTATCAATTATGATTCAAAGAAAATAATCACTTATCTCAGATATATAATCTATACTATTATATAAAAATCTAATGGTGTCTGTCTGTATATGTGAAAAACTGCTTAATTGCAGATTTCACAATTTCAGACAGCTGATAGAAAGAGATTAAATATAATATTTTCCATAACTATGAGGTAGGTTTTTTAATCTAAAGTTTTATCATGGATTATTTATTCTAAAACTATGTCAATGAGTATAGAAAAGATTCTATAAACGTTGCTGTATCAACTCCGGCTCTGCTTTGGATTTTTTAAAGCGTAGTTATGAAAATAATGTAATTGGTATGTTTTCATGAAACAGTATGAAAATTACAATGTTTAGGTGGTTTGTATGAATTTGGAGGCATTTTTTTATAATTTCGAACTGCTCAACATGTGCTGGATAAACTTAACATAACTTACACATCACATAGATTTTTTTACTATAGGTAAATTTAGTAATTGTGTTTTGCTACACCAATGATTAAATCAAACTAAGAAAAATATCAAAAAACTTAGCAGTACACAGTGTTCTTTTGTTTCTAAAATCAATTATGTCTGTTACTATGTTTACTCAATGGTAAGTGTGATAATGTAATGAAAAAGGACTATAGGACTAAATAAAAGAACTAATTTGTATATTATGTTGGTCTTTGATATTTTGTAGAGTAAATCATAGATGCAATGAAACATATACCGTATTACTATAAAATTTTATTCGTCCTTGATCTTGATGTTTTGATAATCAATACTTTTGTCTGCCATCTTAAATGCCTAATTTCATGTGTAAATTAAAAATAAATAATAAGTACTAAATATATAAAACAAATGTTTTAAGGGTGTGGATAGGTTTGTTTACCTTGGGGCAGAGTTGAATAGCAAAAATACTGTTGCGCAAGAAATCACAAACTGAATCATGGCTGGTAACAGAGCATATTATGCTAACCTTAAGATCCTGAAATCCAAGCTGATGCCCCGCAAGACAAAGATGAAGCTGTACAAAACTCTCATTAGGCCTGTTGTTATGTACAGTGCAGAAACCTGGTCTCTTTCCGACAGTGCAGAAACCTGGTCCCTTTCCGCATTGACACAAAGGCCATTAGGGTTGAATTTAGTTTGTAAAAGCGTTGGCGAACGTGTATATTTTATACAACAGATGTAAAGATCAAAATGTTTCGATTTCAGGTCCTCTTCCCGTTGCAAAGCACGGGTACAACAGCTAGTGTTTTATACATCAGAGAAGACAGTACATTACAATGTTACACGACTGCAGGTTGCATGTTTCCTTACTTCCATATAATCACACCTCTCTACGTGTGTAGCCTTAGAAGTGATTTAGTTAAAATATCACCAGTTCTACGGTTATTCTGCACGCTCAATGGATGTTATGTGGCGTTTATTGTATTACAGCCACTTTCCTCTATACTATTTACAGATTTTTTCTACAATAGTATATTTCAACTTTAAAAGTAAACGAAGCTAGATAACGATAATGCTTTTCATTTAAAGATAACCTATCAAAACGACTTCCAGTTTTTTTTTTTCTCTCTCTGCTAATGTAAATATAAGCAGAGCAGCTTAGTAAGCAGCTTCTTAGAAAGTGCATGTCTAATTTTATGTTAATCACGCAAAACAATACGGAAAACCATCTTGTCCAAGGTTTAAAACGTTGTAGCTCTAATACGAGTAAGTAGGCTAGGAGAAAAAAGTTTCAATAGTGAAAAAATCATAAAACCGCAATCTATATTTAAGACCCCACTAAAATACAGGGTGCTCAATAAGGAACTGTTAAGTTAGCCACCATATTGGAAGATGGTAACAATTTATGAAACAATAAACTTACTTTTTGAATATGATGAAAAACTATATTAAGTCCTTTATTAAAGTTTTCTCTGCATGTAACCTAATGGTTTCTCAGGTACTAAATGTGTATTGTTTCGCTATTCACTTTGTATGTATATGCCATGCTACTACACAGTCAATGGCTTTATCCCTTTGGGCAAGCAACAACATATAAGTTACGTGTTCAGCATTGTAAATGATTCTGCAAAACATATTTGTTGTTCCATATAATATAACGTGAAGAGCATATCGGTAAAAAGCTTGTCTTTCATAATGAACCAATGTTCATTTATATACAGGGGGTCCCACGTAACGTGTCTCAAATTGATTACGGAAAAACGGCTTAACGTACAAGGATGAAATTAAATCATTTCCCGCTAAATTGACCCCAAGGAATAACGTAACATTTTTTAGCTTCTTTTCCGATACAGGGTAGGCTAAAAACTGAGGGTAACTAGGTCGAATCTTGGAATTTTGAAATATGTTATACATAATTTTAAAGGTATTTAATAGACAAACATTTTGGCGAAAACATAAATTAATTATCTTTTAAAGCGACAAAAATAGTATTCCGTAGATTAAAAAGCTGGCAATTAATTACTTTGTTTCAAGTTAAAGTGCTTGCCACAAACCAAAGTAGAATTTTAGAATATATTTAGAAATCTTTGGTCTAGAAAAAAATAAAAAATAAAATATTTAAACTTTTTGTTTGTTGGCCTTATGCATCATTTGTACCACGCCGTCAAGATTTTTTTTTTACTTGGTGAGGCCAAGCTTTTGTAATTTCTATAATAAATATATTTTAATTTGAATTTTCCGTTTCAAAATGGCGGCAGTCGTAGCCGTGTATCGTGGAATCGTGGTCAATAAAATAACTATTTTTATTGTGAGGTGAATAAGTTTAATTCTTAGTAAATTTGTGGTAAATGACAAAATTGATTTTAAATTTGAGATTATATAAAATTGAAAACACCAGATTTACTCTACCATATTAAGACTTTTTCTATTTATTACTACAATACCATTGAAAAAGAAATTAGACAACACACGAATTAATTAATATTTTGAGTTTTTTCAAAGGGAAAACTCGCATTATTTGTAAGTTTGTTGGCTAAACGAATATTCAAAAATGAAAGTAGCAGTGGTTATAATACTTGTTCCTTCCCCTACTAGGGACAAGATGATAGATACGATTTTCAAATAATCAAATACAGTATTTAAGGGTGGCCAAGGATAAAAATAATAATTAATTATCTTTTAATTGCGACTCTATACCTACATTGATTAATACAATGATTTTCCTCAAAAATGGGACGTTCAGACTGGACAAACAACTTTTCTCTTATTGAAAAACTACTTTTGGTGCAAGGAATTGTATAAGATCATGCTGTTGTGTCATGCACAACCACTTCTCAGCCTATTGCGACAGTCTGTTTTCAAGTATAATCCAACAAATGTGTGCACTGTGTGTTGGACGAGACTAAAAATTCTTACACTATTTTACTTTGTATAGAACAATAACACGGAAATTTCGATTTAAGAGAACCCAACTAATGTTAAACAACAACAACACAAAGTAAGAAATGTTTTTAAAAGGTAAAAATGTAAATATAAATACATATTGCTTCCTTTTCGTGAAAAACGGAACAGATTTTCAACATTATAATTTTATAAAGATAGTTTTGGTTGTATAAACCAACTTACAAACGTTGATAAAAAAATATTTTCTTTTTACATTGCATACAAAAAAACTCCTAATAAAACGCCCAAGATCCAAAGATGTGTTTTATGGAAAGGCCAAAATAACTTTTCAAGAATGCGAGCACGTAATACATCAGTGGTTATTAAAAGAAACAGGACGTTCCAATATTATCAAAGCTTTCCTCTGTAGCTTACAAAAATTCGTGAATAATTGTCTGTTTTATTGAAATTTATATATTATTTTATTTATAGTTTAGAAATGTTTGAAACATTTTAAGGTTGTAAATCAAACCTATTATAAACATAGTTAGGATTTTACTGAATGTGAAGATGATTGTATCAAATTGCTTTTGATCAAAAAATTGCCAACAGTCCTTCCCCTAAAAGTTCGATGATTTAAGCAACATGTATTCATTTATGATATACCCTTCATAAAAATATTCCAGACTTACTTTTATAATATTTTGCCTCTATTTTCAAAGTTAGACAAATACTTTACTGCAATACCCTCTTGTACGATACTTAGAAGTGTGGCGAAGCTTACTAAACACTGTACACCAGCTCCATCGATTGTAATTAACATTGCTCCTCAATTACCGACATTGTCACTAGTGATGGATAAACTAACATGTGATGGATCAGCGTGAGGTAGAAAAGCCAATTACATCAGCTGTCATGACATTGATAAGCGCAATCAGTGTCATGTGGTACATTGAGGTAGAATAAATCAAGAAATCAGCTGTTGTTGATCGCAATGGTTAATGATAATTTGTGTCGTTTAGACTGACGAGGGGCGTTACCGCGTGTGTGTTTGATATTGCTGTGATTTAGAATATTAGATGGATATGTTACTTTAGTAAAAGTTAGTATATTTTTGTGTTTTTTTGCATTTGATATTATGGTGGGGATTTTATACAAAAGTAAAAGAATACGATCTAATTACGATGGAGCTTATTCATTATACATTTCTAACTGTAATTTATAGGTGGCTTTCACCATTAAAATACATTCATTGTATCAAAACAAGTCTACGGAAATGGTTAAAGTAACTTCAGACGTTTACAATGTTTATTCGTATAAAAAATATAAATTCGTAAGAAGAATTTAAAACTCGAGAAGATACTTGCAGTAAAAGACTAAACCACGTAAAATTTAAAATTATGTCTTAAATGTAAAGATCAGTATTTTGTATGCATTGTAAAAACTTAAAATTTGTCGTTTTGTGTAGAGAAACAATATGTTTAAAATGTAGGCAATGTTCTTTGTGCAGAATCCCATAAGTGCCCTCTCACTACGTGCTTAGTTTCTGAATCATCTTTTAAGAAACATCCAAAAAGGTTTTTATCCATTGTTGTGTTTTTATCCACCTCTAAATAAAATCGAGTTAACTGAGTCTACTAATATTGCAGTCCTATATTTTTTCTTATATTTGTTTCAGTCTTTGACACCTTAATATTAAAAAAAACATTACGAGTATAAACGTTTATTTAAAAAAATATCAGACCCTACTGGGAATCGTTTTATGTTGTATAAATACAAATATTTGTATTTAACCTTAAGTTTTATAATACTTAATTGACAATGAAAAAGAGCACATGGACTCTGTACCATTGGATTTCAAAAATTTAATCAGATTTGACATGTACGTCAACGTTACTATTGTAGTGCGTCACATCACAAATTCCGAAGTTATCTTCATCAGTAGCCTGAATGACGTCATGTTGTCGATTGACTTTGAACGGTGTCTCAGTGTTGTCACATTGCATCCACACTGTTGTCACAGTTTAGGTCAATACTAAATAAAATGATAAAATGTTATCATAAGCACTTGTTAAATAAAATCAACATTGATACCATACTAACAGAGTACCCGTCCTCCATACAGGGTTGGTAGATATTTTTAACGTGCTTATAGCAATTACCCAAACTTAATATTTGCGATGAAAAGACGTAAGGGGAAAATGTCGTTCTTCAAATTGACTGTATGATATAGTAAAACATCTACAAAGCTTTAACTTTTTCAATTTTTTATTTCATGTAAGTGGTGAAACTTACTGACTTACTTTACTAAGTACTAAATATGTAGCTGATACACAAATGAAAATACTTTAATGATAAGATTTAATTTTTAAAAAGGTACTCTGACATAAAAGATTGCATTAACTTCAAAGCTCTACCTTTGAAGTACCGTAAATAGGTAAAGGAATCTTTACGATCTTGGCTAAAAAGGTACTTATGGTTTGAGTAAAACCATAAGTACCTAATATTGTTACCCCATTTGCATTAATGAAAATTCAATTTAAATTATTTCTCGGTTATTTATTTCACTTATAATTTTTCAAATAGAAAAATAATGTTGATTCATAGTTCAACAAAAGAGCAATGAATATTGGATAAAAATTACTTTATCTCGGGATTCAGTCAACTGTTGTGGAAGGATTTATGACTAACAGACTGCATTTTAATCACTTTCTCGTTCCTAATAAGTCGAGCTAAAGCTACGATTACATCTGTTACACTAGACACATTTGCAACTCAAACCACATTATTTTAAAATGCGTCATTTTACTTTATTTATTCTTTGATTTTTATTCTATTTATTCTAATAATTTGAAGAATATTTAAGGATTCGATTGACAAGCGTTCTTTACTTAAACCCTACAAACGGCTGACGCAAAATCTGTCCCTTTAAATTAGTTGTAGACAAAGAGAAGTCGGATTGAAGCTTGCAAAACATGTCTTTCCAATTAACTTCTCTTTGAGAACTAACTTCTGACGGCCTACTCCCTCGACAAGCCTACAATGACAAGTTCCTTCTCAGAGTATTTTTCAATATCATTTTTATCAGTACAAGGAAAATACATAAGGCAATAGTTCATACAGCGTTGTAATGAAAAAAAAAACACAATGTTTTCGCTCTAATAACCCATGACATAGTGGGCTACTTTAAAATCCTTTAAAACCTAATGAAATATTATGAGCTATGACACTAAAAGTGATTGGTGCTGAGACACCTTTCATACTAGGATTTACCTATTTTTCTTAAATTGTTTGACCAGTTGCTGTTCTTTGATTTTAAATTATATATCGAGGAACAATATCAAAGGTATCTTTGATCGATCAATAATCCGTATTGACTGTGTTTCAATAATCTTCTAGACAGTGAACAAAGCAGTAGTATAGGTTTGGGTGTTACTAGCCTCGTATAGTATAGTGGGTAGCGTCTCGGACCTCTGTGAAGGACGGGTTGGATTACCGGCACATCCTTAAAACGGGTTTGGACCGCTTTACCTTAAAAGTGATAATCTAAAATTAGATTTTACTCAATTTAAAATGCCTCTGGCCTATAAAAAACAAAAGACAATAACGAAATCAAAACAATCTTTACTGTTAGATTACGAAATAAATCTCGAGATTCAAGACAGTAAATTGTTTAAATTTTGGCGTTGTCAACAAAACGCACGAAACCTCAGAAAAGGCACTGAATAAGCCAATATTGCGTAAGCCGGATCCAGATGAAACATAGAACCGATAAAGAAAGTGAATAGGGTTCTTTTCCTTCCTACATCTCAGAAGTTTTTACTTTTAAGACTACGAAGGAGTAAATTTTCTCTTCCAAATCTACCCTTGGCATTTATTAAAACATATTTGTCAACATATCCTATTCACCTAATTCACTGCATTTAATTTCGAAGTAGATATATAACTATGTAATATTACATTTTTAAGTACGTTGTGAAATGTGTAAATATAAATATACAGTATGTAGAGTATGCTATATTTCAGTTTTAATATTTTGTATACAGTAGAACCTTGATAAAAGACTCTCATACAAGACTTTTTATCAAGGTTGACTTCTTATCGAGGTTTGTAATAACATGGAATTAGGGGTAAAATCATTTTAAGGGGATTTGAAAATGACACTTGTTATCAAGGGCGACTTGTTATCGAGGGTCTTCTTATAATATCAAGGTTGTACTGTAATTCAATTTGTATCAAATTTGTTGATATAAACGTGTGGTGAATTGATCTACTGTCTTATATTACAAGGCTTGTCAAACACAATATAATATTTATTATAATAACTAACCAAAGATTTTTATTAATATTGTGATGAGGTCAAGATTGTTTGTTTATTATCTGGACGGTATATTTTAATGTATAACAAACGTATATGTGTCGAAAATACCTAAACGTAGATGTAATATATTAGCATTTTTACAATTGCAGTAAGATATAAAATTTAAAGCAAAAATCTGAACTCAGCTAAAATGTAGATATTAATATTCTTATTATTTCAGCTTCTAGTTGTCTCAAGAAAATTCAACATTTTTGCGGTTGTGGCTGTACGCCAAACGGTACTACATAAGTTTTGCACTAGAAATTAACGACTATTCTCTGTTGTTGAAAACAGTAAACAAGTTTTCATATGAGTCACTAGGTATTATTTTAGTGATGCAAATCCATAATATTACAACGGACTGGATTAAATGTTTGAATTTACAAGGAAAGACAGGATGAACTATGTTTTCACTCTTTTATAAGCTTTCACAAATCCAGGAAAATAAAAAATATAATTTGCTAAATAAAATTATTCAGGCATATCGTTTGATATGCGAATAAAACGGTTTCATCAAGGAGCTCGACACTTTAGATTCTGATTAGATCACACTATATGCTACTTAGTCTTAATCACCTAAATCTAAAGTCCAATCTAGTTCATACAAAAACAATTGTTAAGAATATACTAAGCTATTTGTTGTCGCTCTGTTTACTGTGTCATAAGAATATGGAAGAAATATATACAATTTCTTTTAAAGATTTTAGTATAAAATTAAACTATTAAAAAAATGTAGAAAATCTATTGACATGGTTTCCATTAAACAAAACATGGCCCATTTCCCCCCAAATGATGTAAAAAATCTGTTATAAATCTATTAAATATTGCATAAAAAACTGTACTTTTCAAATACATTTTTACATAATGATAAGCACAAATAATGTTAATTTATTACTTTAAAAGTTTTTTATTTGTAAAAATTTGTCAATTTTTTGTAGGTCTAAACCAAACTGTAATATTTATCGAGGACGAGAAAACAAAGAATAAAAATCATCAAAACTTAGGCTTTTCTTTGTCGCCTACAGCTTTATATCAATTGTTGTACTGTACTGTGATACCGTTTGTCGATGAACAAATATATTTCAACAATTACTAAACACCCGAATATGCTTTAAGGTAGGCGTCATATTCAATCAAGTAGTTTGGCACTGTTCTTGTGTACCTTCCATTAGTGAAGCTGGCAACGACGTGATTTACCACTTCATACATTAACCGCACATTAAAATGACTTTAATAAAGGTTTATATTATCTGATTTACTTTTCCATCAACTTTCTTGGCCTTATTACTGATTCGCATTTAAATTCTGCATAATCATAAAGCGAAATTGTAAGTAAGGTATCCTTTTCAACCTATGGAATTTGTAAATTACCTTATTACGCTGTCATCAATGTATTACTTACAGCTTACTATGGTTGCTTTGCTGTACCCACCCATATGTTGATCTGGAAATACTCACACTGAATACATATTCATCCTTCAAAACGTGTAGTTAGAATTATCTTCTGACTAAAGAGGCGACATTTGTGTAGGAAACCCTTTAATAAGTATCACATATCAACATTTCCACATATAAATCCTCGCATATTTTTGAAACTCTTTATGTTGCTCAAAAATCGTTTTAATCTAGAAAAGCAACTAACTTACTCGTTTCGCTAAACACAGAATTTTCCTATTCCAATACACAGAAATACATTTCTTGGAAGAAATATTTGCCACTATCGTGGCTTATAACTTTATAAATAATATGCATTTTATTGTTGTGTTGGCGGTGTGATACATAATGCATCAAAATAATGGTAGCACTTTTTCTTTTGTAAAGCAGCAGAAGAAAACATAATTTAACGTGCTAATTTAAAGAGAGAAAAACTGGACGCATTAAACATTTTGGGAACTATTTAGATTTAAGAATGGCAAACATGACGAACAAATATTTTATAGATTAATATAAATATAAAAAAATAAACATGTATGTTATTTATTTAGTCAAACCTACGTTGTACCTATATTGTACAGTTTACTGTTCAACAAAGCAAACATATAATTTGGTACAGAAACAAAACCTGGGTCAATTATCTCCAATCGGATTGTAGAGTAAAAAGGAATCACTAAATACCGCATCTTAGACAAAGATTAAATAAAACAGCAGGAAAAGTATGAAACAGGACCAATATAAGGTAAAGCCACACAAATATTACCCTTAAGTCAGCCCATAAAATACTTTATTCTGAAGCTGATTAACAATGTGTAAGAATTGATGACTGTCTGATCGCAAGTGGATAGAGAATCAATACCAACCCAATACAACCTCAGGAACAAATTGGGTTGCGTTGTTCGGCAGAAACAGGTATTTAAACTCCGTTCAAAATTAATTACCTCAATCTCCGATGCTCAATACAGATTCTCAACTCTTAGATTTTTCATTGAACCTGTAGTTCAGTCCGATATTTATTCTTTAATTATCATAAATGGATTTTTTAGATTACTTTATCGTTACAAAATTAAATTTGAAGAATGAAAGTGCCCTCACTACGTGCTCAGTTTCTAAATCAACTCCCACATAACATCCAAAAAGCTTTTTGTTACTTTCTAAGTCATTACACTTTCGAATTAAATCCTGGTCTGGTTCTAAGATCCGAGCTAGCAATCTCTCTATTTTATTGTTATTTTAGCAAACCTTTAGATTCCTAGATGAGATTGAAACTTACATGTTACATTGAAATAAATATACCAATATACTATTTAAAACCACCAATATACTATCTTGACTTTTATTTATTAATTTTTTTTTAATAATTACTAATAACTACAAATATTGATCGAACAAAAAGATTAGCTTTTATGAATTTGTTTTAAGTTTGTTTTTCATGAATGTAAGATTCATGAAATCCCCCCCCCCATATGAATCTTTCAGGGAGAAAAACGGTCCATCGGTTACTATAAAGTCGAAGGTTGCACCACATATTCTAAGCTGTCTCCACCAGATATATGACGTCACGTCGCCGTTGGCTGTCTGCTGACATAGAACATAGTCTCAGCAATGTTACAGCATTACCTCAACACTATAAACGTTTTGTTTCACTATGCAGTTGTTGGAATAAAATTATTCTATCATACTGTAACTTTAAAATTCAATTCATCCATTTTATGTAAATTATTTGCTTCGTGCGTTTTGTTCGGCTAAAGTTTAACTTGTAACGATACATTTTAAGCACAAAACATAATTTAGCTGAATGCGGAAACTCGATGGCGTCATATCATATCATAAGACCTTAAACTACAAATACAATAGCTGGAAATTATTACACAAATACACACCCTTCACGTTGTATCAAACGTCTGGTTCTTTTGGATGTATCTTCAGAATACAAAATTTTATGGTTAGTTGTAATAAATTTAATCGAAAATATCTCCTAAAAGTTCAAAAACATTTTTGTACTTCGTTTTGAAATTCCACAGAGGTTGTCCAACACCAATCATAATTTTGTTCATTTGGTAATCATTTTGTTAAAAAGATTTTCCTTTCTCACAGTCGTTATGAAAAATTCTGACATATAAGTCTTCTTTGTAAATTTGAGAGAGCGACTCCCCAACAACTCATAATAAATTGTGAAACTGAAAGAACATTTATTTTATCTGTAACGTGCCGTTTTTCCCGCTCGGAATATATGCGCTATTCAGTAGTTAAAGCGGGAAAGACGTCACCAACTCTCGCCAGCGGATCGCTCAAGTCGGCGTGCTGGGAAGTTTCCAGGGTTCAGATAAAAATAATTTATTTAATTAAATCAACAACCTAGCACAGGTACAGATTTGTATTTACGCAAGAATGTAGTGTGAATCAGGTGTGAACTCAGTACCGGTAACCAACAACGCTACTGTACCATCATCATCGTTCACACCTGGGAACAGCTAATTAAATTAAATTTAAAAATAATGAAAAACCATCCAACGAAATTTTGAAACAATTTAATGTTGCAGTTTCGTCAACCTCAACACTTAGAATATTTCTTCTGAATATACTTAGCGTGCTCCACCCGACCTCGTGTTTGCACGACCTGCAGAGACGGGTTCAACTTTGCCCGCTTTGCCGCAGCAGTTAAACACCTACTGAATATCCCGGCAAAATACCCGCTATAACCCCGTCTCCCTCAATATATATTGTAAACACAATATTAAACGAAATTTGTATCCCTAAAACTCTTTATTGCCACCCACGGGAGCCCTAGCATACGCTATCACGGGTTTCAACAGGTTCTAACACCCAATAAAGGATTCTAAACAAACTAATAAAGTGAGGGTTTATCGCTAAATAATAAAAAATAATAGTAAACACTATTAAGACAAAGCCGGCGAATTACCTGTATACTCCAGGGATCTTCACTGACACACTAAAGCACACGTTTAGCAAAATCACTAAAGCAATCACTCTTTCAAAGCAAGACACGTCCTAACACTGGAAATCGCAGAATTAGAATGTCGTCGCATCCCTTGCCCACAAGGGATCTTCACTACTTCCCCCTCCCTAATCCTCTAGGGATGGGGAATCAGCTGATTCAATTACCAGCTGATCGGTGACGTCACGAGTTCAAACTTGGCGCTGTCACAACACAACGCCAAGACAGCCGACTAGTAGTACAGGTTATGTTGTTAATGTTGTTATTCACCTGCGCCGACTGTGAAATTATACGCGGAACTTAAATATCATTGCTGGTTTAAACAAAAAGTATAATTTCCACCCGTGACGTGTAGCTTAGTGTGCGACAAAGTGTATGCATGTTATGTAGTGATATTGTATTTGTGATCGCGGTTCACCACCCTAGCCTACAACAACTTTGACCGTACTTCCCAAAGGTGTATATTAGGCATGGGGGTTACACGGAAACGGTTTATCACTCGTTTTGTACACAACGATGCAATACTGTGACTTGTGAATCTCAAAAATAGTGTCTTTAATGATTTTGCCAAAAGTGAGGTTATCCCTACTCAACCCTAGGATAGGCCTAAAACAGCCTATTTACCTTACCATGATAGGTTTACCATTGTCACCAACCAGGTAAGGTATAGGCCTACCGATAATTAAATAATAAATATAAAAACTTAACCCCTCTATAATTTTGACCCATTACACCCCCCTCCTACTTCGGGGAGCAAAAAAAACCAACAAAAAAAAGATTTCATGCCTAGGGTTTGAAAAAAAACTTAAGTCACCCTTTCCACAAAAGGCTTCAGATCCTTCACGTGAACCACATGAGGGGTTTTAGAGCTAACGTCTTCCACCTCATAGACATTCACCCCCCGTTTACCGGTAATCACGCACGGGCCGTGAAACTTCGGAGCCAGTTTGCCTACCACGGCATCCGCTGCGGACGATAGTACGTGCGCTCTTCGCAAAACCCGGTCACCGATCTCGTATGTCACCTCACGCTGCCTCAGGTTATAATATTTGGCCTGGCGTTGGTACGCAGCTTTGAGGTTATGGTGGGTTTGGCTATAGAGCTCCCGGAAGGTTTTGCAACGACCTTCATAGACCTCACCCACCGACGGTTCAGCCTCCTCCCCGGAACTCTCAAAGGACGTCCCATAAATCGTTCTTGGGGGTTTTAACTCCCTCCCAAAACAGAGCATCCCCGGGGAGAATCCGGTAGAGTCATGTCTAGCGGTGTTCACCGCAAACTGAAACTCTTCCAACAGCCGGTCCCACCCCTTGTGATTGTCCTTCACAAATTGGGCAATCATGGTTTTCACAACCCGATTCGGACGCTCAACCGGATTTGACTGAGGGCTATACGGGGCAGTGGTTTGCAATTGCACGCCCCATTCAGCGGCCAGGCTGCGGACTATTCGAGAGACAAACTGCGTCCCATTGTCACAGATCATCACCTCTGGAGCCCCATAACGCAGCAACACCGTCTTCAATTTCTGGGACACGCTCTGTGCGGTTGCGGCTCCTATTGGAGCTAGCTCCAGCCACTTACTGAACGTGTCTTGTATCACCACCAGAAACCGATGGTTATACCGTGTCCTTGGCAAAGGTCCGATGAGATCCACAGAAATTGTTGACCAGGGACCCTTTGGGCGTCGGAAATACATTTTACCGGCGGGTTTCGTTTGTGCCACCTTGTAGGTTTGGCATTGAGGACAACTCCGGACATAGATTTTGACATCTCCCCTCCAACCCGGCCAGTAATACCGAACGGCCACCCGGGCCATTGACTTCTTTACACCCAGATGCCCTGCTGTCGGTAAATCGTGGTTCTCTTCTAAGACAGCTCGCACCCGGTCAGGGGGAACACACATCTTCCAGACTGGGTTTTCTGCATTGCCAAAGGAGCGGTATAACTGTCCAGCCCTAACACAGTAATTCTTAAACCTTCTGGGCCGGTTAGTCACCAATGCGAACATACGTTCGTACCAACGATCTTTAATGAACTCCTCGTCCGGTTCATTATCACCAGGAACGAGTGTAGACGCGCCAGTTTCATCACCTGACGGCATAGAGCCCACTGATGGCTTGTCACCCTCGACAGCCTCACTACCTTCCACGGCAGCCACCCCTGTTGGGTCAAGACAGGCTTCGTCACCCAAATCACTTGGCCCCAGGCCCACTGGATATCTGGATAAGGCGTCGGCTACCCTGTTTAACGTGCCTTTGCGGTACTTGATTTCAAAATCATGTTGCTGGAGCTCCATGACCCACCGAGCTAATCTACCGCTCGGTTCACGTAGTTTCATGAGCCAGCTGAGAGCAACATGATCTGTAATCGCCACAAAGTGGTAGCCTTCCAAGTAGGGTTTAAACTTCCTGACTGCCCAGACCAAGGCAAGACACTCCTTCTCTGTGGTAGAGTACTTGGATTCCTGGTCAGTCAGCAGACGGCTCGCATACGCGATCACCACCTCCTTGCCCTCAACTTCCTGGGTTAAGGCGGCACCCAGCCCCACATTCGAGGCGTCAACCTGCACCGTGAAGGTTTTACTGAAGTCGGGGCAGGCCAATACGGGAGATGAGCACAAAAGCTCCTTCAACTTCCGAAACGCAGACTCTTGCGCATCACCCCATTGCCACTTTGCGCTTTTCTTAAGCAGATGTCGTAGAGGCGCCGACACCGTCGCAAAGCCTTCAATAAAGCGCCGATACCAGGACGCCAGACCCAAGAAACTACGCAGCTTCTTGATATTGGTAGGTATCGGGAACTCACTAATCGACTGGACCTTCTCATGGTCAGTGGTTATCCCCTCAAAATTTACCACGTGTCCAAGATACTTTAACTGGCGTTTGCAGAAGTGGCATTTTTCGGGGTTCAACTTCAAGCCAGCAGCACAAAGTCGGTCGAATACTAGTTTCAGAAGTTCGAGGTGCTCCGCAAAGGTCGTTGACACCACTACCAAGTCGTCAAGGTATGCAAAGACCTTAGGTTCAAGTTCAACACCTATAACCATATCGAGCAACCTCTGAAACGTCGCACCGGCTGAGTGTAATCCAAAGGGCATAACGGTAAACTGGTACAGCCCTCGGCCGGGAACCGTAAACGCGGTTATCGCCCGGCTTTCAACTGCCAGAGGTACCTGCCAATACCCACTCTTAAGATCCAATGTGCTTATGTACTTGGCTTGGCGTAACTTTTCCAGGATTCCATTGATCCGGGGTAAAGGATACGCATCCTTAACTGACGAGTCATTTACCGATCGCATGTCAATACAAAATCGGTAGGTGCCGGATGTTTTCTTAATCAACACCACCGGTGAGCTCCAAGGACTCGTGGAAGGCTCTATCACCCCTTGCTGCAGCATATCATCAACCTCTTGGTCAATTATGGCTTGCATGGCGGGGTTACGCGGGTAATACCGCTGTTTAATGGGCACTGCACCCTCTTTGAGCCGAATTTTGTGCTCAACCAGCGAAGTCAGTCCCGGAACTGCCTCAAATTTTGGCAACTCGACTCTCAGGAACTCTGCCAGTTTCTGTTCCTCCTCTGGTGCAAGAGCGTCAATCGCGCTGAGGTTATTACCACCCGTCTCCATGATCTCAGTAGGCAAAATCACCCTTCGATTAACGCAGATCAGGTCAAGCTCCTCTAAACACCTCATGCCCAGAATCAGATCGCACGTCAAATTCGGGACATAATACGCCTCCCAGGTATGGGCTTGTTCGCCCACCCGGCCTGAAAGCTGGTACAAGGATCCCGCTTCACGGCTCGAACCATCAGCCATTCTCATTACTACACTGACGGTGGTGGGGTTCACACCCCTGTCGACAAGGAGTTTCTGAATTCGTGACCCTATAAGATTGACACTAGCCCCAGTGTCGACCAGTGCTCGGAAGGTTTCGCCAAACAATTCAACCTCCACAAAGGGTCTAACGTCACCCCGGTCGACACCTTCCACGGCTCCCGTGAAACCCTTCACATATTCGAGCCACCGATGCCATTCGTGGGAGGTCGTGCATCGTGTTGCTGCCCCGGACTCGGCTGACCTCTGGGGCTCTGAGTCCGGCCACCGTTTCCCGCACGACATCCGCACCGGTACGTGGTAACGCCCTCCATCTTGCAAAAATAGCAACGCACCCTCTTAGGTTTTGGGCAATGCCTAAAACGGTGGCCACGCTGGTCGCAATTCCAGCACACTAACCCACTCCTTTCCGGGTTAAGCATGGGCCTCAGGTTCTCACCCCTGGGCGCACACCTATTCAACTCCGGCATTGTTCTGGGTTGAACACCCCGCCGAGTTTCAAGACTGGCACAATCTACATTATTTACCACAGGACCGGAAGTAGCCATCGTCTCCCCCTTAGCGCAAGCATCGACACCCTCGGTTAGCATGGGTTTAACCGCAGCGTGGTCAAACACCCGCTCCATCCTACGCTTTGACACATAAGCCGTTTCCGGAACAAGAGCTAGAGACGGAGGAGGGGGAGGCCGAAAAGTACTTCGATCCCTCAAGTAAGCCTCATATTCCTCGGCCCTCCGAGTCAACTCTGGTATTGTAGCAAAGTCACTACGCCGTACCATAAGTTTATAATCGGGCTTCATATTCGTGTAAACTAGGTTTAACTTCTGCTGAGCAGAGAATTCACCACTGCGCCGAATCAGGGTTGATATCGCAGTGAGATAACAGCGGAATGACTCGTTATCACCCTGCGTACGCTTGCGAATTTCCTCGTCAAGGTAGCGTCGGTATCCGGGAGGATAAAACTGGGTTTCAAAATCAGCCAGAAAATCAGCGAAACCAACCCAAAAACTCCTCTGGTTCCGATACCATAACAGAGCTTCCCCTTGAAGCAGCTCTGGCATTGCTCTTAACACCTCCTCATCGCTCAAGGAGTAGGTTTCTATCAGTTCACCAAGCCGCTCAACAAACGAGACGGGATCTCTTCTCCCATCAAATCGCAAATTCCACTTCCGCACAGAATCACAAATCGAAGTAAACTCGCGACTACGCTTGTCAAGCATCGGTTGATAACAGGTAGAAGTAGTAGGCAAAGTTAACTCTCTATTTCGCCTAACCGTATCACCACTTGGCTGTCCAGAAAACCAAGGCGCAGTACTCGGTCTACCACGGAAGTTGTTTTCTCCCACCGGCCTAGGTAGCCCATCTGTATACGGCGTATAGTTGCCCGGTTGTAGGTAAGGACGAGCATCTGACCGGGTTCTCAAAATTGAGTCACCCCACGAGGGCTGAGCCACGCCCCCAAGACAGGGCTGAAGACCTACTCTAGCCGAAGACACCCCGGTTGCAGAGAATACGGGTTCAGGCTGAATTTCAGTCGTTATAGGCCACTGGAATCCGTCACTAAAGGTGACAAGGCTACCGGTCAAATTAAATGGGCCAGTCTCCTTACGTAAACCGTCTACGCTTGACGTCTTTGGTTCTGACGCGGTTCTCAACACCACGGCTAAGGTCTGCCTAACTATGTCCACGTCAGTGTCAGGCGGAAGCCCCAGCATTTCACAAACACTATCCGCAACAACATGTTTGGCGTCCGACCCCACATTCTCGCCTGGGAAGGAGGGAGGACGTTGATCACCCCCAGAAGCACTCTCAGGCATGTAACCAGGTTCATGGCCCGTAGCCGTCACCCATGTAGGCTGTTGGGCTTGGTTAATCATACCAGCCTGAGACAAGAAAGGCCACTGACTCTTAGGGTCCTTCCAGAACTGGCAAAACCTTCTCCTCAGATCATCCACCTTCCCTCGAGTGTCTAGTCCAAACCTCTCCATCTCACGTGTGAGGTCCTCTTTACGCAATTCGTGGATCCACCCCACGCGAGGATCATCGAACGGAGACCTCAAGCCTTCACCCAAAATTGTCGGGTTTGTCCTTGGGATCACCCCTAGAGTCGCAGGGGGTATTACATCCCGCGTGACATTGAGAAGGTTCGCAGTACTACTGGTAGTCACCGTAAAGGTCCCAGCGCAAGTTGTCACTACTACCAGTACCGTGGTAACGGTTTGAGCAACCGACGACTCAACCTCAGTGGTATTCGGCATGACCGTAACACGGGCCTAATCAGATAAAGTCAAAAATAAAAAAATAAAAAAAAATTATTAAATTTAAAAAAATTAAATTCGCCCACGTCTATGTATAGGTGTTATCACACTTAACCCCTTATCACCAGTTATAACAGTTAAATAAAATGCCTAAGTACCAACAAGCTATTTAAAAGTTAAGCAAGTACTAAATTATCTCATCAACACCAAAATAAAGAAAACTAAAATTATACTATACACCCCACAACAATAAATGCAGGTTCAATAAATAAAATATATACAACTGACAATAACTGGTTGCTAAGACTAGCACAAAAGTATCGGCCAAAATTGGCTATGCTACGTGGGCTAAATAAATTCACAACCACAATTTTAAATAACAATTGGTCGTTAACTAGTTTTTCACCACACTATGATGTTTTTGGCTGAATTACATACGTTAATTGGTGGCTGAAAGTTGCGTTTTGCTGGCCATGCCAGCTGTCATCGTAATTTGGGGACCGAGCAGGTTTTTACAGGCCCGGGCCGCAAAATCAGCTGTCCGCTTACTTAAAACATTAATGCATTTTAAATACACAATCAAAATCCATAGTATTGCAATAGAATTGTGTTATTGTCACCGTTGCCTAGCAACTATTTATTTTTATTTTCGCTGATTCCTCAAATTATTTCTTCACATAACCTTAAAGTTGTAGTTGTGTTGACTATCAGTGTGCATTATTATAGTGGTGAATAGTGGTAATAGGGTAAAGTGTGGTGAAAAATAGCGTTCGTACCACGGACCGAAATGGTTTTACAGCTCTCGATCGATTTAAGTTCTCGACTTCGTCTCGAACTTAAAAACTATCTCGAGCCAGCAAAACCTCATTTTCGGCCCTAGGTACGAAATATACTATTACTTGGTCGTTAGTTAGCCTAAAAACAAGCGCTAGTTCCCTCCAACTGATATAAACCAGCTCAACCTAGAGTTAGAATACACTAGGTATATGCTAACTAAAATTTAAAATACAACTCCAGTAAAACTAAGTCCAAATCAATCAAAAAATGTCCCTGTTCGGGCGCCAATGTAACGTGCCGTTTTTCCCGCTCGGAATATATGCGCTATTCCGTAGTTAAAGCGGGAAAGACGTCACCAACTCTCGCCAGCGGATCGCTCAAGTCGGCGTGCTGGGAAGTTTCCAGGGTTCAGATAAAAATAATTTATTTAATTAAATCAACAACCTAGCACAGGTACAGATTTGTATTTACGCAAGAATGTAGTGTGAATCAGGTGTGAACTCAGTACCGGTAACCAACAACGCTACTGTACCATCATCGTCGTTCACACCTGGGAACAGCTAATTAAATTAAATTTAAAAATAATGAAAAACCATCCAACGAAATTTTGAAACAATTTAATGTTGCAGTTTCGTCAACCTCAACACTTAGAATATTTCTTCTGAATATACTTAGCGTGCTCCACCCGACCTCGTGTTTGCACGACCTGCAGAGACGGGTTCAACTTTGCCCGCTTTGCCGCAGCAGTTAAACACCTACTGAATATCCCGGCAAAATACCCGCTATAACCCCGTCTCCCTCAATATATATTGTAAACACAATATTAAACGAAATTTGTATCCCTAAAACTCTTTATTGCCACCCACGGGAGCCCTAGCATACGCTATCACGGGTTTCAACAGGTTCTAACACCCAATAAAGGATTCTAAACAAACTAATAAAGTGAGGGTTTATCGCTAAATAATAAAAAATAATAGTAAACACTATTAAGACAAAGCCGGCGAATTACCTGTATACTCCAGGGATCTTCACTGACACACTAAAGCACACGTTTAGCAAAATCACTAAAGCAATCACTCTTTCAAAGCAAGACACGTCCTAACACTGGAAATCGCAGAATTAGAATGTCGTCGCATCCCTTGCCCACAAGGGATCTTCACTACTTCCCCCTCCCTAATCCTCTAGGGATGGGGAATCAGCTGATTCAATTACCAGCTTATCGGTGACGTCACGAGTTCAAACTTGGCGCTGTCACAACACAACGCCAAGACAGCCGACTAGTAGTACAGGTTATGTTGTTAATGTTGTTATTCACCTGCGCCGACTGTGAAATTATACGCGGAACTTAAATATCATTGCTAGTTTAAACAAAAAGTATAATTTCCACCCGTGACGTGTAGCTTAGTGTGCGACAAAGTGTATGCATGTTATGTAGTGATATTGTATTTGTGATCGCGGTTCACCACCCTAGCCTACAACAACTTTGACCGTACTTCCCAAAGGTGTATATTAGGCATGGGGGTTACACGGAAACGGTTTATCACTCGTTTTGTACACAACGATGCAATACTGTGACTTGTGAATCTCAAAAATAGTGTCTTTAATGATTTTGCCAAAAGTGAGGTTATCCCTACTCAACCCTAGGATAGGCCTAAAACAGCCTATTTACCTTACCATGATAGGTTTACCATTGTCACCAACCAGGTAAGGTATAGGCCTACCGATAATTAAATAATAAATATAAAAACTTAACCCCTCTATAATTTTGACCCATTACATATCATACTGTTAGTTACCAAAGCTTAGGTCTAATATCCAATAATAAACATTTTAAATGTTCTAATATATTGGTTTTGGAACAATCAACCGAACAATTTATGATATTTTAAATAGGTTTGTACTTTGATGGTTCATATCAAATATCTACCAGCATACCGAGTAAAGACTAAAACATTTGACTGTTAATATTCCTGTCTTTTCAGCTTCTGGTTTTGCCGGGACAACACTACGATGGTTGGAAATATGCCAAACAGAACTCTTGTAATTAAAATTTACGATTATTTCTTGTTAAAAACAGTAAATACATTTTGAAAACTAGTCCCAATAAAAAGTATTTTCGCGAAACATAAAGTGATACTTTGCGATTATATTTAGGAATTGATCAGTCATTTCAGTATCATATTACATAACTCCCTCATCACATTAACGGCCGTCCTCCAGCTGTTTTTAACCTAATCAACTAATTAACAATGTAATACCAAAATAGTATATTTCATCACTGTAGTATATTTTATCTTAACGTGACCCTTTTCTAGCCCAAGTTTTACGATCGAAGCCGTGGTCGGAAAATGAGTGAGGGTTGTGAAGATACATTTTGCCTATGTGATGAACTATATTTTTCGTCATATTGCACCATTATTTGAACAAAGTATGATTCAACATTAAAATATTTTTCATATGAACTTCTCAAAATTGACTTCTAACTTGTTTTCAATTTAATTTGCTAATGGAAACAAGTAGTTGATTAGTTAGGGGATTCAACCGTTTAGTCAATTATGATTGTGTTAGTGTATCGATATATCGAACTATTAACAATAAGGCAACAATAAGATACAATTGATTAAACAATCGAAATATACTTTCGATGCATGCGATTGTTTACAATCGAAATTTACAACTGAGTTGACTACAGCTGATTTTTACTCCCTAGGGGCTAAAAACGATTTTGCTGCAGTAAGACAAAAAGAACTTAATACTATACGAAATTTTTAACATTAAGCTAATATGGTAAAAGATGGTCAATTGTTGTAAAAATCCCATGTATAATCCTACCCAAGAAAATCAAGCCCAAAGCATTTACATTAATTTATAAATATTGGATTTTCCACCATTTGAAATTTTTTACCTTGGGAACTATCTAATAATGAAAAAATGTCTTGAAAAGGGCTTATTCGTGTAGATTAATTAATTACCATATTACTTTACATTCCATGGAGAGAGCTATCATGTAAATATTCTAGATAGCTATTCCTCTTGGTAATTGGTGGAATTTGAAACCTGGTGGGATAAAGATGAGCTTAGCTATAACAACAATCACGTTGAACATCCACGTTATGTGGTTAAACTCAAGTTCGCATTAGATCACTATATTTTACAATGGTGACCGTCATAGTTAAATTAATGTAACAACTTAGTGGTACTGTTTGAACATTCACATACACCATTCTATAGTAAACACGATATCGAGTTTGAGATGTATGATTTAGGCTGCAAAGGGAATAATATCTTGTCCATAGATTAACCTACATTCCCCATTCTTCTTTCCCCACTTGTTACCCCAATTGGGTCAAAAATAGTCTACAATCTTCACACTTACGTCACTTCACTCATCACTCGTCAAATGTCATTCGTTATTCTCCTTTCCCTATTATTCGTTCTTCTTCCATAGTTCTCTTCATTTTTGTTTTACGATTTTCAGGCATCAATCACCATTCTTCACTAAAACTATTAAAAATTTAGTAAAAATAAATATTTTAACTAATAAATTTGTACATTTCCACATCCCATTTGAGAGTATAAATGCGTTAGGTGTAAGACACTTGAACAGACACAGAATACAAAATACACAACGTATGTTTACAGACGTGACAGTAAAGAAGACAGACGGTATGAAGTACTTGATCCAAGAGAACACGAAATCTACTTGTTACTTTCATTGTTTGTTACTTTTATTTTTGTCTCCGTTATGTTCTCACAAGATTCCAAACTATGAAGAAGATGGTAATGCCAAATTTGTCCATCGAATGTATACAAATCTAATCTTGTTATTCAGTGTAACGGTAATAATTTAATTTAAAATGCTGTTAAAGTAGGCTGAAAAAAATGTGAAATATGTATAAAGAAATATGAAAAAGTTGGTGTTTAATATTTTAAATAACACTATTAGTAATGCTCAATTTGAAAAAGAAACTTTACCACTTAGCTTAGTGGTTTGATAAACTTTAACCGTCTGTTGGGGGTTTAGTGGTTACCGTTTCAACCAGCTACAGTCAACCTTTAGAGAAATTTATTTCCCAGCTCAATATTGTGTTTGTGTACATAGTTATACATTAATTAAACTATCTTAATATTGCATACAAATTTTAAAAAGTACTTAATTCAATCCTAAAAACCAGTAGGCCTACGTGTAGCTTTTAAACGTATTACCGCCCTTACTATTATCAAAAACCCGTTACATATAAGATACAATGAGACTAATATTAGTTGTGTTGTGCCTCAAATAAGTAACATATAAGTTTCTACTATCTGTTTCTGTTTCATGCATCGAGTTTCTCAACACACGCCAAAGACAGAAACTTCATTTGTAGTATTTGACTTCCAAGTTCACAACATTAGACTTGAGTGTTGTCAAACACCTCTCTTGCGCTCACTGTGTCTTTTGTTAGCAATAATCAGCACCATTTACTGTATAACATTCATATAATTAGGGTAGTATTGTTTTAGCTATACAGTACTACTGTTGGAAGAATAATTTCAACATTTTTTTTACCTTTAGCAAATTATTTAAACGAATTGACATTTTGCTAATCAGCAGATTTGCTGCGAAGGGGATATTTTACTAATCGGATCTTTGTTAGCGTACGATAAATTTGAATTCATTCATCAATGTGCGTAAATCATACTAGGATTTAGATTCCATATTCTGTACATTCAGATCGATATCTATGTATCTTTTATTTTGTAACTTCAATACTCACCATAGAAAAGCTGACGGCAGTTTAGCTGCCATTTAGAACTGCCAAGACCTCTATACAACATTTTCAACAACGTTACAAATATAATACAGTATTTTGGGGACAAAATTACGTCAGGTAAATGTGATACGTGTTATAGCCCATCCCCAAACACAGTCCACTGTCAGTATTGTGTGAATCAGTTGAATACAGAGCTGTAATCCCAACCCTCGTCTCCAGATGAAGCTGTGATTGTATTACATTCTGAACATTCAATATCGCCTCTGTAATGGTAAACAGTCTGTAATCTGTTCTCTGAAGTGGAATTGATGACGTTGACGTTGACGAATTGATTATGTTTAATATTTTAAAACGTGATTGGATAGGTCTTTGACACATCGTTAAGATTTTTTTTTTTTTTGATTTGGTGAAGACTTTAGTGTAGCTGCCGAACTACTGTTCCATGAATCTCAGATAGTTCATTGTACATTTTAGTTTAACTATTCAGTAACCTTACTCTCTTTATGTCCATCGCTAACCAAGTGAACTAATATTCAATATCACAACTGTTATTATGAGAGTACAGTGTACTAAATATGTTTATGACTAACTAAGACTAAAATCGGTTCAAAAAGGTTTGGTTGATTTAGAATGTGTACCGTATTCGTCCCGATGTGTATTATTCCACTGAATTCAACTAGTACATTTTATATACATAATTTTTCATGTTATATTCTTAGAGATCTTTGAAGTGCTTCAAAATAAATTTTTGTTGCCTTCAAATTCAATTTATCATAAAAATTATTATAGTAGATTAAAGCATGATTAATTATACACTACAATATGGTGCAGTATTTATACAGTATATGGTTTTGTTATTTCATAAAGTTTTGTATTCATTAAAAATACCATACGTAGTTCAAAGTTAACTATACCGTCATTAATACAAGCTGTTTATAATATTTTGTTTTAAAACCTTACCAAACCGGGTTGTCAAACCCATTGTTTTAAAAAATGTGTACGATTATCACTGTAAATTCAATTCTGAGAGACAAAACTCAAATGAAGGTGATAAAGAGTCATTTATCATCGCCAAGACTTAATCTAAATATTTCAGGATAGAATACTAAGCAGTGGAAAAAAGACTATTTCGCATTATAATTTCCAATTTGTTTGGTTCTTCAACAAAAGCCATTTATTATTTTCAAAAGCACATTTGTTCACTGATTGTTTTAGCTAATTTTCGAATATCATAGTAGTATCATAGAGTATTTATCAGGTAACTTACAAAGATATAAATTTTGAAAACCAGTTAAACTGCTACTTTAAAAAGTTTTAAATTTAATATGCAATTTTTAATGGTAATTTATCTCAATAATAAATTGTATGTATTATAAAACTGAATATCAGTTCAAGTATATATTATGATTTATAAAGTTTCTTATCGGTTCATTTTTTTACATTAATTTGAATTGTAATTTGTGTACAGGTTCAATATACTGTACAGATCAACAGTTTTCTTCGTCTGCAGTAGTATCGCCAGGTCTAAAGGTGTGTTTCCTTTGGAATAATCTTGCCATTAGCAGTAGGTTTTATGTAGAGAAACAGGCCTATTCATTCCACTACTGTATTTAAGTTTAACATTTTGTAAGAACACATTTTTCCATTGACAAATGACAACTACTTCCAGAATTTGCCTCACATGGTTTTAAAATAAAATATAACTAAAACCTAACTACCTCGACGATAAATACTAACTGATACCCCAGATACATTATGCTTGCGTGGTAATAATTATACAATTATACAAACATGACACCAAAAATCTTTATTGGCATTTCTTCTACTGTATTTAAAACAATTTATATTTCCATTAGTATCGATGTATGTTGTAATATTTACAATTCCTGATGAGAGTGCCTCCTGATAGCCCTGAACACCCAGGGTCGGACTTTGTGTATATCAGTGAACACTGAGGGTACTGCTTGGTCGTAGCATCCTTGGTTCCACGATAACAGTCCGTACAACTTACCATTGTAGACGAGCAGATCCCCACTGTCACCCTGTATACAGAGGGAAATTATTCTTAAGAAATATTCTAAGTATTTTGTCTGGTAAATCTCTTGTTTGCATAGTACGAGAATAATATTGTCGTAACGGTATGGAACGATAAATTGACAAGGGTTTAATTTACTATTTGGTTCTAACATTTAACGGAGGTTTACCCCCCACAGCTTCGGATCTGCATGTGATTTAGTCAGTCAAAGATAAAAATGTTGAGTATTTTTTGTGATGTTGTAGTGCACGAAGAGGTCTAGAGAAAGTAATCGCGAAGTGGAAGTTTTTAGATTCTATAAGCTGGAAATAAGGTTATGCGTTTAACAAGTTTACTTTAAGTACAGTATCTGAACAAACGTATTGTTAAAAGCAAATCGATTGACTAAAGAAAATAGTAATTTGAAAAGGGCAAGATCGATTGCTAGATCAATTCCTTCAGTAGTAAAACAAACTGCTACAGGATAAACTAGTAACAACCGCCAGGGAACAAATATTTGTGATGTTACCAACCAATCGGAAGACGACTTGGCTCAGTAAGTTGGTTTACTTAGTGTTGGCCCTTTAACTTTGGCTTTCTAAGGATCCTTGTTAAATTTAGTTTATTAAACTTAAAAGTGTTCCCCTTTATCTCCATAATCAAAATGTTAGCCGCACAAATATTTAATTTATCTAAAGAGGAAGGAGCTGAAAAAAAAATAGTTTTTTGAAAATACCTAATACCTAAATATTATGTTAAGAGTTTCTAACTTTCACCTATTACATTGGTTTTGTTTGCTACAGTTCCGTTTTATATTTGTTAAGGTTTTTTTTTACTAGAGTACCATAGTAGGCCATACACTTGAATATGATTTAGAAATCGGTTCGACTCTTACTTTTTGTACCAACGATTATTTACCTTAAACCTTAGACATACCCTTTCCAGGGGGCACACTGTGTAATTAAAACTACTAAAAGCCATTAACTAACTTTACACGGCAACTTTTGAAAGCGTTAATGCTATTTTAAACGACCATTAAAAGTTTCGTTCGCTTAAACACAAGCCATAGTCTTAAGACATTCAAAAGAAAATATAACCCGATAATATTCATATTATTATACATAATCAACAAAGTTATGTCGTTAAAACAATCTGACACAAATAATGTTATTATTGCATAGCTTTGCGATTTTATATAGTTTTTATTTTTTTACTATTCAAGGAATAATTAAATCTACTTTATTGTAAAATATAAGTACTTTGATCACAAAAAAATATTTAATTAATTTATCAGAAAAGCATGAATAAATTTATCAAGAGGGGTGGCCATAAAATCCTGCTCACTACTTTACCAGGCCAATTGATGTGTAAAGCATATTCGTGGAAAATACAGCCTAGTTGGTTTGCTGTAAAATATGCAAAACTTCATGGAATAATTGTTAAGTATCAATTTAAAACTAGCCCACAATATACAAAACTTGTTGTGATATGATTAATAATGTTTTTCTAAAAAAAAAAATAAAAAACTATTTACAGCCCAGATGTTGTTAAATTTTCCCTTGCAACGGCCGGGCATATCTTGGTATCCAACTGCATGATATCATTGACTTTATATCAACACATTGTCTAGATAGTGTAGATATAAAGTCTATGATGATATTCAACTTTAATCTAAGAATAATGTCAATAACAGATAATAGTTTAATGTGTGGTTTTGATGAATGAAATAAAGAAGATGGTTTTTGTTAACAGCTATTTTGTCATTTCTAATGTATAACATTAAGTAATCGTCCGTGATATCAAAATTAATTAAATCACGTATAGTGACGACTTCAATTGGATAACTATTTCCACACAGCTGTTTAACGAGAGTACAACACTTACCACACTGTATGATTTTGCAAACGTATCATTATCGACAACATTATAAAATATAATAATTTATAATATTTACCCCACGAATATTAATATAATATTAACCCCACGACCACTCGATAAAAAATATGTATATTCAACAAATATTTAATTAACTAGCAAATAAATGTTGAAATTCATTATTACAATTCTTACCCAGCAAGGCCCGTACACATGATCAGCTGCGGCGCAGAAGACAGTTCGCAACAATCGCCTCTCGTATGATTGTTGACATTCTGTCAAACACACTGGACTCACCGACGTCTGCAACAGCTGATCTGACATCTTGGCCGTCTTCTGTAAGTTCATGGACATTTTATGACTTTGATGTTAAACGTTGCACAAATAGTTAAGTACTGGAAGCGTGAAACGAAACTCAGAGAACCGTGGATAAGTTACACTTTACGTATTGCTCGAGGTTCTTGTTTACTGAGTATCTGCTCTAAAGTGATAGGCTATATGTATAAGTGTAACGTTTAGTAATTATGATTTTCCGTTGTTAGTATTTTAACCATATTAGTAAATGTATGAAATTTGAAATTATAACCAAAGATAAGATCATATTTGTTCTACATCTAAATAAATACATTTTTATTCTTTTTTTCTGGTATCGATCAGCATACAAGAGTCTACTCTACATACAATTGAATTAAGTTTTTAGTATGTAAAGAACCATAATACACAGCAATGAAATGTATCTAATTGGTATTATTATTTAGCTAGCTTAAGCGTGGGAGTACTTAATTATCATCTTTTAATCACTCTTCAGATAGTTTCCTAAAATATTCTACTTGTACTTGACATTAAAATGCATTCTATTCCCCATTACGAAAACAATTCTAAGTTCTTAATAAGTTTTCAATTGCTAACGGCAATCTCCAGTTCTATTTGGTTACATTTAAATAAAGAACAAGCTTCTTTATTGCACTAAATTTGCATTGGTTCTAATTTCAAAGGATTTTTGGATTCTGAGAAACACTCGAAATTCCATGTGCGATTTTCCAAATATAAATACAATTAGTAGACTAATTGAATATATTTACCTTTTAATCTTAAAGCCTATCTTTCCATACCTTTTCATAAAATCCAAACCTTTCTACTCCAGAATAAGAGGGAAATATAAAAAAGTGTTTCTTACTGAATCACTCGATGAAATCTTCAGTACAGTGTACTTGCGTCAGTTCATCAACACACTAATATTACAAGGATTTTTCTGTTGTCCGTTAAAACCTTCAGTATGACGTATTTTTCGTGAGTTGTCAATGAAATAATGTTGGTATAAAGTAACCCGGGAAGGTCTCCACATCACAAAACCAAATAGGATGCGCATTGGTCATTGCAATTGTGTATTTACACAATCCCAAAGAGTAGCCCTAAAAGTCAATCATTGAAGCCTTTTTACCTATTCGGGAACACGGGTTCACTCATTT
Source organism: Macrosteles quadrilineatus (assembly GCF_028750875.1). Lineage (NCBI taxonomy): Eukaryota > Metazoa > Arthropoda > Insecta > Hemiptera > Cicadellidae > Macrosteles > Macrosteles quadrilineatus. The sequence continues at coordinate 5,133,391 of NW_026542604.1, read as the reverse complement.
ATCCACACCCACAGTTCTGGATTTAAGACCAAGGTCTCTACTACAATACATAGAACATAAGCGTCACCTTCCCGTTTAATATCTTCAAACCCATTAGAAATAATAATTCTTAAAATGAAGTTCTGAAGCTTTTTTACCATTTACGCTTTTATAGGGAAAAATGCAAAACTGGGATTCGTTACGGTGCATTTATACTGGCGCCTATTCTTGGACAACATTATCACAGTCTCCAGCATTTATTAGACACCAATTGCCGTTTAGGAGAAATAGGGACCGGGTCTTGAATCAATCCCTTCTAGAATAAATTACAATCATTTTAAGACGAGCTCTGCAGTCACAAGGCTACCCAGTTGGTCTTTGACCTTTACTCTAACATAGTAACACAGTCCTGTTAGTCACCTCTTTGCTCAACAACCACCAGAAACATTTACCCAAGAACAGTTATCGGTGATTTATCAACCTATTGCTCACTCACCGTGGTTGAACCCCAGCCAGAAAGTACAGCTGTGCTATCAAACGGCAGTGAAGTGCGAGCCAATGGGATTGTCGACAGTGACGTCACACTATCAGCTGACGATGACGTCATAAAAGGCCTCCTCAGCCTCAGCAGCGCCACGTCGAAGGTCATGTTGCTGAAGCGGAACCTTGGGTGGATCAGCTTCTTGCTGACGTTGAACACTTCTCCTCCAGAACCTGCCAGGCTGCTAAGAGCTCGCACGACGAGGGTGTCAGCATCGAACCTGCGTTGGTTGAAGTAACTAGTTTAGTTTATTATAAAAAATACTTCACATTTTGAATGATATGAGCCCTTTAACATTCAGTTTGCCTGTAAGACTTGTGTGTGAAACGTATCATGACGAACTGATCCGGTTCAGGAATGGTGATCGATAAAGATATCGCTGCCTTGGCTTAACAATCCGTAGTGCTAACGACAAAATTACAGAAAACAAATTGGCTATCAAACCTTTAACTACATATATACGCAATAGTTTTTGACAGTAGTTAGACAATTGTTGGTGAGTCATAATTATTACAGAAAAATACTGTCAATTTGTTTAAAATACCTAGAAGTATAATTCGCTTATCAATATTTACAGTTCAAGAGGAATGCTTAATCTGCATCAGATGTTTGATTTATCTTGTATGCACTTCAAAAGTGCTTTACACAGCTATGACCAAAATGCACCTCATACTTCAGCTTTGTAGAAAAGTTGTTTCGACTCAACTTAAAAAGTCATTTAAGTCTATTTCTTACGTAGGATCACATATTCATCGTATATCATTCAAATAGCCCAGTTATTCCAAAACAACAATCTGCAAATTATACGAGTAATTTTAACTTCGCCAAATAAATTAATAATTTCTTTTAATTATATGATTGGTGTTGCTAATGAGGAATTAATGTGTCGTATTTAAACTTAACAATATACAAGTATACAGGTCGTACTATAAAATATGGTGTTAAGTATTTCCTCTTACTCCTCCTGAAATGTTTACTCTTTCCTGAAAATTATTTTAGAGCTAAAAAGTTGAAACTGTGTAGTGATGAATCTGGTATAAAATACTTTTATGGTATAAAATATCTGCATTTATGTTAAAATGTTGTACGAAAACTCACCCAACTAGTATAGAAGCTGTAGAGATCGCCCAGTGTTTAGTCACTAGAGCTCCAGAACCACGAAACTCCTTGTTAGACCATATAGCTACCTGGAAAAGTCCGTAATAAAAATGGATATTATTATACTGAGGACCCATGTAACTAAGGATTTTATGGTAAAGTAAACACTAATTAACAAATAATGATTTCACGAAAATGTTTAACTAAAGATATTTAACTAAAAAAAATTAACAATATAAACAATAAAAATATATATTGTTTATATATATTTTTAAAATATTTAAGATATTTTTAGAAAATATTTAATACATTTTTAGAAAATATTTAACTAAATATTTCTATTCTCATAGTATAACATTTTAATCAGGCTAAACTTTTACATTGGAACGGTCTATACATTTTCGAATAGTTATAAACACGTTTGCTGGCATAAGTGACAATGTTCATCTCGGTAAAACTTGTAACAAACAATTTACTTTTCTCGATTTTCGTAACATCAATCACCAAAATACCGAAATCTTACCTGATACGGGTGTTGCTTTATATCAGTGGAGTTGCCACCTATAATAAATACTGCTGACGATTCATGAGATGCTGCATCTGCAACAAATGTTTACATTTACTCATCTTTGAGATTGATTATGAGACTCTCACTGCGGTATCACTTTCTCATTTTCCACCCACAAAACATTCAGAAGCAACTCTTGAGGTCATTATGTAAATAATTTTTTTCTGCATAAATGAAAAAATACGTGGTTGTAAATAAGAGGTTTATTTGCCTTCGTATTGTCTTGTGGCTCTTATTCTCACATGTCTTAAATTTCACATATTTACATGTCCAGATATGTCAACCAAGCAATATATACCTGTAGCCACAGTATCTGATGTTTTATGTTTTTCTTCTCATGTTTTGTTTGTGTTTGTGTATTTAATGTTTCGACTACCTCATGAGTGAAGTTTTATGTTCTTGACTAAGATCTGAAGGTGACATAGTCGCCGAAACGATCGTCATCTAACTTTAGAAGATATAAGAGTTACAATACGATATTAGGGTAAATTAACCTCTCATTTATATGTTAAGTAACACGAGATTACAAAAAAAGTAGTTACGTGTGTGTGACTTGAGCTGCTGTAACAGAATAGCTAAGAAGGCTGTGATGGAATTTTAAAACAGGATACACATTGTAGTAAAAAGGTTGATCTGAGGTAAAAGCTACGAACTGTTTACGTATGTTTATCAAATAGTTAAGGACATCCGGCTGTAGATATTCCTTATCAGTATTTTAATAGTTGACAATTGGACCCTTTTGAATACAAATGTTTAATATTAACAAAGTCAAAGTAATTTATTCAGCCAGATTTACAAACATTTTGCATTGGCCAAGTCGTAACTTTAATTACATTTTCTTTGAAGAAACTAAAAGATATGAATAAAGTAAATTTGGAAATATAAAACTACCTCAACTATTCAAAAGTTTTAATTGTAATCTTAATTGTATGTGGTTATTGCATCGTTATTTTCCATTATTTATAACAATTCCAAAACATATTCTATACATATTTTCCCCTAATAAAATTACTTTAAACGTATTTCGATCTAAATTTAAATATATTTTTTTAAGTTTTTTTTATAGCTCAAAACAAAATTGAATTCCTTAATGAATGTTTGGCTAAAGAAACAATAATATGAAATAATGAGTAATAGCATTGAGCAAACCCCCACTTTAATTTCCCTTACACGGATAATGCGACTGGTAAAGTTAACGAATTACAACTTAAACTTGACTTTACTCAGAATAAATACAAAACTTAGCACAGTAATGAGAATTAAATTTAGAAGTCTTAACTCAATTAATGTTACTAATCATAAATTTTTGTTAACCAAAGGACTAAGTTTAGGAAGATTCAAAGGCTTATTATCTTAATTATTTCTAGATGTTTAAGAAAGTCTTTAAAATAATAAAGATTCAAATGAAATACCTGAAAACAGCACGCAATGGTTGGTTCTTCATGCAAACAAAAGTAAACTATAAGCAATAGAATTCTCTTTAAATAATAGGTATTGTAAAAGTGACTCGAGACCACACAAAACTAGAATCCTCTTACCTGAAGCGGAAAAAAATAATAAAACTGTCACAATTGCTACTATAGGCGCCATAGATAGAAGATGTTGCTAGCATTAATCTTATTTGTCTTCTTGTAATGCACTGATTTTACATATCTCAATATTGGAGAGGGGCACTCAAGTGATGCTGATAATTTGAGACGTTTAATCTCAAAAAGTCTCAGGGTCAAGTGGATCTTACAGTAACCCGAAAGGTCATATTTATTTATATGTTTATAATATTTTAAAGCTTGAAGAATCTTATTATTTTCAATCTTATTATTTTAAGAATCTTATTATCTTAGTACGTCTCTCTGTAAACCTTTCAACACGCATTATACTGAAATTGTTAAATGCACTAACAGAAGTTTGGCTATAGCAAAATGTAGAAAATTCAACTTGAATTTCAATATAGCTTTAGAACTTGATCAATATTTCATTTTTTCATTTGAAGTGGAGCTTTTAAATTTGCAGTTATATACGTTTTTACAATTTATTTGGCAGTTTCATTTATCAAATAGGTATGTGATTTTATGTAAGGGTTGTGAACACCTGCTGGATAAACAAAACGCATATATAAAACAAAATAGTTCTTTCGTAATAACTGTTCGACACGCAAGGAATAAATAACTAAGATATTTTGTAGTTATTATAGAACTCCGTGTCCCAACAAACAGTTCAATATGTTGTGTGTCAACTAAAGAAGTATGTATTTTGTTATCAAGTTTCAAACCAATTATGTTTTTATTCAAATTCTTTATCTTCCACCCTGTGAGTGTTGCGATTAGTAAATTAAAACTTTTATGATATTTTACAATCCTTGCGAGATTTAACATTTCTACTCGTATTATACATTCAGGATGTGTTGGACTACAAAATGAAAAGAACTCAGTAACAAATCAACAACAAATCAGTAACAAATGAAGGGGTATAAAAACTAGTGTTGTGTAAAACGTTGAAACTACTAATACTCCTGAGTGTGAAGTGTTGTCCTAAATATTTGAAACTAGACCAACTAAACTGTTGATAATCAAAGTTTTTCGATTTTCCTGTCAACATATTATGATGTTAGTGGACCTGGAACGGTTCCAAGATTGAGGAGAAATAATGTTGCAAAGATGAAGCTCTAAGATAATGTATCCACCTGAAAAATTACTTTACTTAAATCTCGGGAGCCCCTTTTAAAAGCAACGATTTTTCCAAACCTGACTTAGATCGGTTGATATTATTTGTTACACTAGTTTTACTTCATTTTTACCATATCGATCCTTTTTCAAGCTGTTTAGTAGAGTTTAATTTAAAAAAATGAGTTTAGTTTTTAAAACCCACATTTCTTTTTTATTTGTTACATTAATTATACTTTATATTTACGACCTTGGTCCTTTTTCAAAACTGCTTTAAAGTAGAGTTTTTTTTACTTATATTTTCTCTGATTTTTCATACTAACAAGCAACTGTCACAAATTATTTTTTTTTTTTTTATATGGCTCATAAATTTTTATAATACCATATTGATAAGTATAATATTAACATGGACAGCAGTTGGTTTTATTCCAACAAGATTATTGTTCAGTCAAATACCACTGAGAGAGTTCTTGATCACTGGCTGTACAGACGCTCAGACAGACACAGGGTCTGTGATTACATCCTGCTAGGAAATTGGGTTAGTTATCCTTCTTCTGAACTACCTATCCTTCCCTTCGTTTAGTTTAAAGTCAGGCAAATTATACTTCATCCACTCCAGTTATCTTTCACGTTAATTATTGGATCTTTTGTGGGGTTTTCTTAATATATATATATTCTAGCTATCTCTTAATTCCTACGTTTATTTGACTGAGAGAGCTATTTTTTGCCTGAACCTTTCCTTACTTGAGTCATCCTATACTTCCTTAATGTAATTATGTCATTCCTACTTTCCATTTTAATTATTTGATCAAAATGACTAGTTTTGACTAGTATGATTTTGACAGTATTTTAAAGAATCTATTGTCATACCACAATGTAATAATACATTGATGATGTGATTACATACTCAATGACCTGACGAATTTCTAAGGAATGGAACTAGTTGTCATACCAACAACTGTGGTTAAATAAGGAAGCGAGTCGGTGGCTCAGTCGGTAGCGTCGCGGACTTCGGGTTCAAGGCAGCGGTGTCGTGGGTCGGATCCTGGTCACTGCCACTAAAATTTATCAGTACAGTTGGCCTTTGTACTGTACCGGCTCACTCCTTGCTATGCTCTAAACGATCCACGCACGGGCGGGCGCTTAATCTATGTGGACGGGCAAATGCAAGGTTAAAAGAGGCCGCCAACCTCTTTTTGTAGAAATAGAATAATAAAATACCCCCGCCGCAGCAAACCTGCCGACTAAGCGAATTTCTATTTGTCTGAATTGATTTTCAGTTAAATATATTTTAATAACATTAGGTTTAACGAGTACCTAGGTTTGCTGCTACAAGGAAACTAATAAAGTGTGTTTTTGAGTAAAATATTGATAGCTTAGTACAAAATAAATAAATTTGCCAAGTTTGATCAAAATATATCCATAAACAAGCAAACTACAACATTTGACAATATTCTCCATAAGAATAACATGGGAATTTTAAATTTACAATTTTTTTAATTTTCTCCGTTAGGCCTACTAACAATCGAACAAAAATACTTTTACATACTAAATTATTTGTTTTTTTAAGCTCTTTAAAAAGGTCTAAAGAGAAATCGGGAAATTTTGTGTTTTGAGGGTCAAAAGTGAGAAAAACCAATTTTTACCCCATAAAACCCCTTGTAAAGCCCCGTTCCCATGGTCCGATCGTGCTGGTTCGCGAACTCATTCAAGTTTATCCCGCTTTACACCTTTAAACTAAATTTCATCAAAATCGGACAAAAATTACTCAAGTTATCGCGTTCACGGACGTATATATATATATATAAGTCTATATATATATATATATATACATATATAAAAATTTGAACGAATGGTGTTTTTGGCCTCTGGGGACATCAAAATGAAAAAGTAAATCGGTCCCGGGTCTAGGTCTTACCGTGCCACCTACGGTAATAGCTACTTCCCTATAGGGAAATTCGCTAAAAGGTAATCCTTTTATTTTATCTATGATATATTCCCACCAAGGGTCACAATGAATAAAATATAGGTTAATGTAGATAGATCTGGTAAAATACATCTGTAAATGAAATAGGCCTAAGTATTAAAAAATCTAGTTTATATTTTTAGTCGAGTAAAATAGTAGTTAGATTAAATTCAAAGTTTCGGCAACGCACGACGGGTAAGCTAGTTTAAAATAAATTATGCCATTTTAAGGTGATAAATGACGGGCATATGGAGACTAATAAATTAATTTAATGAAACAAAAGAACCCTCCAAACCATTTAAGGTTTAGCTCGTATGAGTTGTATGTGGTTGTGACTTTGATTTATCTTATGGCATTTATTAAAAGCCATTTTTATTTACGCCTTAAAATACTATTCTTTAATTTTTGCTTACTCGTTATACAAATTGTAAGATGAAATGCTTAAACAATGTATCAGGTTTGCCCAGATTAAATATAAAAAACCAATTACTTAATTTGAAAAAATTAAGGTATGACATAAATTTATTCTTATACTGTATTAACATTTGATTTTTTTCTAGGTTCAGTTGTAGTTATAAAAAGGCCAAAAAACCTTTGAGTCAATTCTACACTAAACTTTCATGAAATTTTAAGTGTTAACATTTTCAGACGATTCCGAGAACTCTTAAAAGTTGCACGCTTTTATATCCGAGTTTGAGTTTCACACATGGATTAAACATCAATGAGTTCGCAAACCAAGTGTGTTTTGTTTTTGTTTTATATACATATATAATATTTTACGTAGCGTTGTCCGTCTTCAGTCTTAAAACAGTAGTTTGGGGATTACTAGTTGTCCAAGATCCATATTCAAATCCAAAATATTAAGTTAGTCCATGAAATCCGAAATCGATTTCATCAATAAATACATACACGGTTTATACAAAATGGAGCCAAGTTATTTAATAGGGAATAAATATGACATAAGAAAATGTTTTAGTGAAAATCCACTAGTGTAGGTTTGCTGTGGAGGGGGTATTTATACCTTCCCTGTGGCACTATACCTAAGTACTCGTTGTACTAATGTTATTTAAGTAGGGAATAATTATGACATTTTTAAGGAGATACTTTTGTGAAAATCCATTATGCAAATCGAAATTCACTTAGTCTGCAGGTTTGCTGTGACAGGGGTATTATATCTATATAGTGTTCCGAGTTATTATGAAGTTGATTGTTTTCCTAACAAGGAAACGATTGGATTAACCCTTTTGTTTTAGTTTATCGCCTCTTATCCACCCCTATACATTATAATAAGCTTCCTTTCATGCGGGCAGTCAATAGCAGTATTTCTTGGCTCAAGTTCGAACAAACTAATCGTACTACAATCAATGCTATCTATTTAGTTTCCTATTTTTATCCATGGTTAACTAAAAGAAGTTATACAATTTTTTTAAATATCGTACATGTCATATGGGGCAGATATGTAAGTTTTTTGGAATTATGTAAATCAAATATAGCCTAGAGGTAGTTTTTATTGGTCATAGTCACACCTCTTTTTTCTCACTGTTTAAATTATCACATTATGAAAACATTCCTCATTCCTCCTTTTCTCATTATAAAAAGTGCTGTACAAGTAACGCAGGACATCTATCTATATTACTACTCTTCTTATTCAAGGCTAAAAACCTAGATTTCCAAAGACAGCGGTGGACATTAATAGACTTTTAAATATAAATGTATTATAAAAAAATAATTGATGCAAAATTATTCAAAGACAGGTAAATATTTTAGGATTATGAAATGGTCTTTATAAAACATATTACCAGATATTACTTTGATTTAACATATTACTAGTTAAATTAAAATTATATTCAATGTGCTCAAAAACATAATACATTTTTGTTTCAACATTTAGATCGTAAATTTTTCAACATAGTTAATTATTTAAAAATTGTCTTCATCCTTTGACTATTGATACGTGTCCTTCAGGATCCAATGGTCAATAAATCTTACATACTGACATTACTAGAAGTTACAGCCAACTGACTCCAATTCACTCTCAAACATCACCAAGGAAAGATCCAACCAGCCAGAAGTGGGTTGTCACATGGTTCGATAAATCCTGGAATAAAGTGCAAGAAGGCGTTTAAGTTCCAATACTTTTAATAGCAGAGAATATAGGTATACAGTATTAAAAATATTACAGTTTTCTTCCTGGAGCTTGATTTTTTTAATTAGTATTGAAATCAATAATGCCTTAATTCCCGGAATCAATTAGCCGTGGATAAAAGCTTGTATACAGTCTTCAAGGATGTTTATTAAAATATATATTCAGTGTTGAGATTGATACTGAGAATTAATTTTGATTGAGATAATTATTCAATAGCTGATTTGAGTTAAACTGCGTCATTAGGCAGGTCTGCAATGTTGGTTGCCAATAGCTCTTAAAAGCAATTTTATTTGTGTCCACTTTAGACTCGAAATAGAATAGAATGGTTCGTCATAGAAACCTCGATTGAGGGGATTTGTTAATAGTTTTAAAAGCTGTGTTTTATAAAAAAAAAACGTTTATTATTATTTTTTTGATATTAAAGACATGTTAATACTTGACAAAACTAGCTAATATTTGTAATGGTGGTGCTATTGAATGTTTGAAAATATTATTCATTCTTTTAGTTATAAAACGTTTTTTGGTAGGATCTTTGGGTTAAGAGGTAAATATATTAAAACTTAACACTTATAAATTAAGAAATAAAATTCGGTACGACTTTTTACACTACTCAAAGATAAACTAAGATTCCATTCTAATGTTAGACAAATTTATGAAAGACAAAAAGTTCCAGCAGAATATTCAAAGCTGTTTTGTGCGGCAAAATACCAACCGCAATTTCAGGCCTTAGGGAAATTTTTACACCAACTCCCTCTTTACTGCATTGTTTTATTTCGTATATCTTTGTTTCACGAGATAATAGAATATATTTTAATACACAAACGCAACTACACGCTCTAATTGAAAATGGATATTTTCTCCATAGCCGATTCTCCCCGGCTGAGCACCTTATGTCTGTTTACCTAATATTAGAACCTAATGGTTTAAAAAAGCTTCAAGCCATTAAGTTTACCTTACATACACATTGTTGATTTTTGGGATTAGAACCCGTGGTATCACCAGAGGTTTTATTTGTTCTTGACCGGCTGCGCCCTGAAATCACCATGAACTATAGATAGAACCTTTATACGATATAATGCCTACTGATGTTATAGATATTATAGATTATATGGTTTGACCTTGCATTGAACGGCTTCTATGAACTAGTTTATAAATAAAGAAATAAGGTTGTACTTTGTTTCAAAGTCTCAAATTAAGTTTCTTATCCACATATTTTACCTAATCCAAAACAACAAACATACTATATTTCATATGTAAATGAATCCTTGCAATCTTATATTAAAAAATCTTTGCAAAACTTATGACAGCTAGCCTGACCATACTAATGGACCGAACAATACGCGGATTGTACCAAAAGATGTGCAGGTTGTATTTGTATTTTGAAAATATTTATGTCAATTGGATCGAAAATGGAAGTCCTATATGTGCAGGTTCTATTTGTATTTTGAAAATATTTATGTTAATTGGCTCAAAAATTAAAATTAAAATTTTCTTACGGAGATTTAACATGGGGCATAGCCAAGCGTGTTTCTTGAAAACCTTTTTACTCAGCTCGTGTGCATCGCAGGGAACATCTACACATACTGTTAGAAATATATTTGTCTGTAGATGTGCAGAATCCCTTGACTAAAATAGGTTCAAAATTAAACACAACAAATTTATTTAAGATCTGAAAAAAATATTGGCCTTATGGGTTGCTATTTTGGTGATGAAATAACAAAATAATATAAATAGAAAATCAAAACAATTGGAAATTCTGTATTATAAATTATATATAAATAAGAAATTACAATCACATGTTTTGTTTGCAGCGTGAGATGAAAATAGACAAGTTTGCACAATATATACTTGTGGTCGAGTTTTTCGTTCATGGGGCGAGCTCCAGTTGTTATATAATTTAATACCTTTTGAAGATGGCGAAGAGCTGTTAGAAAGAACATCTTGTCTCGAGAGCTACTAACACATTCACTGTCTTACTACAAACATTGAGGTGCGCCGAGACCCTTGAATAAATAAACATTTGTCTGTACAATGATCTTTTCTCCACAGAACGAGCTCAAACTTTTCCCTGGATACGTATTTACCTGCATAAAATGCATCTTAGCTTTGAAAACCCTCAGTTCTACTTATTGGTTGTTTTTCTTTTACATTCAACCATTTTTATAACTGATTTCAACGTTCAAGGCTGGATGTATGCAAAACCTTACGTCTATTCAATCTGTACAACTACAAACAACCATTACAAAAACTGCATAATTTAAACAATACGTTAATCTTTCTAACATTAGCAATATATATTTAATTGTTATCTTTTAAATTATGTAGCGAACTATATTTATATAAATATCAGTAACGTATGCAAAATACGTATATTTAGTAGCGAGATTAGTGGTATTTAGTAATTTATTATTTTTACTCAGTTTATTAGTTTATATAAATCCCTCAGCAAAATTTACGTTTATGTTATTTTTGAAATATGACAAAATCATCAGATTAAACATTGCGATAAAGAATGTAATGATGTATTTATAAATTAACTATGGTATTGTAACCAATAAATAGTATGTGTATCTTAATATTAAATATATATAAATTTTATTTTTGATAAATCTACATTGTGGTAAATTTAGAAGTCTATGTAGAGGAAATTCAAAAAAAAGAACTTAATGTTTGATAAAACCGATAATAACAAGTGACAGTTTCAAAACTAGTTTCTCAAGTCTGTTTGTTCTAATATGTTATACTGTCAGAAACTACAACAAGATATTGTTAAGATCGTCCTTCATTAGAGTGATATGTCTTAGTTAGGATGCTTAAGTTATTTCTTCTCGTGTATACACTGCAGAATTCGTTCAATACGTTTTTCATGATGACAATAAAACAACTTTCTTAATTATAGCTATTGTTTTTGTGCAGGCTAAAACTTTGCTTCTTACTGACTATTAGAAACACACACAGTAAAATTATAAGTCTGTTTTGAAACAAAGGCTTAAATTAAACGGAGGCAAGTTCCAAGACAAAAGTTTTCGGGTGCGGATGCGCTTTATTAAGTCATACTCTTCAATCCAACTTTCGAGAGTTAAGTTAGGATAACATTTGCAATTGTTTTTCAATTAGTTTGTATGTAATGCTAACTAAAAGTACAATCTAACTTAATGATAATATAAATGTATGCACTTATAAACTATTAACTTAAAATTCAGTGCAAATTAAATGTGTGATGATTAAGAATCATGCAAAAAAAAATATGAAAGTAAATTAGGATTACAGTATACGCCGTGTTAACAGTATATGAATAAAATCATGCAATATATAATTTATTTGTTGGACTGGGATTTTCTATACATTTTGTGTTTATAAACTACTGGTGTTTCAGCATTCATATTGATTCTACTTCTAGTTGGATTCTGGTATCGGTTTTATTTTTATTGCTTTTCAAAAATTTTCACCGGAGTTTTCTATCAATGTCTACATTTGTATTGAGGGATTTAATTATTTAAAAAAATCTGTCTCACACTCTTTTAACTTTTGCACTAATTCGAACCCGTTACCGTTACGCCAAGGTGTGCGGTACTAACCATTAGTAGCACAACCAATAAACGCTTTTATTTATGGAAAATGTATTTATTTGCAATTTTCAACCGAAAATTAATTACTAATAACTACAAAATATTATTTTCAGCTTAATTATAAAAGGTTATTGAGGTTTATTTTGGTCGAGGTCAATTTTTAGGTCCGCACTCGCACCAAAGGGATTGCAGTTATCAAGATAAACAGCCTGTGGCTGGATAAACTTGGGTATTGCGTATTTATCAGAAGCTGGAGACATTAATGGCCAGGATTTAATACAAGTGCGTCCTTAGTGTGGTTTACCTCTTGGTGTTTAATTAATTGGTATCTTTGAGTATGTTTACCGCTTCATTATCTAAAACCTTTTGTGATCGTATTTAATATCTTACAACATAGTGCAATGCTTACACATAGTATAAAACATCAGTTGAATTACGTGTAAACCTTCAGAATTGGGAAACCTTGTTTATCTCAATAGGATACTGTTTATATCATAAATGATCCAAAGACTTTCAAATAAAACAGTGGAAGGATTGTACCACCTATCGAATTTCGTTATCTTAACAGTAATCTTAGGCTTATGTTATACGTAACAAAAATGTATTTAAGGTTATCTATTCTATGTAGATGTCTAATACCAACGATACAGTAAAAGTTATTTATTTTCCATTTATTTCGTACAATACCCTCTATGTACAACCTCTTCCTCTCCATCTTGATTTGTTTTATGCCTCTTTAACTTTTTTTTTTATTACAAGAAGCCACTTATTCGTTTAGACACTATTTAAAAATACCCAAAAACATCTTCTGCCCAAGTAGAACACTTAATTAGCCAAGTAAAGGTTGAGTTTTGTTTGTTTGCAGTTTATTAAGATTGTTTATTAATAACAAGCACACCGATAACGGGACATTACTTGCCGGGTTAACCGAGCTTTAACTTCCCTGCAGATTTACCACCAAAGATTCTGCATCTACGCATATGTGTTTAAAATAAAAATAAAACCCAATTAATTTTGCTTAGGCCTAATTAAGTGATAGCTTTTGACGAATTTCAATTAAATGGGAAATACAGCGTCTTTTAGGAACATACATTTAGCGGAAGTTTATTTACAGGATTTGTATTTTTTTAATGACAACTTGGCATATTACCTTGTGTTCATTTGTACAGTACTTTGCAGTCGAATGTTATAAGGTGTTGATTTATATTATAATGAGGATTTCTTTTGTGCTGTACTTTTTGTTACAGCCCTTTAAATTACATTTACAGCCTTATAGTCACTAGTACAGATATGTTTGTATCAAAATGAATTAAAGCAAACTAATGAACAGTTATCAATGTAATTTAAAACGTTATTCTACCACATAACTATTACTTATAATGATTTTTCTGACTTAAGCAACCATCTTGAGCATTGTATGCTCTTCCTCTGTTTGTGCAAATTATTGTGTTATTTTTTTTTTACTATGTGGGTTTTTTAGTATGTTTTCAGCCTTGGTTGGTTGTGTACTATTGTTAATGTTTAATTAATTTTCTTATCTGAGCAGCGAGCGTGGGATCAGATGCCAAATGCCAACATGTCGGGATAATTCCATTTTTTACCAAGCTTGATGGAATATGACAGCATAAATCCCTTAAATAACACTATAATTTTCTTATTGAAACTTATTGTTTAGTGTTTAAAGGTATGGTCGACATTGGTTATTTTTGCAGTGTGATAAACCTAAACATAATGGGACCATAGATCTCGGTGGTGACAAATCATATCTAAGTGAACAACTTTTCCACTCAAACGTTTTCCAGTTATACAGAAAAACACCATTGTAATATTGTTTACAATAGTTGTAAATTAAAACTCTAAATCATTTGTAACTTTGGATTTTAATTTTCATCCAATTCTGACAAATTTTAGTCAATTAAATTGAAACTTTTTTAATACAAATAGTATTTCAAATTGTCTGGGATGCGTCGTTCGCTTATTTACTCCTACATTTTCTACCGTAAAAGAGATTAACAGGGAAAGGTTTTGAAGTAACTCCAACTTGTGTTGAAAGCTTTTAAAAGCAATTAACGTTTCATGCTCAAAGAACTAGATCTAACATTGGGCTTCTTATACAGTACTTAGTCGTAACATTATGCTGTTGAAATAGGTGTTTATAAGTTGTTTCCAACGTGTTTTGCTCAAATGATATATCACTATTGCATAAATGTATATATTTCAGCAGGTAAGGGATTAAAATAACTACACTGTTAGTAATGCTGTATACAAATTAACAATATACACCTGTATCTTAACCATCCATTGATATTCTTGTAACTTGTAAGAAAACCAGGTAGGCCTATCATTTTTTATATACATACATATATTTCAGATACGGAATACTGAAAAAGCTTTTAAACAGGTTAAATGTGTTTGTTTTACGTGTAAAACCTATGCTTATCCATTAATATTTGCCAAAAAATCGATCTATTCAATAAAATATATTAATTAATATAGTCTAATATAAGGAAATGATTTATTTCAAATATAAAACTATTGTTTCATCATGCAGCTGGATTGACAATTGCCAGGATGCAGCACTAGTATTTCATACTAGAAATTAATATAAATTGTGCAAGTGCAATAACTGTAATATATCTTGCATGTGATGACAAACTAATGAATATAGTGTATGAGCATTGAATCATTATAAAGCAACTCTATGGGAAAATATACTGTATATAACGCCAAAACCCACCGCTAATTCTGTAATTCTGTTTGTAGTTTGCATTGTACTACTTTCAATGACTTTCTTACATTCCGTTAAATAGCTTTATTGTTTTTATTTCAGAGAATCAATAATAAACAAGAATAATAAACCTTGTCCAAGCTTGATGAAAAGTGACAGTGTGATGAAAAGTCCTACAGATAGATTTTAAAATTATCTTGATATCCTGAGATACAAAGTTGTGGTGGATTATAAGCCAACACATTCGTAGTTTTACCCTCCCCTGAAATTTTTTAGATAAAAGTTGTTCGGTGAATTTGCAAATCTTCAAAAATACTGAGTATAAAGATAGCATTTTTATTAATTCCAAATGTATTTAAAGTATCGTCTATTCATAGGTTCGTGTACGAAAATGGTTTAATAAAGTAAAATAAACCAAGCACTTTATTAAACTTTAAATCTTGCATCCACCAACATTTTCACAGATTATTGATATTTGCTAAATGGTTTTTCTCCCTATTAAATTGAGGAAGAAGTAAAATTTGACGAGATCAACAACACAGTAGATCACGACTGTCTCACACAAACTCCTCGTTATTTATAGAGACAGAAGTTGGCCCGGCATTGGCCATGGTTAGTGTTTAATGTGGTTGTAGTTGGTGCTTGAATAACCGCTCTTGGCCCCTCAGATATAATTTATGTTACACTTTAGTGGAGATAAATGTTGTCCAGTGAATTTGAAAATCTTTCATAAATATTGAGAATAAATATAACATTTTTGTGAAGTAAAGGGTTATTTTGGAATATCGTCCATCTTTTAATTAAGTAATTGTACGGCAAATTGATCTTGTGGCATGTCAATATATAGTACTGAGTCATTTCAGGTATTAATTTTATAGTGTAAAGAAATTAAGTAAATTAGGAACGAAATCGTGTAGATTATAGGGGAAAGATACACCAGTGAGGAAATGGACAAGAGAGAAATAGTGTAGACAAGAAATAAAATGAAGCATACTTGAGAGAAAATGTAGTATAGACAAGAGAGAAAATGAAGCACACTAGAGAGAAAAAAGTAGTTTGGACAAGAGGAAAAATAATGTATACTAGAAAGAAAATGAACAACACTAGAGAGAAAAATGTAGTTTGGACGAGAGGAAAAATAATGTATACTAGAAAGAAAATGAACAACACTAGAGAGAAAAATGTAGTTTGGACAAGAGGAAAAATAATGTATGCTAGAACGAAAATGAAGCACACTAGACAGAAAATGTAGTATGGAAAATAATGTATACTAGAAAGAAAACTAAGCTTACTAGAATGAAAATAGTACAGACAAGAGAGAAAATGAAGTACACTAGAGAGGAAAAAGTGTAGACAAAAGAGGGAAATAGTGTACACTAAGAAAATTAAGCTTACTTGTGTAAAATAGTGTAGACAAGATAGAAAATATTGTACACTAGAGATGAAACAGAGTAGACAAAAGATAAAAATAGTGTACAATAGAAAAAATGCAGCTTACTAGAGAGAAAATAGTACAGAGAAGAGAGAAAATAGTGTTCACTAGAGATCAAATAAAGTACTATAGAGATCAAATGAAGAACACTAGAGAGTAAATAGTGCGGACTACTAGGAAATAACTGAAACTAGAGAGGAAATTATGCGGTTTAGATGACAGAAACTAGAAAGGAAATGGTGCAGGATAAAGTGGAAATAATAGCATTAAACATCTTAGTCACTGTCTCTAGGTTTAACCTCAATACACTCTGAATGTAAGCTTGGAATGGATCAGAATATTAAGGCGAATGTGAAGCGAGCTTGAATGTCACATTTTCAATTTGCAAGGATTTCAACTTAAACAAAACACAATTAGCCTAAATTAACAGTGTTTTTGGTTACAATGATAGGCTAAAACCAGTATACTACTTAATGAAGAGTTCTAGAAATTTCTATTTGCAAAAATATTTACAAAGAGTTGAAAACAAACCTTTGCCTTATTCCGTAATACATACGTTTACGAGGTGCTGGGATATGATCATAGTTCTACTATTTGCCTTGTATTTAAGCAATAAAATTATACCTTTGAATATCTCTTGGTTACAAAGAAACAAAGGAAACTAAACACAATTAATAACATTTGTATTGAAACAAGTAAAAACTTGTTCAAAAGCCATCAGTCTGTTCCAAGAATGTGTTTTTAATTTTTGTTAAGTAAGCTTAAAGCTATGTAAAAGGTAAAATAAATAACTTCTTGATCAGCATTGTACGTGTTATTAAATTTATGGAAAGTAAATAAAAGAAACGTCTTATAACACTTAAAACATATATTTACGCTTATACTGTTACTCACAAGACGGTAAATATACAAAAAAGATGGAAAGTGGTTCTTACTTTACTTAAAGATAAAATGTATGAGTAAAACTTTTGTATACCTTAGAACCTTCTTAAGCAAAAAATGTTCAACTTCAAGTTTCGCACATACGGATAGTTGCATGAGCCAGAAGTTCATACTTTTGTTGACTTTATGCAGAAGCACGCTTGCCTAACTTAAGTGCTTCCAAGCTCAGTAAGTTTTATGATTTCATCTTTAACACTATTTCACCCCACTTTCGTTTTATTTTTATTTCATAACACGTCAGACCCATTTTAGGTCACATTAATATTTACATATTTAGTAGTAAATATGGGATGCAAACAGAGTCAATATAGTTTTGTATTTGTTGTTTCGTTTTTTAATCGTTTGCAATATCAGATGTTGACTTTAGCAGTTTGTGGAAGTGTAAAAATTATGGCTTCTGTTTAACTAAATTAATGAAATAACAATTGAACATTGGTGATTTTCAGTTATGACCGCGCCTTCAACTTCTTGCGGCGATTTAAACTCTCAAATTGTGAATGTGCAGTTACAGAACTGAAGGCGCTGCAGAAAATTGTGTCAACTGCAGTACCAATTACCGAACTGTCTTTGGAGGTCTTTATCTACGCAATTAAGATATTTTATTAATTACTATTAATTATCTGCTAGATGAAACTTTGTGAACAATAAGGCTTTTTTTGTTTTAAGATTTAACCCCACATATTATATACCATAATGTTCGTCTAGGTGTGTAGATTTGCAAACTGGCCTTACATTTTTGAAAACGCCCCTTGGGCTCTGAACCTAGTCCTTATGAAGAACATATTTGTTTACATTATAAAACGCTGGATGATTTAATTGCCGTTAATACTTTAGTTGCAATTTAAGAAAACGTATGCTACAATAAATTTTAACATTTTTATAGATTTAATTACCAAGATATGTGTACATCTATGAAAACAGAACAAAAATAATTCTATAACCACTTATTGTACATTGTTTAATTTTACAATAGACAATAGCTATGTTTAAAACTTTTATTTTACAACTCAAATTTATAATTTTATACTTTGTATTGTTTTGATTAATATCATCATATATTACACTAGTAGCTTAGTCCCATTTCAAGCATTATTAGTTATTATATCATATATTTAACTATTTATATGTTTAGTTGGGAATTCATAATTTACAATCATAAAATCTTTTTAAATATGACTATTCACAAGTCATGAACATAATGAATATTTACATTAAGCTTCCCAACTTCTTGCTAAGCTTTATTCGTGTTACTGTTAAATTCGGACATAATTAACATCGCCTTCCTGCATTTGTACTTAAACTTTTATCGTCAATTATTTTCAAAACGATAAATATATAAGAAATATTTTACAATTAGGCCTACCAGAGATTTTGACCAGTGTTACCAGTTCCCAGGCAAAATCCAACACTGTTTCGCTACCACAGCTGTGTACAGATAATTTCCATACTTTTACCCTATTGAGTATCTTTACAGTAATACGAGTTTATCGAGTAGTTGTTGTGTTAGATTGGAGGTCGTGTTTTACAACATTCTTACAATACTGTTAAAAATTAGGCTACATGGAGAAAAAGTGCTGTTAGAAGAGAAAGAACGTGGAAAAACTAAATAGAAGGTATTTAACTTAACTGGATGTTTTAAATAAAAGTATTAAATCCACGTGGTAACCTAATTTACAAGTTTAATAAATTTTAACCAAAATAAACATTTTATTAATTGCACAGTTGGTCTCTAAAATCTAAATCAAATCTAAATATAAATTGGTCTCTAAAATCACTAATTTAGTCTGGAACAATTTCAGTTAAATTAATTAAATGGTTGGTTATAACGTAATTCAATTGAACTCTTCAAATATTTTTATCAACAAACTATTTAATATGGTAAGTGAATCTAACAGTACTGTATTTTCAGTTTGCATTTTAAACAAATGTGTATTATATTAGGTCTGTAATTGTAATAATAGCTAATTCTATTAATCTTAACCACAATGTTATAACATTATGGTTAAGAAGATATATTAAACACATAACATATTATGTGTTTTATATATCTTCATGATCCAAAGACGTGTAAAAGCAGAGCTTCTAGTTACACATTTATGTGTCGTAAGCTACACTATCATATTTAGTTTTAATTTAAATGTACTAGGCACATAAAATGCCTATAATCCGTTTCCCATCCATACATACATAGTTTATACAGGAGCCACATATAAAGATATTGGATATTGCTTAAAGTCATTTGGACTATAGTGTTGCATATAAGAAGATGAATTAAGAAGACCCCTGAACATGCCACACGAGATGGAGAAATGCATAGTGCTACACAAACAAACATCTTACTAAAAAAATTGCATCTTGATCATGAGAGGCAACAACAAAAGAAAATCCAACACAAAGATAATATTAAGAGAACCGTCCGCTGGCACAAGACCTATCTCCTTTTATAAAGACCGTCAATTTTACGTCAACTGTTGTCTTATTGTAGAAGGTAGTATAGGGACCTCCAAGAGTTATTCTTTAAGGGGCCCTCGAGTTGATAGGCTAAAAAAACACCAACCAAGTATTCCTTTTACACAGACATACCTCACATATTGGTCTCAAAAGATGTTCTCAGAGCCCCCCGAGTCGTTAGCATTGATCATAAAGACACATGACTTTCCTTTTACACATATAATGGTGTCCCAAACAAAGGTGTCCTTAGAAGCCCCATAGTTGTTAGTCCCCCATTATACAATGCCTTTGATCTAGTATCATTAGTTATATAGGGGTCCCTGATCTTGTTTGCTGAGGGGCTCCTTTAATCTATGCTATGATCTAGTTTCATGACTTATTATGGGGCCCCTAAACTTGTTCACTAAGGGGCCTCCGGGTCGTAACCACTGTGTTTGTTAGCTACTCTTCCCGGCTTTTGCATTTTGGACTTTGGTATTTCCAACGCCAACCAAACCTGAACCCAACAGTAACAGTCACTGACCACTGCTCCTTTCTCTTCTCCCTCCAGTTGCGACTCCAGTTCGGGCGACGTTCTCCAGTAGGCGCTAGTGTCGCATACCTCTCCAGCGAGGCCACTCACCCGTTGTTGGCGTTGTTGTTGTTACCTGTTGTTGTTGTCTACACGTGGGTTCTAACTGTACTGTGCTTCGTGACATCTTGACGTTTGTGCGGTTCGAGTGTTACATCGCATTGTGTAGTGCTGTGTACATGTAGTCTCATTCGGATAACTTTTGAAAGGTAAGCTAACATCTTGATAAGGAATACATCCAGGTTGTTGAAACTTAAATGAATACTCGCCTGTAAAATATTCATGTAGGCCCTATAGTGTTTGAGTAGTTTTGACTTTGTGTTCGTACCCTGTACAATGGTATTTGGATGAAGACCGTTTAGACCATATTGAAACTTCAGTTTCATTTTTAAGGGCGTCATCAAGAGGTTTTGACAGTGAGGTGATAATGAAACTGTTGAACTCTGATAATTTGCCTATGAAAATATTATATGTGTAACGTTAATGCACATTAAGTTTTTTTTGGCATTATTGTATTCACATTTTCGGTACATTATGAAAGGAGGCGTTTAAAACCTATTGAAACTTCAGTTTGATCAAAATGTGTTATCTAGAGGTTTGTGTTGATTGTAAATATATATCTTCCACCCTGACTTATTATTCATCGGGTTCAGTTTACCTTTTGAAGGAGATTTTGTAAACCTTATTGAAACTTTGGTTTGGAACGAAATGTTTTGCCTCGAGGTGTTAATCATTTTGTCTAATAAAATACTATTCCTTAATAGTCTGAATTTAGCTATGAAAATCTATATGGGTAGGTATTGGGCACCTGAATTATGTTTAGCTAGTGTTTAATAACCCCAGTATTTAGAATTTTTTTTTATTTAAATTTCCATATGGTGAAACTTGAATTGGCGTGAAAAGTTCGTCAATATATTTATTGTGTTCTTACGAATGATGAAATAGTGTGTAAATAACCTTCTTAAACTAAAAATCAACATATTAAACTAAAGATAATATGGTTGCCTCTATGTTCAAGGTTTTTATATGGCAAATCACGTATATTTTTAACTTAACTCATAGTTTTTTCATCTATGAAATATTATATGAAAGAGACGGGTTTAAAATTGTGGCCTTATTAAACCTATGTTTGGATCTACAAATCTCGTCCTAATATGTTATTGTGTTATTGCTGGTGATGAATCAGTCTCTTAGATACAATCTGTAGCCTACTCTTATCAATAAGCGATGAAAAGATAGCACGAACCCATGTGTTTAGCCTCCGTGATGAGGCATGACCATTTACATTTCATAGGCCTACTAAACAATGAAATAGGTAGGAATTTATTTAAGCGTTTTGATACCTTTACTTTTCACTTACACTCACTAGCAGAGTACCCGTCCTTCGTACGGGGTTGGCGTGTAACACGCTTATTGCAGTTATACTCGTGCTTTGCGTTTGCAATGGAAGAGGACACGGTTTGGGAAGATTTGGTTCTTTTAACTTACGGTATGCTTACAGTACGGTTATTGCTTATAGTATACCATAGTAACACATCTACCATAACCATAATATTGGTCTGCCACTAAACAACATAGAACAGAGTAAATTACCAAATATTCGCACAATATCACAAATTATTTTTAGATGAAAAACATAACTGTAAACAATCATAGGTACTTGGGCAGTTCCCATTGTGTGTCACAGCTTTTTGTTGCTGCTTGGTTCAATTTAGATGTTGTTATAAATGCAAAAATAATAGTGCTGCATCCTGTTGGTAAACCCTAAAACCTTTTAATGCTATCATCATAGAACCAAACCTGTGTAGTTGAAACTGCTGGCAAAAATTTTTAATTCCTTTTAAATATGACTGGCAAGAAACTCTAGAGCCACTGGGGCGGAGCTCGAAAGGATCTTTGAGATAAGTGTATGTCTATGTTAATCGGGAACGTAAGCTATCATCATACTGAATTTCAGCTTAATCCGACCAGTAGTTAATGCGTGAGTGAACTTCAAACATACAAACAAACTTTCACATTTATAATATTAGTATGAAGTATAATATTGTGTCTTCGTACTGCGCAAAGGAGCTTCATTTTTTACAAAAGAAATCGGAAACCTTTTCCGTTAACTAAAGTATTCTCTATACGGGAAACGGACTTTCGGCCTGCGCTGCCCCTGACTCGGCCTGGGCTGCCCCTATTATGTGGTGTAAAGGGTAGGTTTCTCGGGAGTAGGTACCTGACCTGAGCTTGCGCTTTACCCACTAAATCCCAGGAATCTCCCGGAAATACCTGTGGGGTGGTGGACAGGGTCGTCGACACAGGAAACAGGGCAAATAGCATTGGAGCCAACCTTCTAGGAAATACATTACTATTGTATTAGAATACTGCTGTAATCTTTGGCATTAACGACTCAGGAAGTGATGGTGTCTACGGGTGGTGGATATCCGCCCCAAATAAACCTATTTTTGTTTCAAAATTTTAGATTTAAAAATACGCAAATTCTTACTACATATAATAAATCTTTTATGCTTCTTTTAATACTGTATATGATAGTGGTTTTTAGTACTGTATTATGACAAATTTAAATGTAAAATACTAGCAGTTATTTGAACTTGAATTCATTATTTCTTAGGCCGCGAACGCTAAATATGTAACAGATGTTCGTGTACAGTAGTTAAACAATAAAAAATAGTGCATTTCATCACTAGAGGGTACCTATTTAACAGTACTGTATTACGAAACATTTATATGTAAAATACTTGTAGTAATTTGAACTTGAATTCTTTATTTCGTTGGCCGCGAACACTAAATATAAAAGTAACAGATGTTTGTGTAAGGTAGTAAAACAATACAAAATAGTGCATTTCATCACTAGAAGGTGTCTATTTAACTTGACTGTATTACGAAACCTTTAAATGCAAAATACTTGTAGTAATTTTAACTTGAATTCTTTATTTCGTTGGCCGCGAACACTAAATATAAAAGTAACAGATGTTTGTGTAAGGTAGTAAAACAATACAAAATAGTGCATTTCATCACTAGAAGGTGTCTATTTAACTTTACTGTATTACGAAACCTTTAAATGCAAAATACTTGTAGTAATTTTAACTTGAATTCTTTATTTCGTTGGCTGCGTACGCTAAATTTTGGCCGTAAAAGTTTAATTTTGATACTTACTTGTTCTGTGTTATTTCACCTAATAACAACAGTACATTTAATTCCATCCAACATAATTTTTGTTGGAAATGCACAATGTTGAATTGTGTGTTCCAATTATTAAATTGCAAATTACATTAATTAATTGTTGAATGAAATGCATAGAGGCATTTAATTCCATCCAACTGAATTTTCTGATTTTGTATATAACAAGCTGTAAATTTCTTTTATTGATTGTAAATATCTACATCACTAGAAGCCTTTTTGTAGTAATTGATCATTTAAACACTGCAGTTACAAGTTTAATTTTAATATTTTGTTGTACCAATACACCAGACTGTTAATTAATATATAGGATTATATTTTAAACGCATTTTTATAACATACTTGTCTCTTGTTACATTGGTTTAGTTTTTAATTTCGTATTTTATACTTAGTGTTTATCTGGTTTTTACATAACAAATTGTTATTTACTTTCACTTTGTATTTACTTGTAAATAGGACACTAACAGAAGTTTTTTTTAGGTAAACATTATTTTAAACACTGCAGTTTTTTGTTTACATTACACCAGACTGTAATTTAATTAAAGTAGGCCTATCATTATTTTTATACTACGTATCTTGTTTAAATTGTCTGAATGAATGTACTACGAATGTACATTCAGCTGTTAAACTACAATTCACACTTTAAACTGAAACAAGAGGTTCTACCCGTGAATTCACGGGTGAACAGAAACCACCATTAAATTAATTTAATCAACTTTGACTTTATATTTCATTTAAAGGGCCCAAGTTCGAGAAATTTTCATGTGAAAGGATGTTAAAAGCAGTGGAACCTTCATACCTTACGTCCTGAGGTTGGCCGAGGTTGTACCTGAACACGCAGCTCGCTTTCACGACATCTTTAATACTTTTCAATGAAATTGCGATCTGTTAAAGATCGGTGACAACCTCTTGGAACGAACAACATACATGGTTTGTTAATCTCATAGTCATCATGGTTCGAACACCTTTAGTTACTCACTTGTAACAAACAGCTATAAATAGCTTCACTGTCCATTCACCGCGACTCTTTTAAGAACGTAAAAGTAAATAATAAAATAAGTAAACAAAAATGTAAACAAACAAACTATATTGTCGATTGCATTGGCCAGCTGTTGTTCACTAAATTTCAAATAATAACTTCCAAAACATGCAAGGCGTAGCCTTTTGAAAATCAGCCTGTGGGGCAGAGCCCTTAGGGAGTTCGTCCATATCAATACTTTTCGGCAAAATCTACACACTCTAAGCTTCATTTTGATATGCCATATGCCTATATTTTTATTTGGTAAATGGCCTTAACCGTTTACATAAAATTTGATTGTATCACTGTAATAATATAATATACTGTTGTATGGATAATATTTTTGTACTATTGAGTGGATGGATTCTTATGTAAACAAGCCTTGAAATCATATTAAGTGAGACTAATTCGTCAACGTTTGTGATTTATGAAAGCTATAGTGACAATAGGAGGATGGTGGCCCCACCTTCTGCAGTAGCCTATCTATAAAAGCTATAATGTATATACAAAACTATAATATCTATAACTAATATTATGATGGTCAATTTATACATATCCACTGTTTTTGTATCTTGAACTGAGGTGACACATATGTCGTCAAATCGTCGTTAAAATTTGTTAAAAACTGTTTAAATATACAACTTTAAGCACGGTGTTTGTAACTAAACTAGCCCAAACTTAGATTTAAATCCATCTAATACCTGCTCTTGCTCTGGAGTGCTCTGGGGCTCAGGTCCTTCTTGGAAGTACCGTACCTAATCCTATTCATAGTTTTTGGCCAGCTTGCTGTGTCAAACACCCCATATCACCCCTTCCCTACTTCCCTCTTACCCACAAATTCTTTTCAATTTACCTATAGGGAATCTTTTGGGGACAGCAGACTCAGAGCTACCCACGTTCCCTATTGTTTGTTGCGGAGGGTAAGTTTCTCATAATCACCCCAGGCCGAAAGTCCTACACTCTCTCTATACATACCAATCAGCTGTTCGGTATTACAAAACGTTGAGCCATTGTAGTTACAGATTGCAAATGAACTTACGTATTTTGTAAACATTTCAGTTATATCCTTGGAATGTATAATGTTATCAATTTACATTACAAGATTCTTTAAACCCAATCACAAACGCAAATCCTGTAACCGAGATACACCCTAGAGACGCGGATGGATTCCCAACAGTCTCGCGTTTACCTTATTGAAACTCCTTTTGCGTCTTAAAATATTTACATTTACACACTTTAGAAAAACTTCAACTAAAACTTTCTAAAAACAATCTATAGGCCTACTATGAATGGATTGCATTACCAAATGCGATGTTTTTTAGTAAATGCTCTGATTAACATTTTGAAATTATTACTATTTGTTTAGCTCTTCATATTCTCTTTACTACTATATCTTACGAATCAAGTACAACAATTAACCACTAGAATTAAAATAACATTTGATATATTTTGATAATTTTCTTACTATTCGATTTCTAAATTGAGTCTATTCAACTCTTAAGTTTTTTTCAGGAAAACTGCCTCGTCTCAATTAGGTTAATCCGAACACTCAGTAGAGCCAGAATAACGTGGCTCAGAAGAAAACAAGATTACATCCACATAAGCTTGACTCTTTCGCAGGTGTTTGTCATTAAAGAACTATATGTTACATGATATAGTACAAGTGTAAGTAGCTTAATACAGAACGTTAATACCATGTTCAAAACTTCCACAAAATATCCAACAGCATTATTTAGACTGATAACAACTTTATAAAATATCAGTTAGGTAGATTAATGATCACTTTGAGAATAAATCAGAACATTTAGCACGTGACAGTAAATGTACATAAAACCGGGGCCCATCAATATGATGCTTAATCCAGACATTCATTTTATCGCACTTTGAAAAAAAAACATTATATGTCACAAATTGGGAGTAAGCCACTGTAAATGAGGTATTGATTGCAAATTTTACAGTGCTTAAAACACTTGTCCATCTATTATTCTATACAAGTATATGCAGCATTTTATTCAGGAGTACCCGTACTACTCAGAAATACCACGAACCTTTAGCATATTATTTGATTTAAATTCTGAAAACTAGGTTCCCCAATACGGACTAGTAAGGTTTTGCTGTTTAGGATTCTTTAATATTATAACCATCTTTGTTAAGTTTTATGAGTTTATCGTGATATAGTTGTCCTTAATATTCTAAATTACTTCAAAATAAAGGGGTACGTTAATTGAATTACCTCTTAACTCATCATTAACAATGATTATACAATCACTAACAACATATTCTAAACTTCTGACACTATTTAATGTACAATGTACAATGTACAATTATTGAATAAAGATATTGAAATTAAATAATTACCTCGCTATGACGCCCTGACATAATTGCATCCCTATTTCATCCCTTAAAGTCGAATTCGAGCAAACATTTTACTTGGTTTAAACCTGTTTACCTATTCTCGAGCACTATGACGTCATTTAACTCCATGATGTAAACCTCTGTTCGCAACAATACATTGGCGTTTCCTAAACAGCTGATTTCACCAGAGCAGACGAAGCGTTAAATTATATAATGACGTGACAAAAACCGCACCGTCCCTCCGACTGTAGGAAACACCCTGGCTTTCCTCAACTCCTCTTAATTTTGGAGGGAAATTTTAAAAAGAACATTTCAATATAACATTTTTTGTTGACGTGAAAATGTTTTGAAGATAAATCAAAATCGTTAACACACATCGCGTACAATGAACGAATCGGTCTGAATTTTATTTTTGGGTTATAAAATTATTGATGCATTTGTTCAGACAATATTTGGTGTATTTTAAATTATAAAACACTGTATTGCAGTATAATACATATATCGATTTATCTCGACGGACAACTTTACATAAAACGGTGGATAAATAGTCAAAATATCAAGCTAGAAGGTAAAACAAACAATAAAATGTTACTTTTTGGTGCATAACCTAATACCGATACTTCCAAATTTATCACTTGTTCTCTGTTATCCGTTGATTTATCATGTGATGGGTTCATGTCTTATTCAACCGGAGTTGATTGGATGCTGTGCTTTATACCCTAATCTTTGTATGACAGATGGAATAATAATGCAAGATTATTTATGTTTTTAAGTTAACTTTACCTATATAGATCTCGATGTATAATCCAATATGCTCAATTTTTCCTAATTATTGAAAACCCCCGTGTATTATCTTTTTCACCACACTACGATGTGTTTAGCCGATTTACAAACGTTTATTGGGGGGCGTATTGCTGAATATGCCAGCTGCCATCGTCATTTGAGGACCGAACAGTTTTTTAAATCCCTAGGGCTGAAAATAAGCCGCCCGCTTAATTTCTTTCAACATTAATGCGTATTAAATACACAATCATTATGCATACATATAGCATTGCAATTGAATTGTTTTATTGTCACCGATGCCTAGCGACTATTTATTATTATTTTGATTCCTCAAATTATTTCTTCACATAACCTTAAAGTTGTAGTTGTGTTGACTTTTAGTGTGCATTATTATTTTGGTGAAAAGCGTATAGTGTAAAAAATGTGTGTACTGAAATGGTTTTGCAGCTCTCGATCGTTTTAGGTTCTCGACTATCTCGAGCCGGCAAAACCTCATTTTCAGCTCAAGGTACGAAATATACTATTGCACATTAGTTTTATGTGTTTATTGTTTGTGGGTTGATGAGCTTATTCATTTCGCTGTGTCAAAACTGAAATTAAATATAATTATTCAAAATTATGTTAAACATTACTTAACCTGAAAGATTTTTAATTAATATTTAGCACTATTTGAGAAGCATTTTGGCGTAGTAGGTAGTCTATTTTATTTTGCAAGGATTATTTAATTAAAGATAATCATTTCAAAGTTTCAAAAGTTTATTTAATTTCAGTTATTACATTGAGTTTAAATAATACTTCGTAAAAGACTGATGTTATACAAAACCTAAAATACAATATATTATTCACCGATAAATGTTTCGGTTCAAGCTAAACATTTTTATTTTGGTGTTAATTTAAGTGTACTTTTAACATTCTTGAACTATTATTGTTTTATTTTAAACTAGGTAAAATTTAATTAGTATCTTTATATTAAGACTAAACATTATTGCCTACAATATTTACAAATTACTTGCAAACATTGCGACGTTAAATTACTATAGTGAATTTTTTGCTCTATTATACAAGTGAATTGTCTTACACAATTGTCTACATATCAATCGATTCCTCCTTCATTAATTATTGGCCAATAGCAGATGCCATTTGTTGATTGGTCTATTGTGAAATGACTAATGGTTATGAGGTCCACTCTTGGCTTTGTGCGCTTTATAAACGAGTGATTTGTAGTGGAAGACAGGCAATAAATTAGTCTCTAGTATTTCATAGGGGATCGTTTATGAATTCAGCGAACTTGTCAGCGTCATTAAAAACTGGTTTAAATCACCCGCTTTCGAGTGCATTTAGTGGGATGAGTGACTGGTTCGTTGGTAGACTCATCAATTTAAACATCTGGGTCAATTATTGGTAATCCGAATGCTGAACATCCGATTATTAAGTATCAGAAACCTCGGTTCTGCTGGACCTAGAATTCCTCATCAATTCGGACCCAATACGGGCTATTTTCTAAACGGCTATTTGACAGCAGTTGGCCAACCAACAGTTAATGCAGCAGCAGCTATGTTAGGAACGCCGTCTTGCAAACAATTCAGATTTATGCACATATGACTGTGTGTCAGTAGTTTTCCATTTTTTTGTACGAGGGGGCTTTTGCCAAAATGGTCCATTTTAGTATAGCTCAAAACTTGTTTTTGAGGTTAAACACAACCTTTTTTCAAAGATTATGATTGTTTAAAACACTTATGAGATGAATAAATTAATTTACAAAAATCTTAATTTGGTTATTGGAGATCTTTACGTTAAAGCGCGATTTGCCTACCTCAATCAGGTTACAATTATCACAAGTGCCTTAATCTGTTTAATCAATTTCCTCAACTCGTGCTTACCGTATAACAGGTTGTTAAACATTTAATTGAAGGATCAGCTGTTATTAAATTACAATTAATTCACATTTTAACAGTTTTAAAGCAAGTTGGTGAGCATCACTACTTCTTTGCAATTGAACCAAATAAATAAAACGCTAGGGTGCGAAGCCCCTGAAGTTTAGCTACCATTCATTACTCCGCTTGATCATAAGCTCACAAGCTAAGCTAAATAGTAAAAATCTCTAAAGAAGGACGGGCGAAAAAGCGCTGTTACAGAGAGGCCCCATATTGTATTGAGTATATAGAAGATATTATATGGATGCATTCAGAATTTACTATTCAAGTGTTTTCCTGTAAAACGACATTTTACCATTGTAACGGTGTATTTAATTATTTCATTCCGGACTTATCCATCCGGTCTAATTGGGTCTCCATTCAGACCGAATAATTGAAAGTTCAATGATGTGTCAGCAATTTCCTGACACAGACAAGACCTATGTTTGTATTGTTTCCCTATAAAAAGAAAGAAGGATTTGGTGTTGAAGTAAAAAATAAAATGAACCCTAAAATCTTTCAATGAAAACCTTGAAAAATTCGGATGAAAACTTATAAATTAGGGATCCGCTGTGTCACTATAACGTCAATCAAAAAGATTGGCACAAAATCGTTAAAACGTTTATTAGAAAATAATTCAGACCAGGTCACAAATAAAATAAATTTCAAAGCAAAACGTCAAAGGTGCGGGAATTTTAAATATTGACCGATTGTATCAACTTGTATATTCAGAGTGGCGGAATTGCAATTTGGTTTTACAAATCCAATAGGATAAACTCTCCGGAGACAAACAAACGTTGTTTTTTCGCTCAAAGAAAACACGGCTTTATTGACAGATCGCGAAGTTCACTCCATTACTGATCCGTCAATATTTACATACAACATAGTGATTTGAAACAGCTGCCGTTGTTTATCAAGTCAATAACTAATTAAGTAGTTGTTGTAGCATTGCAGTGAGATCAAGCAAACACTATCACGTCTATTAGTGATGTTCTCCAATAGGTAGTGGGTTTTGTTTGTGTCGTTTGGTGTGTGTTTCGTGATGTTTCAGTCCAGGGGCCCATTTCATAATAAACTACAAGTTACAAGTTACAAGTTACAACTTGTAGCTTGTAATTTCCATTAGATTTGCATTGGGCGATCAGCTGATTTACTAATAATATTAGTTTGTACTTTATTATGAAAATGGCCCTAGGGAGCCGAAACCCCCTGGACTGAGGCTATGGCCCCAGGGAGCCGAAACCCCCTGGACTGAGGCTATGGCCCCAGGGAGCCGAAACCCCCTGGACTGAGGCTATGGCCCCAGGGAGCCGAAACCCCACTGGACTGAGGCTGTTCTACGACCATGTCCTCTCCAGCCAGTTAAATCGTTTGGTTGTAGCTCATTAACAATAGCCAAAAAAGCTTTGGCTATGAAGCTAATTTCTATCAATCAATAATTCAAACTACCCGCATGCATGGTTGTTACTGGTGTTTCAAGCGCGGGACTCCTTTATATGTTATAATACTTTAACGGACTGGTACGTATGTCACAAAATCTGGCTGTATTTCCAAAATCAACAAAAACATGGCAGAAAAACACACTCCAACAGATTCACTCCGCTAAAAAAATTATCCCTTCATAAACATTATTTTTGTTAGTAACTAGCAACTGATTCAGTATTATTCACGTTTCAGAATTGTTTGCGCTATGATTAACAAAATGTCGTTCACCAGATTGTAGATTGTCGTCAGCTGTGGAAGCCAAATTGGAGATATGGGCATGCACGGGTAACTGTCTGTTTTGCTCGTATTGTATTCTAATGCGATCAGTACAGAATATCCCTGTTTGTGTTCCCGAGTTCTGAATCCTGTTTTGTATAGAATATTTGTGGTTTGTACATAACGCCATAGGGAAAACTTTTTTGTAAAATATCGCCTTTTTAAAAATTTTGAAAACAACTATGTTTGAGAATATTTGCGTTTTACTTGACAATTTAAAACTTTTTTTTTCGAATTTTATAACTTTGAAACGCTGCGCCAGCATTGTATATTTCAAACCTGTTTATATCCCACTACAATTTCTTTTGCAGTTTTTTACGTGATTCGCAATATATATTTTCCACTGTGCACAATATTGTTACTAAATCAATCATAGTTACGTAGTTAAACATGTTTTAAATTTTGTTTTCAATCCCATTTATTAACCTAATTGTTAAAATTACTGTAGTTATTTTAACGCTTTAGAAAATGTATTCTTTGAAATTGTCCTTCTGTCTTTCATTGAGTGATGTGTGCTAATTCTTTGAAAAATAAATGAACATTCAAGATTTAGAATTGATCCAGGACCATGATTTGTAAAACGTTAAGGATTATCCTTCCTGCTCTAATGTGACAACCATTAGTTGACCGCTGTCTGGACAGCACGATCGTCGATTATTACAATATTATTCAAGGAAACGTGATTTTCAACGCATCGCCTATGAAGCACGAATAGGTTTTATCATTATAACTGTAAACGCACAGCAATGTCAATCTATTGAGGGTGGACAAAATTTTTGTACTGATGAATGTCTTTTGTCTTATTTTGCTTGGAATCCTGTTATACACAAAATCCTAATAAAACATCTTACAATGGTTTGCGTACTGTAAAATGTTCACCGTTCCTAGTTTAGCTGGATTTAAAGATTAAATTTATGTTTCAAACTTGATATTTTGTGTTTTGGTTTTTAGTAACATATGAAAGAATGTTATCAATATCTATTATATGGAAGGTTGTCTATTAGGCTGCAAGGACATCCAACGCTAAAATTACCTATCCTGTTTTACACTCTAGATAGGTGAACAAACACCTTAATTTGAAAAGTATTAAAGTATTAAAAATGTATATCCTCTCCGAAAAATCGTGCCTCAAATAATACCGTAAAGTTTATTGCATTTTTTGTTTGGTGGGATTTGAACCCATGACCTCCATGCACTACCTGGAGTTGGGTTTTCATAGAAATGATTAATGGAGTAAGAATCAGTTTTGAAAATGTCAAGCAACCGCATACGTTCAAGAACTAGTGTAAATAAATGTAGAAAAGATAACCTGTTCACCAACGTAATTGTTTTATTTTCAACCGCTTCGTTAGATAAAAAACCCACCTTTGGGACAAATTTAATTGCTATTTTTTACATCAGGTTAAATATCTCGATGGGGAAAGGTAATCAATTTCGACTCAACCGTCCAATCCCCCAGCCCCATTGGGAAAGCCATTGAATAAACAAAATCGTTCTGTTCCGATTCTATATCAACCTGTGTTGGAAATGTGCGTTTTCTGCTCTAGTGCTCGAAAATTTTTAAAGAAATCGTAATGAGTACGTCAGTTTTAAACGTATATGCCTACTAAAGTTAAGCCACATTATTTTAAATGGATCGTTTTACCTGATACTAATCCACACCTATAATACTTGAATTATCTATAATACGTGAAGCCTTGTTTTGTGAACACTAATCCTCCATTATTTGTGGACTAATTTCAACGTTTGATGTGTCAACAAATTCGTCTGAATTTGTAGTTTTGCAATAAGGTTAGAATTTAAAGATTCATTGAGAGGGTACGAGGCGTTCTCAAAGGTAGTTTTATCCAATAAGTATTACCATAGATAAAACATAATCTTACCATGTCAAAAGTATTACCTTTGGTATTACCATTACCTATTGGATACAGAGAACAAATGTAAACACAAAAAACAGCTGTTTATAAAACGAAATTCAGCATCTTTTTCGGGAGTAAATATTGATGTTTGTAACATTCAGGAGGTTATAGACCAATGCAAACAGTTATTCAATTTTGTTGGAAGACTTGGAAGTGTAGAAAACGCCTCGAGTTCAAAGAAGAAGTATTTAAAACGGGAGGAAGGGACAATTAATAAGGGATCTTATGCGATGAAAAGAGTATAAGAAGAGAGGCCTGGTCTAACAGTAAGGAAACTTAATACACACTTAATTGGAGTGATGAATAATATTTGCCAGTTCTGTTATGCAACTTTTGAAGTAAAAGAATGCACAAAGAATACATACATGTGTTGTCACGGTGGTAAAGTAAACTTGCCTGATGTCAGATCAAATGAATACATGCAAGAAATGTTTACTGGTAACAGTTATGGGTAAGTCGGGACACATTTGTAGAAAACACACAAAAAATTAGGCCAGCTTCTGAAAAAATTGTTTTTAAATATTTACTAAGATGTATACAGGTAATGCGGTTTAGTTTCTTCTTATATTCTGTATCATTATTTTATAGAAATAGACAAACTTATCAATTGTTTGTTTTCAAAGTTTAATAGACTACTTTATTCATGAATAAAATATATCTATGTCTCAGTAAGAAAAAGGGTAACTTTGTTTAGTTTCTGCTCAGTACGCGAAGTAAAGGAGTTAATTTCGTTCAGGAGCTGTGCAGGTGATGTAGTTTTATATTTACGAAGTACTGAACTACATCTTACTTCCCAGGATGGGTAATTTGAAAGGGAATGAGAGCATTAATGTGAAACAAGAACTAGGAAGGAGAAATATACGAGTGTGTTTTCACGCAATGTCGAGAATTGCGTTATTTGGTTCACATACGCCTTTGTTTAGATTTAAAAGTTGAGTTTTACGTAACAAACAAATCTTGTGACATTTAATAAGTGGTGAGAATATAAAAGAAAGTTTTCTCTATGAGAAGTTGCATGAATCGTACATAACACGTGATATTGTACTTTATTTGGAGTTACCCAACAAACTTATAGGAAACGAGCTGGTCTAGAGGTAGAGGCGCTCGGTACTTGAGTCCCCTGGTTCAAATCCCGCCAATCACCAATAGATCTAAGTGATGATACCGAAACTCATAGGTCTAGACTGAAGTAATGTAAAAAACAATTCCGGGCTAGATCCTAATGTCCTAGAACATAAAACTCAATAAACTCTTTGTTTAATAAAGAGGAAACGCTTTTATGTGTTTAATGGGCGTTAATAGGCAGTAAGAATTAATATTCTATTTATCAAACTGTCAAATTTAATGTTTATCTTGGATGTGAATGGTACTTAACGTACCGATTTGTTTGAGAATTATTCCTTCAAAAACGCCCTGATGGACCATTTTTCTAGGCCCATTCTATAAGATATGCATATATCTTACTGCTGCTTACATAAACACAGTCAATTCCAGTATAACTGCACCAGATGGATTGTAAAAGAAGATTTGGATAAATGACTTTGAGCAGAGACCTCTATTAGAGTATACTATAATTTTCCCCCGAGCAAAGCTTGGTCCCCAGGTATTATATATTTATCAGAGCTGCTGTTATCCACCTGATTAACAACTCATATTTTATTTTATTTTTATTTGCAGATGAGCGACTTCGAGCGTATAAAACGCGGGTGTTTGAAGCGCGGAGAACTATGGGAAGACCCCGAGTTTCCCGCCACCCAAACCTCAGTGTTCTACCATCAGACTCCGCCATTCCAGTTTGTCTGGAAAAGACCAAAGGTAAGTCTGGAAAGACTTTCCAAACAAATTAATCATTCGGTAGACATAAAAAGGGCTAGTTATGTCCTTCTTAGGCTTAGCTGAAATTGCCCTTTCCATATGTAGTTAGTTTTCTATATTAGGAGAAATTTGGTGTATTTCCAATTTTAAAAAATATAGGCATCAAGATTTAAAAGTTACTGATTGTAGCCTTTAAAATTTTATCTCAAGTTTTCACTCGGAAAATGACAAAAGACAGCTTGGAAAAGGTCCTCGGACAAGTTGTGACTATCATTATTTCCACCCTTTAAGGTAGAAGCTAAATTATAAATGGAAAAATAATTAATTAATTAACTGTCGAGCAATTAACAAAATTGATTGGTACAAAAATCTGAATTCTTTTGTTTAGGTTGCTAAGCAACGACAACAATGCGTATGCGATCGGATTAAGTGTTTCTAACTCAATAAATTAACAACAGAATCGACTGTCGGCCCGTCCGGCATAACTGTATTGTTCATCAAATAACATTCCTGACTCAACTGATAAAATTTATTGTGTTAAAAACTATTTTGTCCACCAATGAATCTTGACGGAAAATGTCCGTTTCAATTTCTTAAATAGCATTTTTGTTGAGCTACCAGAGAAATCAGTCATCTAAATATAGGACCTACGTTGATTCTCAAAGACAGAGGTGAAACAAAATCAAAGTCATCAGCATTATATGTTTATAATATTGCAATTGCCTAAACATTATTCGCAATATTTATTAAACTGTAGTAATACAGTTATTGTACAGTAATTTCCAAAGTGTGGGAACACGCCTGAAAATAGTGTTAACAAATTTCTAAATTTATTATGATTTGAACTAATAAATTTTAAAACTCAATTATACTTTCCTAATTTATAACAAAGGACCGTTCGATCACGCGTATCTCATCTGTGCACTGTCGTCATTAATCAACGGGTTATTAATTGGTTGAATTTAATAACGTGTCAACGTTAAGCATATAGTGATGAGACAATTTAGAACAATGCTTAACAAGAAATGTTAGTTCTATTCAAGAGGTTTTTTTCTAGGTTCTAGCTCGGAATTGGTTATAATTAATAGCTTCACAAAGAAACATAATTCTTGTTTTTTTAGCTGTAAATTGTTATTATTAAAATATCTTTAGTTTTGGTAATGAACTACTTGAAACTATTGTTTAGTAGATTTCGAAAAATTTTAACGGAAATAAATATTGTCTTTTTTCCATTTTGTTTCCGTGGAACTCAACGCACATTTCTCACAAAGCAACAATTCAAAACTTACAAAACATAAATAATAAAACAGGAACAGACTCATAGTAATCCTAGGAGTCTCATGGTTATGAACTCATTGCAAATGTATTGAATTAACCAACATTAATGACAATACTTACGATTATATGAAAGAAATTTGTAATCAAAACGGCATTACCGACTTATTGTTTTATTCCAACTCGCAAGGAAAGAAAGCTATCTAAAAAAGATTGGGCTAGTATACGTATTTGTAGTAAATTTTTAAAAGATAGGTAGTCTGACATGTTTGTGTTGGGCCAGCAACAACATTCTATATTCTATGATTCTACATTCTACCAAGGAGGAATGTCCAATAAAAGCTCCGAATACACTGCAGTATATTGAATGCCTATTGTGATAGTACACTAATTTGAACCCTCTACAGTAAAGGGAATTTTATTTGTTACTTGAGTTCTATCAAATTCGTGACGTATCAACGGTTTGTAAAAAAATATTTTTAACACAACTACTACACTGGTGAAAATATTTGCACTTTTGCTATGTAGACTCCCTCTCATCCGGACACCTTTTAACCGGACATCGGTTTAACCGGACAGTCGACGGAAATGACATCTCTTTAACCGGACAATTATTATCGGCACATTGGTTTAACCGGACTAGATCGGCAGGAAGTGGGTGGTACTGTAACGACTGTTCTCGTGGGAAAGATTTGAGACCAGTGATCACATGTCTAAATACAATGCTCTCCTAAATTTAAATCGAATATCACCGTAAATGATTCATTTTAATGAGTTTTTGGGGATGTCGGCTTAGCCGGAAAACCCGTTATCCGGACTGGCCTCGGTCTCAAGGAGTCCGGATAAGAGGGTGTCTACTGTACCATAAAACAAACACTCCACCCCTTTGTTAAAGTAATTTGCAGGTTTCGATTTTTCTTTATATAATCGTTCAAAAGAGCGACCGACAGTGTGTGCCTGCAGAAAGATAATTTATTATAGTTTGTATGATGTAACCTGGCTCTTGACCCATCATTTATCTGAGACTGTCACGAGCATAAACTTTTATCCAGTCTCCAGGTAGCCCAGGGTCGGGAGACAGGTTCCACCATACAGACTATAACTGTAAATCTTGTGACCTACGTTTTTACCTTACCATAGTTTTGAACGCAAGAGAATAACAGCGATAAGGGTAGTTTACGATAACACATTTTATGCCTGTCTTATACATTAAATATTATCAAAACCTACCTACCTATGTTATAGAACATAATATAACTTCAATCTAGGTTATGCTATAATGGACACACAATAATGCGTGGTTCAGTATCCAAAATCAATATTAAAACAAGGCAATTCCTATTTTCATGTTGGGATTACTGCTATTATGTAGGGAAGCAGGTGTGTTAGGGACGGTTTTATCGTTTGTGTGATTGTTCACTTAAAATAAATTTCCACCGCGAGTTAAACTGTTTAACTTCACTGCATGCATATTTATTTTCCAAAACATTGTGTTTTATAGAGGTAGCCGAGAGGTCATAGTCCTACATATCCAAAAGATTTTTCGATTCTAAGAACCAATTCTATGCCAAATCGCCATTTCATAGCTTTATTTTGTCTTCCAGATTACTTCATGAGTTGTATACAAGAGGTTAAGATTCTGTCGAAGTAATGACGACTGAAAGGATTACTTGGACAGAATCAAGGTAACCTAACCTCTTGTATACATTTCATAGCTGTTGACTAATTGCAATACTTTCTAACATAATATTTTGACATCTACCAACGTAAACATGATAATGCAGAATTTCAAACTTAATTGAAAAGCGAAAAGGTGAAAGTTGGGATTTTGTACGCTATTTTGTAACGCCCGTTTTGGAAACGCGTTTGTAAGTATTCGTATGTTTGAGTAAAGTATGTCACCTTACTTCTCTATGGTAAACGTGATTGCTATCTTTGTGTACTTGGTGTGTTTGTGTACAGACGCGACCTCGGTTGCTCCTCGGGGGCGTGAAAGTGCCGAGGACAGAAGACTGACGCAACCTAACTTTCACAGACCTTTCTCCAGCTGCAGCTTCAACATAAACTAACTGCTGCACCCTTCGACCCTTGCAGGCTATTGCGTCCTTAAATGCATTTTATGGTCAATAGTTTATCGGCTGTTCAAGCCTGCAAATGGGTTTCGCTACTCTAGTGGTGGATCTTCAGTTCTAGTTTTTGATCCATCATGACGGCTATGAGTTTTAGCATTCAGATAATGTCATGGTACGATGATTGAGAATCCATAAGTAGGTTTAACTAACAAAACATTAAATGAAAATCGTTTTTACTGCAGAAAATCCTCCGCTAAAACGCATGAGAAAACCACCTTGCATTTGTCATTTACGAGGTCTGTGAGAACTTAAGGTGTCATCTGAGATGCGTGTCGGAGATTCACACGAATCCTGAACTGACTAAGTAAATCAAAAGTCTTGGAACTCTTGGAATTAGAATTCTTGATATCATGGTCATTTTCCAAGTGGTGTGACTAAGCCGTTGACTAAGTAGTCTATTCGTTGATCACTCATATGTTTTCTAATATTTGCATAAACATAAACATAGGGGGGAACGAGCTTGTGTAGTGGTAGAGCGTGGGACTTCATCCCCGGGGTTCTGGGTTCAAAACCCACCAACCACCAATTGGTTGGATCTAACCGATAAAGCCACGCCCTTAGGTCTATCCTGAAGTAATTAAAAAAAAAAATACGGCCTAGGACAGAAACAAATATTTTCCAAACGTGTAAAGCACTATTAAAAATAATGTATACGGATGATAAAAGTCGTATTTCAGTAGTAATCGAAATTTAATCGTATTATTTAGCTATTTATTAGACGTTATACAAAAATATATATATATTTCAGCACCGTCTCAGATTTGGCGATGACAGGAGTAATTGGTCGAAATCGATAGCAAATTTAATTGTTACATAGCTTATAAGCTTTAAATAACCTTAAGGTTGGTGGAACTCACAATCTGTTACAAAACATTTGCCTTTTACGTCACGGACACGTGCCTAATCTTAGGGTGAGTGTTGTTTGGGGTTCTACAGTACAGAGCACTCTTTAAATGTCACCCTTTAAGGTCACGGCATTCCCTGTAAGAGAGGGCGAGTTGTTTCCCCAATACTAAACCTCAACTCATATAAAAAAAATATTGTAAAACACTTAATGATTTTTTTACAAATAAACCTGCTTTCAAAACGGCATCTGTGGCAGTGGACGGAGCTCGACGGAGCTTCAAGTTGCTTTCACAGGCTATGCACTTTTTTAATTATTGTCTATAGTTGTCTTATTAATATATATTACTAGCTGGCCCGACAGACGTCGTCCTGTCCTAATGTAGCCAAGTTTTATGTCAAATGATCGTTCATTTTCAAGATTCAATCACGTCTTTGTTGAAGTTCGTTCGCTACGATCACTACTCACTTACCTTTTGGTTGGAGTTCTTTCGCTACGCTCACTCACAGTTTTGTTGAAAATTAAAACATGTTCTTGTATCCCACAGTTTAATGAAAACATTTTCCTCAAATGCTCGTGCAAAGGCAATTGTTTATTTAATTTAAAATAAATCAAATTACTAAATAACAATTGGATGGATTATAAATTTCCTTACGTAAAAACGTAATTTTCCTAACGTGTTGCACTAAGGAACACAACAAAAAAGAATCATTTTATTCGGTGCACTCGTTCTCGAGTTATGGAATACCATAAAAAAGGATTAATTTTTATTCATATAATAATATAATAGCTGACTCCTCAAGCTTGTATTTTAAACCCAGTCAATTGTAATCGCAAATAGATAGCTTGTTATTGTTATTTTGCATCAAATAACTTTGTTCCCCTTTCCTTTAGAATATTTTATGAACAACCCTGCGCTCTTTAAAATACACTTTATATTGAAGCAAATAGAATGTCGCTATTAAAAGATTATAAATTCTCTTTTCTTGTTTCACGTCCAATCCATCAAAACTTTCGCAAGGTTCTAAAGCCAGATAGAATGGGTTCAGAAGGGAACGAAGATCCATCACCTAACAATATTACGACTTGACTTTTACTTCTTGACGCTCCACAGCTTTAAATGAATTAGTTCCATCTGTTACTAGGAATCGAGAACCGTATAAAATTGTTAAGTGCGATAATTGTGTGGATTTAGTTTATAAAGATTGCCTCTAGAACTGTTATTGTAAAATAATCTAGGTTTCCAACATTTTGCGTTATAGGTCAAACACATGTATGGATTCAGACTTGATGAAGCTGTACGATTTGAAATTTGCAACTTACACAATAATCAACACACGAACCCACTCCAAACGACCGACTCCGAATAACAAAATACACGTTAAGTTTAAAACCATATGTTAGGCACTATGACTCACATTACTGAGTTATGCGAGTGTAGGAGTTTTGCCAACGGGTATCAGGTAGAAAGGGTCCCCATCCGTGAATTCCTCCTACTGCGGAGTTTTGCCAACGGTTGTGGGTTGCGCGAGAGGGGGAGGGCAGAGAGAGAGAGAGAGATTACACGTCACCGTGAGGGTGGCTTCCGCTAGGGATAGACAAACCAGGCAGGATGCTGACTGTGTTCAAAGTAATGCAGTTATGCACCTCTGACTGTGAAAGGAAATGTATTGAATTTTAACCTAACCTAACCTAACCTAACCTAACCTAACCTAACCTAACCTAACCTAACCTAACCTAACCTAACCTAACCTAACCTAACCTAACCTAACCTAACCCACTGCGACAAGCGCATAACTGCCAAGCGTAGACAACCCTGATAATCGCTCTCCCTCCCTCCCTCACACCCTTTCTCCCACCACCACCGTTGGCAAATCTCCGCACCAAGAGGTGGCCGAAGGCATCCCCCCATCTACCTGACACCCGTTGGCAAAACTCCGGTACCCGAGTTATGCATGTGTGTACAGGAGGGAGGTGCTAGGTTTAACCTTGTGTTGTGTTGTACTAAATAGACCATTGTATCATTGTAGAGTTGTGACCTTACTGTGATTGCAAGGCCATTTGATCACTCCCAACAATACAATACTTTACAAGCCTTTGCCAATGCTGTAATTATTTGACTATTTGATTATTTGACTGATCCAATTTTGGAATCTTTCAAACTCAAGGGTTCCGGTTGATAATGTTCCTGAATACTCATGAGAATTTAAAGGTGTTATCATTAGCAGTGTAAGAGATTTAAACCTCTTAAGAGACTGCATGAGACAGCGTTTGTCTATTAAAAATCCCTCTGTCCAGTATTAACGCCACTCGAAGTAGAACAACAGTCAGCAAGGTCTGCCGCTTTCCTTTCCGGGACAGAAGACTAACTAAATATCAAGGTCAAACTGAGTGAAAACTCGCTCAGACAACATGACTGGATCTGTAGCAGAGAGAGTTACGTTTGTTGCGCTTTTAACAGCTGTACAGCTGTTGTCTTGCGAAAAGTGCACTATCAGAACATATGTTTGTTACCTTGGGAGTGGAAAGTATCAGGACGTATGGTTGTTACCCCAGAATAACCACATACCATGCCACACACATGCCATGGTTGTTACCACGGCATACGAGTATGCTTATTAGGAATGAAACTGTATTTGAACATATTTACGATATCCTAGGATAAGACAAGTAGGTGTCTGTTACCCCATGAGTAAAACAGTTTCATAATTGCCTAGGTAGCCGAGTTATAGTGTTGTGGGTTACTCACCTTCGAATCTGGGGTTCGCTAGTTCAATTCCAAGTGAGATCGTTGCCAGTCGCAGATGATACATTAAATTTGTCATTGAGCTGTTAATGAAGCTTTCTACCAACAGGTTGAGGTTGACTAAGTAACAAATATTGTCTGTGGCCTAGGTTTGACATTTCCCTTACAAAAACTTCAGTAAAATGCCACTGGCCACAGCATAACACTTGACAGACACAATAAAAAATATGTTACACGTCAGAGTATAAAAGTTATTACTCTAGGAGTAGAATTAGAATGTGTCTCTCTTAACCGAGGAGTTGAATAATCGAAATACATGTTTTATTGTCATGAGTCATTATTTAAGCTAAAGAACTTGATTACAAAATATATTTTCTATTAAGGAGTAAAACATATCATAACAAATTATCTATGTGACTTACGGTAGATCATTCGTTATCAGAACATAATATGTTTGCTATTCATAGAAAATACCTTTGATCAACATATTTGTGTAACAACTCTACCACTTAAACGTATGTTTTTTACACTCTGGAATTAGAATATTAGCAAAATAAGTGTTATATATGGACTAGAACTATAAATGACAAACGTGTGTTTCTCATTCTGAAAGTAGAGCAGCATCAAAACTCATGTTTTAATTAGGAAAACCAAATATAATCACGACACAATAATTTTCCTTAACATAGATTCGATTTTAATATCCCATCATGCCATGTATATTATCTAGAACGATACTCTAACACAATGTTTTAATCATGCATGATCATCGTCTTTGAGGCACGATTTTGTTATTTTTCAAGCGGAGATGTTTACTACTCTTATACTGTATTTAAAAGTTGCTAAGAATAATGACCTAAAAAAACCAACATTAGATTGTTGCATATTTTATACAGCTCCGACACTCCAAATGGCATAATTCAGGCGAAGGTGAGTGAAAGATGAATGTTTAATGATACGAATAACATCCAGAGCACAACGTTTACTGCTTTAACTGATGATTTATTTATCTATAAATGTTACTTAAATACAGTTTTGTAGACTTCTGAAACATAAGATCTGTCACGACACAACCCGCTTATGAATGCAACCTGTGTTCAACAATAGGATTACTTAAGATTAGGACTTGAAGAGAAAAACAGCTGTAGACAGCTC
Organism: Macrosteles quadrilineatus; assembly: GCF_028750875.1. Classification (NCBI taxonomy): domain Eukaryota; kingdom Metazoa; phylum Arthropoda; class Insecta; order Hemiptera; family Cicadellidae; genus Macrosteles; species Macrosteles quadrilineatus. Next base: position 5,089,838 of record NW_026542604.1, on the reverse strand, counting down.
TCTCTACTTCTGTCTGATCTACATAAACTTGTTACAATCCTACTTGGACTGCGAGACAGGTACTTTGCAGATAGTGGGATTCTTCCAGAAACTACAATAGCATTACTATATCTGAAAAAAAACTGTTTTTCCCTCATATTTTTATTCAGAAGCTCTTCTTATTTTTGGTTTTGAATTCCACAGAATAAAACACAAACCTTTATTAGTGCAAATATAAGAATTAGCTCACAAACTAAATTTCGGTTGGCATCATTGGCATACTGGTTAATACTTATGATTTTAAGAGTAAAATTCCAAAATTAGAGGTGAATAGAAAATAACAAGTATTAAAGTACATAAGATTTTGACAAGTCTACAATAGAAATTATGCCGGTTCAAAACTTGTAAAACTGGCAAAATGCAGCAAAATGCTAAATACGTAATTGTAGTATTAGTTTCTCCCCCAGATAAAAAAATATTTTTTAGACCAAACAGTTTAAGTTTTGTTTACAATAAGTAAACCTAACCTAATAAAATAATTACCTTTATGATATAACCTAACTTCATCTACCTTGGAACTGGCCAATTATTTAATCCCGGACAAGTCTCAGGTTCAGGAGACAGGTTCCATCATACAGACTACAATTTCACACTACTGGTCAATGCAATTGCTTCTGCTTTGGGGAGTGTTGCTAGCCTGGTGACTAGCGTCTCGGACTTCGGTGCAAGCGTATGTACCCCGAACCCGTTATTGATCATCCCAAATGTCACTGACCTAAATAATAACAAATAACACTATTTAGTTGAATACACATTTCAAGACGTTTTAATTTAGTTGTGACTTTTATAACGACATAGAACTAATATTGCAATGATTTGAAGCAAACACAGAAGAGTTCTGTAAAGTTGTCATCTTTTCCCTTCAGCCTCGGTTCGATGTGGTGCCGAGATGTAGGCGACACTGGCGTGGGATGACTGTAGGAATACAGGATGTGACGTGTAGTGCAACTATTTGCATCTTCGACCAAACCTACCAGGTGATTGGTGCAACTGCCTAAAGTCTCTTCAAACCCATCGATGTATAAAACTAAGTTAGTTTTATATGTCGATGTTCAAACCGTGCTCAAGTTTGATAGTAAAGGCGAAGCCGAGGTTGGTGGACGATTTTGAGCCGAAAAAGCTTTTGAACGTTTGATGAACTTCATTTTTTGCTATTGTACCATTTTGTACGCAAACTAATTAGGATACGAACATTTCGTATATTTATTTTAAGCTCGCAGGATGGATACCATCAAGTTTTGGGGTTAGATATGACTAGGAGTAAGCTCTAAAGTCGAGAATGGACGAAGAAGGTTCTATGCACTCTAATAATGTTTCTGTTTTATTTTTTAATTACATTTTAAACAACCGATCAATTGTTTGTTCAAGCAGTTTTATTTAAAGGCCTACATAATTATTTTGAAAGGGGTTGTTTTGTGAACAGAACTCATCCTAGAATTAATAACCAATTTGGACGTTTTTGGTACCATTTTTAAGAGCTCACTACTTAAACAGATGTAAGAGTTATTTTTATGAACTTCGTCAACACAATTAATAAACTTAAAAATACTTTTGGCCAATATTGAAATAATTCTTTTACGTATTACCGAACTATTCTTGATAAACTCATTCACACGACTTTAGTGTGTATATATTTTTTCTTAACTCAGTTTTATTATGTAAACAAAGAGCTGTAACCGATGTGGTTAGCTATTCTCCTGGTTTGACGTTTAAAGCAATTTAGATACAAATTATTACTCCACCATAAAAAATTCAACTTTAATTACCGAAATATTTAATTTATACTAAAACACTGCTAATGGGTGTTTACTTTACTAAAATATTCAGTATGATGACAAAGACAAACAAATTAAAAAAATTAATATATCTTTTAGATATGAACAGTTGTTTTCAATTAAAATCTGTTTACCGGGGGAAATGTGAGGATTACTTCGACTCTAGTGGATTATTCTTTATCCCAGGGATGTAAATAAATAATGCAGTTTATCATGTTGTAATTATTTATTATTTATTTTTATTTATTATTAATTTTACAGCCTTCTTTTTGCTGTATGGCGAAAAAATCCCGTTGACACTTCGTCAATCAGCGCAAACCCCAATTATAAAGGATAGATAGGGTGCCTTGGTACTCTCACGGACCAGCTTATTCACTATTTAGATTCAGTAATTGCCATTTGTGTCAGCTGTTCTAGTTTTATACCACTAAAACAGCTGGTTCGTTAAAAGTGTACTATTTAAATTCATAACACATCAATGACTACACATAGGCATTTCCCAACAAAACCCAGTAGTATTTCTATTTCAAAGAGTTTGTATAGTCCATTGGATATTTTTGCTGAATGAAATTTTGAGTGAAATAGGATTAAGGGATTATTTTAAATCTGCGTAGTAAGAATATGGAATTGAAAGGGTCTGTGTTGGTGGACATGGGATTTCATTGGATCGTGCTTGTTATTTTTTTTACCATTGAATATTTTGTATGTGAATATAAATTGTTAGACCACACTAAACTGATTAAAATATTTTAAACTGTTTGTCTTATTAATAAATAAATGACTTTATTTCTTATGTAACAACACATTATACAATCATAATAATTATTGAGAAATTTTAACTGGTTACTTTTTAAAATAGTGCGACCAGTTACAAAGTTTAACATCATAAATAATTAAATTTAATATTTACAATAAGTTCAACGTTTAAACATATTTAAAATATGGCATAAATCTCAATGAATATTTACATTAATATCGACATGACAGCCTAGATAAAACACGATAGAGCAACAATCATTTTGATTGTTTGAAAGACGATTAATTTAAATACAAATCTACTCATCAACGACGAAGGTAATCCCTTTGAAAAATGTTCTTCTCAGTTTGCATTGAACAACTAAACGAACCCAATTTATCAAGCAAACGAGGGATTTATTATGAATTGTTGCCAGATTGAATAGATTGCCCACTTTTTATCCTTAGATTAGTTCACTATTCAGTTCACTTATTCGGAAGGAAAACGTGTCCTAAGTGGTAAAACCTGCCTATCATAAAATCAAATAGAATTGTCGTTGAATTTTAGTGAAGATTTGTCTACAACGCGAAACCCGCCCTCCTTGCCTTATTTTAACCTGTTTTACTAAATTAGGCATATAGTTTATGATGAGCTTTGAACCACAGCTCCACAGAAATATTAAGTAAGCCTAGCGTAAATTTAATATCTTTTCAAACACGTGTATGTTAATCTTTCGCTAAAAATAGAACTATACTTTTATTTTTTTCTTTATTTGATTAACTTTGGTTACTACTCTGGTTGAAGTTCATTTTTAGAGATATAGAATGAAGTAGGTTTGTGGTTTTCGTGATGGTGGTTTTATGGTTTATGGTCATGGTAGGTTTGTGGTTTTTAGTGAGGGTAGGTTTGTGGTTTTGGTGATGGCAGGTTTATGGTTTTTAGTGTTGGTTGGTTTGTGGGTTTTGTTGATGGTAGGATTGTGGTTTTTGTGATGGCGGTTTTATGGCTTATGGTGATGGTAGGTTTATGGTTTTGTTGATGGTTGGTTTGTGGGTTTTGTTGATGGTACGATTGTGGTTTTTGTGGTGGTAGGTTTATAATTTTTTACAGATTATTGGGAACATTTTCCAAAAAATCACTGTTAGTAAAAACAAGTATTCGCGACGTTTCGGGATCTGGAGTCTGACCCCATCCTCAGGATGAGAAAGTGCCTAAACAATAATCCCTCAAGCACCATTAATTAACTATTTTTTAACTTTACCAAATTCACATAAATCGTTACTAACCTATTTCCGAAACCGGTTTTACATCAGCTTTCTAATTCATATTTCACAGCTCGCTAGGACAGGAGGATTACGAATCATAAAGGGTTCTGACATTGAAACGTAACAAGACATGAAATCGAAACAAATATTTGGAAAGTCAGAGACATTAGTTGGCTGCGCCAAGGTGCGTCGAAATGTCGACCCAACTTTCTCGTCAAACCCGTGAACGTAACCTCAATATGTAATCAGCTTGAAGTCCTGGGCCCAAGACATGACTGATAGCGCAGTAGACTACCTGGCTAGAATAATCGTTGTGATAAGTGACTAACACATATCACAATGACGTCACACATTTCACGTCATTTGTTAATGACGTCATCGGTGCGTGTGGAAGTAAAATGTGTTCACGTGTTGACTACAATTTAACATGGTACCTACCTAGTTAGTTATAACTACGGTAGGTGACATACGTGTCTATTGGTGACGTCATAGGGGCGTGTGGAAGTAAACTTCAATCGTCACTAGGGCGTTGGTTATTCAACAGAAAATCAATAAACAACGTACCACATCTTGCTTACATCACTCGCCTTACAGTTAGCTACAGCTTTAGATAACCACTTTACATCTCAATTCAAGACGGTTCGCTTTAACTTCGCTATCCCTGTGTCTATTGTCTTCAACGATACCCTTTTACTACATACTGTCATAGCAATAACAATCTTCTTTGTAAATGTTGTAATTGTGTGGTGGCTTTTACTATGGATGGAAGAAAGTCTAATAAAAGTAGACATACCATTCCCCTGGTAAAGGTAAAGACAGCAGTTAGAATAAATTCAGGTATTTTAATCGAACCTCTGACGTTGAATAGGATCTATGAAACGTAGCATATCTATTTAGTATGAATATTTTGCAGCTTTGAATTTTGTATCACACTTATATTTTTTTTCTATTACTTAATTTTAAAGTTTTAAAATTTTAAAGGCTATATTTCAGTGGGACGTAAACGAAACTGTATCATATTAGTATTACAGTATTAGACACATAAGGCAGCTTATGACTCGCACAATATTTATTTTGAATGATACGTTTAAATAAATCTTTAAGTTTCTTTCAAATTTTAACTATATGAGGTAAAGCAAGGTTAGTGTTTTGCCTCTCCTACTACACGGTCCACATTTGGCAAGCGTGTAGTGTTGGTAATGCGTCATTGTTATAACCCACTTACGCGATTTCCTTCACTCTGCGCCGCCAACTAAATTAAACCACCCTCTAACAGGAAATTCATGTCATAATCTGGAAAGCATTTTAACACGAGTGGTTTTGACGTTCCAATTATTATCAACAGTTTCCAATCGAATCCTGCCATCGTTTACCATTGGCGGTGGCAGTGTAGTTATCGTATAAGAAGAGTTGGGAAATATAATATTTTGTATATATCTCCCATCACGAATCCTTATCCCGTTTACTTAAATGTTAAATTAATTTCAATAACACTAATTATTAATTAAAAAGACTACATATAAATATTATTACATCATTGTGACTGGCAGACGCCTGAATTATACCAAGATTCAATCATTGCTGGTGAGACGTTAATAGTTTGTAATCTGGTATTTAAACGCTAGTCATTCGGAAATGACCCACTACCAAGCAGTCGAGTGTTGCAATGTTATGATTGAGTGTTTCTCCACGTTTAAATCTTTCGCAACCGGAAATCTGTTTATTGACAGCCGCGCCCGCATTGCGTATACATAGACAACTGGTTGTGAGCATAGACAACTGGTTGTGAGCATAGACAACTGGTTGTGAGTATAGACAACTATTTGTGACTACAGACAAGTTGGTTGTGATCATAGATGACTAATACCGATCATAGACAAGTTGGTTGTGGGCATAGATGACTAATACCGATCATAGACAAGTTTGTTGTGGGCATAGATGACTAATACCGATCATAGACAAGTTTGTTGTGGGCATAGATGACTAATACCGATCATAGACAAGTTTGTTGTGGGCATAGATGACTAATACCGATCATAGACAAGTTTGTTGTGGGCATAGATGACTAATACCGATCATAGACAAGTTGGTTGTGGGCATAGATGACTAATACCGATCATAGACAAGTTTGTTGTGGGCATAGATGACTAATACCGATCATAGACAAGTTTGGTTTTGGGCATAGATGACTAATACCGATCATAGACAAGTTGGTTGTGGGTATAGATGACTAATACCGATCATAGACAAGTTGGTTGTGGGCATAGATGACTAATACCGATCATAGACAAGTTGGTTGTGGGCACTACATATTAAATCTTATGGGCTTATATGACTGATTGTATCTCAAACAAGTGGGTTGTGGGCAAATTGATTGTGAGCATAGAAGACTTATTGCGATCATAGACAAGTTGGTTGTGAGCAAAGATGACTGATACCGATCTTAGACAAGTTAGTTGTGGGCATTACATATTAAATCTTATGGGCTTATATGACTGATTGTATCACAAACAAGTCCTACAAAGCTGTCAAAAAGAAAAGAGTCAGTGAAATTGAATAAAGAATTAAATTACGTTTTCGAACCGTGTAATTGATTTGGAGTAGTTAAAACTGTAATTAGATCAAATTATTGATGTGCTATTAATTTTGAATAATTATTACACGAAATGTTGCTGTGAAAAAGGAAGATATTGTTTTGATTATTAACTCGATTCAGCGAAATCCAATCATACAATTTTCACATCCAATACACTGTTTATAACTTAATTACCCCGACAAATACAACATAATTGGCCCTTTCAATACATCCTATCTATGAATTTGAAGCAAAAACTGCCAACGACTCAATCATTTATAACCTTATAATTTGTTTGACAAATGTGGTTTATCCAGCAAATATTTAAATATAGTCACGATTGAAACAACAAAACAATTTTATTTTGTACTGAAAGTAATATAAGCTGAAACGTATAGCCTAACACCTAAACGAATTGGTAGCTATCATATATTATGTTAACATTTACCAAAATATATCTCTTTAAATCTTGAACATAATTTTTTCTATCAAACTTGCATTTGATCAAACTTGTCACATTTATTCTCTATTAAGACGACATTAGATTTGCTGTTAAAAGGGTGGGAAACAGTGTTTTGTGATCTTAATAGTTAAGGATAAAATAAATTAGTTTGCCAAACTGGGTGAGAATATAATATGCATAAACAAGTAGACCACAGCAGTTAACATTTTCTCCTTCATAATAGGATAACATAGTAGTTTTAAATGTACAGTTTTGGAATTTTGTCCGTAACCTTCGATCGTACAACATGACTTTAATGTACAAAATTATGTTTCTAAGGTATACACGGTAGATGTTATTAAAATTGGAAATTTTCACGTTTTGGGCGCAAAAATCTTAAACAATATTTTTTTGAAATATTTGGGAACCGCATAACACAGGGGGTGAAAATGGAGAGGAAATCGGTCCTTGGCTACGGTAATAGTTAATTCCCTTAGTGAGAAATTTTTTTAAACACATTACTACAGTGCTGACACCAGCATTTAATCGTAACATAAAGATAAATATAATTTTTAAATTCCAATTGGCTTCAACTATTAAAATATAGGTAACCCATTGTAAAACATTTGTACAAGGGACATGTTTAGGTCAAATAAAAACAAACGTGGTCTATCTTAGCATAACTGAATAGACTGAACCTTATAATCCATGAAAATAAACAGACTTATACAGAAAGTAGTTTAAAGGTTGCTTTATAGGCTATTTTCGCTGTGTACATTGGCACAAAGCCTGATAGCGAATGGATCTATTTGTTCAATTAAACCACAATAGAGTTTCCATTATACTTTGTAGCTGCAAAACCGATTTGTTTCACGTTTGTATCCAATCATAAATTTATAACGCGGCTTTATCAACAGATAATGGAGTCTGTGACATATTGTGTTGGTACTATAGTTTACTATAAATATAATTGACGTTCTTATAGACATGCAAAAAAGCTATACATAATAATTACAGGAATTCAGATTAATTCAACTATTTAACAGACTAATGGACTGATAAAATCAATTTCAAGCCTAATGACACATAATATATCAGTTTTATGACAACTTGCCAGAAAACTATGTCAGATTTATTTAACAACTTATGATCGGTTTCATATTTTATTTCGTAATTAGTTGACCAAGAATGTTTTTTTTTACAAACTAAGCCATTCTGTTTTGTATTGTATTTCTCGGACCGAGGTTGTTTTGTGCTTTTATTAGATGTTTTAACAGACGCGTGTATTCTTTTGTCTTTTTCTTTGTTTTTAAGTTCTTACACTATTTCATGCGGACCCCATATACTGGTTTTATTGCTATCAAAAGTCGAAATCTGGTTATAAAATAAATTGAAATGGGAAGGTAGATGTTTGATGGAGCATAAATTGCCCTTGATACTAAAATAGATCCCACTCAAGATCAGATTTTGAGGTGGGCACTAAAACCCTCTGCTCCACAGAGAATTTAAAACATTCCGGGAAAACACTTCATCTGCTGAGCTATTATTTTCCGTGGTAAATGTTGAAAAGAATAAAGCATTGTTATGCTTTTTGAAGTTGAGTAGGTGAAATAATTACCATCCTTCGGTTTCAAGTCGCCAACTAATTAAGAAGCAGCTGTAGTGAGCCATTGACCCTCCGAGGTCTGGGTCGTTCTTTCCCGGCTTTGTGGGAATTTTCCCGCGCTACTGGAGCGAGCTAGGCGTAAGCGACCATACTTCCTCTCTGCAACTATCCAAACTTTTAATAGTTAGTAAAAATATTTTATAAAATACCTCACCAATTCTTCTGAATTTTTGCCGTCGGAAGACCATTGCGTCTTCAAACTGGCTGAAAATAATGAAATAATGAATTAATGTTTTGAATTAATGAATAATAGGGGACGTTTTGGATAAGTTCCGGCAGTCCATCTTCAGGGCAGCTTTACTTCAACTAGGCTGAATTTCCGCTGTAATTGGGATGGAATGGAAACGTGTGGCAATATTTTAACCAGTTCAGTTATGCCCCAGCAAGATTTGAGTTTACTTTGTTCATGGGAGATCCTCTACTTAAAAAACTTTTTCAATTAAAAAAAATACCTCTAATTTGTGTCGGATTTAACAAATTGACTTGTTTAGAAAACATCATTTACAAATGAAAAAAATTCACCCAGGCATTGGCCATTTGACTATCTACGTCTAACATTCTACTATGGGTCGAACTTACACATTTTTCAAACCTGATGAACTTAACATCCGTGTTAACTTACTTATTCCGAGTTTACTGAAACATAGAGTGCGAATGTATGCTATCTTTGATATCGTACGCTCTATAAATGTGATGTATACTTGTAACGTTTCAAAGTAGGCTACGTATGAAAGATGCATTGACCAATTTTAATAAGCATCACAAACATAGACAATCCAAATCCACTTTGAGAATATGATGCAACTTGATATCAACACTATATCCAACTCTGGACTGAATACATAAATGTGGATGGCTTGAAATAGTTGATTTAACAGTGTTTTATTCTCCAGGAGACCCTATATAATGAATGCACGAGCACGGTTATTCATTCCCAGGCGTCCAGCAGTGTAATCATCCAAATACGAATATGAAATAATCTCATCAATTTGTATATTTGTTGTCTATAGCTATTATTTTATTGTATTTCCACATTGTTATTCAAACAAAATTGTTTGTTTCCACAAACTTTATTTATAGAAGTATTCATGAGTAAAACCTTCAGTAGCACTAACGTGGGAGAATCTCTTGTAGGTGGAAAACATATTTTACTTTTATTTTGTGTTTATCTACGACATAAACATTTTACGTTTTCTCTAAGGAAACCGCGCAAACCCTTGTCTAGCAGCTTATACCATTTTTAGCACGATTAATAAACAACGACAAATAAACACTCGGATACTCAGAAAACTATCGAATTTCGAATAATTTGATTATTCGATTTGACCAGCATTCTTCAATTTTTTGACATCACAACTCCGTTTTCCATTTTTAAATCAGGCTGTTTCTTAGCCTTACGACATTTTCCTGTATTAATATGACTTTATGGAATGAGTTTACTTCTACCATATTGATTTGATTTATTTATGATCAATATTTTTGGTAGTTAAGCAGTTTTAATATTCTTCTTCAAATCTAGATGTGCAGGTTTAATTATCGAGCAGGATCTATTCTGGAAGCGGATGGCAATTAATTGATTGGCTTCCAATTGGTTGTAGCAAAAGGTTGATGTTCGCACGTGGGATAAAAATTAGTATGAAATGTAGTCTTCTACAAAAATAATACTAGTTACACCACATAAACTTTAATGTTACCAGGATTGTTTTAGATTAATATGCGTTTCGTCCACACAGTGACATCAGGTAATCCACCATTGCTTCGTCTTGAATATTAAAATACACCCTTATGATACACAATAATTTACACACGGAAGGGCATTTTACTTACGACAGTTTTTTTTTTTTAAGTAGTTTAGTTCAGTTCCTAGAATTGAAAAGTTTCTCATAACAGAATTATTGTTTATTTTGATAACAGCATAGTTTTACTCATAACAACACGGGTTACGGACCAATGAGGTTCAAGGAAGAGTAGGAGGAAGAGTAGAGAGAAGAAGTAAAATTGTAAGGATTCGAACTTCAACTGATCAGCTATTCAGGCCAATTTAATTGTTGAGTGGTGCAATTAGTGTTTGGTACAATGTTTCGTTGCATCACTGTCAGTGGCAATGAGAGGTTATAAACTGAAACATAACCTCTCTTAAATGTTATGAGTAGTGATTTTTTGTAATTAAAACACTGTCGTGTAAAGTAGTGTACGCAACTCGCGTAAACAACACTCGTAGAAGTTTTTAAGTCACTCACCAAGGCTCATATCTTAAATTTTCTACTTGTGTCGTTAACGTTATCTTTACGCAATCGTCGCGTAAACTACTATAACAAACGATTGTTGTGTGTTATCACTGTTTTAATTTAATATTCAAAACGAAGCAATGACGGATTGTCTGATCAACAGTGCTGACGAAACTCATAGTGAACTACAAGCAAATTGGGACGCCAGAAGGGAACACTAAAATGTATTAATATTTAACGTTCCAAAAGTGGGAAGTATATTTTTTTTATTAACAAACAAATATTCATATATTAAGGTGTTGCCGATCTAGCTGTCCTTTGACAATGACCTGATGGAATTAACATTTTGGACTGTTATAACCTGTTATAGGTATTTCAGGATACTACGTATTTTTAAAAGTGTTATTGAATCATTTGTAATAGTTTGATGTGTACAATTTGAATTAGTACTTTAAATATTACAAAAGTTGTAATTTTGTATAAGATCTTATAATCTACGTTTTTTAATATTTCTCCAAGTTTATTTTACTTATGTTTTTTTTCCGTGTGTGTAGTATGACATTTATGACATAAAATGTATTATATAATATTTAATGTGGTTTTGCTGGGGAAAAAGAAACGTAATTTTTCTAGGAAAAATTTAAAACCGGTAAACGTAGCAATATATTATAGTTTTATCTATACATACACATCAAAATAACAGCAAAAGCTAATATTGTTCCGTAAGAAGTAATATTTGAGCCAGGTGAACATATTAGGCAACACAATAGCGGCATTCATATGTTTCTATATGCAGTACCTGGGGGAAGATATTTTTCCACTAACAGAAAGGCCAATGTATCATTGTTGTTTACGGGCGATGTTTATTCTTGGCACACTTTACAAAAACACGATGGTAAATCTTCACATTAGCGAATAACACGATTCAGTTTGCTTTTATGAACATTGTTGATCTAGCGTTGTTTAAATACCATGTTTGATTAAAACATTGTTTGATTCTACACTGCAACCATTAGGCGTACAAATACGCTTCAATATACTCAATTATTTGTTTTTCAAGCTCTAAAAAATACATTGGAAAGAAATTACAAAACATCCTCATGAAAAACCGTCCCCAATTTTGTCCGATCATGTTGATTTGCGAACTCGTTCAAATAAACGTTGATTAACACGTTTTTACGAAATACCATCAAAATAAGATTATATTAACTGGAGTTATCGTGCTGAGGGACATAAATATGTGTATATGAATCTGAAAGGATGGTGTTTTTGGCCTCTACGGATATAAATACGAAAAATTAAATCGCTCCCGGGTATGTGGGTATAGGTTTTACCATGGGATTTGCGGTAGTAGCGCATTCCCTGTATGGGAAATTTGCTAATAGTCGTTGGTGGTTGGCAATATCTCAAGCATCAAAAGCAGAAACCTGTGATGTAACCATTAAACCACTCGCGTCCAAATGAGCAGAGATGGGTTTCCTTTATCATCTAAAGTTACAATCACAAATGGTATTTTTTGTAATACTGTAATTGTTGTTTAACTTTTCAAAGAGCACTTCACCAGATGATTGTTCTGACCTGTTTCAGGAATTATGTTCGAGGCCAGTCTTCGTTCACGACGCTCCAGGACAGTTCGACATAAGCGCGGGAAAAATGGGTAAGCATATGCCTACTTACAAAAACATTCCATTATTAGGAAACGGTAGATTTACAGTTAGCTGCTGTATTTGGGATGAGTTATATTTCAGATTAGTTGTTATAATTCTAAAAAATTCAATTTAAACAAGTTATATTTAAGAATGGAATTTATTAAATCGTGGAAAGGGTGAATATTAGGCCTATTGTTGACACCCCCCAAAACGAATACCGGTTCAAGTAATAACTAAGCTGTAATCGAGGATAGAAAATCACATGGTTGAGCCACTAGGGAAGACTAAGAAATAATATACTGAAAGAAAAACTACAAACTAACTTTGGTGCTAACGGAAATTATTTTTACATAAGCCAAAGTATAAAATAAAAACACAATTTAGTGTCCTACAGCTAATTGCCTCACATGGATTACTCATTAAGTTAGCTCTTGCTTACGTAGTTAGTAATCTGCAAATTACGGTCTTTCATTAAAACAAAGCGTAAATATATTAAATTATTCAGTTCAGATTAATGACACCGCATCAGCAAATATATATCTTTATTTATGTGATTGCAACAACGAAATATTACGCGCTTCATTTATAAGCCTATTTATACTAAATCAATCTTGCTCATGAAATTGGGAAAGATAATGTTTCCGCCCGTAAGGAGTCCTTGGATATTATATATATAACATACGTATCCCCCAAAGTTGATGCTAAACGAACCGCGAAGTAAAACTTCCTGACACTGTATTATTACCCTTTTATCTCAAAGTTTAACTTATGCGAGTACCTTATGCTACACAATAAATTAATATTTAATGTTTCCAGCGGTAAAATCTTTGAAACTTTTGAGTCCTCGAGAATTCTGTATCCCAATTTAAAATACTATGGTTTTGATGTTTTTGAATGGTCACCATTTGTGCTGAAAGGGTATTGAAAAATCGGTTTACATGCCCTTAACTCACCGAGAGATGAAGATATAAAATTAAAATCAATTAACCAACATTGAACGAAATACCAACAGAACCTTCCAATCAGAGAACGACATATAACTTCTGGTCCAACTCCATTATCGGCAAAACTTTTATTTCTTTCGCCGAAGGAAAATCAATAAGTAATTTACCTTTTGCAGAACATCGAAACAACACTTTAAAGTTTCCTATAGTGCTTTCACGGTAATTTAATCAAACACACTAGAATTGACTTGAAATATGTTCATAGGTACTACGTTAATATACAGTTATGTACAGTACTTCAATTACGTAGGCTACATAACTGTGTTGATTAACTGTTTCTGTATCTAAATGAAAGTCATTATATGCAGTAACGAACAAGATTACTATAATTAATTATAAGTGTTATTAGCTATAAAAATAACAATGAAATAATGTATTTTGATTAATTTTCTTTTAGTCACGTAATTTACTATAAGGAACTGGTGATAGGTTACAGATGGACTCCTCAGTCATAAATGTTTAAGGATTTCCGATTAAAAATTGCAGTATTACGAAAAAAAGTAAAAGATATTAAATAAATTGATATAACCGTGTAACGATAAAAAAAATTATAAAAATATCCTCAATTGATCATAATTGTATCAGTACTGTAAATACTGCCTTTTAGAACAACGTTCGTCTTAATAAATAACAAAAATTAAACTAACAAACAAATAAATAGAAATAGTAGGTAAAAAACAAGAAACAAGACAATCTAAATAACAGTTAACCATCAGAGAACAATTATTAGATTTTAACAATATATTTAGTAAAGGTCAATAAAAAATAATTATAATATGTTATTTTGTTGTAATTAACTGCACATTTTTTTATAATTGTCGTTTGCCCACTAGGAGGTGTATGAAAATCATTATCGATCCTAGAGCTAGAGCGCCGTTACGATAATTTAACTAGACACCTTAAAACCAGTCCACTTTACGATTTATCATGAAGTAAACTTATGTTATTGTTTTTTTCTAGTACGAATTGATTACCTTATGTATGAAATAAACTCCAAACATCTTTAGTAATAACATAAATTTTGTGTTAACACATAAGGTAGATTAGGTTACACGCATTTCAATATTTTGTTAACATTCGCAGAACCCCTAAGCGATCGTATTAATATCATCCACAAATTGATATGCATGTAATTGATTGTAAATACCGCGATTTGGCCGTGAATAAATAATTAAATAAGTAAAGACGTAATTGATGAATGTTTATAATATATGTGTAAAAATAGTGGAAATTTGTTAAAATTATTTCCTAAATAAATTAATTTTGGGAGTGTAACACAACGTATGTGAGCCAGCTGTTCAACTATTAAAGAACAATTTATGGGCAAATAATGTCACTGCTGCACAAGGTTTATTTTTCTAACACTATTGCTTACTGTTCTCAAAAATACTACTTGCACGTTAATTTAATAGTGAATGTTATAAATAAATTTTGTATATATTATACTAAAAAAGTCTATTTAATTTAATAAGTTTCAATTATATTCAGGAATTGTGTGATTCGTATTTAAGGTTTTAAAAGCTTATATATCTTCTGAAACGTAATGGTCCGTCATTTTATAATATTTTTGGTAACACTTGTATATTTTTCCTTTGTCCAATCACATTATTAAACAAGAACCCGGTTTTGTAGGATCGTTATCAGGGTATTATTTTGGTCGAGAGGATCTCCAATAATCCTCTCAGGATATCATCGGATGTTTTAGACAAAGCTCTTCAAACTACAGTGCTTCGTTGTTGGATTTCCTTGAAAATCACTAAGTAGCATGATTAAACAGTTGGTCCCTAATGAATCTCTTTTTTAATAATTCTAACAATATTTTAAAGAGTGCAGTTGGTAATTATTATTTAAATCTTGTTTTGGAGTAGAACAGATGAATAGATAATTTTAAGATGAATTTCTTCTTTATTCAAAAAGAAAACTGAAACGTGACTTGAAAAGTCTTGTGTTCTATTCGGTTGATGAGTACACTGCGACTGCGCACCGTTGGAGTTGAGGACACAAAATTATATTCCCCAGAGGTTGTGTTAAATATTTAATTCTTTCATGTAAAATGTATAATGTGTTGTAGTTTTCTTCCGTTTCCTTTATTTATTTGTTAAAAGTTAACTTTTATACAGGCCTACACTGTCATTTGATAAAAACTTCTATGAAAATACTACTTCTATGAAACTTCTATAATAGTTTATTTTAAACATTAGAACAACTACGCTAGAAAATATAACAATTGTCAAAAGCAATTAATGAAATAAAGTAAAACGTATCTTTCCAAATAGAGCTGTTTATGTACACCGGTAATATTTTGTGATGAAAAATGACAAACCCTTTTTAAGAAAATAACCGGTAAATGTTTTTAGATATAAAATCAAACCCTCTTCTAGCAACAAAAGTGAGACGCTACAATTTGGCTTTGTTAGCAAGATAACCTGTGATATTCTTTTAGGTACTGTAATAAATAAATAAAAAATGTCTTTATTAAGCGTTTCTCTGGTACACCAGCTTTTCAGAAAAACTTTCGTCACTACGCTAAATATCTTATTCAACAATCAATTATACCTACATAGCAATTTGAAAATTTTTTACATAACAATTCAACCTAACAATTTAGTTAATTGTAATGGTAAATTAGTGAATTAATTTAATTTGATTCAATTCATTGACACCAACTATATATATGATTAACATTTAACTTGTTTACTATTTCAACTTTTTTAACTCCTTGGAAATTTTTAAGTTCTAAAACAACATAATAAATCATTTTTTGTATTATTTCTGATGTTTTATCGAAAAGGCTTGTTCAAAATTTGTAAACGTGAAAATTACAATACTTCAATCGCGTTAAGCTAGAACAATACGTTTATCTTCTGAATGTTGGATGAATCCCACCGAAAAGGTTTCCGTTCAACTCTTTAGAAACTCTATTTTCAGAATGTCTCTCGAATTCTGAATACATTCATTCACCTTATCATGGCTGGATGCCAGCCAAGCTTTAGAATATGTCTTTGTCTGCTCGTACTTGCTTCAACTATTATCTCAGATGCAAGACTTATTTGTAAAAAATTGCTAAAATAATATCCTGCCAAGATTTAAATTTTTCAATAACTTAATTTTAGATTTGAATAAAAATGTGAATTTTGAAATAAATGTGTTCATTCCGATCCCAATCACTGGTAGCTGAAATAATACAATGGACTTTACTTTTTAAATTATCTTAATTGATTTTTTTACTTAAAACAAAAGTCTACATAACTCCTAACTTTTGAAAATATATATCTCCATTATTTATTATTTTCCTCGTTCATCTACTTAAAAATAACAATTATGTACTTTGAAAGGTTATTTTTTTCGCGGGGGGGGGCTTTCCAATTAAACCAACAGCAACAATTTAAGTACACATTGGAGTCACTAAAAGTCCACTAGTGCATTAGGAAAAGTCTGGTGGTTTTATCTTTTGAAGGTTTGTATTGTTTAAGACGATGGATAACTAATATTCAGACCCTCAGTTTTTGTAGAATATCATCTGTTGAATAAATCCTCTCACTAAAATTGAATGTCAAAGGTTTGTCCGAATAAGTAAATGTGTAGTCATACATTACCTACTTAAACAATCGTGTTGGCCTTGAAGCTCAAATACTCTTTTTATTTCTCGAGTTGTCAGTTTTAGATTTAAAGTAATTTTAAAATATGTTTTAACTCAAAAGTGTACTTTTTTGTATTCCCCCCGGGATTGTATAATATAAAAAAAAAAACAATCATATAAACAAGAATTATTTAAATTAAAACCACTATTTTCAAAATGTATTGTAAAAACAGTTCACATAAACTATATTAAATGCAAAAAGTTTATTAAATTGATGAACAAATCCAACATAATAGATTCAAAACTCAAAGCGTGTTTGGAGCTACCACACTACCGCTATTTTAACCGTTGTATTGCAGCAATTATATTCGCCTTTCAACAATATAATAACCACATCAAAACATGCATCGTGTATTCTACTACCTATGTAATACGCAATATGATATTGCAATACGAATATTACAATACATCAGAGAGATAAACTGGAAACAGAAGTTACCGTGACGTCAGAGAATATTTAAAGGATGTGGTAGTGGATTTATGAAGTCTCAGAATCCGAGGTGGAGATACAGTATGTTATTGTGTAGAATTGTTTCAAATAACGCTTTTTAATGCATCTTTTTTAAATTTGTATGCAAGATTAGTACTTAGCAAAGTACTTACATTTTGTTTTGTTTAATACCACTGTTAATTCAACTATCAATAAATTCATTTATTGATTTTTCAATTCTCACTCTTGTTCAAATTCAAATTCAAATTCAAATATTTATTTGTGATCATACAAAATCTTGGCCTCGCCAAGTTTGCAAAACTTGTCGGCGAGGTCCAATTGATTCACAAAAATTTAACAAACAAAATTTACATTTTTTTCTTTTTTCTTTTTAACAAATATAAATATTTCTAGCGCTACTAATTCCATGGCGGTTTGTGGCAGGCACCTATCTAAGTTGTACATAATAATGGCAGCAGAAATGTAAAACTTGTATATTTTTAATTTATTGTTAATTAGTTTCAAGAATTTAAATGTTTTAACTGCCGTAAATGTGTCTACCAGCACAATACCCTTATTCGGACATAAACTTGACATTCCCTATGTTAGACTGGAGAAATCCAAGAAAAGCTATGAAATAGTGGGCATGAAATGTATTGATAAGATTCCTACATTTATGTTTTCACTCCCATATAATTCTTTTAAACAGCAAGTGTTCCAATGGCTAGCTGTTAATCCTTTTTACGAACTCAAAGATTTTGTAGACCTTCCTTTGTCAAAGTTATGCTTTTGGTTGCCTAACTATTGTGCCTTCACCTAATGCCTTGTAGTACAACCTGTCTAATTTTTTAATGTTTCCTGAATTTCAAATAGTTATCTTTACTTCTTGATGGTGATAAACTCTGTGATATTAGTTTTAGACCTATTTATTAACTTAAAATGCAATTATTTTCTTCGTAGACTTCAAAGTACACTCTGTAACATCCTTCTGAATTTTACAACTGCTCTGTATGAAAATGTTTGACTCTTCCAATACATTGGAATATGTCTACTGGAAATAAACATGTCTTATGTCTTATGTTATCATTGTCGGCTTTTAGGGGCAAATAAGTTATAAAATATAGAGATAGTCAAATACAGTTTCACCAAATTATTTCCTTTTTCGTTTGTTTTGTAGGCCTTTAGTTATAATTTCACTAAAATATTAAGTTCGTAACTGTATACAATACTTTTCCAAATTGACAATACTTTATACTATTCTTTAATCCATCTATATACTTAATACAGTAAACGTTTTCTCCAAAACATCCCTTTACCAGAACTCTCTTCTTTTTTTTATGGTAGCATTATTATTTATCTAATTACTGTCTTAAGAAAATATAATTTTTGAAAGGTGGTGAAAGGTGGTTTTGAAGGGGGTATTGCATTGGATTTTTTTATGGAAACAAGTTTTGAATCCTATTAAGATGTGCGATTTGCCCACAGTTCGCCACATACTGTTTATTATTTGTTTTGATACCAATCGGCTTATTTATATAACATCACTACATACAACAAACAATGATAAATATTAAATGTGTGAACTGTTTGAGGAAAAGTAAAAATTCATGATAACTATTGAGGAAACCTCGCAAAAACCTTCGTAAAACCTTGAGAGAAGCTTATTGTAGACGAATAAGAAGAGTTAAATGGAAGATTATTTTCTTCCAATCTTATCAGGGAGCTTAGTATTTTGTTCATAATTAAAGTTTTTATTTTATCAAAACTCTTGAAAGTTAACTTAAGCCTCAAACTTTTGTTACTTCTCAGCTCTAAGATTTGACAAACATAAGTTCATCCCTCACTCAGTTTTATTTGTTTTATGATTAAAACGTGTATTTCGCTTTTACATAAGAGAAAAACTTTTGAAATTGATTTTCAAAATGGTAGGTAATAAACCTAAAATTACATTTCAGTAACACTTACGTTTTGATTGGAAGTAGTTTTATCACTGGCTCATTGGTTAGTTTTAATTATCCCACGTTCACTTTAAAATAATCTCTAGCAGTCTAGATATTTTTTTGGAAACTTTAGTATCATAAACCACGACAAAACAGTGTGGTAGACCCTAAACATCAGAGAGGCGCCCGCATAGTTGCATTTTGAGCATTACCGGAAACTAATTTTTTATCTCAATTAAAAATACGATTTTATATTTTAGACGCAACAAATATATTGTTTGCCATTTTTATTATGTAATTGGTTTGTTTTGTTGTATAGAAAGTTCCTAACTTTTTTTATTCCACAAAAAGTTTGAATACGTTTTGGACGTTACACTTTTAGAATGCATTGTTATTATATTATAATTATATAATTATAAAAACATTGACCTCTCTATTTTATATCAACTCTGCTAACTTATTGAGTACATTAATCTTTTTTGCTATTTTCTTTTAAATTTGTAATGCTCATTTTATTATGTATACCCCAATAATTCACCTTCACAATTAATCTAACCCTTTTTGGATTTTGTTTATCATAAATTTTGTTTCAACTGGTAAGGAAAGTATAAAAATAATAGTAAAGCTACGGTACGTCTAGTACACTTAAACCGTTAATTTACAAGACGGTAATAAATGCATTAAAAGATGGTAAGTGGTGATCGAATTCGATTGGACACTCCAATTATCATCAGACCCGATGGGTGAATATATAATATTATCTTGTATATATATTTACCGTATTATGAGTTAAGATTATAAGTACAAGTTTTACGTGTAATTAGAAACAATTCCATTTTTTATTTACTTTCCGTAAATGTAATAACACGTACAATGTGGACCAAGAAACTATTTTAGCATGGATAAAACTTGTATAAAGTCTTAGAAGTTCGTTCTTAAAATTTTATTATTTTCTGTTCAACTCTGAAAGATTTTCACTGAGTCAATTTTATCTTTAATCCAATCAGAATCCCTCCGCAAACGTGACATTTCGGAGAAAAATCTTTTTTCTCAGCCGCTATCTTAATTACATGGCAGTCAAAGTCACAAGTTCCGTAATTCTTCTCGTGGATTTAGGCCGGTTACTTCGTTTTATTTTTGACTGTCAACTCGTTAACCCTTACAGGTTGGCAAAATAGAATCATCGAATTAATACCGTCAAAATGTTATCGTCCGTTAGAAAATTCTGGTTTTTACTGCCTCCTTTATGTACCAAAAGCCTTTTGTGTTTGGTTGGATTCGAACCATAGATTTCATGGCAGAAGCGCCATACTTTTAGCACTCGTTCATCATAGAGGGTGGTTATATACTAAATGTTAACGATGAGATTTAATGGTTTGGACACAAAATATAATAAGGCTGTTTGTTAAAAACCCACTCGTACAGTAAAATATGTTATTTTGTGTTACTGAAACTCACGTGCTAGTTTTTTATTGCAGTATTATTTTTTCCTAGCCTACTATTGGTATATAGTCTACACTAAGTGTAGAGGTGTATCTAAAAGAAATGAACAGCCTAATGCTAATGTTAAATGATATATTGGAGACTAAGATACAAATAGTTACAAAACCTTTTATTGAGCGGAGCGAGCGGAGCGAGCGAAGCTCTTTGGGATCGACTTCAATGCAAACAATATAACACCATCACTCAATAACGGCTGAACACATTTCAGCCAAACTTAACAAGACTACTTAGACTAATAATGAGATGGTTTGTAAACAAACAAATTTCAATTAGATAATGCTAATGCAATTTAAAACGAACTTAAAATTTCAAATTTTTAACATTAGGCTTATGGGACTAAAATAGTTATGACAGTTTTTTTGTTTACAAGAAAAATGTAAACAAGAGAATCATAAGGTATTTCTGAACTTTCTATACTTTTCTTTTAAACGTTTTTAAACCATTCCTATAATTTTAATAAACAAGAAAATGCCGTTAAAACATTTTTTAAGGCGCGGAATTCACTGAAAATCGAGAAATTATACGGAACTACTTTCTCAATGCGCGGAGCATAAACAAGGAGCGGAGGGATACGGACCGGTGACTACTTTCTTGGGAACCTATTTGTGTTGCCAGCTGATTAGAAACAGCCAATGTTAGAAATCAGGATTTAATAAGCGATATATCGAACCGCATCGAAATCGGTATTTAATCCGATAATACCTCATAGGTTATATTAAGTTGAATTACATCGACGGTACAGTAAGTTATTACACTTATTGATAAAACGCAGATTGAACACTGATCTAATTTAGGCAGGTGGGGAGCTAGGTCGGGGTTTATGAGTATTCGTGACTACATTAAGTGTTTTGAAGTAAGGTTAGATTAGGAAGGTAAAGTGTAGGTTATAGGTAGGTGATCGGGTTGTTTATTTGTGTTGCACCATATAATTTTTATCTTTTGGAATGGAATAGTTGGTTAAGGTTAAACGGGGAAACGATTTCAAAAATGCTTGCATATGGTCTTAACTTAACAAACCATCTACAGTATTCTAGCTTTGACTTTATATAAAGTCAATGATTCTAGCAAATTATTACATACTGACCAAAAGAAAAGAGAACATTTGGTTTTGTATCTTTGACCATAGCAAAACTAACATATAATTTATGGAATGTGAAAAGTTGTATATCATTATATACTATTCTGTAATATTAATAATTGTTCGGCAAATCCTCATTTTAATGGCTCGGCTGAAAATGGAATCTGCATTTTGTGAAACAGTTATTTGGTAACAATTCAGTCATTTCAAATGTTGATAAAATTTCCTTTCTCTTTTTTATACTTTAATGCCCTTTTTGGATGTTAATATCAGATTCCAACTACTGTAATATTTTCCTGGTCAAAACTACCTTACACTTCTCGAAGAGGTAAATTTGAATTATTATAATTTTAATCTTTAAAACCAGCATTAGTAAATAAATCTATTGACCTTTTTGCATTTAGTTACTTATACAAATATCAAATCACGTTTGTTCCGCTCAACTGGCTTTCACCTCTCTGAAAGCAACCCTAGTTTATTTTGTACCCTCTAGTTGTACAATATAAATAACGTGTTAATACTAAGATATGATATTAATATTGAGAGGAAATGTTAACATCCACACAAAAACATGTACTAAAATAGTCTTATGCGAATATAACACGAATGTTTTAAGTAAAATCAGAATAGAATAAAATAATATTTTGTCTGTGTTGGGGACAGATAACTTGGGACAGTTATAATATGCTGAAAGAATACACTGCTGAGGTGACAGACGCTCTCTCAAACGCACATTATTCACCTTATCGGAGTTGGAAGTGGATCAGGCATTTTCACAGATTTAAGGCTTCCATTCGCCAACATATGTCAAGACTCACCATCCGGGCTCTGAAAGAGTTTGTTATACTGCATTCCATTTATTTCAGTCTAAATTGAAAACCCTTCAAAGTCCTTCATAAACTTGTTCAGCCTCTGATTCTTGATTTAAATGTAGATCCTACGCCTACATTTTGTAATACCTGTTTACGGGCTTATGTAAATTTCCTTCAATAACATAATCATCTTGTTTGTGATCTTCCGTTTTCAATTACTGTAATCCAAAAACAAACAACATAGAGGAATACTTCCATTTACATTAGAGATGTAGTTTTATTTCTAGAACCATAGGCATTTATCTTTTTAAATGATAATTGTTCCATTGTTACGAGTAATTTGAAATTTAAATTGTGTTTTTTACCGACCTCTAGCTAACTGGTCTGGCTTTTAATTAATTCATGTTATTTTTTTAATAGTTGTATAATATGAGGTCATGGAGAGTCCACACATACACAGGACAAACCACAAACACAATACAAAGTCAAACATTTTAAAAGACATGAGCTTTATGAAATGAAATTATAAGTTCCATAATGTACAATTTTTGAACATTGAACAATCAATCATACATGCACACGAAACAATGGTTAAGACATGAACTGCAACTTGTATACTTTCCTGTAAATTAAAGCTTTTTTTATATTGATCACTTTTGGATGAAAAAAAGAAGGTAGACCAAATTAGCACTTTAAAACTTTCAAAGTTCATTCTATGTAAATAGTTCGTTTAAATCTGAGAATTTATCTTAAATTTTAATTTTAAAAGCTTTTTTTTGCACAAGTGAATACTTTCAAGGTGTGTCCCTGGTGGATTCTCCATGTAGACTCATTAGTGTGTTCACACAGTGGTGAGTGCGTTATCAGTGGTTTGCAGATAGCATGAGGTCGTGTCCTTGGAGAGGTGGATGTCCTCAGGAAACATCTCACAGGATGCAGGACATGTCTCGTCCTCACGAAACTTGAGTGTATACGTCAGCGATGTCTTTGCACGTACCAACAAAGGATTTCTGTAGATTCAATGTCATTTTGAGTTTATTATTGTTTATGATATTGCAAAATGAGTCCATATGTGCCATGTAGGCCGTTTAGAAAATTTTGAATTTTAAATAGAATAATTAACCAGGACAAACCTTACTGAACACTGATCGTCTTTCACTATGTACAGGGTCGTCATAGTGTTTCAGAACCCAGCTTATCAACCTAACATTACATTTAAGATTAATGTCCAACTCCTATCGGGCCGTCCCCCTGATGAGGTAGCGTATCACTGAATAATATTTATAATGGGTTTTACGACCAGTGACTTTATTCCAAGTTTGGTAGCCTTATATTTATTGTAATTTTACATATTTATCCATCCTGGTACTTCCTTGTCAACCTGTATACAATACTTCAAAGTAAATAGCTTAAAGTTGTACGCCACTTAAGGGTATTTTCATAATCATTCAATGGACAGAAAATGGAAGCCACATTATAGATTTATATGCATTCTTGAAATTATTTAGGTTCCTCTTAAATCCTATGTTTGGGTATTGTTTGTTATCATACATGTGACTAAGATAAACCAAATAACAAAACTTATTTGTAACATAATACCTTATTCTATTCACATTCCAACTTGACAAACAGATTTTACGCTTCTTAACTATGTAGGACAGGACATGTCAAGTTGATATATAAAAAAACATACAAAACTGCAATTCTAGTTGACACATGGCACACAAACTCTCATCTAAATAACTTTGCATCGCAGGAATTTAAAAAGCTGTGTTTGTTTTTGTCAGACAAACACTGTGATATCACGAAAGTTTCTCTGGAAACTGTCATCGCTGCAGCGTCGTAGTGCTCTGAAAATATTTAACACCCATTTGGTTCTAAGTTGCTGTAGTGACGTTTTGTAATGAGATCTTACGATTGTATATGGGATGGTTTGAGTAGTGATGTGCGAGTGTCCTAAAAGGATACTTTTAGTTCCTGACGGAAATCTTAATTCTTGAGGAAGGTAAGAAGAGATATAAGATTAATCATAACTTTTGAATCAGGCATTCTTGGATCTATAACTAGGTGTACTAAATTTATATCTTTTGCTAGTTGTGATTTTTCTCCAGTATAAGCTGTTATACAGACAAGTTCTTGTAATTTGTTTTATTGCACAAACTAATTTCTGGTAAAAGGCAGATAAACTATTTGCAATCGTTAAAAGGTCAATTGATGATTAATTATTATTGATGATAAGATGATATCAGAGGACACTTTTTTCGAATGTGTGTGTAACAAAACCCCTACTACAAAATAAGTGTACACGTATAAAGATGGATAGTGTAAACTGTGATTTAAATAAAGTAAAGAATACAGACTCTTTAATTCAAGCTGATTAATTAAGTGCCATTAAAGTGTTTTTTTTTTTTTTTTTTTTTTTTTTTTAATTTCAATACTTAATTTAATAAGTTTCTAAGTTCAATTCGTTTGTTGTTAACTAGGCTAACTACCTTTAATCTATGTATATTTGTAAAAACTACGCCTGTGAATTTATTTCCTAATCTACAATATTGATCTCCTAACAGTAGGGTCTATCATTTTTTCAAACATTCCCCATCAAAAAAATAAATTGATCTATAAACATCATCAATACACTAAATAATGTAGTATCAGGGCATGTCTACTAGATAATCGTGTTGTAGATTAATTACAATAATTTGTCGGTGAACTGCGCATTCAACATGTACAAGCCGGTAATATAGATAATTTATTGTATATAACTTGTATCAATATTCTGATTGAGATGAAATTGACCTCCTGAGTTGATCAAGAGCTTTGAAACTTAAGTGACCTTCAATCATAAGACGTAGTAGCCTCTTTGTGGTAACCTTCAGTTATGATGATGTCCTGAATAAACTAAACTTGGCGACCTTAAGTTTACCGTTGCGAACACTTTCATCAAACATTCAGTGACGCAATGCTGATTACTTTTTAAGTCGTGCAATTTGTTGCTCATCAGAAATTAACTGTGAAATGATTCAGTAGTGTTCGCATCTCTTGAAACTCCTTGAAATAAATCTACTGACTGAGAGGAAAATCTATTTTAATATGTTTAACTGCTATTATTATACGTAACCTTCACAAACTAGTGACGTCCGATTCCCTCCCCCTATACCATAGTATATGGAGAAAGTATTGTTTTCGTCAAAATTTTCGAGTTTGAGTTTTGAGTGGATATATTCGTTTTGGGTCCCCCTGGACCCAAAAAAAGTGGTTTTCAAAGTGATGTCTGTGTGTGTGTGTGTGTGTGTGTCTGTGTGTCTGGATGTGTACAGAGCTAGAGACTACACCTGTGGTCTGATTTCGATGAAATTCGGTATGTAGGTTCTAATCCATGGTATCTCCAGGTGTTTTTTTCATTTTTTTTAAATTTAGATTTTTAATGGGGATTTTCCCATAAAAACCCATAAAAACCCGGAAAAATTGGATTTTCTCAAAAATGGCCCGAACGATTTTGATAAAGATTTAGTATGTTGTAGCCATTTAAATTCTGAATAAAATGGTACAAATCCCATTTCTGTAAAAATTACGGTTCGAAAGTTATGGTCAAATATGTTATTTTCCCATAAAAACCCCATAAAATAAAGAAAAATTGGATTTTAGAAAAAAATCCGGTTTTGATTTATCATAGTATGTTATGATCCTTACAATTTTGATAGTTTTTATTATTTTTTTTATTTTTATTTTTAATGGGGATTTCCCCATAAAACCCCATAAAATAACGGAAAAATAGGATTTTCCCAAAAATGGCCCGAACGATTTTGATAAAAATTTAGTATGTTATAGTCCTTTATATTCGGAACAAAATGGTACAAATCCCATCTCTGTAAAAATTACGGTTCAAAAGTTATTGTAAATTATGTCATTTTCCCATAAAACCCCCATAAAATAACAGAAAAATTGGATTTTCCCAAAAATGGCCCGAACGATTTTGATAAAATTTAGTATGTTATAGTCCTTTAAATTCTGAACAAAATTTTACAAATCCCATTTCCGTATATTTACTCTCACCGCTTACACATGATAAAGGTTGTTGACAAACTTATGGGAGAAAGTATGTGTCAGAATGCTGATACCATTTATTTGTTTTACAGCCAAAGACTTAAAAATCTGTTTAAACTGTGGTTGTTGAAATTTTCATTTTTTTATAATAAATTTTATATAGTAATAAATTTATAAAGGACTCCGGTCTTTGATATTGAATTTTTAATATCTTGGTTTTTTTGGAACTACAGTATTTCATTCAAATATGAACATATGTTTTCACTAGTCCCACTTTATACGTACTTTCACTATGAAATGGCCTTTTGGGCTCACGTCAAAACCTTTATTGGGCAACGTCTTGATATAAGGTATCCAATGAGTATATGGAGGTTTGTCTATTCCTGCTGTGATCATTGGGATTTAGATCAATAGCCTTGACTTAAGCAACTGCCACAACGCTGTATACAGTATTTCTTCTCACTTCATTCTTCGTCCACCCTGTGCGTATTCAGAATACTCACACAAGGTAAACCGCTGTCATATTTATGTTTATTTTTGTGTATGCACACCATTGGCATTCTTTACGTTTTCTGTAAGGGAACTGTCCCAACCTGCTCTCGTTGCTGCCTAACGTCGAACCTTTGTTAGAAAGCACCGTTAATTAAATGCCCAATTACAAACGACATCTTGGTCCAGGAATCGATCACTGGAATCGAACCAGTATGTTTCAGAGACGAAGGTGAGCCCTACGACCAATCATCGGCTACCAAGACTAACAATCTTAGGGTAAAGTGATTGATTGAGTAATTCTTTTCCTTCGATGGCACAGCTGTTAGTCTGCTCTGCAAGAATATCTTCCACCAAATGCCTCATATCCACTATCTTTAGTTCGGTTTGCTCATCACCTCCGCTTCTAGCTAGTTCAAAGTGAAATTCTGTTAACCCGTGCCCAGAGCAGAAGCCAGGGTCATCTTGGCGAGAGTGTCCGGAGAAATGGCTATTATCGCTGTCCAAAAGCGAATTTCACTTTCTGAATCGCTTGACAAAAACGGCGCGAATCTCCGGTGAAGCGCGGGCTGCGTAACTCACGACGTGCCTCGAGCCGGTTCTGCGGTGAAAAGCGACATCGGAGACGTGCTGAGGAATACAACGTTAAACACACTCACTTTAACTTTCATCCTTTTGGAAGAGGTTTACAGTTTTGAGTCTTTAAAACGTCGTTTGTAGTTTGCCAAAGACGTGTAGAGAGAATATGGCCATTCATATTATAAAGTACGAAAGATGACAAGCGCACGGTATACTGAATGCTATCTGAAGCGTCTGGGCGCAAAACACACACACAACTTAGAGGTTGGCGCAACTCTGCTCCAACCGAAAAGCATCATGGGCGGAGACATGCTGAGACATAGATCTGATGTATATAGTTATTATGTATACATAGTCTATATACATAAAACATAAATTAATAGTTATTTGTGCAACTAGTGAGAAAAGTGAGCAATTGACTCACTCGAGAGAAATCCTTACTCACGAGCCGTAGGCGAGTGAGGAATGGTTTCTCGAGTGAGGCAATTGTACTTTGAACTCGAGTTGCACATTATACTTTTCCTACAGTTACCATAAAACAAATAAATTGGTGAAGAAACATAACCTATTTTTACACAGAAGTGAACTTTTAATATAACATTTAATGTGAAGTGACAAATACAACAGTACAACAGCTGACCAGCTGATTTACAGCCAGTGCTGCCAACGTATTTCGCGTGCATACGACGTTGCCTGCATGTTACGTGCTCACTATTTCGTGCCTTCACGTTGCAAATCTGGAGTGAGACAAAGTAATTAGAGTGAGACAATGTTAACATTGTCTCACTGATGAGCGAATTGGCCACTTTGCTTTCTCAAATCAGTGAGAGAACATGTACATTGTTAGGTAACTGTAGGAAAACATACTTTTTCTAAAGAGTTTTCAGGCATGTCTCTGTCCTGTATATGTTTTGTGCTTTACATCTAGTATTGATTTATTGTGATTTACCCACTCCCAAACTAAGACGGTAGAAAATAACTGTATGTTAGACATATATGTATGTTAGACATATGTATGTTAGACATAACTACCCAGCTGTACTTGATCATTGGGGCTTTTGATAAATGGTGCTGGCTAAGAACCAGCTGAATTTAGTCAGTTACAAAACCATACGGAGTATGTGTTCAAGTTATTTTCATAGTTTTTCTTTCGTCACTAAATTATAATGTTACGAGTGTATTAGGACGATCGTATAATGTTAGCTTTGGTGAAGGAAAATAAAAATAGCATTTTGAAGATCGAAGACTAACATAATTTACTTCCGGGTCTGTCGATAGTGTATTTCTGTAGATCACTTTACTGTATTCACACAGCATTCCATAGGTTTCAACCACAGATTATTGGAGACTTAATTATCCGCATTGTTAGAGCTGCATTGCAACCATAACCTCAAAATGCAATAGGATGCAATGTTTTGGTTATTGATTATTGAACTCGTTTTTTACGTAGTGTTTATTTTATGATGTGGTGAATAAAATAAACCATTAAAATACCGTCACTGCATTGGCAAAAATGGTTTGTAAGCTCTTGTTTTTTTCTTAATTTCTCGATGCCTTAACTTGAATCTCGATCTAAGCTACACTACCGGTCATGTTTACACAATTTATCTCTTCAAGTACAATTTGTCATGAGCGTGTTTTTATGGCCTAGGCCCAAAGGCCTTGGGGTCGAATCCTGCATATCGCCAAATATTTGATTTTTGTTCAAATACAATCCCGTGACCCTCCAGCCTTATGTAACGTACAAAAGTATCACCATGACTTCTGCAGCTCTACGTTTTGAATTAATACAAAAGTATTTACACTGAATAAATCTATCAGGAAAAAGCTACTTAAAATCATCTAATCACGACTAAAACTAAAACTACAGTTCCAATCAAGTGTGGAAGTTGAAGGGATCGTCTTCAACGACTGTAGTTCGATCCGCAATGGATCGGAAGTGTAGCGTATTTCACCACCTTTGTCTGCTACGAGAGAACTTTAATTGACTTTGGCCCCGACAATGCTGCAAACAGTTGAATATTGAATTTCAACTTTTTGAATCTTAGGCCTACTGTAATACATACCTATTTAAACCCCGTATACTCAGATTCCATATATGACTTTCACATTAACTTTTATCATTGTATACATATTCCCAAATATCGAAATTCTACTTAAACCTTTACTGTGTAATCAGCCTAGGGGAAAACGGAAACTCTACACCATAGCTATTTATCTGATCTCTTAGATGTGTAAAAACAGAACAATTTTACCAATTACATTTCGTGTTACAAGAAATTCCTCCAAACATTGTAACTTTGCCATCTCGTGTGCATTTGTCTGTAAGTGGATACTACTAGACTAGATAAATCGTAATACAAATCGAGATAACTGCTTGAGTAGTAATCGTTGGTAACCGGCAATTTTCTCCAAATAATCAATTGTTTCTAACTTAAAATAGTTACTTTTGTTTTACGGACTTGAATTGAACTTAATACAAACTCCATCAATTGCAGATTTTTCCACTTATAAAAAACAAGATCTACAATTTTAAGTTACCAGAATCATTTGCTTGAGTTAGAAAAACAAATTAATCTTCTGAGAACTCATTTCTGTGCAAAATCTTGTCATGCGTAATTTGAATTATTCATTTTCTGGAGTTTATTTACATGTTTTAATAAATACATAATTTGTTATTCAAATAGGATTTACAGATTTAGGAAAAGGTAGATTTTTGGCAATTCAAATATCGTAAGATTGATGTAAGGTTGCATTTATTTTCTGCCAGAAGTTTGTAACAATCTTGAACATCTTTTTTAAATTAAACATAAAATTATCTGTATACCGTTATACTACTAAACCACACTAAACTAATTATAAATGTTATATATTTACTCTCTTTACTAATTGAATCATTAATTGATTGCTAGTTGCATATACAATAACGTTATGACGTAGGCCAGCTTGAATAGTTAAACAAAGAATAACATTATTTTGTTACCTTACAATAACCTACCTACCTTTGAAATGTGTGCACGCATGTTGACGGTTGATCTAATGTATTTTATTGAATGTGTCATGTCAACGTGTGTTTTTTTTTTTTCAATTTTAAATGTATGACGTATTGTAGAAGAGAATGAACCTGATGATGTGGCAGTTGCCACAAAACATGTAGTTCGACCTGACTAATAAGGATATTGTAAGGTTACCAAAATAATTCTATTAATATACAAACCAACATTTAGAAGTAGGACAATGAACTCTGAGAATTGTATGATAAAGAGCAAAATGTAAAATATACAACATGGCATTCTCAGTTAAGGATTTATAAAGCTTAGTCTGAATTGAAACCGCCTTCACAGGAACTGTAAGATAACTTCTGACAGCCAACTTAACAAACTTAAAATAAATTATATTGTTCACTACATTACAAGAATTGCTAGCTACACAAGACAGTTAACCAAGTCATAGACAATAAGGTCCAAGAAATGACATTAAAATGAAAATTATATTAAATAATTGAACCTCTTATCCACATTTTAGAATTAGGTACACGGCCACTACTAAAATACTTCTTGAATTAAATTCACGGAAGTAAATTTAAATTCACGGTACAATAGATTTTTTTATCGGACACTTGATTGACAATGATTTCCATCATCACGCTAGAATGAAGAATGACAAGGACGAAAATTACGTTCCTACTTTCTATTGGTTACCGGATGTAACACAAAAACTCTTATTTGTTCCTCAACAGTTAAATTGAGTATTCAGTTCATTTTTTACTTGTTTTATTTTAAAGTCTTCTTGTTCATTTAACATTGTTCTGATTGTGTTTCTCCTAAATACTGCGTATTTCGTATGCGAATTATTGAATGAAACTTTGTTTTATTGTATTTTTAAGTATGTTAGAAAATAATTGCTTTTATTTTTGAGCGTTTTTAAATCATTTAGAATCGGTTGATTTTCAAAAACAACATAGCCAAATAGCATGAAAAAATTACAAATTCATTTTCTTGTACATCGCTAATAGAATCATATAGTTCTTTAAATCGTCTATAGAAACCCGTTGATGAACCCACATGCTCACATGTTGAATTTGATTTATTCATAGAAACAATAGATGGATAGATGTTTGCCACAAACCGCCATGGAACCAGTAGTTTTGTATACACTTCTGCACAAAAAAGTATGTAAAGTTTGTTTGTTATTATTTGTGTATTAATTGGCCTTCGCCAACAAGTTTTGTAAACCTGACGAGGCAAGCTGTTGTATTATTAAAATACAATTGAATACTCATCTGTACCACTTGGTTTGAGAATATCGTATTTGATTTCATTTAATCAGCAATGTGGTAGTATAAAACAATCAACGTTATCAAGATACAAAGTACAAGTGAATAAAATCAATCTAAAGTTCATTGACTTTCAATTTTTTTATGTTATTTAATCAATATCCTAATTCAAAAAGCTGAAAAAATTTTCCACGGGGCATGGGGTATTTTAGAATAGAAGGATATAAATTCCTATGATTGCTAGGTCCACGACCTCTCATTGAGTGCTGTTTCAACTCGTCGTTTTTGCGTTACCCAGGAACTAACTAACACATTATATTTACTAACACTAAGTATTTATTTATACATTTTACTACTGGGTTTACAATTCACCATTTTTTTAACCCGCCTTTTCTACTCGACGATGAGCAAGTTCCCTCCAAAGTCAACAGAATGCAGACGAAAGTACCCGCCTGACCGGCTCAGCTATGTGAGAGTGTATGAGACATGGGGAAAGCTCAACATTTCTGATGTCATCCCACTTTCCTCACACTTGTTTCGCAGCAGAATGTTTCGTTCTATAATTGCAAGTCTGGTAGTTTCCAGGTAACTTGCTCCACATGTGTGGATTTGCATACGACATGTGCCCTGGGGTGGTGACCTGTTTCCCGCTGTCTTAGAGGAAGTGATTAAACTTGATGGTTGTAAAATATTTCTCCAATGATTACTTACTCGGTACCATGGAGGTTGAGTGAGGAGTCAAGTAAAAGTTTATATTTGTGAGATGTTTTATGTTTTGTTCGTTACTGATGTTACTGAAGCTTTAACAATGCTATGTACCAATACTCCACAGTACTATTATTCCTTATACATGTTGTATAACTGTTTAGTATAACTACAATTATGTTGGTATGATCTGCTGTACAAAAGTAAACATCGATTAATTCCTATTACCACCAAACGAAGATTTTTATTTTTCTCTTAGACATACGTTTGATTTATATTCCGTAATATAAGTTATTACTTCGTCCAACATGAATTTCCTGTCCAGATTCTGCAAGTAATATCACACACTAGGGGAATAGAAGTTGTAATGTGTAAAGAATTTCAATGAAGTTATTTGTTGGAGTCAATCCGTATACTATTTTTCCTATGTCCGTTCTTAGAGGTTTCATTATTAAATATAAACTGATCAACAATTAACGATAACTAAAAATATACAATATTGATACTAACAATGATAAGTATATTTTTCATCCCATAATACTTAAATTAGAATAACTTTCGTTGAACGAGATTAATAAATCGTACATTTCCATACAAACTGTGCAGTGAAATTGACGATATATCACTTTAAAGGTCAAAATAAACCTTCCATATTTTCGTTCGATTGAACGTTGTTCCTGTGACCTTTACTTAAATAAGCATAGAATGCGACTTTTTATACCCTATATTCTTTGTTGCTACAACATGTTTGTTTTTATAATTTTTGTTACTACAAACAATGTTTTTCCCAGGCAATGTTTATTCATAAAGTATTTTTTCATATAATTTAAATGTGGCCTTCATAAGCTTTTTCCCTCCGTTCATAGTAACTTTAAACTTTTTACCTGAGTATTTGTTTACTTTCCACAAATTCATAAACTTTTCTTACATCTTTGTATTTATACACGTATTTCGAAAGTCTTTGTTCGTTTGATTTCTTCCTAGAGAATTTTTACCAGTAATCTTTCTTCCTCATTCCATTATTACTAGAAACATTCCCCGTTCCTTCATCTGATCATTATTATATTAACCTAGATTAATATAATCAACATTTCAGGGAGGCAATCATGGCGAATAACTTATTTAAATATTCGTTGTTTTATAACACTTGTACCTCAAATCTTTGTTCCTTGATCCACAGTTACTATAACCTGTGTCCCTACAATGTTTCCCCCATCATCTATGATTCCATCTGTAACCTTTCTTCCAATCACCTTTGTTCCTATAACATCTTTGTTCATAAAATATTCATTCCTTCCTCCACCCATATTTATTGTATACTCTCTTTGTTCTTCCATCATCGTGTCTACATCCCTCTTGTTCCAGGCGACCGCTGGCTAGTCTCGTGTCTAGGGGTGCTCTACCTCAGCAAGGGATTGTTCTACAGGGTGGTCCCAGCTGATCAGAGCTTCGCCACGGACCAGTACTGTGGGGTGTTCAGGTTCAGACTCTGGTGGTGTGGGGAGTGGGTGGAAGTGATGGTGGACGACCGTTTACCCACCGTGGCGGGAAAACTAGCCTTCCTCCAGAGTCAACACTCCGACCAGTTCTGGCCCGGACTGCTGGAGAAGGCTTATGCCAAGTGAGTACTCCAGAAGGGATTGTAGGTTTGATTATATCAATAAGATGCGTTTACATAAATATCTAGTTGTATCCGAAAGGTTGTACATTATCTTTTTCATTGATTAGTCTTGACTACACGTAGACGGAAATCATGAACAATCAAACCATCATTTAGAACTGTACCCACTCCCACTATCTTGATCACCTTTTTAGGACGACACACCTCATGCGCGCAAGTGTTGTATGCAAGAGAAATTTGTTACTGACTAAGATTAGGATGTTCTATAGTTGGAACCATTTATTGAAAGTCTGTATTTTAAGGACGGTTAAACTTCAGTTAAACTATTATAGCTAATGCCTAAGGTGAAACATATGTCACATAGTCAACATAGATATTGTATAAAGTGAAGCAAAAGGTAATTAAAATTGCTTTCTCATAATCCTATGTAATTGTGTTTATATAAATAAATCAACATACCAATAATGAATAGTGACGTAATGTTGTTGAAAGTTTTGAAATCCAGATGCTTCCATAGTCACAGAGAGGGTAATTTGTAAATATTTGTTAAACAACCTTGATTTCAAACATGTTGAAATACGCAATATGGGTTTTAGCTTTTATAAATCCCCTCTCGCCAATACAAGTGAGTATGTGTAACTTATGTGTTAAACACATATCAGCAGAGGTTATTTTGGTAATTTATATGCTTATTAATTAATCTGCTTGCCGTTTCAGATTTCTGTGACATAATTTGTTCCATATAACATACAATTATTATGAGGTCTCTATATTTACGTGAAAATAAACACTAGCATCCACTGGCGGAAACGTTTGAGTTCCCCAAAGGACTGAGCTGGCGCAATTGGTTCCCATGGGAAATTACATCAAGTTCTTTAGAACTGAAGTTTCAAACATGCTTTAATTAATTTTCATATTGACAAACAACTCCTTGTATTTGATCAGCTATAAATAGACAGCATCGAGGATCAAATGTGATTTAATTACTTTTAATTTTGTAACAGAAATTGGAAGCTAAAATCAGCCAAAGTACAAGATATAGGTACAATAGTGAGTTTATACGAAAACAATTTTGGATTAGAATCATCTACGAAATGTTTCTGTAAAATGAGTATTTATCTTGTAAACTTTCAACAACTATGGTATATGTTTAACCCTAGACTAACCCACACAAGTAGACTTGTCCCATTGTAAATTGTGAAGCTGATTTTTCGTGTATATTTCATGTCTGGTGACACTGATCGCTGGTGTCGACAAAATTTATATTTTATCCGTGTATGTTTGTTATGTAATTGGTTTATTTCTTTTTAAACCTAGCATTTCAACAAAAAACAAATTTTAATATAATAAAATTATTTGGAAAATATATTTTTTATTTCCACCTAGCCAGACATATTTTTCAGAAGGTAATAAAAGTAGTATCGTTGATGCTTCAGACATCGCGCTCTGTTGATTCAGATATTAAATATAAGTCTCGACTACTCGACAGTTGTCCTCTTCCTTCTCAACGTTAAATATTTGAAAGCTTTTTAATACGTTTTACTTTGTTGATTGAAATAAGTATAATCTTTTAAATAAACGTTTGTTCAATTATAATATTAATTAACTGACTGATTGATACTAAAATGTTTTAATACAATCAAACATTACATTTTAAAACTACGGGAACCCAAAGACACAAATGTAAATTTTTTATTCCATTACAAGATCCTCAAAATGTAACCAGTGTACCAAAAACAATAATTGTAACTCGTGTTGGAAATATAAAAAACCTACAAAAAGATTCAATCTGTAAATCAATAAGATAGCTACGTATTTTTTGATCGTAATGTTTAATGTGAATGTAAGGTTAATGAACGCAGTGAGATGAACCGTCTAGCATTGTTGCTAAAATCAGCTGATTTTTCAATCATTGTCGACTCGTGTTGACATTTTAATATGAAGTATTTTTGTAAATCCGTGTGAATGTGTATGTGTACGGTTTAATTGAGACCAACAACGCCTCGTCTGTTTTACTATGCAAAGGCCACATTTTCCCATTTGTGCTAACGTGCGTTAAATTGCTGGGCGCGAGGATTGCAGAATAATAACTAGTCAAATAATCGGTTGTGATCGTGTCTGCCGCAATATTAATGGATAATCGATTTTGTAAATTCTCTTTGGAAATCAAACTATTAAAAATGTTTTAGGCATTTCAATACCTAAGCAGACAAATGAGCAACTCCTGCAAAGTCGCAAAAATGTGGTTTACTATTTTATCCTCACAGCGAAGTGTAGAGTTTATCAATTTAGTGTACTCTTATATGAGTATTATTGATGAAAAATAAATGTGTGAACAAAGTAGATACTTCCTTTTGAAATTATCATGGTGTGTTAAATTAAAGTGATAACTATTCCTTGTAGCGTTTAATAATATTTCTATTTCTAATATCGTACTCAAAAATACAACTGTATAACTTGTCGGTTGATTATGGTTTATCGAGATTTTACAATATGCCCTCTAGCTAAATTACTAACACACAGAATCAGCCACCTACTGATACGTTCTCCCATTAGCTTGTCATCAACCTTATCATGGGTAAGCGGTGGGAGTTAACTGTAACATTTTATGGGGGAAATTGCAAAATTTTCAATGACTTTTTTCTACAACACTGGGGTTGTACTATATCGTTTGGAGTTAAAAGTTAAAAGAGCTGTATACTAAATTATAAATAATATCGTTTGGGCTGGGTGTTTTTTAATCCGTTTTCCGTTATTGTATGTGTGGCAAGGGAATATCACTACATATTAAATTTACTAAAAGAAAATTCTAAAAGAAATTAACTTAAATATAATACTAAAAAAAGTTATTGAACACATTACACTTTTTTACTTTCCAAGAACGCTATTGGGATCGGAAAAGTTACTTTTTCAATTTGAAAAGATATTAATACATAATCAAGTATCCAAATTGAAGATTTTTATCAACTTTGGCAGTTTATTCTTGAATCAAAATTTTCCTTCTCGGCTTATAATTTTTAAGGGTCAGTTAATTAAGAGGAGTCTACAAGTCTGAAACGAATACTCTGTAGAAATAAAAACTTTGTAAGTGGTGTAACTGTTTCCGAGAAACCGATAATCTCTAAGGCCGGGGCCACACGTGGCGGATTGTCCGCGCGGCTTATGATCGTACGATCATAAGCCGCGCGATGATGTCCCGGCCACACGGAGCGGATGAACCGCTTCCGGTTGAGGTTTCCCAGCCTACATACTGAGATTCTAACATGGTTTAATTCACTCGTTCTCGTTGTAGTCATGGAAGAAACACGTATGTTAGTTTGTGCATTAGAAGCGTGTGGTGAGCTAGAGCCTAAGGCAAACCGAAATCATTGGGTCCATCATTTCATAACCGATAAACCATTTGTGCTCCAAACCTTTTACGAGCACATGCGAAACCATGGTTCGGACTTTTTTTTGTTACTATCGCATGTAGATAGCATAGTTTGACGAGCTACTTCAATTGCTTTGACCGCATATAACTAAGGAAGATATACTCATGAGAAATGTACAACATGAGAAATCCCACATTGTCTTTAACAAGTTCTATTGATTTGTCTGTATCAAACATTTTACACCTATAAACCGAACCGCACAAGCACAAACTAAAAAAAAAAAAAAAAAAAAACAACTAAAAATGCTTGAAAATGAGCTCCAACCGCGCGGACAATCCGCATCGTGTGGCCACTCTCATAAGACTACGTGTGTCATCCCCTCCAACGCGGCTTATGATCGCGCGGACAATCCGCGACATGGCGCGGACAATCCGCCCAGGCGGCTTAGGATCGCCCCGTGTGGCCACTCTCATTTGATTCAATGTGTTGTCGGACCACGCGGATGATCCGCGTCGTGTGGCCCCGGCCTAAGTCAGTTTTCAAATGGTAGGAATTCCGAATATTCGCAGATCTAGGCCAGGATAGGCACGGAGGTGGGTGGGGCCACAACAGGTGACGGGCGAGCACAAAGAAGACACGACTAAGAATGCGGAGGCAAACTGCCAGAGGCTGATAGAAACCACGTGACCTCTATATGGGGAAAGTGACCCGACATTGAACTTGCCCCAGGGTCAAAGGTCATATGAATGGCAAGTGGGTGGAGGTGGAGGAAGGAGATGGTTATAGCTATAGCCCGGAGGATAGGCCACCGAGCTTTACTCTACAGCTTGACTTAAGTCTATAAATAGCACATGGGATGGTTTTGTATTGAATAAGTAAGGAAGAAACGCAAATTGCACTTTTTCAGGATTATTGTCCTACAAGACTATACAAAATTACTGTTCACTAGAGTGAAGGAGGACATGTGTTTTTAAGGTTCATAATTGCGAAGGATAATTTTATTGAAACCTAATTTATGTAAAATGGACTTTTCCTACATTGAGTGTTTTGATACACTCACATAAAAAAATTAAAACGTATAATAAGCCTATTTTACATCAAATTAAGATAACTCTCGGTATGGTATATTTTACGTATTGTAATATGTGACTGTGTACTCATCTATGTGTGTAGAGTTATTTTAGGA
Source organism: Macrosteles quadrilineatus (assembly GCF_028750875.1). Classification (NCBI taxonomy): domain Eukaryota; kingdom Metazoa; phylum Arthropoda; class Insecta; order Hemiptera; family Cicadellidae; genus Macrosteles; species Macrosteles quadrilineatus. The sequence goes on along the minus strand of NW_026542604.1, from coordinate 5,050,785 downwards.
TTTTGGTGTTATTTTATGTTTTGTAGAAAGACGGGTTAATCTTTAGTCCTCTTGTAGAAGGAATGCAGGGTTTACCTATAGCACTCTGATTCTGACGCTGTAGAAAGCGCGAGTAGTCATGTCCAACTGTCCAGCAATTTCCCCAAATGTCCGTTATTTCATCAAGATGGATCTAATGTCGCGAGCATCATGCTCTACTTACAACGAATGACACTGTTTTGGCCATCTGCCAGTAATACTATACAGAACTACACTACTTTGCCGAAACGCTGTTTTAACAGGTAATGATTCAGCAAAAGTATCAGCAGACAGAACCCTTTTCAGATTTATTCGTGAGATATCTGGTCAAACACTTTTTAATTTGAGATACATATTTGCGTTGTCTTCCACATTGTAAATACAGCAGAAGGTGGTATAAACCATTAGTATGACTTGCTATGTCAGTCCAAAGGGTGTCGGTTGGATCCTAAACTATCTGTTCCTGGATATTTAGGATGAATGGTCAATGGTCATGTTAGCAAATCTCTACTTTAATACTTTTCAATGAAATGGCGACCATACAAAGTAGGTATTTTAAGCCAATGAATGGAGATGAGTGTAGGATAAGTGGCCCGATCTTGTAGTCTTTTTAGTGACTAAGGCCGACATATTCCTTAGACACAGCTGTTAATTAATAGCCCATACAGCTAATGCCAACTAAAGGACCTACAGTTTATAGTGGAATCCGAACCACATTTTTGCCTTGGTATTAACGAATTGGTCTAATTATCAGGATAGTACTGCGGATAGTCGTAGTACTCACTCGTGCAGACGTTAATCCACACCAGGGAGTAACGTCCCTACAACAGTGCATGCCTATAAATATCCACAATTCGTGACCTCCTAGTAGTTGGATTACAGGACGACACCACCCGTCCCAGTCTAATCTCGCTGTTGTTATCCTGATTATTTTTCCGTGACACTTCAATCACACTGATTCAACAGTTACAGTAACGAACAACGATATCCATTATCCTCCCGCTGAACCAACATCTATGACGAGATGTCACCTTAACCCGTTACAATAGTCACACCGGAAGTTTCGCGCGTGTATCCTGTCTGTCTGGGCAGGCAAGGTGACTGCGCCAACGCACCATGCAGCTGTGAAGTTCCGCGCGTTGGTTTAGTAGGCCAAGCAATTGTTATAACTGAAGCCATCCATGTGTTTATAAACATGCTTGTTTCAAGAGGAGATTGCTGCTCTCTGTTTGTGTTATTGCTTCTCTGTGCGGAGATTGCTATGTGCGAGTGTTCATTGCTAAAGGCGAACCGAAACTATTGTGTTGATTTGTGAATATAGTTTTGGCACCCAGGATATATATCTCAGGCACCAATACTTTACGTTTCGGTTCAACTCTTTTACGTACAGTTAAGTCATTACGAAGGAAATTACAGCTTTGGACTATATACGTAACTTTCTAAAATAAATTTTAAATTAAATAAATTCTAAAGTTTTGTTTTATAAACACAAGTAATGGAGTGAGAGGCTGCAAAATATTTCAAAATCTTTATTTATCATCCTATAAACATAAATTGTTATTTGAGTAAATAAATTGTTAGGTAGAATCTCGCCCATCGACTCTGACAAAATGATCCCTAAATATACAAGATTTGAACGAATTATCCTTGTTCTTGATATTTGTAGTCTATTGTTAGTCTATTGTAAAGTACGATTATCAAGAACCAAAGTGTAAATGGCTCTGTTAAAATATTGTTTTAATAAAATAAACTTATAAACAAATGTATGAAAAACCTACAACAACACACTACAAACAAATGACTAAATAAACCAAACGTAAACTAGCGTTATCATAGAATTCTTCTGAGTCGAATTTTGAAATAGGATTACAATGTAAAGTGTCCTATGCTTTGCAACATTTTCATAACAAAAGACGTAGCAACCTTTATGTAGGTCAGATCTTACATAAAAGTTCAACTTCACAAACAAATCAAGTATGAACCTTTCAAACTATTCGCTTGTTTTGTTTGAGGACAGACAGCTACATCACAGTTCCTCTTCATGGACCAGAGGAGAAGAGGACTTTATTCATCTTGTTAACAAAACTTTGTTTCTACTTTTTTAGGATTGTTGTAGGTTGTTCCAATACATCAATAATGGCAAATAGTTTGTCCCCTCCATTGTATTTTGTGGGATCTTCTGCTTGAAAATAACTGATAAGTCAGTTTTACTTCCCTACAATAAATTCAAGGAGATCAATAAACTTAGGACTCCATCTAGGGTTGTTTATGGTTTTGTTCAGTGGGAATATCAAACTCTGTTAAATCCACTGGTCAGGTCCACTCTCCTCATATTCTTTCCTGCTAAAATGTCTTGCCACCCTTCATGTATGGTATACTCAAAAAGAACCCCTGATTTAGTTAGACAAAACATATCATCCCAGTTAATAATAGGCTATACATGCCTTTGGGGCAAAGCCCCCAATAATCAGTTTTAGTCACAATTACTGTATTATGTATAACTAAAATTTTATTTAACTTTATCAAATATGTGTTTCTTTTACATACAGTAATGTTTTTTTTACTGAGAGCAACTCTCATTTTATGTCTAGTTATGACTCAGTAACTACTTGTATACAGGATAGAGCTACAATACTTGGTACAAAGTTACAGGGCATAAAACTATATTTTAACACATATTCAGTGATCCAATAGCTCTTCAGGGGGACGGCCCACAAGGAGTCGGAAGAAAATCTTAAATGGAAGCATAGGTCAATATGCACATCAAATTAAAGGTCTTTTTTAGTAGAATACAATGCCACAAATCGCACTTCAAAAGGTTGACCCTGCACAAAATGACAGTTGTTCAAAGATTCATTTAATTTACATTGCTATTATACGCTTTATCCTCAGGGGGCACAGCCCTAGGAATCGGAAGAAAATTGTTAACGTAAGCATAGGTCGATATGCACATCAAATTAAAGGTCTTCACTAGTAGATTACGATGCCGTAAATTCAAGCTCAAAAGAATGCCTGAGTAAAAAATGGCAGCAGTTCAAAGATTCAAAATGGCGGATTCAAGAAATCTTTGAACATCTGCCATTTTGCGCAGGATCAACCTTTTGAAGTGTGGTTTGTGGCATTGTATTCTACTAAAGAAGACCTTTAATTTGATGTGCATATTGACCTATGCTTCCATTTAAGATTTTCTTCCGACTCCTTGTGGGCCGTCCCCCTGAAGAGTTATTGGATCACTGAATATGTGTTAAAATATAGTTTTATGCCCTGTAACTTTGTACCAAGTATTGTAGCTCTATCTGCATTATTTCTTTTAATATTTAACTGTCCAGGGACTTTTTTACCACCCTGTATAGGGCTCCCCTTCAAATTGGAATTCTGCTAATCAAATAGCGTGTGTGGTTCTGAACTCAGATGCATTCTTCATTGGCTGTCAATTAATAATGCTAAAAGGTTGTTAAACACTAGCAATAATAGGGTTTGGACCATTCCCCCACAACAATCCTAACAACATCCAATGACATATTTTTGTTTGTAGACCAATGTTGGCATCACTGTTGCAGATTGCATGGCTCCTACGAGGCCCTCAAGTACGGAACATTGCTGGACGGGTTGGCAGACCTGACGGGAGGCATAACGGAGAGTGTCAGTATTAGACAAGACCCCACCACTTGTGGCAGAATGTTGTCCAAACTGTTAGAGATGACATCCCTCATCACTTGCACAGTTCAGTCCTCCTTGCAACAGGTAATTCAATGACTGCTTATGCTTTTAATTAAGTGATTCGCCTTATCTTCAGGTTCCTAAGACAAACTTTTCACTCTTCGTTTCAATCCAAACTTGATGAGCCTGATGAACCACAACATCCTGCCTATGAGCTCCTCCTGAGACCAGCGTCTGCCCTTATTCTAGTTCCTAGGGTTCCCTTAACTTATTCGAAGCTGTGCATTCATAAAGGAGATAGCCTCTTCGGACTGTCCAAACTTCCTGCATGCACTGTACCACTGTACCCAAATGGATACTAAAAAATATTGTCGCTCTTTTAGGTGACTAAAATTTGTTTCATACCTAGTCGCAGATTGTTAGAGCTAACAAAAAAAATTTATGAAATTTATTATTTTAAAAACTAAAAAACTTTTATATCTGAAGGTTTGATTCCAAGTGAGATTGTTTCTGCACCAAACATTAATTTTCAAAAGGATTTATGTACGACACAATCATTTTTGATTTCCAGAATTATCAATGAAAACTGTCTCCGCATACTACCCACATGCACACTACCGTAATAACACGTAATGTATTTTTCCCCCATTTTGCAAATGGGTTCAAAAGTTGTTGCTGTAACAGTGACAATAATTGAAGTTGTCTGTTGTATTAAACAGTTTTCCATTAGGACTAATGGAAAGCGGATTGTGTGTATGATCCATAAAATAGAGTGACACATCATCATGGTGTAAAATTGTGACTATTTTACTGCACGCTAATATGACTAAACAAAAATTGTGTTGCACTATAAATTTAATATACTTATTTTTCCATGATGACTCAATTTTTATTTTGTGTATTTAAAAAAATATTTACTAAAGTGTTTTTTGTAAGGTCACAGACCAAACAAGCCTTAGTACTATATAACATCATAATTTTGTTAGGTAGTATCATCAATAGCCAATGAGGAATTGTCAAATATTATTATGATTAGATATTGAATTGAAAATGTCCAACACCTCTTGATAAATTAAATGTACTAGCGCACAAGAAGGTAAGAGTTTATTATACTTATTAGACTCTTTTTCAGGCCCTGAATAATTAAATGAAGTTTGTATGGTAAAATGTGTTTTTATATCATCATTCCGGCCACACGTTCATTCATTTGATCGATAGTTAAACATATATGACTCATATAATGTTTCAGGTGAGAAATCAAGTGGAGAAACTTGCAAATGGAATTCAAATAGGAACCAACTACAGGCTGTATGCTATAGAAAGGGTAAGTATCCTATTTTTGTTATTTAGGAGTATTGTCTACAGGATACTCCTAATCAGCCAATTGGTTATTCCTTAATTTCTAACCTAGATTTGTTTATATATATATATTTTTTATGTAATTTAATGGTTTAATCTTACTAATAGTGTTCCCATTTTTGTTCTAAGTTATATGTAATAGAGATAAATGTGGTTGGCCGAAACTCAGTTCTTCTTTTACTAAGTCGAAGACTTATTCACAAGGCCGCTAACCTGAACAATCTTCTTAGTTCCTTCTTGCGAGGATTGTCTCCTTCATCCTTTCAGGACGGACACTGTTTTCTGCCACCAACACACTTCTATCACCTAGCACCATGATCCCATCACCAGGATCATCTTTTCTTCTTCCTATTTCCCCCTTAATTTCGTTGAAGTTTTTTATTTTTCCTTATATTATTATTACCATTATAATTTGAGATAAGGACACCACCTTACGTATTTAAACTCTAATATGAGTGATGGATGTGTGTAGACTGTATAATGGAGTAAGATGCCTTAAATAGCTTTCCTACAGACTAAGACACGTAGCTGTTTTAATAGCCAGGGCCAGCCTTTTGATTACTAGGAGAGGATTATAATCTCAGCTACATGAATAATTTCCAAGTTCATTTTTTTCTCTACATCCATGTATTTTCAAAGTCATTCTTTCTTACTCCTATATCCTTACAAAATATACTATGAGAAAACTTTATTACTGATTACTTCTCAGGAAGCTGATATATTCCCACATCCACATACAAGGAAATCTTACTGCTAATTCCTTGACTTGACTTGACTTATTTCCGTGAGTTCCTAGGTGGAACATAGGGCCTCGACAAAATCTCGCCACCCGTCTCGATCCTCAGCAAGTGCCTTGGCCTGTCTCCACGTCATCTGTCTTCTTGCTAGGTCTCTTTCTATGGTTCTCTTCCATGTTGTTTTTGGCCTGCCCCGCTTTCTGTTTCCCTGCGGATTCCAGTCTAGTGCCTGTCTTGCTATACAGCTCTGCGGCCTTCTCAACGTACGGCCAATCCATCTCCACCTTCTTTTGGTGATAATCTTTTTGATTGGTTCTTGCTTGGTTATCATCCAAAGATCTTCGTTTCTTATCACATTAGGCCACCAGATTTTCAAAATGTACCGCAGGCACCTATTGACATATGCTTGTAGGCTTTGCACTGCTGTTTTGTTCATCTTCCAGGTCTCACAGCCATATAGCAAGACAGACATGACATTGGAGTTGAACAGTCTTAATTTTGTCTTTCGCAGAATCTGCCTTGATGTCCACACAGGGCGTAGTTGAGCAAACGCTCCCTTGGCGTTCCTAATTCTGCTTTTGATATCTAGGTCTGTTCCTCCATCCAGTCCTACCATTCCTACCACCTGCTGATTCCTTACTTTTCATATATCTATTCCCAGGTCTCTTCTTCCTACCCTATCCTTCTACAAAGAGAATATCTTACTACCGATACCTTACTGTACTTGTACTTCTCAGAAAGCTTATCTATTTTAAGTCTCTCGGTCCTATCCCGGCTATGTATTCTAGAAAATCATCCTTGATTTCTTACTTCTCAGAAGCTTACCTTTCCCCAGTTCCCAAGACTTTTTCCTTATGCCAGGTATTCTTTAATTCCACCCCGTTATTTCTCATACCCTACAATCCAGCTAATGCAAGTATCTGTGCGCAGGTTGAAACGTTCAATGGTGAGCCAGTACAGTTAGTGAGACTGCGTAACCCTCTAGGGGTGGTGGGGGGAGAGTATGTAGGAGCTTGGGCCAGAGACTCCACTGAGTGGGACGAGATTCCACCTCAGGAAAAGGAGCGACTGGCTGTGAGACACATGGCCGATGGAGAGTTTTGGTAAGTTGAATCTTCCCATAACAATAATTCTTTGAGATAAAAGTTCTCTCTATAAAATATGTCCATCTTATTCAGTTTGTGATCATAATTGTTCACTGTATAATCAACTCAGTTTCAGTTTCATTGGTCTGAAACGTTCTGGGTCATTTGACACTTTAAATTGAGGTTTAAATTAGTGATGGGACAAACGGTTTATCCGATGGTTTTCTTGTGTAGTGGGGTGGGAGCGTTTTGGCTGAAATCATCCAACCAATAAATGGATGGTTGGACTATGATTTTGTGCGCCTGATTCACATAAATCTTTCCATTGATAGTGTGGTATCACTTTGTGGTCATGAGACCATGGCCGGATTTAGCATTTTAGCGCCCCTAGGCCCAAATAATTTTCCGCCCCTAGTCTGGCCACAGTTATCATGCCCATTTGTCTAAGTTAATTGCTTGAATACCACTTCTGGTCGAAATTTTATCATTGCAAGTTTTTTGAAGAATTGACTCGTTTTCCTTAATAAAGTGCAGTCTTATACACTTTTAGCAATTTTATGCTTTTATTAAATGCTCACGTTTGTGGGACTCAAAGAATACAACTCAACCCACCGAGCATTCCTGCAAAAAACATGGCCATTGATTCCAATTTCAGGCCCAAAAACATTAACTCCATTAAGTACGTGATACCATAGATTAAACTTACTCCTTTAGTAGATTTGTCATCATTATGGACTAGCTGAAAACAATTCTTGTTATAACTTAGTTTATCCTAAATAAAACGATGTAATTATAAACAATAGGTCGTCTCCTGGTTATATTACAAGAAATTAAAAAACACACATTATAGAACTAACCCTAAAATAATAGAAACAAAAGTATGTCAAAACTAACGTCCAGTGTCACCAACGTGAACTAGACATGAAAAAATTTAATTAACAATGTGATAGCTAGTCGACTTGAGTTATATCATAGATAAAACATACTCCCTTGTTATATTTAATCTATGGTGGTACTGCATCTAGGTTATATTTCCAAAGCAAAACAGAGCAATATTCCGGCCAACCATATCGATTCTTAGGTCTGAGGAGAAAATTACAGCATTAATGGTGCTTTGGAAGGTATTGAATTTATCGGAAACCTGTTGCAAACTGAGATTAATATTTTTTCGTTAATTTTAAAGATAAATTTATAATTTTTTTATATATTCAACACAACGTATTATATATTTTAACTTGATCCTGCAGATTGTTGTAAACTAATCAAAAGATTAGTCAATAACTTTTGTTTTGTGATTTATTTGTTTTGTGTGTTTGGTGGTAACAGTGTCTAGCACGCATGCGCCCCTAATCACTCCGATCTGTAGCACCGAGCCAACATAGTGGCAATACGATGCGTACAGCTCGGGCGCTCGACAACATCCCTACAGCCTACTCCCGTACCAATGTTCGTTACCAATATGTTGTAACAAAATTGATGCGTAATTCTGAAAAATAGTTTAAATCTTCTAACATTAATTTCTTCCTAATATAAACTTCAGAATCAGAATGCTTTATTAGCCAGAGTTTTTTTCACAACTATGACTATTTATTTTTATTTTTTAATATTTAAAAAATATGTCTTCCTCTCGGCCTTGCGCCCTCTGAGAGCTTGCGCCCATAGGCCCGGGCCTATTGGGAAATCCGGCCCTGCATGAGACATATTTTATAATCTCATGTAAAATGTAAATTCCACTACAATCAACACTCATATGCATTTAACATTAAAATATATATCTTCAAACTTATTCATCAAGTGAAAACTTGAAGAGGTTTATCTACAACTCGTATGATTTGCAGGATATCATACTCAGACTTTGTGAAGACGTTTACACACCTGGAGGCTGTACATCTGGACAGTGACACTTCTAGAGATGAACCTTCTCTCCACCACAAACAGACTTGGCAGATGAAGCTGTACCAGGGAGCCTGGCAAAGGGGGGTGTCTGCCGGGGGCTGCAGGAACAACCCTGGTAAGTTACCTATCTATAATCCAGATATACTTATATCAAAAATGATTTACAGTTGCAACTGTTTCTTATTATATTGTGGGCAGTATCAATTACAGAGTCTTTTCAGACTTTTTGGGACTAGGCCCTTGTTTGCCCTAAATAATTTCTGCACCATCAAGTCAATTGAAACATACATGTGGGTGTAAAGTTGGTAAAAAATACCGAACCAAACCAAGAAAGGAATACAGCAACAATAAATTTATGTACAGAATAGATACAGGCAATCAGAATATATTTACATACCTGATTTCTGTACTTCAATCAAGTCAGTTACGAATGTTTAAAACAGTTTTTACACTACATTCAAAAGCAATAATTTAATTAATTTACCCACTCTTTTGATGGTAAATGTATTCTCTTATAATGGATACAACTTTCATAGGAATATAATGAATAAGGATTGATCAGTTTTCATTTTTTGGTATATAGTAATGTGATAAGTGTCCTTATTTTTATTTCACCTATCAAGGAGTAATTTTTTTTTAATGGTAGCTCTAATAATTTATCTTTATGTACATACGATTGTGTCTTCATTCCTAAATTCGACAATGATTGCAGACACTTTCCACATCAACCCACAGCTGCATCTGATCCTTAGTGAGATGGAGGAAGTCATCATCTCACTCAACCAACACAGTATTATGGAGCCAAAGGTATGAAACAATTCATTTTTATATTTTAAAACAAATTACTGAAATATGTTGTACGGCCAATACTCATTTGCTTACTATCTTTATCCTTCGGTACACTTTACTGGAGGCTTATCACGAAATCAAGTAAAGTAACTGACTAAACTGTGAAGGAGAAATATCTCCTCTTAATCCTTACCTATTTCTATGTTTCTAAGCAGAGCCCCCCTTAAGCACCTACAAAAGGTGGAAATAGAAATAAAATGTTAGTTAAAATCTGTGAATTTTACGTTAATTAATTATGAAAAAATAAAATACCCCCGCCGCAGCAATCCTGCAGACTAAGCAAATTTCCATTTCCCTGAATGGATTTACACTAAAATGTCTCCTTAAAAATATCACATTTATTCCCTATTTAAATAGAATCAGTTTAAAACATACTTAGGTTTGCTGCAACAGGGAGGTTAAAAGTGTTTTTTATGTAAAATGTTAATAGTTGGTAAGAAATAAAAACATTTTCCAAATTTGGGCAAAATATGTTAATAAACAAGCAAACTACAACAGTTTACTTATTCTCCATAAGAATAACATGGAAATTTTAAATTTAAAATTTTTTGGAATTTTCTCCGTAACCATTAGGCGCATTATAACGCTTATACAATATACTAAATTATTTGTTTTTTTTAAGCTCTACAAAATAGTTTAGAAAGAAATTGCAAAATTTAATGTTTTTTGGGTCAAAAATGGGAAAACCCCATTTTTACCCCATAAAAGCCCCCATAAACCCCCGTTCCCATGGTCCAATCATGCTGGTTCGCGAACTCGTTCGAATAAACATAGGTTTACACGTTTGTAGCAAATTTCATCAAAATCGGATCATTTTTGCTCGAGTTATCGCGCTAACAGACACATATATATATATATATATATATGAATTTGAACGGATGGTGATTTTGGCCTCTAGGGACATGAATATATACTTAAAAACAAAAAAAAATCGGTCCCGGGTCCAGGTCTTACCATGAGTACTACGGTAATAGCTTATTCCCTATATGGGAAATTCGCTAAAAGGTGGGGGGTTTGAATACTATAATATTGAGATTTTTTTAAAGTATTTTTTGTACCCTACTTTTTTAGGTAGTAAGGGAGCACCCACCCAAGGGGGCTTTTTTTCCTAAGCATCCAAAAACATGATTTTTTGTATAAAACAGCTTTTCAGTGCATTTAGAAATAGAATAAATAATAAAATGACTAATTTCAGGTTTAAAAAAATCACCCTTTACATTAACATTCACTCGAGCCATCAAAGACAAGTGACCTACTCTTGAAATACACACCAGACATGATCAAACTCTCAATCTAAATCTATAATGCGATACATTGAGAAAGTTGAATTTCTATGGCCGTCTTAAAATAATAAGTATTTTTGTAGGATCTAACTCGAGTATATTTATAATTACTAACTTACATCATTTTGGTAATGATAATGATGAGTAGATTAGACTCTGTTGAGTAGAAGTTGGAAGTTTACCTGGAAGGTTGCAGTGCCAGACAATGTTTTCTACCTTTTTGTTAATTTGTGATCGTTGTAACTCTGTAAGGGAAGGTTTTGTTATTTTACTTGCGTTTGTTTATAGAACATTGAAACAGTTTAATTCTTAACTAGTGCAATCTATCATTGCACTTAAATGAAAATAATTAATTCCGTTGAAATAAAATATTAGTTGGTATTTTTTAAAGTGTAGATTATAACTTGTGAACAATGTCAAGATTGTAAAATATGAATAATTCCAATAATAAGACACCTATTTTAAATTAAAACTTGGGGGGGATGAGTTAAAGTTTGAGGCTGAAGAATTAATTGATTTTCTTCCAATCAATAGTTGAGGCATTTAATTTCAAAGATTAAAGATATCACTTCAGTAATAAATTATGCTGGTTGGTTTTGACATTTCTCAAGTGCATTGGAGAACAAACTTTATCAATTTTGCCCCAGGCGTCTTAGGAGTTGAGAACGCAGTACAAAGGTGTTATTTATAATAATTTTATCCAAATACAAATCTGTTGTGGATTGGTTTTTGAATTGTTCAGTTTTGATTTTCTTTTTACTTTAACTTTTTTGTTCAAGTATAACCCCAAACAGCACTTTGCTAAGATTTTATTTATACTGCTTTATTTTAACAGTACCTATGAAATGTTGTTCAAAAGTTTAATTCATAAGTGTCCAATGGCTCAATGAGTCGAGGAAAAATCTAAATTTGGATAAAACTCGATACAAAACTGTAAATCTGTATTCACACTAATTCATGAACCAGTCTGGAACCAGAATGGATTTTATGGGGGAAATTGGTTTTGCCCATTTTTTTATCCTCAAAACATAAAATTGCATTTGAAACTATTTTTTTTTTTTTTTTTACCTAAAAAACTCAATTAATAATTTTAACTATTGTTGTATGCCTAATGATTACAGAGGAATTGCCTATTTTAAATTCCGGTGATATTTATGGAGATTTAGTAAACTATTTTAGTTAGGTAGCTTGTTTATAGACATATTTTGATCACATTTGGCAGGATTTATTCATTCATACCAAGCTACATTAACACTTGTCTAAATAAACACAGTACAGTATCAGCAAACCTAGGTACTTTGTTAAACAAACCTAACGTTATTTAAATAAGGAATAATTCTGACATGTCAGAATCAGTCAAATGAAGATTGCTGCAGCGGGGGTATTTATTTAAGTTGTTATGTTGTACTTTAAATTGAAGAAAGTCACTCAAATTACAGACATGCTATTGCAGTATTTACTGTTTAAAATTGGAACAGTAAATTTTATTCTTTTACGCTGTAGCATTAAAAGTATAGGACTCAATCATAGATTTTTCATGGATAAAAATATTTCATGTGGTTGTTTTTAAGTATGGGCCAAGTATACTTGTAGTAGTTATTAAGAATAGTACACTGTGAATTTGCAATATTTAATTTTGATGTGTGTAATGTTTTGCAGGTTATAGGTTTCACGTGTTATTCGTTGCCGAAAAACAGCCTTGAAACAATAGGGAAAGCATTTTTTAAGAAGAACAAATCTTTGGTCAATTCACAGTATACAAACAGCAGACAGGTAAGAGGTGAATTGTTATACACTGTAAACGTCACTGACATGAATTAAACATAAGAGGCAAAAAACTATATGATTTTTCCAGTCTTACTACCTACAACAGCTCTAACTATTTTAACCTCAACACAACCGTCAAACATTCACAACATTTTGCCCTAGAGCACTAGCATTTATTAATTTATTTATCTAGAGCTTACAAAATATCAAATTAAAAAGTTAATATTTTTGACTGTCAGATAAATCAGTGAATCGCCAGCAGCAGAATGACAAGGGACATGTAATTTATTTAACTACAGATATTTTTAGGTATTTCCAACCACACGTTACATTTAAGTATTTTTTACCCCAGCATTGGCATTAGGGCTATTGTAGTGGTTGGACTTTAGTTCTTCATAACTGCATTAAATCCCAATCACATCTATCTGAATACCTACAACAAATAATAGGTTTTTCTAGACGAGAAAGATTTTCTGTGTTACTGTGCCACTAAAAGTTGTAAGATTACTTCTTTTTAAATGCCTTTGGTACTTTAATAAGCGTTAAGTTTCTTTTTAAGCACTAATCTGTAAAAAGTAAAAAGTAATTAATTAATCAATTTCACAAAAGCCCAATTTTATGTTTTTTAGGTCAAAAATGGGAAACCCCATTTTTACCCCATAAAAGCCCCCATAAACTCCCGTCCCCATGGTCCGATCATGCTGGTTCGCGAACTCGTTTGAATAAACGTAGGTTTACAAGTTTGTACCAAATTTCATCAAAATCGGATCATTTTTGCTCGAGTTATCGCGCTAACGGACACATATATATATATGAATTTGAACGGATGGTGTTTTTGGCCTCTAGGAACCTAAAAACAAAAAAAAATCGGTCCCGGGTCCAGGTCTTACCATGAGTACTACGGTAATAGCTTATTCTTATATTGGAAATTCGCTAAAAGGTAGTAAAATAGAAAAAACAGTACATAAATTATTCAGGCTTTCATGGCAGTGCAATAAGAAAACAATCTGAATGGTTTCTGAATCTGGTTGAAGTTAGGGAGATATAAAATGTTCAGAAATAATGAGAGGTCGCCAACTTGTCCAAGCCCAATTGGACACAAGCGCACCCTAGACTACCTGTAGAGTCTATATAAGGATGATAAATACAAGAGAATGTTTGTGTTCATAGGTGAGCCACAGGTGTCAGCTGGAACAAGGAGGATATCTAGTGTTGCCAACAACGTTTGAACCTGGTCAAGAGTCCAGCTTCACCCTCAGAGTCTACTCTAGTAAACCTCTTAAACTCAAGTAAGTTTAAATAAACTGTGTCGTCAAAAAAGGTTTATCTTTATATTTGTTAAACATGACACAATTTCTTAGACAGTTCAGTTGGAACAAAACTGTGTCACGTTACAGATATAACTCTCTAGTACATCTCTATGACTGTTTCAGCCTCATTGAATGGTCTTCCTCATGCAAAAACGTAGCCTTTAGCTACTATAATGTAATGACAGGATGTTTTTACCCCAAAGAACACAATTTTTTAATTAAGTGTGACTGTGGAATTCTTACTTCTAAGAATCTTCTGAGTCTTTATCACATTACATACTTTATTGTTATACAATACGGCTGAAATGTGTTTTTTAAGCATGATTATGAAAAGATAGTGGTGTACTAGGCTTGATATACTTAACTGTCATTTTTTCTATATTAACGTTTCAAGTTTCAAGGTATTTGTTTTGTTTCAGACTGTTGGATACACAACCTTCTCTAGTCAAATCCGCAATCATCAAGGTAAATTGTTACATGTTTGTTGTCAAATGTGAGAAAAGTGTTTTGGATTTACCAATTTGACACAAGAGAAATATTTCTTAGGAGGTAATTGATGGTGATTAGAAACAGTGGATGGGATGCAAAGGGAGCTGAGTTGAACTAACAACTCAGTAGAAACTTTACTATCCATACTGACCAATTGTTTACTATTGAAAAGGTATGATTTAAAAACCAAAGTGGTATACCTCTAAGACGGCACCTTATACCTTTGACAACCCACTTTTAAACAGATAACTATTTATTATTACTAAAGAAGCTTATGACAGAATTATACTAATCCAGGTCATCAATTACAGTGGAGGCCTCTGGATTGCATTTTGGGGAGGTGGTGATGCCCCTCTCCTACCCAGAAAAATGTAATTCCTATAACATGTTTTTAATTACATTTCAGTTTTAAAAATGTTATTGCATTAAAATTTGTTTTACATGTGAAAACCAACATACAGTAATATTAATCCTATAGTATGTTAGGTAGGGGTTTCCCCTGATATTGTGGGGGGAGATCCATCGCACTTTAGCGCCTTTACTGGTTTTGGATTGAGGAAAAAATGTGTTTATATACTTGGAAGAAAAGTTCTTTGTCAGAGAGCGTAACGAGGGTTTCTTCTTTTACTTATTATTTTTGTAAAAAATCTTTTTTTTATATCAGGCACCCGCTACTCTTGAGGGCAAGAGTTTTACCCAGTACGAAGCAGTATTCTTACAACTCGCAGACGAACACAGAACCGTAAATGCTTTTGAGCTACAGGAACTTTTGGATGCCTGTTTACCTAATGGTAAGAAAAGCAAGTAAACGGTAACAACTATTTTATTAATGATGTTTTTCTTTCAAATATAAACGAATTGAAGTCTTGATAATTTAAATGTTTTATAACACAGGTTTTATAAAAACAGTTTTGAATTACATAATGTTAAACTGAAAAATATCTTTTACATTAAAGGTACTGCGGTACCCACACAAAAATGCAAAGAAAATTATTTTAAATAGTTTTAAATGTAGCGCTTGTCCAATTACAGCACCAAATACCAAAGATTGCATTGGATAAAAGCCTACCTTAAATGGGGTTCTAAATTAGTAATAAAAGTAAAAACTAGTATTCTAATCTTTTAAAATAATTTATACTAACCATTATTGCGCTAAACTAATGTATACATGTAACCTTTTCAGATTACATCAAGAGCTGTGCTTGCATGGAGGTCTGTCGACAAGTGGTACTGACTTTGGATGTATCCTTCTGATCATTTTACTTTTCAAACACCAGTAGATTTATTTCTGCTTCCAGCATTACAAAACATCCTGGAAGTGTAGACATTGTTTACATTAGTTCAAGAAGGTCAATTATAAGATGTATAGCAAGTGTGATAGTAAGCATTATTTGTTTTTATTTGTTGATTTATCCATGTATCAATGCTAAATTAATGCCTTATTTCACGCTATAACTATTAAAGTTTAATTAAGAATCCAATCTTTTGTTTCCTTTGCAGAAGCAAATTGATAAACTTAATCAATATGGATTTCTCCCTTGTTTATCAGAAGTAACTAAAAGGAATTTTTTTATGTTTATGTGTACCTGTATATAACTTAATTGTATAAGCCGGCCTTGATTTAAATTTCTTTTATTTCCAATTTTTTATATGACGGGTATAGTAACATTTAGATTACTTGTGTCACAACTCACAAATGCGAAAATTGTTTAAGATCAATAAAAAAATATAGAATATTTCCCTTAATATGTTAACCAGAACACAGGAAGTGGGAGGCTGAAACTGAGTGACTTCAAGGATTTAATGTGTAGTTTAAAGTATTGGCAGACTGCTTTCAAGAACCACACCAAGGAGAAAACAGGCATTCTCAAGGCAGAAAGGTTAAAAGAAGCTCTCCTTGAAGTTGGTAAGCAAGATATATTTTGTTTGTACCAAATATGTTTTTCATCTGTTCAGGTTAACTCCAATGGATAGTGCTTATGAGCTTTCTGAATTCACTTAGCTCAAGTTTGGAAAAGGCTTGTTAACTCTAGATTAACTTTGAGTCAACAATAGGTACTCAACTAGAGTTAACTAGACTTAACTAGACTCGTCACATCACTTAGTTATTTTAATTCTTCAGTTTTATATACTACGAGGGCTATCCAGAAAGTAGATTACGTTTTTGTCTGTATCCACTAGGGGCGGGGTTAACGCGACCATCTTGGTGTTAGTTCGTTATGTAGCTCAGTCGGCATCTAGCCATGCTGGTAAGAGGTTTCTGCTGTACTCCATTGAGTTACTGTGACAGTTTAAAATGTCTGTGTTAATTGAAAATGCCACAAACTGTGAAGTGCGTGCAGTTAAAAGGTTTTTGACTGCAAAAACCTGTAAACCGATAGAAATCTATCGGCAACTTTGTGAAGTTTTTCGGGGAAAACATTATTACTGAAGGGGGAGTTCGTCAGTGAGTCATCAAATTTAAAAATGGCAGAAGTAACGTTTACGGCGAAGAGTGAAGTGGAAAACCCAGCATTGTGACTGCCGAACTTGTCGAAAAAGTCAATGCTGATGTCCGTAAAATTTGAAAGTTCACAATAAAAGAACTCTATGGGTTTTCCACAAATTTTGCGAAGTTTGTTGCACGAGATCATAACCGAAAAGCTTGGTTACCAAACTGTAACCAAAGAGTCCGTTAATTTTTTTATTTTTTTTTGCATGCACTTCACAGTTTACGGCATTTTAAATTAACACAGACATTTTAAACTGTCACAGTAACTCAACTGAGTACAGCAGAAACCTCTTACTAGCATGGCTAGATGCCTACTGAGCTGCATAACGAACTAACACCAAGATGGTCACACTATCCCCACCCCTAGCGGATACAGACAAAAACGTAATCTACTTTCTAGATAGCCTCGTATCATTTTGGGGCATTAACCCATTGGGGAAGGAATTAATCCGCTACCTGCAGCACCCTCTGGCGGCAATTAATTTTACCGAATTTGTACACTTTTACTCTAACTGCTATAGAAAGAAAACCTTAGGTAATAAATTAATAATTCTTTCACCATTTTGTTCACAGTAAAATTGTCTACAGAAAAGTGTTAGTTGGATAGTCAAAGTTGTAAACTAAAAATATATATATTTATAAAGATTATAAAAATAAAAATTTTAAAAACAATATTTTGAAAGTAAACTTGATATACAAATTCCAAGATTAATCCAGACACCAAATAACACTACTATTATAAAGGTCGATCGATTCCCTACGTAGAAAATCAAAAGTTGTGTACTTTTATAAGTAATAAAAAATTTTTTTTTTTTTTAAATTGTTTGTTTACCTTACCGCAGCTGATTTTTGGTGATATGTGGTTTCCATGGCAACACAAAATTGTTTGTTATTCGCTAAAATAAATGAGTAAATACGCAAATCAAGAAGCAAGATATTTATAAACATTATAATAGTAAGAAGAAACAAAAAGGGCGAAAAATAATAATAACTAAATAAAAAATGGCGCTGCCTAGCGGTGACACGAGCGGCTCTCGTAAGTCGGCCTCCGGGCCTGCAGCGGCCGTACGAGTAACGCTCGTAAGTCGGCGCCAATGGGTTAAAGAGGTTAGTTTATAACAAGTTGTCATTTCAATTAGGCATATTGAACAATAAATAAAACAATATACTAAATAGTTAAAATTTGTTGTTTTATTGATCACCTCTATTTTGTTTCAGGATTTCAGCTCAGCACGGATGTATTATCAATCCTGGTTCTCAGATACATGAGGAAAGACGGCACACTCCGATTTGGAGACTTTGTTTCAGCCATTCTTCATCTCAGCATAGCATTTAGTAAGTGAACTTTGAACTTGAATTAATTTTGTTTTAGAAAGTATAGAGCTCAAGATACAAGGGTAAGTCAGTCTTCAAGAAAAAATTAGTTTGAAATGAATCTGTTTGTTTTTAATTGTTTGTTGTTTGTAAGCAATCTCAAAATCTCCCTGATAGAGTTCAACAGATTGGATATTCACAAACCGGTCCAACATCAAAAAGTCGATCCTATACATATTCATCTAATTAGACTTTCATGATAAATCCATTCATTTGATATCCGGTACTACTTTTGTTTTGTATCGTTCAGCAAAATATTGCAAATCATTGTCAAATGTTGGCTGTAGAATGTTTTTGCTAAAGAAATTGACTTGGTTTATTAAACATATACAAACAACTATAGGTAACTAACTAATAGTAAAAGCTTTAATTTACCTGTATCTAAATTGTAATTGTGATATTTAAAAACTAACATTGCATGTGTTTTTGCAGATGTTTTTGAAGCAAAAGATCCTTTGCAGAATGGAAGTGTAAAGTTATCCCTGGCTGAGGTAAGATATTATATAAAAGGGAAATCCAATGCTAAAAACAATGAACATTTATTACATTTTCATTACCACAGAGTGGGGATTTAGTAGTGCACCCTGTGCACATGTTCAGAGCTGGGCCCGCACTACTAAAAGTTCTCCCAATTAATTTTCTTATTGTTGCTCAAGCATAGGATGATACATTTCTACAATCCGTCATCATCTCTCACGATCACAGTAACAATCGTAATGATTTTTATAGCCTCCCATGAGTAGGGCATTATCTTGAACATGATCAGTGATTGACATTTTTTACCTAATATGACAACACAAAAATAGGACAAGCGGCCTCCAGAAAAGTTGTGTAGTTTTAAACACAAGACACATTGGAATAGTCCAATTTAATAATATAACAAATTAATGTTGTACCATTTTGGTTGGTGCAACTCCTGGAAAATAAGTAGAAACAAGATGGGATGCACTTTATCATGCATATTTAAATCCTTAAACCTGTGAGTGCAATTTTTATAAGAACAAATAAAACAAATTCTTTAATATTTTGGTTATTAATTTCCATGAACATACAGCTCTAAATAAATGAAGTTCCTCAATAGGCCTAAGTTAAAAAAATTAATTATATTAGTTTTTTTCTTGACTTTTAGTACAAAATGTCTTGATTATGTCAGAGAATTGAATTTTTGTCGCTCCTATATGTTTAATTGATACGTGCTGATAACTACCGAGTCTGATTGTCATGTCTAATGATCAGTGGCGGATCCAGCCAGAAGTCTCGGAGGAAAATAAATGCAAAATAATTGCCTGTGTTCGCTACAAAATGGTGAGCACCTCTTGCTATTACGGGGACATCGTTATCGTCACCCGCGATCGCAGCTGAATCGTGATTCATGAACAACTCCCGCTATCACGGGTACATGATCAATGTCACCCGTGATCGCGGCAAAATCGTCAACGTCTACAATCGGGAATAACGTTTAACATCTACCACTATCATGGGGACACCATCATAGTCACCTGCAATCACTATACAAATTTTACAATTTAATTTTCAGTGTGTCCTGCCATCACGGGTACATTGTTATCGTCACACCCAATTGACAAAATTGTGAACATCCCCCGCCATCACGGGTACAACGTTATCGTTACTCACGAACGTGACGAATTATTAATTTAGAAAACAATAACTTATGTTGTTTTTTATTAAGGCGTTTTTATAAAAAAAAAACTTTGCAGCCACCTTTCGATTGCGGCCTTAGGCTGTGGCCTAGTGGTAAGTCTGGCATTAGTCATTTCTATCTCGCAATCGCGACAAAATCTTGAATATGGCCTTTCCTGATTGGAGAAAAATCCTGAAAATCGCTCTCAACATTAAAACTTGTCGTCGTCACCCGCGACCACGGCGAAATTATTCAATATTAACCAATAAAACAAAAACTTACATTTTTCACCACAATCTTGGTTTAAAAAAAAAAAAAACCAGTAAACCGTCACCCAACCCAATGATGGTTTGTTGTTCCAATTTGGAGAATTGGCTCAGGTCTCACAACTCTTCATTTTAGACTCAATGTGGTTGGTTACTTGATATCAAGCCAAACAACATGACTAATAAAAAGCACAAATTAATATAAGTTAAATTTTATGTTTTGTTTTTCATGTTTCAGTGGCTGAAATCTTCGCTAATGTGCTGACAGAAAAAATCTGGAAACACTCACTATCAACAATCCCTCAACTGTTCTTCTTATTCTCTTTATTGCTAAGAATAAACCAATTCTGTGTTTTATTAATTTGTTCAAATTTAAAAGAGAGTTTACAAAAGATTATACAAACTGCTTTGAACGGTAAAATATAATTTTTCAAAATATTATTTTTTTAACGGTTTTGATGGTGTTAGTTGTTTCCTAGCACACTACCTGTAAAGTTCTTTTAAAACTTTTGCTATAAAAGGATTGTAAAGATATTTTATTTTATTCTGATATTTGTACAGCAGAATTCTTTGTTTTGTTTCGCTCCATTCTACATTTCTCTGTAGTTTTATTTAGCCTTAATTAACATTTCTCCTTGAATAATTTGTGGTGCTGTAAATATATTTGTAATTTACCAATGTAAATTTTTGTTGATTTGTATAATTTAAGTGTTTATGTTTACTTTAAGCAATATTAAATGACAAATAGTTATGTCAAAAATTAAATACAAATAAAATATACCCTGTATAGTTGAGATTTCATGTTTCCTTATTGACCTAGTACCAACATGTTTTGAATTTGCAACAACTTGACAAATTTAGTCAATTTAGAAAATATTTTTATGAAAATAAAGCTTGCACAGTTTTTCAATTTTGTTGCAGAATGAAAAACTTAATTGTTTGGTTTATATATTTTATTTTTATTTCTAAACCATAGCCTATATTATTAAACACCTATATTGTATTTGTTATTATAAATTATTGTATTGGCCTTTTGTACATTAAAATGTAGTAGGCCTATTACATTATATTTTTAAACCATGCAGCTTTCACTTGTAAAAAATATCTAAAAATGTTGATTAATTAAAGTTTTTATTTCATTTTGTAGTATACCTTTCCGCAGACAGAGCTGTTAATTAATAGCCCATACAGCTAACGCAGATAGTCAT
The DNA here is from genome assembly GCF_028750875.1 of Macrosteles quadrilineatus. Classification (NCBI taxonomy): domain Eukaryota; kingdom Metazoa; phylum Arthropoda; class Insecta; order Hemiptera; family Cicadellidae; genus Macrosteles; species Macrosteles quadrilineatus. The sequence goes on along the minus strand of NW_026542604.1, from coordinate 5,029,351 downwards.
AGTACTCATTAGTGTGGACGTTAATCCACACCAGGGAGTATCTCATCCACAGTGCATGCATATAAATATCCACAATTTTTGACCTCCTAGTACTAGTAGCTGGATTACAGGACGTCACCACCATCCCAGTATTGGCAACACTGTCAGTATAATGCTGTTACAGCTGTTTTGATTGGTTGGAATTCGTAGGCATGCGATATTGGACCAATATAGATATTGGTGTATTTTATAAGAATAGTGAAAGCATGGTTACTTGGCCATGCAAATATTGACTCCATTTTAAATGTACAGAAATAAATTTTGAATTTATATTAATTTTGTTTAGACTACCTATATGTTTTATTTTCAATCCATTCGTAAATTTATTAAAATTTATTATTTAATTTTATAATGAATTTCAAGAAATTTAAATTCAAATTAGATTATTTAGCAAAAAAAACTAACAAAATAATTGCATTAGCCAAGTGTGAAAAAAGTACCGGTACAACTCATCTTAGGCTAGACTTACAAAATATGCAAACAAATCAGCTTACCATCTATTTGCATAATATTATACGCGAACGCGATTAAATAAGCGGATGTCACCTGTTTGCCATGTTAACTTATGGGACGTCTTACTCCTAAACAACATCACTTGCGATGTTGCCGTTCTACCAGGCCGCGGCCTACCTGCCCTATCTTATCAGTTAATTAAAATGAATTCGTTATTCAATAGAATGTTTGACTATCAATCAATACCAATATAGTTTATGAAAGAATGATTTGAGTGTGAGGTCTCCTATTTTATATTTGCATAATGGAATATAAATTTTGACTACGCAGTTGCATGTTCTGACTACAGCTACCCTTCCCAAAAATATTCCAACCTATCTAGAAAGTGAAATGCTGAACCCGGGAACAATTTGGAACGTGGTGGAATTGATTCAATAAGGTTCGGTGAACGACCGTCTTGCCGGAGTAATAAATCCTACTTTTTTGGAACTTTAGGAACATGTTCCTATAGGGTCTGTAACAGACTACTGCTTTCTCATTCTAGTAAAAAGGAACTCAATAAATGTAACAGTTACAACAAGAAGCATTGCTTTTGCTTTAGTCTGCCCTGCCTTTTGCCCTTTAATTGTCTTGTTAACTATTGTTCGTTTATTATGATGTCGTTTTTGCCCTGTCGTCATTCCTGTTTATAATTATCTCCCTCTTCATAATTATTATACAATCGCTGAAATAGTATCAACTGTGTGATGTGTTTAATTACACCCGTTTCAGATCATAGCATTTAGATTATTTGCAGTACCGTGACTTGAGTAATAACATTTCGTTTTAATATTAACCACTGACGACATAAGTGTATACTTATATGCCGCTCGTCAACTTCTATATATTTAATGACACGATAAGTTCTGTTCGATTTAGTGGAAAATAGTTTTATTACAAACTAAACATTTTAAGTTTTTTTCTACATATCGAATAACAAGAACAAGCAAAAATTGTAAATTCGTAAAAGGAAGGGGTGGCCGGGGGGCAGGCAGTCTGGCAGTCACAAATTAATGGCGAAGGGAGGGACGAGGGACTATTTATAAGGAACGGTTCCGTCCAATCTGTTCCACAGAGTGACACTTAACGCAAATGTAACAGTTGCAATTTAAAAAAAAATAGGATTTATTACTGCGGCGAGATGATCGTTTCGTTTGTGGTTGATCGTTGTCTCGTTGGTTGGATTAGATTGGATTGGGATTGGACATTGGACAATGTTGTGCTGCTGTGAGTGCTGTGGTGAAATTTAAAAACAACGAAACGGCGTGTCAGTTTTGAGGTTATGTTATATAAATAAATTATTAAATTTAAGCGTTTTTGGGTATTTGTTATAAAAGGATCGTTGAAGAATGTTAAGAATTAATCGAATATAGTAAATAGCCTTGTATGGAATGATACGCCTTTTTGGTGATAATAGTATTTTATTATACTGCTGTACAGGTAATTATAGGACTAATTGGTGTTTTTATTCTTGAGATTGATGATTGTTTAGTTTAAGCAAGCACTAAGCACTAGATATTTTCCTTTGAACATGGACAATAATGTGACTTGTCATAGTCAATAATGCTACATAAAGGGTACAGTTTCTTAACTGGGCTATGCTAATATCGATTGAATCTATCGAATTGGAAATATTGATTAATAATCAATATTTTTAAATATATCTATTACAAAATTTGGGTACAGTTTCTTAACTGGGCTATGCTAATATTGATTGAAACTATCGATTCGATTAGTAAACTTTCATGCGATTTTTTCACCATCAGCAAGTTTGGTTAGTTAGGTTAGGTTATGATAGTTAAATTTTGTAATAGATATATTTAAAAATATCGACTATTAATCAATTATTCCAATTCGATAGATTCAATCGATATTAGCATAGCCCAGTTAAGAAACTGTACCCCAAAATTTAACTATCATAACCTAGCCTAACCAACCAAACTTGCTGATGGTGAAAAAATCGCATGAAAGTTTACTAATCGAATCGATACCGGTAGTTTCAATCAATATTAGCATAGCCCAGTTATGAAACTGTACCCAAATCTTCAAATTTTCAGGTTAGGCAGTAGAAATACCTATGACAAGCTTCGACTCTACCTAAGTTTACCAGTAGTATCTATTTTACTTGACTGCTTGATCTTATCGATAGCCTAGTTAACTTACAGTGGAGGTTGATTTCTGGCACAGATCCACAGACATGAATGAAGTACTGTATTCGTTCGGAACCGTTAGGCCTACCCTATAGTCGTAACTTAGGATAGGCCTATAGTTTTCACGAGATATAGGCTAAATATCGGCTCATGCATTGAATATGTTAGCCTAGCCTATTTTAAGCCCTAGGGCGTTTTCAAGCCTTACTCATTCGCATTGTGCTGAGGCAGTTAGCCTACGTAGGCCTATGCCAGGATAACTTAGTTTGGTCGAAAGCTTTTAGTCCAGTTCATGATTTTTCTCAAAATGGTCCAAATAAATAATGAGAAAAGATATTTAAAAATTTATTCTGAGATCCTAAACTGAACAAATAGCCTAGGTAACTCAACTTAAATTACCATAACAAACAACTTTAACCCTATTAGTGGCCAATGTTAGAAGCCAATGCGTCTAACTTGTTAGCTGCTTTTTAAGTGACTTGTTTGAGAATCACCCTTTAAGTTATTGCTTAACCATTTTTGCTTAGTGCTCAGTTTGAACCTGTGTAGAAGTTTCAATCTCAGTTAAGCTACGACTATGTCATGATTAACCATTTGAGTGCCACAGTGTCACACCTAGGCCTATTTCTTATGCATTAAATTGCCAAGCTAATTTCAAAGAAAAATTCAGTAGTTAATATAAAATTTAATTTATTTTTATTTTGTGTATGAATCAATTCTCTACCTACCGGTACCTATGTTAATAATTTTAGTGCATTACAGATCAAGTCGGCCTCTATAGTCTGTGCTTGGATGGAGGGAACTAATACTACCTATAGATATGAATTTATGGAGTACCTATGTCAATAACATGGAAACAACTTGACCAGTACTGATTTTTTCCACAAATAGAGCCAATATAACCACAGGATTAGTGGAGACAATAGACAATTAATCTTTATTTACACATTCATTAAGAATAGTAGTAAACTTAGCCCAACAGAATCATCTTTAATAGAGATAGTCATCTTTAATTTTAATACTCTACTAGGGCTCTGCCCTGACAGCTCGAGTCACTCGAATTGCCACCCAACTCGGTACGTCAATCAATAGTTTTTTATTAATACATATGAAGTCAAAAAGGGACGAAGCCCACGGGTTACAGCTAGTAAAAGATAAAAGTATTAACACCTACATAAAATATGGTTAGTGGTTAACAACTTTCCATCTTTTATATACTGTCTTGTTAGTTAACAGTATATGCTTATTTTGTGCCTGTCAGCTGTTGACTGTCGAGTTACAGGGTGTCGAGTTAATGAAGTTCTACTGTGTTTTCATTTCAAATATTTTTACCAAGCTATCCTGTTTTTTCTAGGCACTTTACAAAAACATTGTAAAAGTGAAACTTAAAAACGAGTGCTTCACCTGCTGGACGTCATCCGCCACTATGGAAATATTTTTTATCCGTCAATAATCATCATAAAACTAAATCCACCCGACTTCATGAATGATAACTTGTTAAAAAATAATGATGGAAGTGCATATACAGATAAAGAAAGATACAGTTTTCGAAACTTTTACTTTGAAACGGGTCGTTGGCAGATAAAGAACTCTGTTTATCCTTACCCTAGTGTGAGTGATATCACAGGCATTGTGGAAATCAGCAACATTTCTGATGATATTTGGTTTAGTACCAAGAGCGATATGAAAGACATTAATAAACATAATAAAACGGAGAAACTTTGCTCCTCTCAAGAAAAAAATGGACCATCCTCCCCCAAAAAAGGAGCCAACTCCCCCAAAGAGACAAGCCATCCAGGAAGAAGTAATTTTGGTTTATCACCACATAAAACAAAAACTAAGTTCAAGTTCAAGAATCCTTCTCCTGAATTCAACCCGAGCCAAGATATATTTAATTATAAAAGTGTCAATGTTGAAAATCAGTTTTCTCCAATGGTAAAGAACAGTTCTAACGCTGCAAGTACCGGTAGTCCAGACACTATTTCCAAAACTAATAAAACAACCACAAAAAAAAGAAAAAAGAAAAAACACAAAAAAAGACTTGAAAGTTCAAAATACACAAAAGTAAATAAAAGTGAACGGCTGAAATCTCCACAGGAAATCCAAAAGCTGAAAGATATTGTTGCTATGAATTTATCTACGCTAGAAGAATTCGGTACCAGTGATAGTGAAGAAACAGTAACAGTTGCTAACAGTACAAACAATAATTTAACCATTAACACTTTGAATAGGCCTAGTCAAGAATTGATTTCCAGATCTAGTGTATCCAAACATTCAATAAATTTAGAAAACGATTCTACTAAACAAGTGTTACCTGAGTCAATAAAAGGAATACCTGTTACTTCAGCTTCACAAGAAAAAGATCAGGTATGTTGCAAGTTGCAGATATCTAGGTTATACAGCAGAACTTCTATATGACAAATTTCAAGGGGCAGGGGAAAATTCATATTATCTTAATTAAAGGGGGTATTCTTAATTAAAAGGCTCGTTTTATCGAGGTTATATACTGCCGGTATTCATCTTATAGAAGTTTCTCCTTCTCCTCTGACTGAGGAGCGAAGAGGGATGGATGGGGGTTTCACATTGAGACAAGCTTCAGTTTGTTTTGAAAACTAAGTACTATGGAGGTTAAGATCATGAGAAATTCTTCTTATAGAGGTCGCATTCGTCTTGTAGAGGTATTGTGGCAAGAATATTCGTTATAACGTAGGTTAATCAGTCCTAGCCCATGTCACAAACAAATTCGTCTTTTGTAGGTTTTTAACCCTCCGAGTGTTATGTGTCGTAAAAGCGACTCATAACACACTTTGTGTAGTGTTTTGTGTAGCTTTTGCGACTCACAAACACTGTTTACGGCGAAGGCTCTATGACTGACTAAATCGGATTGAACTGGATCGAGTTAGGTATCGTTTTTTTTTTTTGCAGATTCTAAGCTTTCTCCCGAGGTCTGTCTCTAAGGGCTTTTTTTCTCGAGCCGATCGTAATTGTAGCAGACAGCTGACGTGCGTATTTGTAAACAGCTTGGTTAACCTCGCACCGATGACTGATGTGTTTTATTACGTTTATCATTGTTTAAGTGTTAAAAATTAAAAGTAGTGATATACGTGGTGCATTATAAGAAGATTTAAGTGATTTTGAAGGGCTGGTTGATGATCCTGAAGAAGTAGGTAGTGATATTGATGTAAATTATCAGCCAGATTCCTAGCTATGGTTAGGCTATGCATTCTTAGCTAAACGCTATGTACCGAAATCAGTTTTTTGCCCATAACTTATTTATTTGCAAATCTACTTCCTTATATTATTATATTTTTGGAATCATCATAAAATTCTGAACAAAGTGGCTATTTTAAAATATTTGTAGACCTATAAATCATAACAATTTATTGAGCGCAACATTAATTTTTTTCATTTATTTTATAATTTTTGTGAAATGTTAACCCCACGAAAATTGTTGAACATTTTTTTTGTAATGTTTTATATGTTACATTGAAGCCCATAATTTTCCAAACAAAATGATATATAAAACAGTAAACTTTACATTGTTTTTAAGTTCCTAAGATACATTTTAATAAAACCCTGCGATTGCGCAATATATGGGCGAACATTAAGACCAAAACTAGAGACACTTGAAGGGTTAACCTAGCTAGGCCTAATTATTACTTTTAGGTGTTTTTAGCATTGACCTTTATGAACTTTCCCAGGGGATTAAAAAAAAATTTCTTATTGAGAAATTCCTTTTACCGAGGTTTGTACTAACTAGGTTTGACTGTATTAATAGTCTAACTATCTGAAGAAGCAAGCTGATGTTTTGGTAAAGCGCAGGACTTGGTCCTGGGGTCAGGGGTTCAAATCTACCAATCACCAATAGCGATAGATCGTGCGTTGTGATAATGTCTTGTTGATCCTCCAAGCCTAATGAACAGTTCTAGACTAGAGCCTACTGTCCCTAGTGTATGAAGGCAGGACCCACTATAAAACACAAATTGTTTCACAAACATTCTTTTTAAGAAAATGTTGTTAGGTGAAATATTCGAAAAGGAGAATAGGCCTACATTCACAGGTAACACTGACTGTGATGTTGTGAAGATTGATTTTTAGTACTATGGTAGCCTGTGTGATGTATTTACCAGCAATTTAAAGGATGATATAGGCTATCGGTAAAATACCATGACGTTTAGAAATAGGCTATTGGTAGTTAAAAATAAGTTGTTTTTCCAATTTGGCTTTGTTAAAAAGCTTTTGGGTTTTTAGAATAAACTGTTATTCAACATCAGCACACTCTGTCGTTGGCTCAATTCACCCATGTTGTTTTCTATTCTGAAACTGGTTACAGCTTTGGGACATCTACTTGCATCAATAGTCAAGAGGTTTTACTTTTCTATTTATTAATACAACAACACCAAGAAACAACATTTCCAACTTATTGTCAGTCTTATAATCTTTGTGTCTACACACTTAGGCTTGATAAAGATGAATGTCAATTGGAAGACGTAATGTATTCTTGATGTTCTGCTAGATTCTGATCTCTTCTCTGTGTTGTTGGCCATAAAATTTAGCTAACAGTCCAGTTTTCTTTTTCAATTTAATTTTGTGTGCTCAATGTTCTAGTCCGTTCCCCGTATTCAATGGCTTTTGCCCCAAAACGGTTGTGATAATTTTCAGCATCCAAAAGTCAATGTGTAACACAGTAGCTCAGTGGAAGGTATCAGCCTGATAGACAAAACATTGTTTGTTTAGGACTGGTCGCTTAAACTGTCTTAACATTTCAATCTCCACAAGCTTGCTCATGAAACTTGTATGTAGATTTATTTCACTGTCTTCAGAAAACTGGATAGTTAAAGGCAATGAGCATTGATACATATTAAAAACAATAATGTAGGCCTAATAATTAAATTTGAGCACATTAAAAAGTCTTGATGTCTTGACTTCAAGCTCTGTCACAGTCAGTATACTTAATACTTAGATCACTTAGATTCAAAGAACTCAGCAGATATATGTGAGTTTAGAGAAGCCAATACTGCTATTATTCACTAAAATTAGTTTTTTTCAAGCAAACTTAATTAGGTAATTCTTGTTTCAATTTATTAAACACTAGCTGTAACCCGCGAGCTTTGCCCCGTTTAACTTCTTAATTTTCAAGATAATCTCATTCGCATGGCTCAATCACGTCCTGGTTGAAGTTCGTTCGCTACTCTCACTCACCTTTAGGTTGGAGCTCGTTCGCTGCGCTCACTTGCCTTCAGGTTAGCTCGTTCGCTACGCTAACTCGCCTCCAGGTTGAAGTTCGTTCGCTACGCTCACTCACCTTTTGGTTGGAAATTAGCTGTTGTCATAAATTAAAAAAAATAATAGTGCTGCACCCTGTTGGTAATCCTTGTAACTTTAATGCTATTGAACATCATAGAACAGAACCAACTTGTTTAATTGAAACAGCTGTTAAGATTCATTAATTCCATTTCTCATAAGGTTAACATGGGAAACTCCAGAGCCACTGGGGCAGATCCCAGAGGTCGGAGGGTAAAATCCTGTCTTAGTGAGCGTCTACTACCCAAAAGGAAGATGCCTACCAAGTTTCAGGTTCCTAGGTCTTATGGTTTCTGAGATTTCTTGATGAGTGAGTGAATGAATGAATGAATGAATGAATGAGTCAGTGGTATTTGAGCTTTATATATTTAGATGAATGAATGAATAAATGAATGAATGAGTCAGTGGTATTTGAGCTTTATATATATAGATTTAACCTAACTCTAAACATTTGATGCTGAATGTTGTATTAAACTACTGTTTGCTATTAAAAGCCTAACAATAAAAAATATTTTGTCAGTACTTCATTCTATTTAGAACTTTTGAAAATCTTAAAAAATTTAAAGTTTTGTTTTAAATAGATACATGTTTGTTGCATGAATCACAACTTATAAAGGCTAAAACCATTCAGGTTCCAAGTACTTTTGCTCTATGATTTACAAAGTTATCCTAATACAATGAATAAAATTATCTTTGTTTATTTTCAGACCAAAAAGCAACTTTGTGGTGAAATCAAAGATTTGAGCACCTCGCTAGATAAAGACAGTTTTGATCGCAAATTGAGTCAAGCCCAATGCCAAGAAACACCAGTGAGTAGTGGCAGCACGCTCATGGCGGGGAAATCACTTTGGAGCATCGACAAGACACCTGAAAAAGGCACTTCTAGTCCAAAGAAAAAAAATCAAAAACAATGTAATGTAAAGAAACGGAAAGCCAGTGATATAGAAGAAAACACATCCACAAAAGAGGACAAAGAAACAATTGAAATTAGCTTTTCCCCAATGAAAAGGAAAAGACACAGCGAAAGCGAATCAGAAAATTGTAAAGGTTTAGTTTTAAATCACGTTTTTAAAAATTTCCACAGAAAAACTATATCAACGGACAAAAACGATGAAGCAAAAATATCCAGCCCAAGAAAAAGAAAGAAATCTAATAAAGAGAAAGAGTTGTCGTATAAGAACATCGAAGTAAAGATCAGTTGTGATGCAAATGATTCAGAAGGTAAAAACCAATGTGAAAAATCAAACATTGAAAAAGATAGAAACAAGAATATACCAGAGAAAAGTGTTGATGATAATAGTGATATAGAGTGTTCAACTACAGGCACTCCAAAGCTTAACTGTCATACTTTATTTGTTTGTAGACCTACCAAAAAAAGTACAAATGTTGAACTAGATTCAGATTCAGAAGACAACACTAAAGATTCTAAAAGGGACAGATATTCATCAGACAGAAGCCATAGTTCTTTTTGTGATGAAATTGATGAAGTTTTCAAAAATTACAAACCTAGTCCAGAGAAAACTGTTACCCCCACAAAAAAGTTAAGTTTGAGTGACAACAAGTCGAAGACAGTGACTGAATCTGAAAAGAATACATTTGATACAAGGGAACCTATGGCAACAGATGCAAATAATTTGGATCATTCCTCTGTTTTAACTTCTGGGTCAAATTGTTCTGATTCCCAAGAACAAGCTGGCATCATTTCATCTCAAATAATCCAAAAAATTCCTAATAAAAGAGTTGCTGATAATAGTGATATAGAACTTTCATCTTCATTAGGCACTCCAGAGTCTAGCGATCATACTTGTGTTTGTAGCCCTATCAAAAAATCTTCAAATGATCAAACAGTTGAACTAGATACATATACAGAAGACAACACTAAAGATTCTAAAAGGGACAGATATTCATCAGACAGAAGCCGCAGTTCTATTTGTGAAGAAATTGGTGATGTTTTTGAAAATTACAAACCTAGTCCAAAGAAAACTGTTACCCCCACTAAAAGGTTAAGTTTGAGTGTTAACAAGTTGAAGAAAGTGACTGATTCTGAAAATAATACCTTTGATATAAGGAAACCTATGGCACCAGATACAAATGATTTGAATAATTCCTCTGTATTAACTTCTCGGTCAAATTGTTCTGATTCAAAAGAGAAAGCTAGCATTATTCCATCTCAAAATACCCAAAGAATTCCTAAGAAAGGAGTTGCTGATAATAGTGATACAGAACTTTCATCTTCATTAGGCTCTCCAGAACCTAGCGATCGTAATCATTGTAGCCCAATCAAAAAATGTTCAAATGATAAAACAGTTGAACTAGATACATATTCAGAAGACAACACTAAAGATTCTAAAAGGGACAGATATTCATCTGAGTCACCAAACTCGACCAAAGATGTTGAAACACCTACAAAGATTTCATCACCGACAGTTGTTCCATCTACCTCGACCAACACAGATAACAATGGTTCTACATCTAGAAAACAGGAGAGTTTCAGCACTCTTCAGAAAAGCATTGAAATAATTGATGATAGTCGCTTTGATTCAGATTTGAGCTCAGACTTTTTTCTCACACCTAAAAAAAACCCCAAGAAGAACAAAATTCCACCACATTTAAGAGCAAAAAATAATTCTGAGACCTCATTTACTAGCTCCAAAGAGGTTTCTACAAAAAAGAAAAAAAGTTTTTTTGTAAAAGTATTAAAAAGAAAAGGGGGGAAAACAAACCAACAGAAAAAGTTGGTTTCAGAAGAGCTGGGAAATCGAGACAGTTCTTATGTTGAAGATAGCTTTAGTGATTGTACAAACTCTTCAATTTTAGATCAAATCCAGGCTTCGATGATCTCTTCAAGTAATGAACTAGAGGTAATTAATTATAATAATTAATCATAACACAGTAAACTTTTAGTAAGACCAAGACCAAGTGATTCCAACTGTTCAAGTTATCGTAAATTTAAAAAAAATCTTTATTTGCCTACAACTTACCTTTTTTTTTGTTCGATTTTAGGCATAGTTAAGAAATAAGAACTATAAGGAAATTTTACTTTTATAAAGTTTTTAAAAATAAAAGCCATAATAATTTAATTTTTATGTTATATAGGCCTACAGTAGAGCTCCTTTCATCCAAACCCAGCTATTTAATAGTAGTTTTCATTACTAGACTGGAAAGTGACTCATTGCGGGGAGAGATGGCATTTTCGCGCGAGGCGAAGCCGAGCGCTGGAAACGCCATCGTGCCCCGCAATGACACTTTCGAGGCGAGTATTGAACATTATTTTTCATTACGATACCGAAAACTTATAAAAACATGAAAATTTTCGTTTATTTAACTTAGTATTAAGAGAAAAAACCGAACTAATGAAAAAAAACTCAACTCTGAATTATTAATAAGTGCACGGAAAAAACTCATAACGCTAACTTTCCGTGTGTATGTACCTCGACATAAGCACGGAAACTTAACGTTATGAGTTTTTTCCGTGCACTTATTAATAATTGCATGGCCAATAGTTTGAGGAAAAACAGACTATTTTGGGTAAAAAAAAGTATCTTTATTAAATTAACTACAGAACAAGCTGATGAATAAACAAATAAAGAAAGAGACCTTTGATGATTACATAGGATCAACACGCTGATAAATCTTTATTAATGAAAATGAAAATGTATGTTAAAGTCGCAGTTTTGATTTTCACTTATGTTTAACATTTTTTGTGGTAGCTTTAGGTTTTTTCTCATTTCTGCAACATTGACTTCCGAGTGTGTTCCATCAACTTTATTATTTTCTTGAATGAAATTGCGATTTTGCACAGTATCTTCTTCTGATGAAATTACATCGTCGATTGTAAAATATTGTTTTGAAACCAGATTCACCTCTTCATCATTGTTAGAAATGTTATTGAGTGGCAGTGAATCCAAAGAGGAATTGTTGTAATTTGAAATTGAATTAGTAATGTCTCTGATTGGAAGTAAATTCAAAGAGGAATTGTTTTGATTTGAGATTGAAGTACTTGGTTTTGAAAAAAGTTTTTTAGACACATCAATTTTTCTATTTATGGACTCCTCAATGTAACCTTCAGCAACGGTTGCACTTTTCCAGCCTCCGTGCCTCTTGAGTGTGAGTAAATCCGCTCCCCCTTCCACCAGCATTGACGCGGATGTGCGTCGAATAGCATGACCTGTGTAGGATTCAGGCTGTTCTAGCTTAAGGTACTGGGCGACCTTTTTGGGAACATCCGAAATCGTATGACTCCCGACATGTTGTGCTACGCACTTGCCTTGCCTGAAGCCAACAAAAAGTCTAGGGCTCGTCATTTTGATGGGCGTAAAGACAAATATTTACGTACTAGCTGGCAGGGTTGATACGTACATTCATCGTCTGTAATGATGAAGCTTCTGCTAGCATGTGTTTTACCATCTCTCAATGTAACCTTAATGAAACTGCCATAATCTTTTACGTCATTTATGCTAAGGCGTAATAGATCATCTCGCCTAAGGGCTCCAAAAATGCCAAACGTCAAAATTACTTTACTTAACAACCATTCTTTGTCGGGAGCGTTGATCATGAACTGAGAAATTTGATCAGATGTAAAAACATTCGCTTTTTTAGGTTTGAAACCAACAGACTTTTTCTTTAAAAATGCAACTGTTTTTGGAAATTTTAAATTTCCAAGATTTTCTTTTACTTTTAAGACATTTTTAACCATTGAATACTTGCTCCACAAGGTGCTAGGTTTCATAGTTTTCGACAGTTCTGACATATAGACTAGAAGTATGTCATCATTAACCTGGCTAGGTTTAATGTTTTCTTTTTGACACCAAGTACAAAGCTTATCGTATTCATTTTCGTATCTTAAACGCGACACATCAGGCAATAATTCGTTTGTTACACTTACCGCTCTGTTCATCAAAGTTTCAGGAATATTATCCATATTAGTACACATAGTTCAAAGAATCTATCTCAACAAACATAACCTAACTGACAATGTCAATATATAAGCGAGGAATGTGTTTTCAACAACAATACAATCAGCTGATCTGACTGCACCGCAAAATCCCATAGCGGTTACTTTCCGTGCAGTACATACGCACGGAAAGTTAACGTTATGTAACTTTTCCGTGCAGTAGCGGGAATTACCTATTTTCTTATCTCATTTTACGTTTAGAAAGTGTACTTTCGTGTGTAGAGTAATGAAAAAAAATCTGCCTATTCCGAACTAAAATGTAGAAATCATCTATTTTTTTATGTTAGTACAAAGCGAACTATGTTACCTCAGACGATATTGAAGCTAACGATGTTGTTGCAAATTTCAGAAAAGCTTGAATGCTGCTGCAAACAATGAACAAGAAGCAGCATGATGTGCTGTGTGATAATGATAGTAATAACGCCAAAAATGTTGAACGATTTTGTAAACGTCAGGTTGTCAGCTATCGATGTTGCTGTAAATGTGAAGGGGATCGCGACAATTTTGCCATCGATGATACTTTAATATTATTTTATTAAAGATGGGCCAGTTATTTTTGAATCACTGGAGTCTACTGCGTCTTGGTGATGAATGCCTTTTTTACTGTGAGAACAATTTAAAACGTGTTGTTGAGTTTCTGCTTATATTTCAAAACCTCTAAATCACATTTTTAATTTAGTATATTTCTTTTACTCTTGAGAGGCCTTTAAGAAACCATAAACAATCATTGTTTCATCGTATATTACGGTTCACATACTTGCTTTAATACTTTTATCCAAAAAATTATTGGCAGCATATGTAATTGCTCAAATATTTTGAATCATATTGAAGCTCTCATGTACAAGATGTAGCCTATACCTTTGGTAGGTAACATCAAAACTTACCCTCAGAGCTTTATCTCTTTAGCGTTTGGATTCCTCATTTAAATATCCCAGTATTGAAGTTTCTTTATTTTGTACGGCTCATGTTAGTTTGAATTGTCAAATATTTTTAACTGTTCTGCTGATCCAATAATTCTACTACAGTTACTTTGTATGCTTGACAGTTTGACTTGTTTAACTCAGATAATAATGAAAACCAGGGTATATTGTATTAATTTTGACGTGATTCTAACTTTTTCCAGAGACTAAAGGATTTGAATATAACAATCGACTGGGAGCTTTCGCCATTACATAGAATTGACACGGGATCGTGTAAAGTCAGTATGGCTAAATTAAGAGATGAACTTGGCCCTGGACACGAAAAACACCTGACTGACAAGAAATTCTCTGAAATGGATGAGGATAAGATCAAACAAGCTTGGGAAGAATTTTCTGAAGTAAGTGTTATGTTTTAAGATTGTGATCTTAAATGGCTTTTAGTCATTACTTTATAAGCATTCTATATATGTAGGGGTTGAAGAAGCTCATATATAATAACTATTTGAGTTTCTATACTTTGTTAGCTCTAGGGTGGAAGTTAAGGATGAGCATTTTTTTCTTTGTTTTGATACCAGTGGCATTTTTAGAGGAGTGACAATGTGTGTATTAAAATATGCTTTTAGAGAAATCGGTCCAAACCCACGTGTGTGCCATGAATCGAACCTGTCAATCATCGATTTTCACTATATGTGGTAACACAGGTATCAACCATCGTTGTGCCGATAACACCATCATAAAAACATCGATGCCTTCATGGCAAAAAAATCAATAATTGATGGGTTTTTTATTAGCGAATATCCCTATAGGGAAGTAGCTATTACCGTAGGTGGCATGGTAAGACCTAGGCCCGGGACCGATTTACTTTTTCATTTTGAGGTCCCCAGAGGCCAAAAACACCATTCGCTCAAATATTTATATATATATATACACAGTGGAACCTTGATAAGAAGACCCTCGATAACAAGTCACCCTTGATAACAAGTGTCATTTTCAAATCCCCTTAAAAATTGTTTACCCCTAATCAAATGTTATTACAAACCTCGATAAGAAGTCAACCTTTATAACAAGTTTTATTTTAGAATCCCCATGAGAGTTTTGTTATCAAGCTTCTATTGTATATATATATATATGTGTCCGTGAACGCGATAAATTGAGTGATTTTTGTCCGATTTTGATGAAATTTGATTTAAAGGTGTAAAGCGGGATAAAGGTACGTTGTCACTGGTGCGGCTGGAACTGCAGTCGTTGGAAGACAGCCGTTGAACAATAATCGTAGAGAGCCTGCTTAGCATTGTTTTCAATGGCACCGTTGTCACTGACGCGACTGTAGCCGCAGTCGTATCGTAGTCGTGGACGTCTATCGTACGGGTCTGCTCCTGGAGCAGTCAGAGTCGCAGTTGTTGGACGATTTTTGAGGCTTTCTCAGCTTTTTCTTGAGTAAGAGCGTCGAGTGTACTCAGCTCCAATGTTGTTCTTATGGAGAATAATTAAAATGTTGTAATAGCTTAAATTGTTAATGCATTTAATGATACTTGGTTAGTTAATGGCTTTACGTGGTAGTATTAAGACACACATAAATGCATTGGAAAGTCTACGAGTACACAGGTGTGCTGCAACTGGGGTATTTTTTTTTATACTGAACATGTTTTATTCTGAAAAAGGAAAAAATAATACCGAAGTATTCTGTTAGTTTATTAGCTTAGTAAAAAAATCGAACGATTATAAATAAACTATTCTACCTTAACGTAGGAGCAAACTTTTCATATCCTATGATTGGATAGGGAATGTAGTTTTATGATGTCTTCTAAAAATCCTCATTGGTCAAACTATACAATAACTTAAACTGACATTTTGAAAGTCTGAAGAACTGACATTTTATTATTATACAATCGTTCAGTTAATTCTTGACTGTTGCCGAGTTGAAGTAGGGAGGATAGTGAATTATTAGTTTATAGGCTTTAACAAAATACTATTCATTTATTTGTTAGTTGAAGATCTAGAAGATGGAAAAATTTTTGAAATGATAAGTGTTCCAAGACTTAGCACACATTCACACATAGTATAATTACAAAACGAACAGAAGAGGGGTAGCCTACTTCAAAATATTAATAAACCATCATTTGCAAGCTGATGAGAGAATGTCATCTGAGTTCTTCAGACGACGATCGTCCAACGACTGCAGTTCCAGCCACACCAGTGACAACGTACCTTTAACATGAATGAGTTCGCGAACTAGCATGATCGGACCATGGGAACGGGGCTTTACTCTGATTTGTACATCAGTACGGCCTCTGTAACTTTTATGGGGTAAAAATTGGGTTTTCTCACTTTTGACTCTCAAAAAACACAAAATGGTACTTTCCTGTTAAAGGGAACATTCATTATTATCGATGATTTCTGTTCGATATATCGATATTTTTGTTTTCCATCCGATATATTGATAGTATATTGAAACATATCAGCTGATAAGTACGATATAGGATACAGTAAATAAATATTGTTCAGTATCAACAAACAATAAAAAAAAAAAAATATTATATTGAAATTAAACTGTTCTAAACTAACCTAACCAACCAAACTTGCTGTAACATTTCAAAATTTTGTTTGATAGCCTATTCCCTATATGCCTTTTCTGTTATCAAATGGAATTTTGAAACGGTTAGTTATGTTAGGTTAGTTTAGAATAGTTTCATATCCTAATCCGGCTATTATTTTTGCCTAAACAAGGTTATATAGTTCTTAATTTGTAATTTAAATGCGTTTGAAGATATTAAAACAGAAGGAATACCAATCGTGAAGTAAAACAAAAATATCGATATATCGAACAGAAATCATCGATAATAATGAATGTTCCCTTTAACAGGAAAGTACCCACAAAATTTCCCAATTTCTCTTTAGACCTTTCTAAAGAGCTTAAAAAAACAAAT
Organism: Macrosteles quadrilineatus; assembly: GCF_028750875.1. Lineage (NCBI taxonomy): Eukaryota > Metazoa > Arthropoda > Insecta > Hemiptera > Cicadellidae > Macrosteles > Macrosteles quadrilineatus. The sequence continues at coordinate 5,012,565 of NW_026542604.1, read as the reverse complement.
AATTTAGTATGGAAAAGTATTTTTGTACCGTTATTGGTAACAGAGAAAATTTAAAAAAATTGTAAATTAAAAATTCCCATGTTATTCTTGTGGAGAATATTCATATTGTAAAAGGCAGCCTTGTAGCAGCAAACCTAGGTACTCTATAAACATAATGTTATTTAAAAATATATTTTTTATTGAAAATCAATTTAGACAAATGGAAATTCGCTTAGTTGGCAGGTTTGCTGCGACGGGGGTATTATTTTGATTTTTTTTCTGCCTCGGCTCATTCACATTTGCAAGATGAAATATCGATCTTAATTGGTTATGCTGGAACAAGAGCGATGGAGCTGAAATTTATTACAAATTAATTGGTTTTTGGCAGCATTAAATAAATAAATAAATAAATAAATAATTCTTTATTGTCACATCAACGTTTTGAATCATAGCACAGCTAAAAAACAGATGACATTGTCAAGATTATTACTAACTTAACCTAATGTACAACAATATTAAACAAGTTGGCAAAATTGGTTAAACAATAACGGAAAAAATAAGTTTCTAGTCATACAAAATAAAAGTCATATTGATTGGTTAGTTCCATTGAGATAATTATTAACACTGTAAAATGTTTTACTTATCAGAAAATCAGCAAGGCTGCTTTTAAAAGATTTATTATTAATTAAAGTTTTTAGATTCGGGGGTAGTTTATTAAAAAGTTTTTTTCCCATGTATTTAGGTGTTTTTTCTACAAGCTTAAGTCTGTGTCTTGGATATTGGAAATTATTTTTAAATCTAGTGTTATAGATGTGGTCAAAGTTTTCGCTAATGTAGTCATCAAAATTTGAATGCACCGCTAACAATGTTTTGTAAATAATCAAATTTGGAATAGTCATAATATTCAATTCTTTAAAAACTGTTTTGCATGAAGATTTCCATGGTAAAAAAGTCATAATTCTTATAAACTTTTTTTGAATTTTAAAAACTTTTTCAATTTCAGAGGCGAACCCCCAAAATTCAATTCCATACTGTACTATTGAATAAAAGTAAGCATAATAGAGCATGACAGAAGTTTTCAGGTCTATAGAATTTCTTAAACATAGCATTTGAAAACAGGCTGAATTTAATTTTCCGATTACCGACTGAATGCACTTACTCCAGGTCAAGTGTTTATCAATATATAGCCCTAAAAATTTTACATTATCCTCAGTTGGTTGAGATTGATCAGTGAGTGCCATTGATTAAGGTGTACAAAATCTTACAAATTTGGTTTTCTCTTCATTCATTTTCAATCCATTGATCTCAAACCACTTCCCCAATTCGGTTAGGCTTTCATCAATTTTATGTTTTAATCTCCCATTGTTTTCTGTTTTAACTACTGCAGTAGTATCATCTGCATACAGAATTAGATTATTTGAAACATTTTTTGGAAGATCATTGATATATATAAGAAATAGAAGAGGCCCCAAAATCGAACCTTGAGGCACACCTATTCTAATTTTTTGCCATTCTGACTTTACTTTTAAATTATCTTTACAAATGACTGTTCTCTGATAGCGATTATTTAAGTAAGATTTCAACCATGACACTGAATTTCCAGAAAAGGGATACGACTCTAGTTTTTTAATGAGGATATCATGATTGACACAGTCAAACGCCTTGGACAAGTCACAAAACACCCCCATCGTGCTATGCGACTCATCCAAGGCCCATGACACCTCCTCAACAAGGTCTGAGAGCGCTCTCATGGTGCTTCGACCCTTTCTAAACCCAAATTGTTTGTTAGACAAAATATTGTGGGTTTCCATAAAAGAAGATATTTGGTAAGAAGCACATTTTTCAAAAACTTTGGAGAATGTCGGTAAAAGTGAGACTGGGCGATAATTGTCTGGATTTTGTCTCTCTCCAATTTTGAAAAGAGGTTTTAGTTCCGCATATTTTAAGTGTTCAGGAAAACTACTATTGAGGAATGATTGGTTTATAATGATAGAGAGTGGTTCTGCAATGAATTTAGAAGCATTTTTGACCAAATTTAGTGGTATTTCGTCCCACCCTGATGATTTCTTATTTTTGAAAGATTTAATAATTTTAATAACATCCTTCACGTCAATAAATTGAAAGTCAAATTTAGGGGTCTGTCTTTCATCCATTGCCTTTATTGTTAGTTGTACCGCCTCACTTTCAGAAGAGGACAATCCAATTTGGTTAGTTATGTTTATAAATTTGTTATTAAAAAATTCTGCAATTTCCTTTGCATTTGTAAGAGATTTATCAGCCACCTTTATATTGGGAAAAGTAGACTGATTCTTTCCCAAACCCAATTCAGCTTTAATAATAGCCCAAGCAGCCTTACTTTTATGTTCTGAGTCTTTTATAAATCTAGCATTACATGATTTCTTAGATTTATTACACACTTGTCTAAAAATCTTTCTGTACTCTTTAACATAGTTAATGAAGTCAATATTATTTGACTCTTTAGCCAATCTGCTTAGCTCTCTTTTTCTTACACTAGATATTTTAATACCTTTAGTGACCCAAGGTTTTTTTTTGTTTATGTTTTGGTTAGTATAAAACTTAAGAGGAAAAGCTTCCTCAAATTTACTTTGGAATTTTTGAAAAAAATTTAAACAGTTGATTTCAAAACAGTTATTAACAGATACTTCCCACTTTGTAGCTTGTATACTATTTAAAAATATATCAATATTTTTCTTGGAAAAAATTCTTTTCTTAGGCCTACATTTTGTATCTCTACTTTCTTTGTATGGCTTAGTAATTTCACTTGAAATATTTATAAATAAGGCCCTATGGTCCGAGAGGCCCAACTCTAAGTTCATTGTAACTGGAGATTGAGATTTCATTTCAGATGTTAAGATGTTATCAATACATGACTTAGATGAATTGGTAATTCTGGTAGGTTGGTAGAAATTACATCCAAATCCATACTGTTTTAACAAAGAAATAAAGTCTGATTTTTGTCTAGTTTGGCTACAGTCTTGTAAAATGTCAACATTAAAATCTCCTGTAATATATATGTCCTTCGTTTTTGTGGCCTTTGTTAAAAGTTTTAATAGGCTCTCTAATTTATAAAGAAAAAATTTAAAGTTTGGAACGTGAGGTGTTCTGTAAACAGAAGCTACAATAATATTTAAACTTTCAATTTCAATACATGAAACTTCAAAGATTGATTCTTCATTAAAAACACACAAATCATGCCTTACACTATATTTCAAATTTGAGCTAATCAGTATACAAGAACCCCCATGGGTCCCTTCTTCCCTGCAATAAAAATGAGCTAGAGTGTAGTTTGGAAAACTATTTAAAATGCCAATATTATCATTTTTAAGCCAATGTTCATTTAAACAGATAATTGATATGTTTGAATTTTCTAAAATTAATTCAAGTTCATTTCTTTTATTAATTATCCCTCCTTCAATATTTAAATGCATTAACCACACAAAATCTTTGTTACACATATCATTTTTACAAACAGGCCAGGGGTCGATTAGGTTATGCATGGAAGTATCTGTGTTAGAATTAGGCCTATGATAGCTGTTACATATACATGACTCCTTAATTTCTATGGCTAAGTTAAATCTATTGTTGGACCTATTGTAATGTTTTTTTGTTGTGGATATGTTACTGATGGAGTAGGAGAGCAGATGCCGGAAGGATGTAAACTTGTGCCAATGTCAGTGGATGTCGATTCTTCAAGATTGAGTTCTTGTGATGCTTGATGAAGCCTTGCGCTTGCATTATAATTATGCTCCGTGAACAATTCATCAAGACGCTTCAAAAGATCCATGTGTGAGAGTCCTCTTCTTAACACCCTGTTTGATTTTTCTTCTTTTAATACAATGCAGATGGTCGCTTTTGTCGAGTCTTGAAATTGCATTATATTTTTGGCAAAATGCTCTGGCTGGATTTGATCCCTAATACACCCCATAGGTGAGCATATCAAGGTCTTCAGGTTCTTCGTTTTGAAATCCTTTGCAAGTTGTTCAAATGCCTTGTCATAATCATCCGGTGTTGGCTTCCCCTAGTAGGCTGGCTTAGTGACAAGACTGTAGACTGCGGCTCCATTCAATGGTGTTTGACAAGTTAAATTGTTGTCAACCAAGTCAGTCATTTGTGGTCTACCAAATTTGTGTCTAAACACCACTGCGACTCCAGCAGACATATGCTTGGGATCGTTGAAATCCGCTGATATTGAGTGGCCAAAAGCTAGGGTACTATCATCTCTCAGTTGGTCAATGGCCTGACTCATATCTGCATCCATCACATTAACCCTTTGAGTGCCAACGTCCGGGGAACCGGACGTTTTTAAAACGAGCCAAAAGTGCCAACGTCCGGCCGACCGGACGTTTTTAGAACGAGCCAAAAGTGCCAACGTCCGGCTGACCGGACGTTTCGTAATGATCGAACAGCTGTCATAACAACCGAATAAATACTCGGATTCTTTTAACCCATATATTAACATTGAGTCGAAAGTTGCTAGATGCGATACATCGATTTTCGTTGGTCGAAATATCGAAAATTCGATTTTTACGAAATTTTAACCTAAAAATCGCCAGATCGCGCTCGGCATTTTTAGCGCGACCTTCGGGAAAAATCATCGGCATTTTTTGAGCGTTACTTTTATTTCTCGCCTGGCACTCTAAGGGTTAATAGACTGTTTACATGAATTCATTGTAAAAACAGGCCTCATGGATTTCTTATCATTGTCATTTTGAATAAGTAGAGCTATAGTTTTCGCAATGTTTATTTTTCCTCTTTTATTGAAGTGCAGACCGTGATTGGTATAGTAATGACGGGGCAGTACATGTAATGGTAGTAGTTTGAACTTCTCTTGATCAACGACAAGTTTCTCGATATCGGCATTGGCTTTACTAATTTTAAGGTCCAGGTTAGGTTTGTCGTGACGCATAGGAATTGTAGCTAAAATGAGGTTTGTGTGATCGGTGTGACTGATCAGCTTACGGATATCATCTATGAGTCGCTTATTACTTGTAGCTTCAACATTGTTTGTACCCGCAATAACTAGGAGGTGATCTTTTTTACTCAAACTTTTGCTCAAATCCTTGACTTCATGTATTACCTGGTCAAATTTTGCTCCAGATCTAACGAATGAGCAAACATTTAAAGAGCTCCTTTCTTCAATTAGAGAACTTAAATTTTTACCATGGCTGTCTGCCAATATTACAAGTTTTTTTCTCGATACAGAAGTGGTTTTTTCACGATTTACAGCTGTACCTCTTGTGTTGGATTTCTGGTTACTATTGATTTTGCTATTCATGTCTAGTGTAGGAGAATTAGACTTAGAAGTTTTTGGTGATATATGTAAACTGTCCTGTGAGAGAACTTCATATCTGTTTTGACACACAACATTGTCAGTGTTAGTTCTAACAGGGGAATAGCTGGGTGTTGTTACAGTATGCCAAGCAGGGTGATTTATTGTTGATGAATGCTTTAGTGGTGGAAAGCAATGGATACAGTTTTGTTTAGCTTGTTTTAGTTCACTTAGCTCTTCTAGTAATGATTGATTGTCATTTTTGATAAGTTCTATTGTTAGCTGAAGGTTTTTATTTTCGTTTTTTAACTCATCTAACTCCTTTTTGAGAATCCGGGTATGAAAGTCTTCATATTGGGGTTTGGCAGGGTTTGTTTCGCTTGTTGAAGGGCTGTTGGAATTTAAAACAGAATGTGGTGTACTAACCACATTTGTTATAGATGATTCACCACTATCACTATGGAGTGATTCATTTACAGCAGTATTGGGGGTTGAACATTTTAAAGTAGCATTTTTAGTGTTATTTTTCTTGGTATTGTATTTTGTATGTTTTGCCATAATAGGGCTTACTGTTTTATTTAACTCTTTATGACTAGCCCAGCTATTTGCTATTTCAGACAAAGCTAGTCCATACAGCTCTTTATGTTTCAACGCTACCGATTCTATGGGATATTTTAGTTTGTTTTCATTGTATAAGCATAAATCATTTTTGTTAAGTTTAGCAATCTCATTGGTAGCAAAGAACTTAACTTCATACTTGATAACATGTTTGTAGGATTCCTTATCAACATTTAAGATTTGGGCAGGCCAATAAGGGTATCCTTTCACCTTCCCAAAAATGAGATCATTAATATGGAAATTCATTTATATAGTGAGAATTAGATTTCATGAATAGAATAGATATATTTATGTAAGATAAATACTCCTGTAGTTTTGTTTCCAACAGCAAGTAAATATTTGTCTGTGCAAATGAATTAGCAGAAATTAGTACCTAATTAATAAGCTCTTACTATGATAGCTTTGGAGCAGGAAAAACTAAGTAACTAATAGTTATCAGTGACTGGAATAAAGGCACTATAGCCTTTGACCTTGCCCTAGGCTGAATCAGTTTGGGTCATTCAGTTGTGATAAGACCCTGGCAGGATAATGTGCAACTTATCTCACTATTTTTCCAGCTTAACCTTTATGTCGTTAAACGTATATTATCATTTATTAGTGTTTATTAATCACTGTAAAAATAAGGTAAGTTTCTTCTTTCAAATCAACACATGTATGCAAATTTGTATTACTCACCAGATAGTATTATATCAATCTTTTACTTCCCAATAGTTATAGTTATATTTTCAAAATGCTTGGTTATTGTCCTGTGTTTTAAATTTTCAACTCAATAAATTCATAAATATTACATAAAATGTATTATTATTCACAGATTGAGGTTAACTTTGGTCCAGTTCTAAAAATTGATAAGTTGAAGATGCAGAAAATTAGGTTCTTGAAATCTATATATTCAGAATATTTCTTAGACTTTTATCTACAATAACATTTACTCGAAAGTCATTTAAAAGTTTGAAATACAACTTAAAATCACTTAAAGCATTTACAAGTAGCCTACATCAACAATATAGATAGTTCTCTTAGGCTAGTCTCACTCTGTTCTTTTACAAGTGTAGTCCAGTTTGTGATATTTTTGGGTTCGATATTTCATCAGCCTTCAATGGTATAAATAATTTAAAAAAGATCCAATTTCTTGTTTAGACCAACATTTAAATTTTCAGTAAGACTGGCATAACTCAGTTACAAAACACATTGACATTTCAGTAGTTGGCCAAAAACATTGGTAACCTACTACTAATTTAAAAACATCAAACAACAATAGGAAAACATCAGCTATCGATGCTTAATCCTTGTGGAAGTTAACAGGAATTCTTTGTGAATCGAATCTATGATCAGAAATGTTGTTTTTTACTTACTACTTTGTTAATTTTTTTAGAAAAACATTGACAATCTAAAAATTGTCTCTACCTTTTCCTAAAAATGTGTTAATAGGTCTTTCGTAGCAAGGTTAAGATGGACGTGGGTATGGAGGATGTAAGTTTTCCAGGTGCAATGTATTTCCACATCGACCATTCTATTTTACTAAACCTAAACATTTGTTTACAGACGTATGACTTCAGCAACCCAGAACTATTTTTCCCAACTGCTCAAAACTTTGGAGTCTTCCCGAATCGAGAGAGACGCAAGTTTAAGTTATTCATAGCTAAATATCTACCTGACAGACATTTGCTGAGCGTGTTTTCTAAATTCACCAGAATCTACTCAGTCAAAAAGACCGGAAGGTAAGGCAGACTGCTTCTAAATACCCCCGCCATTTAGTTAAACGAGGAATAGGTTTAGGGAAGATACTATAAGGAAGGTTATGAAGCGTTTTTTTTTTTTTTTTATGAACTGTTGATCATTTAGTATTAAATTAATAAATTTTTCCAAATTTTATCAAATATGTTCACAAACAAGCAAACTATAACAGTTTACTTATCCCACATAAGATTAACATGGGAATTTTAAACTTAAGTATTTTTGGAATTTTCTTCCTAACCATTAGGCGCATAATAACGTTTCATTGTACTAAATTACGTTTAAATTATGTTTTTAAGCTCTATAAAATATTTTAGACAGACATTGAAGGAGAAGATCCCTTATGAGACATTTCAGCATCTGCTCTACCAAAACACATTCACAGATAAACATATGAAATAGAGAATCTCCATTAGTTTCCTTTATCAAACATCCTTTAAGTCAAACAGTAAAGCGTTTAACTTATTTTGTGTTAGCAGGTTAATATTTTATTAATTGTTTAGGCTACCATAAGATCAGTGGCGAATAAAATAGGACGTAAAAAGGCTGCTATTTCTTTTTAGGTGATTCCTAATTAAAGAACTTGACTCCTACCTTTACACATATTTTCTTGTAACATTCAGCTTGCTATGATACTTGGAATTAGCATATTTTGCTGATAGTGACTGTGTTTGTATCATGTTGGATTTCATTTGTGTTAATTTTGTTTATAGATGGTCTGACAAAGAAGATAGACTCTTACTTGACATATATCACGCTTGTATGGAGAAGAGCACCTCATTAGATTCACCCAATGAATCCAAAAGAGAAAAAACTCTTGGCTTACCCATGAAAAAAATCATGATGAAGGCTCTAAACAGAACTTTATCTTCCGTTGATGCAAGGTTAAAAATTTTGTTAGAAGATAAACATGCAAGGAATTTGTCTCAGAGTAAGTTTTATGTTTTGATTCAATTTTGTGAAGTAGATTTTTACACATATTTTAATACAAAGATCTCGATAATTTGAACTGAGATAATCCAGCTAAATCCCTTCTCTTTATTTTTTTTTTTAAATCATGGCCTAAGAAGAAATGTAATTTTTGTAATTTTAATTTTATATAAAAGTGTAGTATACACTGCACTACTACAGTGGCAACACGTCGGAGACAAATCATGGAACCCACACTTGCCACTTGCACAAAAAACTTATTAAAAAATGTCATTGCTCCTAAATTGTATTATAACATTCATTTTTATTTTATCACAACATTTTGAAGTCATTGCTCCTCACTTGAGCGGATGACAAGTGTTTGCTATTGAATTTTTATAGTTATTTCGCGATTAAAGCTTCTGTTGCTGTTAACTTTCTGCTGGAACTTTGGCTGTTACAAAGTCACTAATTTAAATGGTCTCTTGATGGTCAGGCCCGTTCCTAAATCCGTCCTACTGGCTGCCGTTTTAAGCTAAATTGTCTAAATCTAAATTTATTATCTATGGTGAGTCGGTGGCTCAGTTGGTAGGCTGTGGTATTCAGGCCCAAGGCAGTGATGTCGTTCGTTCGGATCCTGGTACCTGCCACCAATTTGTATCAGTACAGTTCACCCTTGTACTGTACCGGATCACCCCTTGTTTTGCTGGATACATTCAAGATTCAAGATTCAAAGAGTCTTTTATTCACACAGTACAAATTTTCGTACATGAATAGTGTCTATTGTCTATTGTTACTTACTACCTAAATTAGCAATAAGAAACATTTAAACAAAATACTATAGGCTACATTATTTTAAATTGAAATTACTATAATCTTCTATTTTGTAAGGTGCAAGGTCAAGTAAGAATGCCTTCAGATTTTTCATAAATTTAGATTTGTCTTTTTCTTTTTTTAAAAAGCTAGGAAGTTTTCTAAAAAAATAGTTTCCAATATAAGAAGGTTTATTTTTAAAAAGTTCAAGTCTTGGTTTTTCTTTAGCTAAATAATTTTTACCCCTTGTATTATAATTATGCACAGGCAATTCTTGAGTCTCAGCAATATTTAAAAAATATTTAATTGTTTCAAAAATATATAAGGCGTGAACTGTAAAAATGCCCATCCCTTTAAAATAAGATTTGACGGACTGGTTGTATTTTAATTTATGTAATATCCTGATAGCTTTTTTTTGTATTTTCAAAATCTTTTTTTAATTCTTTTTCTTTGTCCCACCATAAATACTAATTCCATAGTTAATATGTGATTCAATATGAGCATGATATATCATTTTAAGTACTGATCCTTCACAGAGATATGACATTGTTCTTAGGACGAATATACCAGAATTTAGTTTTTTTATTAAATACTCGACATGTTCATTCCAGCTTAAATCCTCATCTATTATCAAACCCAATAGTTTTGAGGTTTTAACTTGAGCAATGGAATTTGTATCTATATCTAACTTAATACTTTGATCATTTTTGTCTCTTTTCGTTTTGAAAAGAATGAAATTAGTTTTACTAGTATTAAGTACTAAATTATGGTCTTTTAAAAACTGATTCAGACTTTTTAATTCTGATTTAGCAGAAATTTCTAAATCAGTTATGGATTTCCCAGTTGTGTTAAGATTAATATCATCTGCATATATACTTATCTTACTACCTGGGTCTTTTAGAGAATTTGGAAGATTTTTAAGGTAACATATGAATAAAAGAGGACCAAGAATCGATCCCTGTGGGACACCAGATGATATCTTTGATAAATTAGATCTTGTTTTTTGGATGATGTTATTTTTTGACAAAGTTGGTATTTCCACAAATTGGTAACGTTCCTCTAAGTATGATTTAAACCATTTGAGAGTGACTCCTTTAATACCCAAATTATCAAGTTTAGCTATTAATTGATGGTGGTCTACATTATCAAATGCCTGGGACATGTCCATGAAGATGCCAGCTGAATTTAAACCCTTATCTAGTGAATTTATCACGGCTTCAACAAAATTAACCGCTGATGTAACTGTCGATCTACCAGCACGGAAACCATGTTGTTCATTATCAATTAGATCATATTGGTTCAAGAAACTGTTCAACCTGTTGTACACTGCCTTCTCATATACCTTTGATATTGCCGGGAGAATTGACACTGGCCTGTAGTTTGAAATATCTTTCTTAGAGTTTTTCTTATAAACAGGTACCACTCTAGCAATTTTAAGCTCATTTGGAAAAATTCCTGTTACAAATGATGAGTTAATTAGGTGCATTAAAATTAATTTAATCTCATCTTTCACCTCTTTTAACATTTTTACTGATAAATTGTCATAGCCAGATGTTGTTTTATTTTTTAAAGATTGTATAATAGTTATTATTTCGGTATCAGTTACTGGTTCGAAATACAATTTTGTATGCCATATATTTTTTGAAGAGGTGTCTGATGTAGTATTACAAAATTTTGTATGTAACGTAGAGGATTTTGTAAAAAATGAGTTAAAATTATTTGTTATTTCTTTTGGATTGTTAACTATCTTATTGTTAACTTTTAATGACATATTTTCCTGTTCTTTTTGTTTTTTGCCGTTAAAGACTTCCTTGTTAATAATTGACCATGTTGTTTTTGAAATGTTTGATGAATGTTTAATTTTTTTGTTACAATATTCTTTTTTTGTTTTGAAAAGATCGAATTTAAATTTTCTTTGACGAATTTTAAGCTCTTTGCACTCTTTGTCTTGATTTCTTGCACACTTACTTAGCCTAACAATAGTTTCCCTCTCTTCTCTTAACCTAGTATTCATCCAGCAATTCTTTTTGGAGCCTGTTCTAACAGTAATTTGTGGAAAACACTCATTAAAATAATAAAAAAATTTCTGATGGAACTTAGAGTACTTATATTCAATAGGAGACATGTAAATTTCCATCCAATTCTCATCTTTCAGTTTTGATTTAAACAAATTGATGTTTTCTTGGCCAAGATTTCTACAAGTTTTTACTATGGATTTTTTTTTGTTATGATCAAGGGTAATATTCATCTCAAGTACCTGACCATCATGGTCTGACAAACAAGTAATTAAACCATATACATACATCTGTACATCAGTAATGTTAGTTAAAAAATTATCAATAGAGGATTTGGAATTTTTAACAACTCTTGTGGGAAAGTCCACCAAATATCTCATGCTGTGGCTTTTTAGCATGTTTGAAAACTGTTTATATCTGTGATTTTTATCCAGTACATTTATATTAATGTCCCCAGCTACAATTATATTTTTACAAATTCCTAAGAGCCTGTCAATCACAAAACTAAGTTTATCTAAAAATAGTTTACTGCTTGCGCTTGGGGAACGATAAACTCCTAATAGTACAAACTGATAATTGTTGGTACAGCACTTCACCGCACAACACTCAAAAACCTTCTCCTCACATGTTTCCTGTATTATAGAGGTTGAAATTTTCTTAATTTTTAGATTATTTAAATTATTTTTAGCCATCAATGCCACACCTCCTTTTGTAAAATTGCTTCTACAAAAATAATGCTTAAGAGTGTAACCATCAATATTGAATTTTTGAATTTCATAATCCTTCATATTATGCTCTGTTATTACTAATAAGTGTGGATTTATTTTGTCAATAATAATTTCTAATCCATTTTTACGAGATTCCAGATGTTCTATATTTTGGTGAAATATTGTTATTTTGTTTTTGGAGGAGTCAAAGTTTGGTTTAGGTTTGTGGCTTGAAGGGTTCCGAGAACTGTGCTGTGAAGAGCTGTACACATTCTTAGTTAAGGCTATACATTCTTTGGTATTTGTTGTATTATTTGTAAAAAAGAAGAGGAAGGAACAACCATGTTACCTGAAATCACCCCTGAACTGACTTCACTCACAGACACATCACTTTTACTCTGCTTTTCACTGACACTGACATCCGCACTAGTGTTGAGGGAGACACATTCTGCGTAACTGCAATGGCCAGGTACTAGATGAGGTGGTGGACTGGTCTGCTGCTCACTAGGCCTGTTGGTCTCGATGGTCGGGGACTGGCTTGACAAGGGTTGCTCACTCAGAGGCGAGGTGACACTAGGGACTGTGTTGAAATCTTCCATTGACGACAGCGATGAACCAAAAACAGATGTCTCCTGCAATTCTTGGATAGCAATTAAATTGCGTAATCGTTTGACGAAAAAATGATGAGGCATTCCACTCCACAGTAACCTTTTGGAGTTCTGATGATAACTTACTACCTCAACCATTGCACCAGTCTTTTTTTGGAAGTTAGTTAGATTTTTAATAAAGTGATTAGGTGAAATCAAATCCCTTACGCAACCCATCGCAGAGCATACCAGTTTTTTAAATCCCTTTTTCTGAAAATCTTTAGTAAGTTCGTTGAAAGCTGTGTCGTAATCGAAATGGGTTGGCTTGTTGAAATACTCCAACTTTGTTATAAGGCTATACACACCAGCACCCTTAGCACTTCTCTGATATGCTAAGAAATCGTTAATACAGTTTTTCTTTGCGGGTCTTCCGAACATTTTTCGAAATGTAGCTGCCACACCAGCAGTCATATTTCTTGGACTTTCTAGATCTGCCGATATTGTATGTGCAAAAGCGACATCTTCCATCTGTTGGTATTTCCTTATCATGTCCTTCATGTCCATATCGATGACTGAGATTGGTTCTTCATTCTCTCTGTTGATTTCTGGTCTTGAAATGTTTATTGGGGCTGGGGTATTTGCTTTTTTACTAAGATAAGTATGTTTTTTATTTGAAATTTCATTAATTTTTTGTAATTTTGATTTATTACAGTTTTCTGACATTCCTTTGATTGAGCTCTTGTTTTTACTTGCATGCCACTGACTGAAAGCATAGATTATAATACGTGCCAACTCTAGCTTACCTTTAACATTCAAATGAAGGCCATGAGTCGTGAAGTGAAATTTTTTTAATCTTCTTAGGTCAATTAAATTAACGTTTTTCAGCCTCACTGTCAATTCCGAAATGTAATTATTTACCATATTGATATTTCTATTCTGTGCGCTATACAATGGAGTGTCATATCTTTTGGGGATTGTGCACACAAAAACAGGCCTGGTGCTACTGACTAAAGACAGTTTTTTTTCTAGGTTACTGTATATATCAGTAAAATCATTGTTTAAGCTGTCATTGCTACCACCTAGAAATACAATTGGGTTCTTTGGTTCAATTGTGGATGAGTCAATGACTTGATTCAAAGTTGTGTTGGCTCTGACATAGCCGAACGTGTTGAGTTTATTTGAACTCATTTGGGAAATCATCAGTGGAACAGGCCACACATTCCACACACAGGCCTCTGTGTACAGTCATATGTAAGATTAAAGAGACTGCCAACATCTTATAAAAATATAATGTAACACTACCATATCATTTAAATGATTGCAGGAGACATTGAATGGACACCAGAACTGGAAGGTGCGATGATTCACCAACTGGTCAAGAAATCAAGAGTAGATTCAATAGAAGACCTCCGTTATGAAACCATAAGTTATAAAGTCTGGAGGAAAGTTTCTTCAAAACTGAATTTACCGATGGAAAAAATGATAGATCGATGGAAGTACTATTTGTATCCTCAGATCTTTGCTCGTAAGCCAGTCCTGCGTCATATGCTACAAATTGAGCTGATCAAGTGGTCAGTATTATTTATTTCTACAACATAATGTTGTATGTTGACTGTCTCGTGTTTATATAGGCCTAAGATTATGCTCTTATGTCGCTGTTGAGGGGTTAATTATTTATACACATATTTTGAGATTAAATACCCCATGGTTAGTTGCAATAATCTTTCAACTGCAATTTTTACAGCACTGGGTGTTGTACCATTTGTTTATAATTAAAAAGGCCTTAACATACAAAATTTTTATCAAAACAGTTTGAGAAATGTTTGTAAAAATCCAGTGTTTCTGTTGTTGTGGGAGAATCCCCATTCAAATTTTAAATTTCCAAAAAAAATCTAAGGTACCATAGACTTTACTTCAAAAACGCTGGGTCCAGGGAGACCCAAAACAGATAATTCTACAAAAAACAAAAAAAAACTAAAACTAAATATTTTCACAACAACATTCCTTCCATATACTATGTATGTACAGTAGACTCCCTCTTATCCGGATAGTTATCCCTCTTATCCAGGTGTCCGGACACCTTTTAACCGGACTACACTCGGCAGAAATGACATCTCTTTAACCGGACAATTTTTATCAGCACATTGGTTTAACCGGACTAAATCGGCAGGTTTTGGGCAGTACTGAATTCTGTTCTCGTGGGAAAGATTTGAGACCAGTCATCATGTGTCTTAATACAATGCTTTCCTAAATTTAAGTCAAATATCACAGTAAACAGTCCGTTTTAACGGGTTTTTGGGGACGTCGGTTTAACCGGAAAACCCGTTATGTGGACTGGCCTCGGTCCCGAGGAGTATGAGGGATATGAGGGAGTCTACTGTATAGGGGGAGAAAGTAAAAACTCAACAAGAAGTGAGAGGTGAGTTAAAAAGATTAAGTTAGGACGTAGTTTCGATTTATTCCACCCTGAACCGGACTTGTGACTGGACTAACCGTCAGAAGTAAATGCAAATATTAATAGATCCATTTTAAAGCCATTGTGGAGTGTTTGTGAATATTAATGAAATATTAAGAGAGAAAAAAAATAGTAAACCATGTTTACAAGAAGAACAGAAAGGAATCTTTATTTTTACAATATTATGAATCTCAGATTTACAATGATCAGCTGTTGTTTTTAATATTAAATGTGAAGGCTAGGCTAGTAGGAAAAATTATCTAAAAGAACTGAACACACACCAGTGATGTTTGAACTAGAAATGTTAGGTAGATCTAGCAGTTGATTTAAATGTAAAAGTTGTAGACATTGTGGTATCTTTCTCTCAAAATTGTATGCCACTGCATAATTGGGTCCAGTAACTCAATCCAGTTCAGTCCACTAACTCAATCCAGTTCAGTCCACTAACTCAATCCAGTTCAGTCCACTGATTCGATCCAGTTCAGTCCACTAACTCAATCCAGTTCAGTCCACTGATTCGATCCAGTTCAGTCCACTAACTCAATCCAGTTCAGTCCACTGACTCAATCCAGTTCACTCCAACTTCTCGATCCAGTTCAGTCCACTAACTCAATCCAGTTCACTCCAATAACTCAAACCAATTCATTCCACTTACTCAACCCAGTTCACTCCACTAACTCGATCCAGTTCAGTCCAATAACTCAATCCAGTTCAGTTCACCTACTCGATCCAGTTCAGTCCACTAACTCGATCCAGTTCAGTCCAATAAATCAATCCAGTTCAGTTCACCTACTCGATCCAGTTCAGTCTACTAACTTGATCCAGTTCAGTCCAATAAATCAATCCAGTTCAGTTCACCTACTCGATCCGGTTCAGTCCACTAACTCGATCCAGTTCAGTCAACTAACTCAATCCAGTTCAGTATAGTAACTGAATCCAGTTCAGTCCACTAACTCGATCCAGTTCAGTCCAAACTCTATGCAGTTTAGTCCACTTCTTCGATCCAGTTCAGTCACCTACTCGATCCAGTTCAGTCCAATAACTCAATCCAGTTCAGTACAGTAACTGAATCCAGTTCAGTCCACTAACTCGATCCAGTTCAGTCCACTAACTCCACCCAGTTCAGTCCACTAACTCTATCCAGTTCAGTCCACTAGCTCGATCCAGGTCAGTCCACTAACTCAATCCAGGTCAGTCCACTAACTCAATCCAGTTCAGTCCACTGACTCAATCCAGTTCACTCCAACTTCTCGATCCAGTTCAGTCCACTAAGTCAATCCAGTTAACTCCACTAACTCAAACCAATTCATTCCACTTACTCAACCCAGTTCACTCCACCTACTCGATCCAGTTCAGTCCACTTACTCGATCCAGTTAAGTCCAATAACTCAATCCAGTTCAGTTCACCTACTCGATCCAGCTCAGTCCACAAACTCGATCCAGTTCAGTCCAATAACTCAATCCAGTTCAGTCCACTAATTCGATCCAGTTCAGTCCACTAACTCAATCCAGTTCAGTCCACTGACTCAATCCAGTTCACTCCAACTTCTCGATCCAGTTCAGTCCACTAACTCAATCCAGTTCAGTCCACTAACTCAAACCAATTCATTCCACTTACTCAACCCAGTTCACTCCACTTACTCGATCCAGTTCAGTCCAATAACTCAATCCAGTTCAGTCCACTTCCTCGATCCGGTTCAGTCACCTACTCGATCCAGTTCAGTTCAATAACTCAATCCAGTTCAGTCCACTGACTCAATCCAGTTCACTCCAACTTCTCGATCCAGTTCAGTCCACTAACTCGATCCAGTTCACTCCAACTTCTCAATCCAGTTAACTCCACTAACTCAATCCAGTTCAGTCCACTTCCTCGATCCGGTTCAGTCACCTACTCGATCCAGTTCAGTCCAATAACTCAATCCAGTTCAGTCCACTAATTCGATCCAGTTCAGTCCACTAACTCAATCCAGTTGAGTACAGTAACTGAATCCAGTTCAGTCCACTAACTCGATCCAGTTCAGTCCACTAACTCGATCCAGATCAGTCCACTAACTCGATCCAGTTCAGTCCACTAACTCGATCCAGTTTAGTCCACTAACTCGATCCAGTTCAGTCCACTAACTCGATCCAGTTCAGTCCACTAACTCGATCCAGTTCAGTCCACTAACTCGATCCAGTTCAGTCCACTAGCTCGATCCAGTTCAGTCCACTGACTCAATCCAGTTCAGTCCACTGACTCAATCCAGATCAGTCAACTGACTCAATCCAGGTCAGTTCACTAACTCAATCCAGTTCAGTCCACTGACTCAATCCAGTTCACTCCAACTTCTCGATCCAGTTCAGTCCACTAACTCAATCCAGTTCACTCCACTAACTCAAACCAATTCATTCCACTTACTCAACCCAGTTCACTCCACCTACTCGATCCAGTTCAGTCCACTTACTCGATCCAGTTCAGTCTAATAACTCAATCCAGTTCAGTTCACCTACTCGATCCAGTTCAGTCCACTAACTTGATCCAGTTCAGTCCAATAAATCAATCCAGTTCAGTTCACATACTCGATCCGGTTCAGTCCACAAACTCAATGCAGTTCAGTCCAATAAATCAATCCAGTTCAGTTCACCTACTAAATCCGGTTCAGTCCACTAACTCGATCCAGTTCAGTCTACTAACTCAATCCAGTTCAGTCCACTAACTCGATCCAGTTCAGTCCACTAACTCGATCCAGTTCAGTCCACTAACGTGCTCGAGGTCAGTCCACTAACTCAATCCGATTCAGTCTACTAACTCAATCCAGTTCAGTCCACTAACTCGATCCAGTTCAGTCCACTAACTCAATCCAGTTCAGTCCACTAACGTGATCGAGGTCAGTCCACTAACTCAATCCGGTTCAGTCCACTAACTCCATCCAGTTCAGTCCACTGACTCAATTCAGTTCACTCCACTTACTCGATCCAGTTCAGTCACCTACTCGATCTAGTTCAGCCCACTAACTCAATCCAGTTCACTCCATTAACTTAATCTAGTTCAGTCCCCTAACTATAGTTCGGCCGCTTAGAAAGCGACCTCCTCCAGCATTGGTTTAGCATTAGCACGCAGGTCGTTTTCTAAGCTGCCGAACTTTAGTTAACTCCACCTACTCAATCCAGTGCAGTCCACTATTTCAATACAGTTCATTCCACCTACTTGGTCCATTTCAGTCTACTAACTTAATAATGTTCACTCCACCTTATTGATCCAGTTCTCTCTAACTTCTCCATCCAGTTCAGTCCACTAACTCAATCCAGTTCACTCCACTAACTCAAACCAATTCATTCCACTTACTCAATCCAGTTCACTCCACCTACTCGATCCAGTTCAGTCCACTTACTCGGTCCAGTTCAGTACAATAACTCAATCCAGTTCAGTCCAATAAATCAATCATTTCAGTTCAAATACTCGCTACGGTTCAGTCCACTAACTCGATCCAGTTCAGTTTAATAAATCAATCCAGTTCAGTCCACTAACTCGATCCGGTTTAGTCCACTAACTCAATCCAGTTCAGTCCACTAACTCGATCCAGTTCAGT
This sequence comes from Macrosteles quadrilineatus, assembly GCF_028750875.1. NCBI lineage: Eukaryota > Metazoa > Arthropoda > Insecta > Hemiptera > Cicadellidae > Macrosteles > Macrosteles quadrilineatus. The sequence continues at coordinate 4,993,889 of NW_026542604.1, read as the reverse complement.
CCGCTAACTCGATCCAGTTCAGTCCGCTAACTCGATCCAGTTCAGTCCACTAACTCAATCCAGTTCAGTCCACTAACTCAATCCAGTTCAGTCTATAACTCGATCGAGTTCAGTCCACTAACTCGATCCAGTTCAGTCACCTACTCGATCTAGTTCAGTCCACTAACACAATCCGTGTTATCACAATTCGTGTGTGTTCCACAAATGTTAATGTTTCTTTCTGTTCAACAAGTTGATCCATGATGTTTTTTATTTTGTTCATACGAACTTTAATAAAAGATGTGAGTCGTGTATAAGTCTCAATTTTAAAATCACTATTTGGAGATGCCATTGTACAAAGATGAGGAGATAAATGTAAAAAATTCACAAAGTGTAAATGAGAGAGTTAACAGTTTCAATATGGAAATAAGAGTTCAGTTAGGTAAGAGTTCAAAGGCACAGAAAACAATGGGTAAAATGAGGAAATATTGATGTATGAAGAGTTTTAGTGGAAGAAAGTAATTCCAAATCGCTTAAGTCATATCTTGGATCGAAGGATCATTAAATAATGTGGAGTGTTTGTGAATATTAATGAAATATTAAGAGAGAAAAAAAATAGTAAACCATGTTTACAAGAAGAACAGAAAGGAATCTTTATTTTTACAATATTATGAATTTCAGATTTACAATGAACAGCTGTTGTTTTTTATATTAAATGTGAAGGCTAGGCTAGTAGGAAAAATTATCTAAAAGAACTGAACAGCCATACATTATGTGTGCAAATTATTGAACTATTTAGTTTATACCAAACAATAAAATATTAAAGCAGTAACGTCTGTCTGTACCAAACAGCTTTAGAGTGTTGACTCAATGTGTTGTGACTGTTTAAACATAACAATGGACAAACCGTGTGTTTGGAGTCTGAAACATCTATTGATATTGTTGTACAAATTGTATTATTATTTTAGTAATATTTACTCTTGATTTTTTATTTACATATGTAAATATACAAAGTCAATGTAATATTTTTATTTGACTTTTTTGACTTAATCCATTAACCACAGCCTTCAATTTTTAGGTTTTATCGTTCTAAAGTTAAAGATTCGAAAGAAATTGACTGGAAAGATTTATCAAGAAGAGCCGGAGATCTGGGGTCGTGTAATTTATTCAGAGTTTTCAAAACTCTGATAAAGAACTATGTGCCTAAAGAATTCAGCAAAAAGTTCAGAGGTATGTACTTTCACTACTAATTTCAAAAGTTTCCTTTGAGGTAAGATGGTGGTTAACAAGCGAAGCAATCCAAGATACAATTTGTTATGCAATGTAAAAATATTGGTGCTATCACAGAAGGCGATGAAGTTGATCTTCACGACAGCTTGAGATGGTTAATATACTTCTAAAATTACGGAAGTAGATAATAATATCTTCACAGACGCGGAGGGGATGTTAAAATATTGCCGTGATCATGAGAGGCGGTGATGATGTCTTCACGACTTTGGAGGTAAGGGGGGAATGTCAAGATCTTCGCGTTCTCGCTAGACCGTCAAGATATTGCTGAGATCATGGGAGAGGATGACAATCTCTTCGCAACTATGGGCGAATGGACATTGCCACTGTCACAGATTATTGTTATGACAACGTTATGATGGAGGCAGACAGAAAACTCCATTCTTGGAGAGTGCGCCGTGTGAACAATAGCTTTATTTTCTTCTTTTGCGTAGCGGCTTCCTGGTCTTGAGTTTGTCCGTTTGTTTGTGGTTATTTAATTTTTCCTGAATTCTCCGTCCCTGATTCTCTATAATGAGCATAACCATTTCAAACCCATGACCATCATTTCAAATTTACCCACTATCTATTGTGACTATTTCATCGTCCTCATAATGTATTGGAAAAGCATATTTCCTTATAATCATTCTGTATTGAAGATTATATTATTTGTTTATATTAATTTTTTTACTTTGGAAAATCATGGAAATTTTTGTTTTGATTAGGAAGGTAGCAGGGTTGTAGTAATAGAGATAGATGGTGGCAGGTAGCTATTTTTTTGGTATGGGTGAGGGGGGGGGGGTAAAGGGGCAGTATAAAATGGAGGGGCTTTCCGTCTCTGACCTTGGGGGAGATGTGTACTTCTGCTAAACCACAGAAAACATACTACTATAACCCAGAATGCCAACCGCATGGTAAAAAGCATTAAGTGTTTTGAGAGAGCTTTGCCTGTCAATCCGTAGGCAGCGCCATATGCTATTGCATGGCAACGCTGGTGGCGCTGCCTACGGATTGACAGGCAAAGCTCTCTCAAACCGCTTAATGCTTTTTACCATGCGGTTGGCATTCTGGGTATAGTAGTACGTTTTCTGTGGCTAAACCTGTCAGCTGGAGTACAACAAATGGTCATTTACCGTCTCCAGCTAACTTTAATCCCTTTCTGTAAACAACAACTTTCTGGTCTTAAAAGAGTATTGAAACGAGCTATTTACTGTGTAGTGTAGAGCTTTTCAGCCTAGTTAACATTGCGGTTGAATAGATTGTAGATATTTTTTCTTTTAGTTTTGAGATTCAATAATTTAAGATTTAAGTTACTGAACAGCTGATTGAAATAAATATCCTTTGTGTAGAAAAAGTGATAAATAATTTCCTATTATTATAGTAAGCTTTGCAAAAAAAATTTGAAAACATTATGATTACGCAAGTGAGGCTTATACCAAGCCAGTTTGATAGGTAGCCTGTGAGGCATTATTTCCCTCACAGAATTGGTATAGGAATAGAATTTCTTGTAAAACTTCAACAGACTTTCACAGTTATGGGGTTGAACAAATTGCCTTGTGTTGTGTCTCCAGAAAGGGCAGGAAATATCTGACAAAATATGAGTTGAAGCCATTACCGTGAAAATAATTAAATTTTTTGCGACCGCTTTTTTGCAGCGGCAGTTTCTTATCTTCATGATAATCATATTCCTCGTTTGGAGAAAAAAGAAAATTCTTCCATGTTGGTTCGGAAGGAATACGACCCCGAGACCCGGACGCTAAACCCGATAGAGGACGACGAAGAGGACGCATATTTGTTTGAAATAGACTGCTGAAACTGAGAAAGACTTGAACTCAAGAGTGATGAAGTGGTGCTGAAAAAATCTATCTTTTATCTTAATCGCTATTTGTGTTTTGATTAATTAAAGTATAGAGCCTCCACCTTTGATTTTGTTGATTTTAGTGAGGTGTTGTAATGAAACAAACTTGTGACATTACCGTATCACGATAATCTCGAGCTATTTGTAAAAAGTCACAATTGTAATTTTTCCGTCAGATTTTAGTGTTACTGTTCTAAATATCTAACAATGTTACAGTTTTAATGTAACATGTGTTAATGTTACAATGTTACAGTGTAAATAATATTCATTTATGTAAACGTTTTATTTATACATATTTATATACAACGTCCTTTGTTGTTGGATCATTTTGTATAAACTAGAGGTCGTCCAGTAGTCAAAAACTCAACCAAAAATATGTAATGTACAGACTTAAATTTTTAATTCATTATTTATGCTTATTTTTAAGCCTATTTTAATTTATAAAGGGATTTTTATATTAAGGAAGCCTTTTATATTGAGGGATGTGCACATCTACAAGAAAATATCTTTCTAACTACTGTTCATACTTGTGTAGATTTTCCCTGTAATGTACACGAGCTGAGAAAAAAGGTATCAAAGAAACATGCTTGCCGATTAATATATAGATTGTTTGTAAATAAAAATATTACCTTCAATGATACAAGGTGAACACAAAACATCCATTAAAGCTACCGGAACTGCCAATATTTGAACAAATATTTCCCTTACACTCTCAGGTGTAAAGGCTTACAAAGTCTGAAATGTAATCAAGGTAATACCTCACATAGAAGCTATTTACTTTTAATTTAAAAAAATTGTCTTTCTTTTTGTTGTAACATAGAATTTTTTTAGTAAATTTTTATGTAATAATGACCTTTATGTAATTTAATAATGACATTATGCAAGCATAATGTTATTACAAAGGATAACCTGTATATTTTTATATTTACAAAGTTGTGAACCATATAAGACTTGTTAGCGAAATTGTTGTAAATATTGTATTTTTTTAGTTGTGATAGTTTTTTTTTCTGACTGTTGTACAAAAATAACTTCTTGATCAGCATTGTACGTGTTATTAAATTTACGGAAAGTAAATAAAGATACGTCTTATAACACTTAAAACATATATTTACGCTTATACTGTTACTCACAGTCACAAGACGGTAAATATACAAAAGATGGTAAGTGGTGATAGATTTCGGTTGGACATTCCAATCATCATCAGACCCAATAGCCAAATCTTTAGGATTCGAATTTATCTGTAGGATTCGCCTATTGGGTCTGATGATGATTGGAGTGTCCAATTGAAATCGATCACCACTTACCATCTTTTGTATATTTACCGTCTTGTGAGTAACAGTATAAGCGTAAATATATGTTTTAAGTGTTATAAGACTTTATTTACTTTCCGTGTTGTACAAATTGTTTTTGATTGTTCAAATTTATTGGATATTTTTTATAATGGGATTAAAAAAAAAAATGATACCACAAGATTATATTGATGTGTTTCTTCTTCACCATCATCCAATTATTTAAAGGTATCTTTTAGTATCCAATACTGTTTAGCTGTGATAAAAATTTAATCTCATCCATCAGTAACTTTATTACAGGTATGATGTTGAATTTGATGTATTAACACATTGATCTACCACAACACTTAAATTGATGCAGGAGTGTAAGTTTTATATAATACATGTTAAACAATACTTTTTATTTTACATGATACACCAGTATAAAAGTCAAAAACACTATAAAGGGGGTTCTTCTTTAGCAGGAATCACATCCATCCATTTCTGAAGAACTCTTTGGCAGTCGTCTGTAAAAAGTATAAATAATTTTAAATTCTTGGAAATTTCAAATTAGTAATGGTTTATTGAAGTGTGATCAACGCAATAACACATTTTTGTCAATTATTAACTATAACCCTACTCTTGTATCAACTGGGTCAATAAATGTTTTGAGTCAATCGTCACCACTGACCCAACAGACAGTATTGTAAGTTGTAAGCAGGACATTTGTCAGCACTTAAGGAAAAAGTATGATGAATTAGCACTTGTATGTTGAAATCCATCTGCAGTTGTAAAATGTTCAGTGTGTGTGTCTTGTGTTCATCATTGTCTCAGAACTGACTACAGAATTAATATACAGGGTGTCACAAAAAAGTGTGATGGGCTATACAGGACCTAATTCTACATGCAAAAATAAGTCAAAAACGAAGAATAAAATTTTTTGGATTTTGGCTTAGTTTAGCCGTAATCCGCCATTTTGTTTTTTGGGGAAAATATTTATTATTTCAAAATCCTTTTGAGATATTTTTACGAAACTTGGCAAAACTGTTTACACTATAGTATGTAACATTTATAAAAAAAAATTTTATTTTAACTTTCCAAATTTAAAAATGGCGGCCGTTTGAATTTTTTAATGCCAAATTTCATGAAAACCGGTACCTAAATCAAAATTTTGTAAGACACAAAAGTTTTAGTATTTATTATGGCACATCTAACAAAACAAAAATGAATAAAATCGGTTCATAAATAAAGAAGCTGTGTTTATTTTAGTAATTTAGACTGAAATTATTAATATTAAAATGTATTAAATGTAATGTAATAATTTATGTAACGTATTAAGTAATTTCAGTCTAAATTACTAAAATAAACATAACTTCTTTATTTATGAACCGATTTTATTCATTTTTTTTTCTTGAGTTTGTCATAATAAATACTAAAACTTTTGTGTCTTACAAAATTTTGATTTAGGTACCGGTTTTCATGAAATTTGGCATTAAAAAATTCAAACGGCCGCCATTTTTAAATTTGGAAAGTTAAAATAATAATTTTTTTTATAAATGTTACTTACTAAAGTGTTAACAATTTTGCCAAGTTTCGTAAAAATATCTCAAAAGGGATTTTGAAATAATAAATATTTTCCCCAAAAAACAAAATGGCGGATTACAGCTAAACTAAGCCGAAATCCAAAAAATTTTATTCTTCATTTTTGACTTATTTTTGCATGTAGAATTAGGTCCTGTATAGCCCATCACACATTTTTGTGACACCCTGTATACAGTAGAACTATTGGAAACACCACTCCCCTTCCACTACACCACTGCATCCAACTTGTAAAATGTCGTTTAATTCGTTGGTTTTGTAATCCCTGTATCTTTATATGCAGGTAAATTATCTATTCCTATCCTGCTCTAGCTAAATTTAACATTTGCTAAGAGCAAATTGACTGACATTCACAGAGTACTGTAATGAGGTTTGCGTTATGTTATGGTTCAAGCAAGTGTTATAACTTAAACAACATGGTATTTAGGTGAGGTATCAGTTCATTTAAATGGATAATTTTGGGCGTCACTCACCTTTTTGAAAACAGTATAGCTCAGTCATTTGTCAATTGTCACCACAGTTCAACCAACACACACATAAAATATAAAAAATAAAAATAAATAATAGAAAACTTCTTAGGCTCTTCTTTGGCCTTAATTTATGGCAATTTCTTCATGCAATAAAATAACTCAAAACACCTTAGGACAGAGAGACTCTCTCAAAACCATTAACAGTCCATTAGCTAGTTAACAAATCACACCAAATATCCCACTAGTTGCTATGCTATTGCATGGCCACGCTGGTGGCGCTGCCTACGGATTGACAGGCAAAGCTCTCACAAACCGCTTAATGCTTTTTACCATGCGGTTGGCATTCTGGGTTATAGTAGTACGTTTTCTGTGTTGGTACTAAGTATTTGTATTTACCCAAGTAGGGCAGCTTCATTCTTTTGTAAATGAACGGATAGTAAAACAGGACTCCAAGGGATGTCAGTAGCAGACAAACGATGTATTGCATTGGAGGCTGGGTAAAGATCGGGATGACTGCCAGAGCTGTTGATAAGACAATAACAATAGCAGGGATCACCAGAGGTACCTGCAAACAATCGTGACCTTCAGTCCTGTAGTGTTAATAATGGTATAGTTATCATAACGGTCTAAAGTGATTCTTTTATACACAAAAGCTCAAGTGTGAGATTGAGGGTTAAAAAGACAAATTTGGCCCGTGTCAGAAACTATTATTTAATTGTCATACTACGCCATTCTTTTAGATAGCTAAAATACACCACAAAATATTGGACATTGTAAATCTTCATAAATTAGCTACAAAATTGCTGTCATGTTATTTTATCAGTTAACAGCCGTTGCTGTTTTTATTTTGCCTGATAATAAGGATAAGGTTAATAAAGGATTTCTGAGCTTACAGCGAGATAAATGTGTTTACAAAATCTTAATAAACATAAACAGTGTCCAATTGAGAGGTCAGATTCAAAACAATGAACATTTGGCAACAGCTGATCTCTTTGCACTGGCTGGTGGGCCACCAGCTCCAGTTCGATTAAAAGCCATGCAGTATGAAAGCTTGCATTTTAACTACATGCACCATGGCGTGGCAACCGTCCGGTTCAGTCGCGGTGGACGGCAGCAACTCTGTAGGTTTTCTGCCGTCCCCATAATCGTGTAGTGTGAAAGCTCACAATAAGTAACCATACAGCAAAACCGTATAGTGTGAAAGAAGCATAAGGATTTTTTCATCAAATTACTTAAAAAATAAATATTAATAAAGGGGTTAAGTAATTAATAAAAGGGATAATGCTTATCACTGTAGTAAAATATGCTATGTTACACAACAATGCCATGATATTTATTCAGAAAAATAGGATACAGCTGATGTTTTTGACTCCAGCTGTTTATATTCTATCCTAGAGATAAATGAACTACTTTACCCAATATTAACTTAATTGAAGAGTGTTCAGTCTCGTAGTGCCCAAAGCATGCTACAAGGTGACTTTGGTGACAAAAAAACCTATCGAGCTGCTTTTCACCCTATCACCTCACTTAACTAAACTAAACTCTAGCAGGGTTCAACTAACTCCTTAGGTTGGATTAGCTAGTAATATATTCATATTATTTAGATATCCATAATTCTCTCTAAATTCTTATGTATAAATAAAAATGCTGACTACTTAATTATTCGAGTGTAGATATTGATTTTGGGCTATGTGTGGGTGTTGTCTTTGTATAAATACCATGTTCTAAGCTCTGAATCTAATTTAGTCATCAGTGTTTTCCTCACCTTAAATGGACGATTGGCTGATGGCATTCTTCTTCTCAAGACGAAAACTGTCGCCATAGTGAGTCCGTAGAAAATCCACATGAGAAACATATAAAAGTTTATGAGTGTGTCCATGCCACGCCCCAGGAAAAGGTAGCCGAGCCCAAGAACAACCTGAAAAATGTATTTTCGAAAGATTAGATATTGAGTAAGAAAGAAAAGGTTATTTTAATTGTCTATGTAAATATATCCATACAAAATGTCCCAGACATAAAAAAGACCTTCAGCATGCATCATACTTTTAAGACCTAAATATGCGTAAAACAATAAAGGAATAATTGTGTCTGTATAATGTACCAAACAGGATGCGACTCATACAAATGGATAGAGTTTTGAATACGGCAATTTCTTGAAGCCTTCTAAACATTTAAATTCACCTCTTACTTCAAACACCGCCATAATAGCTATTAATATACACTTTTCCTCATAGAATAATATACATATATTTTTATTGTTGCTCAAGGTTGTTTATTGTTAAATAATATTCTAGTATACATACATATACATATCATATATATCTTTTTAAGAGCTCCTGGTAAGCTCCTGGTATTTAAGAGTTTAGATGTACCGGTGTATATTTATAAACACTGTGCACCTGTTTTTGACCTATAGACGATAACCAATACATATTTCCTGCTGGTAAGAGCTCTTCCTTCAAGCACGGACTTGCAGTCCATTCAGGGGAATACTATTCCTACCAATCATAATGTATTCCAATCAAACAATATGAGTAGTCTAATTAATTTTAATTTTTTAAGACTGAAAATCAAACTAATCATCTCAGCAAATTGATCTGATGGATATTTATACAACTTACAAAGCTTTAGTTAGTTACAACTGGTCGTAAACTAGTTCACTCTTATTGGTATAATCAGTTGGAATTAACCTGCTTGGCTCTAGACATTTGTTTGGCTAAATTAAAATGAATAACACCTTTGTTATTCACCTTTGTTAGCCAATGTGAGTGAGTAAACTGTAACTTAGGTACTTGTAAATAAGTTAACATTATTTCAGTTTCAGCCTTGTATGCTTAGCCACTGACCTGCAGAATAACTGCAGGCGCTGGGGTCAGTCTTCTTCTGTGGATGAAACAAATAAATTCCCACATTTGCCCTTCCCTAGCAGCAACGTAGCCTAACCTGAAAATAATCATGACTGAGCAAAAAACATTTATGTTAGAAAAGCTTTGTTACCTTTAGTATATATGTTACAGATAGTTATTTAATTAATTAAAATATCAAGGTATAATTTTTTTTTTTTTTACAAATTACAACATAATAACACCTCACTTAACTAAACTAAACTCTAGCAGGGTTCAGCTAACTCCTTAGGTTGGATTAGCTAGTAATATATTCATATTATTTAGATATCCATAATTCTCTCTAAATTCTTATGTATAATATAAATGCTGACTACTTAATGATTTGTCACATAATAACACTATTAAATCAGTTTTTAGCGAATTTCCCTATAGGGAAGTAGCTATTACCGTAGGTGGCACGGTAAGACCTAGGCCCGGGACCGATTTACTTTTTCATTTCGATGTCCCCAGAGGCCAAAAATACCATTCGTTCAAATTTTTATATATATTTTATATATATTTTATATATATATATATACTCTCGGTATATTGGATCAACCGATCAACCAAGTCCTATTATATCGTAGAAGCTCTTAGATCGATCGCAGGTTATAGCCCATGTCAGGTATAGTCACATAGATATATATATACGTCCGTTTGATAAAACTTGGCAAATTTATTTATTGTATACTAAGCTATTAATATTTTACTAAAGAACCCCACTTTAACAGTTTCCTTGTAGCAGCAAACCTAGGTACTTGTTAAACCTAATGTTATTTAAATCGATTTAATTGAAAATCAATTCTGACAAATGGAAATTTGCTTAGTCGGCAGGTTTGCTGCGGCGGGGGTATTTAAAATTGCAGGTCTTTTGCTGAAAAAGTTATGAATGGAAAGACATTTAAAGTTGCTCCTATTTTTCCAACAGTGGGTTAAACATTATTACCTTGAAGCATAAAATATAAGAGAAAGGGCAGCACCCAAAGCACTCAATGCTACAGCAATGGATACAACTATTTTTCCTGGGCCAAACACTCTGTCACCAAATTCCTGAAAAAATTAATTTTAAATTAACAAAACCCTCAACCGTAAAAAAATTACGTACTTCTTCAAGCTCTTGGTTATCTAGCTTTGTTAGGAAACTAATTAATTATTTATGTTCAGTTAAATAAATTTATTTGCTCAACAATTACATAATGACTATTAAAACCTGTTCAAAAAGATACATTCATAGTTTTCTCGACCTGAATCAATTGTTGCGTTGGAAAATTGACGTGATTAACTTATCTCAAAATGTTCTCACCACTGCAACTGCAGAACCAGATATGATTTCATCTACTGTCAGTGTTGTTGTGTATGCAACATTCATACTGATAAACAGTAGTGTTACAATCAGCAGCCCAATCAGTATGCTTCTAATTATGTTTCTGAAAAAAAATAAATGTTATACTAATATTTTATTTGAGATCTTGGAAAAAGTGTTTTTCAACCATAGGTATCAAAATTTATCATTACTGATCAATTGTGTAGAATATGAAAAAAAACCATCGTCAGGCGTAACTTCACCTGGAAGATCAAACAGGTGAGATCAATGCCATCTAAGTTAATATCGAGCAAAACAAAAAAAAAAACGTGATTTGTCTTGTGACCAATAATGAATTTGTGACATAAATAAAATCCATCAAATCTCTGGTACAGCACGAATTTGCCTTTTAATCCATTTTAGTTGTTTTATTACAACGGGAAATTTTTTTTTTTTTATCTTTGTTTTTTTACTACCATATCACAAAAATTGTATGCACAGTATTTACTTACTTATCCGGGTTTTTTATTTCTTCAGTTACCCCTGTTACCCAGCTCCTGAAAAATATAACTTTACTTAGAAGATTTTGAGTCAACTAGGGCTAAATATTAAAATAACTTTGATGGTGATCGCTTGGCAATTGTATAAACCTAATGCTCTATACTGTACTAATAAACTCTCGGTATATTGGATCAACCGATCAACCAAGTCCTATTATATCGTAGAAGCTCTTAGATCGATCGCAGGTTATAGCCCATGTCAGGTATAGTCACATAGATAGCTGCAAGTAGAAGTTTAGTTAACTTTCTCTTTATGTTCAATATGTAAACCATTACGGCTGACAGCTCAAAGTGTTGAGCAGACCAATCATCTGCATTTTTAACGATCGTGCAAAATCCTCAAAGAATACTTTCAAGTCTGGAAATTTCAACATAACCAACTTTTCCCGTCTAAATCAATTTTATATTCTCTAACAATTTCGTACATACCAACCATCGTAACTGTAGAGTCCTGCGTAAAAGACTATCGCCAGTGAGTGTGGAGTAGTTTTTGTTCCTTCGAACCCAAAATTGATGTTTAATGCCTTTCCTGAAAGAATATTAAGGTTTTTTGTAAAAGAATTTCATACTAAAATTTGTGCGATGATCAATCTCAATAATGACAAAATTTTCTATTAAAATCCAAATGGAAAAATGTTTACCCTTTATTTGTTGTATTTAATACAGGTCTTATAGTAGCATATACATGTTTTTAAATATAATAAAATATAGTTCATGCTTTAAAATTACCTATGTGTATTTGGGTACGTAAATAAATCAAATCCTTTATGTTTGTTTGTTCATTCCTGTCTATATTATAAAACTGATGCATGTTAAAAATAAAAACATTGTGATTAAGAACATTGTTTTCTAAATTATTCTAGCTTTCTTTTTCAGTCAGCTTTAGTTTCGGAAATTATTTAAATGTTACAGGGACAACAACAAATATTAATTAGTCAGAACCATTGTTTAACAACTTTAGAAAGTTTTAAATGCGGCTTTGAGTATTTTATATACAGGGTGTTTTTAAAAGAATGCCGGGATTTTAAATGGTAATTGCTTGGATACTATTCAAGGTAACTAAACGTTTTATACGTCAAATTGAAGCTAAAATAACTAAGTTTTGTTTCCCGTGTAGCAAGGGAGGAAACTTTGACCTTCGTATGCGCAAAACAGGTGCGGTGTGATAGGCTGCTATTTTGACTCATACGCCTATCGCCAGTATGATATTTACGGCACAACAGAAGGCACAGATTGTAATCTGTAGTTCGCCGAGTTTATATCCATTGCTAAATTAAACTAAATTTAAATCTACTTGATGATAAAGAAACTTTAAGCTGGTTTAATGAGTTTCGTAGCACCAAAATGTTTTGAAAAGACATTCACCTGGCCGGCTAAAAACAAGCGATGACATAGTTGAAGAAATCCGACAATTCTGCATCAGAAGCCCAAAAAAATCGATTGCCCGACGAAGTCTTCAGTTTAACGAACCTAAATTGGTCACTTTATGATGTTATCTATAAAATATAGATTCTTTGTGCAGAAAAAGATTCAGTTAAGATATCAGATAAACCTGCCGATTGCCCTACTCGTACAGACTTTGCCAGTTTTACGCTCATCAGGGGTGCCCACAGGGGGGTTTGATTTCGCAAAATGCGACATCAGAAATTTATTTGGGGGGGATTTTATGATTTTGGGGGGGATTCAAGCCAGTGGTTGGTTAAAAGCACATAAAAGATTTATCAGATAATTTTTACGACCTCCTTAATTTATTACTGGGGTAATTATGCAATCAAAATCCTGTTTGACATTATATCTTGATTAATAAATCATTTTATAATTGCTATGAAATATATAGATACAGTACTTTTATGTGGATTTCCACTTTCTGACTCGTATCATGTTTGACAGTGAGAACAACTCCATGCCAACTGCTGTCAAAGGATTATGGTTGGCTTATTAAATTGTATCTGCAATTTGAGTTTGTTTTTACCTTTCATTATGAACTCATTCTCAAATAGTCTCATTTCCTTGAGGACCTATTGATGGTTTTTTTAGGTTTGTTTATTATAATATATACTTGATTCACAAAAAAACCAGTATTATGATAATGATAATCATTTTGCTATTTTTACAACATGAACAACAACATGAAAGCTTGTGATAATATTTTGGCTCTCCCAAATAATTATGCCTGGGTCATTTATTCATTGGAAGAAATTGACATATAGTACTGTGACAATTTAATTAAGGTTTTTGATAGGCTACGTGTTTACGTTAACTTCAAGAATTGAAACACACGATTCTGGATTAATTAAATTGTATTTCTTATTGTCTTTACTTGAATCTAGAAAGAGCTTCAAACAAATTTTACTAGTCTTAGAATAGATATATAATTATTTTTAACGCCACACTACACTATTTTGACGAACTTCACATGCAAGGATTTAGTCCAGAAAACAGCTGTTTGTCGCCAGCTTAATCAAATGGGGTTTCATACAGTAGGCCTACTACTGTACTGTAATGAGTTTTGCCAGACACCAATCAGCTGATTATACTGTATTTGGGTGGCAATGAGTGGTTATAACAAAAACATAACCACTCTTAGAGGTTATGACTAGTGATTTTTAGTCCTTTAGTTGGTGATAATATATAGGGATTTGAACGGATTTAGTAGTATGGCATAAACTATCATACGTCACTCGTCCAAAATGTGTTGGCCGGACTCGTATAAAAAACCACTACTCAACTTCGTCTCGCACGGGATTCAGGACTAGTAACGTAATATACTATTTTACCACACTATGATGTTTTAAACTGTTTTACATATAGGTACATTAGTTGGTGGCTGAAAGTTACGTTTTGCAGGCCATGCCAGCTGTCATCGTCATTCGGGGATCTAGCAGGTTTTTACATCCCTAGGGCCGCAAAATCAGCTGGCCGCTTACTTTCTTAAAACAATTCATATTAAATACACAATCAGTATCCATAGCATTGCAATAGAGCTGCCTAGCAACTATTTATTATTATTTTTGCTGATTCCTCAAATAATTTATCCACATGACCTTAAAGTTGTAGTTGTGTTGACTATATCAGTGTGCAGTGCATTATCATTGAGGTGAATTAGTGGTAATAGGGTATAGTGTGGTGAATAATAGCGTTCGTACCACGGACTGAAATGGTTTTACAGTTCTCGATCGTTTTAAGTCCTCGACTTCGTATCGAACTTAAAAACTATCTCGAACCAGCAAAACCTCATTTTTGGCCCTAGGCACGAAATATACTATTAAGTTTAGGCCTAGTAATATTTTTAAGACTGAAAATTGTACACTTATTTAAAAAGAACCAAACTCAGAAGTGGATTAAAGGGCAATTTAGAAAATATATCAAACTTTTTGACATGTACTTTCTCCCCTACAATTTAATATGGTAAAAGAATTGTTTATGTAAAAACCCTGATCCCAAAAAAGTGGTTTTCGAAGTGATGTGTTTGTCTGTCTGTATGTGTGTATATGTGTATGTATGGTACGGATCTACAGACCACGCCTGTGGTCCGAGTCCGATTTCGATGAAATTTGGTATTTTAGGTACCAATCCATGGTCTCTCCAGATTTTTTTTTCATTTTGGATTTTAATTGTGATATTCCATAAAACCCTATACAATAATGGATTAATAAAATTTTCTCAGAATTGACCTGAACGATTTTGATTAAAAATTAACATGTTATACTCTTTGACTTTGACAACAATTGTATAAAAACCCTCTATGCCGTAAAAATTATGGTTCAAAAGTTATTGCAACTTTTGTGATTTTCCCTTTTAAAACCTATTAATTCATGGAAAATCGGATAAAAAAACTACATGGCCAATTTTTATTCAAATTGTGTGCATGTTAAAAATTCAACTCATTTAAATTAAAACTAAACTAACAAATAGTTTGCTTCTAGAGTTTTAAAGCAAAATTGTCCATTTAAATTGGGTTAAAAGTTTGATTCAAACGCTTAAATTCCCATAAATTTAAAGAAGTGTCGGGGGCACCCCTTCCCTCCCCGCATTATAAACATAACTATGGGTTAGCCCCTAGACCTTCCGGCATGGGTTAAACAACGAATTTGGGGGGGATTCTGCGACGTGAGCTTTGGGGGGGATGGGCACCCCTGACGCTCATATAAGATTGATTAAAATTTGAATTTTAATCAATTATTCCGAACTGTATGAAAGAATGAGAAAAAAAAACTTTATTTTTTTCCCTTCAATTTGACGTTTAAATCGTTTAATTATCTTGAATAGTCCCCGAGCAACGACCGTTTGAAATCCCGTTATTCTTTTAAAAACACCCTGTACTTTATAATTTTATATTTACCTGAGATTAACATATATATTCCACCAACAATGACAAATGCACATCCAGATAGCTTCAAGAAACTGATAAGATTCTGTGTGTTCAAGTAGAGCTTGACACTTACATAGTTTATTATGCCAACTGCAACTGTAAAAGAAATTAGTGATATAAGTCAAAATCAAGCACTGTAAAATGAGTTACTAGAATATTCTCATTGAAACACATTTTATTTGTCAATATATACTTTGTGATTAATTATATTATGTTATCTCTTTATCTTTCTTTGGTTTTGGAAATTAATTTAGATTATTGGAAAAGTTACATTTTCTCATGTGTCCCTGTCCTGAAAACTAACTGAAGTTATAAGGGTCAAATCTTACATGTAATGTAAGGTTGTAATTAATTTTGTAACAAGAATAACACGAAATATGTCTTAAACCTTGTCTAATCAAAAGAAAGTAAGAGCGTAAATTGCAACCAATGACGTTTTTACTTGTAATAACATTTATGGTGATTTTATAAGTACAGGTACAAAATTGTTGTGGTGTCATTTTGTTTAGAGTGAAATTGAATTAATGCTATCTTCTTTGGAAAAAGCAGTTAAAAATTGAACTTTGTTATGCATGCAAAAATCGTTTAACACTTTAATTAAAGAGTAGTTTTTTTTTTACTTTACCTAAAGTAGCTGCTGCTATGGTGTTTTTTACTAAAACTTCGTTATTTGCATGGAACTCCGGTGAGAGTGAAGGTCTTACAGGCTCATAAACGTAGTTAGCGAAGAGTAGCGCAACTACGGCAAGATCTGCCGGAACTACGATGATCATCATTATCCAGATAAACAGAAATCCCGGAAGAGGTCCCAGGAAGGGATGAAGATCTTTAAATGCTGTTTGAAAGTAAGCGTAACTCCCGCCAGACTTAGGCACCACTGTACTCAGCTCCGCAAACGCCAAGGCACCTGCAACGGAAACGTTTCCAAGCGTTCAAAGGAAGATAATGTGTTTGATTGGGTATCAAACAGAATATATTTCTATGTTTTTCCTTCTTGTTTTGGTAATGTCTATTTTAAATTTTTCCTCATTGTAAGAAGTAATATAAAACTGAATAATTCTGTATGAATTGTACAATTTTTTTTTTTTTTTTTGTATTTAGAGTATTCTTGAAAAATCGTCTCCATATGGAGATGTAACAAATTTTTTAGCATTATACATCACTAGCCATAGATTTCATCACTAGGTCGTAACGTAACTCTTTTCAACCCGAGCTCAAGTTTAACAACTGAGGCTAAGCCGTGGTCGGAAAATGAGAGTGGGTTGAAAATAAAATTTTGCCCATCTAATAAGCTATATTTTTTGTCATATAAGTTACAAAATGAAAATACTTCTCATACAAAGATAACATTTCAGAACTACATTTAACTTGTTTTCAATTTTGCTAATGCAAACATAAGCAGTTGTTTAGTAAGAGATTCAATAATTTTGTCTATTATCATTGAGATAGAGTACATTATATACTATCGATATGTCAAACTATTGACAAGAATGCAATGCAACAATAAGCTAGATAACCAAGTAAAACAATAAATACATATGTTCGATACATGCAATTATTATCAGTCCAAGTTTATAACAGCAGATTTTTTAATTCTAGGGAGAAAAGATTCACTTTAGTAACTTTTTGCAATGCATGTAGGTATTAAAACAGCTGTTTTACTGCAGTATGACAAAAAATTATAAGTTTCCAAAATTTTGCCATATGTTTTTAGTTTTGTTGCTCTTATCCCCTTCTATATATAACCACTACAATAACATGTTACTAAGCCAAAATCCATTCTTCAACTTACCCATCAATGAGATGATTCCACTTAGGAACCAAACTAGTAACGACATTCCAATGGATCCTGACTCGGAAAGAACTGTTCCAGGAGTTAGGAAAATGCCGGACCCTGGACAATGTGTCTTGGTTATTTTTTGCAACAAAATGGCTTTATGTGTACTTAATGATTTTTAGATTTAACTATGCATCCTGAAGTAATTGCAGAACATTCAACAAAAACATTAAATTACTTTAAACTGTAATAATGCATTGGTTAAATTTGTGCACACAACAAAGTGGAGGAAGAGTTCAGAATCTAGCAGAGGTAGAACATCAAGAACACATTACTGCTTCTACAAACACCCTTCTTTTTATTTTTATAAATACTGAGCTTATCTTACTGTAATCAATTTCTTGGTGTTATTGTATAAGTAAATAAATAATTAAAACCTCTGAATATTGATATAACTAGGACATTCCCTCCTTATGATAAAGCTCTAACCAGTTTTTGAATAAAAAAGATTTTTGTTGAATTGATCCATAACAAGGTGACCTGATGTAAATAATTGATTTCTGCCAATCACATAATCTTTTTAACCAAGCCAAATAAAGAGACAACTTATTGTTGCCTATAGCATCCTTTATATGTCACATATCAACTATCAAAAACTAATTAAGAAAATTGAATTTTAGACCGTAAGTAACACAATATGTGAAGCTCATTTAACGATGGGATGTGTACAGTAGCCTACTTCAATATCCAAAAGTCAAATAGCCCCTCAACATTTTTCAACCACTTTTGACGATTTTAGTCTCAAATGTAGAGGTTT
This sequence comes from Macrosteles quadrilineatus, assembly GCF_028750875.1. Lineage (NCBI taxonomy): Eukaryota > Metazoa > Arthropoda > Insecta > Hemiptera > Cicadellidae > Macrosteles > Macrosteles quadrilineatus. The sequence continues at coordinate 4,975,735 of NW_026542604.1, read as the reverse complement.
AAATATGATTAAAACTAAATTTGCTTTGATCAAATGCAAACCAATACCTATCTACTTATCTATTTACTTATTTTTTCAGCTTGCATACTCACCAATAATGAGATTCAAGATCAAGTTGATTGCGCTAATAAGCCCGATGTCTCTCTTCAAGTGAATTTTCTGCTCCTCTGGCAAGTTTCCATTTTCTTCGTACAAACCAATTATCTTAAGATCAGTCTTGTCGGATTCTGACATGTTGGTTTTATTTATTGAATCCTGAAAAAAACACAGGCTCACTAAAATTTAACTCCTTTGAACAATTTAGTAATTTTTGGATTGTGAACATGCGTCTTTTGAGTAGTTTGAAGCCTATACTCACCTAGTCAGTTATAAACTATTGGAACATATTTGTAAACATCACTAAAAACACACTTAACAGATAATGACAAATATTAAACTACACAATTATGATTTCTACAAACTTAAACATAACTTTTTACTCTTTTTCAAATAACTAGATTACTATTCACTAACACCAGGTGTAAGACTCAGATTGTAGGTAAGGTGATATTTATGAACCAGAAGTGAAGGATTTTGTGATAGTGTTATCATCTCATCGCTCATTTTCTTTAATCCTTTATAAAATGCAACAATGAAATTGTTTTCATCAGTCTCAATCAGTGTTAAGATAAGAAGCATCATTATAGCCTAGTGAAGTGGCAATTATAGAGTTTTCTGTCCTGTTTACATCATACTGTATGAGGAACTCATCATATACACACAGTTTCACTGTCTACGAACTTAGTGATTTCAGGAAACTCTGTTGTAAGAAAATCTTATATTTGATACATCTGTACAGAATAATATGTCAGCCACTCCACGCTGACTGTTAAAACTATAAATGTTTCCCTTGCTCAAGATGTTTTGCTCAGAATCAAAAACATAGTTAATTGTAACTAATTTCCATTACCGGTAGCATAAAATTCCTGAGGACCTTTAATTTAAATATTACAATCGAATAACTTCTGTATGAAAGGAGATTGAACTGAGAACACCCAGAAGAAAAAAAATAAAAACTACAACAACGAGTCAATGACATTTGGGTTGAAACTGTTTATTTAATCATAAAAAAATAAATGATTTCTTTACAAATTTACAACACTTACAGTTAAGTTTTCAGTCATGATGTAGTAAGTCTATGTCACGAAATAGGTTGCCGTAAGATTACACTTAAAAAAAAAGAACTTATAACTAAACGTAGACGTAATAACAGGCACACACAGAGTTTTAACAATGAATGGTGGGACGTTGTAAATGATCTCTCAAAAAAGACTTGAACCGAGTAATCGGTCAAAGATTAAGTGGGTGATGAAGAGTGGAGGTTATATTGAATCACTTCTATTATCACTTTAAACAAACCAAAATCTGGCTTTCATATCACCAATCATTTACTACCTATCCATCACTATTTTTCTAATTCTCTCTATTTATACTCCGAACGTCTCTTTAGAAGAAAATTAAACGTTAAAGTTCTAAGCAAACAATAAAACAAAAATAATAATTTTACAATGCAAAATTCCCTTAATCTCGATTCAGTAAAAAAGTATAAATTTTCAAATTGGTGCACACTTTTCAATAGGCTTATTCAAAGTTTGTATTTCAGTAAAAAAAACAACAACAAATTACTACAGCTGATCCAGATACAGGGAGATAAGATAATGTCTATCAGTCTATCCAAAGTCAAGGTATTGGGTATTGCCATTGACTATGTATTGCTCAAAACAAAACTAATGGCCATTGTTTTGTCCAATTACTTCACTTTTACAGGTGATTTGAGAAAATATTTACATTTTAAATTTAACCTCTTATTGACTTATTGTTTACACCATTTCAAACTAATTTGTCAAATTACATGTTGGGAAAATGACGGTCTTTACCAAGAATACGGTAATTGCTAAGTGCTTGGTAGTGTTGTTGAATATAAACTTCATTGTTTCTAAAGAACTTCCCCTAAACGTACAGGAAGTTTGTGAAATAAGCAACGAACGGTTCCCAGATCATAACCACAATGTGAGTGACATCCTCCATACTTACGAAAAATGTTTCAGAACTCTGGATGCGTATTCTGGACCAACAAAAGAATATTTGTTGAAACAACTCAGCGATAAGCTAGAATGTTTCAAAGAGGACCTTAAACAGTTGTATTACGCAGGTAGTATAAGATACGGTGATATGGAACAGGTCCAGAATCTAGAGAGTGAAATAAAAAAAGGTGCTCATCTCGGTTTTGAAAATGTTCATACGAAAAAAAGGAAGTGTGATGTCGGCCGGCCAGCGAGGTCTACAGTGAAGCACATAATTCCGTTGGTATTGACAGGGACATTAGAGGAGAAAAGGAGGGCTTGTGATGCGATTTTGAAACTAGATAAAAGTAGGTGGTAATTAAAACTACTTTGCCGTTTATTCATAGTACAGTAGATTTCTATCAGGTGTGGTCGTTCGCACCACGGTTGAAACAATGGTGAAACACGGTTGAAAAATGCTAAAACGGCAAGAAACTAATTTTGAGCAAAGTGTATAGGTTCAGATACAACGTTACCAATTATAAATTTAAATAATCGCTAAAAAAATAATAAATTATAATAGTAATAAAATAAATAATTGCTCATTGAACTATAAATTTAAATAATGATATTTATTGAAAAATGAAAAACAAATTAAAACATCACGGGGTAACCAGACAAAACAAATTAGGTTTGCTAGACATGTAGACATAGTGAGAAATTCGGAGGTGTCAGTTATCTTAAACTTGGGTATGGTATGGGGATTTACTATACAATAAATTGCATCTTCTCGAGATTATAGTTTAAACTCTTTTAATTTTAACTCACAAATCATTACCAAATCACCTTTTCGTTCATTTAAAACAGTACAAAATGGTATAGGTTATAGCTATAAGCACAATAGTATTATACCTATGAAAACTCCTTTTCCATCTAAAATCCTTTTACCAAGTAAACTGGGTAGATGAGTGGTTATAATGCTTGGCTAACAATTAAAAGCTTGCTGGTTCGATCCTGAGAAAAGTTGGTAGCTGAAGGTTCGAAACTGGACCCAGCTGCCCCCGATCATTGGGCTTTAAATAAATGATCCTGCCTAAAGAAAAAAGAAACATCTGATCATCTTAGCTTAGTCAGTAACAAAGCTGCATGGATCATCACATTTCATTACACACTCATCATTTACTCATTTGGGTTTAAACAAACACCCACCTCGGTGGCGTTCCCATCTCAATTGGTGGTAATAGTTGGTAATATAATGTAAACTTCTGCCATCCTATTTATTTTAGGATTGTCCCCTATATTTGCCATTCCACCACAGGCACACCTTATGAGCATGAGTAGTACAATGTACTGGTCACTGTGACAGAGTTCAAACCCTGGATGTAAAATATCATTTCCTGGTTGAGGTGCTGGGAAAGAAACTTAAAGGATCAGTAGCTGTTAAAGCCATTCCTTACTATTAAAACAAATTTCAGACAAAGTCTCTGTCATAATTTAGTTTTGTTTATTTAGTTGTGCTGATTATCAGCGTAAGTGTTTTAAGCTTCATGTTTCTGAAAGCAAGCAAAAAAAATAATAGCGGTACATTTGATAAGGTATCAATTATCATCATGTCAAATTAGGCTAACATGTTTTATAAAACTCTATTCAAAAAACTTCAAATATATGAACACGATCTTGAGTAAAAACTGACAAAATCTTTAAAACTAATTGGATCCATAGTTTTGTTGTATGAATGAAGATTGTGAACTGAAAAACTTCAGCGGTTTATAAATGAGAGCAAATGTGATAGGATAGGAGATATCTGCAGACCCGTGCCACTTAACTTAATAACACAATCAAAATCTTTAAAAAATGTTATCTTACCATGCCTTCGTTTTCAGATTTATCTATCTTGCGATATCAAAACAGTTTTTTTAAACTGTTTGATCTATTTATGATTTAGGCCACATTAAACCAAAATTACTAATTTAGGTAAACTTTGATGTAGTGTGTTACTAACAAGTGTTGTTATTCATTAGAAACTTTTGTATTACTAGATGGTAGCTTTTCACAAATGGATATTTGTACTCCAAAACTGGATGACAACAAAGATCCACAAGAATTGACAGTTCCACTTAAAAGTCCAACGACTTACAAGATCGACAGCCCAGAGGCAGAAAACGTTTTACCTCAATACTACAAAGTGATGATGAAGTGCCTTACACTGACAACGGGACATAAAATACAAGTTTTTAAGTTTAATAAGGAGTTTTATGATTGGTTGACACAAGCGGTGAGTTTTTTTTTTACCTATTAGGTACATGGCTAGAAAATTAGTATAAATATTCATTTGAATTATTACACTACACTATAAAGGCACAACACTTTCTTACTAGGTCGATCAAGCTAGAGAAATATACAACTATTAAAGTAATATGTGCGGTAGCTAAAAAATTAGCTACCTTTCTAAAAGATGGATATAAAAGCTAAGGTACTTTTCTGCATTGACGAGTAGAAAAAAGTCATGGCATCTTTAGACATGAAGGCATAAGCCAAGGCACTTTTTGCTGTCATCGAAATCAAACAAAAAAGGGTGCTATTCTCCGTACAAGGAGCTACAGTGATAAAGCTATGGTACAACAATTACAGTAATAAGTGAAATATCTAATGATGTGTTGCTTTTTCGACATGGGCAGATAAAAGTAACAATTACACTACACTTCTTTCAAGTCAGGTCAAAGCTGTGCCACTTTCATCTCTTAAAAGAACACTAAATTCAGGGATATCAAACATTATCAGATCGAAGCTGTAACATATGCTAAATTATCCTTCATCGTACATGTTAAGCTAGGTCTTTTTATCGACTATTGTAGGTACTGAAAAGTTAGATAATAACAAAAAGTTTACTTCAAATACAGGTTTTACCCCATTTGAAGGATGATAAGTGTTATCCGGCATTCGGAGGGGTTTTGAGAATTGTCGAGACCATGAGGCAAAAGGGTAAGTGAATATATTTTAATGAAGTTTTAAATCATAATTAATCAGAATATTGAGATCAACAAATGTTTCAGAGGTAAACTGTTTGTGCGCCAATGCTTATAAATATTAAATATGCTTTAGTGCCTACATTTCCTTACAGGTTACTATTTTTAAAACTATCACCAAATTACATGAAGGTTCATTGGGAGTTTATATATCAATGGATACCGTACTGATAAAATAATTTATAAATTGGAGGGAATATCTTCACTGTTTATTAAGACAAAATGTGTTTCTAATTAACACCAAAATTTACTTCCTTAATATAATCCGCTGAATATTTCTTCTCTCCTGCATATTTATATTTCAGCGATTTTACTTTTTCAGATTTTGTACCAAAGAATTCGACAGCAAACTTCATTTTCTACAGACAAAGAGATCTCGACAAACATATCCAAGAAACAAAAAAGAATCAGACCGACACGGGGAGAATTTTCCGGTTTCCCTACTTTCCACTTATTGTCGTAACCTGGGTTATTTTTATTCTGATCCTTTGTATTTTTCTAATGTGGAGATCAGGGCGGTGCTTTTGTGGGTGAGTCATGTATTTTTTTTACACTAGGTTACTTATTCATTTTTAAGTTTTACTTATATGATGGATATGAAGAAGTAAAAACTCATGTAAACCCAATATAAATTATCATGGATCAGCTAGAGACAATGTCCTCTGCTTGGTAAAGGGCTTTTGTAGAATAAATAGTTTGTTTCATTACTATTTACTTCTCTCTCTTTCCTTTTCTTCTTCCCTATTTCTTCTTTGCTGTGAACACAATAACTTAATTTGAGTAATTTTTGTCCGAATTTGATTAAATTTGGCATGAATTTGTAGAGCTGGATAAATGTGATTGAGTTCGCAAACCAGCAATACCGGGTGATAGAATTGGGTTTTATCCAGAGGTTTTTCAAATGTTTACACATAAAACATGGAAATGCCCAATTACCAAGTAGTACAAAGTTAAAATAAAAAACAATGTATACAGGGTGATTGATATAAGTGTGCCAGCCGTTTTATTCGAAAACTATAAGAGATATCAAAAAAAGTTAAATGGTAAGTGCCTTGGATTTTTTATTTAAACAATTGTAGTCAAGTCAAAAAAATTATTTTAGCCGCCATTTTTCCAATATGGCCGCCAACTTTGATTTTTCTTATGGAAAACCCTGTATTTTATGATGTATTCTGATAGAAAATGTAATTTTAAGACGATTTTATTCTTGTAATCTTTTTCATAAACCTAACCGTTTCAAAGATAATAATGGTTAAAGTTTTGAAATTTCTGCATGAGAAAGAGTTTCGATAAAGGCCTAAGCAAGCATGCCAGGTGTTTTATTTGAAAACCATTCAAAAATTCACAACTTAAATCATTATTATCTTTGAAACGGTTAGGTTTATGAAACAAATTACAAGAATAAAATCGTCTTAAAATTACATTTTCTACCAGAATATATCATGAAATACAGGGTGTTCCATAAGAAAAATCAAAGTTGGCGGCCATATTGGAAAAATGGCGGCTAAAATATTTTTTTTGACTTGACTATAATTTTTTAAATAAAAAATCCAAGGCACTTACCATTTAACTTTTTTTGATATCTCTTATGGTTTTTGAATAAAACGGCTGGCACACTTATATCAATCACCCTGTATTGAAGCATTGCTGTACAGTTCAACTCCAACTCTATCCACAATAGTACTTTCAAAATATTGAACTCGCGGATTGTGTGTGATTGTGGTATGAACATTACAACTTTAATTTTCTTGGGTCAAGTTACTCTCTGTAAACATTATATATTTTACTTAGGTGCTGTGGATGTGGGAAAGAGTATGACTCTGACAGCAGTTCTACAGGTAAGCCTTTAACATTAACTCGTACATCACAAGCTTTCAGTAGGAGAAATTATTATATCTGAAGGAAAAAGAATTAGTAAATTTGTGACAGTTTTTATTACAAATTTGTATTTTCTGCTAAAGTAGTTTTGTGAGATGAGTAACCAAACCAATAAAGGGTAGGAAAATAATTTTTTTTATTCTTAAAATCAAATAAGTCATAAGTGGACTAAAATAAAGATAACTTTTATAGTTGACCAAGAGGAAACATCTAAATTTATAAGGTTTTGTTTATGTTACCGAATTGATTATATTTCTTCTATAAAGTAGGTCAAGTATAAGGACTGATACAATGTCTTATGTTTTTCACATAAAAAAGTTGCAAAATTTTAGTTTTATTATTTACTTTTTGGTGATTTTGTTGGTTTCAGAGGTGTTTTATTATCCAATTGAAGAAACTCCCTCTATATCTCTTGACCTGGATGGAGTAAGTTCGTAAGTATTGAATTATACGCAGGTAACTCTGTACAAATTTAAATATAATTTTTAATAGTTCTTTTATAGTTGCGGTCATGGAAAAACAAAGTAATTTGGTGGGTGTTTTTTTTAGACATGGCCACTGATTATGACAGACAGTTTGGTTATGATGCGAATCGTTCCAAACTGTTACCTTAATTGGTATTTGCAGTCAAAATATGTTTTTTAGCATTTCAGATTAAAGGATCTGTGTTCTATAAAGCAATTGAATATTTCTGATTCCAGTAATCATACAAGTCTAGAAACAGAGCCAAGTTCGAAAGCTACCAGTGGAGGAGATCATCCTTATAGACCAGGATACGAGACTCAAGTTTATACAATGACTTACGAGCAGCAACAAATGGTACTTATGTTAACAACAAATTACAGTACAGTAACTTATAATTTAAGTAGATGAGGGGAGGGATAGAAAAATTTAATGTTTGGAGTACCGGTATTTTACTTTTTGAGGATGTTTTATAAATTTTAAAATTCAAGTTATAAAACTAACATTAAGATTAACATTATTTACATTATATGTGTCAATGAAACAGTAGAACGGTAGAGCATTGACAATGATGACTTTAGAATTTTGAGTAAAATACAAAATAAGCTTTTTTTCTTCTACTGATCCGTATTCCTCAAACATTTTAACAACTCTGTAAGTAGTTGATTTATTATGTACTGAAATCATACCTGAAAACTTAATTTCACCCTTTACTTGGCATAAATTCAATGCTTTACTTTTAATGTATTCTTCTACAATACATATTCGTTGAGCTAGTGAAAACACCATGACTTATTTACAGTAAATTCCCAACAACACTAAACATCATTGATAACTAATTAGCAATTCCTATCAGCAATGAAAACAGGGATACCAACATATGAGCATGTTTTTTCGTAAAAAGTGTCTCACAGTGCTTGTAATTTTGGGTTGAGTTAAAAAAAAAAACACCCCGTAACATAGACAAAAAGAATGAAATAAAATAAAGAAATTAAATAAATTAAAGAATTAAATTATTTTATTCTTTTTGTCTATGCCTGTATGCAGATCAGTATTCTAACAAAACATTTGTTTTTGCAGTTGACTGGTGTGCCACTGAAAAGACAATGTTCAAGTGAAAACTCTCTTTGTAGTAGTCGTGAACTAAAATCTCCTGGAAAACGCCACAAGATTTGGTCTGGGATTTATAAATAAAACGGATGAAAAGTATCAAATAGCTTTTTTCATGTTGACCACCAAGGCAAATAACTCTAGATCTTAGATAAGTATGTTTAATGTAAGGAGAAAAAAAAACAATAAATTATTACGTTATAGATCCTAGAAGAAGACTCACAAAGTTCCCTGAATAGTTCCTGCCAAAATGCATAATAACTATTGAGTCAGGTTTGTATCAAAATTCACATAAATGCATGCAAGCTTATTGAAGGTCTCATAGTATACCGCCTGTACTCGGGACTGATTTACTTTTTGTTTTGAAGTACCCAGAGGCAGAAAACACCCTCCGTTCCAATTCATAATACCTATACTTTACACAATGTATTTGATGTATGTGTCCGTTAGCATGATAACTTGAGCGTTTATTCTAAAGAGTTTGCAAACCTGCATGATCAAACTATGGGCATTGGGCACAGGGGGTTTTTGGGGATTTTATGGGTTAAACATTGGGTTTTCCTCCCACTTTTGACCCTAAAACATAAAATTTCTCTAAACCATTTTGTAGACCTTGAAAAGGATATAATTTAGTACATTCAAGTGTTGTTGTATGCCTAAAGGGAGTATGTTTTATCTATGCTAATGGTTAGGGAGAAAGATAAAAAAACTTAAATTACCGTACTTCCCGATTTTTGTATAGAAAATAAATAAATCGTTGTAGTTTATTGCTCGTTTATGGATACATTATATTAATCAAATTCGGCAATTCGTTTACTTTGTACTATACCTTATTAACAATATAATTATATAATTAAAATTACATCTCATTACCTTCTCTGTAGCAGCAAGCCTAATTACTAATCAAAATTAATGATATTTAAATAGTGAACCACGATCCGCATTTACAAAAATGTACTAAAAATGTCCACACGTAAACTCTGGAACGACCCCCCCCCCCCCCGCAAGCAAATTCCCACCAAAACCACCAGATCATTTTGCCGCTCCTTGTATGTACCTACAATTCAAACAGTTTGAAGAAAATACATCAATTGCCAGGTGAATCATTTTTATAAATAGAACTGAACTCACCATAGGTAAGTAAAATAAATTATATAATATAATAATGTACTTCAAAGTTTGGTACTTCCGCCGACTTCAACCTCGGGACATAGGTCCCTGAGGTCCCAGGTTCAAATCCCGCCAAATCACCAATGGATTGTATCCAAGATCCAAGTCATAATGTTGTATAAACATAGGTGTGATACTCACGTCAGAGGCTGACATCATTCAGACTAGTGTACCTGTTGCTCGAATTCGAGCAATTGCGAAGCATTACAGGAGACTCAAAGATTATGGAAATACTCACGATCTACACAACAGTTAGATATAATCAAAATCTTTTGTAAATATCTTATCTTTTTTCAAAAAGCTTATCTTGTTTTTTTAGTGTTTTCTACAAATTTTTCCCTCTCATAGCCGCATTAGGTTGTCTATGACAACGATTATAAATGAAAAAAAAAATGATTTCTTTTTCTTCTACTTGGCTGTGTTCTATGACTTTTTCTATGTTTCCATTGTTTGCAAATCGATTATTTCAATGATTGCTCAAGAAATGTAGAACAGTGTTAATTCAGTTTTATTTTTAGCCCATATCAAATTGACCAGGATTTCTCGCTCTTTTCCATTGTAATAATTACACTAACCCAAGTTTCGTCTACAGATGCAATATGCCAACGAATATCACCTACGTACAATCTCCAAGAAGTGGTAAAAAAGGCAGAAACCTTATACAATAGATATAAAGTTAACTCCAAAAGAAATACTTTTAAGAGTTACTGTGATATTTGGATTTTCCACTGATTTGGTAATAGAACATTATATTGCAAAACATGACACTATGCAAAAGAAAATACAATTTAAAATCAGAAAAACCCATTGCAAATACTGTATACTTCATTTTGACAAATTCAATAAATCACAATTTAAATATTAACAGCTGTTTCATTAAAAAGTAGTGTAGAATTATGCATATGGTCGTAACGTAAACAAATCTGAAGAGGCAACTTTAAAGGCTTCTGGGGCAGAGCCCCATGGGAATTTACCTCGTTCCTCTTTTGATGGCTCATCTACAGACCAAGACCTTTCTTTAGAGACCCCTACCAAGTTTCTACGCCCAGCCGTTCTCTCAAATTAGCTGTGACAAAAACCCTGTTTTCCTCCATAAGAATAACATGGGATGGGAATTTAAAGGCCACTGGGGCAGAGCCCCAAGGGAATTCTCCATGTTTCTCTTTTGATGGCTCATCTACAGACCAAGACCTTTCTTTAGACACCTCTACCGAGTTTCTACACCCAGCCGTTCTCTCAAAATAGCTATGACAAAGAAAAACAGTTTCAAATTAATATATAGATTGCGAACAGAAAATCACCTGATTATAACTGTCATATAAGTAGTGAGTAGGCCTACCGTTTAAACCGTGTACTGTTTACATGTATTTAAAAAAAAAATAGTAATATGGGATTTGCAAACTGTGTGACGTCAGCATACGACGGGAATATCACACCTATTTTTTCCTTCCACCATTATTTAAACCAAACTCGTGTTGCATTTTCATTTTTTATAGTATTACTTAATATTTATTCTATGACTTAACGTTCATCGCCTTTGTATAATATAGCACAGAAAGGACTAGATTAGAAGAGAAGAAGAATTTAAAAGCATTAAGCGAGAGTGCAGCTGCTCTGCTTATTTGCTTTTACTTTGCTTTTGCTTCACTCTTCACTCACTTCACTTTAGTAGAAACAGAATGTGAAACGTGAAAGTATAATATTAGGTGTTTTACAAATTACCTTCTCATAATAGCAGTTATATTTTAACTATACATATAGGATTAGGACACCAAGATACTTAATATTTATGGGTGAGTCCAGTTTTATGTTATGTGATTTAAATCCTTCCAAAATAGTTATAATACATTCTAATCATCACATCAGTTGCTTACTGTCATGTTGATTGCGGTGTGGCTGGAGACTAATGTTTAATGTTACGGGTAATCTTTGAAAGTATAAGATAATTTATGTCCATTATACAAGTGGTTTGGAATATTTTACGAGCAAAAACGTTTCGCAATCTTATTACACTGCACTGTTTCCTCATTCTTACCTTTAACTTATGTTGGTCAATCCTAACCTAAATATCAAGGTCTAACTTAGCCTAATTTGAAAGTAAGTTACCTGTGAGCACATCGTTGTCTATGGTTTTTTATTCCTAAAATCTTAATGTTTATTTGCCTAATATGAATCTAATGGGTTATGATATTCATTTAAGGGTAATCAACGGTGTTGCAGGCTAAGTTTAGGCTTAGTGTGTAACTTTTGATTGACCTAGGCCTAGTAGACTGGGGTACAGTTTCTTAACTGGGCTGGTACGCTAATATTTATTTATTTATTTATTTCATACGGAAACACCATTTAACAATAATACACATTGGCAGATTAACTTACACTGTTTTGCATATTGAAACAATTGCTCTTGTTTTGCATTTGATTGAAACTATCGATTCGATTAGTAAACCTTCATGCGATTTTTTCACCATCAGCAAGTTTGGTTGGTTAGGTTAGGTTATGATAGCTTTATTTTATAATAGATATATATAAAAATATCGATTATTAATCAGTATTTTCAATTCGATAACTTAGTTTCAATCAATATTAGCATAGCCCAGTTAAGAAACTGTACCCATAGACTGTCAACTTAAGAACATTCTTTGTTAGTCAAGGCTATGCCTACACAAGTTATTTTTCTAATCTCCACCCAGGGGCAAGCTTTTGTTTGAAATAAGAAAGGCTAAGTTAAGACATTGGGCGATTTTTGGTGATTTCTTGGCTACTCTATTTGAGTTTTCACTGTAGCTAAGTTAAGTTAGTTGCTTATTTAAAAGAAACTAGGGCCTACAACCTAGCCTTGGTTAGATTTACAGTGATAACTTACTTAAGGTCATTCAATTTCAGTTATGTTAAGTTTTTCCAATTCATTTCATGCTATAACATATGGGCTGGTGTCAATTTTTTCTCATTGCGAAAAAGTGGCTAAGAATCTTAAAGTTACAATGACTATTAAGTTAAAAGCTCAACTCGTAGTAAGCTAACTTACTCTGGCTCTCATTAACTTAGTTTAATACACAAGGTGCACACAAGGTTGGTTTTATCACATTTAAAGTTGCTTAAAGTCTAAACTAACATTTGTGTCAAATAGCCTATTTCTCATAAACTATTTTATCGTCTAGTAAGCCTTTAGACACTTCTTTCTTTACAGAAAATCATAATGGTCATCGTGTACCATTATTGAGAAGTGGGCCAGTTTTAAGTCAACAGGTGAGTTAAAATCTGTGGCTATAAAAATTGTTTTTCTGTGATTACTTATACATTTGCGATAACGGATAAGCTAGCATACTCATAGAAATATATGGGACCAAGCTTGGATTCAAAGTAGCCTTACTTACCTGACCTTTCTTAGGTACTTCAAATCAGAGTAAGTTATGATAGCTTAAAAAAAATAAAGGTTAATGCAAGGGGGTAGGCCTATACAAGTCAAATCAAATCAAAATAGGCTATATTGTGCTCAGAAAATCTGTTGGTATATATAGCGTCATAAGTCACCTCCGATTTAAACACAACTTACCAGTAACTTAGGCCTACTGTAAATGTGATATAAGTTCAGCTGAAACTTAACTGGACCCTGCCAGATAAATAGGCCTACACTAAAACAAAAAAGTATAGTTGTAGCCTACCTTTTGAAGAATACAGCCTAACTTACTTCTTTATTGTATTATTAGTAGGCATGCCTCCTACCCTATGAATGTAAATAAACAAATATTGAGTTTATTGCATATTAAATTGAGTATTTTTTAATCCCTTAACTGCTAAAATAGGCTACAGCCTTCAATGATTCTAAGGTTAAAGTGCGGGAGCAGGACTAAGCTTTTGAAGTTAAATCTATAAAATAACGTTTTTTACCCATTTTTACTTTTTAGGCCTATAGTTGTAATTGTTGTTGGTCAATTTAATTGAAATTAAATTTGGTGTGCCTCTGGGCTGATATGCTATGAAAACATTAATTTCTTTAAAACACTTGCTACTGTTGCGTAATAACAGGTTTTTGCCAGGAGCGGGAATGGCCATTGTGCTAAGAGAGGCAATGAAAGGTGTAGATTCTGTTCCATCCAATAAAAGTATCTAGCAGCAATTGCTTAGTACTGCGTGAGTGCATCGTTGTGGGCAGAAGAGGATAAGATAACTTAAAGGCCTATTTTACCTGTGGTTGCCAGTCGTTAAGTTACTCCAAAATTAAAATTTCTAAAATAGCCTGATTGTATATCATTTAGCATTCTAATAAACCTAACAAAAATTCATTTCTAAACCTAACATCGTACAAAGTTGGTTTGTTATCTGGTGTATTCTTTGGTAGGTAGGTGTACTCAAAAAATACTTAGGCCTACCCTATATGAACCTCAAACTGTGATTCCTTTCTTGAAAGACTTTTTCATTTAATATGGAATCCCAATAAGTCCGAGTTAATTAAGAGTTAGTGATAATAAACTATACTCAGTGCTGTGACTCTTAGCATTTCAGGTTTGACTGTAGTGTGATTTCAGGCAATGGCACCCTCAATAAATGACACCAACAATGAGACAGCTGACGTCCAAACCCTTCTGCGGCAATGGGAAGAAGAACACCATGCGGCTATGTACGACCCTGTACCCCTACTTACGAGGTATGTGGCCTGCTGATTTTTGACACCTATGGAAGTTTAAACTGTCTTGCTTACTCACATTTATTTTGTGTTGTTTTATTATATTTAACACGTTCAGTGCTGACTACATCAATTGATGTAGTCGCGCCACGAGCGCTCCTATCGGCCTACATCATTTGATGTAGTTGCGCAACCCCCGCTACATTAGTTCAGTTTGAGCTCAGCCGTTGCCGGGGAACGTTAAAATTGTTGCTAGTGTGCCGATTTTTAAATCAAAAGATTTAAAATCCGCGACAGGCAATGGACAAGTCAGTCAAACATGACGTAACGCGGAAGGATACGAAGACCGTTGGGAACCGCGTCGTCTGCAAAGCGTCTCGTCGTCCTCGTCTCGTCACTCGTGGCTCAGTACTCGCGTAGTCAACATGTGAAGTCGCGTTTTGTCGCTGGTGTAGGACGAATTTATTAATATCTTAATTCGTAGCTCGGAAATTAGCGTTCGGGCGGAAATTGTACGTGCATCAAACGATCGCAATTGTCAAAATTTCGCCGAATTGCATTTGGGGGTGTGTTTTATTAGTATTAAGTCGAGACAGTTGAGATGCCGGATTGATTGTTCGCGTTCGTGATGAAAATTCGTACATGCATCATATCGATAGCAAATGTCAGTTTCTAGCGAATCGCGGGTCGTCGTGACGGTATTTTCAATTGAATCATTAAACGCCAGCTCGGAAAAACAAGAATTAATAAGTCCTACACCAGAAAAAACCGTGTCGTGATATTCCGCTCGGTCAGACAAAAAGTCACCAAACCACGAGTCAGTTTTTAAGTGTTCTGTATGCGTGAAACTTCGTTGGGATGAAAGTGTATGTGTCGACATGTGTACGTAAGTAAATGTTTGTGTTATTTGTGTTTTAGTATTAAAATAGTCTTGCCAATCTGCCACATTTTCTCACATGTACCACTCGTTTTACAAGTTATGAATCATGTTTTGTTTGGTCTGAGATTTTCATGTTTCATTTGGTCTACTTAGAGCACATGGTCACGATTCAGGATAAAATGTTTTATTAAATTTGATCATGTCATACAAAGAATTTAAGTTATAATGGTGAACCTAGTCAAATGAAAATTATTTATTAAATTAAATTGAAATGGTCTATTATTTTTAAGAACAATGATTGTCTGTGATATTATTATTTTGTGTTCTATGCAAAGGTCAAATTATATCATCATCAGTATTATTATTTATAACGTTTTGTATCTCATATAAGGTAATAATTTTGAATAGAGTGTGACATTTTTAAATAGTGAGAGTTTGATTGTGTAACGTAAATGGGGGTAACAGAGTGCTCGGTCGAAGGCTAGGGTTGACAAAAGGTCATGAGGATAGACTCCCATTAAATTCATAAACGTTAAATACTTAATAAAAATTATCAATTAATCGACTCAGTAGTCGATTGGCCCCGTTGCATTGATCAGCAAGGAGTGATGTAGATCACAAACTACATAATAGTCCCTGTTTGATTAAATTGTAAACTGGCCAGTTTGATATATACGAACATCCTTGGGGAGTCTGGTGGCCTAAACTAAATAAATAAAATCGTCAAGGCTAGGTTTTCCCGAGACTCTGCAGTGTTAAAATGTGGCAAACCACCAAACAACTACAATCAATTATCTCACTCTCTCTTTCAAATATTAATAAATTGTGCATAAAGTTTATTACATTGTTTATATTCAATATTTGTATCACAGCTCGTAATTCTGATTCATTATACAGTATTTTTACAAATCACCATCTTTTCATTATCCTGTGTTTCAGCTGTTAGTATCATTAGTCTAAAACTGGTAAAGTAAAGAGGTAAATGGCTTAACTGAAAGAGGTATACAAAGTATTCACAATGAGTGTTGATGATCACATTTTGTAAATATATTTTGATAGTGCAATTTTTATAAGCTCAGTTCATAATATTTAATATTAAATTGGTGAATCCATGAGCAATCGGCTTAACCGAATCCAGTATATATAAACATCTTGAAGTCATACTTTTGATAAATATTTCCTGGACAAACAGTTTCACAAATATTTTCAATCAATATTTCAATATTATTGTTTGCAATTTTACAGTTTTACAGAGTATCAATTCATATCACAATCTTTCATCAGAACAGCACATTTTAATTCATGGAGTGTTCAAATAGACACATCTATTAGTTTTAAGAAGTGTTAGAATTAAGCTGAAGAAGGTGTGAAGGAGGACAACATATCAGACCTCTCACGGTCCATAAATCGGACTTCTGGGATATTTAATTACAGGGCCCACACTTAACATCTTTATTTCCACTGCGCAGCTCTGTGATTGTAATGTCCTCAGTAGTTCAATTAAAAGTGTAAATTAAATTCATTAAAACCCCACCAGGGGGCAACTTTTTGTTATACTCACACCTGTATGGAATAGCCAAATTGCATTACATAAAGGTGTGAGGTGATTTTGATTGATGGAATGATCAGTTAAGTTAAGAGTATATTTTGAATATAAGTGAAGAATCTCTTTTTTCTTTACAAAAAGAATATAGGAAATATTCTTTTTATTTTTCTTTACACTAGCCTGTAGCTTAGAATGTGAGTTTTATTTTGGTGTAGGCCCTAGGTTGGTATTAAAATTTCCCGTAAAACCCCGTCTGACAATGCTTTTGTCCCGGTTTCAGAGATTTTCTCTCTTCAAGCCATATTACAAGGCCACTGACTACTGATCCAGGCAGTGCTGCTACCTATGGGTGTTTTAGGGAACTATGTCCAATCTCGGGGTAGCGTAGTACAATCACCGCTGCTCTTTTTTTATTCGTTACATTCAAATATTTGAATGCCAATTGCGTTCGCTGTTACCTGTTGGAATGCTTGCTGCACTGAACGTGTTAAAAAAGATCCTAAATAATCAAGATTAGTGATTGAAATGTTATCAGATTAAATTTGTATCTGCAGCCTGCATAGTGCATACCTTGAAACCCCTGTTGGCTATTACAATGCCTTCAGTTTGTTCTGAGTTTGCATAACTTTTTGTGAACACAGAAATTTTCACATTTTAATTAACTTAGATGGCTGTGAATGCCGGTTAAGCATGGATTCCTAGCCCTACTATGTAGGTTATTTCTTCACTTTGTGTATGTTTCTCTATGTTGACTTATGGTTTTATGTTAGATTATTTATTTAAAAATCTATTTAGTTAAATTAAGAGTGAGGCTAGATCTTTTTAGCCCAACTTTCCTAAATTAAACAGAACATAACTAGGCTATGTTTTCAATCTTTCAATCTATCTAGTTATATCCAGGCCTATTAAATCCGTTTTTAGGAAATGATAGCAGATTGTTAATATTTAACCTAATACACTTCAATATTAACTTAAAACTTTTTTTTTAATTAATTAATTGCTACCCTTAGTCTTATTATTCACTAGTAAAAAAATTGAACGAGTGAGATATTACGATAGCCTAATTATATCACTGTGATATTGTACCAGTATTAAGGAAGAAAGACATACTTCAGCACTGAAATGAATGATAAAGCACTCTAACTTCTTATAAGAAAAGAATACTTAAAATGGAAATTCATTAATTTGCAGGCTTGCAGAACTGATAGAAGCTGAAACTGACAACTACAACAAAATGGATCCAGATCCGTTTGACGAGAGGCATCCAAATCGGGCAGATCCAAACTGTGCTCTTGGCCACATGCTTAAGGTTCTCTTCCGCAAAGACAGTTTCATGAATAAGGTAACACATTTTTTGTCATTCTAAATATAAAAAAATACTGTTATTTTTTAATAGCCAAAATGGTAAAGTAAATTCAAAGTAATTGAATTACAGGATTTTAAAAGTTAGGGCATGCTGACTAAAAAAACTTTTCTCCAAATTAGGAGTAGGTACGTACTGTAACATTGTTTTACTGTAGGCCTACATACAGGTAGACATACCTACTGGTATGGTAGAGTGCTTGGAGACTAATTCTTTGATACTTCAAAGAATTAGTCTCCAAGCACTCTTGTGAGGGATTTAGGCTCCTTTTATACTCTGCAGCGCGCCGTTGTGTTTGACGGCCGGAGCCGCATGTTCGTGTGGCGACCACGGCATCAGTGCTACCAACTTAGGAATTTCTATATTTCCTTCAATCGTAGTAGGTTTCATCATTTTAAATTCACAAAACTTGCAAACTGATGTTTAGAAAAGATAAACAAAAGCACCTGCCACACCTACAACAGAAAGTTAAATGGGGGAGGCAAAACAGTACCGTGTTGGGCTGAGCTTGTTTTTATCAGTTGGCAGCACCTGACAGCGCCGATGCGGCATGCCGCAGAGTATAAAAACTCCCATATAACGCCATGCACCTAGAGGCCCCATGTTTCTGGGGCTCGTAGGTCTCCGTTGTGCATCTAGCCAGCCGCAGCGACATGCCCCTGCCGCTCCAGAGTATAAAAGTATAAATTATTTGACGCTATAAATTGTATAAAAACTTGTACCGTGAATGAATAAAGAGAATTTGAATTGAATTAAAATGAAGCACCCATTTGACAGCAGGCATATTGTCCAAACTTTGTCGCTAAAACGTTTTTTTTTTATTTCTTAAAAAAAGGTTAACTGCTAAAAGAAAATTTAACAAAAATCCAACAATATTTGACTAGGCAAAAAATTAAATACTATACTGTAAAACTCGTATCGCCGTTAGGCTATTCTAACTTCATTCATTTCCCTTCTGTGGGGTCAGGACTTTCGCTGGAACTGTCTATGCAGGCCGAAGCTTTGTTAGTAAGGGTTGCAGTCAAATCATGCCAAACCCTGTATTATCGTTTTAAAAAGGCCACATAATTGTATCTTTAGTTCCTTTTAAACCATCCACCAAACATGTGCACTACCTAGGATAAAGATCACTTGTTAAATAGTCCACTTACCATACCTTACCTGGTATGAATTTCCAAAAGTTTCCATAAGCTAAATATGTGATTTACAAACTGTTGTTTTATCACAGCTGGTGAATGATTACCTCAGAGAGAATTACTACGCTAGGTCGGGGATAACCGGGCGAGACATCAACAAACTGAATGTTGTAGCTTGTCGCCTCATGATAGACATCCTGCCTGGACTAGAAACATCTGCTGTGTTTGAGAGTGTAAGTGATGTTTGTTAATTTATTAATACTGGTATTTCCATTCAACAATAACCACTAAGAACAACTTTGGGTGGTAAATCTTCTGTGTTCCCTGGTCATTTTTTTAATTTTAGAGAAATAACGAATATTATTAGAAGAACTAGGCCTATTAGTATTGCTGACGGTAAAAGGTAACATTACATTTTTATTTTAGATTAATTTCCAATCCAGGAGACTGATTAAGTATAACTTAACAAGCCTGCATTTTATAGCTTAATATTTTTTTGAAAAATTAACAGTGAGTAAAGTTGGTGACAATTTTGTTTTCTCAAAGGAATTTAAAATAAGTTTATAGTTTTGACAGCAACATAAACTCTTACACATGAATTGATGCTTACAGCCTACCAACGATGCCTTGGTTCAAAGACTGTTTTCCTGGGCGGAGAAATCATCAGAGCCTCTACAAACATACGCCACGGGGTTGCTGGCTGCTGCTATGGAGGTGCAAGACATTGCAGCAGCGTTCAGGTGAGTCAGTGTCATCACTCAAATATCAGCTCTTCGGTTTAGGCCTACAATACTGAAATCTTTGATAAATCAATGCAGTTGGAATTAGGGATGGACGGGATTGAATTTTTAGTTTGGGACAGGACAGGATGGGATTTTTATTTCCTTCCCGATTCTCGGGACGGGATTTTTTCCTGTGGATAAAAAGAAAGTCTTGAGTAGGCCTATTGCGGTTACCAAAAAAGACAAACGACATCAATTTTTACCGTTTGTGGCACTGATCTATAAAAACAAAAAAAAAAAAAATGGTTTGGTTACAACAATTTACAGGTACCTATAGAAACTTGTGACTCGCGGTCACGGTGCGATCGTCAAAATGACCGTGGTCACGGGGTGATCGTCGGTATGACTCGCGGTCAAGGCATGATCATCGGTCTGACTCCGCGGTCACGGGGCTGTGAGTTGTGACGTCATTTTCCTAAAGGCGACACGTGGGAAATTACGCCACCTATACAATAAACAAAGTCCCAGGAATCGCACGAGTCGGGTTGCGGGAATTTTCCCAGGATTCGGTAGTGATTAGCCTAAATTTGATAGCCCTGGTTATCAGAGCTTGAGAAGAACGTAGCGGGTTACCAAACACTAAAAAACACCACTCTAGCAGGGGCTTGTGGGGAAATTGGTAATTTTGACTTGACTCTGTGGGCGAATATCTAGGTGACGCTCTACTAGCTACTTAACGAGACAACTAGTAAACTAAGTAGCCACCCCGCTTACGGAGTTAAGGCGTTAACCTGAAACAGACAAGGTTAGTATAAGAGAGGCCTAGCCTAGCCTAATTCCCATAGAGTCCAAATTTATTAAACACAAAAAAAACACGAGTTGGCTTAAGTTGTCCAGGTGAGATACGAAACGGGAAAAACTGAAACTAAAAATAAAACTGCTCCTTGAGCCTAAAAAACCAAAACTAAAACTTATACTTTCTCACGTGTTCAACCTGAACCAACTTCGACAAAATTTGTCCAGCAGAAACCTGTCTGCTGGAACAAACTTCGGAACTAAAACTTTAGGAAAATTTTTTTAAGAATTTAACAAAAAAGTCTTAATACAGATTATGAAACGTTAATTGAAAGGATATGTCACCAACTGTTATACTTAATTAAATGAGTTGGTTAAAACGTATGGCCAGTTCTGGGAGTCAGACCTAGCCTTCAAGTTTCAGTGAAGTTTTGTTCACGAAGACTGGCCGAGTAATATACAAAAATCTGTAAGTTGATTACGAAACTTACCCAATGACGAAATTATAACAAACTAGGTTCCTGCGCGTTCGCTACAAAACCTATACATTCAAACTTAAGGTTTCAGAGCTTGCGATACGAATTGGCACTCTTGCACGAATTTTCGAGAACGACCAAAACGAACGAACTTACAAAAAGCCGGGAATCAGAATGACAATATTTCTCTCTTCTCCCTTCACCTTCCTCACAATTTGGGACGAAGGTTAACTCGCTCTCCGATTGGCCAGCAGGATCGAA
The DNA here is from genome assembly GCF_028750875.1 of Macrosteles quadrilineatus. NCBI lineage: Eukaryota > Metazoa > Arthropoda > Insecta > Hemiptera > Cicadellidae > Macrosteles > Macrosteles quadrilineatus. The sequence continues at coordinate 4,954,244 of NW_026542604.1, read as the reverse complement.
GTCAGCTGAGCCCCGTGCCGGCAAAGGCAGGCGCATGACAGCTTCAAAAAGCTGTATAGCCGCATACCACTCAAAAGGTGGCTCCGACGCCTTATTTTCTCCCGTAGCCTGCCCCAAACATAGTCGAACAACCAGACAACTAACAACCGCGGTCACGGCACGGTATGACTCGCGGTCTCGGCGGGATCGTCGGTATGACTCCGTGGTCTCGGCACGATCGTCGGTATGACTCCGCGGTCACGGCGCGATCATTGGTATGACTACGCGGTCACATTGCGGTATGACTCGTGGTCTCGGCGGGATCGTCGGTATGACTCCGCGGTCACGGCGCGATCGTCAAAATGACTTCGCCTCCTGCGTTCGCGGAACATCTCGCGATAGCGGCGTTATCGTCACTCTCGATGCGGCAAAATTGCCGACGATTGGACCAAATCCCGTCCCGAAAAATTCCTGAATCAAATGTAATCCCGTCTCGAATATTGGGAATATTTTTTTCCTGAAAATTTCCCGAATTTTCGGGACCTGTCCATGACTAGTTGGAATCCAATAGCCTGTCTGTAAGTAGCCTATAATTAATTAGAAAATCAATTCAACGATTTAATTGGATTCAAAATAACTCCACTTTACAAATTCACCACTTTGCAAATTAATGATAGAAGCAGACTCATCTGCAGCTGCTCGGGTTAACCACGTTTGCCCGGGCAAAAGTAGGTTTTCGGGTCATCCGCCTGAATTTTAAAACTGGCTGGATTAACTGATCTCTTCTAGGAATCTAGAGACTTCCATTCCCATCATTGCAGTAATAAAATATAATTATATCCATGCAAGTCTAATTTTTTTATGAAACTGTTTTTTTAAAATAAATTTGTTCTACAACACATTAATATTTTGTTTATTAATAATAGTCAATATGGTTAAAATTCAACATTGGAGGAATTTTCTAAAAAGCTAACTTATTCCTATTTACAAGAGTAAAAATATGCAGTACCTACCATAGTAGGTAAGTTACTGCACATATACCATTATATAATATTATATAATCTTATAATATATAAGAATATTATAACAAGTAGGTATATGTTACATATATATGTTACAGATAGTCTTTTTACGGTGCAGTTAATCAGTACAGCAGTTACTTTGCATAATTAATTTATTTATTGTACTCAAAGAGTATATTTGGTAAGAAAAAATTACCAAACAAAGCACACATAAAAACTATGCAGGTTTGATTCCAATGTTGAAACAATCGCACGTTTTGAAAGTTTGAAATGTTAATAAAAGCTAATGAAATAAATTCAATGTTTTTAGGGAACAAAATGGTCGACTTGTCCCATTAATGTTGGAACGATTGCATGCTTTGCAAAGCGATTTCGGCAAAGATAAGAAGCACAACTCTAGTAGACCATTCGCTCATCTAAATAACTTGGAAAATGGGCTTGTGAACCACAACGAAAGTACACCAAAGAAAAGAAATTCTTCTGTAGGTAAGTATTCTGTACAATTTATTATAGTGTTATGCTTTTTAGCTACATAGTCAATTAGTCATGTACAATATATTTTATAGTATTTTGCTACTAAATAACTTATTGTTTCTCAAATAATCCTAAGAGGTATGAATAAAATCTTGTATGGAATTTTTGAAATCAAATATTCTCATACAGATTCAACTTACTGCCTTGAAAAGCATTAAGGTTTTTTAGCTCAAGCAAGTGAAGAGTATGGGTGCATGATTGCATCTCTTATTAAAGCAATCTTAACTTATTTTTGAGTTGTTACTCAAGGTTTATTGGATTTAAGATTTGGTTTTGTCTCTCATTCACCGGTACTGATAATGATACTCAGAAAATGGTCCCTAAACAAAACACAGATAGTTCATCCTTATTAAGATTTTTTAAAGGATTGATTAATAAATTGATTGCTGATTTATCATTGAGCAATTAATAATCTATTGATACTGACGTTTTATCTATGATGTAAATGTTAAATAGGTATCAAACAAATTTGTATTATCATTAAGTCAATAATCTTGAATATATTTTTTATACATTACACCTTGGAAAATAGTAAGAAAATATTTGCTAAATCGGGAAGATTTTCTTCATATAGTTACTTCTGTAAAATATGGATTAATTTGAATAACACTTCGATAGTACTGATGTAGGGACAGAAAAGGTTAAAAGTAGCCTAGTAAATAATTTATTTAAAAATAAAAAAGTGTGGTTTTGGTACAGCAAATTTATCTCCTCCACCACCAGACGAAATATCAAAAAGCTGTCAAGAAACTCCGTCAAAAATGAATGGGCCCAAGAAACCTTCAGAATCAGGTGAGTACAGGATTGAGTTTGACTTTTAAACCTAAAGTTTGCCATTATCTTAAAGCCTATAATTTTTATGTACAGTCCATAATGTATAGTAGTTAATTTAAAGTGACTTTAATGCCCACCAACATACAGAATAACTCTTCTTGTAATCAATATCATTTAGAGGGGGGGCGAGCTGGTCTAGTGGTAGAACGTGGGTCCTTGAGGTCCTGGGTTCAAATCGTGCCAAATCACCAATGTATTTTATCTAAGTGATAATTCCTCAACCCCTAGGTCTAGCCCACAGTAATGTGAAAAACGATCCTGGGTTCATGCCTAGTGTCCTAGGACAACAAAAATCATTTAGTGGGTTAACAATTATTTCTGTGTTGTACAGTTATTATGGTACAATTTTATTTAGATGCAGTTTAACCTTATTTTTACACACTCATTAGCCATGATGCTTTGTATAGTTGCTGATAAACTAGCAGTATTAGCTTTATTATTAAAAATTTGGTGTATTGTGCATTTCTCACAGTGTCATCAATACTAATCTGCGATTGCGGCAATATCATGTAAAGATTTTGAACATCTGAAATCGTTAGGGCACCATCTTTGTTTCTTGTGACGGCGGCAAATTTTGTACATCTGCCGGAATTTTGAGGACTCATTGTTATTGGTTGTGCTCCTCGAATGTAGCAAAATCATTGCACAACTGATAAACTAAACTGACTTTTTCCATTATTTCTAGTTTTTTTTTTCTAATAATCAAACTGACTTAAAACCGACCCATCTCTAAATATTTTTGTATAATAAAGTACAAAATCAGTAAATGTTGTGTTATCAGAGGTCCGCCGCAAGAGTGTGGAAGCTGTGTGGGAACCGCCGAGTCCACTGCGGCCTGGCCTCATGTCTCCTCCGCACACGAAGCCATCGCCCTTCCACATCTCTGACTGTAGCAACTCCTCGTGGGCCGAGCTGGAACCGTTCGTCATCGGCAACGTACAGATGTACCCTCCCACACTGGCTACCCGGCAATACTTCATCCTCAAGTACCTCACGCCCATGGGCGAGTACCAGGAGGTAAGATGAATACGTAATTTACTAATAAGCAACTATGGCGTTTAACATTATCAGACAGACATGAAGATGAGAATTGGAAAATATTTAAGTTTTAATCAAACTTAAATTATTTAGACTCATTGCTACTAAATGATTTGATTCTTGCTTAAAAATTGCTTAATCTTAATATCTGACTCTGTACCCTTTCTTTAAATCATACTGAAATAGGAAATTTAAAATTATACCTGACCATTTCAGCCTACAACTACAATTAATGAGTACAATTTTCTTGTATGTTTTCAGGCGCACAGTCATGACATAAAAGAACAATTAAGTTAATTGATTTTTTGATGCCTTTTACTAAATACTCATTGAGTTGAGCAAATTACCATACTGTATGTTAGTTTTGTTTATTATATATGTGCTATTCATTTAATCATTCACTATAATGTGGGGGTGATATTAAAAGAAAATAATTTCTCCACAAAAATTTACAAATATTGGTTTTGCTGTGTGTTTTAAACTTTCCACGTTTGTTTTACAGTTTCTTAGTCACGTTTTTGAAAAGAACGCCTTGGATCTAATTTTACAAATAATGAATCTTCGGGATTCGCGAAACTCAAGACTATCTTTTGAAGCACTCAAGTACTTAGCTGCCCTTCTGTGTCACAAGAAATTCTCAATAGAATTTATCAACATGCAAGGACTTCAGGTACGTAGTATGTCTTGCAAGAGGCGTTAAAGTATAATCGAAAAGTCAGTTACCCAGATGATGTTATAATTTCAATTATAATAATACATACATGGGTAAAACTATATAGTTTTTTCATTAAAACTCATTTACACATTTTATTTGATATAATTCTTGTCCTCTCAAATGTTCTTTTGACAGAGCCAATAAAGGCAACAAGTGTTATGAATAGGGGTGTGCGATGCATCGAAAATGCATCGAAATTTCGATTCGATTCGATTCGATGCATCGAATCGCGATTCGATTCAGTGGTGGTCAAAAAACGATTCGATTCACGAGGGAGTCAGTATCCATATACGAAAAACGCCTGCAGAAAGTCAATGCAATACCCGCAATACAGGAGCGCGTTGCTGTTGCGTTTCCTTTACGAAGGCGTTCTTATTTAATACATTCTTTGCATTAAATATAGCTTTAATTGTTTTATATTTTTTTGTTTTGACATTGCAAATGATTAGAGGTTTGTTTTTTGTCTTGATGTAAGCAGTGTGTGAAATATTTTACTACTGTGAACCTAGCCAAAACAAGGTAGGTTACTCCAAAATCATTTTAAAAATAAGTCTGAAAAATTGTTACTTAATACTTAACTAGTAAGATTAATGTTATAGACTGATTCATTTGGTATTTTTGTTAGGTGTCTGCCGGTCCCCGTCCCCAAATTTTTGTTGGGGCAAAAGAAAAAAAAAGAATAATTTATTTCCAAAGAAACACTCTTATATTATTATATCTATTATTACAGAGGAATTAAAATGTTCAAATGAGAATTAAAAATTAAGTTGGCTCACGACCTTTAAGAATAAAGACACAACAGAGCAATTGCCGCACTGCCACTAGCCAGAGCCAGGTCTAGTCGTCTACTGATAAGAGTAACAAGACAAAAGCCGTGACGCAACACTAACAGTGCAAAGAAAACAAAGTCAAAAGAATAGAAAGACTATTTATCCAGACATACTAGTATAATCATTTATTGTTTATTCAATACCTAATTAAAAATATATTTTATTATTTTACATAATAAATTATAAACAAAAGAAATATCTGATATAGTGAACAGATCTGTATCTTGGTTAGATGGGGTTAAAAAAATATATTTCTAAGATCCAATACAATATTTACAAGTCACAAATTACATTGAATTAATTTCTTTGAAAATAATCTCTAACAGTTTTGTGTTTTTGAATAAAGATATATATTTTTTTGTCTCTACTCCCTTGTTTCATCACTTGCATTTTGTCAGCAATTGAAGCAACTGGGTAGCAACCGGGTGGTGTAAGAGGGGAGGGGGAGGGTCTATGACCTTGAATTCACACATCGTTGCCCGGGCCTGGCTGGTGAGACTGATTCATTGTTTTTGTTGACATACTACTACCCTTCCTTAAGAGAAAAAGGCCCTGCTGTTCCAAAAACATTGAGGGTAGTTTAAAAACATTGACCTGTGTTGCCAAGGGCACTAGGCTAGAAGATAGCATTTAACTTTCTTGTCTCTTGATTTAATATTATTTTAATCTTCTATATATTATTTAAGAGTTACTTTTCGGGTACCTAATTAGTTGTGATATTGTTTGGCTTTATTTTATGGATTTTTAATTCTTTTCATTCATTAGCTATCAAAATCAGTTGTTTTAGGATTTTAATCTCTTGCAGTAGGTCTATACTACTGTATGACATGATATGCATTTTTTAGTCCTTATTAATTATACCATAAACAATGTTTGTATGTTATTTACTGTTTTTGAGTTTTATAGGAAATTAGTTTACACAATATCTTTTCTTCAATGAGTTCTCCACTTGACATGTTGCTTCTAGCCTATTACTATTTTAGGCCCTATAAAAATAATGCCTAGGTAAAGCTGTAGGCCTACTGATGCCAATAATAATTCTTTATTTATGATGATGTAACAAATAATGTAAGTGTGAGGTTATTATACTAAGGAGGTTAGGAGGCAGGGAATGAATGATACATATTGCATGGTGGAAACATATTATTTTTATTTTCTTCTTGCTTGCAGTCTTGAAGCCGGTCCACAGGCCCTAAACTTGTGATATGTAAATTTATTTCTTAATGGTCTTTTTATATTAAGTTCCATTCAAATTTGTTGTAATTTAGCTACCGGCACCTATTTATTTATTTTTAACAGTTATTAAAATGAGAATGAATGTCTTGATAAAAAAAATATTTTCTTCTTTCTTGCAGTTGAGCCAATTCAAGTAAAAATTATGAAATAGGCAAGTAAAGCAGCTCACTGGTATTTCCAGCAGTTATTCTAATACATATGATTGAAAATAAATATTTTTTCACCTAAAATTCATATGTTAAGTATGAAATAGGCCTAATACCACATCAACAAAAATTTGTATTACACAAATGTGATACATTTTAATTATTGTTAATCCACTCAATTGACAATTATGAATAGAAAAATACCGTATTGCTTCGAATCGAGTTGCATCGAATCGAATCGAAAATCTTTTGAATCGAATCGTTGCTTCGAATCGAAAATTTTTTGCTGCTTCGCACACCCCTAGTTATGAAGAAACAAATAATTAATGAGTGTGTGCTATATAATAGTAAAATGTAGCTGCTCAAAGTTTTCCTCGATTTTCATGGACAAAATATTAAATTCTCACAGCTTCTGCGTTCACAACCTGCGACCCACCAATCCCCGTCCCAACACTATATCTTGCCTCTCTAATCTGCTCCCGATCGCACCCACTCACACCTCCTGTTCAAACTGACAGATATGGGCAATTTTAGGTAGTGGGAAGATTTGAGTTCCCTCAAGGCAATATTAACGTTTGTTTCACAAACACGGTATTTACAGAGACTACTAGAGGTGCCTAGACCAAGCATTGCAGCAACTGGAGTCTCTATTTGTCTTTACTACCTCGCCTATTGTGAAGACGCCATGGAGCGTGTGTGTCTACTACCTCATCATATACTGGCAGATTTAGTTAGGTGAGTGGTAAATTAAATATATTTAACCAGACCGATTTTACTCCTGAAGGAAGCATAAATTTCATTATAACTATGTTGGTTGGATCTTGAAATCTGGCCATTATAGTGCTACCAAATATTGTCAATTGAATAAAGATGTTAGGAATCAAATATTTACAGGATTTTACATCGTTGTATACGTATACTTAAAGATGTTCATGACATTTTATAAGGCATAGTTGTGCCATGTTCAGAGGTATAATTTGTTGTTTTTCCCTTGAATAATGGCAAGGTAGAATGAATAATTTGTAGCATAAACTGTCCCTTGCTGTTAGCTTATGTTCTCAAGGACACCAGGTTCTGGGAATCATTGCCCGTTTAAAAAAAAATATTTAATCACTAGCTTAAAGTAGGGGTGTGCGAGTATTCGAACATCGAGCTTTTTCGAGCCGAATAGGACGCTATTCGGCTCGGCTCGTGATTTTCAAAAAGTTCGAAATGTTCGAGCCGAATACTTATTGAACTACTGTAGCAAATAAAAATTAAATTAATAAATAAGGAACTAACTTTCATTTAAATTTACTCTCCTCCGTTTCATAATTGTGTCTTGATAAGCACGAACCTCAGCTCAGTCAAGACGCAATGATTATCGATCCTAATTTTGAGGAAACTACCACCTATTGCGTTGTCTTTCTAACACAACTATTCGTATCGTAATATGCAACGCAGTGCGAGTGCGTGATTGGCTAAGTCGCTATGACGACACACGGTTGCCGTGGCAACCTACAGTGTGCACTGAGCACTGCGCCTTGTGTGGGAGGGGAGATTATACCAACAAACTATTTCAGGAATTCTATTTTGGGACGGATGAAAGATAAGGAAGAAACAAAAAGTGGTCACGTGTGCAAATGTAGTGGGCGAGACAATAAGGCTGTAATCGTCGTGTCGTTGTTCCTTGTTTGTTTACTTTTTCAGATTCCTTATCAAACTCCTTATCATCAAACTTCCTTATCTGCTATCTCTCTTTTTCTCTCTCTCTCTAACAATGTACTGATTAAACAGATTGTGTTTGACGACTTTTCTACTTATAAGTTTCCCTGCGGTTATTTTAGTTCAATCAATCCCATAACCTTTCTAATGTTTATCAAAATAATTAATTAATATGTTTTGTATTTTATTTCCTTTAAACCAACCCCTATTTACCATCTGTATTTTATAGAATAAAATGTTTGTTTAGGCCTATAAAGTTTGACTGGCCACACAATTTTGTACCTATTTTATTTTTTATAAAGTAACAGTTACTTTGAGGATTATATATATATATATATCAATAAGTGGCGCGTGCTGTAATGAATGCTTTTTATTATCAAAATAAGTAATGAGTTATTAATTTTTGATAGTACATGGGTCATTGAATACCATAATGTGATGTAGTTTCCTATTTGTATCTTGCAAATAAATAATAATTGATAGTTAATTCTGGAAATGAAAAATAGTGATCGCATTCATAAACCTGTTGTCAAAACAGCAACGAGGGTGTAAGGGTTTATTGTTTCAGACGCAAGGGTGTTTCAAGGACAAAGTGTTGGGCCACCCGGATTGGGGGGGAGGGGGGCGGTGAGACTGTGTGAAGGGGAGGAAACTGGTTTTGGCTATTTATTGATTAGTTCGCCGACCCTTCTAGATAACAAAATTGAGTGACAGTGTTAAATCATCGTGTTCTGCATTTCATTTCTTGTTTACTTTGTGTGTTATTCTATTAATTCTAGTGCTTTTAGTCCAGGCAACGAATGCTAAAAAAAGGGTATAGAGGGAAATGTTTGGAACACAATTTCTGACTTCGTAACTTTGTTTAGTATAGTTAGGAGGTTAACATACCAAAAGTCCCCGCCTCTAGCCCTTGTGCTGTGGGGGAGGGGGGGGCTTGAAGGTACCATTTTTCGGTTTTTTGCTGATATCTCGGAAAACATGCGTCCAAGCGAAATTATGCTAATATACAAAATGAAAGCTTATTAAATTTCCAGCAAGTTTGTAATTTACTATTTTTCGATACCTTGTATGGTTTTCGCGTTATTTGCTATCAAAAGTTTGTAAATTTGGAAAAATACATTTTTTCCTCATGTTTTTTGTTCTTTTTGACAAGTTGCCTCTTAAACTATACACCCAAAAAATAAATGCTGGGCATAGGGTTGTAGAAAATTAAATTCCCTTCAATAATATATATGACTTTACTAGTTTACCTCCTTCCGTTCAGATTTTAAAGCAAATTAACCGTCAGTATAAAAAAAAATTAAATTTAATTAAAATTTAAGAAAATTAAAATCTAGTTAGTCCAGTCAAAGAATGAGGTGTAGAGTGCGTGAGCAGGTAACTAAGCGATTCCTTCAGAAACTTGTTCAGGGGGCTTAGAATGTTAACATACCAAAAGTCCTGACTCCTAGGTGGTGAGCCAGGGGGTGGAGAGGGGAAAAAGGGGGGGGGAGAAAGGTACGCATTTTGGGTTTTTTGATTATATCTTGAAAACTATCAACTTTTTGTATACTATAGTAAATTATAAAATTGAAGAAGATTAAATTTTCTACAAGAAAAGTATATAATGTGTTTATTTTGGTTCAACAGATTACGAGTTATAACTTATTTAATTGATATCTTATTAAAATCTTCTTCCATAAGAAATACATGTAAATTAGTATGCAAAATGGGGCGAATCCTATCCGCCCAAAGGAAATATAAATGATATTCTGGAAATCTTGAAAAAATTTCCAGTAATTTGACACTTTAATCATTAAAATTGATCCAAAATTAAGGCGAGGGCGAGGTAACAAAATTTCGAGTTTTGGTGTTTTTTTATTGTAAATATAAAAAAAACCTTAAATCATCGCATTTTTAAACGCTCACCCTCGCTTTAATTTTTGACAAAATTTCATGATTAAAGTGTCAAATTACTGGAAATTTTGTCAATATTTCCAGAATATCAGTTATATTTCCTTTGGGCGGATAGGATTCGCCCCATTTCGCATACTAATTTACATGTATTTCTTATGGAAGGAGTATTTTAATAAGATATCAATTAAATAAGTTATAACTCGTAATCTGTTGAACCAAAATAAACACATTATATAATTTTCTTGTAGAAAATTTAATCTTCTTCAATTTTATAATTTACTATAGTATACAAAAAGTTGATAGTTTTCGAGATATAATCAAAAAACCCAAAATGCGTACCTTTTTCCCCCCCTTTTTCCCCCCTCCACCCCCTGGCTCACCACCTAGGAGTCAGGACTTTTGGTATGTTAACACCCTAAGCCCCCTGAACAAGTTTCTGAAGGAATCGCTTAGTTACCTGCTCACGCACTCTACACCTACTTTTGGATCATTCATTGACTGGACTAAGTGTTGAGCAAGGAATTTGAAGTCTTGCAACAGCTGTTGACTACTTAATATTTCAATTTATCACCTTACACAGTCAACTAATTGGTTGGAACATTCACTATCAAGTAGCTAAGGTGAGTGATGGGCGTCTAAAAATAGCACAGATACCCTATAGAAAATATATACTTGTGGGCTGCCTAACCAGCTTCCTCACACTTGATGATCTAGCTAGACTATTGTAATGGGAAAATATGGTGTTATAACCATGTTTATGCATATAAGAGTGTCTATATTACACTGGAAACCAATCACAACCATAAAATTGAAACCAAGACAATTGACATATTTAAGTAGGAATTAACATAAAACATTACATTAGTGAGTAGTCTTAGTAGTCAATTCAGCCTTGCTATCTTAGTTTGGATAGGACTACCATCCTCATAATCGTTGTTATCCTTTTATTCTCTAAGAAAGAAGGTAAGGAACATCTTTTTCTCGCACCATAAACTATCTTAACAAGGATTAGATGATATTTTAAACGCGATTCTACTGGATGTGACAAAAAATCTTCAGCATTTGAGAAAAGCAAGGTTGCTTATGCGAAGTTGTATCTGAATTCCCCAGTGGCCCAAAATGCATCATCGGTCTTTCACGCCCCCTCTCCAACACCACCCAAATACAAAAGGTAGGGAAAATGTACATCTTGATTTGATATGGGCTCCAGCGAGAGAGGTATCCCTCAACTTCAATCTATACAGGTACAAGTCAATTTTTAAATCGATGGTCTCCATAAAGCCTAATATCTCTTGTCTTCCTCCGACTGATGGTGCTTTAAAACATCGTTTCCTATCATGTACATTCCAAATGTTCAGCTGTGGCTGGGAAATAACGTGCCTTCTCTTACGTAAGAGTGAAAAAGAATAATAACAACTCTGTAGTAGCAGAGCACACTTAGCATGAAACTGCACTGAAGGATATTCTCAAAATTTTTTTCTGCCTATGCACGTAAAACTGTACTCCTGCAAAATCAGGTAGCAAAAAAGCAAGCCTAAATAAGTATGCAAAAAAAGCCAAAATGTTGTTCCTGCAAAAGATAACTAAGAATATGAAAAAACAGTATAAAAAACAGTATGAAAAACAGTACTTATTTCCAAAATAAGTCCGAAAAAAGGATAAAAATGATGAGGATGGTAGTCCTTATTAAACTAAGATAGCAAGGGATAGAATAGTAGGCTACTTACTGATGTAATGTTTTATATTAATTCACTTAAATATGTCATTTATCTTTGTTTAAATTTAATGGTTGTGATTGTTTCCAGTGTCATATAGACACTCTTATATGCATAAACATGGTTATAACACCATATTTTCCCATTACAATAGTCTAGCTAGATCATCAAGTGTGAGGAAGCTGGTTAGGCAGCCCACAAGTATATATTTTCTATAGGGTATCTGTGCTATTTTTAGACGCCCATCACTCACCTTAGCTACTTGATAGTGAATGTTCCAACCAATTAGTTGACTGTGTAAGGTGATAAATTGAAATATTAAGTAGTCAACAGCTGTTGCAAGACTTCAAATTCCTTGCTCAACACTAGATTTTAATTTTCTTAAATTTTAATTAAATTTAATTTTTTTTATACTGACGGTTAATTTGTTTTAAAATCTGAACGGAAGGAGGTAAACTAGTAAAGTCATATATATTATTGAAGGGAATTTAATTTTCTACAACCCTATGCCCAGCATTTATTTTTTGGGTGCATAGTTTAAGAGGCAACTTGTCAAAAAGAACAAAAAACATGAGGAAAAAATGTATTTTTCCAAATTTACAAACTTTTGATAGCAAATAACGCGAAAACCATACAAGGTATCGAAAAATAGTAAATTACAAACTTGCTGGAAATTTAATAAGCTTTCATTTTGTATATTAGCATAATTTCGCTTGGACGCATGTTTTCCGAGATATCAGCAAAAAACCGAAAAATGGTACCTTCAAGCCCCCCCCTCCCCCACAGCACAAGGGCTAGAGGCAGGGACTTTTGGTATGTTAACCTCCTAACTATACTAAACAAAGTTATGAAGTCAGAAATTGTGTTCCAAACATTTCCCTCTATATCGTTTCGTTGCCTGGACTATTTGGTTATTAATTCTAGTGCTTTGGTCTATTTCCTCTATATGTCAATTATATATTTTTTAATATATAAGTAAAACTTGTCTCTCCACCTTTTTGGATCCAAACCAACCATGTTCTTTTTTGATTAATAGGATTCATAAAACAAAAATATTTTGTGCATGGAAAACAACAAGAATAATCACGTGTTTTTAAATTTATTTTGTATTTATTTATACAAAATAGAATTAAATATTCATAGTAGCCTAGTTACAATATACATATGTAATCGACTTGCTAGTTGTTTTGTCGTCATTCAAGGTCGCGTTGCTGTTCTGTTTTGAAAGACAATCTGATTGTCTTTGTCTCAGTCTGCACTGCATATCTCTTCAGGCCTTTAATCGATATCCTTTTATTTCTTGCATCTTCATTTAGTTCAGTTCAGTTCTTATCGTGATTATCTACTATTTTATGTCTTGACAATTCTCAATGTTTTTAAACATATTAAAATAACATTGTGTTTGTTTAAAAATTGACTGAACATTATTATTATTATGCACTTTTTTAAGAAAAAAAGTTTAATAATTAAGATAAGGTTACGCTAGGAAAAGCTCGGCTCGAAAAAGCTCGAGCTCGAACATTTTTTAAAAAGCTCGGCTCGGCTCGGCTCGAGGTTCAAAATCACTATTCGCACACCCCTAGCTTAAAGCTATCAATTTGTTTTCAAATTAGTATGTAATTGAGTTGCAATCCTCCATTTCATGGTTTTTTTTTCAATTTCAATAATTAAATGAAGTTTGAAGTTTATTCACTATTTATTTTCCAGTTATTCTCTGTGGTTGTTGGAGTGTTCACATGACTCGGGCCGGTGCCACGCCACGATGTTCTTCGGGTTGTCATTCCAGTTTAGAGTGATTCTAGAAGAGTTTGATAGACAAGATGGCTTGCGAAAGCTCTACAATGTTGTAAGTATGAGTGTTCTAGTTCAAAGTTACAGGTACAAGTTGACTGTCAGGCAAATATAGACTTTCCTCATAATGTAAAGTCACCAAAGTGTTTTTACTAAGATAAGTATATAGGTTATATTTTATCCTGCATCGTATAATGCGCTACAGTGTAAATTCAATTTTGTTTCTTTGTTTCTGTACTTTGATAGTTGATGTAACATTTAAGATGCTATTGTTTAAAATAAGCTGTAATTTATTTTAGCTTGGTTGTAAATTAGGTTTATTTAACAAAAATCCGTAGTTTATATCATTACACTCTGTCAGTGGCTCAATAAAACTACGTCAATTCTTTTTCTAAAACTAGCCAGTGACGTTATTGAAAGAATTCAATGTATAGTTCTATCAATAGTCGAAGGAAGTCGTACAACTGAAAAAAACTGTTATTTAATAAAATTTGCTAGATGAGCACGCTGCCAATTTTGGCAGTTGAAGACGATGCAGCGCTCAACGAAGATGAGGAATGTTCGGCACGTCAGATTGTGAGGCATGTGTGTGTTGCGCTCAAACGCTACCTGGAGGCTCATCTGCACATCAAGGCGGAGAATCTGCGTAGACTGCATATGAGAGAGAACACCAGTGAAACAAGTGCCAAGATGCCAGCCACTCTGCCACCGTACAAGGTAAAGCATGTGTTCCACTTGCTATAGGACCATAGCCTTTGAATAAAACGGTGGGAAGCGCAGTGGTTTTATCTTTTACCTCCTCTTCAAATTTGTGCTTTTTACAATCAACCAACACTCTGGTTACCGTTCCATGTCATATCCACATCCCATGCCCTGTTGTGTAAAATGCAGATAGTTTTTCAACCTCCCTGGCATAAAATGACTAGGATGAGTAGAGTAAGTAGAAACTCTTGTCTTTGCAGAAACCATAAAAGCTACAGTCTTTTCTCCATATGGAACGGAAGATTTAAATCTGTATGAAAGCAAAGTATTCACTTAGAAACTGGAACCCACTTATTTACAAATATAAACATCAACAAACTAATGCCAGATGTATATCACTTGTCTTAGGCCTACAAGAGCAGTCCCGAGGAGGTGGCAGAGCAGATAAACACCCTTCTAGACCTGATGACATTCAGAGCCAGCTGGCAGCCTGTAGATGAATTGATACGACTAGGAGGGATCACTCTGCTGTTGCAAGTCATCGCCTTTGCATACGAGTGGAACTACTCCGGCAGGTAAACGAGTCCTTCTTTGACAACACTTTTTTTATCCAGTTTTAATTAGAGATATACATGCGTGTGATTCTTGATGAAGCTGAGCTTGAGGCAATATTAGTGAAAAAATCTGAAGTTTTTTTTTCAAGCTGAGTTTTGCAGATAATTTCCTTATTATAATGCCATATAATATGTTGACACAGTTATTCTTTCCAAAATGAAATACATTGTTACCATTCCCCTAACAAAGCAACATCCTGATCATTTCCTGGGATCACAACAGAATAGTAAACAACTCTTGCCATTGCGGCGACATAATAATTGTCTCCCACAATAGCAGAGTAATCGTTTACCTAATCTTTGCAGATCCTTTAGCTAATCGCATCAATAAAATCTTGCCTGGATTTTCTGACTTGGTATTCCATCACTCAACCATTAAGTCTAGGGCTGCTCATTTCATGTTTCCATAATTGTTCACTAAGTTGGTAGATGCCGTTTGCATAAAGGTTTTCTTAAGTTTACCATCTTCAATGAATTATCCGTCAAACCTTACCATTGGCTCTCTGTGTGTTTATCAATCACTACTGACTACATTGTACAATGTGTTTGTTGTAGGGCGGAGACTGTGCGTAGTGCTCTAGAAGTGCTAGGTATCTGTGCAGTGATGCCGCAAGTACAGCTGTTGCTGTGTGAGCGTGTAGATCTGCCAGACGAGGTGATGACAGTAGGTCTGAATGTAATCCTGGGTGCAGCAGAGGGTGAGATTGTGGCCGACCCTGACGTACAGAGAGCCGCCCTCGGAGTGCTCATAACCTGCGTTTGCGCCCCCATAGTCAGGGTAATTTATCCGCTCACTATTTGTATCTTTTAACTATCTTAAAACCTTTTTTATTATCCTGTACAACTGACTATGTAACTGTTTTAATGTGAACTTTAGTGACCATGAAATTGTATGGGTCTAGAAAATTTGTAAACATTGCCAACAGGCTATGGTTTAGTGCAACCATGGTTTAGTGGTATTATTAACGTGTAGTGTCCATGGCAAAAAAATCTTTTTGGGAGGTTTTCAATGTATTTATGACCGATAAAAAATATTAATTGTATCAGACTTGACAATGTTGAAGAATCATCAATAGGCATTTTTAGCTAAATATGAAAGTAGGGTGATTGTAGGATGGACTGAGGTGCCTTTTCTTATCAGTCCTCGTTTATCAGTACACAGGTGCTTGTTAGTTGTGTATCCCACAGGAATTGTAGTTAATGTCTCTGATACATGGTAATGTATGTTTATAGGTTGGTGGCATGATTGCCAAGTTCTCATCATCAGGTTCAGTAAAGAAACGTACCTCAAATGTTTTGGGCAGTGAAGAAGTGATCGAGAAGATGTGGGACTGTGTCCGATCTAACAACGGGATCATGGTAATCTTTAACCTTGATTCTTAAATAAGAAATAACCTTTTATGAGTAAAAATTCCATGTTGTCTCTTAAATAATTCATTTGTATTTATTTACCATTGTTCTTTTGGACCTAAAATAATGAAATTATAAAAAAATGTAACCAAACAGTTTTATTTTTGTTATTGAATGTCATGTCCAGAAATTCCAATAGAGAACTACTCAAAATTACAAACAAAAAAACCCAAAAATTATTGATTATTGGGGGGTTGGCCCAAATTATTCAGTAAACTCTTTTAGCGAATTTCCCATATAGGGAATAAGCTTTTACCGTAGGTCTCATGGTAAGACCTAGACCCGGGACCGATTTACTTTTTCGTTTTGAGGTCCCCAGAGGCCAAAAACACCATCCGTTCAAATTCATATATATATATTATAAATATATATATATATTTATATATGTGTCCGTTAGCGCGATAACTCGAGCAAAATTGATCCGATTTTGATGAAATTTGGTACAAACGTGTAAACCTACATTTATTCGAACGAGTTCGCGAACCAGCATAATCAGACCATGGGATCAGGGGTTTATGGGAGGTTTTATGGGGTAAAAATGGGTTTTTCTCATTTTTGACCCTAAAAACTTCAAATTTCTAAATTTCTCTCTAGACCATTTTGAAGAGCTTAAAAAAAAAATAATTTAGTATATTGAAGTGTTTTTGAATGTTTATTGACTACGGAGAAAATTAAAAAAATTGTAAATTTAAAATTCCCATGTTATTCTTATGGAGAATAAATAAACTGTTCTAGTTTGCTTGTTTATGGATATATTTTAATCAAATTTGGCAATTTGGTTTATTTCATACTAAGCTATCAATATTTCAATTGAAAAAACACACCTCAACATCTTCCCCGTAGCAGCAAACCTAACTACTCACTAAAATTAATGTTATTTAAAAATGGAAATAAATCTGAAAATTTATAGGGAATATTTTAGTAGAAATCAAGCCGGGTAAATGGAAATTCGCTTAGTATGCAGGTTTGCTGCGACGGGGGTATTTACTTAATCTGGTATTTTCTCACAGATATTAATTATATTTTTAACCACACTTTTACCTTGAATATTGTAGATAATAACTTATAATTTGCTAACCGTGTCTGGTAAAGCTATAAAAAACCTGTAAATTGCATCTTATATTTTTTGTGTAGATTTAGTTGTAAATAAGTATTACGTTTATATCGTTTGTTATTAAAATTTTGGCTATTATTTAATCTATTACACTTCACAATGTATAAAGTTAATAATTACTGAAGCTTAGTTTGAAATTAAATATTTTACAATCAGGGATTAAGAATTAATTTGACTCCAATTGATATTTTTCCATTGTATTTACAATTGTATTCTTTAGAAATAACGACCAACTCAACTGTTTGATTGTGTGTACAGGTTCTGCTGACTCTGATGATGGTCAAGACTCCCATCACTGACGCAGACTCTATCAGAGGCTTGGCTTGTAGAGCTCTGGTTGGTCTGGCTCGCAGTGAGACTGTCAGGCAGATCATCAGCAAGTTACCACTATTCAGCAACGGCCTGCTGCAGAGTAAGTCAACACTCAACATCTTCAATGTAGCTGTCAATGCCTCGTAAAAGAGACCGATATTAGATACCTAGGATTAGATGATAGCAGCTATCTTACCTTAGAAGTACAGGTAGGCCATAGATAACGCAGCTATACGTTCCGCTTTACAGCAAGTTGGCCGTGGGACGCTTAAATGTCCCGCTTTGAAAGTCAGATGTTTTGAAATATTATATAGAATAATAAATTTCGCCTTTCCTCACTAATTAATAGTTGATGTAAGAATAATAGGTAATCATTTTTAGGAAAAAAAACCTATTAGCCTATTAAGTTATCTGTACAACAAACAAGTCATCAATTGTGCGGGTTTGACTTTATTCGTTAACGCTTGTCACTAGTACAATTTTTTTCTAACTAAGTGCTTAAACGTCACCGACATCTACCCGCCATATGTAAATTTGTTTCCTTAGCTCAGTGCCAGCTGTTTACGTGCACTTGGTAAAGTTATCCTGTTTTGAGGAGATTTCTAAGTAAGGATAAGTTCCGTAATTTAAATTCATGTTTTATTTTTGAGCACCCTAATCAAAGAGGCTGTAATAATCTCAATCAAAATACTAATTTATATTTAAAAATTATGTCTAGATAGCATAAAAATACTACAGTTATTATTTTTCATAACCCACCCGGATCCCTTGCCTAGCAGTGGGGTGGGGTGTCCCGTTTTGGAGTCCAAAAAATATGGCCACGTTAGCCATAGAACATGCAGTTAAATATAAAGTAATAAATAAAAAGTAATAAATATACAGTATTTATAAGGTAAGCTAGTTGCTATCCCTTTGTTCTAAAATCACAATACTGGCCTAGAGCCTTTCCCTAAACGTGTAAGGGGTTTATTTTTGAAAGAGAAAGTAATTTCTGTTTGGAATATGTTACTATAGAAGACAGACAACAAACTGGTCTAGTGGTCTTAGAATATACTCTCAGGCAGTTTATGACACATGAACAGCCCACAACATGTAAAACATTTTCCTGAAGTAATCGGATAAGCAAAATATCAAACTTAGAAGATTGTAAACTTGTGTGTGTCATAAAATAAGATACAGTACTATTTGAAAAATATGGCAAATTGTTATTGTTTCTTTTGTTGTGTTGTTGCAGATCTCATGAGGGATCCAATCCTTCAAGACAAAAGACAAGAGCACGTTATGTTCCAGAAGTATGCATTAGAACTTATGGAACGAGTTTCAGGAAAAAGTAAACCAAATGGAAATGAGTTGGAAGTGTCTCTTCAAAACATACACAGAGTATGTATGTTTTAGCTATATGCTATAGGTGTCCCTGTCCCTTAAGTAAACAGGTATAGGGTTCTATGGGTGAAATTAAAGAGAAAATCAATTTTTTTCCCAAAAACGCTTTGTTAAGCCTACATAAACATTTTTATTTTTCTATTTAACCAATCGATCTTTATGAAACTTTGTATGTATTTTAAGATAGAAGTGACCTTTAATAGATAAAAAAAACTAAGTTGGGGTTCAATTCTAAATTTAAAAATGACGGCCATTTTATAGTTTTTTTAACCTAAATAAATTACCAACGTATGGCAAAATGTTTGAAAAGAATTACAAGAACACTTTATTATTTTACAATTTCCTATCGAACAATACCAAGCTCAAAAACTGAATGACAAATATCTGGAATATCATGACATTTGATGTGGAATAATGCTAAGCTGGTCAGGGTACGTCTCACAACTAAGGCTCAATCATCCCAATGGTTCGTTGTTTTACAGCCGTAGATGACATTAAATAGGGCTATTTACATAGCTAAAAGCACTAAAGTCGAGTTTGAGAAAATTTTCGGGGACTGAAGAAACACTGGCACTAGTGCATAACCCAACATCTAGCCTACATCAGTGTAGACAAATAAATGAATTAATTAAGCAATTAAAACTCTTGTAATTTTTTTAACACGTTTTGAAGCTCAGTTGTGTGAAACGTTCCTTAATTTTATTTTAAAAGTATTTAGCAACACTGTGTTTGCTTGACAGGCCAACGTGATTGCGCAAACACACATCCAGTTCAACGAACAACAGCTGTTCCAGCTGATACATCAGCATCTGCTCAGCCATGGGATGGCAGAGTCTGCGGCTACATTGCAGCGGGAGGCCAACATACCTGCCATGAAGCCTGTCAACACTCCACTGCCGGCCCCCTTCACCTACACACAGCACATTAGCACACCTGTGCGGGTAAGGATGTGTTTAATACAGATTTAATCTATAATTTTGTAAGTTTTATAATTATGGTTGAGAGAAGCATTATTTAAGTTCGTGGAGTAAAATGGGCTGTAGGCCTATGGGTGTAATTTATTCAAACTTCCTGTTAAAGATTTTTGAAAACCTGAAATGTGTCAAGGATAAGGAATAGTGACATTTAAAAAAAACCCCTTTTTCATGCTTTGGTTTAATCAAATTCATATTAAGGGATGGTTATAGAACCACATTCATTTAACACCAAGATGTCATTTGTTCTAAAAAAATTAACATTAAGCACAATAACTGACGTTGCATGATTGGATTTAATTGAATCTTTGTCTGTGGATTGAAGTAGACATTCATTTTGATGATAAAGTCATAGCCAGTTTTAGTATAAGAAAGAACCTGAAGCTTCTGCCTTTTTACTCACAGTCTAGTAGATTGTTGTCGAGCTATGTTAAATAGGCATACAATTTTAAAATATAATTGTATTGACAAGTGCCCAATTTAGTTGATATATTTGCAGGGTCGCACGTCGCTGATGAGTCCACACCCGCTACAGAAGGTTGTGATGGTGAGCAACTCCTCATCTGACCTTGCCTCTCCCTCTACTAGTCCGCTAGGAGCTGGCTACAGTGTCAGAGGAGGGGCTTCTACTCCAATCACAGCCACCACACCCCTGCGGCTCAGTCTGTCTTCCAGGTGAGAGTCTCAGGAAAACATCAGGGAAGAAAGGATGGTTAAATGCAAATAGTCAAAACAAAACCAGTTCCAGGCACTTAGTACCTTTGGCCACAGAAAATATACCACTATAACCCAGAATGCTAACCGCATGGTAAAAAGCGTTAAGTACTCGGAGAGAGCTTTGCCTGTCAATTCGTAGGCAGCGCCACCAGCTGCGGTTACTTAACTTATTTCCTGTCGCTCCTTAGCGGGAGCATAGGGCATCCAGAAGAGCCCGCCATCCATCCCTGTCTTGCGCCAGATCCCTCAGCTAACCCCAGGTATTCCCGAGACTCAAGGCTTCCTCCAGGTGTCACAGGGTCTTCCTCTCTTTCTGGTCCCTTGGGGATTCAATTCCAGGGCCTTGTTTTCAATTGCACCATCTGTCTTCCGAAGAGTGTGACCCAGCCACCTCCACTTCCGTCTTCTGATTTCTAGGCTGATCTTTTGTTGCCCTGTTGCCTCCCAAAGCTGTTCATTTGATATAGTGTTTGGCCAGAACACTCTCATTATACGTCTGAGACACCTGTTTACAAACACCTGGAGCTGAGAAGTACTACACTGATCCATTTTCCAAGTTTCACTGGCATAAAGAGGACAGACTTGATGTTTGTGTTGAAGATGCAGATTTTGGCTTTCATTGAAATATTTATATTTCGCCATATTGGGTAAAGCTGAACAAATGCTGCATTAGCTTTCCCAATGCGGCTCCTAACATCTTCTTTTGCTCCTCCGTCTGCTGTGACTTTGGAAAGAGTCAACCTCTTCAATCACCTTCCCATTTAGTTCTAAGGCTTGGGCTACTCTGGAATTCAACCTCATTTCCTTTGTCTTATTTACATTTATCTTAAGACCCACCTCTTCAGCCTCTCTTTGTAGAGAACTTAGTTTCGCCTGAATATCAGTGTACCTCCCTGGGCAATCAAGCAAAGGTCATCAGCAAAGTCAAAGTCCTCCAGCCGCTCCCTCAGTCCCCACTGCACTCCCTGCCTTCTATTATGTGTTACTCTCCTCATACTGAGTCCAGCACCAAAAGGAACAGTATTGGTGATAAAATGCAGCCCTGGCGAACACCTATTTTAACTGGGATTGCTCCTGTCAACTTTCCTTGGTGCGAAACCTGACACTGGAAATCATCGTACATGGCCTTGATGATATTTATGATTTTAAGGGGTATCCCATATTCTTGTAGAACATGCCACAGCACCTGGTGTTTCACTGTGTCAAAGGCCTTCTCGAAATCTACAAATGCAAAGAGGTAAAGAGTACTTTGAAATTCTTTGCTCTGTTCAAGTAGGATTTGGAGAGTACTAATTAAATCCACACAACTTCTTGCTTCCCGGAAACCTGCCTGTTCTTTCCTCAGTTTCAGTTCAATGGAACCTTTTATCCGGTTTAGGATTATTCTGGCCAGCACTTTACTTGGGACTGACAAAAGGGTAATACCTCTCCAATTGTTACAGAGCGTTACATCCCCTCTCTTTGGTATTTTGACAACTATACCCTTCTTCCATTCCTTTGGAGTTCTCTCCTCTTGCCAAATCTGTGAAGTAGTGGATGAAGTAAGTCCGCGGCTACATCACCAGCTTTTAGGATCTCGACCGCAATGTTGTCTAAACGCATGGTTAGCATTCTGGGTTATAGTAGTATGTTTTCTGTGCTTTGGCTATTAATAGAATTAGATATCCTCTTGTAGAAACTGTTGTCCAGTTTTGGAAACAAAATTTACATATACTTAAGCCACCGATTGTTCTGATTTTAATTGCTGATTTCTGTAGAAAACAGATTTTTTTGGCTTGCTCTTTGCTATCCTAAAGTTTTTATTCCAGTGTTGTTGGCTGACAGTTCAGTAGGGCCTTCTTAAAGTACAATACAATACATACAATATTCTTTATTGTTCTTTCGTTAAGAATTACAATAGTTTAAATGTGACCTATCAACTCAGACATTCTTCGTTTTATTGTTATATTCGTCAGATTTACATTAGTAATTTGCAGTAGTTCTTTGTTTGTTATTCTTTTGCAATTGTAATTGCAAATAACTGTAATAGTTTATGTACATACTGTACATTTTATGTACCTGACGCATGAATGTTCTCTAGGAATATTTCAATAAAGATTTTGTCTATTGTCGTTTGTCTTTTGACTTTTATGAGACATTTGTTGATGAAGACTTGCAGTTTATAATGCTTATAGTGTTTCCAGGTTTGGCATAAAAGAGTAAGATTTTGATATTTATTTACGGATATTTATTTCAAAGATGGTTGGATTTCCTTATGGGGTTTCCACCCAATAAACACCACTGAAGAATTTCAAAAGTATTTTGTTATGTTTCAGGAAAACAGATGCCAAAGCGACGCCGGTGGCTTGCCGCTCGCTACAGAAGCAGATCTGTTGTGAGCAGCAGGTTGGGGGCCTCAGTCAGAACACAGGGGGACTCAAAGAATGCCACGTGACACTCGACTCTATCATCACTGAGTACCTCACTAACCAGCATGCACTGTGCAAGAACCCCATGGTCACCTGCCCACAGTTCAACCTGTTTGTGTGAGTATAAACAGCAAATAATATTGCCCACCAACTTGTGTTAAGTTGATTTTCAAATAATTGTTTTGTTAACTAGTTTGTTGCTTGCCATGCAAAATCTTTTTGGGGGCTCCTATATAAGTTTCTTTTAATATATAAGTTTCTTTTAATAAATTAAAGAATTTTTTGCAAAGGAATGGAGTTCAGCTAGCTCACTTAAGTAGAGTCCAGGGGCTATAGATAGCCTACATATAAACACAATAACATAACAATGTTATTTTGTCCTAATGTTGGACTTTTTCTGAGAGCAAGTTAAAGAGAAACCTACTACTCTATTCCTTTCTAGCCTATTTGCATTCCTTTAATAAATATAACCTTACCATAAATAAAGTATTACTAAGCCTTATTTGGTTGGTAATTAATTAACTCAGTAAACCCTAACTAGAAAATTAAATAATTTGGAACTTTCTTGCAGGCCTCACAAGTGTCCAGATCCTAAGCCAAAGAATGCCATTCCTGCCAATTTTGCGATGAGGCTGATGCGAGGAACTGTCTCACGGAAGTATAACAACCGACTCGTCCATTCCAGGTTTTGTCCCGTCAAAACGATCAGGCTAGGGGAGGATGACGGATTCTTTACATGCTGTGAATTCCTAGTAAGTCTCTCAAGTAAAAGTAATTTGCATTTTATTTCCAGAAAAGTTTATCTTAGTCTGTGATTAATAGTGTTTACATTAAGTAAGTTAACTGTTGCTAATTCCTGATAAACTTAAAAGATTTCAGTAATCAGCTAATCAATCAATGGAAAAATTCCTGATAATCTGGCATTGGTCTAATGGGTTTTAGTTTTAGACACCGGAGCCTTTTACAAAAGTTGACTGCGTTTGGCAGAGTTTGTGTTGTGGATGATCAGAGGTCAGAGGTACTTAAACCTTTGCTTGATTATTAGTTAATAATTTACAGATTAATATACTATGAATTATTTTAGATTCAACACATAGAAAAATATTTGCTAAAATATAGATGTTTTTTGTGTGATATGAATGGTATGTTTTTAGTCAGAACTTGATTTTAATTTGTTTCAGGGTAAAGATAAACAATTGATTGTGGGGACGCATCATGGAGAAGTTAAGATTTTCAACTTACACACAGGATCTGTAAGTATAAATGTACAATATACACAAAAGCTGAAGATATATATTGAAGTAAATCACTGATCCACTTTTCCTGGCTGCTAAATACAGCTGCAGAATGGTGAATAGTACAGTAAACGGTCCGTTGTACTTGACCCTTGTTTAATTTAGGCAGCTAGGAAACTTGCATTTAGTGATTAATATAACTAAAAGGAAATTGCTAAGTAGTATTATACTTAGTTTTCTAAGGAATTATTAACCTTTTGAGCTCTAACGGCTCATATATCGAACATAAAATAACAAAAACTCAACGGACAACCATCTATACTTGTGTAACTCTTCTCATTTCTCAATTCTATATAACTGAAACGAGGTAGTCAGTTTAGAACTATGCTAATGTAGTAGACTGCCAAGTCTGATCTATGGTCAAGCAGTCAAAGGTGTAGCCTCGTGTTTGTAAGATTATGGGAATAAAGCATAAATCATTGAATAATTCATAGGGTTCAAAAAGGTATTCCTTTTACCTGAAGTATGAACTTAAAAAATGTCCTCAAGAAATGTAAATGTTGCCGTTTGTTTGTCAGGAGGAGGCCACACACCAGTGTCATGAGTCGTACATCTCCAGGCTAGAGGCCAACCGTGATGGAACACTGCTACTAACGTCGTCAACGTGGAGGAGGCCACTCTCTGCGTTATGGAGTGTCAACAGTCTGTTTACCATGAAGTGAGTGGGGTACTTTCCTGGTAGAATAAAAATAACCAATATGTTTTGAAAGTCACAAATTTGATAGCTTTTGGATGGTTCAGAATTGGGACCAGCTCTCTATAATGATTAGGTTTTTGTAAATTGCTCTTGGCTAAAGAATCAGCGGGTCTTATTCAGAAACAAAGGTTTCATCTTTAATTGTTGTGTTTAATACTAGGGATGGTCAAGTCTCGAAATTTCGGGAAATTTTCAGGAAATTTTCAATCTCGTTACACGAGACGAGATTACTTTTTGGCCAAGATTTTTATCGAGACGAGAAAAAACAGGGTTGCCACCAGCCATGAAAACCTTGAAAAGCGTGAATTATGTGTGAATTTAGGTGACCATGAAAAAGTGCGTGAATTATGCGTGAATTTCGTCATTGGACCATGAATTCTCAAAATCATTATCAACAATTCAGCCAAAACCCCTAAATGTGCTGAATCAAATACTCCGTATTAAAACCATTCTCGAAATGAACACCGAGATAAAACGTCAAAGTGGGAGTGTCGAGATAAAAAGTTTTGTTGCCATGCCACGAACAGAAACGATTGCGTAGTTTATTCAAGGTCAAATCCGATCGTAACCGACGTCTGCCGAGTAGTCTAGAGATGGGAATTATCGTTGTTTTCCGGCAACGGTTATAACGATAACGCACTGCCCAATAACGTGTTGCGGCAACCTGTTATTTCAATAACGATTGCCAACTCAACTCGTTGCCGCTATAAACCGTTGTCCGCCGGTCGGTGTTGCGGCGTTCAGTTATCATTGTCGGTTGATCAGTTCAGTTTTCAGTTGTAGTCGCGAGTCGGGCGTTGCCGCGTTGTCCAGACAGGATGCGTTATTCTAGTTCGTTTCAGAAGTTATCGTTGCTCTGGTAGCGTTGCGGCAACGGCACTAATGGCAATGCATGTTTTCGTTGTCCGCGCGGCTTTCCTGCAACATTGTGTAGATAGATACGTTATTATAATAACAGGGAGTTCTCCGCAACGTGTTGCCGCGATAACGTTGCCGTGGCCGCAACACTGTTATTCATCCTGTTATGTTATAACGCCCATCTCTACCGAGTACCGATCTACCGATAAAATCGATGCTTTCGGAGCTAAAACATCGATCACATCGATGTTTGTTCCGAGTTTCTCGTCTGTTCTCTGCACTGTAACAGCCAATTAACCTAAAACCAATACAATTCAGTTACGGAAAACATCAATATTTCATTACTTTTGTTGGCCTAAAAGACCGATGTAACAAATCAAATCATCGGTTCGGTAATCTACCATCGATGTAAACAAATAACTTCGAACATCGATAGAAAAGACATCGATGTTTCGAAAACATCGACAATCGGGATTGATGCTCGCTCTCATTCTCTACACTTACACTCTACTCTAGTGTTCGTGTGGAAGGAAATTCAGAGTAACCATAACCTAAAAGTTTTAAACTGATCTGAGTGATCTGAAACTTAGAAACGAGTCAAACGTTTGAAGTAGTGGTGGACACTGGACAGTAAGATCACTTGTTGCACTCGTGATTCCGTTTTGTGCTTCTTATAATTGATTACCCAACACTCAGTGGAACAAGTGTTCAAATTAAATATTTTTTATTACTGATATATTATACTTCCGATACTTTACAACGTTAAAATAAGAAGTACCTTGCCTTGCCATAAAGGTCAAAATGGCTTGCGCCGGCTGGAACTTAATCGTCTGCTGTGTTTGTTTTGGTCAAATATGTCGTCATTTCAAACTACTGTCAGTGTTTAGTAAATGTGTTACAACGTGAGATTAAGTTTATTTATTTAGGCCTAAGTTGCAAGAAGTCAATGTTGTGCTGAAAAATGGTGATTTCGTTCTGAGGAAGGTAAATGTAAATGTTTTTTTGAAGCATTAACTAGGTGTTTTCAGTCAATACGAATCTAACTAATGAGATGTAAATTTAATTAAATAATTGTTTTAACTGTGATTTAAACCTGTGTAGGCAAATAATAATATATAAACTGATCCAATCTGAAGAAACATCCTCCTAACTAAGTTTATTTTAACCTTTTCTGTAATGTAATTAATTATTTTTTTATTACTTAATGTAAGTTAGCCTATGTCTAAACTTACATACATTCCATAACTTTTGTTTCGTTCTTAGCTTTAACTAAATATTTATTTACATAATCTTACCTTTTTAGAGTGTTATTATCAGTCAGTCGGTAACCTTTAATCTTCTCAATAAATAAAAGTTGGTTCAGGCCTAACTTAGCCTAGATTCAGCTTTGGATTACAATGTTGTAGGCTAGCCTACTGTGTTACTGTATAAAGTAATAAATTGCATGTGCGTTTTAGTAGGCCTAGATATGGCCCATTACTAAGATAACCGTTTCTTGATCATGTTCTTAACATTTGTTTTTATAGTAGCCTATTATCTTAATTTGATGTTTAGACAGTAAAGTTGTGCCATTGCTGGATTAACTAAGTTAAACCTTTTATGTTTAGATGCAATGTTTTTTAGGTTAGGCCTAGACCTAACTACCAATCCGACTTATTTTTTTATTTATTATTTCTTCTAACGTTTGAATTTATCATTAGGCCTATGATGTTGTTAAATCAGATGTTTCAATTTTTTAAATAATTACATCGTATTATCACACACAAGATTTTTATTAATATCCTTTTTCATCTGTGATTTTACTTTTTTTAGACTGGATAAATTATATTAAATTCTTATTTTTAACTCTAAAATAAACGCATGAAATGTGTTTTATTTGATAGTAGCACACAAAACTATATATTGTCGATAAATTAATGTACAATTCTGAACTAGGCAACACTCTTTTATGGTGAAATTGTGCGAGCATATACCCCATGAATTTTTCAAAACTACCAATGAAAACCTTGAATTATGCATGAATTTTTTTATCTCACTTTGGTGGCAACCCTGAAAAAAAAAAAATTAAAAACGCCTGCAGAAAGTCAATGCAATACCCGCAATACAGGAGCGTGTTGTAGTTGCGTTTCCTTTTCGAAGGCGTTCTTATTTAATTAATTCTTTTAATGTAAATATTACTTTAATTCTTTTAATGTAAATATTACTTTCATTATTTTAATAATATTACTTTAATAACATTTGAGAAGTTTTGTTAAGTGTAAGCAGTGTGAGGAATGTTTTATTACTACTGTATAAAAAAGTCAAAACAAGTAACTATTTTATAAAAATTAATATTGCTTTTATTTTATGATTTATTTTATTTTAGGATAAGTTGAACTCTATCCTAACTGATATCACCATGTTTCCTAATCGTAGGCATTTTTAATAAGTTAGGCGTGATTAATAAAAAAATGTTATGCTGATGTTATTTAATGAAAGATTGTAAATATTCTTGCCTACTATCATTATTTTAGTATTTAAACAGTCATCTAACAATGTTACAAAATCAGGTAAAAATTTCGAACGTGCATTTCCCGTTGTGTATGAGAAGAGAAATCTCGTCTCGATCTCGTCTCGAAATTTTATGAGAAATAAAAAATCTCGTCTCGTCTCGTCTCGAACTAAAAATCCAATCTCGTCCATCCCTATTTAATACTCATAGTTCACTCACTTCCGTTTATGCTTACTCCTTGTGTTGCGTTACGAAGCAACTCCTCAGTCCTTACACAGTTCTCTTTTACACCTAACAACAAGAGACGTCGTAAAGCCCCCACTGATGACACAATGCTATAAAACACTAGAAGCACAATAGAAGCATTTTACTGTAGGACTCACTACTACTAATCACCTAATGTGACTGCAATGAAGAAACTTTTGGCGAATGAGAGTAGTAGCCGCTACTAGTAGTGGCGATTATCAATAGCAATTATCTTTCGGTTTCACAGAGGCAAATTTTAGTACATCGGTTCTATATTTAAGTAAGTGTGCACGGTTTTCTTTCACATGTTTTATTCATTCATGTTACCCTTCCATACCTAAACATTGTAATATATTTCAGGTTTGCAATGGACGATGATGAATATGTTGAGTTCAGCAAACTAACTCAAGATAGAGTGATCAGCACAAAAAACGAGCATGCTAATGTAAGTCATGATAGCTTCATTTTACTTATAAGATTAGTATTTTTTAAGTTTATTTATAAACAGACGTAACATTCTACACATATTACATTCATAAGGGTATGAATTAAGAATCAGTATATTTTATTTATGTAATATTACATTTATTTTTCTAGGTGTATGACATAACGACGGGTCAGAAGCTGTTCACCTTGACACCAACATTATCAAACCAATATACAAAGAACAGAGCCACATTCAACCCTACTGACGAGTTGATCTTGTCTGACGGAGTTCTGTGGGACGTTGCGTCTGGCAAGCAGATACACAAGTTTGATAAACTAAACCAAACACTCAGCGGAGTCTTTCATCCTAACGGGCTCGAGGTAAGCTGCTGTTTCTGTAGTAATAGTGATTGGTTAACTGCTCATGAGATATTAGAAGTGATAGGTTTTCTCTAGGCTCTGTAGCTTTTAAAGAGTGTTTTGGTAAACCATGTGATTCGGACTACTGTAACTCTAATTTAACACAGCAGAAAGTTAACAATGGGCCATCAGTTTTTGGCTTGGTCACTAAATCAAGGTACTACCAAAAACCAAGACATAATAAGTACATATTTTACAACAATGCTTTTGATCAACTAATAGAAGAATTTAATAAACAAAATTTGAAAACCTTAATTTGTTCTCCTATGGGATGCTCCAGAGATCATGTCACGCCTGCACACTTTGCAAATAATATAGTGAAATTTCAAAGGTCAACTAATGCATCAGTTATCATCATAACTTCAGATGAAAGAACCAACACCAACATTAGAAATGGCCTTTCGCATGCTGCGTTTATCACAAGTCTCAGAGAAGCTATCGCTGTCAAAACTTCTAGTACTGGTATCCATAACATCCAACAACACACTGATGCAACCAGAACTACAACAGCAGTTCACAAAGATGTTAATGTCTACAGCCAACTACAAGAGGAAGATGATACCTCCCAGTCCAGTTTGAGAATTTCACCTTCAACTGTGTCAAGTGATGGGGGGTTGGCTGTCAGTGGGTGTGCTAGTGTCAGTGCGGTATCTGGTGCCGGCGTAATGCATAGCCTCTCTGCCCTATGTACACTTCAACTCCCTCCTCAAACCCGAAATATTAATATAAATTGTAATCTAGAAGCTAAGGATAAAGTAAGCAATGTTATATCTTGTACACCACCAACTGTAACAGACAACCCGCCTTCAAAAAACTTATTAAAGATGCCAAAAGAAATCACTTAAATTTAACCAACAAAAGTTTTAAATTGGATATATTTCATTTAAATATACAACACCTGCCATCTAGAATAGATTCTTTACAGATAACAGTTGAAGAATTAAATCCCGATTTAATATTAATTAATGAGCATAAAATGACAGATTTAGAACTTTCGAGATTTAATTTAAATAACTATTGTATTCACTCATCTTTTGCAAGAAGTAGATCTGGTGGTGGTGGTGTCTTGATCCTTGGTAAAATCAATGGAAATGTAAAACATAGAAAAATAAATATTTTGGAAAATACCAACATAATATGTGAAAAAGAATTTGAGTGTTGTATTACAGAGTACAAGCATAATAGTTTAAAGCTTTTACTAGTAGCAATATATCGATCCCCTTCTGTAAAAATTAATCTCTTTTTAGAGAAGCTTGACTCTTTATTAAATTTATTGTTGAAACATTTTAAAAACATTGTAATTGTTGGAGACATAAATATTAATGTATTGGACACTACTTACAGGAAAATGCTTAATGACGTACTACAGGTATATAGCATGAGATATCTTGTAAACTTTCCTACTCGTGTTACATATATGTCAGAATCAGCTCTAGATAATGTATTGACAAATGTTTTAGATTATAAGATGAATGTTACTGGAGTGAATACCCAGATATCTGATCACGATGGATTATTGTTGCAGATTAGTTGCCTAAATAATAAGTTCACAAACCAAAATGTTTTGACTCCAAATAAAATAACTGTAAAAGAAGTAAGAGACTTTAGTGAAAAAAATTTACACATGTTTACTAAATTATTAGATCATGAAAACTGGATAGATGTTTACAACGCAAATGTTATGGAGAAATTCGACACTTTTCATAGAATTTTTATGTTTTATTTTAATACATGTTTTCCTAAGTTTAAAAAACGATGCAAACAATCAAATAATATTTGGATAACAGATGATTTGAAGAATGAAAAATCTAAAATTGTAAACATGAGTAAAATGGCACGTAACACAAAAAATAAAATTCTATTTGATAAAGCCAAAAGTCTGAATAAGGATTTTAGAAAAAAAGTCATTGCTACTAAAAAGAAACATTTTGAGACTAAGGTTAAGCAATCTAGTAATGTATGTAAAACTACCTGGAAAATCCTTAATAATGAGGTCTCCAACAAGAAACCAGCATTTAGTAATATTGAAATAGATTTTAATCATACATTGTTTACTGATCCTGGAGATATTAGCTTAATATTTAATGATTTTTTTAGCACCTATGTAACCTCATCAATACTTCCTCACCTTGCACAAAATAGCAACACACATGTCAACAAGCCAATTCAACAAGTCTCCCAAACTAAATTTAGGTTAAAACCAGTCACAGATAGTGAAGTTTTAAAAATTATCAGTTCCTTTGATAACAAACTTTCAACTGGTTTTGATGAGATACCCATGACAATATTAAAGCATGCTTGCTATCAGTTAGTGAAACCTCTTGTGCATTTAATTAACTCATCTTTTGTTAGTGGATTATTTCCTTCTAAATTAAAAATTGCTAAAGTTATTCCTCTTTATAAAAACAACGATTCTAAAAAAATAACCAATTACCGTCCTCTTTCGCTATTACCTACCATTTCAAAAATATATGAGAAAGCAGTTTACATACAACTGACGAACTATCTGGAAACGTATTCTTTACATGATAATAATCAGCATGGCTTCAGATCAGGAAGATCAGTTACAACTGCAGCAATAGATTTTATAGAATCAGTAATAAACTCTCTTGACAAAGGTGAAACAACAGTTGGCATATTTTTAGACTTAAGTAAGGCTTTTGACAGTGTGTCACATACAATTCTTTTAGATAAAATCAGAAGTTTGGGCATTGATGGCATTTCGTTTGAATGGTTTAGATCATATATTTCTAACAGATATCAATACGTTGAAATTAAAAATTTGACAAATAACAGGTTAATCTCAAGATCTTCTCCTCTTACAGAGATTCACCATGGGGTACCCCAAGGGTCTATTTTGGGACCGATCTTATTTCTCATTTATATTAGGGATCTGTCAATTCCATTTTCAACTAATTTACACAGTAGTAATATCTGCCTGTATGCTGATGATGTTACTTTTAAAATCAGCAATTCATCTTTATCAAATTTAGAAAATCATTGTTCTGATACTTTA
Organism: Macrosteles quadrilineatus; assembly: GCF_028750875.1. Taxonomy (NCBI): domain Eukaryota; kingdom Metazoa; phylum Arthropoda; class Insecta; order Hemiptera; family Cicadellidae; genus Macrosteles; species Macrosteles quadrilineatus. The sequence goes on along the minus strand of NW_026542604.1, from coordinate 4,921,721 downwards.
AATATGCTAAATACTTTTTTAAATTCTCATCAGCTCTTGTTAAATTTAAGCAAAAGTAATTTTATGGTTTTTACAACAGGAAAAAGAAAAAAAATTGTACAGCCTGTAATTCAATTTCAAAATAATAAATTGGAAGAAATCACCACAACAAGGTTTTTAGGATTAATTGTAGACAAAAATCTTACATGGAATAAGCATGTTGACCAGGTAGTCAACAAAATTACTTCTGGTATCCATGCTATTAATAGAATGTCAAAATTTTGCTCAATAGAAACCTTAAAGATTCTTTATTTTGCTTTTATCGATTCATCAATATCTTTTGGCATAAGTATTTATGGCTGTACCTCTAAGCAAAACCTGGATAGAATTCTTACTCTTCAAAAAAGTGCAATCAGAATTATGTTAAATTTAGAATGGGATACTTCCGCTCGTCAATATTTTTCAAAATTGGGAATAATGACTGTGTATAGTATTTATGTTTTTCATACAATTTTACACACAAAAAAACTTTCTAATGCTAATTTGGTCCCTAAACTTGGTGATTGTCATAATTATTTTACCCGGAACAGAAACGAAATTGCTGTCAGTGTCCATAACTTGGAGCTCTTTAACAAAAAAACCACCTGTGCAGGGAAAAGGTTTTTGGACAAACTCCCAGCTGAGGTGAGGAATATTGATAATATTTCCAAATTTAAAAAAAAACTTAAACATTTCTTAACTGATAAAACACTTTATGGTTTCGATGAATTGTAGATTAGTTTTATTTAGTTTTAAGCCTAGTGACGCCATTCAATGTATGCGACTGTATACCATATGAATAAAGATATTTTTTCATTTCATTCATTTCATTTCACAGTACTACAAACATGTATTGGAAAATGTTTCTAGTAATCCTTAAAATAGCATAACAAAAACTATTATCCATCTATAGAGGTTACTGAATCACTGTACAGAATTAAGGTAAAATTACATATTTACATGACAATCGAGTGACCCCGGAATATTTTTTCATATTTCTTTAAATTAATTTCTTAGGTTATGTTATGTCCTTTTATGTTTATTTATCTTTTTTATCGTATATTTATCTCTACATATGTCGCTTAAACGTAATAAAAGCCAAAAAGAAAAATCTGTGTCCTCCTCCTCTAAATGTAAAAACAAGGAAAGTAGGTATTGTGTGCAATCCTTATTTAACTCACTAATGCCGTCAACTTCCACCCATACCGGACACCGTTTTTCTTAGGTTCGAACTCCATATTAGTAAGCTCAGTATAGATTGATCAAACCCACGCATGTAGAAAGACCTCAACACTACACTTGTCAGTGCAACGTCTTAGCCAGCTGAGCTACCATGCTACTTTCGGCCGAACAGTTTGACTGCCACTACAAGCATACGACAACACTAGCAATCTAGATTCGATTAACTACTTGAACACCAGTGGGTTAGCAGTACGGCTATCTTGCCGCAAAGTGTGGTGAAAGGCTACACATGAGAGTCTTCATCAATGGGTTCACGTGATTCAGGACTAAACAATAATGAAAGAATATTATTTGTATTAAACCTTATTCATTAACTGCTCACATAAGATTTTAGATATTCTGAAACAAATCAAAATTGGTGTGTTTCTAGGTTGTGTCGAACACAGAAGTTTGGGACCTAAGGACATTCCATTTACTGAGGACCGTTCCGTCGCTGGAGGGTTGTGAGGTTATGTTCAACACTTACGGATCAACCATTTACGCAATGACAGTGGAACAGGAGATGGAAGAGGACACGTCGCATGAGTCTTCATTCAAAACACTTGACGCACTGGACTATGCTAACATTGGTGAGTGATGTCATGTGAATATTCCAAAATCTAATCTTACAAGAGAGCCATGTGACTCAACCTCCCGATTTTTTTTTTGTCAAAAGGATTGATTTCAATGCTATTGATTGGAGGATAAATTGTTAACAAATATTTTTTTCATTTGAGGGAACACCTTTCATAAAGTGATGTTTTATTTTGCAAAATATATAAAGTCTGCAATTTTGTAGGGACAGGTCCAAATACTATTTTTATTTTACCCTACATCCAAACCAAACAAGCACAGCAAAGGTAACAAACCAACGATGTCAGTAAGGGATGTATCAAGATGTGTTCTCTCTGATAAACTGCATTTAGAATTGAAGCCTTACACTGCTGACTTCAACTTAAAACTTCCATCTAATCTAACTCTCCGAAAAAACCTATCTCTTCCAAGAATTTGTAATATACTTTTATACTTATACTTAACTTGAAATGGCGACCATACGAAATAGGTGTTTTAAGCCAAGTATGAATGAATATGAGTGTTTGATGAGTAGCGTGATCTTGTAGTTTTGTCAGTTGTCACTGACTAAGGCAGATTTACTATACAAAACTAACATGTGTTATTACATTTTCAGCAACGATTGACGTGAAGAAAAACATTTATGACTTGGCTTTAAACCGTGTCGACACTCAAATAGCCATTGTGGAGAACCAAGGAGTTTTTGATAGTGTGCAGGAATCCATTGTAAGACTCTATGACGTCGGCCGACGACGGGATGATGAGGACGAAGTCGTAAGTTGTGCACAAGGCTATTCTTTATTATTTAAACAAAATACCTTCTTTCTTATTTAATTTATTTTCTTGTTTTTCTTCTACATACTATCCCACAGTGATTACCTGAATTACAAATCACCGATAAATGCTAGATCCTCAAATGCAATTCATTGGGAAAAACAATGTCCTCTTACGAGATCCCTCTTAATAGTCCCCAATATGGCAATAATTCACTTTTCGAGACTTTATGACTACTTGCTACTTTTTAAAATTTGATTAGCACGTTTAACTATCAAAGGATCATAAGAACTTAGTTCAGATGTAATTTTGTCATTACTTACCAAATGAATTCCAAAGTAAATGGTTCTCTTGAGAAAATATAGATACCCTTATTTCTAATTTCATCATAATCCGTTGTGTAACTCCCCACGTGTATTGGAGGTAAAAGAATACAAACCACACTCTTACCCAATATTAATCCACACCATTTCCAGCAATTATTTTTCCACTTTGTTCTCACATTTTGCTTGGATTTTGTCTGCATTTGTAGATGAAACTGTACCTAAGCCTCCAGCCTCAATAGTTTTATATTATTTTTCCAACTTATTTCTTCTCTTGATTTTTCATTGTTGTTCAGGAGGACGAAGAAGAAGAAGAAGACATGGATAACAGTGACGACAATTCAGATATGGACAATTCTGATGACGCGGATGTCACAGAAGGTAGAGATCTGCTTTTATCCTAGAGGAAAACGTAAATACAATGTGTCTAGCATTTTTATACATGTTAGACAATTTTATATGTATGCACGTAAAGCCATATACTGTTTGTTTATGTATCATGATCATGGTAAAAACATTTTCTAACATAGATAGTACAGAGATAGCTGAATCAATGCTAAAAATCTTCATACGTTTTACTAGAACGTCATTATGCCTCACTTTAATTTAACTATAGCCTGTGTGAAAGTGGTGGATTAGGGTTTGAAAATTGTTAGTTTTTAGTTTTCAACGTCAGTGGTATTTTGTAATTCAAAACATTCCAAACATCTAAAATCCACAAATATTTATTTATGAATACTTGAATTGCATATTGTTCGGTTTAATCAAACCCGTCAAAAGTCTGATGCTAACTACCAAGATAGCATCACATCTCAACATTGGTTTGAAGTGCAACACTTAAGGGGGTTCCCTACCTTGGACTGTTTTCAATTTTCTGCGACCCTGGTGAGTTTAGTTGGAACTACAAGACGACAAAATATTCCCTAGGATTGCTGTCTGCTTAACTGGTTTATAATAATTAAATGTTATTATGTGTCATGGATAAATCTTGGGGGAAATATTATGAATGAAGAATGTGTAAAATTGGTATCCCTCCGCGAGACAGTAGTTTCGATAAAGGCCGCTAGAGTCCGTCAGAATCATAGCACTTTTCGCCGTGCAAGGTTTTACGCGGTTTCATTTTGCACATACCAAAAATAAATCTTTTCTTGAAACTAAAAGTGACTTGATATTTTTAGTTAAATTTCGCACTGATATTGCTTTATTAAAAATCGATAATTTCAAAAAAGATATTATTATTCAACTGTAAAGTTCACTAACTTTGACAAGTCGTTGCCCTTGATTGCGTAAGCATAGACATTTTTTAAAAAGCAAACTTAGTAGAACCACTCTTTATATACAAAATGGTGTATGGTTCACAATTTAAATGTTTAAACTGGAATCGCTATATGATACCGCGCGAAGCGGTTTTCTGACGTTTTTCAGCGGGGGTAGGGAACCCTCTTAAGATTCAAATCCTACCAATGATTTATGGCTTTTTAGATAGTGTTACAAACTAGTTGAAGCTATGGCTAAAGGTAAAACGTCAGAGCTTGTGACTAATAATATCTGACAAGATGTTTAGCGCAATCAGACTATAATTGGCATGGTTTGCTTTACCAAACACGGATGAGGTACTTATTACAACCAATGAGTTGTGTTGGTTTTAACTTTCTATTTCTAGGCTACACGGGCTCTTCAATATTATTTGTTTTGTTCATAGACAAGTGTAAAACATGGTTAACGCTGTAGGTTTGTTTATCTTTGATGACTCGGCCATCATTGTTGTGGATAATCTGGAGTCTTTTGTGTAATGTAATACTGCAACAAATCTACTTATACACGACCTCTTTAGCTTGATTTTCTAAAGTTAGAAAATGTTTTATTGTAGGTGATGGAGGCAACCTTCAAAACATCTTGGATGAATTGGAGGAAGTGAATAACCAAGTTGCCGCAGAATTGGAAGCAGAAGAAGCTGGTGACGGAAGCAATGCTGAGGATAGTGTTACATCATCAGACAGTGATAGTAGCAGCACCAGTGATTCTGATGACATAGAGTTGCTGGACTTGGGTGATGATATGTCAACTTCTGATGACAGCGGAGATGGTGACTTATAATTGTACAAACTACAGTACCAGGGATTCTAGAGGTTCTATGCTGAGTGTGACTCGGCACTATTGTGTAATTTATATTGTAAAATACATTTCATAATTTTATTTCTACAAGTGATTTTATTACCCAGGTTTACTCAATGCGGGTGACGAGCTGGTGCTGCCAAGCGGCGCCATTGACTATATTAACACTACTAGATTGAAGACTATGCGGGAGGACGCGTGAACAGGAAATTTCTACAATGTACTGTGTTGTGCACGGTGGATGCACGTAGTACTGACCCCTCTACTTAGATCGCAGCACCGTCACCACGTAGTTCATGGAACCGTCGCCTGGCGCGCTGCAGTTGCTGCCAACTGGACTGGACTGAGCTTAGCGGCGGACTAGACTAGACTAAACTGTTGGACTAGACTCGGCGATGCGGAGTGAACGATTGCCCGCGCTCGCTATGTACTCGGCGGCGGTGGCGCAGCTGTGTGAATGCGATGTAGGTCATTGCTCCTGATGTAGTAGGCTACTGCTGCGCGCGCGATACCGTGTTTTGTTTACTCATTTGCACGTACCGTCCGTATGCTTGGTACGGTACGAGTTTATTCAGGAGGGTATAGCAAATCTTTGACAACTTATTTTTAATTTCTCCCCATATTAGTTAGTACATGGATAAAGTATTGTCATAGACTAAGCAACAAAGTAGACTCCTCATCTCATTGTAAATATTGAAGCTTGTTTTTCGTGTCTAGTTCATGTACGTCCACGCCGATCGCTGGGGTAGACAACATTTTGTTTCTATTATTTTAGAGTTATTTTCATGATTTGTGCTTTACTATTTGGTTATATAACTATGAGACCAGCTATTGTTTTTTTATTTGGTTAAATGAGGTTTTAAATTACTGAAATAACAAGAAACAAATTGTAAACAAAACATAACCTCTACAGTTGGACGTACAGAACTAACAATAAAATTGGCTTCAGCTGTTCCATAAGGATGACAAATCTACTAAGGGAGTATGATTTATCTATGGTATTGTTTACCCCAAAATTTTTTAGTATGAGTTTTGAGTGGATATATCCACTGAATTGATGTCTGAAATCACCAAACAATTTTGAAAAAATAGTACTGTAGTATGTTGTAACTCAGAACAAAAAAGGATAACTCCAATTTCTGTAAAAATTACGGTTAAAATTCCATTGTAAATTATGGTATTTCAACAAAATATCCCTTAATACAAGAAAAAATGTTAATTTCTAAAGAAAACACCTGTTTTGATTGAATTAAGTATGTGATAATCCTTTTTATTCTTAACAACATCTAGTGCAGCCCCATTTTCCGGTAAAAACTACGGTTCAAAAGTTCTTGAAACTTATGCTATTTTCCCATAAAACTATGACAAAACCGAGAAATGGATTTTTGAAAAACAATCAATTCTGATTGAAATTCTTCTGTGATGGTCCTTATAATTCTAAAGCAAATAGTGCAAAATGTAATCATTCTAAAAATTATCATTGTAAAAATCTTTAACATTAACAACGCTTAGTGAAGGTTAGTAATTTCTTTACTCCAAACAAATAATCGAAAGATAAATTGAATTAACAGAAAAATGATTTCTTATTTGCTTATGTACAGTACAAAGAAAACTTGTTGAGTCCAAACTGTTGTTTGGATCTCCCAGACTGTAAAAACACCCCCGCTGCATAGTCAATGCCCACAGGGACGTGACCGCGAGGATATCTCGGCTTTTGTAAGCTGGGGTACGGTGAAAGTTTACGATCCCTCGTTTATGGCCCTATGATTTAGCAAATGAAGACCCCACATCGGCAGCTACAGACAACCCAATGTATAAAAATATAAAACACCCTGGTCAAAAATTTGGTTCTGCTGTATACAAATAAATGTTTTTTTAATGCGTTAAATAGTTATTTTCCTACAGTCACCCGACAAAGTTGGCTTCCTTGTAATGTTTATAGTACAGAAAGCTGCTAATTGCTGCATATTTATACTTTGCCGTACGGTTTATACTTTGCCGTACGGTTTATACTTTGCCGCACATCAGGATTCCAACGAAACAACACAAAACAGCGTGGTTCTATTATGCACGTAATCCGTGTACGCTCGGAAATAGGTTGGCAACACTTAAAGATAATAATACTACGAGCAGCTGATTGACTATTATAACTACGATTTAACCTGTCATTTCGTGTTTATAGTTTCGGTATTTCTGAACTTCCTGGACTTTTCTTTTAAACGTTTTTAAAACATTCCTACGATCTTAATAAACAAAAAAATACATTTAAAGCATTTTTTTAGGCGCGGAAACCACTTTAAATTACAAAAACATACGGAACTATATTCTCAAAACGCGGAGCACATTTCTTGCCGAGGAAAAATAGCGGAGTGATACGGACCGCGGGTACTACTTTCTCTAAGGGTACCATTTGTGTTGCCAGCTGAATCTAAAAACGTGTTGTATAGTGTTTGAAAGACTAATTGTTTATATGATTTATAGTGACTGTAGGAAAAATATAATGTGTAACACGAGTGAAAAAGGCCTTTGCTGCACTCGAGATCATTCCGCACGAGCCGCAGGCGAGTGCGTAAACATTGCTCTCGTGTGCAGCAAAGTGCCACTTTCACCACTAGTTACACAAATAACTATTGTGTAACTAGTGGTGAAAGTGGCACTTTGCTGCACAGGAGAGCAATGTTTACGCACGAGCCGCAGGCGAGTGCGGAATGATCTCGAGAGCAGCAAAGGCCTTTTTCACTCGTGTTACACATTATATTTTTCCCACAGTCACTACAAAGCATATAAATAATTAGTCTTTCAAACAATATAAAACACGTTTTTAGGTTCAGCTGGCAACACAAATGGTGCCCTAGAGAAAGTAGTACCCGCGGTCCGTATCACTCCGCTATTTTTCCTCGACAAGAAATGTGCTCCGCGTTTTGAGAATATAGTTCCATATGTTTTTGTAATTTGAAGTGGTTTCCGCGCCTAAAAAAATGCTTTAAAGGCATTTTCTTGTTTATTAAGATCGTTGGAATGTTTTGAAAACGTTTAAAAGAAAAGTCCAGAAAGTTCAGAAATACCGAAACTATAAACACGAAATGACAGGTTAAATCGTAGTTATAATAGTCAATCAGCTGCTCATAGTATTATTATCTTTAAGTGTTGCCAACCTTTTTCCAAGCGTACACGGATTACGTGCATAATAGAACCACGCTGTTTTGTGTTGTTTCGTTGGAATCCTGATGTGCGGCAAAGTATAAACCGTACGGCAAAGTATAAACCGTACGGCAAAGTATAAATATGCAGCAATAAGCAGCTTTCTGTACTATAAACAGTACAAGGAAGCCAACTTTGTCGGGTGACTGTAGGAAAAGAAAATATACTCCTGCATACGCTGGGGTTCTCGTTATCTGGTTTGAAAAATAGTGTGACAAATCTGCATTGCAAAATAATTCAGGCATTTTGCATTACACTTTTTACAAATTGATGTGATACTTAAATGGAAATAGTGGTAAATGAAATTTAAAAAATTGTGTAAAAATAATATTTATTACGTATAACCATGAATATAATTAGTGTAAATAGTAATGGAAAAGTATGAACAATAGCATGCTCAAAGAACAAAGCACATATCTACAGTTACTAAAAGCACACTACATACAAATCTATTTGATTGTGTATTTAAAATGCATTCATGTTTTAAGTAAGTAAGCAGACAGCTGATTTTGCGGCCCCGGCCTGTAAAAACCTGCTTGGTCCCCAAATTACGATGACAGCTGGCATGGCCAGCAAAACGTAACTTTCAGCCAACAATTAACGTAGCCTATATAATAAAGCAAAAAACATCATAGTGTGGTGAAAATATATTTAAGCATTAACTGAAAAGTTAACATTTAACAGATGCTACTTTTCTTGTACGGCAATAACAGTTGTGTTTCAAAGGTGTCTCCAGTAACTCAAGTATATACTATAATACTTTAATACTTTTCAATCAATTAAAAAAATAAATGTTTGTATTTTAGTCTTAAAAATGTTAATAATTGTCTTATTACTAAATATAATATGACACATTGCTGTATTGGATTTAAGAGTAAAATGAAGACGTTATGTAGTGATAATCGTGTCTGTCTAGAGGTATCGAAACATGACATAGATGAACTATTAAGCTGTATTGTTCATTGTTCAGTATAATGACTGTTGATTGTCAAAACTATTTCGGTAATATCATTGACTAAATAACACTAAATTTTTTATATGTAGTGTTATATAGTCAATGGTAATATGTTTTATTTTATATTTTTTACAATATTCAGGTTTTACATTTAATTCGGTAATTTACAATATTCATTCAGCTAGGAACACTTGTCATTCAGCTAGGGCTTTTAGCAGGGTAATAAAAGTTTCTCTTCTGTGAACGCTTCCCTCACCAGTCCTTGGAAATTTGTAATCCCAATCTTGGGCGAGCGAGGTTTCTTTTTCAAAGCGTAAAAGATTAGCATGCAAGAATGATGCAAGTGTTTTATATTTTATTGTTATACGAACAATGGTTTAAAAAATAAAGAATTGTAAACTTTGTTCTGCTGTATGTACACAGTGGAGTATACATGCGAAATGTCAATTCTATCTCTGAAATCACCAAACAAAGGATATTGTTTAGGTAATGAACTTCAATTATGTATGAAACACACTTGTGATATAGTAAATCACCATGTTGGGGGTGAAGGCCGTTTCGGATTTTTAATTGTTTGTAATATATTCCCACTGGTAAAAAATTCAAATACCCATTTTGGTTATTTTTTCCCATTAATTTGTGAACATTTATAAACATCTAGTATTATAAAAGGCTGTGTATTTTGAAGGCTATTTCAATTATACGTTAAGCAGTGTAAATTTGATATCACAATATCAAAATCGTCCAAAACACAGAGACTTTGTACAGTTCCCTACTGGTTTCGTAAACAAATATTCACAAGACTATTGTTACATTATTATTATCATTTTAACTTCATCAATGTTTCTTGTGTTTTGGGATACTCAACGTTTCTGGAGTTGGATCAACTCCTACCGTTTAAAGTAATAATAACTAACATTTAGCTTGCAGTATTATTTTTTTTTAAGTCCATATAATAATAGTAACATGTTTTAGAACTAAATTAATTATGATATTTTCCCCACTACACAGTTTTAATAGACTTTCCATGTACGACATTTGTCCAAGTAAGGGTAGTTAATAAACCTAAAACGTTCATCGTTCATAGGTCTTCATATTGACTACATCGGTTTAACATTTTTAGCGGTTGCAAAAAATGGATGTGATATAGTGGAGACAGACTGACTCTCACCACCACGTTTTATAATACTGTAGTATAGATACATATTTTTTAATGAGAAAGGATGGAGTTCTGGTCTCTGGGGACATCGAAACGAAAAAGTAAATCGATCACAGGCTGAGCTCCTATGGCGATAGTCCTACTAATATTATAAATGAGAAAGTTTGGATGTATGGATGCATGGATGGATGTATGGATGTATGTTTGTGACAAGTGAACGCGAAAAATACTGGTCGGATTGGGCTGAAATTTGGCATGATGATAGCTCACATTCCCGATTAACATATAGGCATATTCTTATTTCAAAAATCCTTTCGGGCTCCGCCCCAGTGGCTCTGGAGTTTCCCATGTTAACCTTATGAGAAATGGAATTATTGAATCTTAACAGCTGTTTCAATTAAACAACTTGGTTCTGTTCTATGATGTTCAATAGCATTAAAGTTACAAGGATTACCAACAGGGTGCAGCACTATTATTTCTTTTACATTTATGACAAAAGCTAATTTGCTACCAAAAGGTGAGTGAGCGTAGCGAACGAACTTCAACCTGGAGGCGAGTTAGCGTAGCGAACGAGCTAACCTGAAGGCAAGTGAGCGCAGCGAACGAGCTCCAACCTAAAGGTGAGTGAGCGTAGCGAACGAGCTCCAACCCAAAGGTGAGTGAGCGTAGCGAACAAACTTCAACCAAAAACGAGATAATCTTGAAAATTAAGAAGTTAAACGGGGCAAAGCCCGCGGGTTACAGCTAGTTTATTATAAATATAAAATTGGCTGATAACGGAACTAAAGGACGTGTAACAGTTATATCACACTTCTAAATTAAAACTGAGGCTTACCATAGGCCTATCAAATATTTAACCCCGTTTTACAGCAGCAATGTCTCATATTACTGACACATCAACTGGTGCCTGTTTCCCTATAGCAGACAGATGTTGTAAATCATAGTGTAGCCTAGGGGTTGTCGGGTATTGTGTGAAAGCAATGCCCTAACCCGAACTCAACGAACGCTCTGCCACCCCCCCATGTTCTGTCATTTCACTTTCTCTTTTTCTCTGAGCACATTTTGCAGTTTTTATTTGCTATGGGCGTTTTGTGTGGTCGTTATTTCAAGCTCGTTCACTAGTTTCAAAGTGTTAGGTGGATGTATTCTACTATACTTAATAGATTAAAATTTAGTTGTGATATGTGGAAATTGTGGATAAATCAATTTATTTATTTATTGATAAAATATCACACTTTCTCAATTCCAATTAAATATTTGATTATAAATTCTTACAACAAAACATTTACAACATGACGCGTTTGATTACGCAAATTTGTATTTAAGTTATTCTCATCGGCGTTTTAAATTTGATTAGATAGGAAATTTATACATATCTACAGGACATCTTTTTTATCAATCAAATTCACTAACCACTAAAATATCACGATAAATATTAGGATACGAGTCCCTGTCTAATATCTCAGATTCTTAGCGAAGCAGTTAAATTAATGATTCTTCGCGCTTCACTTCTAACAACACGAATTCGAGGCGAGCGGGGAGCGGATGTGCAGTTCCGGCAAGTCACGTGGGCGCGGTTAGCATGGCTTATAGCATTGACTATATAACACTACTAGTGTTATATAGTCAATGCTTATAGCTGTCGGCTGTCTGTACATTGCGTCGTCGTAACAGCAGACAGCACTATGTTTTCATTGCCCGCCACATCGTGGCAGCACCTACTGGTCAGTGACGTCAGCGCTATGATCGCCCCTTCCCGCCAGAGTGTGCTGATTGCTTGTTCACAACCAAATGCATGGGGCTTTCAATCTAGTAGTGTTATATAGTCAATGGCGGCGCGCGACGAGTATACTTGTCAAAGCACCACTACAAAATTATTGCCTCTATATGAGCTGAAGCCGTCGACGGAGGATGTTGTTTTTCGTTGCGCTATATGAAGTAGTCCTTTTAGTTTCCTCGGGCGGCGTCGTTCCGGTCGCGCACAGTTTTTGCTATTTATCTCTTTGTTTTTTTTTTTGTTTTAGTGTGTTATATGATGCAAGTGGTGTGCAATAAATATTCTTTACAGATTGATGACTTTCTCACTGAAGATGAACTAGGAGATACAGACAACAACCGTTAACAACATAAACTAAGGATTACTTTTGGTGTCACGTGCGTTGGTTCTACATGGCAGCCGGACGGGTGCGGCGCATGAGTATTCCTGTCATGAATTATAAAGTCATATATCTCGTCAAAATTGAAAATTGTGACGAAATAATACCAGATCATCATTCAAAACGACATTTGGGAAGTTAATTTTAGTTTTCATATTTTAACAATACGAGTGATATAACCAATTTTGGACCACATTGAACGTTTTATCTTATCTAGCAGGGGCAGGCCAAGACCATAAAGCACTTCATCCGAAGAGTCGGTATTGAGCACCCTGTATTGACGGACAGAATTATACTTTTAATTTACTTTTGGGCAGGATTTGATTTGTATTTCTTGACTTTGGAATGAGAACAGGACAGGATTATTTTGGAGAAACCAAATGTACACCAATAATGGGTTGATAAAATGTCAAAATCACCCACGATCTCAGGGGGATAACGTATCCCCAAGACGATCCTGGGTTTTGTGAAGCCATCGTGAATATTCCCTACGATCGCAGAGAGTCATCTTGTCACTTGCTATGTGCTCAAATCTGTGGCAGTTGGAACAAATCCAGTTCCAAGGAAATTACAGATTGAGTTTAATCTGAAGATATATTTTTTTAACTTAAATTTTGGTATCCGTCCATCCCTAAAACCTCCCTTAAGAACTTAAAACTTGTTGTGAATCAATAACTTTTAGTTAAAAATTATCCTTGCAGCAAAAAAAATGGTTTGCCTCACATTCTCAATTCTCTTGTATCACCTTATTCAATGTCACTGTAAAAGTTAAAAACTCAATCTCAATCCTCCAAAATATCATGATTCTTTTTGTTTTTAAAAACTTGGCAGTGTAATGGTTTAATTGTTTTAAAAGAGAAATACAAGTTAAATAAGTGGAGAAACAATAATACTTTAAGGAGCGGCCTGCTTATCAGTATATCACAGAGATAAATATTATTTATTTTATTGGTTGAAAATAAGTTAAGGCAATATTGAGATGTTCTTCCACTGCTGTTTAAAATAATTTATTTGCATAGTGAGTTCGGCATAACTACATAATTGATCTTCAGTACTAACTAATACTGGTGTGCACAATGTCAACTATCTTACAAGCAATCACAATGACTATGTTTGTTCAGTTAACATATAATATATTCATAAAAGATACAACATATACATAAATTACACATAACAGTTCAAAGCATGAATATTTCATGGTAATAAATTTAAATTAATCATAATAGTCACTTAATAATAACAATGTTAAAATTGCATTATTTAGATAATTTAAAATAAATTACTGTAGTTTGAGTATTATTTGTACCCCATAAATCCCTATACGATTTGGGCTGAAATGCTTATTGGATGTAAAAAGATGTTTGAGCATTTTTCAGGATGTTTTTAAAATTGAAAATCAATAATACAAGTTTAGTTATATACCTGGTAAAGTGTAATTCTTTGTCTTTAAAAAAATACCCTTCTTAGCAATGGGAGTGTCCCTGAACATATGTAATTTAAATGGTGATCAGGGGCTACGCTATAGGTGATTGAATTGAATGATTAAAATTTGAATTTCTCATAGAAGGCTGTTATTGATAACCCCTCTTGATATAAATCAGCTGCCTAACCTTGGTTTTAAACCGTTTCATGCTGTAAGACCACAAATTTTCTGTTTAAACTTTTTCCTATGGTGCTAAAAGTAAACTAGAAACTCTTCCACGAACAGTAATCATCATGGGTTTTGATGCTGCCAATCAGTTAATAATTGGTCACTTTATTCATCCAAAATCAGGAAATCACGTAAAGGCTCCTACTAATACTATAGATATATCTCATGCCTAGTTGATGACATTTCCATTCACTTTTGTTAATTTCTGGACGACCCTAACATAAAATTGAATTTTACTGTAAATCCAGAAGGAATTTTTTGTCAACAATGATTTCCTTTACAAAATACCGCTAACAATTCATCACCTACCAAGAATATTACAACAAAAGGTTTTAAAGTCAACAATTACAAATACAAATCACCCGTTGAACTTTAGAGAGGTACAGTAACTACTATACAACATGTATAAAATCTGTTCTTAAATTATTTACTAATAAATAAAACTACCTAACAACTTCACATATATAAAACATGTAACATTGATAAAAACATTTATACTTAAGTCTTCCATGATTAATTACAGTGTACAAAATAGAACATGAAAGTACAGGTCAAATAAGTAACATTTTATACAATATCAAAACAACATTGGTATGAAAAACATTCAATACAAAGCATAGTATATGCCTATTATGAGTTTGTGATTAAATGTAATTTGGATTATTGTAAGAAAAGTTTACACTACATTCGTTGTCTAAGATAGCCTACATTCAACATTCTTTCAAAGTGTTTGTTTTATCTTGATGACTAGGTATAAAATCCTCTAAATTGCCAATTGCATTGTATTTTCCTAAATATATAAAACGGCCCAACTACTCTGTAGCCTACCTCTAGCTTGAGTAAAATATGTTACTAACAGCTGAAAAACTGTATTGTAATAGGAACCTTGAGCTTAATTTGTTCACTGGATAGCTTTCAAGTTAACTCTGTCAAGAGTACGTTAAAATATTGTGGTATGCAGTACAAGCCCCAACTAGACTCACACTGTTAATTAAATTATACGTTCAAAACACCGATTTTAAGAACCAAAGACCAAACACATTTTAGTCATACTAATAACATTTTCTGTGGAAGAAGCAAAAAGCTAATTTCTAAAGTACAAAACAATGTTAGCTATACCACATTTTCACATTAAAATTGTTGAGTTGTGATTACTAAAATAGTATCAACGAGAGCTCACCCCTTGGTCGAAACTCGCCCAAAAGTATGTATTGTGCAAACTTCTCTATTTTCACCCCACGCTGTAAATAAAACATGTGGTTGGAATTTCTTCTGTTTGTTTTGATTTCCTGTTTATATTTTGTTGTTATTTCGTCACCAACATGGCAACCCATATGACCCATGTTAATTTTTTTTAAATTTCCAATTCACTTTTTGTGCCTATTTTTTAGCCTATTTTAATTGATAAAGGGATTCTGCACATCTACAGGTAAATATCTTTCATTTGGTACCAACCGCGTGTAATTCGGTCTAGTAGCATGATCAGGCTAGCTGTCATAAGATTTGCAAAAGTTTTTTAGTATATAAGATATCAATGCATATTTTGCAAACAACCCATATGGACCAGCTGTAGAATATTTTTTATTTAAGAACATAGTTGAATGGGACACATGCAGAGTGAGCAACTGGTATTCTATTTTCTCTATAGCTTTTGTTAATGAGACATTTTAATGTGGCAAAATGATAGCTTTCTGTTTTACTTGGTTGAAAGTGTACTCTACACCAACTATTAATAACTTACAACAGCGTACTATGTCAGTGGCTCTATTCAACTATGTCCATTCGAGTCTAAAACCGGTGACAACCTTAACATGGGGATGGCATGTTATATTTGATCAGTAGCGGTAATCAAAGCTATAAGGCATGAAATCTCATATTCATCATGGATAAAATAATTTGTTGAATTATGGATAGGCTGAATGTTACTTTGGGTTAGTTTTCTCACAGTTTTTAGTTTCACACTTTTGGCTTACAGCATAACACTTTGCAGTATAATTTTTACAGTACATGAAATGTAATTGGTCATTTGGTCACTACACTGTCCCTTGCCAGTTAGTTCCGAACCCTGCCGCCGTATCAGAGTCGCTGTCCGCTCCCCCACCCCCCATAGACTTGGTACTGATAACACTCTCTGGCCGTGACGGTGGGACAAAGTCCATGGCTCGTTTGGACTTGCGCTTTTTGATTGGAGCGTGCTTTGGTGGCGGCATCTTCCTGGTGTCCCCCTGCAATGCGTCAAACATCGATTATTAACATAATTTGTTTCGGTAACCAGGCAGGTACTATAATTTCTTAGGCATGTGTGACCACCATTGCAGTTCATGGTCAAAATTAGAACTACAGGTTAATGTGTTTGTTTAATTTTTTCAATGAATGCTTTGAATCACCACCATATCATCAAGTGTTCCAATAGGAGTTGCTTGACCATTTTTAATTTTTTTTATTTACTGTTCCCTCAAGTTTTGGAAGCTGAAAAATTATTTTATTAAATTTGTATCCCTTCCCATTTTTTGTAGCGGTCATTTTTGTCTTATGTTACAAAAATGCTATCAAATTCACTTTCTTCAACATTTTCCCATCTTTAATTTTGATTATTATCATAATCAGCCTAATTTGTAGGCCTACCCATATTGGTCTATGGGTGAAAAAAATGTTTAAAAACGAGCAAGACAAACAAATAAATTTCACTTTTTGAAGCCTATTTTTCCCATGAAGGATTTGTAAATCACTGTTAATTCTTTTTATACAATTACATATACTAGTGTAATGTATGTAGCTAGAGTTATAACACTAATATATGTGTCCTTTAAATTTGAAAATTTTTTGAAAATAGAGATTTTTCAATTATTGCAAAGTTTGGAGCTTAATATCTCTGATGAGACATGGGATAAAAATTTGATTTTTTCACAGGATGTTCTTCTGTAAAATTAAATTAATGCTAACCCTCAGATAGCAAATTATGCTTTTAGATTGGGTTGGGTGATAACTTTCCTGGTTTTCTTCTTTTGCACAACAACTTGGATCAATTTCACATCGGTTGACCTTGTTGATGGCCAGTGATACTAGCATTGACTATATATACCTAGTATATATACCTAGCATATATACCTAGTATATATAACTAGTACATATACCTAGTAGGTATATATAGTCAATGATACTAGTCAACATGAATAGACTCAATTGCAAGAAATGCCTAAAGCACAAGCTAATAGTTGTTTTTAGACAAAATCTTTGGTTAAGTTGTGGTACCTATTGAGCAACTTTAATTGACACATTTTAGGCCTATTGTACCTACATTAATGCTCTGAACCCCTTTGAAATTTGTAGTTACAAATTACTAAACAAAGAAAGTAGTACTATATCATCAAAAATAATGTTTAGAAAAACAGCCAAAACTACGTAGACAATAGAAACAGCTCATAAGTCAAAATCACACAGAACAGGCAATATAAGGATACATGAGGTCTACTGTGAGGTGATAAAAAAATCCCTAAACAGTATTTGATTTGTGATACCAGACTGCTTCTCTGGATAATAAACATCTTCTGGTAGCAAATTTTTTATTGGACTGTTTTGGTCAGAAACACCTCCCCTAACTCCAGTGAAAGCATTCATCAAAGACCGTGGCGAAATAGTGAACATCTCCCACGGGGACATCATTATCGCCACATCCGATTGCGGCAAATTGATAGTTTAAAAAAATTTGTTAATCTGAAAATTTTTTATGACAATCCTTTTGGCCCTCTTTTGCTTGCAGCCCAAGGCCGCAGCCTCATGGTAAATCCGTTACTGGTGACAGCCGATTCATGATCTACCTGTGTAAAACTTCAGCTACCGGTACATATTTCATTTCATTTTTGTAGTTACCCAGAACAAACACTCAGAAGTCACCTCTTCTCTATGAAATTATAAATAACAACTCGGATGAAGCCAACAACAAGAGCTCTCTGGAAAGTAACAGACATTTCAAATCGGTGCCGCTTGAGGTGGTGTTTCTATACCATCTTAGCATCAGAGCGTTCCTACACACATTGCACATACAGCTACAGGAGTG
This sequence comes from Macrosteles quadrilineatus, assembly GCF_028750875.1. Lineage (NCBI taxonomy): Eukaryota > Metazoa > Arthropoda > Insecta > Hemiptera > Cicadellidae > Macrosteles > Macrosteles quadrilineatus. The sequence continues at coordinate 4,903,518 of NW_026542604.1, read as the reverse complement.
TGCACATCATATCTGTTGTACGAAATTAGCTCTGCCATTGCAAATCCTGCCAGTTGTGAACTGTGCTCTGTGATCAGTTTTTTGTTCACAATAAAACAAATTGAAATTTATCACCAGATTCGTGATGTTTACGGCAAGGGATTGATGAGTGAAAGCTACAAAACACCCCAGCAACACAGCAAAATTAACATTTTAAATTTAGAATGGTTGATTTTTAGAATGGTGCACAAACTAAAAAAATATCCGAACAAATATTAACGATCAGCAGTGATAGGAAAATCTAGTGACTGTTGTAGGGAAAGTCAACAAAAATTTGTGAAAATCACCTTTTAATAATTCTGGAACTCATAGAACATTTTCTCCGAATTAAACAGAGTTTGGTAAATAGTTGTGTAAAAAACTACAAGTTTTTTGCCCAGTGGGTTCAAAAGATCATAATACATGATCACAAAAAAAAAAAAAAAAAAACAAAACAGAGTCTTTCTGCAGAGCTGACAATCCTGGAAGACTACAACAAAAGTGGAAAAGTTTTAATCCATTTTTCAACTCAATGCATGATTGCTCTCTCAGCCTTGACTCATTACTCCTTTGATGTAAAAATCCCAAATAAATTTAAATTAGCATGTTATTTTTTGCAAACAAAAATCTGATCTTAGAGCCTGGACAGTGCAATGACAGCTCTTATTAACACTCATTTTAAGGATGTGTGCTGAGTGGAGAAGCGCTCTAATACTAAGATGACGACGACAGCACGGTCCCAAGCGGTGCCTAAGTGAAAAGTCTCTTACACCTAAATAAATAACCCTGCTGATAAATAAATAAAATCTGATGGTTAGGTAGGGATGGCCCTCATATTTTACAATGAACTACTCAAACAACATTGTGAAAAGTTGTCAAAACGTTTCATAATTGTTCAAACTCATGCTCAGTTACAATGAGACTTATTAGGCACACTTCACTAACTATACAAGCAAAATACAAGCATGCTTCAAACCCTACTTACATCATCCAAGAGTCTAGCCCCTCATCTGTTGGTATGAAAATGAACAAGTAGTAAGTTTAGTGCTAGTGTAAGGGATGAAGGAAAAACAAGTGTAGCAAATTATTATGTAAAGCAATGTAATGATGTAAAAATTATCGTTTACATAATAAGTTTTATATTCAATTAAATATTCTTTAGAACATCTCAATTCCTCATATTTGAAAAATTACGTTCATGGTTTGGTTATATTAACCAATAAGAGATAGTGCATCCTAGTTTGATGTTAGTTATTTTTTTACACAGTATTAGGTAATAGAAATTATGTTCCATATTTTCTGAGGTAAGCTGGATGCTATTCCTTTATTCAAAAATCCACGATCCTAGCCTTCCTAATCCATACCTATGACTTTCTTTTAACAAAACTACATTTTGATCTGAATTAAATTTTGATACTAAACGAGTACGGCCATCGCTTACCTGAGGGAGGTTATCGGCCGAGCCCCAACTCTTGTGCAGCTTGTCGATGGTTCCTACGCCCAGGAAGTGACTGAAGGCTTCAGTTGTCTTCTTCACTCTTACATTCAGAGAGCCAATCCTCAAGAATCCAGAGTCCTTTTCTGTACCAAGACAAAGAGTTGCAATTTAAACAATAACGTAAATAACATAACGTAATAACGTTAACGTTAACGTGTAATAACGTTTTTCCGCATTAGAAGTTCAAAAATTAGTTGATGGTTATTTACTTTCTCAAAGCATATATAACTCAACCTCATCATCAACCTGATGATGAGGTTGAGTTATATATGCTTTAGGATACAAAAATTGCTTCCTTTAGACACGTAAAATTTAATTAAAAGCTCGCAACTCATTCCAAAAATTACAAACCCATAAAGGAGTGTGTTTTTAAAAGTAATGCAAAATTAATTTTATCTTAGAGATTTAAATGCTTTTGAAAAATAGCCATTGCCACTGACTTTCACAAACATAACCGTACTTTGTTACAGTAACATAAATATATTTCAAGATTTACAAGTGTATTGTGGTATTTTTGATGAATACTAACCTGCATGCTTTTTCCTTGCTTTGATCTCTGTAACAGAAAGATATTTTAAAATTAAAACAAAGAAAGTGTACACATAACAACATATTACTTAGCAAAATATCTTTTGGTATTTTGTTTCACAGTGTAATGTAAAGTCTTAAATGGTAATGTTAATGATTTTTAATCACATTACTAGCGTAAACTATAAAGATTCTTAAAAAAAAAAACTTACTATAAATTGTCTTGTTCAGAATTAAACTAAACATCAGCCTTAAAGACCATAAAAATTATTTTTCGTAACTGATTTTTGAGAATACCCTAGCTTTTTGAAAACTTTTCACTATGCAAGGCTGTCTGCTATTTGATCACAAAACAATTATTTAGATGAGAAAAATTACAAATACAGAGAAAAATGGTACCCAGCAGATTGACTCTTTAAAAATTTAATTTAAATTTTAAATTTATATTTAAAAATTAAATATGTAGCAATTTTCTGGTAAATCAATGAGTCATCCGCATTGATTAGGAATACAAATATGATTCCTGATTGTTAGCAAGACTTTTCCAGGATATTTATTTGATGCGTAAAGATGTATACTAACTTACCTTGAATATATTTTAAGTAGTCCATCCAATTACATACAATTCATTAAAAAACATGTCATGTTTAAAAAAAAAAATAATTATTGATCTTTTCGTTAAAGGGTTTTCTAGAGTCAATATTATAAAATTTGCTCAAATTTAATCTATAAAATATCACCTAAGACATCCTTTTATAACATCAATCCATTGATGATGTCAATTGCAGTTCAACATCTATGAATGCCAGTAATATGTTCCAGTACAAAGCATAACACTATCCTATAAGTAATATAATCAATCAAGAAATAATGTAATCTAAAGTGCATTTTCTTTTGCAAGCAACATACTCATGCAGGCTAAGTTGAAATTGATAATATGTAGATTATATTGATATAATATATTGTTGTTTGAAAATGTTATGGTGTATTTATTTGTTAGTTAGTTAGTCTATGTTGTAAAGGAATGACTTTTCCCAGCATGGTCGGCCATCAATATAGGCTATGGGGCCTCTCCACCCGCCCAATGATACCCAATGTTAACCACATTTTTCAGATTGTACAGTTAAAACATGAAATTAAATTAATTGGCAGATTTAGGTTCAAAAAAGTGTAAAATTAGCCATCTTGTATCTAAGTTTTAAACATTTTTCTGGCGGTGCACCTCCCCCTTTTTACTAAGTTTATTTTGTACCCCCAAACCACCCTGGCCCTTCTCCAAGTTTAACAGTGTGCCTGTTTACAGCTGGGAAATTTTTTACAAATTACAATAGGAGTTATTTTTCAAAAGAATTCTCAAAAGAAGACAACAGATACATAGAAAATCTTATCATTTGGAATCTTTACAGAAGATATTTTTTCCTACCACTGCACAGGAATGATCACATTGCCACATCTTTAAATAGTACTCAAAATAGCTCATTTACGCTTTATTAATTCCTGCTTGCTAAATCAGCTGATCTCACTGTAGGGGTTTCTATAAAACACTAACATCCAGGAAATAATCACACTAGTGGAAATGAATACACAGAACTATCACTCTTAACTCACACCTACACCATCAAGTAAAAGTTCTCATATCCAATAGAACTCAAAGCATGCAAAATTAAGCTATAAATAAACAGTGACGTAAATCATTAAATTAATTAAGCTATTTGCGAGTTGCAAAAACAGGAACGATCCTATCTCGAGGGATCATTAAAAAGCAGTAAATAATTATCATGTTCTGTGGGAAAACTGCATCCTGTGACGGAACTTTCCCTTGGATTTCCATTTTGTATTTGACACGGTTAGTTCAGCATATGTAACTAGCGTAGCTATGTTATTAAATATTAATTAATTGCTCTAAGTATGTACATTGTAAAGACATTATAAAAACAACATTTTGTCTAGGAGTCAAACTCTGTACTGCATGAGGTTTTTGTTAGCACAAACTCAAGTTTGGCCGTAGGCTTTTTACAGAGGCCAAATACTTGTTAAGGGGAAAACCGATCAAACCACACCAAATATACTTGCCGCAGTGAGCCACCTTCTAAAATTCCTATAAAATGAAAAACTGGGTTAAATTAAATGTATAGCAATAATTAACACCATTAAATATTACTGTACCATAAGAATGTGCGATCAAAGAAATTTATCTTTAGATAGATGGTTAGATTGTTTTTGATAATCATTATTAATTAAACACACAAATGTAAACTTAATGGTGGAAATAAATAAAGCTAACAATTATATTTAGGAAAACTACAAAATACAAAATTTTAACATAGCATGTTAAAAAAATCATCCCTAAATGGTCACTATGATTCTTTACATGAACATTTCAACAGGGTTTAAAACTTTAAAGGCTATAAAAAGCTATCAATCTTGTAAACAAACATAGCTTATGTTTTTCAAAGTAGATTAGTATGAAAGATATGCAAAGAGGAAATTATTTTAAGACATGCAAAAATAGTTTTTATTGCTCATTATTTATAATTTTTCATAATTTATTTATTACCAAAAGTATTAGTGTGACTGTATTAAATGAAGTATGGATGTTGAAAGACATCCTATATTTTACACACTTTAAAAAAATCAAGAAATTTTATTTTGCTCCGTTTAAAAGAGAAACATTAGTTAAGATGTTTAAAATTTATAAATAAATACATAATACGGATTTAGTTGAAATAAGGGTTGAAATTATTTTGACAATTCAAGAAAACATAAAATAACTCAACAGAACTATTGAAATGGTAAAATATTAAATTTAAAAATGCTTCTCTTTGAATATACAGAATATATTAAATGCTCTATCTTAAATTTAATTATATTATATTGTGGTAGCATTAAGAAAGTTTTATTTTTATTTTTTATAAGTTATTAATATTAAAAATAGAATGCCGTTTAAGGAAAATAGGTATCGGAGAAAAACTAAATGCATCTATTTAAACGGTTATTTATTGCTCAAAACACTACATTATGGTTAAAACCAGAAAAATAATAGAAGAGATGTACAAGATATAAATAATATTATGCTCAATTACAACATCTATAAGCTATACTTAAAATCTAAATAACAAAATGCAAAGCTTTCATGCAACTAGATGCTTAAACATGCATTTCCATATCTATTTTGTCTAGAGCTGTGGTAATCAATCTATGATTTTGTATACTACACTTCAATTCAATTTACAAATTCATTAACATTTTCAGCAAAAAGTTCAGTCATTCTGGAATTACTTATTGTAAGAGCGAGGCAATAACTTACATCAAGTAACTTTCCTTCATACGGTAAATATTGCTCTTTTATTATTGTGAAAAATATTAACTACCTACCTATTTTATTGAAAGGTTGTGTATGACAAAAATCAAGTGGAAAATAAAAATATATAGGAATATAAAAGGCTAACACAATATTTTATCTCCTGGGTGACTTTGTAAATCGTAGATTGTTGGGGACACAACATGGTGTGTTTTTTTTTTTGTGTTCTATGTTCCTAGTTTTTTTTCTATGATAAGCTAGCTAAGCCTAATATCCTTTTACTATATAAATCACAATTAAGTTACTTAAACGATCTCTCAAGAACCACAGCACTAGACACATGCTATCACATGCTAAGCACCACCACATGCTACACAGGGGTAACTGGTCTGAACATCAGTCCCAGAGCAGTTTTTCTCTCTCGTCTTTTCTGGGCCTTTTTCCGTTTCGGGAACGTGTCCGGCCCAGTGATCTCTATCCTGGGAACGACTCTCTCTCGGCTCAGTGTGCCGTAGTTTTCCTTGAACCATCCGTCAAGCGGGCCAGAGCTATACTCACTTCGGAAGGTATCCGCGGACACACTCGTGTCTTTGTTGGTCAGGTACTGGTGTGGCTTGCGACCGCTGTAGTCCCGCAGCACTGGGTTTGCGCCTGCAGAACAAGAATTTATCAAATGTAATTTATATAAGTATTTTTTGTCCTAGGACTTTATGCTAGACCTAGGGGTTGCCGCATTATCACTAAGATAAAATCCATTAGTGATTAGGTGGGACCTGAATCTGCGGCATAAGTGCCGCGCTCTACTCTAGACCAGCTCGCTGCCTGTTTATTTAAAGATTAAAAATTCAACACATCTTAAATAATCCAAACAGGGACCTACTCATTGAGCTATCCACCTTTTGGGTTGTAAGTGACCAATGAAAATTGATCACCATTTACCATCTGGTGCATACATTCACCGTCTTAAAGTAAAGTGTAAAAGTGTTTATACATTTAACCTAATAGTAGAAATCTATATTAATAATATACTGTAAATAAAACAACATGTAAGATTTTCATTTAGAAGTTATGTTAATCACCCACCATATACGTCCTTTAGAAGATTAAACACATCCTCGTGGCCGTACTGCATGGCGATATGACAAGCTGTGTATCCCTGCAACATAATAACATCTTATAGGAATAATTAACCAGGGATAAATTGAAATTATTTATTTCAATTAATTACTTTAATATTGAGTACCAATGGACCGTTCTGGAGGTGTTTGATCTGTTCAAGAGGTAAAAAAATTAAAACCTACAAGCCTACAAATATTATCGGTTTTGCTAAGGTCAATTAAGTTAAGTTTACGGTACACATTCACTCATTCCTTATTTACCTAGCAAACTTTTTCATGTGGACGAGCAAACTATATTCACTATAAAAACTCTTATCTCTTTGGTTAGTAATACATCATACAACCCACATGTATAATCAATGCTCAATAGCATTCATAGAAGTCCTTTTCCTTTGTACTGTATTATTTAGTAAATTGGCCAATGTACTGTAGATGGTTTGTTTACAAGCATATGTTTTATTCATTTATTTACATTTTCGTAAAACTGTCATGGCTACCTATCTTTCCATAAGACCAATGTTAAATATATTTAAATTTAATTTAAAGTTTTTAACGAAAAACAAATTTTTCCAGAAGAGTGGCTAGCATGGATATAATATTTTTTGGCTGAAACTAAAATATTCCTAACAATTTAGAGGGAATCATAGGAGCCGTTTTTGAAATCATTGTGCGCAAACTCGTATTAAAGTATAGATTAAATATTTTCTTTTTGAATTAAGAAACATAGACTCTGCTGCTAAAAGGGATGAAACACAGTCCTACTGCTGATAGTTACAAATTGTGCTAAATACTTTCTTGATCAGCATCATCGTATGTGTCATTACATTTACAGAAAGTAAATAAAAATACATCTGATAAAAATATACACCCATACTGTTAACCCACAAGACAGTAAATGTATATAAAAGATGGTAAATGGTGATTGGCTTCAATTCGACACTCCAATCATCATCACCTATTGGGACTGATGATGATTGGAGCGACTAATCAAAATCAATCACCACTATCATCTTTGATATGTATTTACCATCTAGTGAGATTACAGTACAAGTGTAAATATAGGTTTTAATTGTTATTAAACTTTTAGAAATATTTTTGTTTGCTTACTTTCCTTAAAAATGTGCTATATTACAAGAATATGGCTAATATTTTCTAATGCTAACAAACGAAACATAATTCAAGGTCAAAATACTATAATTGTGTTTTATCGTGTTTGTGGAAATTATTAATCTTAATAGGTTTGTTAAATTTGATTAACAAAATGTGTACCTTCAAATGACGAGCAATTTTATAGTACATTACAACTTTACCAAATAATACACATTATTATCAAAATTAATCTCTCTGAAGAGATTAAATTAGTCTTAATCTTAAATTTAAATATATATTTCGATACAGTACTTTAAAAGTTTACCATACAAGAAACTGCAAATAAAGAAATGACAAAACTATTTTAAATAACTACAAAACATACTAAATGTGGAAATCAAATACAAACTATTTTTAATTTTTTTTATATCGATTTATTACAAAAACCCCTCCAACTAGCATCCATCACACAACTTCAACAATCCTAACGACGTCGACAAATGACGAGGCTAAACTTAGCGGCCAAACCTAACACCTCGCCACTGCCTCGGTTGTAGGACCACCGCGAACACTTGTTGGTCGAAATTGAGTCCCACTTTCGCCTTTGATCAGCAACTGTCGTGTCAAACAAACCTCACACTGGGTGGCATTCCAATCATTCAACAAAGCAGCCCTATGAAGTAGAACATTTTAAAATTGGCAAATAACTTGAGAGTGATATTTTCGACGACACATTTACATGTTAAACCTGTGGTCAGTTGTAGAATTAAGATGCACTACTCTTAATTGCAACGTTTCTAGTATACCCGGGATAGTAACCTGCATTGATATCAATTGCTGATTAACCAAGACAAATCAAAGGTACCCTTATGGTTAGCTAAAATAATTCAAATAACTTTAATACCTTAAAACCAAAATAAATCGAATTTTGCATCAGTACACTCCGTGAGTGTCTCATTCAATGTTATAATTTAAATTTTAAAATAATGTCTACAGCTATTCCATTTAGCTGTAATGCCTACTTCTTATGTAGACTCTAAATAAAACCAAATTTAACTTAAAATACTGTTATCCTTCTTAATTCGCATAGCATCACCGAAAGAGCTTAAAATTTCAACTTTAGGAAAAGTTAGCACAGAAGAGTAAAATTTTATGATTTTATGTGTCACTGTTATTCGGATACTGGGCGAAATTAGCGTAGGTGAGGCATTGGCAAATATTTCAACAAAGTCAATTTAAACATAAGAACCCCGCAGTCACTTACAGCGTCTTAATTTGGTTTTATTTTTTATTTTATTTTAAGTGTTACAGCACAGAAAACATGTTTTCTGTGGTTACAGTTGATATCAATGGGACAAGTACGCGGTCTCTTGAATTTACTATTTTTTTCGTTATACATACAGATTTGGAGTAGGTAGGAGTAACTACCATTGGTGATCAAGTCAAATGTCCCTACTACAATTGTGAATGTCGTTCACCAAGTCGCCAACCACAGAGCGAGACCACAGATATGTGTTACGTCTCAACACCTCACCTCATACGCGAGTCTGCTTGTGGTTTCATCCGCATTGTATTTTGTACAAGCTTAACAAAAAACATTTTTCTGGGGACTTTGGATGTCTTCAAACCCCCGAAGGAACTTTAAGAAATAAAATTATTGAATTGTTTGATTTTTCCAAGAAAACTTATTAGTTTTGGATCTTTCAGGAGAATAATCAAGATCTAATACTGTACAAAAACTACATAAGTAAAAAATTATCAGATTTCTGTATTATGTTATGGGTATGCGATTACACAATTACTTCACGATACATTTGTATTACTTTCCCGCGCTAAGTAAAGCTTTTCACCTCAGTTAGTGCATAGTCTATGTCACGCCTAAGTGTTTACAGGATCTCAGATTCAGTTCATACTGAAAGAAAATGTGTATTTAAATATGGAGTGCTTTTTATTTGGTTAACTATAATCAATATACAAGATTACAAATAAAATTGAGAGAATGGAAAAGGCGCATGTAATATTTCACAGTTTATTTTAAATGCTTTGTACCAAAATTACAATAATTGAATTATTCCCTTTGTGGTAGAACATCAGGACTATGGTAGATGTGTGCTACACGATAGGATACCGTATTTTAAATTAAAAGACCAAACTGCAACATTTGTTCTGCTTTTTTCAAATGTTTCATTGTTTATTGGCCGCGTACTGTTGTATCGTAGGTTTCAGTCAATAACTGCAGCCTCACAAAAATCTGAACTGAAAACCCCCCATGAATGATATATTCAGAAGTTTAAATACAATGGACCATAACCTTAACCCTTTTAACACGTTTTGTTGAAAGGAAAGTGCAGCTAGCATGAAATAAAAAAATCGCACAACGATTTTCCGACAAAAGTAGAAAATAGATCCCACTCTCGGGAAAATGAGTAATTTTCTTAAAGTTTTTTTTTACTTTTGGTAGAAGCAACACTAATTCAACCTTATGTGTAGAGAACGCAATATTTAAAAACTGGCTACAAAATGGGAGTACGCAAAAATATCAAAATCAAAAGGCACATTTAGATCCGAGATACGCTACAGACAAATGAAGTATAGACAACAATAGGCCACTTTTTTTTATTAGATGAATAGTCAATTAAAACCTAAAGCGCGGTACATGCACTACAGGATTTACAACTGTCGAATTCACACAGCATTTTAATTTCAACAAAACAACTGTCACAGCACGTGCGTTTCCGGTCACCCTCGGCACGGGTGCGGCGCGACGAATCCGTTCAATTTTAAAGGACAGTTTAAAAGCCAATTATTCACGACGTCACAGCTGTCGTCAACGTAGCTTCGACGAGTTGTCTGTTGACTGACGATTTACCAACTCTTAAACCCTGCTTTATAGAAAAATCACTTCTTTTACTCCTTCCCGAGATGTGTCGAAACGTATTCAAATTTAAAATAATTGATTTGTGTGTTTACTTATTAGTTCCAAGGCGGTTTGTGAAAAGTGCTTAAGTAAAAACTGATTTTTTACGATTTTGTTGAACTTGTGTATTTCGGTCAACAATGCATAATTTATCAATTGTCTTTCGTGGTCTTTGGGGGGTTTCCAAGTTTGTGGACCCTAAATTTTGTGAAATTAGTTTGTTTAGAAGAAAACTGATAAGAAAGAACTTGTTCTGAGCATTAAGAGAAAACTAAACAACATTTGACTTTATACATTCTCGTTGTGTATTTATCAACAGGACTTATTATCATTGAAGTCCAAAGGTGTTTGTGTATGAGATTGTAATTAACATTATTCGTACAAACACACCCCGAAAAATATAGTAGCAAAACATATACAAAACATAATACTATATAGTTTATATCAGGTTCTGTATGCATTCACCTTACTTTTCTAATTTACTTTTTTAATAATTATACTTATTGAACTTGTTTATCATGTTAAGTGGTTGTTTACTTTATGCAAACTACAAACGCCCGATTTCCAGCAAAGTTTATAACACTAAAAGTCGCTTGTTGCGGCCGCAGGTCGACGCTTAATTACGCGCCAAATTGCGAAATTCCCGCCGAAACCTGATTGAAAACTTCTCTTTGTCGCCTTTTTCGACACACTCAATTTTCATCGTAATTGTGTCAGCTTTGTTCACTCGAACCTTCATTGTTGACGGACTTTTATTGGAAGATTTATCTGTGGATAATTAAATACTAGTTTGCGTTTACTAGTAAGTTTTTTATTATTAAAAAAGAAAATGTAATATAACAAATTCATTTTTTACTGACACATGTCAAAAGTATGTCTTGGATCTCACTTGTAAACTCAACTTTGGCTACGGCTGAACTAAATTATCGATTTGACTTGGAATTTGTACGTAAGAATCACAAAGGAGCCATGAAGTCGAATGCGATGGAAACCTATTGTACTTGGTAATCTTTCGCATTTAATCAGCACTTCAAAAAATATCCAAAACAAATTTTTATTCAATCGGTCTAGTAAATGAGATTTCGTACTAATTTCACAAATCCTATTCTTAACACATAAAGTTTTGTCTACGTTTTACTGCACTTGCAAAACACCGATTTTATTTTATTTTTTAAACACGAACAAAGAGTTTTAAAAGTTTTTAAACAGAGGCATGTCTATTACGGGACAAACAACTGGGGTGACCGTTTTAAAGCCCGCGTCATATGTTTTATTAAATCGAACTATGAAATACAGCCTATATATCTGCGTCGACGATTCCGGTTCAAATTGAAAATATCACTCTCTCGCCCAACATATTGACGTTTATACGCTCGCCCGATGTCACCATATATTGAGGGAATCTCCATGTCGACGATTCGTTCGTGAAACACAATTTTAGAAACACCAGTAATTCGTGCATGAATTTAGCATCAGGTTAAATACACGTAAAGCTTTTTTATTCCGGTCAAACTTGCGTCTTTTGAAAGTGTCCATTAAAGAAATCAAAAATACAATAGGGCCTAGATGAAAATATTATTTTTACTACTAGAAAATGTACAATTCGTTTATTAATTTTCTTTGTGTTATGTGTGTGAAAATGACATGACCAAAACATGGTAATTTGTTGAATGAGAGGACAGGTGATGATACCAATAACCACGCCATAGTGAAATCCTCAAAAGAGAAATTATTGCTTCTATTAGCATGAAAGTAAATATAAAATAGACCATATCTAATTTAATTGTTTTTGGTTGCCAGCTTTTATATCTTATTCCTAGTAAATCGGCCTTACTATACGTTGTAGAGGGTTGATTTTGTCTCGACCTTTTACTTCAATAGATTACTTATCGACAACATTAAATGAAATGAAATTATGTTTATTGCCGTTAAACTCAAATACAGGCATTGGCAAGCGTCACAATCAATAGGTAAAAAAATAAAATAAACATTGTTGCATTGTTTTCACTAACAAATAAAATCCTTACCAAAAAATACAAATTAAAAACTCTTTAAGCTGTCTCTTAAATTGACGAAAGTCCATTTCGCTCCTGAGATCATTTGTAACTAATTGTTGTGAACATGCATTACTTCACGTCTATAATGTTTTCAATTTCAAGGGGTTGGCACATATTGTAGATACGATTGAATATATCTTGGTAAGATTAGACACATCGAACGCAATTTACAATGTTTAAGAATTATTTATATTTCCTACATGACGACAATTAATTGCTACGTAAGCTAATTTGCAAGGAGTCCACTCACTATTGAACAATTAACACATTCACACTTGTTCTAATTGTTCATCTCCCTATGTGACAATAGTTGATTAATTCAATACGTTTGCAGCGCAGGGACAAAAACAGTTGAATGATGATTGCTAGCGGCTGGACCACAGCTGGGAGGGTCGCATTACCATCAGCTGACAGTTCCAGTGGTCGTAACACAATCAGCTGATAGGTGGTTTGACACCTGCCAAGACTGTCATCGATATGTATTGTTAAAGTTGTTAAGTGCCATTCTAGCTTCATTTATGTCATTTATATATGAGTAATACTACGATCTATCTATGCAGTACTAACGTAACATTCAGGATCAGTATTGTTAGCGTGTCAGTATAAGTCGCAGCAGTATTGATATCGCTAAAACATTACTTTTACACAGGGTATTGGTAATGTGTTGTCAGCGAGCACAAATGATATAACACAAGAATGTACTCAAAGTTAATTATTTTATTGATGGAACAGGAATAAACAATTCCCGTATCATTAAGCTGAGTTCTAATTGAAATATGTATGAACTACTGTATTAGGTTAGTACGACGATTTATTGGTTGGCCAATTGATTAACAACTGTGCGAACTGCACTTTGAAACATTTACTTTGTTTGGTGATGATGAGATTGCGGACGTTTTCCATCGCGTTTTATAAGTTTTCTGATAGATCTGATCACGTCCTCTGATGAGTAAATAAGTTATTTGTTTTATAACAAAAAAAAAACAAAAAAAAACAAGAATATACAACATTTAACACAACCCCAGCCGATGCTGGAGAAGCGCAATCACAACCACGCGCGACAGTTAAGTACCGTAAAATGGGGTGAATAGAAACAACAGGGTGAATAGAAACAAAACTTCAATGAATGATTCACATTTTTATAACTTTGTTATACATTGACTTTATGTAAGGGAATTATTTTCCCCTATTATAACCATATCCTATCTACCTGGGAAAAATTTGTTTAGCATATTGGTATCACTGCTTCGGATGTTGGATGATGCGAAACATCATTTGAAAATTTTGGCGAAAAACATTCTTTTCAAAACTTTCTCTCTAAGTATGAACCTATTACATGTATTTATGTTAATAACCATTTTTTATATTGTCTTAGGTATCTTAAAACCAAGTGTGTTAATAGATTAGCCTTAGAATAAACCATATTTTTTTACTTTATTTTTAATTTAGGTTATGTCATGATTTTGCAAAACCAGGGTGAATAGAAACACTTTTTTTTTAACCAGTGGTGCCCAGAAAACCCCCCAAAAAAGAAAAAAAATACCAGAGATGAAGATGATTCTACATCAGTCACACTGGAAGAAAGTGACAAAGACGAACAATTTGATGAAGAAGAACGAGCATACCTAGCTCAAGACATCAGTGAGTCTTCAAAGTTGTCCCTTCATGATCATGTAATTGTCAAAGTAATGGGGAAAACAAAACTTGCTATCGTTTATATGTTGCAAAAGTTATTGAATTTTACGAGGAAGGATAAATAGGAAGATTCATCAAGAAAATTGCGCAAACCAACAAGTTCTGAGAGACAGATTAAGAGGCCCTCTTCAAAGTCGATGACGTAGTACGATCGGCTTCCAACTCCCAAGCCGTGTACAACTTGTAGATTTAAGGGAGTGTTGTATTTTGAGGAAGATTTGTCTGATTTTACTCTTCATTTAGTTGGTTTCTATGTAAGATTTTGTTACTCTGATTTCACCCATTGTCATTTATGTTCTCCGATTTGTTTGGATAAGGGTTTATGAAAACGACGTTTTTATACTTCGTACTTATAAATAAATGTGTTAATTAACTTTAAATATTTTTATTTACAACAACCTAAGCTAACAAGCATAAATTTCATGTTTCTATTGCCCCTGGTAAGTGAGGAAAAGCAACAATCATCAATTTAACACAGTGTTTCTATTCACCCCAAAGTGCGGGGTGAATAGAAACAGCCATATTTTATTTTTTTTCTGCTTAATGATTAAAAAGAAAAAAAAATTGATAAATGGTTTGAGTAGAGGAGTTCAAGACCGAAAATATGAGCTAGTGTAGAAAATTTAAAAATTAAAAATATCAATTTTACAGAAGCTTAAAAGTCAAAAAGTGTTTCTATTCACCCCATTCTACGGTAGTCAAACACAAAGAAAACAACACAAAAGCCTTCGAATAAAACAACATGATACAATAATGGTTTGGGAAATGTTTCAAAATTGCCTAGTTTAATTGGGAAATGTCACTTAAAACTTAAGTATGCGTTAAATCAAATAAATGCCCTTTGTGACTCATATTTTTTCATATTGTTTTTATTATTCGTGCAAAATGCTGAAATGTGTCAAATTACGAATTATTAGTTAATAGGTCTAATTGTTTGATTTACATACACATTTTAAAATACAATACGAAATATAGAATTTTTTTAAAAGTGTGTGATTGGTTTATTTTGTGTAATGATTTAGCCGTTTGGCAATATTATGAAGAAACAATGTAAAAGACAATATGATTAGAGAAA
Source organism: Macrosteles quadrilineatus (assembly GCF_028750875.1). Lineage (NCBI taxonomy): Eukaryota > Metazoa > Arthropoda > Insecta > Hemiptera > Cicadellidae > Macrosteles > Macrosteles quadrilineatus. The sequence goes on along the minus strand of NW_026542604.1, from coordinate 4,888,222 downwards.
AAAGATGTAAATAAAAGATGTGAAATATTGATCAGTATGCAATAATCCACTGAGCACAACCAAATATAGTCGTAAAACGATTAAGCCAAAACATTGAAAGATTCTCTGAGTCAATACATTCAATATTGTTTAGTTTGCTAATAAACCTAATATAATTCACTTACGCCATTCTGTATCCCAGAAGACATCGCCCAGTGAGTGAACCAAACATGAAACAAAACAATACAATATAAACTAGATTAAATAATGCCACAATCACTTTCTACATGAATTTAATTATTTTCACACTGTTTATAGCCAAAGCACATTTATCAAGGACTGTCCCATACCAAGTAAATGTATCCAAACAAAAATATGAAGGAGAGAAGAAGAGCGAATACAACAGGCTCGCACGCACACTGCGGTTGCATCTTGGGAGAGAACAATGTAGAGATAATTTAGTAAATAGCTATCAGTAGATTCAAAACTGTGACATTATTTACGAAAGGTAATGACAAAAGACTATCACAACCAAACACAACAGCATACAATTTGAACAGCAGAAGGTTTGTTTACTAATTCGAGGACGAAAAAATAAACAAATAAATACTTATTATATTCAGCTGATTGCCAGCAATATAAAATATTTATCTTGAACAGAGAATTCACTTGAAAAACAAATTCAGCAATCGTATACAAGATAGTATAAAAATACAGTTCTAGATTAAATATTAAGCTTTTAACTCACATAAGAGGAATTACACTAACCTTTCTCTTGAATTTATCTTTTGCTCTTGTTAAATACAAATTATAACCTACTTACCAGGCATTTTTTTGAAGAGCTATTTTAATATAATTTGTGTGTTGTAATGTACACCACGTTTGATTTTTAATCATGTAAAAAGATAGATATTGAGGTATAAAATGATAAGGTTTTTGACGAACATTTCACCAGTTCATTTGATAACGCTGATGTTAAATGATTTTCTTGTATTTACATTTTCAATAGTGTAAGCATAATGTACAGCTCTGTTCCTTGACTTGTGCTCGACTCCAGCTGATCATTGTTTACCTTTTCAACAAGATCAACCTGGGACCCCAGCATGTAATGAAAACGCCCGTTTTGCTTCAACGTGACGAACACAATTTCATGTTAGAATTGACAACACGTCATTTAACGTTTACATTTAAATAATGGTAAAGTGTAGCAATGAGAGTAGACTTGCCGTTCTAGCGTTGACGTCCATCTTGTGGGTCCCTGCGATCAGTTTGATCACTTCCACATTGCCATGTTTGGCGGCCCAATGTAGCGCCGTCTGTAACAGAAACATACCTAGGAGAAAAATGTTTAGCGATGTGTACCATTGAGTTACATTATAACAAGTTGGCCAAATAATAACAATGATAGCACACGATTATCAAGTGTTGCCGGCAACTGGCGGGTAAAACTGTTGTAACTGGTTTGGTCTCCTCAGAATCACTCCGTACTACATGTATTTCAAACCTGTCTTTTGTATAAACGTGAGTTTATTTTAAAGAAATTTCTAATTTTAAATCGCATAACATGAAGTGTAAACTAAAACCAACAACAATTTATCTCAAGATCAGCTGATCTTGGGGACATTGAATAAGGAACCAAAAATACACTTCAGGAGGCTAAACATGTTTGAATTATTAGTATTTTACACAATTGACTTTTGAAAACTGAAGTGCAAAACTTTAATCTCTATGGACTAACTGTAGCCGATTTTTTGTTTTAAAAAACAGTTATATTACTCTCAGTGTGCAATGCCGAAATTCCACTTTCCCTCTAGTGGTCGACTGTGTAAATAGGTGTGATGTACACTAAGATCCTCCCAGAAGTTGGATATGTTGAAAGGTGACAAAAAACTGTCACCTAGAATACAACCCTGAGAGTCACGATACACCACAAGTGAAAAGCTTCAGGTTCTAAACCAATAAACGCCTTTAGAAAAACAGAAAACCCCAACACTACAAGTAGGCCTATTTCAACATTTTATTCGTCTAAAGGTGATCCAAAAGCAATGTTTAAATGGTTCGAAACGTCAACACGCACGAACCTACTAGACAACCCTGGGGGACACCATACACCGCAAGTATTTCTGGTGCCACAAGACAAACTGCTGCTCGTGTCGACAACTCTAAAATTAAACAAACACCGCGGTAGCTGTCATTTTTCTCCCGCGTTGACAGGAATTCAGTTACAGATGTGACGTGGGAATACGCGGGAATGTGTCCCCGGACGTATATAAAGCCCGGGAATACATCATCCGCCGCTACACGTGTTAACAGACGTGAACACGAGAGTTACAAAGCTTCTGGCTGTCTGCAGTCTGCGAGTCGGTTGTCGTAAATTATCTGTATTATTGGCGGGAATCTCACTTGAATACGCGGTGCACTCATACTTCAATCATAATTAAGTTGAACGTAATACAGTGTCATCGCTACGAAACGCTAAGATGTGATACAAGTACTTAAATTATAGCCTTTCCTAATAAAATCGATTCAATACAACCTATATTTCGTTCAAATGAACGTGCTACGTGATCGTGAGGACTCCTCAGTGTGCAAAACGGATAAACACACAAGTTGACTTTCTCTACCCACATATGACTGATTCGCTCACGTTTGTTGTCCAGCGCGAGTGTTTGCAGTAAACACCGACTGAGCGAGTACAAGCGATATAATGGATGGCTCGATCAGTCAGGTGAATCTCAATGTTTAGTGTGATAACAGTCGCGTCGCGATACATCATTGCATGTACGAGTGTACGAGTGTGAGTGTTGGCGACTTATCACGAGGTAAAGTATGAGGCTTCGTCCATGATGTGAACAGAGTGGTTGAAAATGATACCAATACTACAACATACTGTAGACATACATTAGGCTGTGCGTAAGTATGCGACTAAGGGGTGTTAACAAGCGGATACATGTATTACCATAACAACACGCTGTATGAGAAAAAGGTTTGTTCGAAATGGATAAAATTGTATCAATTCTATACTGTAAAGACCTGCGGAAACATAGCTAATCACAGTGTTGAGGTAAACATGGCTCGAAAGCTAGTCTTTAGTCCACATTGAGAAAAATGTATGGTGTTCGAAAATGAGACTTATAGTAGACTAGCCAACACTACACTATTACAGAATGTGTTACTCGAAATCGATCGAAAATAGGCTTTGTCCACGTAGTGAAGAACTGGGGGGGTGTTCGAAAATAAAACATAACGTTGGTAAAGTATGCGTTTGCTCTAAATCGAGTGTAGTTGTTCAATTGTTGTACATATCAATTCATTTTTGAAGTTTAAAAAGGTCAGTTGTTTGTTATCCAGCGTAATCCAAATCAGTGTCATGGAATAAAATAATCTACATTTCATTTAAAATCCGTTGGACAACATGTAATTTATATTCCAAAATTTATTTTGCTTTAAAATATGTATAGTTTAAATGAAAATCACATCGCACAAGCTAACAAATCCAACCATACAGTAAAAATCTCAACACAAACAGTGGAAAGCAGCTGCCACCAAATTCCAATTAAACAAAATTTCAATAACTTCAAAACACCCACTCACACATTCATTTACATAAACCCTTACAAAGTCCGTAACGCATTTCTGTCCCAGAGGTCCAAAAACAGGTGGACCTTGTAAATGTGACTAATGAATGTGAATTACCGTGGTCCGTATTCTTTGTACGGAGCGCATTAATACACATTACAAGTACACGGTCTCTCTGTTAACAGCATCGGTGGCCATCTTACAGGCTAACCAGACTAAATGTGCCCTTCTTATAATTGTACAATGTACACGCCCTGCCCTTGTTAATCCTCTGCTATATGGGGCATCATTTACAACAATGTGGTGTAGAGGCCGCACTACTGTTGCCCACATGTTTCACTCGATTAAGGCACATTTTATACTCTTAGATCAGTTAAGAGTTTATTATGACTGATATCAATGTTGTTCTTTTATGCATATCTCAATATATAATACTGGTAGACTCTTATTTCGCAAGGTATACATCTGCATAATAGACAACCTACTTCAACGTTAAGCTTCCAGCCAAAAACATTACGTAGTTCATTTGAGCCACCGATAGAGAGCGCCGATGGCAATTGCTGCCAAATACCTCAGCCATTCAACCAAATAAACAAAGAATAACTGTTGTAATAGCATCTGATGAGTCACACTAACAAAAACTGAGAGAGATAATAGAATTTCTACAGTATCACCATTGACTATTTAATAGTCAAAGGCATCACGCTCTGTGACCGGCTCATTTTTATATTAATGTTATATTAAAATAAAATAAATGGCTACAGCTGGTTCATATAGATGAGATGTCTATAAAAGTTTTAATCCAAAAGTCAAATAGTGTTTAAAGCAGAGCAGTACGTAAAGCAAATTACGTTTGTTCTTTTTGTGATTGAGACCAATAGTTACCTTCATCAGTCCTACTTCAGAACATGGAAACCCAGGGACAGAGCCCTAATTTGTAATTTGCAAACATGCTTTAACCTGGATACGTAGATTAAATGATTGAAATATGTGCAAATGATTCACGGTGGTTTCTACGACAACATTCATTGCTTCGAATTTAAAATCACAACTCAACTAATCAATTGCGGTATTTACTTGACAAATTCTCGTACAGCCAGGGTAATTGTGTGCGGTGTGCGGCTAGCGGCTAGCGGCAGGCGGTCTTGTCGCTGTCAATGTTAAATCACCGGCGACAGAACTAGTCGCGACACGGCCATTGGGCGGGTCTGTGCAATAAAAGCTAATTGTTTGTAGTACCTGTGAGCCGCCCATCGCCCATCGCAATGGAATGGCTGCGACCGCGGCTACACACGTACAATACTGCATTACTTCACATCTCACGACGCTCGTCTGTGTAATGTGTGGCACCTTGCGAATCAGTGATTAGGAACATCTGTGTAGCACGTAAAAGGGTTGAGCTTTTAAAAATAAGGTGCCTAAAAACTTTGGCGTTAATGTTCGCAGTAGGAACACGTTTAATTTCTACGCAATGATTATTATTTGTTGAAAGAGAGTCAAAGTATCAGGTAATTAATTAATTAAAAGGAAATTATGATTACCAATAACCCCTACTGCAGCACGGGCTTGCAGTCGATCCGCGGAAAAGATTATATAACGAGTTCTTGGTTTGAAATTCTTGTAAATTTTTTTCCTAAAACGATTTTTTATTCATCTTGTTCCTGTCTTCATGGGAAACAAGAACAAAGAAGATTAGTAGACTACACATACCAAGAAACTCTAGGAAATGTTATGGCTAAAAATAGAAGATTATTTGAATGAAAAAAACACAAGGAAAGTTACAAAGCGAATAAAAAAACATAAGAAAATGAAAATCAATCAACTTTGTTCACAAAACATGTCACAGCTCAGAAATCTGCATCTCAACTTTTAATGACCAGAAGACCAAGTCAGATTTGAGGCCCTGAAACCTCATAAAACTACAGTTTAGTTAATTACAATTGAAAATGTCCACAATTTTCCTAAAAACACGCAATATTACGTTTTCATGAAACACACAATCAAGAATAGAAAATCGATGCTAACAATCCATTAACAACCGACATTGTCGCTAATTACAACTTTGATATCAACCGTCCTTTGGTTTGATTCACAGCGTCGTAAACGTCGCCGTTCACGCTCTGCCGCGATATCGTTGCATTTTGAACAATTTTACAAGCGTCACAAACCACGCCAACCACGGTGATTCCAGGAAACCGAAATTAATGCTTCCTGAGTCTCCGCCCACTAATTTCACTTTGTTTACGCCCCACGATTACGTCTGTTATCCTAGACGAATCCGTGGTAATTAAAAGTAGATGTTGACACTGGAGACGCACTATCGAGGTAATTGACCGCGATCTCCTCCGCTCGCAGATAACGCCACTTCCGCACTCGGCGACAAATCAACCGACATCGCAAGGTGTTTTGCACTCTTAAATCAACAAAGTAGGCGGACCAGATGTAACCGATAAACAGCTGACCGAGTTGCGCGATTAATTATTTTATTTCCCTCCGTTTCTCATTTGCTTATTGCCTCGGCAGGAACGATGAAAAATTGCCGCACACGTTTATCGCTTGCAATCTAAATATTGTAGTAGTGTGTTGCCGTCGTGGGAAACGTTCAGGACTGCTACACCACACATGTTTTGTACACCCAGAGACTTAAACAGAGAGATCTCCTTGCAACACCACGGGGACTTATCGGCGATACTGTTTCTTGTCCCTCTTTAATACGTACTTTCTGAATCGCAAAGGTGCTCAAGTATCTAAGATCAATGATTGCAAAAAAGAAAACCAAATGCAAGTACTGCAACTGTTTTTTAATTGCAAAATCATCTGCTTTTAAAATAGGCTAATGGTTCCCAACATGTCCCGCGTATGGAATACACAACAATCAGTAGTGACCATCAACATAAAAACACCTTGTAAACTTATCAATAACCATCAACACAACAACCTTGCAATTCTCATTCGACGTGTCACTACTATCAATACCCGACTGATCTTTTATCGCTTGTATAGCGTCGTTTTGAATTTCAGCGATCAACATGTTCTCCATATACGTCGTAAGTGTCTATAAAGATGTAAAAACACAATCGCGTAACGCACATGCCGATATGACAGTTTGCGCGCGGCCCGGAGGTAAAAACACGGTCGGCGGCATTCGTCTTTGACGCGGCGGTTTAGCAAATTTCGCAGACATTAGGGCAAGTTCGGTGTGAAGGAATCTCTCGGTCGTTTCACAGAACTTGTAGTGTGGTAGTGCACGTTTATTGCGCCGATACAAGATTCTACGTGTTGACAATTGAGCTTTTCTTTCAACCCTTTGCCTACATGGATACACACGCGGACTGGACGAGCTCAAGTATTTTTACGGGGATCATCTTCGCATTTCATCGATACCGGATTCTCTGTTGCGGCGTAGTTGTGAACAAAAGTGGAAACATCGTGTAGTGAAGTTGGGAAAGTGCGTCACTGCCCAAAACTACGTCTGCACACGTTGACTTTTGACACCAAAACATTGAGTTGCTAAAGCGAATATCGTTATGAACTACAATATGTCAGTTGTGAATCTTATGTAAAATTGCATCAGGCAGGCCCTTACCCGAAAGTTACTAAGGAACAATCGTCCTCCGGCTTGATTCTGAAGAAGTTGTTTATGGACGTTATTTATGGCCATTTTATTCAAACAGTTATGCTTTAATCTATGGCTGTAGGTAGGAGTCTGCATTACAGTAATTTCAAGCGAAATATTCAACGATGAGAGAAAAACTTTATAGTACCAACACATTATATTATTGGTGATTTAAAAACAATTGGTTTGTGGACGAGGTTTGTCCTACTTTTGTATTGCTGTTAAAGGACGAGATAGGTCCAAATTACATATTATTGAGAGGAGAGAATCATTAATAATGTATACACTAAACTAAATCATTCCTAAATCCTACACTCCAAATACACATGACATAATCAACAAAATCTTTTTAATTACAATAACTACATATATGTATGTACCTTATATTTGTCTAACTGCGTACAACCATACTAAACCATGACGTAATAAGCCTCTCTGATTGTTCAACCTATTTCGCGTTTTTATTGAGGCCCGTGAAAGTGGGGTAACTCCCACTATAAAAGTACTGGCGAATTTACAGCTTGGAATAAGACGAGTTCACTCCAAGTAGTGTTAAAACGGTGGGCCGTAGGTTGGTCCGTGTTATAAACATGTTTATGGTTTTATGAGCCAGTTACGGTGAAGTCCGGTATAAACGTCACATGTAAACAGTATCACCGCCTGCCGAGAACTGATATCAATGTCAAACACTCAAACTGACTAGATAAACATCGTGTCTTAGGTTCAACAGCTTGCCAGTGAGCGGTGAGCGTGTCGCTCGAAATCGAGCAACTAACAAGTTGGAGAGGTTGAATCTTGCGCTCAGTTTTAACTACATAAGTTTTCCGGTTTACAAACACTTGATTTGATTTGTCGATATCTAGTAAGTATCCACAAAAGTGTATAATACTTTTTATTCGTGGAAAACTGGGTAACTGGAAATGTTTGATGATTTCAAATTTCAACCACACATGTAATGATCCAATTTATAACTGATTGAAGGAAGGGCTTTGGAACCCTATCTAACAACTCAAAAATCCTGCGATGCGAATTCTTTCGGAAATGTCATTGAAATTAGAATAAAACTTTAATCGAATCAACTTATTAATAAAAAAGATTTAGAAGTTATTTTTTTTGAATGAATTTAATATATACAAAGTTTCTCACAAGTCAAGTGCCAAACAATGGTCAGTTTTGGTTCGAAAAATAGAGACGGACAAGATTAGATTTGACACACATATTTTTTATATTTAATACCTACAAATTAGGCAATCGGCCTACATAAAACCTTTAAACAGCGGAGCGGTTTTAAACAAACATACCTACCTAAATCCGACATCTTGATCTTACCTTTACCCATTTCATAATTTATATTATTGTTTTAAACGTTTGAACTGAAATCACAAGAAACAGCCAAGAAATAAACTATATTACCAAAAGAATTCTAAAAAATAGTATTAGTAGTAGTAGTTGTATGATATGTCAACACCAAATAAATGCGAATCGAAAACCCCAAATTCAGGTAAAAAAAAACTACTCGAAATTCTAACGTAAATGAAAATGGCTACTCAAGTTTGATGAGACTGTTCGAAAATGAAGAATGTTTCTTTGTTTTGTTAGATAACAATAAAATTGTTTACCCATCCTTAAAAGTACATCAGTCACTAATTGCCCCAGATATATTACAAGTACAATTAATTGTCTAACCATTTCATCCTCATCGTCGTTGTTTGTAGCGTGAGTTAATTTTTGACAAGATGTTATTAGCCCGCCATTACACTGGGAACAAGGTCTTTACAAATTGCAGTTATGAACGGTCAAATAATTCGTCGTAAATGTTCTAATGAAAGTTTTTGTCTGCTGCACGCCGCGTCCGCGCAGGTGGCGTTCTCGCCGCGGGCTTTCGGTAGTCTAATTAGATCATCTGTCAGGATAATAAGGTGGATTTGATCCACTCGGATCAGCTGTTTCACCTCTTTGATCAGCTGTTCTTATTTCTGTCTGTGTTGTATTCATTTATGGAAATTCACTAATTAAATTAACCGAACGTATTCATTTTGGAACAGTTGTTTTGGAATCCGATGGTCGTTGGCTTTGTAAACGGAAATAAAGATAAAAATAAAAATACTAGTATTTTTATTACTCAAATACTAGCAACAGAGCCCGTTGTAGTTAAATACAACGGTCCCTAGAAAGTACAGTAGTACATAATATATGCCCTTGTAAGTACCTGAACATTTTTTAAAGAATGAAATTATGTGTTCCATATGATCAGATGATGCATACTGGCTAACCCATTATTACTACCATAAAGATTTTTAGATTATTCATACCGACAAACGTATTACTACCATAAATAAATAAAACTCAAACTTTACTAATTATTTGGAAATCTACACAGATTTTATTGACCTATTAATTAATAAAATCGGTCCAGTAGAACTGTAGATTTAGTTGTAGAAAGTTAACAAAAATCTCTCCAATTCAATATTTACTCACCACAATAAATTAGGAGGTTGGAGGTTACTAAGCTTTTTTGCAAATAACTCTTAAATGGTGAGGAAACCGACCAAAGTGGAAGGTGATATTCTGAAAGAGAATAAAATTTGCTACAAAGTACTCTTAGGCGTTTTTTGAAAATATTCAAAAAAGGCAACCTAAAGTTAACTATAAATTTAAATTTTAAAATATTAACTATAAAAAAAAACAGTTTTTAATGTATTTTTGCTTTTTATTCTTTATTCACTACAAATTTTTAATAAAATCTAACTTTCATAATTATTTGCAAATCTACACAAATTAGGCTTTCAAACAGTACATTAGTTAACAAAATCGGTCCAGTAGAAGTCTAGATTTAGTTGTACAAAGTTTAACAAAAATATCCCTAATTCAGTATTTTTAACAACTAAAAATTTGGAGGTCACTTATCTAATTTGACAATAACTTTTAAATGGTGAGTAAATCGTAGAAAATGCACGTGATATTCTGAAAGAAGATAAAATTTCCTACAAATACCTTCTGTGTATTTCTTGAAATTATTTAATAAAGGCAGCCAAAAGCTGGCTACAAAAATAAACTTGAAAATAAAAACCTGAAAAACAGTTTTTAATGTATTTTTGTTGTTTTTATTTTTCCACCACAAATATTAAATAAAATCAACTTTTCATAATTATTTGCAAATTTACATGAGTAAGGCTTTCCAATGACTCATTAATTAACAAAATCGGTCCGGTAGAAGTCTAGATTTAGTTGTACAAAGTTTAACAAAAATATCCCAAACTCAATATTTTCTCATTATTATAAATTCGGAGGTTGCTTAGCTTTTTTGCAAATAACTTTTAAATGGTGAGGAAATCGACCAAAGTGGAAGGTGATATTCTGAAAGAGAATAAAATTTCCTACAAATTGATACCATACACTTCTTGGAAACACTAAAAAAAGGCAGCTAAAAGTCGCACCCAAATAAAAAGTGTGAAAAACACCGTTTTCAATGTATTTCTTATGGAAAACATGTTTTTTTGAAAATTTTCACCATAGATCATAATAAAAACAAACTTTCATAATTATTTGCAAATCTACACGACCTAAGCTTTCCAACGACCCATTAATTAATAAAATCGGTCCAGTAGAACTCTAGATTTAGTTGTACAAAGATTTTTAAAACTGAATTATATATAGAATAGATGTCATAGCACTCATAGCAGTTATTTAATCGTGAAAAACGAGGTTGGATTTATAAATAATCAATTAAGACTGCCGAATCTAGGTGTTCGAGGATTACCGTTGCGATAAAATGACGAAACTACTAACTGACATTTTTATTTTATTACACAGGGTGTTTTTACGCAATTTAAATTAATAAAGTATAGAGAAGATAAAATTACAAATGATTACGGACTAAAGAAGCTCAAAAGTTGACAGCCCTGCCTTCTCATTGCCTGTTTGCTGATATGGGATGTTGCTATGTTGGCGGTTCAGTTTAGTTTAGAATTTATTTTGAATAAGACTCAAGATGTTTTCCTCTAAACAGCTAACCCAAGTTTAAGATTTATGATGCACATATATGAAAAGAAATAAGCATTGTTGTACAGTATTTCTGGTCTTTACAGTTTATACAACGTATAGTTGATCTGTTATGTACTGAAGTTTTATCTATAGTCTTAATTGTAAACATTTCTTCACAGAATACACCTGCCGCAGCAAACTTGCAGACTAAGCGAATTTCCATTTGTTTGAATTGATTTTCAATTAAATTTATTTAAATAACATTAGGTTTAACGAGTACCTAGGTTTGCTGATACAGGGAAAATAATAAAGTGTGTTTTTGGTAAAATATGAATAGCTTAGTATAAAATATATAAATCTGCCAAGTTTGATCAAAATATATCCATAAGCAAGCAAACTACAACATTTTACAATATTCTCCATAAGAATAACATGGGAATTTTTTAATTTACAATTTTTGAATTTTCTCCGTTAACAATAACCGTACAAAAACACTTTGATATATACTAAATTGTTATTATTTTTTTTCTATTTATTGGGAAATTTTGTGTTTTGAGGCTCAAAAATGAGAAAAACCAATTTTTACCCCATATTCGTGTTTCAGTGTAGGCCCATTACATCAGAATAATAGTAAAACCATAATCAATACAAATAGAAATAGTAAATCTTTTTCAAGTGGGTCACGAAATTTCAAGATGAAGGTGGGTCGCCGGACCAAAATGTTTGGGAACTCATCAAATCCCATGAAGCAGACGCGAATGAAGATCCAATGACTATGTATTGTTACACAATCGTCTCACGACCGCAACTGCTTTTCATCCACCCCAGTCTAGAAACACCGGTATAGATGTTTAGCAAGTCCACACAATGCCTCAGTCTTGTGAACACCGCCGACCTGTGTGACTTAACGAGGCGTTCATGGCAAAGCGTGCCGACAATTTGACAACCGCTGAAAGGTAAGGCTCATTTCGTCCATTCGACAAATCGGTTGATCCGATCAACGCCGGCGCCTTGGATCACTGTTGTGAAACTCATCTGAGCCATGTGACCGGCTCAACCGCACATCAGTGAATGGGGCTCAATGGAGAGGTGAAACAGAAAGGCTTCATTCATACTGTTGCTGCTCTCCAACGAAGAGTGACAGCAGGACTCTCAATAGAGAATGGTGGTGAGTTTTAAAACGTTATTAATGCCAGCGACTTGTACGTCTGACAAGCGTTTCTAGTCATTCTATTTTGCAAACGAACAAATCAAAATATGTAACTGTTACCATTATTTATAAACAAGCTGCAAATGAAACTGCAAATTTGGATGCACACAACTTTCCCGGAGAGAGATGTCTGTGTCTCTTTGTTACTGAAAAAATGACTAGCTATTTTTGCAGCAAGAGAAATTGCAGAACTTTCTCAGGATCGACCCGACGACCTTCTGATAGGTTCTTTCAGCTACCCAACTCCCTCCCTGAACCTTGCATCCTTCTTGTCTCTACATGGATGTTATCTTTAGCCGATGAAGATTCATCTATGTATAATGCTCTACATGAATGTCATCTTTAGCCGATGAAGATTTGTCTACGTATGACGCTCAACATGGATGTCATCTTTAGCCGATGAAGATTCATCTACGTATAATAATGCTCTACATGAATGTCATCTTTAGCCGATGAAGATTTGTCTACGTATGACGCTCAACATGGATGTCATCTTTAGCCGATGAAGATTCATCTATGTATAATGCTCAACATGGATGTCATCTTTAGCCGATGAAGATTCGTCGACGTATGACGCTCAACATGCAAATTTGGATGCACACAACTTTCCCGGAGAGAGATGTCTGTGTCTCTTTGTTACTGAAAAAATGACTAGCTATTTTTGCAGCAAGAGAAATTGCAGAACTTTCTCAGGATCGACCCGACGACCTTCTGATAGGTTCTTTCAGCTACCCAACTCCCTCCCTGAACCTTGCATCCTTCTTGTCTCTACATGGATGTTATCTTTAGCCGATGAAGATTCATCTATGTATAATGCTCTACATGAATGTCATCTTTAGCCGATGAAGATTTGTCTACGTATGACGCTCAACATGGATGTCATCTTTAACCGATGAAGATTCGTCTACGTATGATGCTCAACATGGATGTCATCTTTAACCGATGAAGATCCGTCTACGTATAATGCTCAACGTGATGTGTGACGCATAGCGGCACGCTATATTTTTTATAGTGTGTGCAGTTCGCGAAGCCGGGCTGCATGTTCATCTCGTTGCCTGCCGCGACTGCATCAATGCTCTATCCCCACCTTTCCTAGTCTTGTCCTCCTTCTTCGACAACCGGCTTCTACACAGGAAACCTCTCCGTAAAATCCAGGACTTCTCTTCGATGTTTGGGATAAGTTATCATAGTTAGTTAATATGTAGAAATTAAGTAGGGAAAATGTCTGGCTAAGTCAGGTAACTAGCGGGGAGCCCTTCTGGCTCACCCGACTATGGAAATGTAGGAATTGACAACTTAGCCGGTTGGTGGCACTCTGCCACCAACCGTTCGAAACATGAATACTAATCCACATGTTCCCAGAATGTAACTTAATAGTTCAAATCAATTCATACTTATTTCTCATTCAGTATTCAATTACATATCACTCATTTGCTCATCAATAATTAGTAAGTAATTACCCAAGTTCAGTTCATAGTGGAAGGATAGGTTTATATTTAAATAGTTAGTTCCATTAGTTCAAATCAAAGCTGGCTAGGCAAGTGTTCTGATCTGGGTAAAAGGTCTCCGTCCCTCTGGTCCCCAGCAATCTTCCTAATTGTATTGGTAGCAGATTCAGCACGCTGAAATTAAGTTTGGTTCAGACACACCTTTTCCTAACCTATTAGCATTACCCTGTTTATTCCCTCCTGATTACCCGAATTTCCCTCCTCCATCCCATACCTTAACCCCACACCCCCTCACAAACGGCCACCGGCTACAGATGGATGTCGAAGATCCATCCATTCAGATACATTTACCCAACTCCTCACCGCGACCTACGCGAACACCAGTAGTAACAGTTCTCGATTTGCCGGGCATGCTTTATTTGTATATTTACATACCGTATCAATTTCCTGTTAGCAGTGATTTACAACCCAGTCTAATCTCGCATCTACACAACGTTGGGCGCCTCCCCGAACAAACCGGGATGATATACAGTGTAAATCATACGCTAAAGTTTTTAATTGGCTCGGGACGGACTGATATATTGTAGGAAGTGTGGATGATAAACGGTGTCCCCGCTGCGAGGCGGTCGGGCGCGTGCGTGAAAACAATCAGACAGCGAAGTACCCCGGGGTGGATGTCTGGTAGCGTGTTGAACAGCGTGCTCCGTGATCCGTCAGAGTCAGACGACATTACTGCGAGACAAAATATCCTGGAGAAGCCGTCGTAACAAAAAGTGATGTTGCAGTTGTGAAAACCTTTTGACAACACTTAAGGAAAAACGCAGATCTCAATGCTTACGTTGCGGAGTTGATCTAGTTCTGTTTCCCTAACCAACAACATTAAACAGTTGTAGCCAAAGGCATCAAATTTAAATTTTTCTTTGCAAATCCCATCTTTTGATCGTAACGAAGATAAAAGTTCTTACTCGTCACAATGAATGCAAACTTGTTAATCGTCACTTGTCATTAATAAGCTTACATGACCAACCCCATGGTGAAACTGAAAGCGAAAGATTCATCATCCATTAATCGAGCTTTTCCTGGTGGAATTCCTTTACGAAAGGCGACTGCCCTGATAAACAGTACCTATGAAGATTCGATATACTAACCTGATATAGAGGAATTCTCTGAAATAATTGTATTACAATATTCTAAAGTTCGACCATATTTTGAATTTTTACAATCGGCCTTGGTTGAAGAACATACTGGTTTTCATCAATGATAAAGCTTCAGGGTTATCTCACTACAATACTTTCTAAACTCACCAAGTATTCGTATGAATGGAGGGAGTATAAACGGTATGCAAGTATTTTACATTATTTACAGGAGTTTACATTAGTAAGGTTATTCTGACGTGGGTAACGTTGCTGTATTTATGGCTTGATTAACATCTGTGTAACCCACATCAAATCAATCTTGACTGTATAAAATCCTTTGCTGAAGAGAGTTTTTTTGTCATCAACGGAAACAGCGATCTTTCTTCAAACACAACCTATTCAAGACTTCTTTCAAGCGACATTTAGCGATTCTCTGGAATATTCCCACCAAACAATGGAGTGAAATATTGAAGTTTTGCAACCAGTTCAGCAGTCACAGGAAGTTTCCTGTAGGACTGTCAGCCACAGTGAAAGTGTCCAGGACTACAGGACTCTCAGGAGATGGATGTCACGACCTCCTGCTAATGGCTACGACTCCTGACAGGAAACACTCCCAGGTGACAGTGCAGAGCCTCTTAGCCACTTCCGCCAACCGTCCTACAGTTCCGGTCACCTTCAACCATCCATGCCGATCATGTGAACCACTGGTAAGACACTAGGGAATTAAGTACTGGAAAATTCAGACACTTTGATGTACAATCTACTTATATCGGGCAAGTATTTGCGAGCTAATAGCAGAAACATTTGTTGTAATCATAGTCAAGTTAAATTTGAAAGCTCATGTATTTTGTGGTAAAAGAAGTTGGTAGCCTTTTTTGGTGTTAGGGGAACGTATTATAATTCAAAGCAAGGATGAGCCGGAGCAGTCTATAGTTCCTGTACCAAAACCAACGACGGTGCTGGAATGGATCCACTGAGCCACCGATTCACCTAAAAAATCTAAAGCGGATGAGGTTTCGCCATCTTATAGTAAATCGTTTATTGTTGGCGATTGATCTCGATTAATTTTGATTCTAGTCAAAGTGATGATTAACTAACCAACGATGTCTGAGTGGTACGTTATCAAGACAATTTAAAGCAAAGCTTAGTACAGTGACTTATTAGATTGTATAAATAAACACGACTACGTTCATTTAGAAGCTGTCCAATGAACCAGAGTAATTAAAAGGTAATAGATCAGATCGAATAAGAAACGTCTAATTGACACTGACCAGTTACATCTGCTACAAAATTGCAAATAAACACATCCAGTCATGTTAACGACAGAAAATCCACAACCAGAAATACCGTTGGCAGCCGAATATCAACTCTATTTAAATTAGGTTTAAAATAAGCATAGTAACGTAAGTGTCGATAAAACATATATTTCCTAGCATAAAATAAGTATCATAACATTACATTCGACAGCCACAACTAGGTCCCTGATTTAATGCAATCACAATTAGTAAATTGAATGTTTCATGATCAAATATTTACCCTCCATACAAAGGTAATTAATGAGTTTAACTAACCCAGTACTAACGGCGCGTTTCCCCGCATCCCGGATAACAAGCGATTACACCGCGTATCCAAACTACATATAAAACATAAAACCTCGTTTAACAGCCACGAGGGGAAAAAACTTATCACATCCTTCGGCCAATCACCATTCTCCTCTCGCTTTCGAAATAATGTGATTACACTCAGAAAAACGCCGAATGTCTCAATTTGGCGTCGTAAACTGGCCACCAGCTGATTAGCCATAGGAACTGGCTAGTTATGTCCACCTTAACCTACATTTCAACAGGTCCATTATCAATAGACCCGTGTTTACGGCAAGGAAGATGCGCACCGATTATACGCGGCACTCATTAGGCGATCATGTCGGGCTCAATTAATGGACACATTGCGCTCATTAGGGCTCATTTGTTATAACTACGCAGCCGTAATGAGCCGGGGATAGCGTAGACGTGGATGAAGTCATCCTGCACGCTCCACATACATGTTGTCCTACACGATACACGTGTGGATATACTACACAGGCTACACTATACAGGAAAAGACTCCTAAACGTAACGCCACGCCACGATACTCGCAGAATCTAGCGAATCCTCAAAAGAGCGATCGACAATTTCTAGTCGTGGTTGTTCGTTTAGTGTCCTGTCCCCTTGGGTCTTAGTGTTGACTAGACAGAAAGGACTCTGACAAAACTTTCTGGAAGATGCAATGCGCGGTCGAGATATTTTCGGCTGCCCGCACAAGCTCACTGCAGAAGAGAATGTCCTGGCAGTTTCATTTCCGTGGCCCTGGTGCCAGAATCTTTCCGTGTCCTTTTCTTTCCTTGCCCTATCCTGCGCGTGTCTGCACCCGGGCCTTAAAGATTGCCCAATTTCGTCAATTTATGGTCTGACTAAAAACTAAAAACAGGGTATTAACCATCTTAGATGATCAACAGTTGAATGCCAGTCTACTTGACTTAGCGGAATTCTTATACAACAAGACGGGAGTTGTGTAAGAGGCATTTACCGAACGTCACTTCGTAATAAGCTAACATAGTAGCGTGAGAAACGGCAAACGGAAGCTCGCGGCGAATAAATTGGCACGTTATAATTAATTGGCGAGCTCTCTGGGCACGGCAGGCCTTCTCGCTGCACTCTGAACCCGGCACAGCACCTCGGGGCACAGCACCGTCATTTATCTCAAACGATGTAAAGAACTATACTGTTTATAGTGTTGATTAAATCTAGCTCCGCATCGGACTCAGTTAGTTAGTTATGTTGTTGGAAATATTTTCTTATGTATGTCCTTTCCGACAGTTAAGTTTCCGGACAACTTCTTTCTTCCATTATCAGCGTTTAAAACGCTAAACCTCGCAATGCTTACTGAGACAGTACCTTAGGAGGAGTAGGACCGCACAAATGTAATGGTTGTCTAGCCAAGAGAATCTATGGGAATGGGTAGTTACCATTATAATTGTCGGCATGCTCAACAAGGAAGAAACTTGACATTTCTTATAACTGCGCCAAACAAGAAATCTCGTGTACGGAATTAGTGCAACAACGTGAGGCTCTATGATCACAGTATCACAGGTATTAGAGAATACCTAGAGAGTCTACTGTGATCATAGAGCCTAACATTGTTGCACTAATTCCGTACACGAGATTTCTTGTTTGTCGCAGTTAAAATAATGTCAAGTCATTTGGAGATTGGTGGATGAGAACGACGTTTCCTTCCAGTTAAAAAAAACGTAGTCATCTCACGGAAGACCAAGATTAGACGAAATGTATGCTGTTGATTAAAAGTGAGGAAATTCCGAGAGCTATAAAATAGTGCAATTTTACTGTAACACATTTTTAAGGCATTGGCTCATATTTCCAACGCATATCAAACCTATACAGTATTAATCAGCATGAAGATGCTAAACGCATTTAGACTCGGGAAGTGTATGAAATTCGAAAAACTATTATTGTAATCAGTGCATAAAACCTTGAAAAGTCACTAAGTATGGATTATTTGGCACTTGAATTATTAAAAGACCATAGAAGGAGATCCATGCAACATCTTGGTGAGGCTCTTTATCTATTCTTGGGGCCCAAAAATTATTCTTTAAATCAACGAAAATTAGTTTTTCAGGATTAAAATAGAAACATTATGGGTTAAATAATATATTTTGATAATGTGCCTCAGTGCTATCCGTATTATAACAGTTTCATGGTCACTAGGGAAGATTAAAGGTTATCTCAAGAGGTTATCGAGAGTGATTCAAGAGATCATCGAGGTTAAAAAAAAATATTTAAAATCCATTAGTACTTAAGGAGATCAGTCAAAAAATGTGACTTTATACAGGAGTCTTCTATTCAGTCCTGAAATAAATTCTGTATTTAATACCGTAGCAAGTCTTTACTTTTTGTCATGGTCTGAGTTGAAGGTTTTCCTGTCGTCCAACATCCAGTAGCCGAACACGTCGCGGTAACAACACGAACACGCCAGATCCGAGATACCACGGTTACTCAATTACACAACACGTTATTATGTAAATGTTCACCAGTGACACCGCCGTGTTACGTGTTAACATCGCTCCATAATTGTTCAACAGCTGTTCATATCAGTATCGTACCTCTACGTAGCGTTCACCCGTGTATCCACTCAGCGTCTTCAATCTTAATCTTGCTTGGCAATGAATAAAATAATCTTTGAAATAAACTTGTATGTCAATAATACAAGTGATCGCTTTTAACAGGGAACCGGTGTACTTGTAAGACGGACATTCAGTCCCAGGATTAAAATTGATCTGACAATTTTCTCACATATTTTACCGAATATGGACATGGGATTGACTATCCTACTAACGCTACAGGTTAGGTCATGTACTAACATGAATTGTTTAACGAAATTTCGGCACGTCATTTTGAAAACATCCGAGCCGATGTAACATTCGATTCCACATCTTCATGCGCCGTTTGACAAATGGCCGAGAACCATTGGAAGTGGATTTGGTATTGGAAGTGATGCAAACCGGGTCTTCAACAAATTACAACAATATCCTATAAATCAGCGGCCGGTCCTCTAACTGCGCCTTTGTATTCCGAGCGTTCTCGCAAACTGCATAATTAATTTCGTATCGACGTCTGTGACTGAGCGGTTGAGCGGTTGAGCGGTGAGCGGTGAGCGGTAGTTGCATTGTAGACCACCCGCCTAGTCTTATCTCGTGCGTGTCTCTTGTACTTGCACGTGTGTGCGGTCCATTGTCTTCGCTACTAATTAAAACGCACTATTGGAGACACTGGCGCCTCCCTAGTCCTGTGGGACTTCCCGGACTCAGAGGCTGTACTGCAGATATTGGCGCCACCCTAGCCCTCAGGGAAT
Source organism: Macrosteles quadrilineatus (assembly GCF_028750875.1). Lineage (NCBI taxonomy): Eukaryota > Metazoa > Arthropoda > Insecta > Hemiptera > Cicadellidae > Macrosteles > Macrosteles quadrilineatus. Next base: position 4,868,365 of record NW_026542604.1, on the reverse strand, counting down.
GCACTACAGCTTATACTGGACTGGGAACTGGGACCCACCAAACCTTCTGAGACTCTGGAACACTACATCAGATACTGACTCCTCATTGATTCTGATGAACGTTTTGGGCTCTAGAACACTACAGCAGATACTGACTCCTCATTGGTTCTGATGGGCCTTATGGGACTCTGGAGCACTACAGCAGATACTGAATCCTCATTTGTTCTGATGAATCTTATGGGACTCTGGAGCACTACAGCAGATACTGACTCCTCATTGATTCTGATGAACATTTTGGGACTCTGGAACACTATAGCAGATACTGACTCCTCATTGGTTCTGATGAACCTTATAGGACTCTGGAACACTACATCAGATACTGAATGGTCATTGGTTCTGATGGGCCTTATGGGACTCTGGAGCACTACAGCAGATACTGACTCCTCATTGGTTCTGATGAACCTTATGGGACTCTTGAGCCCTATTGCAGATACTGACTCCTCATTGGTTCTGATGAACCTTTTGGGACTCTGGAGGACTACAGCAGATACTGACTCCTCATTTGTTCTGATGAACCTTATGGGACTCTTGAGCCCTATTGCAGATACTGACTCCTCATTGGTTCTGATGAACCTTTTGGGACTCTGGAGGACTACAGCAGATACTGACTTTTCATTGGTTCTGATGAACCTTATGGGACTCTTGAGCCCTATTGCAGATACTGACTCCTTATTGGTTCTGATGTGCAATATTTAAAACACTGATCTTCGATATTCCACTGGGACTTTCTAGGTTCTAAGGTAGAAGTGCAGTCCTTAGTGAGGTTTATAATGTTTAATTAACCACACCTAGTAAATTTACAAATCACGGATGGCTTTCACTTCACATAAAGCAAAGGTGCAATGTTTCTATTACTAAATTCGGCTTATTTATAGTACCAATTAAATTAATTAACTTATGCTATACAGGGTGAATAAAAAGTCAAGACCCCCCCCCTCTAATATTTTTCCAAGTAAATATACAGAGATATCCTTTTGGTGGTCGAGCAATCTTAGCAGGAAGTTTCATTTTATCATTTTGAAATTTTTGAGTGTCCCCCCAAAAGGGGGGATATAGGGGGCAACTCAAATATTTTAAATGTAAACCCCCTTCAAGTGACACCTCATTTTAAAGTGATTGCAAAAACTTAAAGAATGGTGAAAACTAGAGGTCGCTATCTCTTCTCTATCCAAAATGGTAGCCCGTCAAATGTTGTGGAAAATCAACGGCAAAATTGTTAGTATTGGCTGCCATTTTGGACAGAGAAGAGATAGCGAGCTCTGGTTTTCACCATTCTTTAAGTTTTTGTAAACACTTCAAAATGAGGTGTCGCTTGAAGGGGGTTTACATTTAAAATATTTGAGTTGCCCCCCATATCCCCCCTTTTGGGGGGACACTCAAAAATTTCAAAATGATAAAATGAAACTTCCTGCTAAGATTGCTCGACCACCAAAAGGACATCTCTGTATATTTACTTGGAAAAATATTAGAGGGGGGGGGTCTTGACTTTTTATTCACCCTGTATATTTTAAATGAATAGGTCTATACGTTACAACTATAGAAGTATAAAGATGTAATACTTACATACTGCACGTGCACCACAAGAGGAACGGCATGGAACAAAAACGCAATACATTAAAATCATTGAAAAGTCAAATGAGAAGTGAAAATATGAATAAGCCTACACTAACAGGGCATTTGTTATATTCAGGTATTGTTTCTCTGCGCTAGCCGAAATGAGTACTAATCTTGTCATGTTCAAGATACCTTCCCTCCTGAAGACAATATTGGATTCTAGGTCCTGAACGAGCGTTGCGTTGCACGTCCACCTCGCTTACGAGAGAATCAATTCTCTGTTGAATACCAGAATACCCTCCACGAAGCTGATTGACACGCATTATCAAGTGTTGGGCGGAGTAGGAGCAGTTTAGTAGTCCTTACTGTCATACATAGAGTGACGGTGGACGGCAGGTGTATGCGACTACCAGGTGCATCGCTTCTTATGTCAAACACGTGTATACGGGCGGAAGGTCATTGAGCAAACACGTTATGGGGACCAAGCTTTGCTTATGTGAAATAAATACATTTACTGTCATTACAGACAAGAAACTGTTTCTCCCGCTAGTAGTGCGGTGAACAAATCTACATTGTACGTTTTAATATACGATTTCAATTGCAACATACAATAACACAGTTAGGGCTTGTTGGAAATGTGGCGGTTTAACGCGCAATACAGAGAGTAATTGTGTAGTTTTAAGTTCATAGAGTACAATCATGGCGCACAAAACAAAACACTGTTCCTCATTTGCTTCCTATGTCAACCACGTGAACGCAAGTGGGAGGGATTGAGCAAAAAGCTTTGGGGACCGAGCTTTGCTTATAGAATAAAAAACTAGTTCAGAAGTGTAAGTGTTAATACAGAAAATGTATTGTTCATATTGCATATGTTTGACAATCAAGTCTTTGTTCGTATGAGCAAACTTTTTCAATAGCAAAGATAAAAAAAACCTCTGTGACTGGCTCGCAGAACTTGGTTCTCTTTTAATGAATTTGCGAAAGCTGGATGTCTCTCTATAATTATACAGGGTGTTCATTTGAAAACTTTCCATATCTGTTGTGTGCAAAGGTAAGGCTTTTAACACTTGTTTGTTCTCATTTCCACCTAATTTGGACATGCCAAATCCAATAAAATTATTTTCAATTTTGAAAAATGCCCCAAAAGGGCCCAATTTGGGGGGTAGGGGTGTTTTTTGAGAAATTTTCAAATGTAAACATGGGTTATGTGATACATCAATTTAAAGGTCTAATCACCGCGATCATTTTGGTGCAAAAAAAGTTTAATTATCTTTAACCGTATTTACAGGGTGGGTCAAAACGTTTTAAAAAAGGACTTTGAAGTTAAGTACCGTATTACCCTAACTAATGAACGGAACAGCGCCAAATTTCTTTCCAAGCTTATTCTTGAGCTACTCTTTAAGATAACTTGTAGTAAGGGCATTTTCCATGTTATTATCTAATTTTAAAAAAATCTCAAATTTTAAGAATAAAAGAAAGCTGAAAACTCAAAATTCTTAAATAGCAAGGTATAACAAATTTCATACCACGTGAAAGGTCATTTTTTAACAAACATTTTACGTATTTAAGTTTTCTTTCTATCTCTTACTGTTTAAAAATTGCAGTAGAAAATCATAATTTTCCATGGTAAAATTATAATTTTTTCTAATAAAACACATTGCACTTTGCTCAACGATGTAGTAGGATTTATTACAAATTGATCGACTACTTTTACTTGTGTCAGAATTCATCTTGGACCCTTCATCCTGTTCTTTTCTCATTGGTAACTGAGCCACTTTCAGAAAACTTCCTAACTAAATCATTTACAGCCATATGACTCGAGGTCTTACCTGGATATCTATTGTTAAACACTTTGCAGTTATCCTGGAACACTTTTGTTCTGACCAATAAGTAAAAATAAAGTCTTTTTTTTTTGTGTATACCATATTTGATTAGATACTACAGGAAATGGTACTTTTGCAATTAGTACTACCATTGACTAGTCAATGGTACTACAGAAAGCGGCCCACGCTTGGGGTTTTCTCATCAGCTATAAAACTTGTTTTTCACAAAGTAAAACGTAATAACTTGTTTGTCTATCTGCCTATAAATAATAATTAATTGTTTCCTTCAGTTGTTGCACCACTACATGTGTCTAGAGACAAATTTTGGCTGTTTTATTAGAAAACTAGTTAAAATTTTACAATAGAAAATTATGTTTTTCTACTGCAATTTTTAAACGGTAAGAGATAGAAAGAAAACTTAAATACGTAAAATGTTTGTTAAAAAATGACCTTTCACGTGGTATGAAATTTTTTATACCTTGCTATTTAAGAATTTTGAGTTTTCAGCTTTCTTTTATTCTTAAAATTTGAGATTTTTTTAAAATTAGATAATAACATGGAAAAAGCCCTAACTACAAGTTATCTTAAAGAGTAGCTCAAGAATAAGCTTGGAAAGAAATTTGGCGCTGTTCCGTTCATTAGTTAGGGTAATACGGTACTTAACTTCAAAGTCCTTTTTTAAAACGTTTTGACCCACCCTGTAAATACGGTTAAAGATAATTAAACTTTTTTTGCACCAAAATGATCGGGGTGATTAGACCTTTAAATTGATGTATCACACAACCCATGTTTACATTTGAAAATTTCTCAAAAAACACCCCTACCCCCTAAATTGGGCCCTTTTGGGACATTTTTCAAAATTGAAAATAATTTTATTGGATTTGGCATGTCCAAATTAGGGGGAAATGAGAACAAACAAGTGTTAAAAGCCTTACCTTTGCACACAACAGATATGGAAGGTTTTAAAATGAACACCCTGTATAGAGAGATATTAATCCACTCCAGCATCCAAAAGTCAATGGTACCAGCCTACTTTAAACACATTCGTAATGGCATGGCTCCTTCGGGTTTACCAAAAGCCTTTGGTAATTTATAAATACCAATACAGTAAATAGCAATGAATACCAATAGTTCAGCAACGTTCGGCACCTAATTTTGCAATTTTCAGGCTGTAAATGGAAATTCTACGGTGATATCCTAAAGATCATCGCATTTACAAATGGAACAGTGCATTTAGGTTCACTGGATTCAATGTCTACGACAAAACTAATTTCTGAACGCAACATAATGAGTTACCACAATGAGGTAAACAGTTTATTAACAAAAAATAGAAACAGTAGACTGGTGAAGGTCTAAATCAGAACAATCCACTAACAGCCGACAGGTGGCAGGTGGCAAGTGTGGTATATGAAGTCCCAGTGACTGACACATCGCCGTGTAATTGCCCAGCCTAGACAACCGTTTGTCACGGGCGTCATCACGGAAACTCATTCACTGAAATTATCACCTCAGTTTTAGATCGACCTGTAATAGATCCGCCGTGATTTACTGTTTGAAACCGACCCAGAATCTGACACTACCTGGAATAGCAGCGTCCCTGTAGGGAAAAACACTGTAATTAATGGTACCGTAGTCTATTTATAAAATGTTTGATTAATCAAAACTACTTTATTTGCGGACGAGTTTAATTAATACGATTCTTATACAAACTGACCAGGAATAAAACTCGACATTGCATTAACATTTTAAAATTTGTAGCCAGTTTTAAAATAAAAATGAATGTAGTTGTTTGAGCCACGCTAGGCCTGAATTTTTGTTTTCATCCAGTTAATCGCCATATCCGTAAGCTATCCGATTTATATACACACCAAACGTCCACCTTTGGAAGAGGCATTTTAGGGTTAGTTGTAAACCTATAAACAATGTTATTATACTGATAGTTTACTCTATTTTATAATATACAAACACAAATTTTCACATTCATAATATTTATTATGATTATTAATTCTTAATATTGTTTTCTACACTATACAACTCTAACCAATTACTACTCAACAACAGTATTAAAAATAAAGTCGAAAAAAGGTAAATTTGAAATTATTCTTGTACAAACCCAAGTATAGAATCTTTAAATCACACAATTAAGGGGAATCGCCGAAAATGTTTTTTTTTTTACTAAAATCTAAGCAAATAAAGTAAATATGAAGTTTACATTAGTAAATATTACAGGACATAAGGGACACTTTGAAACAGTCAGTAGTGGCTAGTGTCTAGGATGTTTGTCATTTTCAGAGTAGTGCTTTAGGAATTATGCCTTTCGGAGCAGTGCCTTACATGTACATTCTTTTCGTAGTAGTGGTTTAGGAGCTACACCTTTCCGTACACCTGAGAGAAGGCTAAACGATCGGATTAAAATGCCAATAAATCCAAAACTTGCAGTTAGATATACATACAAACTGCATACGGAGAGTATCACACATCTGACAGAACCTCAAAATTTGCCCGGCCGATTTGTAACAGGCATTATCAGCACACCTAGTAGTACAACCAATCGCACAATTACAACTACACAAACCCCACACGACAGACTCGTCCCGCGTCACGCGTCGTAAACCCAAACGACGCCAAATTGCTTTGTGCAAAGCAGCTTGAATCAGAGGTGAATTTATCGGCAATAAACGTACGCAATTAACATCATAAACAGCCATAACGTGCAATTTGTGCAGAGTTGTTCCCGCTAAGTAAACTTACCCACGCGACAGAGAAGCACCGCAATGGCCACTTGTTGAGGCTTGGGCCGTAAATAAGAATTATGTGTTGGGCAATTGTATTAGTGTATAAAATAGATTCTCGAGGCGTGCTCGGGTGAATGATTACTTTTGTAACATTGCAACGATACTCGGATATCCAGTTGGTTAATGGGAACTCCAAAGTTGTACAAAAAGTCTCTTTAAATGATTATTAATATTTATCTACCGAAGAACATTCGGAAGGATCAACTACTGTACTGGATGAGGAGATGATCCGACCACAGCAGTTTCCACCTACGCAGTTTGTATGTAAAACCTAAACATAAAAAAAATAATGGCGAGTTTCAGTTACTGATGGGTATAAAAATTTATTGAAAGAAGTAACGTTCGTGTACATCGTTGTACCCAGTTATAAATAAAGGATTTAACTTGCATGGTTTTTTTGTGAAATTCATAAAATATGAAATCATTTGGATCATTCAAGAGAATTTTTTAAATTTATTTTCTAAGAGGACACGTCATGGGTAAAGACTTAAATCTGCCCTAACTCTTTCATTCACAATACAAGATGGCCGCTATCTGGTGGAACACGGGAGCACAACCCGTGTCGTACAAGACTCTACCGCTACTGTTCCCCAAATTGATTGTACTATCGGTTCGCGTGCACCCCTCTATTACCAAGCGAGCCGGCGGCCAAACTCCTATCAGTTTTATATTAATTTCGTATAATATAATGCTTAACGCGAACTCCGCGGCACCGATCGGTCTAATCTCTTATCTCGGCGCCCGAAATGGAAATTTTCGGTCGCTGGATATCGGCTAGGTTAAAATATGGAAACATTATGCGCGCCATAAGCATTATGAATCCGTTTTTAAACTGGCTGTAAAATGCGTGGCGTTATTGTTGGCCGGGAGCGGACGAAGCGTCGAGCGTCCAGCGGTCTGTGGTGTCGCCGCCGAGTGAAATGTTCGGACACTGAGTGATTAGTGATTCCATCAGATAACGTTATGAACAAGGCGACGTGATGAGTGAATTTGTTTAATTCGGCTACTTTATCGCTATGAATAAAACATCGCTGACAAAGTAACGTATTCCTCGTCGAGGTGTTCCCGATCGTTTTTTGCTCGTTAGTCGTTTAAAAATACCTAAGTCGTTTTACCGCCATCACATACACTCTGTACACTCTATACGCTCTGTACACCCAGGTAGTACCTACTAAACATTTCAGAACAAAAGTTACAAAATCCTCGCGCTATCCACGCCTCACCAGACCTAGTCATAACGTTCACAGTACTGTATTTGAACCCCGGGACCTCGGGGACCGAATCTCAAACTTGACCATCTCGAACAATTGGGGATTGATGGGAATTGAACCAGGGACCTCGATAACCAACCCCACGTTCTAACACAAGGTCAGCACGAGCCCGGGTAGAGTCGCGCCCGGTGCACTGATTTCGAGCACTCACTGAAGCGGCAGTAATAGGATCGCTAATCCTGTGGTGATTTCGAGCATGGGACCTCCAGGTCTGGAAGGACAATGCATCTAACTGTTCATTGATGAAATACCTTAACATCTATCATTGGTTTTGGATCCTAGGTAGCCTAAATAGGTGTTCACAGTCTGAGTTAACAAAAACGTACTACTGTATTATAAATTTAAGTAATATGGTTCAATTTTGTTTTTTTAATTAAATTGTGCGTGTGAAACCATTGGCATTTTCAAAGAACCAACATTAGGTATATCTTTTGCATACTGACCCCGTTGCAAGGCATGGGTATAGTGCCTAGTTGTGATCTGACCTAGATCTGACGATGGGGACGGAGAACTATGGTGGTTTTAAAGGGTAAATTTGGGTTCCGTTTCCCTATTACTCTTTGCACATTTTTCAAAAATATTTTTGTATGGTTAAAATTTCAAATTATTCAAATTGAAAATTGATTCAAATAATTTAATTTATACGACAAAAATTCAAAACATCGTAAATCTAAAACTCTCAAGTTATTCTTTTGCAGAATAGGTTAACTGTTGTAGTTTGCTTGTTTTTGGAAATATTTGATCACATTTGAAAAATTGGCTTATTTCATCCTAAGCTTTTATTATTTTACTAAAAACCCCTCTAAATTACCTTTCCTGTGTCAGAAAAGTACTAAGTACGCGTTAAACGTAATGGTATCTAAATAGAGAATAAATCTGACATGTTTAAGGAGATATTTAAGTGTGAATGGAATAAATATTTGTTTATTTAACAATGAAAAATGAAATCCAATGTGGATGAAATTTGCTTAGTACATACAGCTTAGCTGCGCCGTGGATTTAAAAAAACCCTTCTAAATAAAAAAATGTGGAATAGCCTACATAATAAATAAAAATAAATATAATAATAAATAATCATAAGGTCGCCGGTTCGATCCTGAGAAAAGTCCGTAGCTTTTTGATGGTTTGAAACTGGACCCAGCTGTTCCTGATCATTGGGCTTTAAATAAATGATCCTGACTAATGAAACCGCTGATCTTAGTCGGTAACAAAGCTACTCTGGTCATCACACACCATTCTACACTCATCCTTCACTCATATTTGGGTTAAAATACGCACCTAGGTGGCGTCCCCATCTCAATGATTGATAATTGATAATATTTACACGCCTATTGCATTTTTAGTAATGATTCACACAAAGAAGGGTTTCAAAGGTACAGCACGTACGTTGTAAGGGACAAACCTGGAACGGCAGCGGTATGCAGCATATGACTTTATTACAAGAATGCGGGGCTTTCTGCGACTTCATTTCCATCCAGCCAGCATGCGAGAAACTCGCCATCTTCGCAGATTACTTGGTGGAGACATATATCGACAAGGATGATGCGTTTTTACCCACCACAGACACTGGCAGCTGCTTTTGCTGAGTTTTGTAGGACGATTAACTCGTGCGAGAGTTTCCACTAACGTTTCAACATGGGTTGTGCGTCGTCTCATCCAAACATTTTTGTTTTATGAAATATTTTCAAAGTGCCAAAACCGAAACGTACATACGACTGAACAGTTGCGTTGCGCAGAGAAGAAGCAAAGCAAAGGAAGATCGCCCTAGTACGGCAAAAGTTTATCGATTTGAAACTAAAACAACTGAGGGACTCGCACATTAATTTGTTAACTTTTGTCAAGTGTGTAGGCCACAAGGTCAGGAAATAAATGTGGTAGTTTGATTTGAATTTGTTTCTCATCTTTCCCTATTTAATCATCCTTAAACCTAGGAAGGCCAAATGCTCGAAATCACCATAGGATTAGGGAACCCATTATTGCCGCTTCAATGCAATGCTCGATTTCACCGCGTTTTGGGTTTTCGTGCTCGAAATCAGTGCGCCCGTCGCGCCGCACTACACTACGAGCGATGCGCGTTGTATTTGTATCACGTTCGCCGCGTGTGATAGGGGCGCGTGGATGTGACGTGCTACTATTGTCACCTGAATGACAAGACAACCTCACCACATCTACATACCTGATAGTCCTGATACTGACCACAGGTGACAATGTCAACATCTGCCGCAGCAACACCTTGCCACCTCCGACACCATCAAAACCGCAACTCGCACACCAGACGTGACTTTGTCTTCCACACCCGCTTAGTATAATGTACAACGAGAAAATAACAGTCCTGAGTTAGCATTTCAGAACTTTCTTCTTTTATGTTTATGACCCGGTATGGATCATAAACATAAACAAATTACGTTTTTGGCGAGAAAGTAAATAATTTTCTAGTATTTGTAGTATTCTATAAATTGAAGTTGAAGGAGTAGACCAAATTTTTGGTAACTATTGTAATTGACGAATAGTTACATTGTTTTGATATTGGCTTTACTTTCAATGAATTTGTTAGTCCTTAAGCGATTGTTTCCATATAAAACTCCTGACAACCTAGTAGAAACCGACAAAAAGACAAACGCCAACACTTTATAAAAAGCATTGTTTACCATAATAAAGATGTTCTCAGGCTTTCATCCGGGAACTTCATTATTAATTTGATAGCCTAAAAACTACATATCTGCTTTTTATACGCGTTTCTAGCTGCTTATCATAATAATGTCGTAGCGGACGTTGAAGTCGTGCATAATTGGCGCTGATTTCATCTCGACCAAATTTTGAACGGAGCGGCAGCCGCCCCTGGCCACGGCTACTACTTTACATAAAGTTTTAACATAATGCTGGTTACGAAAACCAGCCACTGCGAGAGTGTAAGCCACTGTTTTGTTCGTGACACCAATAAATTAGGAAGTTGAATTACAATGGAGATAGATTAACCATGGGGTATTGAGTTGGCGAGGATGCCAAAACATCACTGTTTAGATCAGAAATTCCATTTTTCGGGTAATTTTATAACACTCAAATGTCAGAACAAACCTCATCTGGCAACTTGCCAACTTGGTGATGGTATTGTTCATGTATTAAAACAACTACAAGGGGTTTCCGTAGATATAGGTGTCGTCCACCAAGCTCATGTCGCACAACCCTGAGCTAGTTCAAAACCAAAGACCCAGATTGTTCTTGCTTCATTCACTCGTAGCTGTTTCCCAAGGGACTAACAAACTGGCCATAGTATTACGAACTTCCTGAAAGAAAATGTACGCTTCTGCTCTGTGGTACTTGCCAGAACCACAGAACTCCCTGTGGTTCTGTGGTTGAATTTCTGTAGCGTGATTACTATTCGCTTGTAATTGGCGGATAAGTATGTAGAAAAGTGGTTCGACGTAGCGAATTTACATTGATGACTTGGGGATTGCGTATAAGCCTGTGCATATTTGCACAACGTAGCCAGCAGCGGGTGTTAAACAGTTTCCACCGAGACAGTTATTGAGTGTGAGGAAACTTGACATGCAAATCGGCATTCTTCAGATTTCCAGGACTGACCGTAGTCCTTAGGAGTATTATGGGGTTATTTCATAACTATGTGTAACCATTTCCCCAACGGATAAACGAATTGGGAATAGTTACAATAATATGCATACAAATCAATTCTCAGATACAGTTCTCAGGAAGGATGAAGAGTGGGTAGACTCGAGATAGTTACGAGATCTACTGTCGGCAAGGAGTTTAGGAAAGATGGGGACAAGGAAAGTTAGGGACATACTACAAAGTTGCCGTGGTTCATCAACGACACAGTCAACTGCCTCAACCACAAGCACGCAACAACGGCGAGTCACAGTCGCAACACGTAGCTGGAATGTTATCATTACTGCCCTTCCAAGCTCCCTTAACGTTTATTTTGTTTAACATGTCATAAAAATGTTGTTTATGCTCGCGTTTATGTTAAAATATGCAAGGAGTGTCCGAGATAAGAGGCTGTGTGGTATTATTTATACGGAAGCCAGCCACGACGCTACTGACTGTCGCGGCTGTATGTGCTCTCTCTCTCTCTCTCTCTCGCTCTCTCGCACTCACTGCATTGGCTACCAAACCATGAAAGGAACTACATTGAGTTGTTTAAATCGTTGTTATTACCTCGCTATCTCTCTCTCACACATCATCCAACAAAATGATCCAACTCAACACCTAGTCAAGCCCATAGCGCTTCAGAGGTATAGAAGTCTCCAAACGTTATGAAATATACCTTAGCTTCAGAGAATCCCGCTTTTTTCTAAAACTCCGTTCTTTCAATTGTTCCCAAAACAGTAAGTTACACAGACCACTGGTGTGTTATTAGGTGAAGTGATACTTTATTCTACTTTAAATAATTAAACCTTAACAATAGCAATAGAAAATATACTTACGCCCTAAACAGAGAAGTGACGTTCCGCCAAGGCACAGAGTTGAAGTCGGCGAAGAAAACACGCCATGGAACATAGTAAACAACAGTATTAACACAAAATACCAAATGTCAATATTTGTTATAAAACAACACTAATGCCATAACGATTTCATTAATTATTTAGTGATTGGTCTTTATAAACTGAAGAATACATAAATAGGCCAATTCATTACTTGAAAATCTACTACAAGTAAACAAGGGCGGAAACGTTCCCAAAAACACGTAAAATCAGCAGACCATAAAAATAGCACAATACAAATGCGCATTTCAATCCACGTTGAATTTCAAATTTTTTCGCTGTTAATTAAAAATCTAGTTAATTAACGACCTCGCTGAAAGAATGAAACTTTAACTACCCAAAAAAGGCTGTTTGATAACAAAACGAGGGCCAAATCTGAAAAACTAACAATGGTAAGTGAGCGATCAGCTGATAAGAGCCCTGCGTGTGTGTGTGCGTGTCGGAGTGTTATCTATCACTGTTAGATCAGCTGACCGTCTCCGTGTGAAGTCTTTAATTGCCCGCCACGCGGAAATGTGAAGTTTCTCGCTGAAAATATGGAATTCAGATGTTTTAAGAAGGTGAAATTTATATGAGAATCGAGACGCGGAACTGATAGGACTTCAACGAGGTCGTGTGTGTTTGGAGGTGGAAAATACGAATTGTGAGATGGTGTTTAGTTGATATGTTCAGTTGGTGTCCACACAGCTGTTCGGTTGAAATATAAAATTTAATGATTAGAGACCTAAGAGCCCAAGGAGGTCATATGATAGTAAATGCAAACAACTAAAAAGTTAAGTATTAGCTATATTAGCAAAGAGAAAAGCAGAACTGTAAAATTTACTCAGCTGGTAATAAAAAAATACAGGGATACCAAAATGTCATGGTACTTGTAATTTAGGTTGCGTTTAAAAACCCCTGTACAACAAGTAATTAAAGGTTAGATCCTATTTATTTTTATAGGTGGGTTAGCAATTCTTTCGGAACGATGTTTTTCATCAGTTTTGCCAATAGACGTGTACATAACATACCTAAATTTAAAATGTTCCCTTTAAAACTTATTAACACATTTTTCAATTGTACACAAGTAATAGCAATTGTAAAACAACTTTTCGTTGGTCGTTAAGCACAATCATCGATTAAATGCTAAGACAAATCTCAATATTTCAATCGGCAAGCGGACTGCTGTAAGAAACCATAAATCGCGGTCAGCTAGAGGACTAACAATTATAACTGAAGTGACAACTGTGCGGTAATATAAGTCAAGTGTTCGCGGAACACAGAACACACACTGTGCCAAGAGAGAATGTGAAAACAAAACAATAGTGGAGTAGTGGCTAAGTGGTTGGTAAAGAGACAATGACACATTGGTGGACAAAGAATGGACAGTAAAACGTAAGAGGAATGACTTGGTGGTAGAAGAGACAAGTAGATGGAGCAATGTATGAGTAACAGCAATTGATATGTAGTCAATGGTGGAGGGAAAACAATAAAACTTAAGTAAGGAAATAGATCGGTTGTATGAGAAGAGTCGGTAAAGCGTCAGAAGGGTATATGTACGTGTTACTAGAGACAGTAAAATAGAGGCGAAGAAATAAAAAATTATAGAAGCAGAGAAAATCAAATAAAACCCGAAAAACGGCTTGGTAAGTACAGTAGGGACCAAGAGACAATCTATTGAAGGAAATCCATCATGCAAGCGTCTAGCTCTTCGTATTGACGCTGTATTCCAGAGGTGGACTTTTGGTTTGACACTAATTTTCAAATTTGCACTGGCAATCTTTTTAATTCTACGCCAATTTTCACTAAGGGTAAAACAAGGATGTTAAAAACAAGAAAACTAAATCATGCTAATGAGTAGAGGGAGAGCTAAAAAAAATGAAGTGTATGTTAAAATTACCTTTACCTACGACCGTTTTTTAAAGTAGTCATTTCAGTTCAGTTCTTAGAATTGAAAAGTTTCACTTAACAGCTGTTAACTTTCATATCAGCATAGTTTCATTTCATATCAGCATAGTTTTTCTCATTTCAACACGGGTAACGAGGTTCAATGAGTCCAATGACCAATGAGGTTCAAGGATTGAGAGAAAAGAAGTACAATTGTAATACTTCAAACGTGAGATAGAAATGACAGCACAAACTGTTTGTGCTAATCTTTTGCCACCAAAATCAAAACAAAGGTACCATATGCAATTACATACCATAAATTCATTAAATGGACGAAACAAAATTCTGTTAAATTGATAAATGAAAATGTTCTTCTGGTTTGTTTTGAAAACCTCTTAACCACTTTTTCACCCAACTCGTTGTGGACCACATATTCGATGCTGAGATCTAACTGTAAATTAACTGTTTCACTAGATTATTCAGTTGTCCAAAAATATATGCAATATTTCCCAAATTGTACCTGATACAGTATTTATGGTAAGAATGCTGCTAGCAGAACCTATTGCCTGAAAAAGTAACGTATTATTTAACAAAGTTTTACAAACACGTAATTACATTAAATCAGCTGATTATACAATAAGTCGTTGCATCACTTTCAGTGACAATGACAATAAACGAAAACATAACCTCTCTAGGAAGTTATGAGTAGTGATTGTTAGTAATAAAAAACCAGAATTTTAGTAATTAAAAAACGGTCGTAGGTAAAGTAGTGTACGCAACTCGCGTTAATAGTCTTTACCTAACCCGCCATGTTAAACTTCCCTATCCCAAGCGTGATGAATACAACTTCCTTACTTCTCGAGTGATGTAAAGTATCGAAAACTCACTCGGTGATGTAAAGAAATCCATTTAAATAACATTGAGTGCATAACTTAAAAAAATATACCTCTATGGAGCCAACGACGTTCAACGCTAGAAATCAGATGTGCGCTTGAATGTTATTGTTATGCTTTAAAGTATTTTCCTAACCTAGCTTTTGTTTGTAAAAGAACGTTACTGTTAGAAGATGAGTGAAATGGATAATGATGAAAAATATTGTACGTAAACCCATGTATATTGTCGGGTCAGGTAAAATCTTGTACGTTACACGTTACGCAAGAGCGTGTAAAACATCACTTAGGTGAATTATGCAACTCGCTTCCGCTCGTTGCACAACATTCACCTGCGTGATGTAAAAACGCTCTTACTACACTTGTAATGTAAATAGCTATTACGACACTCGTAGAAGTTTTTACGGCACTCGCCAAGGCTCGTGCCTTAAATTTTCTACTCGAGTCGTAAAGACTAACTTAACGCAATCGTTGCGTAAACTACTATTACGTTGTAATTAATCTAATATAAGTACACTAGTAATTTTATTATAAGTTTTCGTCTTATTGTACTCTGATCTGTAAACCACATAAAAAGTAAGCGATTCAAGTGATTTATTTTCGTAGAATTATCTTTATAATACTTTTAAAAAAGTTGTTTAAGATTTCGGAACAGTTTTACGTTTGCAGTTGCCCTAAAACGTAAAGATTTTTAAATTTTATTGCCAAGTATGGTTAACCTCAAAATAGGCAATAAAATTGGTTTTGAAAAGTGCAACCTATGTATCCTTTAAAAATATAACAACTGAACTTGTTAAACTAATATTAGTTACCTGAAAGACATTCCAACAACAATAACAACACCATTGACAAGAACGCTACTTCAAACCCCCTTAAACATCACACTTGGTGCCATGATGGTACCCAACAATTTGTCGAATAGAAATACATCTCAAGTAGAAGTCCACTGCAATTTTCACTGAGGTATCATGTTACTGCTCCTTCCAGCGAGTGCACAATGTGCGCAAGCTCAGTATTGAATTACTTGTGCTGTACCCCACTAAAAATCTTTACGTTATTAACAGCAGGTTTTAGCTTAAGAGGCTGATTTGTCACAGTAACTTATTGTTACTGTTGTTTAAATGAATATTCAAATATTGTTGTTGTATGAATATTGTTGTTTGGATGTGTATATACTGTACTTACGTTGACATCCTGCACCACCAAACAGCACATGAAACAGAACAATTAATATCATTAGCAAAATAATACACACAAGTAACACCAATTATAACTTAGATCAAATGTAAAACTTAGGTGATTAATGAAGGGCTTCAAAATCGAAATAGAGAAATATTTTAAGTCTCTATTAGAAGCTGTAATGAATTTATACTATTTATGAAAAAGTTAAAAATAACAATGAAGATAGTATTTTTTTATTTCACACTTAAGCTAGGTTTTCCTAGGCGCGGATTCGGCGAGCGGAGAGAGGAACGCGGAGAGCAGAATTGAAATTAAAATGGCATTCCGCTCCGCTTCTAAGAAAACAGTAACATTAAATTGCCTAAGACAAGTGGAGTCCGCTCTCCGCGTTCCTCTCTCCGCTCGCCGATTCCGCGCCTAGGAAAACCCGGCTTTACTGTGAATGTTTATAAAGTGCATACAAAAGGAACAGCACATCATTCATTAGTTATGTAAAGTATAAAACAGGTTAAATATAGCAAAGCTTGTACTCCTACAGACAGCATGTACTTCTGACCAATGTTCGATTTCGTTCTGACACACTTTTATCTAACACGATCTGTGCACGATGTACTGTATTTCTCCATTTTTTTACGAATGCCTGTATTTAAAAGCAAGGTGTACTTAAATCAGGAAGCTATATAATACGTTAATGATAGCCACACAATGATAGATCTTATAATAAGGACCAAATTAAATGTACATGAAAACATTGACTGATAAGCTGACATACGCCTAATTGTGACAACGGTATTGACACGATCGTTGCAACGGTGACCTGGTTGTCACTGTTCCCACGACTGGTTACTGTCGCTGTTACTCGGTCGCCGGAGTGAAACATCAAGTTGTGAGAAACTCTCACTTTAGTTGGGCCTAATTAGTAGAAAGTAAATAAAAAAAATTCAAACGTCAATAATAAAAAAAAATCACTTATTTAGGTACACACTCACGGTCTTTGGATCTCTCTAGCATATACAGTATTCAGGATGAAATTTTATAGTTGTTACTGTGGTGGATTACTATTTTGCTCGATCGAGTGTATGCCTTTTCTGATATACTGTTATGGTAGAAATAAATAAGATATCAACCATTAACGCAAAATACTATTGCCTTTCGATTGCTTAAAAAAATCGCAGCAACTTGATAATAAGCACGGAGCACATTTCTACAGTCACTTAGTCTAGGTCAATGCTATAAGCAATAAGCATATTTGTGTGCGACCTGTCTTAGTTTTAACATAGATTAAAGGAGTAGACATACTCCTTTTATCTATGGTTTTACGATGTGTTGAAAGAGACTTACTTTTAACACCGAAACGTCATTAAATAGTAACACTAAATGCCAACCACAAGTTTTCGGCACCAAATTAAAACTTACAACCCAACAAAATCATAACATCAGTAATACCCCAATCAAATCTGCAATTTTCCACCTGCTCATCGGAAGTCCCCGTTCAACACCGTCTTCTACCGCCAAACATAATCGCACCCGACTTAATCAACATCATCGGAAGCCGGCGATCAAGTAGAGTAAACGAAATAGAGTTGCTACAATCAACAATAAGTGGCAGACGTAGAAACATTATCGTTAACATCGCTGCGCTGTTACGGCAGCTACATTAAACATCGCTTTGGAGCGTGCTACTGGAGCAACGCAGCGCAGCGTCGTCCTATTAAACAGCCATTATCACAGACCGGGCGACGGACGACGGGGTTCACCGACGTCCTTGTTTACACTAATCTGTTTACAAAATTCCCGCGTCCGATTGCTCCGAATAATTGAAAACTTTAAATGGCGGATAACGAGCGAGGGCCGCATAATAACACGCGTTTACACCGCGTTCAGATTGAATCCGTCCGACAAATTGGACCGTCCGAGGAAAATAGTTTATTTAAAATTATAAATAATAAAAAATAATCGCACCGTTCGGGAAAATTGAGCTATTACGCGTTGATTTATTTCTTCATAAGCTCGTTCGTAATGATTCACCGTTTACCGAGGCCGGTTTTCACTTAAATAGCGGCAAATTGTCGTGGTTTGCGGGCGCCGCTGTTATAATGTAGAAACTGTTCGGACCGTTGTAGAGTGACGTCCGCCACAAGCTGGTGTTACTGTAAAATCACAACCGATCGAGCAGTTGTTCCTATTGGCATATTGGTTGGAACGCATACAAAACCAAACAGAATTGTCTTCCTTGTTTCTCTTCTGGGATGGTTCGTCAGCGACCGACGGTCTGTCGTTGGGCACCAAAAGATAATGTCAATCTGTTAGAGTTTTGCGGCATTATAACTTTATTTTCCTGTACTCTGTGTGTTTTTCTGAAAAGGTTTGAGAATCAACGGTTTCAGGGGTTTAACAAATTCTGTGGTCCATCGAAGGAGGTGGTAGCCAAACTAAGAAAACAGTACATGCTAAAGAATGTTTCGGTAGTAGAAATCAACAGGATTCGAAGACCGTGTCTCCTAACACATGATTTCTTTAATCATTTTAAGTTGTGATTTTTTTTTTTTTTTTATTTGTTTATTATTTAAAATCTAAAATACCTGTCTACTGCCTGAGTGATGAGACAATACATTTCAAAACTACTCAATACATAAACATAGATATTATAATAACTGAATAACAGGAGAATATCTCAAAAGTAACGTATCCGAATCGTCGGCTAGTGTTTTCGCCATTTCAACAACCTTCCTGATAATTTCTCCCGAAGACAAAATATTCGACGTCTACTTTGGTCGTGGAATCCTAGAGTGCAAATTGATAGTAAAACATGCAAAACATGTGTAACGTTTATTACAACAATTGACATTGAAAGGCAAATTGCAAAATGTGAACACAAACACTGTTTAACATTAATGTTGTCCAACATCTTGCAGCTAACCGAGACAAAAGGACGGCAAATGGTCGGTATAAGCCTGTCCCAGCACAGGTGCGTACCGCATTCTGACCAGACAGAAATATATTATAAACGGGTGCACCGCTGGAGCCCGCTCCTGTCTTCATACCACACCGTCTACCCAATAACTCTATTGCCCACATGCATTCTTTACATGGCTGCTTCATCAAGGGATGGTTGTGCACAAAATATTATAAAATGTCATATTTGTAACAATAAATCACTACCACTAGCATGTTGACATTTGCCGTCAGTCAATTCCCGTTAAAAATATCATCACTTCAACATACTCAAGAGTCAAATTATGAAAAATCTTTAAAGATAAGTTTGATTAATCTTAATATTGATTCCGAACGATTTTGAAGCAATTTGATGAATTATGAGTAATAAGGCGAAGGCAGGAAGATATTTAAGAGGATTTAATAAACTATGTAGGCTACCAGCAAAATAGGAATAAAACTTAAAAAACTTTATTTCGTACTGTGTTTATGAGTTTACAGGTAAAGTTGAGTTTAATCCCCTTGAATATTCTCCATAATACCGTTGTGTTCACTAAAGGTCGTTATTGAATTGTGTAGAAATCCCCAAGTACACCAGAGAAAGGGGTTTTATAGCGAGTCTCCTAGAGGTTCTGTTAAGCCTCGTCCACACATGGCGATTTGTCTGCGGAAACATTGTCTGCCGACTGTCTCCGGAGTGTTGCTATTTTGTCTCCAGTATGTCGGCCGACTGTCGGCAGACAAATTTCGGTGTTTCTGGAGACAAAATACGGAGACGAGAGACAAGACTTTTGTCTCAAGGCTGCATGTGTGGACGTGTCTGAAGACAGGATACTGGATACAAGCCGAAGGTGTTTAACATTCAGCCCATTTAGGTAGACTACAAAGGGGTAATATTACGATTTTTGGGTGGTATTAAAAGAGCTGGATTGAGTTTCTTGAAAGTTTTGGAATTAGTTTCACTGATTTATATCATTATATGACATTTGATTGAATTGCTCATCTCTTGAAGTTTTAAATCTTAAGACCAACAAAGCCCAGCAAAATTTCAAAATCTTAAGAACTCAACCTCATGAAGTTGCTCCACCTAATCTGAAATTCTGATAGAAGATTGTGAGCATAGTACGAACCTTGCTCGAGAAAATGTTGGGTCCATGATCGTCTCTTCCTAGATTCATTAGGCCCATGATTCAGAAAAATGAAGCCCGCACAGAATATAATTACGTCCTCCTCGGTCACCATACCAACAAACATGGAAACACTGACTGGCTAGTGTGGACGCAAAACACATCGGAAACTTGGACAGTCGGCAGACAGTCGGCCGACTCAGTCTCCATGTGTGGACTAGGTTTTATAGAATGTGTAGAAGCTGACAATTAATCTTCGTATGCGTTGCTCCTGTATTAATTAAGAGATGGGCCCGTGCTGTAGTTGTGTATTTAAATATATCTCAAAACTCGTCTCTCTTCGAAGCTTAAAAACTAACATCTAAGAAAAACGCTGTCATAAACATAGTCTGTGTGTAAAAATGTTTGTTCAAAACAATTATAATATTAATAACAATACTATTAAAATAATTTTGATTGTACATCTGTTATCATAAAAGAGTTAAAGATATTTACCTCTCTGAATCAAGCTATAATTATCGATAAAACTAGCCTACTTAAATGTCACTTCCAAAAACTGCGTTGTGACTTGTTTGCGAATTAACTATTAAAAGTCCAACTGAAGGTATTAACTGTTAGAGCTGTTAAATTACAATTCAAATCAAGTTGTTGAGCAAAACATGAACAGTTGAAGGCACATTCTAGGAACAAATCAAAGCCAAGGGGGAATAACCCTAAAGTAAATTATCTATTTAATTGTAATTCGTCCCTGCGCTAGATCATAAGCATTAAAAAGACACCTCAATCGTTGAAATCGGTTAAGGAGAATTGATGAAAAGATGGTGTTACAGATAAACTCCTTATTGCATTATGTGTATAGAAGATAATATGCAATTTGTATACAAATAAAAAAATCCGCTGTTTTAAAAGTCTATTATCGAAATTTTATAGGAGTGCTCAAATGCCTAGACGTTCTTCACGCCTCAAACATCTCTCTTTTAGTTTTCTAGATCTACGGACTGCCTAATCATTGTCATCATCAATGGAGACGAGGACACCACCTAGATGAGTATTTTAGCCCGAATTAGAGTGAAGGATGCGTGTAGATTAGAGTGAAATGATCTGTGTAGCTGTGTTGACTAATATCTGGGTTTTCAGCAAGAGCATTTACTAAAAGCCCAATGATCAAGGACAATGGGTCCAGTTTCGAACCATAAAAAATTCTGACTTTTCTCAGGATCGAACCGGTAACCGTTTAACTGTGAGGCGAGCACTTAGGATGAACTCTGAACCACTGCGTCAACATCAACACAAAGACATTGGTTTTTAGCAGGATTTGAAACCTTTCCTTCAGCTCAGATGTCCTTAATCACTTTTATAACGAAACGACGAATCTGACCACATGGTAATGCACTTAGGCCCTAAGTGAAAACTATATTTGATTACCTATGTTCTCATTTTCTAGAATCCCGTGTAACAAGGCAATCTACATATCTGAATTCCACAGATACTCAGCATGTTTTGATATATCCACTATCATGTCAGCTGACATGTCGGATAAATCAGTTACATC
Source organism: Macrosteles quadrilineatus (assembly GCF_028750875.1). Classification (NCBI taxonomy): domain Eukaryota; kingdom Metazoa; phylum Arthropoda; class Insecta; order Hemiptera; family Cicadellidae; genus Macrosteles; species Macrosteles quadrilineatus. Next base: position 4,846,833 of record NW_026542604.1, on the reverse strand, counting down.
GTTTTTGCCACATTCGCTAAACGTTCTGCACTCATTTGTTACTAAGACGCTGGGAATTTACATTACATTAAATTATACATTGCGGTCTATAATTCAACCTGATTCCCTCTTTAAATTGATTTAGAACGATTACACGGGAACATGTGGGTAATCTGTATGATTACGTAACGACCGGGAAAAAAGGAAAAACGGAGTGAAGATTCGGTGGATTGGCTTGTAGGAACGTGGTTTATTACACTAATAGGGGCAACCGCACTTCAAAATTACCATCCGTTAAAAAATAACAGTTGTTTAAAGATTTAAAATAGTGTTTTAATTTAACGAAATTGGCTAATTTTAAAAATATTTGAACATCTGCCATTTTGCGCAGGATCAACCTTTTGTGAAGTGCGGTTTGCGGCATTGTATTCTACTAAAAAAGACCTTTCATTTGATGTGCATATTGACCTATGCTTCCATTTAAGATTTTCTTCCGACTTCTTGTGGGCCGCCCCCCTGAAGAGTTATTGGATCACTGAATATGTGTTAAAATAGAGTTTTATGCCTTGTAACTTTGTACCAAGTATTGTAGCTCTATCTACATTATTTTTTGAAATATTTAACTGTCTTCGGACTTTTTTACCACCCTGTATTATAATTGATTATACAGTAGTTAATTATCGTAATGGGTACAGAAGAAGGGGATTTGTTTAATATAATAATATTTATATTCTCATTGTATGTACAACACTGAGAAATAATTTTACATAATATTAAAATAAATAGGAGACTAAAACAACTTAACTACTTTCGGTTTATCTAAATATTTTCATTTTTTCCTTACAACTGTTCATTTTTTCCGACTGTCTTTATTTTCTCATTAATGCAATCAAATTATTGTTTATGCAAATTTACCTTGTGCTTTTTTCCTTTCTCTGCTACCTCTACCATAGCTAAAAAATCACTATTAACACTTCAGAGATAACCTTCTTCAATAGAAGGTAGCGACGAGAGAAAATTGGCAACGCCGCAGCCCCGGCCAAACGAAGCGGCTATGTTGCACGAACAGCTATGCTAAGCTGTTCTATGGCTTCTATGGCTCTTGCTATGCTATGGCTATGCTATCATACAGCTTCTCCGCGATGTTAACATGGCAATAGGTCGGCCGGTGCGACGTTGCCACACACCAACCCTTGTATTAGAGTTAGAGGAGGCTATGCTTCAGCACATCGGTTACTTATTGATGTACGCAATCGAACACCGCCAACAAACGAACCTTACCGGTGAGTTAAGTCAGTCGGTAACGCAGTACCATTGTTCAGCCCTATCTCTAGAGCCACTATAAAGAACAAATTGGTTGAGGTAGGCGGCGAGCTATACCGTCGTCGGTAACGTAGAGCGTCGCAGGCACATAAACCTGCGCCCTCTCAATGTTGTTCTCTCAATCCCGGAGATGCTATCACCCATTGTCTCCGTACTGCATACCTGGACCTGGGCTGCGGTGGCCAAATATGATGCATCTTCGCGATCCTATCTCGCCCTCGTAAATCCTCCAAGGACGGTTAAGGGGTTTTATGTAAATCGGGCAGTAAATTACCACCGAGACTCTTGATTTTCGAGTTCCACGGCTTCGTCGCGATTTATGGTTTCGGCGCGGGTGAATTACAACGCGCTGTTCACTGTTTACTTTCCGATATTTACACACTGTGTTGGTGTAGGTTTGTCGATATGGGTTTCTAGTTCGGTAGGTCATTGTAAAATAGTTTTTGATATTTAGTAGAATTTTTTAATCAAGAATCGCACACGTTTTTTTGGAAGAAGCTGTCTGAATCTTGAATTTTTAGTACATGATGGGAATTGAATCTCATACCGCAGTCCGATTACTAGGCTAGCAACACACCAACACAATAAATATTGACTACTTCAATATCATATTAGAATTTTGAAAACACATGCACACGTTCAATATCGCTTCTGCAATTTATTGACACAGTCCCATTATTTGATAAACTGAGGGCCTAGGATTCATAATACACTGTACGGCTGTACATCATGTTATAATGGGAATTCATAATGGAGATGTAGAAGTTGTGCCCCACCATTTAATTGTACCCAAAAGTAACAACGTACTGTAATTCATTTTTTTAAGGTTTTACGCAGAAAAGGTGTTCAAGACACCCAATATCCATGTTGACTATGTGGCAAATTCTAGAATATAAAGAAACTCAGATGAATCGAATCACAGACAAAGTAAGCTGATATAAATGACTTATTTTATAGTACACCCAGTTTTAACATAACCGAAGGTTATCTTTTTGTAAACTATCACGTCTTGTTTTGCACATAAATCTTAACAGTATCCAAACTTCGGGAGGAAATAGAACTGTGACTACAGCTCACTCTGGTGATCTTTAGAATTATGAATTGACTACAGCTGGTCCATATCGATGGTGTCTACTTTATTATACAAAAGTCTACGTTGAAAAATCAAACGAGGTTTAAACTCAAACAACTCTAAACCTAATAATGCCAACATACACAAACGAAACCAAACAAAGAGACTTTCCCTCCGAGAAATGAGTTGCCACAATTTTGAGTGCGCTAGACGATTGTGAAATGACTTAGCTGGCGCTCTAAATGTTACGGCCTGTAATAAGGACAAGATGGATAAGGTGAGTAAGCTGAGGAGATCATTGCGACTACTGGATGAGGATAGACTCGTTAGGTGATCTAGGCCGCTTTTACTGAAGTGATGAGAGGACCACTAGTGTTAACTTGATGGATATCATCGCAAATCAGAGTAGATTATAGCATCAGGTGATCTGGGCCAATTAAGAAGGTAATATAGAAGAATTGAGTAAGGTTTATAGCGGAATTAGGAGAAGTGGGATAGCAAGGACGCCGTTCAAGAGTAATGCTGAGTAGTACAGGTTGAAAAATTTAGATGGCTTCGTTCTAATAAATATCCCTCAAGATTCAAAACGATTACAGAAAGGATTTAAAAAAGCGAACGTTTTTCGTGCACATTGGTCTACCCTAAACAAAAACTCTGCATACTATTTTGAAAACGAATCTGAGAAATGCCCAACATATTGTGCTTGTTTAAATAATTGGCTAATATAAAGAAACACTCATTACAAAGACCTATCCCACGACACCCACATAAATTGTATTCATTTCAACCTTGTACTTTACTGGCTCACCCCCTTGTTTGCAGGTGTCCAGGTCGACATGCAAACGCACTTTCAAAAAACGCCAACCTCTTAAAAACACAGACTGGTCAACTGCAAGATTCGAACCCGAGTCCTGACAACCTGAGTTGGAGCACACCACTGTCCAGGAATGTAACACCCTCATATGGCGGACAATGGGAGAAGGCCACTTTACAAATCACTAGATCACTAATTGCCAACCTTGTCACTACCGCTATTTCATCTACAAGCAAACGCACTTATCTGCGCACCTAATGTATGTCCAGAATGCCGAGGACTTGTAGGCGTTCGCCCCGGATTTATGTTTGTTCACTGCGCCTTTGTTTTGTTTATGTTTGGTGGAATTAGTCCACAGCCACCTTCCGATAGACCGGTTGGCGCGGTGTGCGAGACTGCAGAAATGGCGGGAACGGTGGGGTAATTGGAGGGAGTTGGACTCTGACGGTCCTTAAGGATGGCGAATGTGTTAGAGTTCTATGATATTACTTTCATATTTCCTTTAATAATAAATAAATAAACATATCTAGAAAGTTAACAAAATATAAAATATAAATAAAAATATAAGTCTCGTATTTTAACTTTTAGCAGAAGGGATCTTTCATGCAGTGAGAAGGCAATGTTTCCTCCCCGCAGGAGCTACAGATCGGTATATTGCGACCCACATGAGCTATAGACAATATCATGCCAAGAAAAACTCCTAGATCCCTTTTAAGTTGTTGGACCCAAATATCGCCCAGACATTACCTCGCCCATAATTTCCTTACTTATTATGCCCAACTCAAAATTCAAATTTCTCTCTGGCCGGCCCACAGTTTATGAGATTCAGGTTTCCAAAATCAAGATAAGCCAGATTGGAGACAGTAGGGGCCGGGCTGGACAATGCTCTGCCGTGGGCGTAGAATAAAGACATAAGTAATTGAAAGTTGTGGACAGCGGGGGGTTGCTGCCTACCAGTCGTATCTCAGCTGATAATATCAGTATGGCTAAATAGCACAATAGCAACACAGGGTGAGTCGCGGTGATGTTGCCAAAGTGTTTAACAAACGCGCTGACGTCACTACTCTTGATATTACAAGTGCAGCAGTACACTCTTCGTCCGTTCAAGGTTTCTTCTAACTTTCCATGCTGCAAAGCCAGTTCACAAAACAATACGAAATGATACAATATAGAAATAATTGATAAGGAATAACTGAATCACTCACTTTACAATAGTGTTCGTGTACGAATTTCAAGTTGAACACAAGGATAGTGTAAAATTGAGTGTGGATGTAGTGTATCTTTTTTACTGAATATATCAGCAATTTCTACAGTATAGAAATTTTTGACTTGCAGTTCCCAAATTGGTCGTTATTGTATTTTCTTAAGTTTTCAATTCTTGTTCAACGTTCTCGAGAGGACGTTGATGAAAATTATAACTTTTATGAATTACGTGTACTTTACTCCATAGCTATAATGCATCCAGAACAAGACGTATCAGTTCGATAGAATAGTTTTCTTTCTGATAAAATATTCGTAGGTTAAATTTCGTTAAAATTATAACAAATAAATATTGGATATAAAAACCAACAATACATAACGGGAAGAAACTTCGTCAATTTGTCCATAGATTTATTTGTTTACAAGTACGACAAATCGATTAGGAAGTATGGTCAATTTGAAGTTCAAATTTGCAGTTTCCATACATAACAGCACTTTTTCCATCACACAATAGTACTTATTTACAATTTAATCAAAATTGCACACTAAAAGCAAATGTCTCTTTTATCCACTTTTTCATGCAACAAATCAACGTATATTTAATGTTTCATTTCGGTATTTATTCCGCACAACTACCTATCATCTCTTTGCTACGATTACGTTTTAAGCTCCTACCATTTATCGACGTATATAATATCTGCAGCAGAATTAATTTGATTGTGAAACGAACACATTGAGAGCCAGCTCACGTCGCCGCCTGCATGTACAAGGCTACATACATGCTACATGTGCATGCAGCCTGGCCCGGGTAATCTTTATTGTATAACGGTAACCCTTGTACCCACACCTCCATAAGATAGCTACCGATCGTTACATATAATGTTATTACTACGCTCTCCACAGCTTTCGACTAGATTGATACAAGTGACCTTAAACATTCTTGGATATAAAATATCCGTACAGTATTTGTGACCGTTGATGTTGTGTTTTGTAAAAATGTATTACGGTATAACATGGTATAGGAGAATACTGGAATTAAATGTGTTCGGAGAAAAATCCAGTAGTCAAGTGTAAATCAGAACAAGGTAAAAACGTTGAACACGTCAAGGCTCTACGGTTTTTTGAGAAAATGATTTTTGTTATTTTTTATTCATGCATTGATCATAGGACAGCTGAAATATTTTTAACAAAAATTGTATTTTCTACTTGACCTACTTTAGTTCATTTTAAACTGAATCGGGACTTCATAACTATTGATGTTGCTAAAGGAATGCTCCTAAATAAAAGTAAAAACTCGCTCAGAAAGTTAACTTTACATCACCTTGCATTTTAAATAACGCAATCGCATTTAAATGTAAACGTGCATATTTTCTGGCAACAGACGCACCAAATCGCACACTCACCCAATCATCGACAGACGAGCGCGACATTATCAACGAGCGCATTAATTTGCAGAAAATATAACCGGCTAATCGCAATAACAAAACTACCGACAACGCGACGGCGGGCAAAACACGGTTGAATTATGAACGGCAAAACAATGAGCGGACACCATTAAACCGGTGGTAATGAGATGAACCGTGTGTTTTGGCGGGTAATTGTCGGACGGGGTTTTGAGCGGGAACGCTTGTCAATAAGTATTTTGGCAACGCCGGAGTCATAAATAACCGACGCCCGATTTACGGGTCCCCGGCCTCTCATTAGCATCGGGCGACAAGCCGTTTTAATTAGTGGCCAATTGGAATTAGATTCATTATGGAAATGAGGGCCGCAAAGAAAAGCGTGATTTGTGGAGCTGGGTACCGGGGTGACTCATGTAGGGGGGGGCACCTTGCAGGGGGGGATTTTGTTAGTGGAAAAACTATAGAGATGCTATTGGACAGTGTTACTATGACGATTAGACCATTTTATGTATAACCTAACCTAGCATTTCACAGAGAGATAAGTACAGAATGTTGGCAAAACTGTTAAAGCTTTTACGAATATTCACTTTTATTGTCCAAAAAGCACCCAACGAGACTAGCTGCGACAGCTGCGACGCGAAGTTCAAAGTGCCACAAATAACCAACAACGTAAACACTGTTCTTCTGCAAGGCCGCTGGCAACTTGATTGTCGCACAGAGAAGTAATATTACTTGTCACTATTAACATCAATGTCTCTAGTTACATTTGTAATAGCGGCAAGTTTTGTGAAAACAACATTGGGTGAGATGAACGTCATGACTATCACAACTTTATATTATAATATAGATGATCCCGAAGTATTAAAATACAAACTCCAGAGCAACAATCGGGGGTTACTTATACTGATAAGACAATCATTAATCCTTAATCACAGCTTAAAGATTGAAGGATCCCGGTGAATCTAAATTTCATACATTTAAATCACATCGAACTTCGACCATCATCATTGGTTCAACCCTCCGATACATTTTATACTTTATTATATAAAGTACATTATACTTTATTCAACTTCGCCTCGGCGTCGAACTATTGAGAAATAAGTAAAAATATAAAATAAAACACAAACATAATTGTTTGCAAGTAAATAATTTCGGAAAATAATAAAATCCCTGACAATTATTCCTAGTATATATGGCTTGTAGTTACTGGACTTGATTAAACCAACACCTTCTATGTTAGCTTGATAACCCATATAAGCAAGGGTAAACCATCGATGTATATAACCTAACCTTAGGTTATATACCTCGATGGGGTAAACTTAGGTTTGAGTAATTATAAATCTCATTTGTATTAACACTTTTTTACCGATTCTAATACAATTTTAATTGGTTGCATAACTCATAAACATTGCATAGGTCAATTGTTTCAATTTCTTCGAACATTCTAGATTGGCTTAAATGTTGTACTTACACGAGAAAGTTAATAAATTCCGCAAATCTCTTTACTAACGTGCAGCCAGGATACTGAGGTAGACATATCATCTTTATGGACCAGCAGTAGACAATCTTTTTTCAAATAAAACATACATTACCTGAATCAGCTGACATAGTGCGCTTCGCTCAACATTGGATTTTCTCATTTAATGATAAGTTGATGTAGCTCAAAAAGATAATTTAGTGCACAGTGAATTGCAATTTACCGTAGGTGGTAACTTGTAGCTTTGGCATGGTAACTAAATCAGCTTGTTCAACACGGAATTATTGACACCAGCGAAATTTAAATTGTTCAAAAAACGTCAATTTAAATTGTAAAGGTCGCAGCTTAACACTGGAGTGTGGTGGTTACTGCTATCAATAGTCAAAGGTCTCGATTCAGAGTCAGACGTGACAGAGACAAGACACAAGTCGGTGACGTTTTAATTAGCGAGTTTATCAGCAGCAATTATCGGTGCTGATGCAGCAGATGCAGACGATCTTATCTGGTCATTCAGCAGTAGGCTGTAGACCGGGTGGTCAACTCTGTCACAACCACAATGCCCACGACTTGGTCGAACTTTGCAATACATCTTAATTAACTCCTTTTTCAGCTCCTACTCAGTCTATTTAATAATGTTTGCATTTTTTAGCACGGGGTAGATTTTCAACAACATTTCAGGCTACGTTTAGTGGGGTTCCGAAGTTCTGCACTCTACCACTAGATCAGCTCAATCCCTCGTGTATTTTTGCCGATTTTTGCGCACAGTGGTCACATAGAATGTTTGAAATAGGCTATATAAAAAAATAAAATAAAATAGGATGTTCATGTTTTGTTCAACAAGAACCAAACTTTCAGTTCCCTTGTCTCCGTTTATATTGAATCATTTACAATACTATCGCTCTCGTTCCAATACCATGCCAATCTAGCCAATCATAGCGGAATGAGTAATAAACTATACAAAGTATCTCACACCACTCTACATTATGACATTTTTCATTCATATTTAGGGTTAAGTCTGCTCAACAAACCAGTTTTGTCCCAATCTTGATTAGTAATTGGATATATAGTTTGTTAAATAAAGAAACACACTAAAAAATGAAAAGAAAAGTTGTATATAGAGGATTTTTTATATAACGGTAACAAATATGTATTAAATTATTTGTTTAAATTATTCTGTAAAATAACCTGAGTACAGTATTACTAGTTCATCTTTATTTAAGTCTAGATCATCTTATTACACATTAAAAACACATTTAAAATTATTACATCTTAAATCACATTTACTCGTACAGTATCTCACACCTCAGTCATACTTCATAACACAATTATACCTTTTAAAACTTCCACTATTTGGGATTTCACAACTTTATCGGAACACAAACGAATAATCCACAAACTTTAAACAAGAGTTCTTAGTTTATTTAGGAAGTCAACACCCGTAGACCGCGTTTACACAAGATGCACCGTATTAACCGGTAAAACTTGCGCTACTTTCCCTCTATGAGGGCATCTCGTCTTGTTAAGATGAAGTAGTAACTCCGAGGGCAAGAGGGGAAGTTTTGCTCGGGCTTATTAAGACGAGAACATGTTCATTATTTAAACTAATTGGGGGACTCGGAGCGCTTACCGTCTTAGAGAGGATCTGTAGCTCTGCAGCTCTGTGTAAGTGTAAGCAACTGGCGGAGTATATTGTTGTAACAGCGGGATGGTTATCAACATTTCATTGCCCGTTGTACACAATTTGTATATAATATACCCGTTTTTAAAGAGTAAAACATTACGTTCATTTTCAAGTACATATCGTCAGCGGTAAACTGCAGTATAGGAAAACACAAAAAGAAAATGTCCGAGGTTTAAATCAACTATGGGGACTGAAAATGTTGACTTTGTTTAAAAAATGATCTCTGATTTTTTGTTTGCTCCGTTCAAATAATTGTTGTACCATTGGTAATAATTCAAATCGGTCAGGGCAAACCGTGCACAGTACAATAATCAATGATAATTTAACGAACAGCGAAAATTAAAAAGTCTTTCGTAACTTATCCCCAACCTACGATGGCGTAGAAAGGCCATGGAGTAATATTTTTTTTGTATAATTCTGACATTTAATCTCAAAACTTTGACTTTTATTCTCAAAATTTTGACTTTAAATCTCAAAATTTTGACTTTCAATCTCAAAATTTTGACTTTTAATCTAAAAATTTTGACTTCCAATCTCAAAATTTTGACATTTAATCTCAAAGATGTAGTTATTTTTTACAAGTACAACCAACCGAGACAGTATGACCAACATAACGGCACAAGCGGCAATCTTGGATGGCACGCTTTTCTCTTATGTTCAACCAGAGAGTAGTGACTCCAGTCTATCTATTCATCTCTGTGGTTATAGTAGGCCTACTTACGGAGTTTGGTGGTAATTTAACACTCAAAACCATATGATTTAAACAGTAATTGAGCTCCAGTTGTAAAAGCGCTTGCAATAAATACGACGTTGTACTCGTAGAATTCAATGAATTTTGAGATGTCAACATTTTGACATTTTAGGTCAAAACTTCGAGAATAAAAGTCAAAAGTTTGAGATTAAAAGTCAAAATTTTGAGATGAAATGTTAGAATTTTACAAAAAAATATTACTCCATGGCCCTTCTACGCCGTCGTACCAACCAGACTCCCATCTCCCGTTGGTTATCTCGGGTCCAGTCCCGGATTTGGCTACTTGCTACAATCCATAGACAAACTAACAACCTTAACAAGAATATAAAATGTATATGGAATATTAATCAACAACAGATATAACTAGATGATCGGTTGAAGAACCAAAGAGCGTTCACGCATGTGCTAACTGAATAGTGTACATATTTATGATAATATATACTTATACCTTTCACTTACAACCTGACTCGTTGGTCACTATCTCAAATACGACAAACCGAACTGGAATGAAAGCTCTAGATGTAATAGCTTTTTCAAGAAATTTCGTATGGGCTCTGCCCCAGTGGTCTTTAAAGTTCCCCTGTTATCCTAATGGAGATGAATATTTTATTACTTACACTATTAATCAAGGAAACAGCTGGTTGGATTCAAATTGTTATTTATGTGTTTTACACGTACTGTATACATTTTATAGATGTAGAAAAGTAAATATTTGTATTATTTTAGGGGTTGGTAAATGTGTGAACTACCGTTAAATGAGTTGCACATATTTACACTATTTGTTGTTACACTATATGATCTGCATATCTCTGCGGCCATAATGAACACTTGTGTTAAATCTTATGTTGAGGAATGGGACCAGCATCCTCTTTTCACTTTATAAATACAAGGTGCTCAAGAGAGAAAATCATACGTTCTTTATATTAGTGTTGGACATAATTTAAATCCCCTTCCCAAGCAATTCAACGCAAACGCTCCAAAATAAAGACGTTGAAACTCTTAACAAACCCCGTAAACATCGCCGCGACATCGCGACAACCGCGGTAAATCAGCTGAGACAGGCGATCGTCGGCGAGCAATTACACAAGGATTAGAATAACGGTAACGATAAATACCAGCTGATTTACTAGGCCTAAGCAGTAACAAGAACCACATGGCGGATTATATTTTATGACGAGCGCGCGGCCACACAGACCGGCAATAGCGGCCTACTCGCGCCGCGCCAGTCGGACAGAATTGGCGGGAATAACAATAAGGGTTTATTACAGGTGTTGGTTAATTCACTACCACTAGTTTTTAGAGCAATTGATCATTAGCAATAGAAGTGGGCGTGAATTTAACTTGGTTAGGTTAGGTTAGGAAAGATGGAATGCAGCAGCAAACCCCAGCAGGAAGAAGCAATAATCGATGGAAGGACCAGGTGGAGAAAGATTTGCAAAGATTGAGAGCAAGGAAAGAAGATTCAGAGAACCGGGAGAGATGGAGGCAACTTGTTGGTGAGGCGAAATACCACGTAGGGTATCCATGGCCATGGGAGTAAAAGTAAGTAGGTTAGGTTAGGTTAGTATAGAGTTAGAAAAATCACATTCCACTAGTGATAGACGGAATTAACGGAAAAGGTCCCAAGTGTTAGAATCAATTTTTCTGTCACACATTTGTATATCGCAAAGGTTCTGCCAATCGGTCTACGATTTGCGGTTATGAGGCTACTGGCATTGACTATATAACACTAGTGTTATATAGTCAATGCTACTGGACAGTATTCCTGTTTATGGAGGTACATCAAACAGCTAGGTCCAGTTTCAAATTAGAAATCTACTGTTTGTATAAGCATCGAACCAGTAGTCCTGAATATATGGAACACGGTAACAACTCTGCTACCCAGTTCACATTTACACACAAACAAATTTTAAACAGTTTGTGTTATAAAAGATGCATGCCTATGTAAACAACAAATGTACTACTTAAGGCATATTATGTAAGGGAAATTGGTATTACTGTAATATTTTAGTTTACCAAAGCAATCCAAGTAATTTTGAATAGTAAAAGTAGAAAACCAATAGACGGCATAATTCAAATATCAATATTAAAATATAAATTGCATAACTTTATGTAAAGTCACTCTAAATTATCCTTAACATAAAGTCGTTACTTTAATTGTTAAACTTACTGGGGCTTGATTAAGTTACAATCATCGAACACTGCGCACATAGCCTACCTGAAAAAAACAAAAGTATGTTAGAAACAGTCGAGAGTAAGGGGTACCGTAATAGACTTAAATAACCGTTTCATGTTTTCCTGATAATAGTTTAGGGCCACACATAAAAACACACTTATCTGTATTTAAGACACATTAGTATGGAAGGAATAGCAATATCCTACCTCATACAGTAACTACGAATTCAACAAGTTTCGTGGTAAACGTAGGTTCTTATCATATGAGTCAAAGAATTATATTTATGCAAATTCAAATGTAAGTTGGTGACTTCATAAATGATTTTTGAAAATACCTTATAGCGAATGATTTATGTGACCTTGCGAATGCTACATCCACCAAACACAAATATATCAAAAGTAAATAAAATAAGCAGTTAGGGACCAAATAAAGGTAACTGAGGAATTCATGAGGTATTTTGATACAATTTGAGCCGACAGACAAATCCTCCAATAGCGAGATCGCAATTTAATTTCATTTAAATTACACTGGAACCTCTCATAGCCAACCCTTAAAACAAATGCATTGTACATAATCGACGATTTCCACATCTTTGTCTTACATACATTGTCAATACATACAAAACCCAGAAGGGCGTGAGGGCGTAGAACCGAGTACAGCAGAGAGGCCCGGAACCCATTACCTTTCCCGAAATGGTTTGGCGAACACGATTAAAACGCGAGATTAAAGAAATTACACGGGAGATTTTGTATTCAGCAGCGAAGCATTAAGACGTCAGGCTACGCGACTAATCGGTACAACCGGGGGAATGTCGAAATCGATAGCGATCAGCGACGCTCGAATTCGGTGGACAGAGACACAATAATTCCGCGATACCATCCTTCCATTGTGTGTCGACCTTGGGAGCAAATTACAGAACGGGCTTTACATACAATTTGCATGGCGCATTGATCAACCGATGAATCAATCGTATCATCGCATCGCTAACGAACCCTCGATATATCGCGTACCTCGATAATTGAAGAGATTTATTCATTGGCTTCGGCGAGATTTACATTCCTGAACTTTTAAGTCGGAGGTATTCGCAGCAGCGTCGAGAGCGCCGTACCACGGTACAATGAGCGTATTGTTTGTCTCGACATTCCGGACAATTTGTGATACACTTTGTGCCTCTACAAGTGGTGTTTGTTGTAAAATGTGTACCAACTGTTACCTCAGCACCGTTGTATCCACTCTAAACCCACCTGTCTGGCATGTTTCATTGCGCCATCATTTTCATTTGTTTGTTATTCTGCAACATTTAGTATAACGTAAGGGTCGAGCAACAATCTAGAACTTTTTATCCATTGGTTATAAGCGTTCAGGGTCACTCAAAAGCAGTCCACATAGTAAGAAAAACAGTGGATTAAATTTAAAATTTCGGATTAGCCTGACTGGTTTATAGTGTTCTTGGGTGTTAATAGGAATTCAATAGAAGTTCTATTTGTTCTATTATTTACGAAGTAAATATATGACTATAGAGCATGTTTTATCTGCAGAATAGGCATCTTTAATGTATCCTTTTCCTAGATTGGTTGAAATTTAAGTGTACGCTCATAACAAAAAGGAACAAATGGTCGCGGACCATATACGATGACATGCAGAATTCATTGATGACTTTCGTAAACTACTAATTCATACGATGTCCCTAAGTGAAAATCCCATGTTGCTTAAAGCAGGGCAGCTCTGTATTTCAGGTATCCAGAGCAGATTCGTTTATATTGTGACAAAAATCATCATTTTAATCAACAATTCACAAAAAAGGATTTTAAATACCAGCCATTGATAAGGTGATCATTGGAATAACAATTGCCTTAGAAGCAACGCCACCTACATTTTAGATGCACGTTTTAAGGTGACAAGACGAGTACTTACTGCTGACGAACCGACATTTGCTCGATTGCAAGAGATATTCGGACCCCGATGTGTATTATCTGGTGCGCCACCTCCTGTTTACGAGCCTCGCCGACCATCGCTCACTCCACTCTGGAGGCCTATGCAAATACTACACAATGGCGCGCCGAACACTATAAATTTCCTTCGGCTCCAGACGCTTTATTTTATTTTATATTTCCAGAATTACCGACGACTGTTTGTCATTCGGAACAAATATAACTGTCCTCTCTCAATAGCCGGACAGCGTACTAATTGCCTCGGCTCGAGCAAAAACTGAGAGTTTTCCGTTTTTCAGTTATGTTTGAGCGCAAGACCACAGTCGCCGTACCCGCTGTCGTGTGCGTACATTAATATTACTTATCACGGCGCATCGCCAGCTGGCCGATTGTTATAAGGTGGATATCAGCTGATTTAATTGTTGTCGCGACGCATTTAATTGGCGGCCTGTCAGAGTCACTGTGGGACAACTTGCTGGAGAGCAGCGTTTTCCGATTGTCCGGTAGCTACAGACTGTATGCAACAACAGTGAAACGTTATTGGCATTCAAGTAATATACATGAGGATGAGATAGATAATTTTAAGATCAGATTCACAAATGATTAGCAACATTTTGCCATTATCATGCGAAATAATTTATTTGAATAACAAACGTGCAAAAACACAATTAATGCAAAACGTAATTGATCACTAAGTACTAATTTTTGGCGAGTCGGTTGCGCATCGAACATTGAAACCATTGCAGCGAGGAGATGGATCCAGGAGATGGTAAGAAATCGTTCTTGTGCTCGACTCGCTAACCCATCGCTTTAATTGATAAGTTACACGCAAAGTCATTCGGGTTCTTTAATAATATGTTAACGGGAATGTTTTGTAATCCAACAATACTGAACACTTTAGGCGTGTTGGCTAAGACTTTACTTGGTTCACCACCAAATCCAAGAAACCACAAACTACAGTACAACAAACACGCTCCTTGAGGCAGTTGCAGCTTCGACATAGAACGCAACAATCCAAATTTTATTAGAGTTAAACCACAAGGATGAAATGACAGTTTCGGCTTAGCGCATTCTCTTCTCTCTAGCTCCACACATGTAAACCATAACAGTTAAAAACTCAAGTGCACAACTACTGCAGCCAGAACACAGATGTGCATTACTGTCAACAAAAAGATCCTTGTAAGAGTGAAACTACAGCGATTTATATTTATTACACACTTCTAGTTATAACCGCTACAGGTGTTACATGGGACAACTTGGCATTCCGCGTATTTAAACATCAAATGGCGACAAGAAGTGTGTAAGACAACATTGGCTGGACACCTGGCAACGAGGGTGACATTCTTGACGACGATAAAGACGAAATCACCGACCACCGACCACCGAAAGCTACCGCGCAAAACCGCCTCGTGTCTTGAATACTGCAAAAAGACTACGGAGGATCGTACAATATAGCCTACACTTTTTATTTGAGCAATTATGTATTTTAATTCGAAGTTATATATTTTAGAAATGTTTTAAAAATATAAATGCACGTTTTCATGCAATAGAGCACGTTGACTGTCCGGATTAGATATTGAAATTAAAAAGAAAACAAAATAATGTAAATAATTTTTCGCATGCAAACGGGATTTATCATGAAAATCATGTTAGTCGACTACACTCGATAATATTAATTTGCAGCATATCAGTGCTGTCCGTAAGATTTTGTAGTAATAACTTTACTCTTTTCTTCCGTCCCGCAACCATCGAACCTTCCGTCCCGCAACCATCGAACGTGCGACAAAAAATTAAAATTATCAAATAAATAAGTTTTTTATATTATAATCAGCCAACAAACGTTTATCAAGTGGGAACTTCTACCAATGGTATTTTAAATTACACACAATATTCAACTTCTTCATTCATCAAATGAAACTTTCATAATTGTAAATACAGCTAGACTTATACGACCCCATATTTAATCTACAATTCTGATAAAACTCTCATGTGAATGAAACTTCCTTTAGCGCCTTTGGTTGCAAAGCAAAATCACCAATTGAAAAGGTTTAGACAAATGTCATGAAATAGTTAACTGTAACTTATGCTAGTGCAACACACTGTATCATTTTGCTTGTGCATCAGAAAGTTTAAAAAGGTCGAAAGCACTTTACAATGTTAAAACAATACAATTACCAAATTTGTTTAGTGGTGCTCAGAAGGCAGCTGTCTTGTTTACGCAGTCTTCATCTATAGTAATATGATGAAGTGTTTATACCGATTGGCATAAACACGGGAATTTTCTCTACAAAAAGGGGACTTTTTTAAATGCTCCCATCCACCTCTGGTTAACAGGTTCAGTCCGAGCCGTCACACACCTCTGTATGTAACGTGTCTCACCACGTGGGAGTGAGTGTCTTAAATCTATTTAAATGGAAAACTGGAAAGTAAACAAAGATTGTAAGTGGTTTCCTAGGAAACAAAAAATAAATCAGTCTGTAAATTATCCCCATTGCAACAGGACCTAATTCGACAATCTTCTTCAAATTTTTGCAAATTTCGTAATTTGTGTGAATCATGGATAAAACAGGAAAAGCTGGGTTGAAGAAAACCACAACAAACTTGGTACCCAAGCCCACAAGGATGCCTTATATAAACTTTGTGCAAGCATTTCGCAACTCGCACCTGGGGGAGTTCAGCCCCAAGGAGATGATAAGGGAGGCGGCTGCGGCGTGGAGGTCTCTCAGCGACAGTGATAAGAAGCCGTTTGTGGATCTGGCTGCCAAACAGCCGCGTCAGAAGAAAGTCAAGCGGCTTAGAAGACGCAGGACCGACAGTGAATACTCCTATTACTAGTTCATTGGGGATATTGTATCAATTCTATGTGAATGTGTGTAAGACTTGTTGAAGCTAAATTAAAAATATTTCTTTTTTAAAGTAATCATTTGTGAGTTTACTTTTTATTTGGACCAACTTTTGTGCAAGCTGGCAGGTATTTTTTAAGGTATTTTATGATTGTGATCATGTTTACTAGTTCTGGAAACTGCAAAAGAATAGGTAAAATCCATGATAAATCCGGGGGTGACAAGGGTTCAAAAAGGTTGTAAAGGAACAAGCGGACAATTCCTTATTCTCCCGGGAAATGAGCATTAGAGAACGTGTGGATATTTATAGGGATGCACCGTGGATGCGATACTCCCTGGTGTGGATTAACGTCCACACGAGTGAGTTCTATCCGCAGTAATATCCTGAAAATGAGACCAATTCGTATAAACCAAAGCCAAAAATGTGGTTCGGATTCCACTATACTGCAGGTATTAGTTGTTATTAGCTGTGTGGGCTATCAATTAACAGCTGCGACTAAGAAAAATGTCAGCCTTAGTAACTAACATGACAAAAAAATTGCGCCACTCATCCTACACTAATCTCCATTCATACTTGGCTTAAAATACCTACTTTGAATGGTCGCCATTTCATTGAAAAGTATTAAAGTACAGTACTGCAAGTATGTGTTTGAGACCAATATTTTGAAACATTTAAAACATAATGTTCCGTACTTCATCACTAAGCATGTGATGGTTCAGTAGTTATAATTTTTTAAAAGAACAAAACTTTTTTAATTGACACAATAGGCAGTACAACAAGCGTTGTCACTACACAGGGTGATCTTCACCTACAGCGCGGGGGATAGAAGGGAAGTGTTTAAGTTTTGTCTTCTTCTTTTCTTAAAGAACGACGTTTAGGAAAACTCAGAACACTAGTTGTCCCCTGCCTAGTGTGAGGGTGGCAGGTGCCTTTACACGGATGCGGGCTCAACTTGCCTACGTATGGCACCTGTTTAATTGCTTCTAATTAATGGATTTTCCGGCCAAACGCATTACCAGGGACACCGACTTGTTTGCGTTTCCGTTCAATTAAAATTCACTAATTGCCAGTTTCGTTTTGCCAATGCGGACATATTTATTGACCGATTACTGTGCGAATTTATATATTTGGTTATCCAAGGTCAAAGTGGTGTGCAATTAACAATTTACGTTCGTTTAACTGGGAAGTATTTAATTGTAACTAACACCAGTTAGGGAGTGCAACTGTTTTGAATTATACTAAAAGTAACAATTATCTTCTGTTTAATGTGTTATTGCCTGCACACATTGTACTGTATTTGGATTTTCAATTTACAGTAATTATGTAGTAGGCCTACAGTACATAACAGTTCAAATAGTATAACTAAATATATAAATCAGAAACAAATAAATAATCGTCAAATTTTACAAATCGTAGAGTTGAAACGGGGGTTTTAAAGTCAGTGTTTAATTAAACCCAAGTTACAAACGAAAAGTGTGTAGAACTATTTTCATGATGCGTTTTAACTGTTTGGATAGCCGAGTTTGTGATCAGCTTCTAAAATGAAGGCTTATTCAAGTCGCGATTTCATACCCAGATAGCATTTGATGATGGGCCATCAACAATGAATGACGCTTCCTAAAAAAGGCCAACGTTTATGGTTAACAAGACCAGGGTTAGACAGTTCGCTTGAAGTAAAAATCCATTGGCGTCGATAAGTATTTCCACTTACTTCTCTGTATGAGTATTAACCATATTAGCTATAGTCTAATCAAATTAAATAGTTATGGTATCCAATCGATTGTTTAAAAAAATCAACGTCGTTTACCTAGCTTATGCTTTATCAGTGCAAATCGTCCCGAGTCCAATTTGTACCAAAGTAATTCCAAATCGGCTGGAAACACGCGATTTCTGTCGTTACAAGCGCGTAAAAAATATGTAAATTGTCCAACCTACATATTAAGATGGCGAAACCTACACCTGAAACTCTAGCCCTAGTGCGTGCCGGATAATAGATGAGGCAAACCAACCTTCTATGTAAAGGTGGTCTTTGGTCTGACACGGATAATGGGCCACGAATGAGAGTTGGCTGACGAAAAATAAATATATGGACTATTGGATTTCCAGTAATGTTTACGAAAAACATGAAGTTTAGTCTGCATCAATTAGAGGTGCACAGTTTAAGTATATAAAAATAATACCCCCGCCGCAGCAAACCTGCCGACTAAGCGAATTTCCATTTGTCTGAATTGATTCAGTTAAATATATTTTAATAACATTAGGTTTAACGAGTACCTAGGTTTGCTGCTACAAGGAAACTAATAAAGTGTGTTTTTGAGTAAAATATTGATAGCTTAGTACAAAATAAATAAATTTGCCAAGTTTGATCAAAATATATCCACAAACAAGCAAACTACAACATTTGACAATATTTTCCATAAGAATAACATGGGAATTTTAAATTTAAAATTTTTTTAATTTTCTCCGTTACTAATAATCGAACAAAAATACTTTTATATACTAAATTATTTGTTTTTTTAAGCTCTTTAATAAGGCCTAAAGAGAAATCGGGAAATTTTGTGTTTTGAGGGTCAAAAGTGAGAAAAACCAATTTTTACCCCATAAAACCCCCCGTAAAGCCCCGTTCCCATGGTCCGATCGTGCTGGTTCGCGAACTCATTCAAGTTTATCCCGCTTTACACCTTTAAACCAAATTTCATCAAAATCGGACAAAAATTACTCAAGTGATCGCGTTCACGGACGTATATATATATATATATAAGTCTATATATATATATATATATATACATATATAAAAATTTGAACGAATGGTGTTTTTGGCCTCTGGGGACATCAAAATGAAAAAGTAAATCGGTCCCGGGTCTAGGTCTTACCGTGCCACCTACGGTAATAGCTACTTCCCTATAGGGAAATTCGCTAAAAACATACATAAACAGAACATACCATCATTTAAAGCAGCATGCCGGTGTTATTTATAAAGATATAGTTTAGAAATTTTATAATCAGGTTTATAACATAGTACTGGGGAATAAGGAAATTATATTTCAAATATTTCTTTTTGTCTTTTCTTAATAAATTCATTAATTAAAGGCTTAATTAATTATTAAGTGGAGAAAAACTGGAAAAACTAAAATCTTGACTCGCTAGAGGACTAAACCTTTATTTTGAAACCTCAATCATTATTTTATCACAACAGGTTTATTAGAAATTCTGTTAAAAAGTTAACATTGCTCTTATGGGACAAAAATCCAATATGGCTCCCAATGATGCCTTCTCCGTGAATTTATATGATTTTTAGGTTCGATTAGGTTACGTCTGTTTGTTTATACAGTATAAAACCTTAAAAAAGGCGATACTCTTGTTTTCCACTACCGTCATAGGTATTTAAAAGTACGGTATGTGGACCCTCATGCATACAAAATGCGTGAATCTACTGCAAAACTCCAAAAATCTAGAATGTATTTTCGTCACACGCACACTTGTATGCCGAGTGTTGACAAGCGACTGATGACTTTGCTAGAGAGCGCTACAGCTGTCTTGGTCTCTCTCGTTGACTGATTCCCGCATTACTGCCACACAACTATTCCATCTACTGTTGGGCCTTTTTTAAAACAGTTATTAGTGCTTGTCACTGCGGCGCGGTAGGTGGTACAAAGGGCATCTGTTTGTGGCACAGGTCTGTATGTTAAACTGGGGTTTCATATTGCACAACCATCGATGTGAGTGTCAAATTATATTTATACAAGCTGCTATACCCGTGCTTTGCAACGGGAAGAAAAAGTGACCTAGAGAGCTATTAAAGTGGTGCTGATATGTGTTTTAAAATACAGCAACTCTGTGATTTAGTTTGAAAATATATACTGATTTAAAAAGCGTAACCCTACTTACTTTAAAACCCCTACTTTTGATGTTAACAGATCCCTAAGAATATGACAACATACCTTAGTGCAGCAATAGCATCAATTATTGCTTCATATTGATGCTTTATGAATGCCATGTTTTACCATTTTCTTCAATTTTATTCAAGCCTCTTCACATGTAGCTAACTATATAAATTAAAAAATGAAACTTTGAGCAATACTTTACAAAACGTATACAACCTCACTTTAAAACCAAACATAACCTTCCTCAATCTACATAAAAAGTCACGAACATCTTATTCCGGTGGGGCACACGGGAGGGACTAAGGCTAACATATCTTGTAGTTTCAGCGTTCGCCGCTAGAACCGCTAAGTTGAAATATTTTATTTTTAGTTATAAAATTAACTTTTTAATTATAAAATACCGTTTTAAAATTATAAGATATTTTTTTTAATTTTTAAAATAACACTGTCATAACATAACCTAACCAACCAGACTTGTTGATAATATAAAAATCTAATTAATTAACTTATAATTTTTAATTAATTATAAAATTTAGTATTATAAAATTAAACTGTCATAACCTAACCTAACCAACCAAACTTGCTGATATGAAAAATTTGTTGACAAAAAGTTAGTGTTACCAGCGGGATTTGAACCCGGGACCTCTTAAAAACCAATTCGAAACGCTAACAACTATGCCACGAACGCCGCTGAAAACACATCGTTTCGTTACGGTAATCGTGTTGCCTCAAGAGTAGACATTAGCCACTAGAGATATGACGTCACTACACCTTTGGCCTTAGTCCCTCCCGTGTGCCCATTCCCATCTTATTCGAGTAAATAAACAAACACCAGTTCATTGTACTGACCAGCTGTTTCATTAACTAAATTAAATTAAATCATTTAAACATTAGAAGCGTGCCAGGCGTAGCCCTTTGGGAATCAGCCTGTGGGGCAGAGCCCTTAGGACATTCGTCCATATCACTACTTTTCGGCAAATCTACACACTCTAAGCTTCATTTTGATGTGCCATATGCCTATATTTTTATTTGGTAAATGACCATAACCGTTTACATAAAATTTGATTGTATCACTTTAATAATATAATAGATTAGAATCTTTCACAGTTCACGATCACCTTAAAATCTTCACTTTGCGCCTTGAAGGTAGGGTTACAGTTTTTAAGTACGAAACACATAGTGAATATAATTTTATGCAATTCACTACTGAAGGTAATATTAATGTTTATTGAACATAATTATTACTTTACATTACATTAATAATAATTATACAATTACAATTAATTATACAATGTATATATTTTTCGTTAAATTCTACCCTAGTTGTAGAACACGGGGCTTCGGTCCTCGACGTGTTGGGTTAGAATCGCCCAATCACCAATTTGGATTTTAACTACTGTATGCGATAATTCCATGGCCCTTTGGACTAGGTCTAGCCTGACATAATGTGCAATATTCTTCCAAGCTCGAGCCTAGCACCCTAGACTGTAGAAGAGTGTAGAGGTAGGACATAAAAGAACAAAAATAAACTACACCATCGGTTAAACAGAGACATTTCAATCAACCGTAATTATCTACCCACCTCATAGAGACGACTCTTCCGACTAAGTGCGGAAACCGGAAATCCAACTATAAATGACTCTTGAAACCAAAACCAAAGCACAGACTATTTCATATACATTTTGACGACTCCTCTTTCCGACCAATAATTTCCCCGCGCTACCTCAGTTTCCCCACAACCCCAAACGGAGAACCATAATGAACATCTATACTTTAGTCTGGTAACAATATAGCGATACTGTGGACACCCAGAGATATGACATACACATGTTGACGACTCCTCTTTCCGACCAATAATTTTCCCCGCGCTACCTCAGTTTCCCCACAACCCATGAAGCGGAGAACCATAATGAACATCTATACTTTAGTCTGGTAACAATATAGCGATACTGCGGGGACCCAGAGTTATGGCATACACATGTTGACATGTGATAATCGACGGCAACATATGTCTGGGCGGGACGGCTCATCCATAGCCGGGCTGAGTGTCAAAACATTTCTAGAGACCGAGACACTGCTTGTTGCCGCTGCCACCGTCTATCACACACTCTTGTTTATTTCTGTATATACTTGGAGACCCCATTCTAGAATGTTCATCATTGAAGCTTAACATGTAATGTTTAAAGAAAACAATTCCGTGAATGAAGTAACAATAAGTTTTATTCTTAGATCAAGGTAAAAAAACAATATAACTTTGTTTACGTCACATACAACCAAATTACAGATTGCCGAATACGATATCCCAGCTATGCTAAAATATAATCAGGAAATAAAATTATACCAGGGGGGATCTAACAAACTTGTTTACTTCCCGAAGTATGTGATGATTGTATTCATATCGTTATCAGGAGGAATAATTATTATTTCAACAAGTTTTCAAATACAGTTTGATAAAGACGTTGAACAGTTTTGCATATTTACATGAGGAGCAACCCAAAGTATAAGGAATGATTGAATGAAATATCTCATCACAACAAGATTGGTAAACCTAAACCTAAACCCAAATGATTAACAGAGTTAACAAAAGTGTTTTTAAATAAAAGGGATCTAACTTAGAAATCAAGGCGATATTGTTAACCATATTCATTACCTAATCGCGATCTAAAAAACATTAACTCACCACATATATATTTTTTTTATAGAAACTAAAAAATAAAAATTCCCTAAACAAAACTATTCTACCACACTACTACCCAGCAGAGTTAACTTTGGCCAACAAACCTCACGTCACCAAAACTGATCGACATTTCAATCATGCCACTAATGTTTCACCTGTTTTGAACCCTGACAATGAATTGCGATGTACCGCGGGCTGCTAAGTCTCATCTTCACCACCCTCTTGTTTAAATCAGTTTACCACACCAGTGGCCGGCCGCGCCCGTCCGTTTAACCTAATGATAAAGAATGTCATCCACGCGTGCGAAAATAAGGCCGCTGTCTAATAATTTAATCTGGCTGAAATAGCCGAGGTGTGACTGAGCTTAGGGTCTACCGCATAATCACACCCAAAATGTACGGTGTTAAGTACAGTTTTCTAAGTAAAATTATTATTGTAGATTACAAATTGAGAGTGGTAAATGAGCATTTTTTCACTATGGAACTCGGAATTCGAGGTCGCCAATAGAAACTGCTTCATACAGTAAATACTAGAATATTGCGAGACTCATTCTCCGAAATGTCAATATGTTCATTTTGATTTCCAACTATTCATTAAAATTAGTTTAACACTATTCTGCAAACGAATTGACAGTTTCGTTGTGCGAAAAAACAATCTCCTACAATGGGACCAAAAATTGTCAATCTTTGTTCATTTGCCGACATCAGCCCTATTTCACCATTTACATACTTGTACTGCTACTAAAAATATAACATTTAGCCCTCGAGAAGAATTACATGAAACCCTACACTGTTCCAAAGTTACCAGAACGACTACGCCAATTAAAACGTCAAATTTCGCGTGCTCCCAGATCCCGCATGTTCTCCGTATCTTTACACATGTAACATCGAAATATATTCGCAACCCGTGTATTGTAACTATATAATTCCAGCCATTACACCTACAACACGTGTATATCGACTCTTGTTCCTTTGCGGTGTGAACATCCCGGCGGTCATTATTTGGTCATTATCAAAATTAAAATTTCAGCAACGTACTACAAACGAGTCCCGCCGGACAAGAGTAGTTAAAACACGTAATTGCGAGAGTCGAATTAAAACCGTGCCATTCTTGTACTACACGAAAATTGGGCTGAATAATTACAGTGACAAAAGCAGACGGACGCTACATGCTAATTTGTGTGCAGCTTCGCGGAGCACCCGCGAGATTTTAATTAACGATAGTTTAACCGGATGGTCCCACAAGACTCTGGTTATGGAGGAACAGAATGTTAAATTACGTAGGCGTTCATTTTTGTATATCAGATTTCTAGTGCGAGTCTATGTATTAATTTACCACGCTAGGAAGCGTTTCTTCGTTGGAACACAGTTTTTAGCATATTTTAATATTGGTGGAGTAGTTCATGTTTCAGTTTTTACTTTAATAAGCTCGGACGCTTAGGGAACTCGACCCAGGTGTCCCTGGTCATTAGGCTTTAAATAAAAGATACTGGAAAAATGAAATAGTTGCTCTTACAGTCAGTGATGAGTAAAACCAAGCTACACAGATCATCTCACTTTATTCTACATCAATCCTTCACCCATATTCGGGTTATAAAACGTACCTAGGTGGTGTCCACGTTTTAATTGACAATAATAACAAACAAACTATAAAGATTTTAACACCTCCAAACGCTTACAAACATTAACTTTGTTTAGATAGGGAGAACATGTTTAGTTCGTAAAATTTGTAAAATGTTGGATTTTTTTGTGATAACACTCTAGATCTTGGCCCCCCCAAGGTTTCTTGAAAATTTTCTGGAGTACCCAGAAAATTATGCTGGACAACTCACCAATTAATTGCCCCAACTCACTTGAGTCAGGTAGTCGGGGATTCCTGAATTGCGCCAACTACTCAAGGGAGCCACCCTATACGTTTATTAAATGCACAAAGTGGCGGCCCTCTTTGACTGTATAATTGAGTAGGTTATGTAGGTTGAGTTAGGATAGGTAGGTTAGGTTAGGATGACACGTTAACAAGGTCATGCCTTCTGTCGGTAACTCACCCCTACCCTGGCTTGAGCTTGGCGCAACTTTGGAACACTTTAAGGGCTTGGCGCAATTAAGGCACCTTTTGGCGCAATTAATGCACTACAGAAAATTTCTGTGGGAGTTGAGCCACACCACACCGTGAAATCACTCTGTAGTATTTTTGCTGTAGGAACAGAGCACCTTGACAACAGTGACGACATGTATCGGAGTTTATACTGACTTGCTGTCGGACCGACATCGACAACAACGACAACCTTCAGCGACAAATCTCTGCTTCCGAATCGTGCAAACGTCGACCGCAATGACATGTCAGCGTCAATAGAGACACCTCCTGAGCCACTTTATCGGACGTCACATTTGTGTCGCCGGCGATTACGGCCGGTAACTAACGACCGGGGTTTGTGGCCAATTACACATATTTATCGCCGCGCCGTCGTGGACGTTATATTTAGCGACGTCTCACTGTTGCCAACCTCTGAACTGATAATTAATCGCGGTGGACGTTAACGATCCGTTAAATTCGTTATTCGCCTCGCACCA
The DNA here is from genome assembly GCF_028750875.1 of Macrosteles quadrilineatus. Taxonomy (NCBI): domain Eukaryota; kingdom Metazoa; phylum Arthropoda; class Insecta; order Hemiptera; family Cicadellidae; genus Macrosteles; species Macrosteles quadrilineatus. The sequence continues at coordinate 4,821,051 of NW_026542604.1, read as the reverse complement.
AGACGCAGTTTAGAACGCAATAAACGCCCGTGTTGAAATATTGAGTGGTAGGCTAATTGTCGCGGGACGTTGCTGACAGCGAGTCGGGGATTGCGCGTTCTCGCTGCAGTGGTTCACGAGACAATCGGCTACACTTATAACAAAGGTTACTTTATATAACGCACAAGAACGATTACTTATGTTCCTTTTTATATAGCCATAACCATTTACACAATGGACTAACTGTCGTATTATTTGGGCAGTTGAGTAGTTAGCTATCGCCCCATACTCAGATGGTCACCGGTTCGATCCTGCGTCAGTAGCTTTTCTGGTTGTCAAGCTGAATCAAGCTGTTCTTGACCAATTAAGGAGTTTTAATGAATAGTTGAATATTAACTAAAAAAACATCTAGTTAAAATCGGTCAAAAAGCTACACAAGGCATGTCACTCCTTTCATTCTGCTGTAATATTAGGGTAAACCCTAGTAGAGTTTCATCATAATGTTTTATCTATGGTTTCATCTAAAAAAAGTAAACAAGAAGTAAAAGTTGGTTTCGTTTTCATACATTGAAATTGTTACAGAATCTCTGTGGTAAAAAGAATATAATTACATACAATTCCACACAAGCACAATGAAAATGGCAACTTGGTATAAATGGAATGGATATAGACAAGTGTCAAAACTCCTACTATCTTAGAATACATAAAAACTAAAGGTTTGCATGGTCTTCTTCCATTAGTTTTTCATCAAATTGTTAAATAAATCCTACCAATCCATGAATCCATGTAAACTAAGATTACTTTAATGGAATTGCAAATAGTATTATTAATTTATTATTATATGAATAAATAATAACGCATTCACTACATTTTATATGAAGTTGAAGTGTAAAAGTTGCATACATTTGTATACAGAACCTAACTTGGTCATAGATAAATAAACACCCCAAACGTTAAATCTATGTAAATTATTGTTCAAAATCCCACAACTTTTCATACGTAAACACTCGTTATAAGATACCAATAAAATCAACCCAAACCGACCAATTCATCATTTAACTAGACAAATATTTCGTTCGCTAAAGGGAGAACTACAGCACACAGCTCCATTACAACAAACTATAAACAACGCTGTTAACAGAAACCTTGGTACAATATCAAGGCGGGGGATGGGGGATGGGGTTTCTGGGGATGGGCGTACACAACAGGATACAAAAGGAGGATAAATTCCGGAGGAGTTGAGACGTGAATTACCATCCCAGCCTGCAGAACATTTTCCAACTGCAGGCAAGTTAGGTGAGCCTTAATTAGAACACTGTCGACTTAAGGGTAAAGGGGGCGGGGCGGGGTACAAAATACGCTGACACGTTCAACAGCCCCAAAAAGTGATAAATTGGGTCGCGTCCCATGTGTGCGCGGATCGTATTTATCTAGTCAGTTCAGTTCGTTATGTTAAAGTAACACGGGTAAGGGGTGTCTGTAAGGGGATGGGTCGAATCTGGCAGAACTAGTGACGTGGGGGTGGGGAGTTAAACATGGTAAGGTGGGAAAAGTTGTCAAAACATTCTTGTTTTTCAGTTTTTACTGACATTTCAATTCACAAGTAAAAAAATAATTATTTACGACATCGAGGTCTGGAATCTGATTCCGAATTCAGATAAGAAATAACTTAAAACATATCAAAATAAGTACACAAGCCCATCTGACGCTCGAAAATCACCATAGGGATAAACTCAAAGAATGTTGTAGTAGTACAAAAATAAGAAACAAAAATTCCAAGGAAAACCCTATTTTATTGCTTACTATTTTTACTGATCGTTAATCGTCCTTTAATCTATTCAAATTTTTGTATTTTGTGTTATTTAATTCATATCATAGAGCGAAGGCTATTTCGGTTACAAACAAAGTTTTGGAAACACAAATTTAAAACCTATCACCAACTTCATTGAACAATCTATTGCATTATTTTTACTATGACAAACATTGGTTGGGAAATTCAAAATGTAAAAGACGGAAAGGCGATCCAAAACATAAAAACTGCATTAAAAATCAATAAAAAATATTTTACAGAAACAAACTTTAAATATCTCCACAAAATACCATCTCCATTGGACAATCAACAGAAAACTAAGAAATGCAAGTAAAATGGAAACATGTTGGATTATTAAATAATCACATGCGATATGTTCTCATTATGCATATTAATAATTCATATGCATCCCGGGTGCATTCATCTGCAGCCACGCACTGTCGATTGTGTCTAATACGATTTGTATTGCATGACAATACAACAATGCTGCAACCTGGCTGTGTTACTAAATTAGAAACAATCGATGCAAAACCAATTGCGAATGTCTAAGGGCGAACAATATGGTTTAATGTTTCTTAATCAGTATAAGTGTATTGCATTTATCCCGCTACCGAGTAATTACGTATGTGGCACTTGACCTTTTTTATGGACTTTTTTTCGAAAAGAGTTGATCCTTCTCCAATAGACAATGAAAAAAGCTGGCGAAATCATCTTCTACGATTTATAATAATTTAGCTTAAACCTTTAGTAGTAGCTAAGTGCTGCTACAGATTTGTATACACGCCTAAAATATATCTCTTCTATTTTTCATTTCAAATAGAACTTTAACATTTTTTATCTCAGTAAATTGTATCTCGATGTTGAAGTAAAAGAGAGAGAGAGGTCGTTCTGAAATACTGAATGGGATTTCATAACTTTTAGCTTATAATGTAAACATTTATGTCACTTATCCATGGTATTGCTGCACATCTATGAACAATAATTGACACAATGTGCATACCGTGTGTATACCGTTGTTCTCCAAATGATGTGGACCACCGCGCAACGCTTTGTTGAGTCTAATTTTCCATAGCGTTTCTTACCGTCACCGTTGTATAAAAATCCTCAATAGAGTGGTGTTTTAACTCGCTCCAGTACCCTCCTTGTTCTATTCTTCATAAACACTTTTTACACGTTGTAGATACAACGTAAATAACGAATAGATAGACGTTCTTTAAAGGGTAAAGTATGGTTGTTCGTGTAGCACTCTTCTTCAGCACCTACGCTATACTGTACCATTGTTCAACAGGAACAAACGTGTCTAGTATCGCCATCTTCTGCACCAGGCAACAACTCTTCAGCCGCTCCCTTTAGTTGTTCTAAATTCTAAATAACTCACTATCTTCTGCATCATGCATTGTAAGGCACGACTCATCTAAATCTCTCCCTTGTTCTAAATTCTAAATAATGGCCTATCTTCTACATCAGGCGTAACTCTTCAGCCACTCCCTTGTTCTAAATTCTAAATCATGTCCTATCTTCTACATCAGGCGTAACTCTTCAGCACATCCTTTGTTCTAAATTCTAAACAATGCACTATCTTCTTCATGCATTGTAAGAAACTACTCTTGAGCAGATCCCTTGATCCAAATTCTAAATAATGACCTATCTTCTAGATCAGGCGCAACTCTTCAGTACCTCCTTTGTTCTAAATTGTTGACAATGGCCTATCTTCTACATCAGGCGTACATCTTCAGCACATCCTTTGTTCTAAATTCTAAACAATGCACTATCTTCTTCATGCATTGTAAGAAACTACTCTTGAGCAGATCCCTTAATCCAAATTCTAAACAATGCCCTATCTTCTAGATCAGGCGTAACTCTTCAGTACCTCCTTTGTTCTAAATTCTAAACAATGCACTATCTTCTTCATGCATTGTAAGAAACTACTCTTGAGCAGATCCCTTGATCCAAATTCTAAACAATGCCCTATCTTAAAGATCAGGCGTAACTCTTCAGTACCTCCTTTGTTCTAAAGTCTAAACGATGCACTATGTTGAGAATTTTGCATCGTAAGAAACTACTTTCCAGCAGTTGTATACAATGCGTCAGCAAACTCTACTACACGTTCTGCTCACCCGTAGGAAATCCTTACTCCGTACAAGTCCTCAGCACCGCCGCACGTTGTATACCTATCTGTCCCACTATTCGCCACGCCGTGCTCTTGTGCGGTTCAGTTTCGATTTATCGCCGTAGCGGGGATCCGCAGATCCGTGATACCGTCACGTGGGCGAGGTAAGCGACGACCCGGGTCCTGTTTCTATCAGATCGCCAAGGTGACGCACGGCTCTGTTTTTGTTGGTGCTGGCGCCAAGGGCCAATTAGACACTTCGGACACCTCCGTGGTGATTTATCTATCACTTCCTCCTCGACAACCCTCAGTACCACCACCCTCCACCCTCGTCGCATCTGTCCGCAGCTTTACTGCCAGGACCTGGGCCACGTCGTCCGTCACAGGGGGTTTATCGCTTTCAGCTCTCCGTTGCAGGAAACATTAAGTTTTAGTGCAACAGAAGCGTTTAGTTCGATGGAGCAGACTATTTACTTGACAGGAGGTCGACTTGGTAAAGAGTTTGGATGATAATTATGACTATCTAGAGTAAAATGACATTCCATTCTATTGAGGTTGTAGCCAATTTTAAAATGAAAGGTTATCACAGTTGAATTGAGCTCCCGACAAGAGTGTGCTGATGAAATATTACTGATACTTTCGACTACGCCAGCGTTTTAAGTAAACTGAAAAGAAAAAAAACAAATATTGTTAGGTATAGCATTAAGTATCACAGTAACAGCAACCTTTCAACAACTAAGGGAGGAAATAGATAGACTGTAGGGAACTCTGTGAGTAGCTTGTTTAACTATATTATCTTTGGTAAAATTATAATTTAAGAGCATCATCCTTTTTGTGACAGAGTGTAGTAGCGATTTCGTCTATGCACGTCCTGGTGCCAAAACTTAAAATTTTCAGTTACTGTGACGGCTCACCTTACTTTTCTCGGTACTGATGAAAGTTCAACCGCACAGAACCAAGGCCCATGACGCACAAATGCGAGGTAAAAGAGTCCAACCTCTCTTAAAGATAAAATAAAATAGAGCCCAGATAAACATAAGATACTAAATTTTTACCAGCAAAAAACTACAGCGCAACAGTAAAAATATTTCCTGATTAGAATCTATACAAAAACATTTTTTTTTTAAACCTTTCACAAATATTTAACTGAAATAGCTACAAAGTTTCTATCACCAACAAATGAAGAAAATTATCTACACTAACTTTAAACCATCATTTGAAACCAAGGCCCATGACGCACAAATGCGAGGTAAAAGAGTCCAACCTCTCTTAAAGATAAAATAAAATAGAGCCCAGATAAACATAAGATACTAAATTTTTACCAGCAAAAAACTACAGCGCAACAGTAAAAATATTTCCTGATTAGAATCTATACAAAAACATTTTTTTTTTAAACCTTTCACAAATATAAATACCTAAACGTAATGCTAAGCCCCTAATATTTGTATCCCACAAATCAAACGCCAATTGAATATTCCCAAAGCCCACTACTGTACCGGAGAAACCGTTTCTCCCACGGACCTGAGGTCAACACACAATGGCAGATAAACGCAAAGAAAGAAAATAAGTAAACGAGCTGTGAATCCCAAGGCCGGATCTGATAAGAAGCGTGAAAACAGCTCTATTAGAATATTAATGGCGCTTGAATAATGACCGGTGTACAGACAATGATAGGCAGCCTCTGTCTAATTAGCTATATAAACTCCGTCCCGACTATTCAACTCTTGGCGGAGTTCTGCTTATTTATGCGAGGAGCCGTAACACGTCAAAGTGGAGAGGATAATTTATATACTGATTAAACTCTCTTGATAAATGTCTTTGTGTTATTTTCCCTACAAGACATTTGTTCGATATTGATTTAAATCTTGAGCCTGATGTGTATCTATGATGTTACACAATAAAGATATCTGGGTAATGCATATAGCCTACTGATTGAATTATCTTGGTGTTCTTTTCGCCACAAAAATGACATTTTGTTTGATTTAGATAGAAATATCTAAGCTGTGACCTATAGATCGTTTAATTTATATGGAGAGAGGAATTGGAGTTTTTCTAAGCATAAAGGTTGCTAAAATAAATAAAAAAATTATATAATTAATCCAGCTAATAAGCCTATTTATGTCCTTAAAATATTATCGGGTTAAGCCCTGAAGTCATTTTATATTTCGAGATGTCATTGTTGGAGTAAACATTGATAAATCTCCACGGCAACGAAAATAAAACCAAAATATAATACTCCTTAGTCACATTCTATTTACGTATATATAATACGTATATGTATATTTTCCCCCATTGTATTCAGCCAAACTGCAGATATTATTACACACAAACTATTTATAAAAACTTATTTGCTAAAGTAGAGTGTTGTTCAAAACAATCACCAGTGGGGTGTATCTGTTCACACCAAGACTCAATTTCTAGCTTCTCACTCATTCATTAAACTTACATACTGGAGGTCCACGTCAAAAAGAGTCACAGTATGTCTAAGTGGTCTGACGTTCTATTCCATTAAATTATAAATAAAGTAATTTCAAACTCCTACATCTACCTTGTAATGACATATTCGGCAAGAAGGTCGATTTCGAACACCTAAACTTTAAACTTGGAATCGAAGAGTTACGTTAGGCCCCACTGATTTCATGTACAATATCGTTGGAATATAAATACTCAAAATATTTTCTAGCAACCACAAAAGATGAATTTCACAAAAACGCTCGAATTCGACGACCGTCGCGTCAGCGTGGCCAGGGCCGCCGTATATTTAGCCACAGCTAGATAGAGCCTTCGTGCCAGCGCGACCGTGTTCACACTATTTGTATTGTATTTATCTTGCCTACAAGTCCGCATTAGTGGCCATCTTGTCCCTATGTTATATCAGGCTGCTGTGCCTGTAAACACGGCATAATCTCGACTCGACACTAATTCCGACTCTGAACACTTATAACGTGTCTCTGGCAAGTCGCTTGTAAATCTTACTATTACGTCCCTTCGCTCATACGATGAATTTACAGTTCCTGTTTTATTTTATGGTAAAACAAAAGATTTGCGAATGTGTTTTAGGGGTTTATGAATACCTCCACTTACTCTTTATTAGCCAGGTACAAAACTGCGCTTAAAACATACATTTTGAGGTTGGTTATAAAGAGTTCATTTTATCTCCAAGGGACTTTTAAATAAGGTATCGAAGCGATGGATGTTTTCAGTAAAGATCGGGTAAGGATACCACTGGATAGAACGTGGCTAAATTCGTATGATTGGTACAGTGGGGGTCTTGCTAAGAAGATTTCTGGGGTTTTGTGAAAACGGTGTTTTACGAATGTTTGAATATATTAAATCCATAATTGGGGAATGGTAAAGGAAATTTCTTCAAATTAAATGTACTTTAGTTGTATTTAATTTGTTATTTAAAACTGATTTCGGATTACGTTAAATGTTTATTGAAATCTAATTGTAAAAATATTGGATTATAAATTGACGTAGCCAACGCATTTATATCAACTTGCAAATTAATTGCTGAGTAACTCAAAACGGAAAGAGGTCGCAAAAATTTATAAAATTTAGAGATCTTTACAGTAATAGTAACGGCTTGTGTTATTAAACTGTCTTTTTTAAGAATTGCATCCAGAGCTCAGGCTTCGTACCTTTTGCGTAGTCAAATATTGTTAAGGAAGGGTTGTAAGGTTTGTTTCATCAATAGAACAGCATAAGAGGATATGCACAATTTGTGAGATCAAGAGACTAACGTATGCGAGGGAAATTTCGTTATATTTTGTGCGATTAAGATGTTGTTGAAGGAGATCATTCCAGTTTGTAACAAGTGTTTATGAAGAGGACGGAGTTCGAGTGGTTTGTTAGAGGAGTTTACGGGACAGTGGGTATGTATAGTTAGTAAGTTCAAGAGAACGTTGGTGCGTTTAGTTAGTCAAGAGTCTTGGCGAAGGAGAGTTCTTATAATTTGTATGATCTATAGAAGTGAAGGCGGATTCTTACCGTTTGTGTTTTATAGTCTGTATGATAGGACCTGTCGCCTTACTAGAGGCCTACCCGGGATTGTATCGGGCCTAAGAGTCAGGTTCCATCATACAGACTTTAATTAAGTTCCAAGCGAAGGGCCTAAGTGTAATCTCCCATACAACTTTACGAAGTCCTCCCCTAAGATCGAACCTGTGAGAAGCCTAACACAATAAAGTGTAATTCCATTGCCGTTGGGAAGTGGCGAGCTAACGACGGCCATGTGTGACCCGTCGCTCCTAATCGGCTCGAAAAACAAATTACCCGACCCCGCATCCATCATTAGCAAATGAGACAAAAACGTCGAGTCCACGGACCGTATATACATAACACGTGTAAACAAGGCAGCACAACTCTTGGCTATGATTTACTGCTGGCCACAACGGTGGCTGGGAAGACACCGTGTTGTCGTGTTCGTGTTGCGGTCTGGTTGCAACAATCTCAATTCGTTACTCGCACTTAAGTTGTGTAGAGTATCAACACTAGATTAGTGGTCAAATCCCTACTCCTATTCAAATAACGAGTATACACTGCTATAGGGACGGTATAGTAGTGTAATTTTAGTAATGTGGGGGTTTAGGTAAATGTTAATAACTTAAGAATAAAAATAAATAAATTTGCCAAGTTTGATCAAAAAATATTAGTCTATGTCATGTATATTATATCATTTTCAATAAAAATAACATAGATTTTTAAGTTTAGATTTTTTTTCCGTAACTGTAAAAATACTCTAAAATACTTAATTATTTGTTTCTTTAGCTCTGAAAAATGGATTAGAGAGGAATTGGAAATTCTATGTTTTGTGTGTGAAAACTGAGAAATCATGCTGGTTTGTAAATTTGTTAGCATAAACATGAAAACGTATGTTTACAAGTTTATAGAGAATTTGATCGAAATGGGATAATCTTATTCGGGTTGTTCCAACATACATATATATATATATAGTTTTATACATAAGTTACTTTCTATTTATTATCACGAAGTTGAACGATTATTTTTTGGGCATTGGGAGCACCAAAACGAAAAACTAAAGCAGCTCCGGGTCCAAGTCTTACACCCTGACGAGGTGAGACGGTAATAGCTTATTCCCTATATGGAGATTTGGCTAAAAGCTACAATTTTCGCTGCAGTATGAAGTAAATACATATTTCACATGACAGATGAAGCCCACCCATCACCCAGCAGCCAGCAGCCATATATCTGCAGTCTGCAGTAACTAACAAGCCAGTAGCTCGACACATGTAGGGGCGGCGAGGCGCCTGCACCAATTATGTAGACTGAATGTCCTGGATATCCTGATACTGGGTCTGCGTATCGTCACAGGTCGCGCCTCGCCGTCATAGGATACAACGACAACGAGTCACAGATAACTTTTAAAAATTGCAAAAAAGATCGTTGCGAGAATTTCACCACACATCCGAGAATGTAGGGTACCTGAATCAATACTTAGAAAACTAGTCATTTTTGTAGCCGCCAGAATTGCTAAATTATATTCGTCAATATCTGATCCAACCAATACATAGAGCTAACATCAGAATAACATAATATTGACCTGTTAAAAACGATTTTGTTCTGTAGACCTGATGATGAGTTATTGCAACCTGAAAACCCTGTCAATCTACTAGAAAAGGAATACCATGGACTGAATAGGGTTAGCCTTGATTACTTGAAAAACAATCATTGCTACAAGTATCGTTTTGAATAACGGAACATTTCTTGGTGATCCATAGAAAAATAATACATGAGTAAGTTGAGCATTAAGTTAACATGACTAGGAGGTTAATGAGTTTGAGTGTCTATTGCCCCTTACAAAAACGTTAAATCAACTGTCATTGATTCCAGATTAATCTCTTATCACACTTTAATTCTTGCCAAAAATTAAAAAGGTTTTCAAAACATATACCATACAAGTTGTAAACGTCTTAAAGTGCCTAGAATACTTTTCTGCGGCAACACTAAACTTTATCTACAGTATTTTAATTCTCAACTACTCTTTTAAAGACCTATTGCCCCATTGGGCTCTTATCTATTGCCCTAAGCACACCTCAGGCTCTTCCTAAACAAAATATACTGTAAAATACAATATTTGTGTACATCTTAAAGATTTGTATGATTGGCTGTAAACCGCAATATGTAAAGTACAAATATACCGTATTTCACAATCATACATGAAAAAGTGTATTTTCCTGAAACCAATAAACTTCCCAAACCCATGGTTGAAATGACTCACTTTGCACGCTCGATTTCCAGCTAAATCAATCACGCCGCCTGCAGCCAAAAAACGCCTGCCAGCTTCGTCCCGGTTAATTGATAGGGCAGAGGGGCATAAATAAAGGTGATAATAACGAGCGAATAATAAATATCGGGGGTGATAAATGTCAAAACAACAAACAGAGATGGAGAACAGTAGCGGGACCACCGCGGCCGCAATCAAAACCGAAGCAGTAGCGAGTATACGTTATAGCTCATGTGCCTCGCCCAATTAGGGGACATATAAATATACCGGCGTTCCACATGTCGAAATCTGCTGCTGGATACTCGGGCCTGTAGAAATCACGTTAGAGATGATTCTTAATTAAGTCACAAATAAATGGGGCCATCTTGACTGGTGTGTAATGTTTGCGGTATTTTGAAATCGTTTTTTATTTCGAAATTGTATGGCTGGTAAGGTTAATCTGAAAAAATTGCAAAAGAATCAACCATATGGGCTATTATAAGTATAAATCGGCTCAAGTATTACACAGCTACATACGTATACGCACTGTTATGCATACATGGGACACCTTTGTGGACATTCCCATCACGATGAGTAAAAACAAAGTACTGACTATTCACGTCATTTAGGTATCTGGATTCTGATCGTGTGCTCTGGTGAGAACGTACCTACCTTCATAATCATTGTTATAATTTTGCTGTTATGTTTTAAAGATTTTCATCGTTTCTTGTAACTGCTTACTCGGAGTGATTTTTCTTTTTGTAATTTACAAAAAATTTGCCTGAATTTTGGTACTTATCGTATTACGGTTTTGATACTTTCTTTTATATTTTTAACTGGGCAAAACAAAAGAGTAACGGACGGATCAAAACGTAACTAAAACGGCTCGAATGATTTAGATTAAAATGAAGTAGGTCGTGGTGATTTTAACTTTAAACAAAACCTTAAAAGCCCTATAATGCCCTATAAAACTACGGTTAAAAAGTTATTGCAACTTTTTCTCAGCATAAAATATCATAGTTACTCCCATCGTTTACCCTAGATAAGGGTTGTTGACAAGTTAAGGGGAGAAAGTATGTGTCACATTACCAAAACCGTTTATACTTGTGATTGAAAATGTCCGTTGTCACCATAAAGATTCCTATAACATGATAAACGTATCATCGCCTTGAAAGAGTGTGGCTAATGGTTATGCTAAACCAACTACCCGTGCTAGTTGCAGCAAGGGTTGGCCAGGAATGTCTGTACCCCGGGGGGGTGGCGCCTCGGACCAGGGTACTCTGACGTTTACGACGTATGAATCACCGTGGGAACCTCACGTGGACATCTTGATGTCTCCAGTGCCGCAGACAACAGACCTGGCAAAAACTCTGCCTACTGTCACTGGCCAGATAGCAACGATATCCTCATGACGATACTCGTGTGGTGCATTTGCATGAGCTCACTTTCAACTCTCAACGAATGCTTCGGTCTGTGACCACTTAGGATAGATTTGATCAATCTCACTACAGTAGGAACCTAACAAATCTTCCACATCCAAATGTAACATCCTTGGTCGTAAGTAATCTTTCTGATAGCTTAAAAATTCCAAAATACATCTTTGTTATTCCCTTAATTTTTCAACCTTTTCCTTGATTAGTTTCATTACTATTCTACAATGTTCCTGAGCGCTGGCTTCAACTTAGACCACCTCTTTTCCGTCACTAAAACCACTACAACTTTCTAGCACAAATTTTTTACTACTTCCGTTTACAGTACCATAATGCTATTAGCAAAAAAGGCTTAAAGCAATTTCATAAAATCGATGTTAAACCCACCCTGCAGAGCGTTTTCCGTTTTTATACTTTGTCCACGAATCTTCTACAACCTTCCGAATATCGCCTCAACCCCACATATTCCTCAACCTAGAACCAGCATCTGCATCCAGCATCCAGCACCATCCGTCAACAGCTGATTGGCCAGCCAATCAGTCCGTAATGCCGTATCGAGTTCCCATGCCAGGTCCACAGTTTATTTCAAATTGGCCCAGAAGCCGGAGTGGAAACAATTTGTGCCGGACGAATTGTAATTAGCCTAGTTGTCTGTGTAGTAATTTGTAGCGATAGGAGTGATATCGATAAACAACGTCAATTATAAACAAAAGACGTATTCCAATATTAATTAAGATCTAGCGACGGTCAGCCAATTATCCAGCGGGCGAGATGAGTTACGGCGCGACCATCGACTGTTTATCATGCCTTATGTAAACAACTTGTCGGCTACCTAACCTAACCCTCGGCCCCAACAAATTAACTTCTGATTAAATACATCCGGACTCTTTCTGCATGCTAAGTTGGATACAGGAGAAATGGCTGCCGGTGTTACGAGTACACGGATCTGCGGAGAGTTGCGACTAAAGAGCAAACTGGTGAATGCAGAGTATGGGTTTGTCACACGTTACATGCATGCTCAGATGGGATCACTCACTGATGTTCCTGAGCAGAATTAAATTTAAGTTTAAACCCCCAGGGAATGTCTTAAGACTTAAGAAGATAACCACGTCGTTCGGATGGGATTCAGGAGTTGTCACTGTTGCAGCTTTTCCTGAAGATCTCCGAAGAGCACAAACACAGACCATGTTGACCAAGGACGTTTTTCTTTTAATTTAAAAAATCATTGACCTATCTTGTTATCTTTCAACTACTTACGCATTTCCTGCAGGTAGGGAATTACTTTAAAAACCATAAAATACTGGTATTGATTTAGGAACAGTGGCACAATGATTGAGATCCAATTCAGACGGACTAAATCTATCGACGAATATAACAGTTCCTCTTATCGAATATGGCAAATTAATTTAAATCATATCAAGCAACACTGAGCAATTCAACTCCTCTCATCACATTATCAACACGGCAACGACTGGCAACGATCTCGCAATCAAACGAGCCTGTCCTCACCTCATAGTCCGGCCGTATTAGCCTCGTTACATTTTATCACCCTCCATCTCGCCGAGTACGTGGCCGTTTGGCCGTTTTTGCGCCGTAACTGGCCCGCCAAAAAAGCCGCTGTACAAATCCGATTTAAAGTGTGGTGAAGTAATGAAATGGGGCGATAATGTGGCCGGTCATCAGAGGCGAAGGAATGAAGATATCAAGCTAATGACAACCTCGTCAGCGCGAGGACAACCGAGCCCGACGTTGGGCGCCCATAACTGGACCACTTGATATCATCTGAGCACCAAGTAACACATATCATAATCAGTGCTTGTGGTGCTACTAAACATTCTTCTGGGTTACGGTCGGAATATACCCACTACTACCGAGGACATATGAAACAAATTGATTATGCGATGAAGATATTTTTAACGCCTTAGCAGCAATGGCTAAGGTTCTCTGCTAGCATTCCACATTTTGCGGTAAGTTAAACAATATTTCCAACAAATCCTTTTACTAAAATCATTCATTCAGTTAGAGACAATATTTTGAGACAAAACTACTTATTATCACAATCCTCCGTTTTCGCAGTCCCATCAAAATACATAGGAGTTATTGCTGTAAGATGTAGCACCTCAAGCGTGGCTAAGGTCCTCTGTGCATGCCACATTTTCCAGAAATTCTCAAACTGTTTTTGTAAGTCCTTCTTAAACTTTCTTTCAATTAGAAACAATATTTTGAGACAAAACTGCTTGATTATTATGATGCCCCGTTTTCGCTGCCCTTCCGAAATAACTCTATTGAGAACTATTGAGAAGCAACACCTTTGAACTTTAGAAGTTTATATAAACTTTATGCCATCGAGTGACAGTTAAAGGGCCAATATACAATATTTCTATGAACCAAGCGTTTTGAAGTTTAGGCGTTAATAATCACAATCACCCACAGCCGCTTTTATAGCATTGTTCAAACATACACAACTAACTTCCTAATCTAAAAAATGTATATTTGTAAATTAAAACCTTTAGCATATAACTAAAAGTGTGCCAATCAAATTCCAAGTTCTCAGACAAATTAAACAGTGGTGAATTAATTTACAATCCACATTCCCCCTGGTCGGAAGGGATGGTCTAACGCCAGCCAATCTCTCGTCCCAAGATTAGTCAAATTGTGGGACCCCGGAATGCGGGATCGGTCCTGTGTTGGGATGCCGTTCTAATTGTATATCAATAACCACCCCATTACGTCGACCAGGGGACAGTTCCCAGTGAATATATTCAACAGATCAAACGTTTAGCCAAATTACCGGGTATATTATAATCGTGGGACTTTTTACGCTGGGACAAACCTCTAGATGTGGACGGTTGAACCCCTAAGGTGATGGAAATACTAGGAAAAAAACATGTAATTAAAATTTTCGTCCCATAAGAGCAATGTTAAATTTGACCGAACATACCATAATTTTAAGCAGCATGCCAGTGTTATTGATAAAGATATAGTTTTGAAAATTTATGTTTAGGTCTAACAAAGAGTATTAAGGAATCAGGTAATGATATTTCAAATATTCGTTTTTGCCTTTTCTTAATAAATGCTCAATTCTTAATGGTCATCAACTTATTATGTGGAGGAAAACGGCAAAACTAACATCTTGACTCCCTAGAGGACCACTAAACCTTAATTTTAATACCTCAAGCATTATTTTATCACAACAGGGTTTTTTATCTGTTACAAAGTTAACATTGCTGTTATGGAACTAAAATCCAATATGGCTACCACTGATAAAAAATCTTAACATGAATAGACAAATGTAGATATCTCATGACCAAAAAGACAGTAAGAAAATACTGTAATTATAGAAATCACATTCCTAGTTTCTCAACGTGGGGTATTTGTATGTTTGGAAACTCTTAATTTTTGAACACATTTCAATGTCGATATGTCTTTAATGTGAAGATGTTTCCTCCAAAAGACTTGCAAGCTTTTCCCAGGAGTGTTCGTAGTGTGACATAAAATTCGATAACTTGCCCGTTCAAACGGTTAGCGTTAGAATAGTGTTTGAAGTTGTATACTAAGTCTACCGAATGCAAACATAACATTTTATGTCGGTTATGACGTTTAACTAAGAATTACAAATTATTTTGATGAATTTTATAAATTGAACAAGTTCTGACAAATTTTAACACAAATTCTATGCATAATATCTAAGAAGAGGTAAGTTTGTTGTTCAACTACTCGAAAATAACCCGGGTATCATTGTGGATTTTTAAACAAACTAATCATATTTTGTAGAACAAACAAAGTATTTGATTCTGAGAAAACCTTGATGATTTTAGGCATTATAATAAACGGCCGTGATAAAATAAAAAAACTAATCTTTGACGGTAACAAGGACGGAAAAGGCATATCATTAATCCTACGTTATTGTAATCCGTAAGTAAGTGAAATGTAATTCAACTTCGAACCGCAACACATCTAGAGCGACAAGAAACAGCAACGGAACAAAGATACGTCCTTGTGGTACTCCACACTCTACATAGCCAACCCCAGCCAGTCAGCCAAGTAGCCAGTAGGCGTACCCCGTTCATCACGACTTGCGTGGGGCCCAGATTGAAAACAAGCCACCGTTCCACGCGCTCCAAACTAATATATTAATTTTTTCATCATCCAGTATCTGGTTGTAATAAATGTTTTTTCATTAAGCGGCGATGAGTAGTGGCCGGTTGTTAATTGGTCGCAACTATTAGACTGTTTGTTTGCTTTCGCCTTAGCCAGGCGGGTTCCGTAATGAACTCCCGTATATTGACCGCCCAGTGGCCATTCGTTATTTCGATTCGACTGTTTTTAATCACTCCGCTTCTCCCAGGTAGGATTTCTACCGGATCGATTAACGCAGGAACAAGCTTGTAATATTAGATCTGAATATTCGTATCGATGATTTATGCCGGCGATTTAAACGTTCGTGGTCGCAATGGGTTTTTGCAACTCCGCGATTATTGTGTAATTATATTAGTTCTTAGGAGAGAGTTTGATACAGAGATTTGCCTATCTTGAGGGTAAAATATTGTTTCTGAGTAGGAGGTCTACATTTCACTGGGCCATGCAATATTCATACCAAGACGATATTGGGATTGATAAGGTTGCGGTGGTCAATTTTGGCACTCTCAGCCCTAACGAATGAGCGTTGGTATTTGAAGTTTGAATTGTTATAAATGTAATCTAACCCAACCCAAAGATTGATGGGTAGCGTAGAGATTAGATGTGGCCACCGGGCGGAGTTGGTTACACTCAAAGTGACCACCGTGCGGAGTTGGACTGACCTTTCGGAGGCCATCAAACTATTCCTCATCCTAAATCTGACCAACACGCGCAGTTGGGCTATCCCATAGTCAATTTAAAATCCAAGGCATATTTTTGGGACAAAGTGTTACTAGTGAGCAGATAGTCAGTTGGACCGCAGGCGACATCTGAGGATTCTGGACCGAAATGTTACTTGGACCGAAGTGGTTCGACACGGCTCAAACAGCATTTCACCTTGAGACAGTGGTGTAACATCCAACATTTTATATTGACACTTTACCTCTAGATCTATATCGAAAAATTGTTTTAAATAATACAATTAGGATCAAATCTATACGTAGGTACCATAATGATTACAATAACCTAAATGATTATTGACGAATAAAGGTTATGACGTCTTTAATTAAAACACATCTAAAGTTGTTTCTAGCATTTCGTTGTCCTGGCGAGCTTTCCTCTATGTGAAATCATCCTTAAAGAATACTTAACGATATTGTTTTTATTTTTTCTCATTTGAAAGCTATAACAGAAGTGCACAAATCAGAATAACACACATGTAAATTTAGATTTAAAGAAAAGTGTTAATTTTATAACAAAACTGTATTTGATTATAGACTTTATTATTTAAAGACAGTATTTTTTACGTTAAATCTATTTTTTTTTGTAAACACTGTACTGTTTACTAAAATTCGTTATTCAATCTTTATCCGAAGCATCAAAATGCACATCATATACCAAAGAAAAAAACGCATATGCAATTTCTCCTGAGAAAAAAACCTCCCAATCAAGAAAATTCATGTCCTAATCTTCGAACACTAACCCTATACTAAGTTAGACTATCGAGCATAACTTACAAAAGTTGGACTAATGAAGATGATACCCTCACAATCGAAACGAATCGCGAATATTTGATTGTAAAACTCCAAAGCAGATAGCAGGGTGTCCACAAAAGATTTGTCATTAATTTCCATGACTTTCCATGACTATCCATGACCATTTACCATTGATTTCCATGACTCACGAACTTTACACACAAATTATAATATAACATACACACACAAATAATACTGCCTGGACATGTTATTTTGCAGAAAATACTGAAATATGTAATAACAGATAACAATGGAGTACAATAGGTACAACAATGAACTAAAACAAACCGAAAACTCATAAAATAATACAACTGTAATAAATTGAATTGTCGAACATTTGTGAAAAATGCTACAACAGTCCGGGTTACGGCTGACTAGAGCATTGAATGGTCCCCTCAAATCCATCCATAATTGGAAATTTCCATGACTTCTTGCCTATTTCCCTGACTTTCAATGACCAAAACTTTTTTCCATGACTTTCCATGACTATCCCTGACTTTCCAGAATGTGGACACCCTGCAGATAGTTTATCCTAACAAATATCCCGATAACTCAAGATTACCCACAGTCAGTGCACGGTCCGGCAGCCCAGCTGGTATTAAATAGTTGGGAGGCTCGTCCCTTTAATTAAAATTCCATAAAGGTAGGTTGGCGTCGATCTGCGATATGGGTGTGTAATTGTGCCCCCCCCCCCCCCCCGCCCCCTACTTGCCATAGATGACCAGCTAGTCAATAAGTCTCGGGATAAACCCTATCAAGGAGATGATAGACACAAGGTGGTACATAGAACAAACTACTGTACTATGTTTTCAACTTTTCTAAATTGTTCTATATTTTATATTTAATTGATTTGATCCTTTTCCAGAGTAGGTATATTGCAATTTTCCTTATTTGAATAGTATAAGATTTGATTTGAAAAAGTAAGGTTGGTTACAGTTTATATAGGGTTACAAATACTCAGGTTTGTGAACAGAGGGAACTCTAGATGTTTGTTTAAGGTTTGACTCTGCGATGTGAAGAAAATACGCAAGTTGTAAAATCAGTATACGAAGGTTACAAAAAAAATTCAAAAGAACGCAGAGCCTGTTCCATGAAATAATTTCTAACGAAATACAGGGTGACGAATTTTTTTCACACTGAGTACCAATCACCCTGTATATGAATTCGTAAGTATTGAAATAAAATAGCATCTCCTAGAAACGATATGAAATACCAACCTCTTCGTCGTGGTAGTAATGTACAGCTCTTCACTATTGATACACTCCCGTGGATCTTTTTATTCGAATGTCAATGTTATAGCTACACTAGGAATGATACACACTGTTCGGTTCTGTAAAGGTTTCGAAAACGACCTGTTTTGAAATAATGCTATATATATACTACTGCAGCTTCCAACCACTAACACACAAAATACTGCACTATTATCAAATTACGAAAGACTACTTTTGGAAACTGAAGTAGACATCCCATCTAGGTCCAGCTGTATTATATATTTAAATTTGCACACATATGCTCCAGGTCATGGTGGAAGTAACATTGAATTTTCTCCCACAATTATTTTGATAGTTGAATATGCCGTAATATTATATGCATACTGTATTATACATTAATGTGTATTTGGCACCAGGACACCCTGTCGGTTGTTGTTGTACAACTGAACTGCTTTCTAAAATTGGCTGCAACTTTAACATGACTATTGAAAGTCTAGTTTCATCAATAGCCAAAGGTCAAGATTCGTCGTCTCGTCGAAGTGTGTTGTAACATAGTTTTTATTAATTTGGCTAACCACACATCGACTGTGGTATTCACAATGACAGTTCCGTCAGGGCCAGCTGATGGCAGCTAAAAGCCAGGAGCTGCAGCGGGATTTATGAATGGCAGACTGGCCCACTACCAACAGTGAGGTTACACTGACTCACTGGCTACTTGTGACTAAACCAACCAGTGTACATAGCTACCCATAAATAAACGACACTACCAGTAAACGTAAATCAACATCGGAATCCAATGTTTTCCAAATATTTGCGATCTCCAAACATATATTTCTTGTAAGGTGCATAATGTTGGTGGTTTAAGTTATTTTCCAACTGAATAGTTCCACTCTTTCCCAAAACATCCGGATATGTTTACGTCACCAAGTCTTAGGTATTTTGTAAAGATGCTTTTCGAACCCCTTATTTGGCTACAAAGTAATTTTCTATAACGTTGTGGATTGAAAACAAACAAAATCTTGATCGAGAAGCCACCGTTACTTTTCTACGTTAGGAACACTGTGACATGTTGTTCCCCAGGTAGTTCGCAACCAAGACTTGAAGGAATTGAAAACTATTAAATAAGTGGGAAATAGTTGTCATCGAAATCTCCAACACGTTAACGTCTTTCCAAAACCAACGTTAATATTTATAACAATCCGGAACCTACCTTGGATTAAAATTATTATATGAACGAGAAGAATTGAGAACTACGACATTATTAACAACAAAATAAAAACTTTCGAGACCGATACCTTAGTTTATTTAAACTTGACTCGGGACCATGACTATTGCCCGTTTTTCACCGACGCTGCGATGACGATGGCCGATATTAATTAAACGCTGTCCCCAGAGCCCTGGCTGATTAGCCCGAGTGTTGATTTAATTATCGGCCGCTGTTCCCTTGCACTGGCGATTGCATATTCATCAATTTGTCCGATCGCCCCACCCACACCCCGAGCCGACCTACCTCGGTCGCTCCGTGTATACAAATAAGGATTACCTCTCGCCCGGGGACGGATTTAGGGTTATTGCTAGTGTTGTTTTTGTCAAGGGACTTGTCGAACCGACAATAGCGGATTTGGCCCGCGTCCGATAAAAACGACACGACACCGTCTACAATCCGACGACGGCTCACAGGCTCAAACCCCGCCATCGTACACGACTAATCCATTATGTGCGTGTGTTTTTAAAAAAATGTTTGGTAAAAAACGCGATGGTTTTCCGAGAGATGATTCGAAGTTGTTGGATTTGATATTAATGCGGAACGCTTGTTGAGTGGACTCGAACAGACACAATGTTGCATTACACTGGTTATGTGTGTAAAATTATCACCGCGATTTGAAATTCAAATATATTTATTCAAAATAATACAGCAGCATGGCTTCGCTAGATTATAAAACTCGTCGGTGAGGTCCGATTGATACTCATAAAATTATGGACACAATTTGGAACACAGTTCCTTAATTTTCTGTTGTGGTGTTTCCGGACTAATTGATTAACATTTTAAATAAAAACGGTAAAAATACCTGATTGTTACCTTGAAGTCCAAGGTTTAGTCTACTGGATTATGCTCATTTCAGGTATTAGTTCAACGTACCTGACGATGGGCGTACGAGCTGAAATTAGCATATTCCAATAGGACAAGCCTTGGACCTTAAGGTGACAACCAGACATTTCAACCTTTTTTAATAGTAATTACCTTTGTTCTTGGCAAAAATTAGTGTATTCTCTAAGGCGGAGATTAGATAGGCGTTTATTTAAATATGGAAAAAGAACTTAGATGAACTCCAACCTGAGCTGAGTTAATACACAACCACTTCTTTCCCTAGAGACTGAAAACTCTGAAAATGCAACCTTATATGATTTTCCGGGAAGTTGGTACACAAGCATAAAAAGTAAAGTAACGTTTTTATTAAAGTAATATTTTGCGCTTTTTACGGAAAAGGTGTTTAATTAACAGGTGGCGTTCAATTTTATCAAATGACCATGCTAAGGAGAAACACAAAAAAGGACCAATACAAATTAAGGAAAACATAATAATTATATGTATATAAATCAAAGAACACCAAGAAACCACCAAAGGATAAGAAAATTACAAGTCAAGACTTAAAAAAATACAAAATTATTTGAAATTAGGTGGTTTCTTACCTTGAACCTGGCCAGCTTGGAGTTTTCAGCAGCAAGTTTGTGCAAAGCTTGGTAATCCGACTGCGCTGATTTGACCATCCATTCCCGCGCTTTTGGGTCCAGCTGAAAATTAAAACAAGGAACATGCTGAATACTTGCAGAGGATTGAAGTTGAATACTGCGTATGCTGGATTTATCTGAATTGGTTGAACTTGGAATCCAAGTTCACGTCTGAATTATAATGTAGCTTTTCACAAAAGAGCAGCTTAATGGGTTTTGTTTATCTTAAACAATGCAATTTAAGAATGGATTGAAGAACAACTGATATTTATTTATGGTATTTTCGTTTTGAACGTTTTAAATGCATTAGCTAATAGAATCGACATCTATTAAAAAGCTTTTATATAAAATTGAAAAAAACATTTTGCAGCAGATTAAATTTAGCCTTTGGGGCGATTTAAATAAACAAAACATCTTTGATAGTAAAATTGTTACCAAACAGCTGAAAGTTTAACTGCCTGACCTTACAATGATTTAAACTAATGTTAAATGGGGTCATAACTACTTACTACTGTAGAGACAACCTAAAATAGGTTAAAGATTGACTTCTGACATGATTATAGATCATAATTGCCAAATGATACTAAAAAAGGTTTAAATACCTCCTATTGTGCATCCATTAAATTGCAAAAGCAACGCGCATTAAGCATTTCATTGGATGCCTAATAGCATGTATTTAAACCTTTTTTGACTTTTAAAACTTTGTTACAATGAAATTTAGGATTGGACGTTTCTCCGGTCTTGAAGACTGATGAGAAGAAGCAATAGGAAATGTTGGCAAAAGAAACATTTAAGTACACAGTTTTAGTTTTTAATTCAGAAAACTCTTTGGAAAGACGTGCTATACCACATTTTAGCAAGTATAAGCTTAAGTCCCTGTAAAAATATCAACACCCTCTCCACATATTTCAACCTCTATCACAACTCACGCAGTACTTCAGCCGCCAAAACCACCGCCCCCGCCGTTACCTCAATCGCCGGTGTAAATCCGCTCATAAGCCGGCGGTAAATAAATCGACGCACCTCATTAGCGGTAAATAAAGCGCCGGAATCAAAACTGTTTAGCGCTTGAGAGATGGCGACGTCTCTAATAGGACGTGGCGCGTGTTTGGACAAGCCAAGACGGATGACGGCGCGCCACCTGCCACACGCTATATATAAGCGCATAAATCGGCTACACGTGTTTATCTCGTTATTTACGCGTGTTTTGTACCTGCGCGTCGCTAAATCATACAAATTGTTACACCCGCGTGGATTAGTGAGATCTGGGAACTGATGCGCGACCGCGGCTGGGAATGCTCGTGTGTATGAGGGATGGGAAATTGTTGGTCGTCGGCCACGGGCTAAAACTATCGCGGACCGCTGAGTCGACGGGGCTTGGAGGACTGTTTTCGTGCGGAACAGTCAGGCAGCGGAATCCCTGTCAGTGGCATTTTTATCGAATAAGTTTCAAGCAAAACTGTCCAAACTAACATTTAAATGTGTGTTTAAATCCAACAATCTTGTGACGTTAATGACGATTGTTCACTTTTATTTGCGTCTATATAATACAACACGTGTGTAACTTTTTGGTAAATACCAGAGAACAATAGTATATTTTATCATCTTGTCAAAATAGTTAAAATGGTTAGATAACGAGACATATAGAGGTGTTTTGTGGTTGGTGTCAAAGATTTTAAGGAATTATTACTCAAACACATTGCGATAAAAATACGCAATTCGGAAGGTTAGGCCCTATATCTCACTCTTACTTCTAGAAACAGCAATTTTTTTTAGATTTTTTTCAAAATGTTGTATTTAATCTCTGACACTGACCACCAAATACCCTGTATAATAAACGACTCGCACTCCATTTATACAAGACTGAAAAGCTACATGTGTTGTGAAGGATGAGTGATATTCTTACCCTATACCGTCGTGTCATAGCGGGGCGGTTTTGTGCATGGTATTCTTAGTAATGTAAATTTGGGTTGTATACAACCAAACCTTATCTTTTCTTGTATAGTATATCATTGAATTTAGCCATCATTCATAGCTACCAATTGAAACATCTAGTATCTCACCAAAACATAGCAATGTAACTTAATTTCCATGAAAACTAATTAAATTGAAATTTGTGTATTGTTAAAAATAAGGATGTTTACTCACTGAAACAAAGGAGTGTGTGTCCTCGTCCTTTTCTGGTCCTCCCTGGAACAAAAGAAAACTGTGTAGGAATTCAGACAAAGATAATTATTGTATACAAATTAGTAAAACATACATCAATTCAAATATTGAGCTTCGTGTATACCACGACATAGTTTCTGAAAATTCCAATTGTATGTAATTGGAATTAGAAGCAATCTTCTTTAAGACATATTATATACAAAAAAATAACGTCTTGAAATAGCATTAGCTATGGTAGTTTATCATAGTTGAAATGAGGCTACCTACTTATTATTATTGACCACTGTAACTTGTTAGATAAATACTAGATCATCTGAATGTCCATTTAGTTTTACTTGCTCAAAAAGTAGTCGTATTCGACAATAAACAGTAATTTGCATTGTTTGAGCTACGTCCCTGTTTATTCAATTAGTTGAAAGTGTAGAGGAGTATAAAATCACTCATTGAATAAATACGAATCCAACTGCAAAACTTCTACAAATTTACCTTAGTCATGTCACCTTCGCAGTTCAGTAATTCATAACGAGTATATCTCAATGTTAACCGTAATATAGCACTTTCCTTACCAAGACGTTATCCCGGCCACTCCGCACTATATGTAGCCTCTGTTCAACAAATACGTTCTCTACTCAATACCTACAAAACACTGCTGAACCAAAGTTAAACTACCAGAATCAGCAGTAACGCCGGTACACTTGTACAGCTGTAGCGTCAACAAATTCAACAATACCTGATCAGTCAGCTTGTCATAGACTCGACGCGAACCGGTGAAAAACTGTTGACCAAGTCAGAACAAGAGTGAATCAATAGTTCCTACGATGTTTACAAGAAACACTATTTATTGGTTGGTCAAATTTCTGATAAAGCCTTTGGAAATAAATGATTTTAAACAAAATATGAGGACCTGTGCACAATCTGTGCATTATAATATGACTCAAAACTTGTTTTTGTGACATAACAAACAATTAAATGTTATTTTCAAAGATTATGTTTGAAGACAATATTGGTTGGATAAATTTACTAATCCATACATAAATCCCAAGTACTGTACCCATGAACTTTTGAGAAACTAAAAGTTACACCCCATAAACCATATACTTAAAATGTTCGTCATGACGAGAAACCTTGCGTAAAACTATCAATTATTTCATAAATTGACCCTTTAAGTAATTCGTAATTCCTTTAGGAAGGTAACTTTCCATATAACTAATGTTCAAAATACATCAGCTGCACTTATTTGTTTGTTATTCTTTCAATTTATTACCTTACAAGAGGTTCTACCCGCGAATTCACGGGTGTACAGAAGCCTCCATTAAATTAATTTAATCAACTTTGACTTTATATTTCATGTAAAGGGCCCAAGTTCGAAATCATTGTCATCTGAAACGATGTTAAAAGCAGTGATGTTTGCTGCAAACTGTTAAATTAATAAACATTGACTATTTACAGTTAAAATATGTACTTCTCACTTTTAATTTCTGACCACAGCTGGAGTTTCATAAAAATACGAAACTTAAAAAGGGCCCCAGGGCCTCACTCTCTAATTATTTCCCTAAAAAGAAAGTTTCCTGCTCAACTTCAAGTTACGCTCTTTCCAATGACACCAAAAACATGTCAATCGGTTCAGTAGTTTCGGAGGAGTTAATTGTCACAAAAAACCTGCTTGCGTATTAAATAAGTACTAGTGTTCCTGTTGCTCAAATTCGAGCAATTGCTAAGTATTACAGGCGTTATTTTAAAACGAATTTCAACCAAATTAGCAAACTTATTGACTGTTTACAATTAACATAATTATGCTCTTCTTCTCACTTTTGATTTCTGACAACAGCTGGAGTTTCGTAACAATTTTTGTTTCCAATGTTAATCTTATGGAGAAATACGAAACTTTAAAGGGCTCCATGGCCTCACTCTCATTATTTCCCTAAAAAGAAAGTTTCCTGCTCAACTTCACATTACCCTCTTTCCAATGACACCAAAAACATGTCAATCGGTTCAGTAGTTTCGGAGGAGTAATTGTCACAAAAAACCTGCTTGTGTATTAAATAAGTATAGATAGATTAAAATCAGGTGTGATTATTTGTTTATATTACTGTATTATTGTTTGTTTATTTCAGCTTAACCTAACTCATCAATAGTTTTATTAATACTCATGAAATCAAACGGGGTGAAGCCCGTGGTTAACAGCTAGTTAACAATAAATTATTTGACCTTTAGATCTATAAAAACTGATTTACCTACCTCCATCAAAAGTACTTTGTTCAATACGTTTTTTTTTTAAATTCCATACAAATTTTTCTATTCAACATTTTCCTGGCCTACCTAACTACAACATTTTACTCCAAAAACCAAGGTCAAACGTAATAAACAAACAAAACACGATTATTAATTATTCCGGCGACCACAAAACACGCGGTGCAACTTGTTTGTATTTTTAATGTAATAAACTGTTTCCGAGAGCAAAACAGAGCGGAAAAATACAACAAACTCATCACGGGTGACAGCGGCGACATGACACCGATGTCGCGGACAAACAAGCTATGAAATCGTCAAATATCCGGACTGCTGCATTGTGTCCGAAACTAAAACTGTTGAGCATTGCCTTTAAATAAGTAGAGTTTGTGCGGACGAGAGTAGAGACGAAACCAAGAGTGTTCTATTTTGGTCTGTGCCAAAACACGTTTCCGAGTGAGCACAAGAGCAATGAATCGTTTTCACTGGGGGATATAAAGCAAAATGTTCGTTGAGTAAAAATAAATAAAGATTGTAAGAAAGTAGTTTTGAATGAGTAGTGACCATCTTTTGTTTGGTATGGAACATGGATGATTTAAACCCCATTCAGGACTTCACAAGATGTACACATCGAGTTGTTTTATTTGGATTGAGGTCGCAGATTTTGAAAAATGTTACAAAATCGTTTATAAAATCCTTAATATCTTCAAAAGCCCTTTACTCCCCAACCTAGCAATTTTGTGAAACTAACGCCCTCTATACAAGAAAATAATAATCAATAGACCCGTGATACTAACGTGATATAAAAGGATCTACTATCAAATGTATTTATGAAGAAATAATACTGTATAGCCAAAACTGGTACACGATGTACGTAATTTCCTAAAATATACTCCTAAATTCATAGTGCACAAAATAAACAATAAACTGCACAGCAAATGATTTTCGAAAATAAAGAATAATCCACATTGCTTACTGGCAACACTGCAGCACCAACAAACAAAGCGAACAAAATGACTTCCAAAACTAAAAACTATTCGAAATGTTTTACTTTTATGTACAATCTAAGAATGGGTTCACCTTTTTAGAGCCATCTTGCGACTCACCGCCAGACATCGCTCACGAACTCACATCACATGAACACCGAACACGAGAGACACAAACGTATCACGCCACTACACTTGTGACACTCTGTTGACGATAAGAGGGTCAGGGCGACGAGAACCGCTGCTGACTCTTATCACTACTTATCACCCTTCTGTGGGCTGCTTCCCTTCGCCGACGGTGGACTCAACGTTTCAGCGAAGAACAGAAATTACGCCTTGTGTATGCCAAACAATGTTGTAGTACAAATAACACCAGTCGAAAGCCAATCATGAAGGAATGAATTGCGGTTATGGTCTTTGCGAGAGTAGCCTACAATAACGAAATTGAAATTTCCAAGTGATTACGTAATAGTAAAAACGTATGGAAAAATCATAAAACCCACGCTTGACATGGCGAAATTACAGGTTCTACAATATAGGATTAACATCTGGATACACATGACACACTTTGTGACTCTAGATTTATAAAACGTTGATGGTTGGATATTAGACCTACACTGCATACTTGTACAAAGATTTCAATAACTTGGAAATCAATGTCAAATATTTAAATTATTATGAAATATTCATACATAATATTTGGTTTATTAACACCTCCATAACTCCACCCTTGTGAACTGTACTTTGAAATGATTGTAAGAAGTTCAAATGTGTCCTGGCCTCTCAAATATAGTTAAAATGTGACCTGGCCTCTCAAATATTGTTCAAATGCGACCTGGCCTTTTAAATATAGTTCACATGTGACCTGGCCTTTTAAATATAGGTAGTTCAAATGTGACCTGGCCTCTCAAATATTGTTCAAATGCGACCTGGCCTTTTAAATATAGTTCACATGTGACCTGGCCTTTTAAATATAGGTAGTTCAAATATGACCTGGCCTCTCAAATATTTTTCAAATGTGATCTGACTACTCACATATTGTACAAATGTGACCTGATTACTCATATATTGTACAAATGTGACCTGACAACTCATATATTGTACAAATGTGACCTTAACACTCAAATGTTGTACAAATATGACCTGACAACTCACATATTGTACAAATGTGACCTGATTACTCATATATTGTACAAATGTGACCTGACAACTCATATATTGTACAAATGTGACCTTAACACTCAAATGTTGTACAAATATGACCTGACAACTCACATATTGTACAAATGTGACCTGACAACTCACATATTGTACAAATGTGACCTGATTACTCATATATTGTACAAATGTGACCTGACAACTCATATATTGTACAAATGTGACCTTAACACTCAAATGTTGTACAAATATGACCTGACAACTCACATATTGTACAAATGTGACCTGACAACTCACATATTGTTCAAATGTGACCTGATTACTCATATATTGTACAAATGTGACCTTAACACTCAAATGTTGTACAAATATGACCTGGCCTCTCAAATATTTTTCAAATGTGATCTGACTACTCACATATTGTACAAATGTGACCTTGTACAAATATGACCTGACAACTCACATATTGTACAAATGTGACCTGACAACTCACATATTGTTCAAATGTGACCTGATTACTCATATATTGTACAAATGTGACCTTGTACAAATATGACCTGACAACTCACATATTGTACAAATGTGACCTGACAACTCACATATTGTTCAAATATGACCTGACAACTCACATATTGTACAAATGTGACCTGACAACTCACATATTGTTCAAATGTGACCTGATTACTCATATATTGTACAAATGTGACCTTAACACTCAAATGTTGTACAAATATGACCTGGCCTCTCAAATATTTTTCAAATGTGATCTGACTACTCACATATTGTACAAATGTGACCTTGTACAAATATGACCTGACAACTCACATATTGTACAAATGTGACCTGATTACTCATATATTGTACAAATGTGACCTGACAACTCATATATTGTACAAATGTGACCTTAACACTCAAATGTTGTACAAATATGACCTGACAACTCACATATTGTACAAATGTGACCTGACAACTCACATATTGTTCAAATGTGACCTGATTACTCATATATTGTACAAATGTGACCTTAACACTCAAATGTTGTACAAATGTGACCTGACCCCTCAAAGCTTGTACAACTATACCCTGACACACTACCTAGTTGTACCAACACCACACACGGACCTAACCACTAACCGACACCGCGGGAGGCGCCAACGTTTGTTTACATCTTGATCAATCAACAGCTGATTGACCCGGGTCGACTGACAGCTGATAACATCTTCTCATGCATCAGTAATGAGTTGTATGATTCATTGCGAACTGCACTTCACGCTGCCCTTCATCAATTACCATTGTTTAACTCCACCATACACCTCTGTCACAACTCCGGCCATTTATAACTTTCGTTAATTCGAACGGTTCGTTAACAAATTCTCTGAAAAGTTATTCATCACGGTGTTCAACTGGATTGGTTTGTTCCATCGATTGCAAATTCAAACAGTGGGTCATTCGTCATTTTTATTTGTTGAGTCATAAATATTCGACAACGAGCAAATTTGTTAGGAATTTCATTATTCATAAGTCTTTTGACATGGTATACCACACGTATAACCTTATATCGTCTACAGTTTGCTGGGTCATCTTCGATTAGTTTCTACAAAAATAAAGCAGTCTGACAAGCCAATTTTTATACTAACGCATCACTTGAAGAATACTACTTGTTCAACATACTACAAGATCATCATTGGTTTAAGAAAGTAATTTGTGTTTCTTACAACAGTCGGACGGACAGAGAAAGCCAATAAAATTTCTTTTGAAATTCATTCAAACCAATTCTATAATTTGAATACCTAAGCAACTTCGACTCCTAATCTTAACTCTAATGCACAAGGGTTTAAAGTGAGTTCAAGAGTTGCCCTGTACTTGCTATACATTGTTGGCCACTTCGTGTTCAAACATGAGGTGAGAGTAGACAAAATTTGTCGGATTCGTGCCCCGGCTACTACGCCAGTCCACCGCGCATGTCTGCTGCTCAATGGACCGCGCCTGCGCACATCATTCACAACTACGAGAGTAACTCACCTCAGATATGAGCCGCGCTCCGACAACTTGATGCATTCTCCCATTCACAGTCAGATTACAGTTAAGTGGTCGTGTATATTTCTCACTCTGAATGAAATAACTGTTTGCACATCGTCGTAAAAGTTCATACGATGTCCAATGTTTGAAATGCGAATAAAAGTTGAGAAAATAATGACATTTTACTAATTCATTTCATAGCTTATATAAATAACAAAATCTCGGCGGTAAACAGGCCTTAACTCTTAATTTAACCGTGCTACTGTATATTTAATTAGATGACCTGCTGTAATTGTACATGGATATTGACTGGCTTTTGTGTGACTTGTAAGAACCGACTCATGTAAAAGTATATTTCATAGAGAAGTAGGATAAATTATTTACTTCTTCATTGGGTACATTCACAAATAATAGCACCAATATTTATACTTGTTTGTATTCTCAAACAATTTTACAATAAATATTCAAACTATAACATGTGAAAAAGTATATTTTTAAATTAGATTAGAAGAGTTAATTTTCATTCTCAACATGCAACAATTTTGACCTACAGCAGTGCTCTCTTCAATACACAGACCGGAGTAGTTTTATGGCCTCTGTTTGCCTTGTTACCTAACACTACAAACACGGAGAAGTCTCAAGTAGTCAATAAGACATAGGTCAAGTTTCTTGCAATTAAATACAAATTCTGCAGAACGTTTAAGCCATTTACGGTATACTGTATATTTAGTTACATGCCGCAGTTTATCGTCGTTTTTGATCGGAAAACATGAACTATTTGTATTGGGTACACTGGTGTACGTTTAGAACTTTAACACCTTCTTTAAACAGGCATATGTTTATACAAGTAAATTTTCAAAGACATCTTGAGAGTTACGGAATTCACGGCGATAACGTACGCTAGAGATCGTAGCGACTCTCGTAGTAACAACACATTCCTTGGGTGGTAATACCTATCTTCCTACCATTCCCTATAGTTTAGTGCTAAAATGCGATTTTATACCTAATTACATACCTAATATAAACCGAAACTGTTTAGCATAATGTAACAATGTGTATAGGTTACATTACTTAGATTAAAGTATACGAAATACCTACTTCAGTTTGCACCATTGTTCGCACCCCGACAGTTTGAAAAAACCATATTTTAGCGCCCCATAATTTGGTAACCATTAGGAAACAAATAAAAGCTTAAATAAAATTTTTGTTGAAAATTTAATGATCTTTAATTTGGCAAATAGTCACTTTCCACTCCGACCGACGGTTCTCAAGATTTCAGCCAAAAACCAAAAAAGGTGCCCTGTTTTCGCTAATTGCCGCTGTAGCTCGCTTCATTTTATGGGGACTTTTGGTATAATCTTCCCTAGGTACCTAGAGTACCTAAGTTTGCAAAG
Organism: Macrosteles quadrilineatus; assembly: GCF_028750875.1. Taxonomy (NCBI): domain Eukaryota; kingdom Metazoa; phylum Arthropoda; class Insecta; order Hemiptera; family Cicadellidae; genus Macrosteles; species Macrosteles quadrilineatus. The sequence continues at coordinate 4,789,949 of NW_026542604.1, read as the reverse complement.
TTTCGAAGCTTTCGGAAGTTTTCGAAGGTTAAACCTTTTCTTTACTGGACTAAAATGTAAACAAGATTTAAGATTCGTCGGAATTACAATTAAATGACAAGTTTATGTGAACAATTGAACGTTATTAAGAAACGTCACTCTACAACCACCTTCAAATTATTCATATTCTCTTCGATACTAAAAAGGAATGTTAATAATTAATCATACTCATATAATATTAAGATTTTATAAAAAAGAGAACAGTTATTCCATAATACTCACAATGTTGCTCTTACTCCTTTGAATCCTACAGGAAATCTTTCTCTGAACTTGCATTGTAATCACACCCACAGATCGCACGCTGAGTAAAAAATTCAACTTCCAATAATCCAAAAAACTGTCCACTACGTACTTTTCCGATTAATGTCGACTAACACATTATAACACATTGTATTCTGTATTGTAGAGCAATTTAAAATCTCAAGGCAAATTGCTAAATTTTACCTGCGCACTATTTCAACCACTTCACACTGTTTTGCTGTTGCAGATAAATTAATTATGAATTAAATCTTAAAAATTGAACACAACTTTTGGCGTGACACACTGCCACTGCTCTGGCTTCCACTGTGACACTGAACCTCGTCGTAGAATGAATTGGTAAACTGTTAACACCGCGATAGAGCACGACTCATTTGTGTTTTATCAGGTATTTCATTATGGTATAACAGATTAAATTATGAATAGGTGACTTAGTCGTACTTGCTAGGATTGCAAAAGTTGAGTCATTCTGAAGATAATGTGACAATTTTTTTTATTTGAATATTTTCAGGGTTATGTTGAATTTTGTTTAATTAATTTTTCAATACATACTAGAATTTGAATAAATCTTAGTTACACGTAGCTTTGACATTTCGTTTTGAATCTTTGTAATTGTTCTTCACTCCAGTAAACTGGTGGTTAAAAATTTTGAAATGTATTTGTACCTTCATTATACACCAGTAAGACTTGTATGAGTTTTATGAGTTACAGGGAGTAAAACCACAAATAATATCAATTATATCTTTTCAACCAACATAAACACCACAACAAATATCTAAACATTGAAATAAATCGAGTACAAAATTATTTGAAGGACTTAATATTTGTTTTACTAAAACTCATATTATTCTCGATCCCGGTCATAATACTGCACCTTAGTCATCCGTTTCATCATCGTCTTGAATTATTTAGGAAGCATGGAGTAAACATTGCACTATCACAACCACAATTACACTGTCAACACAAACCTTCTACACGGTGCATTTGTTTACATCCGTCGTATCTGAGATACCGGGTGATAACGCTCTTATCAATGCATCTACGTGATAACGGTCCGAACCAAGACAAAACAGCTGATTGCTGCGACTAACACTCATTAGTGTGTTTTCCTCAACTCAGCTTTCTCCGTTGACAAACAACCTTGAAAATTCGTAGGAGGTCTTAACTTGTGGATTTAGGGAAAGTATGATTTTTTTCACTTTGAACATTGTTGGCGGAGACAATAATTTAGTCAGAATTCGTATAGTCTCGTGAATTTTCATGCAACCACAGTTATTAGTAGGAATTTGTAATACTCAAACGCTAACTCATTCGATGGGTTGTGCATGAACTTATATTAAAGTGATTATTATTTTGAAAAACTACTTTATTTGTGCATTCCTAGTAATAAATGTACCGTTGTACTCTTTCTCGACAAAATATATTGTTTAACAAATTTACAGGAAATCACGGATCCAAACACTTATGGGGCATAAAATGTAACCTCTGCAGATGATAATAGGCCTATAGTATTCATTCCATAATTTTCCTGAAACTTACCAAATACGAGTACCTCAACTATGATACATATTTTTGCATAATACGTAAAATGTAGGCTAGCCTGCTGTAAAAAGTAATTTTTCTGAATATTATTTTTAGTACTGTAAGTTATTTCTATCTTAACATTCCAAAAAAATGTTTTTACGATATTTTTTACCGCCTAGGGGAAAGAACGTGTGTCACTGAGTAGTCTACACGCCCAACACCGCTCAAAAAACGTTCCCACCCTCGCGAAATGACCCTGACCGAATAATTGTGAAATATTGTCAAACAACTCCACTTCCTACTTTGAGGCCGCTGAACGAACATAACAATATATCTCCACTGTTGAAGAGAACAATAAGTTAAAAGCACAAGAGGCACGGGACGTCGAACACGTGTGGGATAATGAAAACACAAAACATCGCCGGGGGCAACAAGTGATCCTGCTTAATTTGATAAGTCCTCAAAGCCCCCGTCGTTGACGTCTGGTGCATTTGTCTTTTTAGCGAAAATCCTCTCATTTGAGAGCTTTTAGTGTTAAGAGAAACTCGTGGAAAAGTGTTTTCTAAAAGATTAATTGTTGCGTTGTACGAAAAATCTGAAATTAAACTCTACTAAGGAATTGTTTGTTACAGGTTCAAGCTACGATTAGTTTAAAACAAATATATTTTAAACAATTGAATAAGTTGTTAGTTCTTTGTTGATTAATATCTATTGAAATGTGTGTAAAATGATGAAATTGTTAGTGGTTTCACGGTTTCCTGACACTTAGGTTCTCGTCGTATATTTGCTTTTATACACATCGTCTACTAACTAAGGTTTTCTGCATATGTTCACTAATAATTTGTAGGATTTTTACCGTCAAGGAACGTTCCAATCCCTCGCTAATGTTCCCATCTAGCGTCGACCTTCCTTTAAGTAGCATCATTAATTGGTATAAGGTAATAATAATACCATTATAGAGCGGCTTCGGTGGACCAGGATGCGATAAGTTTGTTTTTTTTTTTGCTAGGAATTTAACCTGGGGGTAAATCATTATGTCATAAAGCATATATGTTAACACAGCCAATATAAATATGCCACAGAGTTCAAACGATTTAGAGAATACACAAATCTCGAGTCGTGTTTGATAGTTCAATGTTCTGGGCCTGGTTCTATGCATCGTGTACTAAAATAATATCCGAAACGATTAATAATCGTTTTTTCGAAATGTTCGAAACCAACCCCAGGTCTACTCTATAATTGAACTTTTGATACAGCGAATGGCGGTGGATACGCTGATCTTATAGTTATTATACAAGTATCATCTCACTACATACCACATTCGCCCTGGATTCATATTTGGCTTAAATTACGTAGACAAGTAAACTCTGCTTGAGGTAAGTGATAAATGATTTGAGATAGAAAATGAATAAACAAATTAAGTACGGTAAACCAAAGCCTGTATTACCTCAAGTCTCACTGTTTCTGGAAATCTTCTGATTATACCGATTACGTAATTTCCAGAGGTGGAACAAAAGTTTTTTTACTTGTAAATTGTATACATACTTTAGCATTAGAATAATTACATGGAATTCCATATAATTCTTAAGAGCTATATCACAATTTTTAAGAGTCGCATTCCACAATAAATAGAATTTTACATGTTTAACACACAAAAATTTGCATAGATGTGTCAAGAAAGGGGCAAAGTTAAAGTCTCCTTTCTACTTTTACGAACCTCTTTTGAAATAATATTTTGTCTTAATTACATCTTTAGAGCAAAAAAGCGCGTAGCTGTGTCGAGACAACAAAGTGTTTAATAAGAGACACCCGAGTTGGGAGTTCGCAGTAGAGTATGTACAAGTTGAGCAAACCGCGTAACAAGGTTGCTTCAACAAACTTACAAACATAACATTATATTAGACCGACGCTGCGCTATGCCGCAGGCACTCAGCTACTCCAAACTCCTTACGATTGTGGCAGCGACAGACGAGTCTTGGAATATTGTGGAGAATATGTTGAAATGCGAGTACGCGATAACGCGAATATGCGTACGTGCAACTCTTTTCAGCGGTGAATTCCGGTAGCACAGAATAAAGGGTAGACATGTCTACTCAACTTTACATATCTCTATCATCAATGGTAGTAAACGTATCACATAGTATCAGAAAAATTGATTAATTTCAATCGCTTATGTGAGAACGTAATGAAATCAAATGTAAACACAGAGGGGTTTCTAAGTGCAGGTTCGAGTGCCACTTGCCTAAAAACTTTGACGAGGATCATTTTAACAGCGAGGCTTGGCGGTGCGAGTGCCAGCCAGGGCTATAACTAACTCAATAGACTTTCTGCCCGCTGAAATTATACCTTAATCCAGTAGTAATTACCAAAAATATTTTACATAACCTACAGTAACTTCCAGTTAGTATTTAGCCGAAGGCAGAGAGAACCCATCGAGTACAACAGTACAATATTCATGAGCTATTGTCAGGCCGGTGTAGAAAGTTGCAGACAATAAATAGGTCGGTGGCAGTGGCGAGTGGCAGCTTAATGGGGGTGACGAACGGACGGTAGTCCTAGTGTACATTACCAGGATATCAGATCCATGCGTCACTGGGGTACGGGTATGAGCCGAGAGTGCTATCAGTGAATAATGTGAGCCGCGATGGCTTCACTTTCTCCGAGCCAAGCATGAAACACTCCGCGAGAGATGGCGAAACCCAGAGGAAAATGAGCAATTTTTAAGAATCACTGTGCCATTCAAACTCATGTCAAGAAATGAACAAAACTTAGTATGAGATTTGAAATAACTTGAATTTACAAGGCAACAAGTATTTTATGTAATTTGAAGATCTTTGAAACCACTAGGTTAAGGTGTTTTAAGGTGAATAAGATGGTTAATCAAAGAACTTTGTTCCGAGATTTTGATTTATACACAAACATAGAAGATGATGACTACGAAGCATACCGACCGATTTTCATTGATGTCCAACATCAGCATGTTACTTACCACAGTGGCAACCTATCTGATCCCCTAAATGAAAACACCAAACCTCCGACAATATATTGCACCCCATTTTCCCATGGTTTCCCCACGTTCCCATACATTACGTGTTGCCAATCAGCCGATTCACCGCGGTCCATCCATCAAGCAGCGGCGGCCGCGGCCACTTGAGTTCCTGAGGTAATGTTTTGGTTCCATCGCCTCGTCGCGTGGCTCTTTGTGAACTCACCCCGCGGCGACTTCTCACCCCCTCATTATCCACATTGTGCCACACATCCACGCGTCGCTCGCGAGCCGCCTTTGACACAAAGGGTTAACTGCCGACGTGTCTCGAGAAGCTACAAAAATTGTGACGTCATAGTTGGACAAAGCTTGAATACTGCAGTGTTGGGAACAATGTATGCTTTTAAGTTCTTTATGAGGTTAAACATATTGTTTGTTTTTTCTTTGGGGGGAGAGCTTTATCTAATTGCTACTTTGTATTAAACAAACTTTGTTTGAATGTTCCTTTTCCTGTCGGAACGATTTTTAAATAAACAACACGTTTGAATTTTTTTTAGATATTAGCCGGCTACTTCTTAGGATTTCGATGTATGTTTGATCCCCTCTATACCGACAAAAAACCGTGTGTAACTTACAAATACTGTACGATGAAAAGTTGGGGTTTTATTCAAGAGGAAAGGCGATTATGGTGTATTCTGTTATTTAGATCACCTTTTCAAGGGACATGACTTCAAGCTAACAATAATTTGCTTTTTTTTATTTAATTTTTATAATTTTTTAAAATGTTCAGACCAATTCACAGAAGAAAAGATACATATGATGGTTGGTAACGTAGATTGTGCACTTAAATTGCTGAATATCGCTGATAGAAGTTTTCCATCAATTCTATCAGTTTGCAAAACAACACAAGGTCGAATAATTTCTACTTTTAAAACAATGAACGGAGTATAGTTAAAAGTAAAAGTTAACAGCAATCTCTGAGTAATCCATGTTCGTGGCCAAGTAGCCTAGTGTGAGATGTACATGTACACAACGCTGCCTAGAGTACACACAGTATCATGTACGACACTTGTACTCTTGTACAATGTACACGGCTCACGGCTGGTCTTGCTTTTTACACACCCCACTAATATACCCTTGTAGTCAGGTCGTATATTACCACTTCATTTGTGAACAGACTCAGACATTTCCGCGAAACACGGTGGGTTCTGACACGTCTCAAAATATGTCGCTTTGATGATTACAACAATGCGACGTGAGCATAAAAATAATCTGCAACATTGGATACTATATTAAAGTGTGCTTAACCAATTTTCATTACGCAGATTTACTAAATAAAGATTCCACAAATTTGGTGTTGCTGAGTTTTAGGCTAAAGGTTAGAGGTCCTATTCAATAACCTAATCGCCTGGGTAGATTATATGAAGGTAATAGATTATATCCAGAGCAGAGTAGATTCTTTACCCATTTTTCAATGAGATAACAATCGATAATGCTATACGACACAATGTTAGATGGCAACAACATCAGGATTTGGAGAGTCCAAAACGCAAAATCGAAAAAGATGTCAATGGCGTAGAAGGTAATAAAACACGCTATAGTGGTTACTTTGTTATATTATTACTAAGGAGGACAGCATCTCAATAGTGGTGCCGGGTGCCTAGGATGATGAGGCGTTGGTAGAGACCATCGATGTATGGGAGTTATTATACATCGATGGTAGAGACTGGCTGTCTCTCCACTATCACTGAGGTTTTTCTATAGTGGCACTCAATAGAGGATTTTTTTTAGAAAAAAAAAAGAAAAATGGCATAAGAGTATAATATGGTGAAAAAACCATATGCTTATTTTCTTATTAGATAAGCATATAGAGCAAAGGGTTGGATTTGCGTATAATTAGCACCATGAAAAAATAATGTCATAGACGTTTCGCATGAGGATATTTTAGATATTTCAAGTACAAAATATCTAATATCTGTTTCTTACAGTGATATTCTACGTAATCGACATTTGAATCTGCCATTTACCTAGTTTCACGATAAAACCAGTAAACTAAAGGCAGACCACATTCAATGGCATATTAAGCAACGTGTACTAAACCCGGGAAGTTACTGGATGCACAACAATGGGCTCAACAGCCGGGGATGCGCAGATCTGATAACACTGTCGCCATTGGGCCGCGGCCGCTGAATTAATTGGGACTGCGGCCTAAAGCAAAGGGCAATCTGCTCGTGCATCTCGTAATTGGCGGAGACTGCGCCGTAATGATTTCGTTCTGGCGCGCAGGCGCACTGCTTTCCCCGGGAACGGCGCCGACGCCGCTGCGGGGTTGCGGGGACACGGCGCGGCGTAGGGTACAGAAGGACATATTCTAATATTGATACAGAGCTTTAAAAGCATCCGTGGACGTTCAATTTTGCTGATGCACCCAAGTTCCAATCAACACGTTTAGCTAAAAGTAGTGTATTTGACTATACGTCAGGTATTGCCGGTCAGACACCCTCTACTGTGCTATATTTTCTGTGCGACATAGATAAGAAAAATGAATAAATTTGAGCATTTGAATAAATAAACAATAGGGATGGACCTTGTCATACAACCAAAGAACAAAGCACACATTGCAAACGCCCTGCTCCATTTACCGAACACTAAACATTATGACAACATATTTCTAATATACAGTTTAATTAAAAATATATATTAATACAGTATTAAATCCTAGAGACAGGGGCTCTAACTTGAATGTGTATGCTGAATATGAATGCAAAGGTGAGTGTGATGGAAAGGTTGAGTGAGATAGTCTGTGTAGCTTTGTTACTGACTTAAGACAAGCTGTTTCATTAGCAAGGATCACTCATTCACAAATTACACAAAGATTTGAAGTAAGGGAAACGGAGAACCAGCCACCTCTGGCCCTAGTCCACATATAGAAGTTTGGTTAAGTTAGGTTATATTATATAAGTATGGCCCATGAATTTGCGACCGGTGACCGGGACCCCTACACTCCTGAAATAGATCATAGGAATACTTCGAGAGCTACCGCAATCAATAGTCCAAAACACATTGCTTTTGAACAAACGGGAAGATGAAAATAACAACAGACAACAACACTAGCGACTCAGTTAAACAATACTAGTTGACAACATCAAAACTACAACCCCTGACGCACAATCAAACATGACGTAAACTACAAATCCAACAACTAGCTACCTACGTCAAAAGAACGATCAAACTAGGATTGAATAGAGCAAAAGTGATTATAGACAAGCTCTAGACAAACGTAGCGTTGAAACTGTGCAATACATGGCGACACAAATGAATAGCTATCACTAAAGAACTGGGTAAAATAGTTTCTTTCTGCGCTAATTATAACATTACCAACAAGCTATATGAATATTTCATGTAAACGAGAACGCCTGGAGCAGTGAGGTTATGTGACAATGGTAAAGGGTGGTGGAGGGGTTTGTTGGGGTCTCTGCTTTAAACCGCACCGATTAGGCCTTGTGGCGCTTATTAAACATGACTTTTTCTCATTATCGTTCGTATTACAACAAAACTTTGTCCGTCATATCGATGGTCATATCACACTGTGAGGCATAGTGTTTATTAAAAACCGTGAATTAAAAAAAAATTAAAATAAAGGAAAAATTGGATTTTCTATAAAATTGCCCAAACGATTTTTATAAAAATTTAGTATGTTGTATCCCTTTAAATTCTGAACAAAATGGTACAAATCATATTTCCATAAAAATTACGGTTCAAAAGTTATTGTAACTTATACTATTTTCCCATAAAAACCATAAAATAACAAACAAAAACGTATTTTCGGAGAAAAGCTGGTTTTGATCCAAAGTAATATGTTATAGTCCTTATAATTCCTAAAAAAAATAGTACAACACCTTACTGCTGTAACAATTACGGTTCAATTTTGTGATTCTTAACTATAAAGTATCATATTTACTCTTACCGCTTTCCCATGATAAAGGATGTTGACGAGCTTATGGGAGAAAGTATGTGTCAGAATGTTGATACCGTTTGTTTTAGTTATTTTAGTTGTTTTACTTTAGTTTTGGTTATTTTACGAGTATTTTTTTTTGTTTTAACCCACAAATTAATATTTTGATGGACAAATAATACTGTATACTTAATTTGCCTCGAAAACGAGCTCTAAGCATTATTCGCAATTTTCACACGGTCTCCTCGTTTTATTATATTTGTCCAGTAGCACTAACACCTAATATGATGCTAAGAAAATACCAATTCTATTAAGCCTTTAAACAGATAAGTCCAACAAACGTGAAATCCAACACTTCTCCAAGCAAAGCTCAGCAATCATACACCACAATACACACATAAATTAGCTGTACACCAGATTTATCGCTCATCCAGTTTTTTCCACCACTGAGACATTTACATTTTTTCGCGCCAAAATTATTGCTGTCACAGTCAGCGGCGGGAACACGACGTTTGACGGCCCAAGTGGGCTGTCGGCGATGTCAAGCGTCAACCGAGCACTTGACAGCGCATCTGGTAAAAATACCCGAGTGGCGCTTACCGCGTTACACGGCGACAAAATGTTTATTTTTCAACCTCCATATTTGCTGCTTATACTCCCAATGTTTAGCTACATTTTCAAATAACGCCATCGGTTGACACCTTTTTTCTGGCTAATTAAGATCGTGATAACGTTCGACATAATTCGTTCAAGGGACTATAGTTATTTGTGCAACTAGTGAGCAAATGGAGCAATTGACTCACTCGAGAGAAATACTTACTCTCTCGAGTGAGTCAATTGCACTTTGCACACGAGTTGCACATGATATTTTTCCTACAGTTACCATAAAACAAATAAATTGGTAAAGAAACGTGACATATTTTTACACAGAAGCAAACTTTTAATATGACATTTAATGATACAACAGTACAACAGCTGACCAGCTGATTTACAGCCAGTGCTGCCAACGTATTTCGCGCGCATACGACCTTGTCTGCATGTTACGCACCTTCACGTTGCAAATCTGGAGCGAGTGAGACAATGTTAACATTGTCTCACTGATGAGCGAATTGGCTACTTTGCTTTCTCAAATCAGTGAGAGAACATGTACAGGACATGTACAGTTAGGTAACTGTAGGAAAAAATCTGTATTTGTATTGTTTAAGGAAATATTATGAATCACAAAACTGCAGTATGTCAAATAATTCATGGTTGAACCAGAATTCCGTTCAATTACCAATAAATGTATAGGTCATGTTTGACTTAATGGCTGGTATTTCATACTGATAAATTTAGCCCGTCAGCTAATTTAATGTTCAATCAAATTGTAAGAAGTTATAGGGAATATTAATACACTTATGGAATAGAAAACTAGAACGTACACAATTCTATCCAAAAGTAGAAAGAAATCATGAGTTCATAATAACTATTTTATGATGTCATAGATTAAAGGAGTAGACACTCCTTTAATCAATGGTGATACTACACGATATTGTGAGTTTACATTTTATGAGTTTATTAGCTGAGTGGTAATAGTGTTTTTTATGATAATAATATCCCGATTCGGTCCTGGGGAAGGTTAATAGCTTTTAGATGTTTCAAAAATGACCACCTTTACCAAGCTTTCGCTACATTATCCTTGAAAGAAACAACTTTTCTCAATCAGTAACAAAGTTCCACTCTAGATTATTCGTACACATCATAAATACGCTGCCGCACTTATAATCACATAAGTAAGCTTGCTGATTGATTAAAAAGTCCTTCGAGAAATTTTGAATTGTGCCAATTACCTTGGCTAAAGAACCCAGCTTATCTTAGTCAATATCAAAGCTGTCACCTCATTAACTCAATGCTCATCTTCGACAAAATTTCTACCTAGTGTGTGGGTGACACGACAGGTGACAGGGTGTATATATCGTAGGCTGTGAAAAATCATAACGTGTTTGGCAATCCTCTTAATTCAGACAAAAATACGCTTCATCAGATAACAATGTAAGAAAGCCTTCTGATTGCCACCACTGTTGGAAGTCACTTGATAAAACATCTTAATAAGCACATCCACCTTGACCATCACTCTCCGCCTGACACTACATGAACAGCCTCACCGGATAGCGCTATCCTGAGACATGAACATCACATTACAAGTATCCACGGATCCATGCCGTACACTGGTCATTGCCTCACTTCCGTCCACTATCTTTTATCCATTATTCCACGCCGGAAACACGTCGTTCTTTAGACTTCCGTTTTCGCCTTAACCTTTATTTGATTCGCCTTTCCACCGCGCGACAAGCCGCATCCCGCATCTTTGTCCGGTGGACAATACAGATGTGTTTGTTTGCCGCAATCTGTTTGTAGCGTAACTGTTTCATTGTGCGAGGTTCAGCGCAAATAGTGAAGTAGGTTTTAAATTTATATGACGCTGACCTACCAGGGTGTTTATAGATTCTAGCTTCGGTCGTCGATAGAGGAACAGCTCGGCAATCCTCGAGAGTTCCAGGTTCGGCGGAATAGCTTAGCGGTCCTCAAGAGTTTCAGGTTCGAAGGTCCAGCTTCGGGGGTCCATAGGAGACAAGTTTGGGCTGTGGTACTCAATGTTCGGCGACAAAGAGAAACCAGCTAAGAAACTATCTTGTTGTTCAACAAAATTTAAGGTTACGATTGCATTCCTTTCAACAATTTATATACAGTACATTGTTATTTGTCAGCTATGCCATGCTGTTTAGAAAAACGGATGACTGGTAAAAGGTAAACTGGAATGATTATGTTGCTGCATCATTTGAATTTGGAAAACACCAAATTGGCTCATGAATGATTATATCGCTGTCTAACCCGGTCTAGGTGAAAATTGTGCGCGGAATATTCTTCCTCTTTGACGGTCGTCAGAAATCACCACTCGTCTATTAAAATTATGTTTATCACTTCAAGTAGTTTACCAAATTAAAACGTAAAACTACATTTTACCTCGGAAAACATGAAAAGCTGATATACGTTGAAAGAATTGCGACAGAAATATAAAAAAGCATGACGACAATGAGAAGGGAAAATTAATTCTATAAGTTGTTATTACAGAGTGCTTCCCTTTAGAGAGAATATATATTTAGCCACATTTTTGGGTCATAAGCTGTAAGATATGTTATACTTTATAACAAATTCATAATTAAATAGGATTGTGAAAATCATATTTGTGATATTTAATCCAAAGCTAATAGAGTAATGTTGTGTAAAGCTGTTTACAAACTACAGTACCAAGGTGTTTCCAATTAGTTAAAGAAAATTAATGAAAAGAATTAGTTTAACGAAACCCGCTTGATAACGCTCGAAAACGTCTGTGTTTTTCGATTTCAAATAATACCTACTCGTTTGCCATAATTCCATGAGATGAGGCACTAAATATGAAAATGACCTTTGAAATAATGACAGCTATTACCGTTAAAAGTTTAAGATTCACAATACTGTCCCAACAAAAATGTGTAGTAAATGTTGGAATTGTTTGTATTTTTTCAATGTACGAACAAACTAACTACAGTATGTCTACTTTCATTAGCATGTTTTGGATTGTAAATTGGTTTACTAAAAGAAATACCTTAACTTAAATTAAAACCCTAACCTATAGCTTAACTCTGAAAATCATAGATAATTTTTAACTAAAACTTGTTATATGAGGCATTAATGTAATTTACAGTTCGAGTCACTTATTCGACACCAATCAGCAACAGTCTATCCAACGCAATATATTTTTATGAACATATATTTTCTTATTTGAATACTGTTTAAGAAAATTTACTATAAATATGTTTATGCTGATATTTTCAAGAGCTTAGAATATTTTTGGGAAGAAAGGATATATTCTAACGTTATTTAATTAAAAGTGTAATCTCTCAATTGTGTATAGTTTCGTCTGAAAAAGAAACGGTTTGGTAAAAAAAATATTTCTAATTAATATTACAAAAGGGGATACGTGTGGTTAAAAATATATACAGAATAGTTATAATAAAGCACTGCAAGTAAGGTGTAGTTTAACCCAAGTTAACAAGAATAAGATTGCAGGTATTTAATAGAAGACATTCTAAATAACTGGTTAGATAACGCATTGTTGAAACGAACAGCAAACAAAACGTTACACTAATAAAAAAATCAAGATCTCCGTAATTTTTTACACACATAAATACTTATTTATTTCACCAACTCAGCCACAGAAGGGATCAAATCGTCCAATGCAACAATATTGCAGAAGCCTCATCGCCGCCGTTGGTTGAGGAGGGATCGTTGTGACTCGTGATAGCGGGGCCCCCACTAAGGAAATCGCTTATCGCGCAAAATCGCTTTTAAAAATCGGGTTTTAAAGACGTTAAACTTTGCAGATTAAACTTTTTGATAGTTTCACAACATTTCTCAGTGGTCTTGATTGAATTGAATAAAATTTCAACTCATACCTCGAGTAAAATCGCACTCCATTGCGTGACAGAGGGCAAATTCGGTCTCCAATTGCAGGAAGGGTGGACAATCGGAAGATGACGAAGCACTACGCGGGAGGTCGGGTGTCGACGCGCTACTGAACCCCACAGTCCACGGATATGTACGTTATTTAACACCGGTTACGGTAGACGACTAAAAATAATGGCGGAGCACATCATGACCCTACAAAAAATTACCGATCATATTACCTTGCATGATTTCTAGGCTTACGTTGTCCGCACGCAACCGATAGTTCGCCGATAACTCCGCGTTGAGAACCGAGAATGACCGGTTACGAGGACTAGAGCCGGTCGAAACCGGGAAAACCGGGAAACCGCAGGGACAATCGGGAAAACCGCAGGGATATTCGGGAAAACCACAGGGACAACCGGGAAACCGCACGAAATAGGAAGAAACCGGGAGAACCGGTCTAGGGCGCGTTAGCCTATGAAATTTGAAACGGCTAGACAATATGTAAAATAATGCATGCAATTTCGATGAAGGGTTAAAACTCCGAGACAACGTCAAACAGTGTAGAATGAAAATAGAGTACACCCATTTTATGGGGTTTTAGTGCTTGGTTATAACAACTAATCAATACAGTACGACTTCCATATCTCGAAGCTGAAGGGTGTTAAGTTCGAGCTATCGAGTTTTTGAGTAAGCGAGGTTCGAAATCAACGTGTAATACCGGAAATTCTAGATACCGAGGTGTTTAATTCTGAGTACGATGCTACGTCACGACCTTCACATCGCGACTTTAGTGTACGTTTTATAACTCTAGCTCAAGTCATTTCGCTCTACGTACTGAAGAGTAACTGTAAAAGCAAGATATACAAATTGTGAATACAAAGAATTAGACGAGTCAATTTAGCCCAAAAAAGCCTCTAAGATAGAACAAATTCCAACAAATGTTTTTTCGACGGTTTTTGGTAGTAATAGGTGTAGAAAGTACCAGGAAAAAAGTCTACCAAAATCGGACAACCGGAAGTCGGGTTTTTCCAAGATGGCCGCCGTGAGGCCCTCAAATTGACAAGATGACTGCAAATTCGTCGATTCATAGTTCCAGGATTGGCCGATTTCCACGAAAATTGGCAAACACATGAAGCACTATATTTCCAACCTTAAATATGAAAAATAGGCAGACAAAGTAACCCAAAGATGAATTTTCAGGGTATTATGTGCTAAAATAATAAGATTTTTTACCTCAAATATATGTTTTTCTAATATTTTGTACAAAGTTTGTTATAATTTCAAATTTATTTTTTCACTATTAGATTCAACACAAAAAACCTAACAATTTAGTATATTGAATCTTTGTTCTGCTTCAATTTGTTACAGAGATATTGAAAGTAATAACTTTAGTATGTTTTCTTGCCGAGATAACTCAATGTTAATCTTATGGAGAATAAGCATAAATATTAATATTATTTTTTATTAAACCTATATAGATAAGACTTTTTGTTCTGCTTCATATTATCTGTTTTAATATTTTTTTTACTAAAAATTCCTTTTTTGGCAGTTACCATTGTAGCAAACCTACGTATTCGGTTCCTCAGTTTTAATCATAAAGAGAATAAGCAAAAATCAGTTTCTTATTAGTCCAAGAAGTAACTAAAAGATCCAAGATATAACCTTAAAAACAATACAAGAAAACGTTTTATGGTTTTATGTTGTAGTTTTGGGTGTGCAGGGTCGGATTTTCCCAACATTGGACAAATTTTGAAAAAAAAGATAGCATAAGCATTTTCTATGCACAATTTTCTAAATATTGACTTGGGACCAACATCGATATTTATTGGGTGCATGGTCAGTACTTCATTTCGATGGGAAACGTATTTTGGCCGCCATTTTGGATCCACCTTATTGGATATAATTTTTTGTTGTTGTAACGACAGTGTTGTGACATATTATTACTATATACTGCATATTCCATTGCCGAAATCCGTTTTTAAATACATTTTTTTGTTTTGAACGTTTTGTACTTTGAAAATTTTTTTACGATTATTTTCCTTATCTTCAGTTAGTAGTTCATTCTTAAATAATTAATGATGTAAGGGCTTTCATTTGAGCTATTGATCATTAAAATTGGACGAGTTAGAGACGAGCTACCAATCCCAACAAAATATTAAATTTAACTTTTTATAAATCAGTTTTTATTAAATGATTTATATCTCAGGTTCGTCACCAAGTTCTTTCTGGTCTCAAATTACTCAGTAGAGAATTAGGTTTTTTATTTTAGGTATTAGTCACTAAATAATATCTGACTAATTAATAAAAAATGAGTCATGCACCTTAATTTAATATTAAATTATTTTCATTTGAAATTTGTCTTCAGTTAAGTACATATATCCCCAATTCTAATAACTCCCAATAAATAATCCATAACTACAGTCAAAGTCAATACTTTGATGAATCTTTTAAGATTATAAAGAGTATTGGGAGTTATTTTTCGATTTGGATATGTCTTAAACTAAAGACAAATCTCGAAAAAAAAATTATTGTCAAATAAGACAGACCCATATTAAATTTGTCACGTTTTATTAAGTGTTTAAAAAAATTAACCCAAACATTTACAGAGTAATATGAAACCAGAAAGAACTTGGTGGCGTATTAAGAACCCGAGATATAAATATTTTAATAAAAATGTATTTCTAAAAAGTGAAATTTAATATTTTGTTGGGGTTGGTAACTAGTCTCTAACTCGTCAGATTTTAGTGATCAATAGCTCAAATGAAAGCCCTTACATCACTAAATGTTTAAGGCTAGAACGAACTGCAAGCGTTAATATGTACTGGAGATATAAGAAAAAATAATCTTAAAAAATGTTCAAAATACGAAACGTCCTTAAGAAATGTATACAAGAGAATTTTCGTTTGAATATATCTTTAAAACGAAAAAAAATATATTTAAAAACTCATTTTGGCAATGGAATGGGCGTGTAAATCTAGCTTAAAATAATGTGTCACAACATTGACATTACATTAAAAAAATACTTATATATCCAATATGGCCGATCCAAGATGACGGCCAAAAACACGTTCCCTATTGAAATGACACTGTCATTACATTAAAAAAAATATTTATACCCAATAGGGGGATCCAAAATTACGGCTGAAAACACGTTCCAAATGAAGAAATGACCACCTAATAAATATCGGTGGTGGTCTGAAGTCAATATCAATGAAAATGCATGTGGATTTTTTTTTTAATTTTTCCAATGTTGAGAAAATCCGTCATATTAAATCTTGATTCTAGGGGTTTTCCAGTAGACCGATTTTTGGCAATTTTTACTATGTTACTCTGCATACCCAACACTACAACATAAAACCATTAAACGTTTTCTTGCATTTAAGGGTAATATTCTATATTTATCGGACTAATAAAAAATTGATTTTTGCTTATTCTCTTTATGATTAAGACTAAGGAACCGAATACGTAGGTTTGCTGCAATGGTAACTGCCAAAAAAGGAATTTTTAGTAAGAAAAATATTAAAACAGATAATATGAAGCAGAACAAAAAGTCTTATCTATACAGGTTTAATGAAAAATAATATTAATATTTATGCTTATTGTCCATAAGATTAACATTAAGTTATCTCGGCAAGAAAACATACTAAAGTTATTACTTTCAATATCTCTGTAACAAATTGAAGCAGAACAAAGATTCAATATACTAAATTGTTAGGTTTTTTGTGTTGAATCTAATGGTGAATAAATAAATTTGAAATTATAACAAACTTTGTACAAAATATTAGAAAAACATATATTTGAGGTAAAAAATCTTATTTTTTAGCACATAATACCCTGAAAATTCATCTTTGGGTTACTTTGTCTGCCTAGTTTTCATATTTAAGGTTGGAAATATAGTGCTACATGTGTTTGCCAATTTTCGTGGAAATCGGCCAATCCTGGAACTATGAATCGACGAATTTGCAGTCATCTTGTCGATTTGAGGGCCTCACGGCGGCCATCTTGGAAAAACCCGACTTCCGGTTGTCCGATTTTGGTAGACTTTTTTCCTGGTACTTTCTACATCTATTACTACCAAAAACCGTCGAAAAACCATTTGTTGGAATTTGTTCTATCTCAAGTGCCTATATTGACTCGACTAAATAGTAATTTAATATGTAGCGATTGAAAGTCGAACCTATTGTACGGTGCTAAAAATCTAATTGACAACAAATGTACAAGCTCAGAAAAGAATTGTAATGCGATAAATAATGAGTTATGTACTTGTTCGTTTTAAAAACTGTATAAAATGTAAAATATCAATTATTTGCACATACACTGACACAGTAGATAACACTAAAATATCTCCCAGATGTCCCGATACTCTTGATACTGTAATTAATTATTAAGTTAACGACATATTACAAAACATCCTTACAGACCGTTGAAGGTTCTCGCACATATCATGTATACCGTTTTAAATTGGAGTCGAAACCAAACAACCACGTTTATAGGTTTATTTCGAACATGTATGAATTCGATAAACCATCAATTTTCATGTGTAAAAGTATCCAAACGCACAATTAGTTGTTTCATTTTGTTAATGTTAATGGTCTTTGTTTAGTTATTTAAATGTTTAAATTTGTATTTGAAAAATGTTTAAATCGTGCAATTATTATAAAGCCACGAATACGAAATAGTTGAACACAAAGTGAATTTGCTAAGCCTTTTGCTAAACCTAATAAAAATCTAAACCTAGTTTGTAAAATTGAAACAAAATAGTAACTGTGGCCGTATCAGCAAAACAATACAGTATAACACTTTTTATAAGGAAGCTATTGTAAGCAAAGTAATATATTTTAAATATATGATCAATTTATTTACCAAAAGGTGAATATATATTGGAGAAATTTAACAATACCTAAACTGCGTTTTGTATCATCTTGGCAAAATAATAATTTAACAAATGTGCAAACGTTAATTCAGTAGTTATTCAATAACTAGTAAAAATGGCATAGAAATGCAGGAATGGCATTCGCGTAAAGTTGAACGACAAAAGATTAGTATTGCACAAGAAAGAAGAGAAATAATAGAACCAGCTCTTGAGTTAATACCCGTCACTGGAAAGTTCGTGAAACTGAAGCTACCAGTCGTATTGACATTTATATTGTAATCCTTTAAATTGTACATGAAGCAAATTTGGATCGTTCAGTTTTCGAGTACAGCGATTGGAAAGGAAATGCATGTACCAAGCATACGACGGGTTTGGCTATGACGTATACTGTAGATTGTATTAGTGATAGTGTACCTTATTTCTATAAATAATTTTGCAAACTAGTAAACAAGTTTCCATAAACTTCCTGTCCTTACTATTTCACTTATTTAAAACAGTTAGTCATAAGCAATCCAATTAATTATGTTAAGTTTTAATTTGTATTTCTAACTGTCATACTAAATAAAAGTCCAAACACAAAAAGTTACGAATTGTTATAAATACTTAAGGCCTATCCTTTTTTCGGAAAATCGTGTACAAACAAATTAGATTATTCAAAATAAAAGTTAAATAAATTATGATAAGTGAAGTATTAATTTTAAATTGGGTGTAATTTACACTTATCCCCGTGTATTGAATATTCGATGGACTAAGTTCGATGAGCTGATTATAAAATACAAATTAACACAATTAATTTTCCAATTGCTTTTGATATTTAACATAACACTCCAATTTTCAGTTACTATACTTCTAGTCAATTATTGTAATTATAGGAATGATTTTTTTCATAGGTTTAGTCTGCGTGCATGTTTAGCGACAAAAGAACGCAAAGCAATACTAATTAGTGGTTGATTTATCCAACTTAATTAATTAAATAATGTATGATCTTACAGCAAAACATAACTTAGCGTATAATAAAATGTATGTATGATTTTGAATGTTATATAACTTTAAGACTGGTTTATTTAATATTCGTAAAATCTTTCATGAATATACATAAAAAACTTGGTATAATTATTGAAGGAAATAGCTAATTCTATGCTGATGGTTAAACAATCCACAAATTTAAAAGTAATAAAACTCGATAAAGGTCTGCAAATACATAATGACATAAATGTAGGTATCACTAGTCATTTAAAAACGATTCTACGGCTCAAATTTGGCCAGTTAGTAGTTTTTAATATTGTTATTTTAACAAAATAACATTCTTAAGAAAGGGAAATGCTTGGTTTCCTGGGATTAACTGAACGTGGTTTGTTGATGGTTGATTGTTGAGATTTGCGTTAACAAAACATAACGTGACCATGACTGTTCAGTGGGTTGGAGAAAGCCCATTGAAGCGATGGCGTAGTCCATCTTTAGGTTAAAACATTGCTGGATAAAAAATGTCTCTTTTGCTTTGAAGAGGTGAAAAAAACTCAACCGTTTCAAGGACCACCTTGTCGCTTACGGACGAAACTAAGAGTTAGCGAAACATACCGTCACAACAAATAATTCCTTGAATATAAAATACGAAGCATGTATTTCCCTCTGACCATTTCAGTTTGCCGCTGCATTACCAAGTACCAAGTGACTGAGCTGCTCCACTGCAAGGCATTATTAATGGCCCATCAAGACTGATTACGAAGCAATTTTAGGCTCAGCAGGTCTTTCATTGATTTGTTTTACTCTGTCAGAGCCTATATTGATACAGCCAGATAAAGGAGATGGCTATTGTCTCGGACCTCACCTGAGTTGACCACGTGACCCCGCGGTCATTCCTCATCTGTTATCTCTTATCAGCAGGGAGAGCGTATCAGGTGATAGCTATGGAACAATGTGCTCTTCACTTTCACTTACAGTTTAAAGTTTGTTGGCTTGGCCAAACTCTTATGTGATATTTTTAATGCTTCGTGTATAAGCAATGCTTCGAGAGAATTCAGCAATTCAGCTTTGCTACTTTCAATTTTAAATTCCTGATTTGGTCAAAATGTGAGGTACACAGTAATAATTTGTTGAGGTAAATCAGCATTAAATAAGAGGTTAATTTTCCTTGATTTCGTTTTGCCATTCTTACACCATTCTTAGGCATTAGTTGCCATTCTTAGGGTGGTTGACGATCGTTTCTTCGACTTTGTCGCCTTCTTCAGATCATTGTCAAGAACATAAATCTTCACTCATATTGAGGTCGTCAAAACATTAAACACGCACACATAGACAAAACGAAGGCATATATAATAAATATTCTACTACTTTTGTGGCCACAGATGTAGTCGAATAGTTATTGTTTATGTTTCTAAATGGAAATATGAGTGAAGCACAAGCAGCATGTGAATATGGGACATTATTGACAAGCATCTGAAGAAGGCAACATAGACGCAGAAACGATCGTTACCACCATTAGATTAGGTATAAGAATCACAAGACGAAATTAAGGTGATAAACTCTTATTTATTTGTTAATTGATGAGACCACACGAAAATTAAAAATAGTAATTTAAAAAAGTATGCGTTCCAAGACTACTATCAATGGACAATTATTCTTGCGGTTAACAAGGTAAGCCCATATATATTATTTTCTATAACACATTGAACTGAAATTTTGGCAGGGGACAGAACTAGCCTTGTAAAATGTGTTTTCAACGAAGGGGGAATAAATCTGATAACAGTATTCACCTTGAATTGATTAAGTCAAGTTTTAGCTGTTTGTACTTCGTTACACTACAAGCAATCTAATCTAATCAATAAATAACAGTTTTTTTATAAAAATTAAAAATCATAATGCTAATTTATGATTTTTAATTTTTACTTCACTGTTTTGTAATTTGTGTTAACATTTATTGTTGCTAATAATTGTTATCGTCAACATTAATGACAAAAATATATTAAGTCATCTATATATATAATACGCTAAGCCGATTTTTGTGAACAGAACTCCTCCCTCATTTTTGGACCGATTTTGATGATTAAAGTGTCAAAAAAATTTCCCTGATCTGTAGTTTTGCAAAGTGTTTTTCGTTTTTTGATATCTTTATTAGTTTGGGCAGGATCTTCCATTAAAGTTGAGTTTTTTCCCATAAGATTAACATGGGGCAATCTAAATATTTAATTGGAAACTTTGTATCCACTAATTTGAGAGAACGGCTGGGCGTAGAAACTTGGTAGAGGTGTCCAAAGAAAGGTCTTGGTCTGTAGATGAGTTATCAAAAGAAAAACTAAGTAAATTCGCTAAGGGCTCTGCCCCAGAAGCCTTTAAAAATACCTCCACAGTTTTGTTTACATTTTGGTCATGTGGATAATACTTTTTAATAAAACAGCTGTTAATTTTAAAATTGTATTTTAAACTACACACATTTGTTGGGAATTACTGAATTGTCCAAAAGAATCATTTTTGCAATGTTATTTTCTGATTTTAAAATAGATTTTCTTCTGTATCATGTCATGTGCTCCAATATAAAGTTCCATTACACAATCAGAGGGGAAAACCTTTTGATCACAATAACTCTTACAATTATTTCATATTAAACTATCTATTTTATGGGTTGATGTCTGCCCTTTTCACACCTTTTCCCTATATTTTATCATATTTTTCTAGACGGATCATCATAGGTTCATGAGATTATTGTCATACTGTACATGCTTTCAATCATTGGAAAAATCTTTGATTGTGTACTACTATACAAAATAATACAAGTGCAGAAGGGCACGGTGCCAATTTGAGCTTTGCCCATATTTTTAAAAATTAATAGTTGTTTACAGAAACTAGATAAAACATTTTACACTATTTATGTAGAAATATGTGCATTTTGAGATATGAAAGTCATAATGAGCTCGAAAAATGCAATGTAGGTACTGCAGACTTTTCAGAGAGGTTACTTCGATTACAGGTAACAACCAAATTTACATTATTCTTTGCTTTTTTAAAATGCCACATTACTATGTCATTTGTATTATTTTTTGCCAATGAAGCTGCACAACCATATAAATGAGGAGGCCACTAACAGTTCAAGAATAAAAGCCAACTTCACTTCAAGTATATTCCACTACACCTAACATTCCGTAGAGAGATTATATTGACAACTTTGATAAGGCTGAGACAACTAACTGACATCCCCCATGTCAAGGAACTAGAGGGTTATTCATTGGCTTAGAAGTACGATACGAACTGACGCGCCGTGACGAAGAAAAAATTAAACTTACACTGTAACGGATATACCTATCTTTGAAGTTAGAACGTGTCTTCCCAACAAGCAGATTTCTTTTTTAAAAAAAAATCAACTAGGGTTTCACCTAGTTGTAAATATTTCAACTCAATAAACGATTTACTTTTAATTTTAGAAAAATATAAAGAAAAAACAAAATAAAGTAAAATTTGCTAAGTTGGTAAAAAAAAGGAGTAGCGTAACGAAAAGCCCAGCGCCTTTTAGTATTCAAATATGTACGTTTTGTGCTGAAAAATCTGTATATATTTTTTTTATAAAAAAAACCATACTAATAACAAAACCTCTTTTACATCAAATACGACTCATTAAAAAATCAGTCCACACAATAAACCAAAAAAATAATACATTCACATCCCACTTTCGTCAACATAATTTTTACCCAAAGTAGCCATAACCTGGTTAATTGGCCACGAGCCCCTGTTGTAACAAAAGTCGGGATAAGAGACGGTGTTTGTATTGTTTGCAGGCCATTGTTGGCCACCATCAAAGGCTGGCCTCCCCTAATTATACGCGGCATCCTATTGTGGCGCCCGAACATGGACACACTCTCCTCTATACAGCCCAGCCCCTACACTCAACATTGCATACTGTACTGTACTGCGCTACGTTAGTAGACTGAGTGCTTCGCAGATAGTATGCGAATAATTAGTATAGAAAATATAGTGAATTTCAATGAAGTTATCTTGGTTGAAACACAATAAAAAAATAATATATTTCAAAAGAATTTCACTTTGTTTTTCATAGCTAAGTATATTTTAATAACCATAAATTGAATAATGCGCTGAAGACATTATAGTATCCAAACATTACCAACCCATATCGCGTGGGATTTCATATTTGTATAAAACACCATTAAATAAATTCATGTCAATTAATTACGCAGGCTTTCCATTGTCATGTCAAGGTTGTAGACAGTCTTAAATATGCTGCAAAAGTTATAATATGCAAATATTAACAAATAATCTGCATCTAAAATTTATAAATGTGGGTGTTTGTCCAAAATAAATGAATGAATTTGCACAAATCATTTTTTAGGAGAGCTACAATATTTTGTTCACTAAATATGTTGTATTCAAAGAAATTGAGTACAGTTCAATTTTTATTTACCAAGTTGAAGTATTCGCTGGTTTTAGAGCGAGTTGAAGATATAATTTTCAAACATTACTAGCCTGGCAGCATCATGATTAAAACATTATTGCGATTGGTTTAATCTAAAGTGGGTTAATTTGAACGAAAGATTTTGAATATAAAAGTTATTTTGAAAACATTTTGTCAAAATATTTGGTTAATTTTTTTCAACCGTAATGTATGCTTTCAAAAAAAATATAAAAATTTGTTAACCAGTTTAAGAATGAAAAAGTAAGTTTAATTGAGCAACACACCTACAACAGTTGAGGTACAACAATGAAAACATTGAAATGATTTTCAGCTGTAAGAAATTAAGAAAGTTGTCATGTGTTTTAAGCGGTTATAAACAGTAGGCTACTGTACAAAGGTTTTTTTGTGCCATAGAAATTTGTGCTTGTATAAATAAAATGTATAAAGTAAGAAAGTAGAAACAGTTTATAAAAAATATAATGATGCCATACAGGGAAAAATTCATGATTCAAAAAATAAATATTTTCCTGGAAATTACATTCCTGTATTCTTCTTTTAAATTGTATTTCGCCGATTTATGGTAGTTTTGTTCTTTGACACTTAAAATTATATTGTTATTATTTTACAAACCTTTGAATTACTCTTTTCCTGAAATACATTTTATTTAGTCCATTCGTTCATGTTCACTTTGTTATACATTACGTGTGTATAAGTGTACATAACAGATATACTGTACCGAACTGTTAAATCTGTTAAATGTGTTTACCGTTTAAGTGTATTATATTTTGTTAATTACCTATATTTTTAGTGTGTTTAATATATTACTCTATTTGGAACGAATCCTTTTTCCAAGCAACAGTTCATTTTTTTCATTTTCAAAACATTCTATAAAGATGTGTAACTAAACATTTTTACTAGCGACCCAGCAGATGCACAGGCTGCTCTTGTTTATGTCTGCTGATTATATAAAATACATAAAAATTAAGTTATACAGATTATTTATATTTTTCTATTGTATTTATATTTAATATTAAAATTTTCATTTTAAATTATAATTATATTTGTATACAATATATATATTTTTATATACTTATGCCTATATTCTGTTTAATGGTTTTTTTAAATATTTTTGTAGTTAACAATGTATTCAAAAGTATGTACCTATTTGACTATTCATGCTGTGTATGTGGAATAAAAATTAATTTAGTTTTTGTTGTTTTATTAAACACAACGTCCTTAAACACATAAGACACTGTTATATTAATTAATCACCCGACAAGCATATGTTGATGATAATAAAATAATGATATTCTAAAACAAAAATAATATCTGAGATAGTAAAATGCATATAAATAAAAGTTCCTTGGGGGTCCTCATAGAATTAAACCTGTTTCTATATAGAACAGGATAAGGACATCTACATACAAACTGAGTTTACTTTACATAGTAGCCACACGTAAGGCTGAACTGTTGTAAACAACATTAAATGGTCATTCAGTTGCAAAAGAGTGTAATTCTGGCAGTGAACGCAGGGAGCAAAATCTGCTTTGGGTGCAGCATATTTACATACTGACTCTGACAAAATATCACTTGTTTGTCATTATAAAAAACAGACGTGGGGTTTGATAAGAATTAATCTTACAATTTCAAGAATTAACTGCAAAAAACTCATAAAAAATTGGCCTAGTAACACTTTAAAATTTCGTAAACAACAAGCTGGCCCAAAATCCAAAAAAATATTTAAGTGCATTGACAATTAAATCTGCCACTCGTAACCTATTAAAGGGTAACCTATATTTTTACCAACAAGTGAAGCTACGTTGAAAAATAAGGTTCAGTAACTTATATGTCTTTTCGTACGAACAAGTCAAATATGAGTAGCCTTGTAAATCATAAAGTACGCAAGATACAAAATATTCTTATATAATAAAAAAAAAAATAAAGTAAAAGAGACATGATAATTAAATTTACTTAAATTGAACAAAAAACAAAAAATATAATGCTATATAGAATTAAATAATACATTGGTTAAACATTTTGGACAGGTTTAAAGGGATTCAAACATTACAGTTCAAAATGACTAAACGAAATAGTTTGCAAAATTCATTTTCAGGTGAGTTGCCAACTATTGTTGAAATTCTTGAATAAAATTATGCTCTACACAAATATTTAAATCTAATGTTCTGTAATAATTTTGTTGAAATCATATTTTCTCTACTGGTTTTTAATAGGGAATTTATTTGACACACACAGCATTGAAGCTATTAATTTTTTTTTAAACATATGTACTTAGACAAATCTTAAAATTATTTATTACACATTGCTTAATATGATGTGTTAATTCCAATAAATATGATTCGACTCCAATGAATCGAATCTTGACATTTTTTTACTGCATTTTTTTTATTTTACTACGGCATGTCAAAAATAAATTGTTTTTTTAGAAGTAAGTAGAACCTTGATATAACAAGACCCTCGATAACAGGTCACCCTTGATAACAAGTGTTCATTTTCAAATTCCCTATAATTTTTTCCCCCAAACCTTATAATTAAACCTTATAATAATTAAACCTTATAATTAAAACCTTGATAAGAAGTCAACCTTGATAACAAGTCTTATTTAATAATCCCCATGAGAGTTTTAATCATCATTATGTCAACACAGTTAATTATCTCAAAATTCCTAAAGTTTCGGTGACAGACACTAATGTAGCTTGTAATACATCTCTACAGACACATTAGAAATCATTAAAATAATATGAGGTCTAAACAACCCATGCTGTTGGATGAGATGAAATCCCAATCAAACTCATTAAATTTTCGGAACACATCATAGCTCCAGTTTTAAGCAAAATAGTTAATCAAAGTTTTTTTAATGAAGAATTTCCTGATAAGCTCAAATTTTCGGAAGTGAAACCTATTTTCAAAAAAGGATCAAAAACAAATATACAAAATTATAGACCTATTTCTCTACTTAGTAATCTTTTTAAAATACCGTATTTGAAAATTTGATTCATCATTGCATAACTGATTTTTTTGAAAATAATAATTTACTGTCGCCATCACAATTCTGCTTTAGCAGAAATCATTCAATAACCTTGGATCTCGCTAAATATGTTAACTCAGTTTCGGAGGCTCTGGATGGATCGCAAAGTGTTGCGGTGGTTTTCTGCAATCTGTTCAGGGCTTTTGATTGTGTGAACCATCAACTTTTAATCTACAAACTAAAAAACATTGGTATAAGAGAAAAGGTCTTAGGTCTTCTCTCAAACTACTTACTAAATAGAAAACAGCGCACAGTAGTTTACAAACAGAACAAACGGTGTCCGTATAGATGGGATAGTGTCCATTAAGGTATACCTCAAGGTTCTATTCTGGGACCATTGCTATTTCTGATTTTCATTAATGACCTTGATTCAAATATAACCAGTTTATTTTTGTATGCTGATGATACTAATGTCGTGGTAAAAA
Source organism: Macrosteles quadrilineatus (assembly GCF_028750875.1). Classification (NCBI taxonomy): domain Eukaryota; kingdom Metazoa; phylum Arthropoda; class Insecta; order Hemiptera; family Cicadellidae; genus Macrosteles; species Macrosteles quadrilineatus. The sequence continues at coordinate 4,762,975 of NW_026542604.1, read as the reverse complement.
AAAGAGAATTATTTTCAGCAATTAGAAAAGTCAATTAAAAACAACTGGATGAACTAAAAAATTGGTTTTACAAAAATGGACTTTTATGAATAATTCTAAAACCCACTTATTGTACTTTAAAATTAGAAATTGTGAGAAAACAAGATGGAGAATTAATCCTGTGGAGAGCTAAAATCAGTCAGACCCACAAGGTTCTAGGAATACACTTTGATTATAAACTAAAATGGGGAAATCATATTCAATATCTGTCAAAGAAGTTAAATATGTTTAGGTTTGCACCAAGTGTAATTAGTAATACAACATCAATGGATGTACATGTAAAACGGTATTCCACGCCTACATGAATCAATAAGGTATGGAATAGTACTTTGGGGATTTCAGCCCCAAACTAAAATTCTTTTTAACGCTCAAAAATCAATAGTGAGGGCTATAATGGCTTTAAAGATATTGGTATCTTTACACTTACAAATCTTTACATAATTGAAATATTTAAACTAATGTTTAAACTAATGATATTAAAATTTTTGATGACTGTAAATTTAACCATACCTATCCAACACGACATCAGAACAAATAGAAATTTCCTCGTCATAGGCTTTCATTCTAAGAAAACTCTCCAAAATACATGGCAGTAAACGTTTATAATAAATTGTACAGCATTTTACTAAACAATAATTCCAAGAACTTAGCCCTTACATATTTACACAAACTTCTCTTACAAAAACCATACTACACTGTAGAAGAGTTTTTAAGGATACTTTGTACAATGATACGCTGAATGATAAGGTCTTTTCTGTATTTATGAGATATTTTATTTCTGTGAACTTTATTAGTTTTAGTTTAGTTTTAGTTTATATTGTGACGACACTCCAATCTTTTGTACCTTGTGCATTATAAGATGTGATGAGTTAATAAAGAATTTGAATTTGAATTTGAGTCTTGTTATTGAGGTTCTACTGTACTATAGTAGAACTACAATTTTTGAAATTTGAAAAAAATACCTAAAAGCAACATAAAAAAAGTAAAGGATGTCCGGCATAAGAAGTTTACTGTCAGACATAAAATAAAAAAGTTAGCTATTGGAATACTTAAGGCTGGACACCCTGTCCTACAATGTGTATACAAACTCTCTTTCTATATTTGTTCCTTAGGATGAAACAGTGAAAAAACAGCATATAAACATGGGTCTAGCATGCCTGGTTTTCTGCCTGTCAGTGACCTTTACCGGTACATAAATATTACTATTTGGTACTGACTGATACGACCAATCTTTGACCTAAGTATCAAACTTCTGGCACAACAATGGGGGAAAATTGTCATAACATTCGTATAGTATGGTATCACATTAATTGTTATATATCTTGGTTGCGGTATTAACCGATCTCTACTGTTGAAGTATCGTTGGATTAGAAAGACGATTTCCTGAAAACACATACTCTTAATAGTTTTTTGTAGAATCACTTGTCTTCAAGATATTTAATTTAGAATACCAAACCAAATAAAACCATCAGAACTTACCTTATCAAATCTCTTTTTTGAAGCAGGAAGATGAGCCTTCTGTAATGCACTTTCAGAAGCCATGCGTTGGAATTTTTGCATGCATTCCTTAACACTAATTTTGTTCTCTGGATCACTTTCCTAAAATAAAACAAACACAAATCAATAAAGTCCAAACTAATATTATCTTTAAATAGAATCTGTGAAGTGATCAAGTTAGTGAATGTGCACGGAGAATATAATCCAGCGAAATAACAGATACTGATCAAATGAGGATTTATAGAAGAAACAAGCTCTTACAAATATATTATCAATAGTGTAATATTGTATAGTGTTACTTATCAAAATTACATTTAAAAAATACATATACACACATTTTGACATCTAATTGTACCACTCACACACATTCATTTCAAGCAACCACAACGACTTACATAAACAAGAACCACACAACTATTTAAACTCTTTATAAACATCACAGACTATTTTAAGATTCCCACTGTTCTCTCAAAGACGATTCAAACACAAAGGAAATATCAAATTTCATATAGATGGTGAGGGTTCATCATGGCTTGGGAGGGAGGATGATTGATGAAGACTACGATGACAGGAGTTTGGTAACAAGAAACAATGCAGAGGTTCAACAGACTAAGAACAATCATAAAGACCATTGTCAATGCCGTGGCTACAGCTGTCACCATCAAGACACTAACTCAAACACTACCAGTTCATTGGTTGGGGACTGAGAAACTTCATATGTTAAGAGTTTACATGATGAATGTAAAGTCAGAAAATCTATTTGGGAAAGCCTATTTGTGGAGAAATAAAAAAAGTACAAAAAATATGTCAAATAACACTTGTAATAATATACAGTCGAACCTCTATAAGACGAACGTCAAGGGGTAGGCGAAAAATTCTTATTATCGAGGTATTCTTAATATATATATGTGTAAATGTTCAATTTTTATTTCTAAATAAGGTTAGTTTTATCGGGGTTTTAATACTGCTGTTATTCGTCTAATAGAGGTTTCTCCTCGCTCTGAGACAATGACTGAGGAAGGACGAAGGATGAGTGGGTGTTTCATGTTGAGACAAGCTTCGTTTTGTTTTGAAAACTACGTACTATGAATGTTAAGATCATGAGAAATTTGTGTTATAAAGTTTGCTTTTGTCTTGTATAACCTATACAAGACAAAAGCAAACTTTATAACACAAATTTCTAAGAATTTAATCAAATTCAAATTTATGCTAAGAATATTAGTTGTATAGAGGTTAAGCAGTTCTAGCCCATGTTACAAACAAATTCGTCTTATGGAGGGTTTTAACCTAATAACTACGTTGTGTAGAGTTATTTTTTGCATTAACCTTTAGGAAAGTTTCAAGGGGATTTTTAAAAAAATTGTTTTATCAAGGAATTTGTTTTACCGAGGTTCGTACTAAAGATGTTCAACCGTTTTTACACTTATACTGTTTACTTACAAGACGTTAAATACATATGGGAGATGGTAAGTGGTGATTGGACACTCCAATTGAAATCAATCACCACTTACCATCTTTCATATGTATTTACCCTCTTGTGAGTAAACAGTGTATGTGTAAATATGTTATAAGAAGAGTTATTTGATGTATTTTTGTACTTTCAGGTATTTTAATAGCACATACGATGCTGATCAAGAAGTTATTTAGAAATAAAAATTGAACATTAGCAGATAGATATGTTATACAATTTTGATAAAAGCATTTACATTCTACAACGGATACTAAGAACAATCATTCAGAACAATGCCACAATCATAGCTATAGTCCCTAATTGTTAGATTGTCAATACACTATTCATTATTGGCTGTAGAAATGACACACTATCTGAGAGTCTTCAATATAAAGTAAAATCAGTTCAATCATTTATTTTGCAAAACAAGTAGGAAGTAAAAGGTTATTTCAAAATTGTTAATAAAATGGAAAAAATGAATTGAATTTTCCATGCTAAAGCAATAAATAAAAGGTAGGCCATGCTTTTATAGTAGAAACAAACTACTTAATGATGGATTAAGGTCATAAAATATCAAATATAAGTTTTTCATTAAAAAAACAGTTATGCTCACATTGTTAATAAAAATAAAATGATCCAAGATTCCAAAGTGTGAAAAAGCAATTAAGGTTTTTTAGGTTGCATAAATTATGGATCGGATTCGAAAGATGAAGGTGACATGTTTCCTACCTTGGTGTAAGTGACCAGTGCAACTTTTTCTAATCAGTGCCACTTGTAAGCATTGAAAAACACAAAAATAAGAGTATTTTGATTTATAATGCATTTCTATGTGATTGTTAAGCAAAAGATCAAATTTATGGCAGAAAACATAGCTTGAAACCGTTTTATGCTTCTCAATTAATTTATTAAATCACACGACAATAAAAAAATTATTTGTTAGATTCCATTTTTATATTCACAGTTATAAATAAGAAATAGATTTTAAAAATTATTTCACAATGTGCATAATAATAGCAGAAATTTTTGCTTTAAGCAATGTGTTATGTTTTTAACGATAGAAAAATTCAAACACAGAACATTAGAGCAATAATCTACGATCCTATTATAGTTTTTAAGTTTCAGTAGTGATTTAAGTAAGAAAAAAATATTTTTTAGATTACTTTTTTTGGACAGGATAAACTTTTTTGCTTTTATAACAATAGTTAATTGAAACACATAAAATTAGAACATTTGTATGAACCCATTTCAATTTAAAAGTCTCACAATTTAATTGAGTTTTAAATTAATTGAATTAAAGTGATAGTAAAATTACACATAATTAATTTATTAGCAGGTTGATAAACCACACATAACGCTTACCACAAAGGTTAAATCAAACAAAAACACAACCCCCGAACACGTACACTGTGTATATTCTATCGAAAACACACATCACATATGGCGACTCAGTTTAGGCTCACAGCTGCAAGATGTTAAATTTGTGTACACAATTAGGTCACAAACTGATGAGCATTAATAACCATCCACTAGAATCTATACTCTTTACTGAGCAAGCCTTGTGTTTGGAATATACTCCTAGGGGCTTGCGAAAGTAAACAATTCTATCGTAATTTATCTGACTTATAGTTTAATAGAATATTTATTTATACAGCCTACCTATTTATCAGACTAGAAAGAGTTTAGCAACAAATAAGCCAGTGGATGGACGCTGTTTTTTCAATTACAAACTGAATAAATAGAAAGAAATATGATACCAATGCATTAAAGAATCAATTTTACTTATGGGTAGATTGTAAAAAAACTGTTTTTTTGTAGGTTAACTTGACTACTTCACTTGACTACACTTGAATAAGTCTACTTATACTTTCTCTATTTACATACTCAATAGTTATACTTTCTAAATATAATTTACTACAACCCGAAGTTAAATTGTGAAAAAATATATTTAAAAATACCCTTAACACAAAACATATACAAAATATAAATATAAAGTAGAATCTCGACAGGAAGTCGCTCACGGAGATTATCAAATAATACTTTATCAAAGATTATAATTTATTAGACTATTTGCAATAGCATGTTATTGATTAGTTGGATTTATCATCTATTTTATGCAGAAAAACTATTTGTAAGTTTTACAGGTAGTAATTTTATTTTTTTTATTTTTTTTTTACTTTATTTTAAAATAATGCCATAAATAGTAGGTATATTTATGGTAATTTTACTAGATTGTAAAATGACTCTTTTCAACCCAGCTAAAGTACAACCCAAAATGTGCGAGGGTTGAAAAGACACTATTTTGCCCATGTGATAAACTATTATTTTCGCCTAATTGCAACATTATTTAAAAAAATTACTTTTCATAGAAACAAAATATTGAAGGTTTTTTATCTTTAATTTTATTGTGCTTTGAAGAAATTGAATAGGTTTATCTTACAAATAAATAATTTGTAGTTGACTTAGTAAAAAAAGCTTTAGTTATATGAAGAGTTTGAAGAGACCCAAACATGCAATTAAACACACAAATAAGCAACTCACATCAACTTCCGCCTCGGCTCCAATGGTGGTGGGTCGCCCCTGGACCTCTGGTGAATTCTCCTTGTTACTACCAGTGCTCTTCTTGCGCGGAGGTACAGGCGGGGCATCACTGACGGGTGTAGGTGGAGGCGGAGGACGGTACGGGGGAGGCTGCCGAGTAGGGGAGGTTGCTGACGTAGCACTGTCCAAGGAGTCCTGAGACACGGAGTGAGCCATGGACCGCTTATCTCCCAAGGAGTACAGGGAGGACATGGAAGACGATGGGTTCAAGTCAGGAGTGGGAACAGGACTGAACTGGTCGTGGCTCTGGATACTCGGGGTGCGATACTTCTTCTTCAACACCAGGTATTTTTCACCCTGGAAAAGAAAAAACTTTTGAAATGCTTTATCACTTGTTTAATGACTTGATTATTCTACTGTTCATTATTATACGTGTTTAACCCTATGCTACACATGTCTCTTCCAATTGAAGAGAACAAGACCAGTACAAGGAGCGTTAAAAGTCTCAACATTCTTCAATATAGATAGTCAAAGTACCTAAAGACCTGGTGGCAGCAATACAAATCTTTTACAGCCTACTTGAGGACATATGAAAGTATCACATTTAAAACCTCTATGGAAGGCAAAACCTATAGGCCTATATATGCACCAAAAGACTTTAATGTAGTAGACTACCACTTGTCCAACTCGCTGGTCATTCCATTACTATATGCTTTAGCCAGGTTTAGAATAAAAATGATTGTAGATTGAATTGTGCTACCGACAGTTCAACACATTACATCATGCATTGCATCATTGTGCTGATGTAGATTACTTAGTGTTTGACCAAGCAAACTAAATAGTTATTTGTGTAACTAGTGAGCAAAGTGGCACTTTGCTGCACACGAGAGCAATGTTTACGAGAGGTATGATCTTGAGTGCAGCAAAGGCCTTTTGCACTCGTGTTACACATCATATTTTTCCTAGAGTCACTATAAAGCATATAAATAATTAGTCTTTCAAACACTATACAACACGTTTTTAGGTTCAGCTGGCAACACAAATAGGTGCCCTAGAGAAAGTAGTACCCGGTCCGTATCACTCCGCTATTTTTCCACGGCAAGAAATGTGCTCCGCGTTTTGAGAATATAGTTCCGTATGTTTTTGTAATTTGAAGTGGTTTCCGCGCCTAAAAAAATGCTTTAAAGGTATTTTCTTGTTTATTAAGATCGTAGGAATGTTTTAAAAACGTTTAAAAGAAAAGTCCAGAAAGTTCAGAAATACCGAAAAGAGAACATAAACTATAAACACAAAATGACAGGTTAAATCGAAGTTATAAAAGTCAATCAGCTGCTCACTTTGTCGGGTGACTGTAGGAAAAAGACTATTGTACGCTATATATGGATGAGTTGAATCAACTAGCAGGAAGAAAACAAATGGAGAATAGTTATTTGTGTGTAACTAATGGGCGAAATGTAGTGGTGGAAATCACTGAATGAAAATAACCGAATCATTCGGATATTGAGAGTCAACAGACTAGTTCGGTTATTTTATCCTGATTCGGTTAAATTAGTCTAACCGAGCACTTTGGTGATTTTAACAAAAAGTTTTTCAGTTAAATTTATTTTACGATTATTTTATTTTTTACCTTTTTAATGTAATACCTATAAATTATTACCATCAGGTAAAACTAGTTGTTGCTTGGAATAAATGTTTGAACTAAAATTGATTCTGCGATTCGTTAGACTACAAATCACCGATTGACGCCAAACGACTAAATCCTATTCAGTTTCTCACAAGATAAAAATTAGTTGTGGTTTGGAAAGGTGACTAATGACTAAAATTAATTCGGTGATTCATTCAACTATAAATAACCGATTTACACTAAAAATTACTGATTTATTATTCGGTCATGGAAACCAATCGGTTATCCCATCACTAGCGAAGTGGCACTTTGCTGCACACATGAGAAATGCTTATGCACAAGCCATAGGCGAGTGTGGAAAGTTTCTCTAGTGCAGCAAAAGCAGTTTGCACTCGCATTACACATTATATTTTTCCTATAGTTACTATAAAGCATATAAATAATTAGTCTTTCAAACACTGTACAACACTTTTAGTTAGGTTAAATCCAAACATTGAACGAAATGAGAAACGCTGCACCTGCTGATCGTAGTCGTAATATCTTTAAGTGTTGCTAACCTATTTCCAAGCGTACACGGATTACGTGCATAATCAAAGTACCCTGTTTTGTGTAGTTTGGTTGGAATACTGGTGTGCGATAAAGTAAAAACTGTGTTATTTTGGTTGATTCAAGACAAGTTAATTCAAAGATAATAAATTTATAAAAACTAGTTGTTCTCCCCGTGCCTCGCCACAGGGAGAGAGCGCAGAGAAGATTTAGTGATTCTTCCCTGCCTTTTTTTGGAGAAGTTTCACAGCAAGACCATTCATTCAAGTATGCAACTGATTGGTGTTAAAGGTTCAAATTCATCCTAGCTTTATATATAGATACTAGTGCACCTGTTGCTTGAATTCGAGCAATTGCAAAGTGTTACAGGCGTTATTTCAAAACCAATAACAGTAATAATTTTAACTCAAAGTCAATCACTCCACTCCAGTTGTTAAAACTGAAAACGAAGGCTCTTGTGTGTATCATGTGTTTACTATCAACAGCTGTTTTAGAATGCAATTAATACAAATGATTTGTCTGTTTAAGTAAACAAAATCTTTTCTTTATAAGAAACTAGCTGTAAGCCCCGTTTAACTTCTTAATTTTCAAGATTATCTCGTTCGCATGGCTCAATCACGTCCTGGTTGAAGTTTGTTCGCTACGCTCACTCACCTTTAGGTTGGAGCTCGTTCGCTACGCTCACTCACCTTTAGGTTGGAGCTCGTTCGCTGCGCTCACTTGCCTTCAGGTTAGCTCGTTCGCTACGCTAACTCGCCTCCAGGTTGAAGTTCGTTCGCTACGCTCACTCACCTTTTGGTTGCAAATTAGCTGTTGTCATAAATGTAAAAGAAATAATAGTGCTGCACCCTGTTGGTAATCCTTGTAACTTTAATGCTATTGAACATCATAGAACAGAACCAACTTGTTTAATTGAAACAGCTGTTAAGATTCAATAATTCCATTTCTCATAAGGTTAACATGGGAAACTCCAGAGCCACTGGGGTGGAGCCCGAAAGGATTTTTGAAATAAGAATATGCCTATATGTTAATCGGGAATGTGAGCTATCATCATGCCAAATTTCAGCCCAATCCGACCAGTATTTTTCGAGTTTACTTTTCCCATACACACATACAGCAACCACCTCTTTTTTATAATAGCTAGTATAGATACATTGGGATTTTGATGGCCTGTGTGGCAAGGCCTGAGATGATGTAAAATGTAATCTGTCACTTTTATTATATTCTTAAAGGTTACAAGGGAGTATAGTATAGAGTGAACACACATGTACTACTAATTTACCATGTTATAAGCATCATTAATTAAAAGCCTAGAGACAAATAGTACCTAGGTCCAGTACTAAACATGAAAAGACAATTAGACCGCTCTTTGCAGAACAACCTGAGGTTACAACTCAGTATAATGACTGATGTTAGTGGGAATTAATAGTTGGTCAAAATTTAAAAAATAGTAGTTTACACAACGATTGCGTAAAGATACATTAAAGACACAAGTAGAAATTTAAGGTACGAGAATTGGCGAGTGCCTTAAAACATTAAAGCACAAAAAATATGTCAAATAACAATTATAATAATATATTTACACTTATACTGTTTACTCACAAGACTGTAAATACATGTATATGATGGTAAGTGGTGATCAATTTTGATTGGACACTCCAATCATCATCAGACCCAATTGATGTATGTTATTAAAAACCTCTATGAGTGTCGTTAAGACTATTTACGCGAGTTGCATACACTACTTAACCTACGACAGTCTTTTTAATCACTAACAATTACTACTCATAACTTCTAAAAAAGAGAGGTTATGGTCTTCGTTTATAACCAATCATTGCAATGGACAGTGATGCAATAAAAAATTGAACCAAACACTAACTGTACCACTCATTAACAATTAAATTGGCCAAACAGCTGATTAGTTGACGTTTGAAGCATTACAATTTTACTTCTTCTCTCTCAATCCTTGAACCCCATTGGTCCGTTATTTGTGTTGTTAAGTAAAACAACAATGCTGTTAAGTGAATCTCTTCAATTCTAAGAACTGAACTGAAACGGCTACTTTAAATAACGGTCGTAGGTAAAAACATAAAATTTTTTAAAGTAATCCATATTTTGACCAGAGAGAATTATTAGGTGAAATCTCAATGATTGTGAAAACAACATAAATTTACTTTGTTTCCCTATAATAGAGACCTAGCCCCCATAGGTAGACTCGTAGGCAGTACGTATAACAAATGGACACCACTAACAATTTGTATTGTATGAATGGACTCGGTATGAATGGATTCGACTATCTTGTATCTATAGATATCATCAGGTGACATATATCAATCCAGAGCCTCACTGCCACTGCCTACACCACTTCAGACCACACACCATTGTTCAACTAGGATTTGCTACCGGCCACTACACACTACATGGTGATCAATTCCTGGGATGGTGTGGTCGTACTAGGAGTAGGAGAGACGTGTTACTAATGTTGCCTACACAAAAGAATGAGTTTAAAGATAATAATTATTTTAAAATAAAGACTGGTATTCTTGAGAACTTGATTCATTTAAATGGGAATTGATAGGGTATAAGCTTGTGGTTGGTTTTATGGTAAGATGTGGATCAAGACTGATTTTTGACAAAAACACTTCAACCTCATTTTAAAATGTTTCTATTGTCGTAATCACAATAATTCCAAGAAACATCTTTCGATTTTGATGAGATTTGGTACAAAAGTGTAAAACTACGTTTATTCAAACAAGTTTGCTAACCAGCGTGATTGAACAAAGGGAACAGCGTTCTACGGGATGAAATATTTTCTTTCCGTATTTGATACTCAATACATAATATTTCTTTTCAAAATCATTTTTTTAGAGCTTTTAAAACAACAAACGATTTGATATATTAGAGCAATGTTGTAGGTAACCAAAAATGGTTACAAAATAAATTCCAAGAAACTGTTCATTTTAAATTCTTATGTTTTTCTCATGTAGAATTTAGTAAACAATTTGGGTTTGCTTGTTTATGGATGTACAGTATTGTGTTCAAACAGGGCAATTATATTTCAAATATAATATTACATTACTAGTCCGTAAAATAAGTGTTTACCCTACAAATATAGTTGTTCCCGTGCGAGACAAAGTCAAGTGCGGGATTAAGATACGGGTAGAGAAAACATTGCATTGTCGATAACTTAGTATAAATAAACAAAATTTCCAAATTTGGTTTAAATATATCCATAAACAAGCAAACCACAACAGTTTATTTATTCTCCACAAGAATAACATGGGAATTTTAAATTTACAATTTTTTAAATTATCTCCGTAACCGTTGGGCATACAACAACGCTTCAGTAGCAAAATTATTTCTTTTAAGCTCCACAAAATGGTTTGGAAAGAAATTGTGAAATGTTGTGTTTTTAGTGTCAAAAATGGGAAAACCCAATTTTTACCCCATAAACACCCGTTCCCATAGTCCGATCATGCGACTCGTTTGAATAAACGTAGGTTTACACGTTTGTACCAAATTTTATCAAAATCAGATCATTTTTGTTCAAGTTATCCTGCTAAATGACGTATGAATTTGAACAAATAGTGTTTTTGGCCTCTGGGGACATCAAAACGAAAAAGTAAATCGATCCCGGGTCCAAGTCATACCATGAGACCTACGGTAATAGCTTAATCCCTTTAAGGGAAATTCGCTAAAACTGTACAAATCCATTATATATTCCCACCGACCAAAGGACTTAACAACCACTATTCATAACCTCTGAGAGAGGTTACCGTATGTTTTTTACAACCAGTCATTTTAATTTTAATCAGCTGGTGTCCTGTAAAAATGCATTACAGTACTGTAGTATGTAATGAAATCACATTGGATATTTATTTTTATTTACTTAGTGGTTTTTTATAAACAAAACAAAAATTAGGATAAAATTCAGTTTTTCATTCTACGTGTAAGAAAACATGCTTTTAGCGAATTTCTCATATAGGGAATAAGCTATTACCGTAGTACTCACGGTAAGACCTGGACCCGGGACCGATTTTTTTTTTCGTTTTGAGGTCCCTAGAGGTCAAAAACACCATCCGTTCAAATTCATATATATATATATATGTGTGTGTCCGTTAGCACGATAACTCGAGCAAAAATGATCCGATTTTGATGAAATTTGGTACAAACGTGTAAACCTACGTTTATTTGAACGAGTTTGCGAACCAGCATGATTGGACCATGGGAACGGGGGTTTATGGGGGCTTTTATGGGGTAAAAATGGGTTTTTCCCATTTTTTACCCAAAAAACATAAAGTTTTGCAATTTCTTTCGAAACTATTTTGTAGAGCTTAAAAAAACAAATAATTTAGTATATTGAAGCGTTATAATGCCTAATGGTTACGGAGAAAATTCCAAAAAATTTTAAATTTAAAATTCCCATGTTATTCTTATGGAGAATAAGTAAACTGTTGTAGTTTGCTTGTTTATAAACATATTTTGCCCAAATTTGGAAAATGTTTTTATTTCTTACTAACTATTAACATCTTACATAAAAAACACTTTTACCCTCCCTGTTGCAGCAAACCTAAGTATGTTTTAAACTGATTCTATTTAAATAGGGAATAAATGTGATATTTTTAAGGAGACATTTTAGTTTAAATCCATTCAGGGAAATGGAAATTCGCTTAGTCTGCAGGTTTGCTGCGGCGGGGCAATTTCTATGTACTGTACATTTAAGTGCAATAAAAATATCAAACAAGGTTAGAGAAACATAATTTTACTAGTGGCTTGTAGGGACATAAGTCCCTAAAAAGCTGAAATGTAAAACAACATATTACAATTCCGGTATTTAAACAAACTCAGAATAACATTATCTATGTGTCAGAATAGGCATCCCTACACCATATCTTTTGTGTAAAAACCAGTATGTTGTTCTTCTTTGTTTGCTTTTGTTGATGCCATTTTCAATAAATAATTTAAATCACTCCAGTGGTTTAACATGAAAAGGCAGCAAACATATCATTGTTTGTGAATAAATACTGGTTTACTAAGGTAGCTTTGATCTTGTGGTTAATGAGGATAAATAAAAGCTTCCCTGTTTGGAATTTTAAAAATTAATTGGAGGTTCGCCTTCAGATGAATTGAAGACGCCTGCAATTTCATCTGCAGTAGGCTTATTATACCTACGACGATCCATATTTATCCTGTCTACAAACCTAAGTTCTAATTCACTGTCACCTTGTACAACCATTTCTTCCGAAGCTCTTTTGTAAATTTGTGCAAATGGATTTTCTAATAGAATTTCAGCTAGTTTTGACAATATTTCAGGTTTTAAGTCACTATTTTCTCGACGCCTTTGACGAATTTCTGTTGCTGTTGATGTGTCAATAATGTACAATTGGCCATACACGGGGTCTTCATCATGTTGAGGCAGCAAATCTGAGATTGAACGATAAACCTGTCCTTGAATTTTGAAACAGTATGGTCCTTTTCCTGGAATATCTTTCTTACTGGCTGAAAAATAAGCAAAAGCCATCGCACTGTTGTATTGTCGAATGAATTTATACAGTTGTGGGCTCTCTTCAAACAAATTTTTAAGTTGTACATTAGTTTTTGGCTGAGGAAGGTTAATAAGTCCGTTATGGCAACATGTCATAAAATGATTATTCGTTAGTTCTTCTCTAAAATGAAGAGCACTACATTGAATGCACTCTTGGTCCAGTAATCCTGCATCATGGATATTTACATTTCTCTCGTCTACCATGGATCTCCTAAAAAGGGGTTGTAACATATCTTGATTAAGTTCGTCATTATCTACTCTTGTTCTTCTACGCGCACTGTCATTCCTATGAACAGCTCCCCGCCTTTGTGGTCTTCCCCTGGCGTTCATATTAATTACAGTACTTATAATGAAAAGAATATATATCCATCAGCAAAACATACCAAAACATCTTGAATCCCTGGTGATTTTATAAAAGTATGATCGAATATGATTACTATACGTTGTATATTCACTGCACTAAAAAAATATTTACTTACGAAGGAATGCAAATACACCATTTTAGAACCAATAACATTTGTAGGTTATTTTAGTTGTATATATTAACTCAACCTTAACCTTAAAATGTGTAGAAATATAAAGAACACGACATCATTTAAAATAAACTTGAACATATGATTTAAAAATAAAAACTAAACAGAAGTTAGATTTAATTTCGACTCTTTCATTATTTATACAGAATATTTATTCTATGTCGTTTATTCCTTTAACACGACAATAACGTAAAAGCATGAAAAATTAAACTTGAGTATATGATTTAAATATAAACAAAGAATGCAGACGTTTTTCCGATTAATCTTCAAGATTTCAGTTTTATTATAGTATACATTTCATAGATGACTGGCTAAAAGTAAACCAAATGCGTGTATTGATCACTGTTTTCAAGATATAGCACGATCAGCTGTATTGAAGTAAACAGAAATCAGCAGTAAATGACTTCTGTTTTAATTTCAAAAGATGTAAACAAATTAAACCCCATGTTGTTTTAATGGGAAAAGTTTTATTCTGTTGCGAATTTATGGTAAAAAAATAAGAAAAATGAATAGTTTTCCCTCAAAATTCACGCCAAGACCTTTAAAATAAGACCCCTCCCATCCTTCTACGGCCATCCAGTCACTCACAATTTCTTTACAAAAATTTGACTTACGGAATTATATATATATAGATTATTAATTAATGGTAGTTGCAACCAAATGTGAAGTGATATAATCTTATAGTAGAAAAGCTAATTAACTCAAAGATTTAGCGGAATTCCTTAAGAGAAAAAGTGATTGCCGTAGTCGTCGGCATGGTAAAATCTAGACTTGGGACCAATTGTCTTAATTGCTATGTTCTATACGTTTTCAACACTTCTTACCTCTGTTCCTTTAACAACCTTCTCCCCTATAGTCGGATTAGTATTTGAACTGCTCCTACCCCCCATTGTAATGATTATAAAATACTTCAATAAATCACATGGATAAAAACTAGCTATGTAGGGAACAAAACAACAACTAATACCTCAATACACTGTACATTGCAAGTACATGACTCAATCTTATCTTGTACCGACTCTTGTCTAATCAATAGAATGACATCACAATTGACTTTTTGGGTCCAAACACTGAACTTATTTGCTTCTCAGTACAGTGGAGCCTCGATAGTTGAACACTTGGACTAAGGGGGTGTCGAACTATACGGAGTATATTGGATATTTAAACAGAGGGAGTGTTACAACTTACATCTCTACTGTGCATTCTTTGGCTTCTTAATGTATAAAATATTTTGTAAATCAACTGCTTTTCCCTTTGAATGTTTAAAATTTTTTTTAATTAATGGGGTGGTTAAAATTGAGTATAAGTAGCCTATTGAGTTTACTAACTATTAGTAACGAAAACAATAAGAAAGCTTTAGTTATCCTACTGACCTCCGTAAACCCATCATCAGCCGCAGTCAACATGTCACGTCATCGCAGTCCGAACTACCTAACAGTTGAACTATCGAGTGTTGAACTATCAAGGTTCTACTGTAACAGTTTTTGTTGCCTTTGTGCTCAAGGTGATGTGGTATATAAATTCAAATACCGTGGACTAAATTAATTTTGTATATGATAAGCATAAACCTATGATTCTCACCTCCCTCTTCATTTCTACCAATACTAGTACAAAATCTACCAAACCTTTTTTAAATCTTGTTCCATATCCATAGACTGTATAAATAAACTAGAGCCTTTCTATTCTTGCCTTATGGTTGTTTGATGAAAAAATTTGCTTCCAAAATTTGGTTATGTGATTAGGATTAAATTAGAAATTAATAAGATTGTTAAATGATTCTGACAAATAATGAGACACTTACATTGCTTGAAAGTGGTAATTTACTCAAACGTTATAAAAAACGTAGGGGCTGAACCACAGGTCTGACGAAAGTGAATATTCAAAAATATATGTTACTATAGCCACCATACCCGTGCTTCGCAACGGGAAGAGAACGCTGAAGAGAATAATTATTATTCCATAGATCTGCTGTATGTAGATAAACTTTTAGTAATTAATCCACTACAAGTATTAGGTAACTTAAAATATTAACTGGCTACTTTCGTTTCCCAGACATAATTTTTTGGGAAAGAAACCATACAAGTTCAATAGGTTTTTATAAAAATTTTTATAAAGTCCATAAGTTAATGAATTATACACTTTAAAAAACCTCCTTATTCACACACAACTATCAAAAATCTATATAATTAATCCGCTACATGAAACTTTGTCGGTTGAACTCCTCCGCCAACCGATTTTATCCATTAACGTCTCATTGGAAAGAGCGTGTCGCGTAGATTTGCAAACTGGCCTTACATTTTTGAAAAAGTCCCTTGGGCTCTGCCCCAGTGGCTTTGAAAGTGCCCATGTTATCCTTATGAAGAACATAATTGTTTACATTTTGATCAGCTGTATAATTTAATTGCTGTTATTTATTTTTCGATTCAAAGTCTTTTAAACTCATCGGAAATTATGATGACTTTTATTTGTTTTTAAATAACTACACTTTTTTTTCAACGCCAGTGGCATTTCACGAGAGAAATGTTTAGTACTTCTTACTTTACAGTACTTCTTTGCAATTGCTCGATTTCGAGCAACGTGTTTACTAGTTATTTATTAAATTAAAAACATAAACATAACTATTAACAATCCTACTTTGACAGTTCTAATTTTATATCACAACTGCTTGGTTGAAATTAGCAATCTGTTGTCATAAATTTAGACAATTAAAAGTGCTGCACCCTGTTGGTACATTTTGTAACCTTTTAATGCTATTGATCATCACAGAATCAAATTGTTTAGTTGAAACAGCTGTTAAGATGCTTTAATTCCATTTAAATATGAGTTCTCATAAGGTTATGGGAAACTCCAGAGCCACTGGGGCGGAGCCCTTTTGACGGATCTGCACCAAACTTCAGACAAACCATCCTTGAATAATGCTTAATAATGCCAGCAGAAAGTTTCACAATCTGTCAAAGCGGTTTCGGAGTCCATAACGTTCAAATATATATACAAACTTCATCTTTTATAAATATAGATACCTAATAGATTTTGTTTAAGATTATTGTAATTTCAACCTGAATTTCAAAATTGCAATAAACTTGTCGTTTTGAAATAAAATTACAAATAGGCCTACTTGGGACACGATTATATTTAAAAATATGTAATTTTCTTACAGTAATCAACGATCTAATAGTTGCAATATTTTTCCAAGTTAAAATGTTGTTTTCTTTAACCGGTAACTAAGTTTTGAAGGCCAACCTTTATTTTTGTAAATCATACGTTTTGTGGCTGAATCGGCCGGCCCACACTAATCAATCCTTAAAGCGATAGTGGCGGCGTATACAATAGCTTAGAGAAGAACAGAGCTAATCGCCAGAGTTCCCTTGCGACCAAACAGCCTTCAAATAAAATATGCACCCAAGTTTGTGAGTGTCATATAAATCCAACCTAAATATTAGTGTTCTGAATAATACACTGACTGACTTAAGCTATATGATACATAAGTACATAGGGTAACCCTTACCTCATCACTGCGTACAATGGTTGCGACTGTGTTGACAATCTCCTTGAACTCATTGCGAGCTTGCACTGAAACAGAAATACAGGTGTTAAACAGCCACTTAGTTGGCAAGTAGCAAACAAACACAGTAGCTACAACAGACAAGAGCTAACACAATCAGCAACATGATGTTATTTAATACACATGAAAGGTAATGTAATTTATCTTTAGATCTAACGCATCTAAATAAATTTGTTTGTTTAATACTGGGACCAAAAAATAATCTTACAGTTTAGGTTAGTTAAATCTACCCTATGTATAGCACAGTGAAAAACTAAGTGAGATCAACACAAAAATTCAATTAAATCTTGCTATAACACAACAAAATTTGTGTTTTATCCATGAATTAAAAAAAAATCCTGTTCCATCCTGATATATCTTTTTCACATTTCATGATACAATAGCTCTAAACCCTAATATATCTACCCTAATTATTTTACCTAAGTTTTCGGGTTCGCTTATCAGAAAAGCTGTAAAAATATAAATCAGGCGTCAAAGCGTAAAGTCCCGTTTCATCCCGCATTTCTTTATTCCCACACATACTATGAGTGAAAGTTTTCGGGATAAAAACTCTGCATATGGAAACACTGAGTAACATACTTAAAGAATGAAGGATGAAGAAAAGTTTAAAAGAAGTCTAAGAGTGTAATTTAAAAGAAGTCTAAGAGTGAACTGGATTTTATTTGTAGCCAAGCAAATAACTTTTTATACATTTAACATTTTGTGGTTTCTGAAGAACTTTCAGGGCCCTAGTATTCTTAAACGTTTCAAACTGCACCTTTAATAGTAGGCCAGCTTTAAATTGGAAAATACTTGAGTATTTTACATGGATCTACAGATCGATTCCCTGATGCGCAAGGCCTTCCCTAAGCAGGCTTCGTCAAACTGGTCGCTTATTATTCTATAAATACATCTTTATTTTACCATCTTTTTATTTTGTACAACTGGCATTTTTATTGAAGAATCTTACACGCTTTTAAAGAAAAATGGTCCAAACCTCTTGGGAATTTTGTGGATTTCCTTTCCGCTCACAAGTCCAAGACGCTAACCTCCCCAAGTTGGGATTTTTGTAGCTTCCTGGTTTATCACATTTTTACATTTCTCCAATGTTAAAGGCAAGACGTTGTTTCAAGATGAGATTAGTATTTTTTTCTCACAACGGAAATAATTTGGAGGTGTGTATTGGCTTACGGATCAATATCAACAAGACAAAATATTCACTGCAACAGGAATAATGCTATAGAGGTAAAAGAAAAGGTGTTGGCCAAAAGGCTCATGACTTGGTTGATGCAACAAAGAATAAAAGTAGGCTACGCAACATTAAATTAAATGGAGATGGCCATATAAAGCAGCCTTTAACCAGAAAAATAAATGCATCTGGGAGCGTTTTTTTGTTTGTGGCGACAAATACGCTCAGCATGTTACGTATCTTACGGCACTGGCCACACTAGGCGACAAGTCGCTCCCTCACACACCCAATTCCTACACTGTTTTCAGCTTTAGTCTAGCAATGGTAAAGTATGGCAAATGAAATATAGAGTAAAAACTGCCTACCAACATTTTCATCGATGAAATAAGCATGCGGAAATGAAATGTATCCTTTAAGGATTAAGTTAGCTTATCTTCCCTTCTGTCCGAATAGGAATGCAAAACATGTTTTAAGGAATTCACTCTATACATATGTGGTTCCTCTTCCTTTTTGATATCCAATAGGCTTAAATATATTTAATATTTTAGCTACGACAGTTCTTTAAAGTAGCTGTTTCAGTTCAGTTCTCAGAATTGAAAAGTTTCACATAACAGCATTGTTTACTTCCATAACAACTTTAACAACATAGTTTTACTCAAAACAAAACGAGTACCGTAACGGACCAATGAGGTTTAAGGAATGAGGGAGAAGAAGTAAAATTGTAATGATTCAAACTTCAACTAATCAGCTGTTCAGACCAATTTAATTGTTGATTGGTGCAATTAGTGTTTGGTAGGTACAATGTTTGTTGCATCACTGTCGGTGGTGAGGTTAAATAGGGCCTAACCAAAAACATAGGCTAACCTTTCTTAGAAGTTATGAGTAGTGATTTTTAGTAATTAAAACACTGTCATAGGTAAAGTAGTGTACGCAACCCGCGTACATAGTGTTAAAGACACTCGCCAAGGCTCGTACCTTAAATTTTCTACTAGTGTTGTTAACACTATCCCTACGCAATTGTTGTGTTTAAACTACTGTAACACTAGCCTACTATCGTGATGAAGGGATTTTGTTCGCCAACCGATAAATTGTGTTTGTTGAACGTGAAATCACTACCTTTTTCTGGTTGAATACTTAAGAAAAGAGTTCAATTTTGGCAATCCTTCACTAATGAGACGATGTTGAATATAACCGATAGGCGACAATATAACAAAATAACGCTGAAAGGTAAATACCAAAACTCTATTTACTGGTACGATAAAAAAGTAAACTGAAATGTTGAAATTACCTAGTTTGGTCACCTACAGCGACCAGGTCACTAGATAACTTAAATAGTCGCTAAGTGTGGCCGTAGCGTAAAAATTAATCAATTTTTCCACCACGCCTAACTTAGATAGTTTTTTTCTAAGTCCAGTCAGTAAGAGCCTCAGTGTAGTTAAGCTAGCGATTGATTATTGCGCCTCCTTACAAAAGTTTCTTGCGGAGTAAAAAGTTGTTGTGCTTAAAACTCAACCTTTGACAACTCAGTAACACTACCAAAATAAAATGCAGTTAGTGGAACACACACTAACAATGAAACAGAACAAAACATAAACATGAAATGGAATGAAAATTGATAGCCTACTTTAAAGGCGATAAGTTACCAACAGGAAAAAAGTTTCATTATAGAAGCTATATAGGCTACTACTTATACACCAAGATATTTTTTGGGTACCTAACCTAACCCGGTGTGGGTCATGCACACATCTTTAAAGGTTGCAAGTTAGACCAATGGTTTGACTAAAAGAACGATTGATTATGGGCCCATCTCTCTGCAATTAATCAAGAGGGTTAAAGAACCTACAATGTTTCAGACTGTTCATGTTCAGATTGTCCAGCGTTTTTTGTTTACTGATTTCTTGCAAATCTATGTTAAGGTTATGTCATATGTCATATAATGAAGTACGTTAGCCTAGATTTTCTTTGGTTTAAGGTGTATTAAGTTAATTTTGTTTTGCTTGATCACCCAAATCAATGGAAACATTTTATGTTTAGCCTACTTTAAATATAGTACTATGCACTATAAATGTAGGTCTTACATAGGCCCTACAAGCTAGTGAAGGACACTAGGTTATTTAGGCTGGGTGGAATATTGTGTTATTGGGATAGGCTATAACGTAGAGATAAGGACATTTTTGACTCAGTTGACTGGTTAAGTCGTCAAGGGACTAGATTAATACAACTAACTCCTTACTATAACTAACTTTGGTGATAAATAAAAAGGGAACTAGGTCTATTGCATGTTTTGAGGTTACATCTATGAATTCTTAAAGAAATGTTACAAAAGATTACCTCTTGTGTCTGGATTGGTGAGTATAGGTTTGAAATGCTTGACGAGGTCATGATTGGTCACTTTTCCACCTTTTAATAACATAAAATCGCGAACTGCTTCTAATGTCAACTCATTAGAAGACATTTTCACAACACGAAACAAAGTAAATAAATCCAAATCCTACTAAATTTAATTGACTTCACCCAACAGCTGAGTTTAGTAAGCTTAAGCTATCAGTTTCACTCCACAGGTGTAGTGGAGTGAAACAAACTGGATCGATTGAGTTCGTTCGATGTTCCGTAAATCCTTCCTCATTGTCAGAGTGGCTGAAATCATATTAATGCTACAGGTGTTTTAAGCGATTTACCAACCAGGGAATAATAGGATATAAGGTCTAAGGTTTCATGGTAAAACCTAGATCGGGGACCGGTTTACTGTTTCATTTGGAATTCCCCAAAGGCCAAAAACACCATCCGTTCAAGTTCATATATGTGTCCTTTGTATAACATTTGCATCAGCAATATGACACGTACTATTACCATTGACTTTATAGGTACTTACTTACTTGTTTACAGTATTACACTATTACTTAGAACTACATTTTTACATTATTTTGGGCTGTATCATTATGTTTAGAGTTACAAGGACCATAATATACTAAATTTTAATAAAAAAAACAGGCGATCCATTTTAGTTTTATGTTTTATCCAATTGCTCCGTTATTATATGAGTTTTATGGAAAAATTACAAAAATTGCAATCTCTTTCGAACTATATTTTTACAGCAATGGCGGTTGACTTATATCATTTTTTGTTCAGTTAAAAGGACTACCTATAAGGTATAAATTGTGATAAAAATTTGGACAGTTTTTTGTTTTTTTTGCAAAATAAACTTTTTACGGAGAAATCACCATAAATAAAAATTTCAAAAAGATGTATAAAACCCTTGAGATGCCATACATATTGTAGGTACCCAACCCACATAGATACTAAATGTCATCAAGATTTGAGCACAGGTGCCATCTGTGTATATGTGTAAATACACATATACAGAAAAACACACTAACACAGACATCACTTCTATAACCACTTATTTAGATTCAGTGGGACCCAAAACGGATATTTCCACTCAAATCTCAAACTCAATTTTGTTGATGAAAAAAATCCTTTTTTTCATATACTATGTATAAGGGGGGAATTAAGTTAGCCGATTTTGATTAAATGTCATACAAACGTGTTTCAAACCTATGTTTATTCGAACGGGTTCTCGCTCGAAGCAGAATGATATAGGATTACAACACTTGGTTTTAATGGGGTAAAAAAGGAGTTTCTCCATTTTTGACCATCAAAACATAAACTTTTGCAATTGTTTTCCAAACCATTTTCATTTTGTAGACCTTCAAGACCAAATAATTAGGTATATTGAAGCGTTCGTTTTTGCATGCTCGACGATTGAGGAGAACATTCCATTCCAATAGGTTCCTACCTGATAAATTAAAATTGCCATGTTATTCTTATGGAGAGTAAATAAGTAAACAGTTACAGTTTGCTTGTTTATAGATGTATTGGGATCATATTGACAAATAAATTTATTTCGCACTAAGATATTAACATTTTATTAAAACCCCACTGTATAAGTATCCATATGGTATAATCCTAAATACTCATTAGACCTGATGTTATTTAAATAAGGACTAACATGTGACATTGATATTTTAGTGAAAAATCAATCAGGCAAATAATAGTTCGCTAAGTTTGCAGGTTTGCTGCTACAGGGAAGGTAATAAGGTGTGTTTTATGTGTGAAATATTTATAGCTCAGTATAAAATAAACTAATTTGCCAAATTTGATTTTAAAAAATACCATAAACTAGCATAAGATTAGCATTATTATTCTCCTTAAGAATTACGTAGAAATTTTAAATTTACAGTTTGATTTACATTTAAGTCGTAATATACTATTCATTAATTTTAGGAAGGCTTTAGCTTACATTCTGTCATTTATATTATTTTATATTTCTGGTCTTCGCATTTTAGTATTCTTAACTAGCCAAACAAAAGAGGACCTGTACTTTTACATTTTACAATACTATACGGCTACAACAATACCACATTTATTTCGGATATTCACTCAGCCCTGTGAAATTAGTAGTTCATTAAAAGCATGGAAGTAATCGATCAGCTGTAAATGGACTGACTAATGAGTGTGGGAAACAGTTTCTGTGTGGTCAGCTGTTGGGCAGGTGTGCCAACTATTAAACAAAACATCCACAAGTGTAACTCGTTGTTTTTTTATATCATTGTTGTTGAGGCGTTTTATCTTGATTATGATATTAACTGATAATATCATTAATCGAGGTAACAATTAATTAAAAGGTCGCCGGTTCGATCCTGAGAAAAGTCAGTAGCTTTTTGATGGTTCGAAACTGGACCCAACTGTTCCTGATCATTGGGCTTTAAATAAATTATCCTGGCTAATGAAACAGCTAATCTTAGTCAGTAACAAAGCTACACAGATCATCTCACATCATTCTACACTCATCCTTCACTCGTATTTGGGTTAAAATACGCACCTAGGTGGCGTCCCCATCTCAATTATTGATAATTGGTAATTGGTAAACACCAACATAATTAACATTACTTATGTTATTATGGGTACTTAGAGTACCCATATTACGAATAATATTTTTTCGAGGGAGTAAAGAATTTATTAGTAAATACCCCCGCCGCAGCAAACCTGCAGACTAAGCGAATGTCTCATTAGAAATATAACATTTATTCCCTACTAGCTGTTGTACCGGTGATTTGCAACGGGAAGAGGACACAAAATAGAAATTTTTTTGTCTTTACATTTGTTGTTTAAAATAGTTACACCCTGTTGGTAAACCTTATAACTTGTTAATGCCATTTAATACCATAGAACGATAGAACCAACTTGTGTATTTGAAACAGCTGACGAAACTATTTTATTCCTTTTAAATATGATTACTCATAAGGTTAACATGGGAAACTCCAGAGAGTGCGTCTATATGTTAATTGGGAATGTGAGCTATCATCACACCAAATTTCAACCCAATCCGACCAGTATTTTTCGCGTTTACTTGTCACAAACATACATACATCCAAACTTTCTCATTTATAATATTAGTAGGATTTAAATTAAATTAGATTAACGAGTACTTAGGTTTGCTGCAACAGGGAGGGTAAACAGGTGTTAGCGAATTTCCCATATAGGGAATAAGCTATTACCGTAGTACTCATGGTAAGACCTGGACGCGGGACCGATTTTTTTTTTCGTTTTGAGGTCCCTAGAGGCCAAAAACACCATCCGTTCAAATTCATATATATATATATATATATATATATTTATGTGTGTGTGTGTCCGTCAGCACGATAACTCGAGCAAAAATGATCCGATTTTGATGAAATTTGGTACAAACGTGTAAACCTACGTTTATTCGAACGAGTTCGCGATCCAGCATGATCGGATCATGGGAACGGGGGTTTACGGGGGGTTTTATGGGGTAAAAATAGGATTTTCCCATTTTTTACCCAAAAATCATAAAATTTAGCAATTTCTTTCCAAACCATTTTATGAGCTTAAAAAAACAAATAATTTAGTATATTGAAGCGTTATTATGCGACTAATGGTTACGGAGAAAATTCCAAAAAATTGTAAATTTAAAATTCCCATGTTATTCTTATGGAGAATAAGTAAACTGTTGTAGTTTGCTTGTTTATGAACATATTTTGATCAAATTTGGAACATGTTTTTATTTCTTACTAACTATTAACATTTTACAAAAAAAACAGTTTTACCCTCCCTGATGCAGCAAACCTAAGTACTTGTTAAACTAATTCTATTTAAATCGGGAATAAATGTTATATTTTTAAGTAGACATTTCAGTGTAAATCCAATCAGTCAAATGGAAATTCGCTTAGTCTGCAGGTTTGCTGCGGCGGGGTATTTTTTTTTTTAATGTTAATAGTTTAGTATGAAATGAACGCATTTCCCAAATTTGATCAAAATATGATCATATACAAGCAAAATTTCAACAGTTTACTAATTCTCCATAAGAATAACATGGGAATTTTAAATTTACAGTTTTTTGGAATTTTCTCAGTAACCATTAGACTCATAATAACGCTTCAATATACTAAATTATTTGTTTTTTAAGCTCTACAAAACAATTTGGAAAAAAATTCTAAATTTTTAAGTTTTTAGGGTCAAAAATGGGAAAAACCAATTTTTGCCCCATAAGCCCCTGTTCCCATAGTCCGATCATGATGGTTCGCGAACGTTTGTACCAATTTTCATCAAAATCTGATGATTTTTGCTCGAGTTATCGCGCTAACAGACAAATATATAAATATATACAGTAGAACTCCGATTATCCGAATCAATAGGGACCAGACCCCATTCGGATAATCAAAAAATCGGATAGTTGGAGTTTTACCGAAGTTCCGGGAATTTTAAAGAAAATCCTCATTTTTGGTACTAAGTGAACTTTTAATTAATAATAATTTAAATCAGAACATTTTTACAGTTTACAATGCTCATAGTACAAGTGTTCTATACATGTTATTAAGTCAATAGTGTTCCATCAAAGTCCAAAATTGGCTAAATGTGTTCAATAACAATTCTTTGATATTTTGCAAAACTTATTACTGTAGCTTTATGTTTTTAAAATTGTTGAAATAAGCGATTCGGATAATTGGAGATTCGGTTAATTGGAGTTCGGATTATTGGAGTTCTACATATATATATGAATTTGAACGGATGGTGTTTTTGGTCTCTATGGACCTCAAAACGAAAAAATAAATCAGTCCCGGGTCCAGGTCTTACCATGAGTACTACGGTAATAGCTTATTCCCTATAGGGGAAATTCGCTAAATAAAGACACATGTCTTATAAAAAGGTTGTTGGCACAGGAAATATATACACATCAAATATTGAATAATTATGACTACCATTTGAGATTGATGATTAATTTTGATGTAAATTATCTTTCATTATGCGTGTAGTTAATTAACTTCTCAATTTTTTATGTCAATAGTTAAAAAAAGTCACAAATCACAGCACACAAATTATTACAATAATCAATCAGTGTTGTTAATCATCCAGGTTAACAAATGAGAAACAAACCAACGAACGAAGATATGTATGTGCTCTTATAAAACTAACTTACTTTTAAGTAAACCAAATAATTTTTAATGCATTCCATTTATAAATATCCACAAAACAACATAGGTAAAAGTCAGTATATCAGTCATTAACTCGCGTAGAAACTTAAACACGCATAGTTTCACATAAGTTTTATTCAGACAGATTTCTCCGATGACAAATTTAGCACGATCCCAGCAACACAAATCTCACACGAAAGTGCATTTCTCACATTTTCCGTGGTATCGGCGAGTAGGCCGCGACCAGCCTATCTTATCTGGAGACTCGAGCCCTGCAAGGAGCGTTGCTTGTAGCTGTTAAATCAGCCGCCATGTTCAATCAGCACATAAATAGCGGCAACATCCATTCCTTACCTTCAGGGAATGTGGCGGGCATCTTCCATTCATGGTTGACATTGGTTCCCAACTTTTCCTGGGCGTTGCAGCGAAATAGAGTAGTGTTTAATGTGTGAGATGAGTGAGATTGGTCGATAAGTTGGGTATTTTTGTACTTGTACAGGTAAAAAGTTGATTAGTTTTTTTAACAATGATCTCTACTTCACGAGCATCCAACCAACACGTGGAACCTTGAGTTTTTGAAAGGTTCTGTTAAAATTTTTCCAATACCCTTGTACTTTCTTTTTCTGTTGTGAAATTATTTCTATTCTCCAATCTTTAATTCTTTATCCTCCATATTCATGTGGCAGGTTAGGTGTTTGTGTATTGTAGACTTTGGAACATAAACACCACGCAGAGTTGGATGGATATATGCCGCGAGGGACCTGAAGTGACCACCGCGCGGAGTCGGGATAAGCCCTACTGAAACATCCCCTCCCACTTCTTCCAAGAGCCAAAGTGCACAACAAAGGGCATTGTCTCATCGGACAATACGACTATGACAGTAAACAGTGTATCCATGTTGCAGATGGAGTGATAGTGATAACACAGTGGCTAACACCTGCAGCCCGACCGGAAGTCTTCGGGTGATCAACCTGCTACAAAGACATCGCAACGCCATTTCCGGCAGCGTCATTCTCAGCTGAGATTGTGGACATCTGGGTCACGTGACGGACATGACGCATCACGCTGCAAGGTCCGAGATGATAGATAACGTGAGCAAGTGCACGCTGCATCGCACGAGATAATCGTCTAATTTAATACTCTGCCAGTGACACCATGGTTTATGGTGGAGCGGCAATAAAGCTTTGTAAAACAATTTAATTGTGCATGCAAACAATTCTGCGAAGGATGCTCGCGTCGTAAATGAGCGGGGGTTACCCAGGGTTATATTCAAGGATGGTTTATCACATTTGCACCGAGTACTTTGGTGGATGAATGTGAAAATAATGTTTGTCATGTTACCTTGGTCTATTTGAGAAATATTTAAGGGGTATGCTTTTATGAATGGAATGGGGGGTATATAAATTTCACTTTCCAAATTCGTGCTGAAGAAAAAGTCCAATATATAGACATTGGAGATACTGTTTGTATCGAGCTGTTTTTTTTTAACCTGAATAGATAAAGGCACTGGATTAGAACAAGGACTGGGGATAGGGAACCTGTAAAGTAGGACAAACATGTAGGCCTAATAAAGAACAGCCTAATGAAGGTAATTTTTCAAAAGACTGAGCAATTGAAGACCTTCAGATATTCATTCCAGTTGATCTATTTAACTTTTACGTGTCCTTTCGTGACTCCTCAACTCTTGAAAAACTTAAGCTCACCAGCAACAACCAAGGAAATTTTAAAAGAGTATCTGCATGATCAAACACCTTCCCTCAGATGCGTGGGTTTGGTTAAGTTTGATATCCTTCCACAAACGCCTAAGCTATCATCACCAGACTCAAGTCAGGAATGTAAGTTGGACCCGACAATTTATTCTGGCCGCCGACAATAAAGTTCTGACAAAAACCGAGTGTCGGTCCGCACCTAATTATTCACCAAACGGTCTCTCGCTCATTTGTAACAGCTGATTTAGAGACGTCGGTTTAAAAGCCTCGGTTGATGGCGCTGCGGACATGATAATGCGATTAGTATTACGACCCTACCCCGTCATTTCCGACCCGGTTTGTATTGTTCTTTCTATTGTCTTAGGTAGATCAGATCTCCACTAAATTGTCGGTAGACAACTTGTTCATTTAGACCAGTGCTGTTTTGGTAACAGCTATTGAGTTATTCGTAAAAAAATTTCATGGATAACGCTTGCTTGTCTATACTAATCCTACTATTGATACTATTGGAGGTTGATTCTAATCAAGATACATTTTCCTCAAAACATTTTGGACATTCTATTATATTATAGGTACACACTTACCGGTTCTTTTTCGTATAGCAAGAAAGATTTATTAACATCCATCGTATCATAAATTAGGTCTAATAGATCATGACGTACTTATTCATCACAAGTATTTGAAGAGATGTTCATGTACCGGCGATCCATTCGGAATTCAATCGATATACCATTCATCTACTTCTAACATGTAACATGGACCAAACGGAGTGTTTTTATTGGCTGTTATCCCCCAGATACCACCAATGGCCGCTCGCCTCCATATCTGAAACACGGTCTATTATGTTCTCGGCTCACGCGACTTTATGTCATCTAATTATACGAAAACTCGCTCTTATCAATACAAGGCCAGCTATCTGCTCATAAAACGCTACACCTGATATTTCCATTCAGAATCTATTAAGGCTGTTCACTCGGTAACTCGATTTACATAAATATGTAGATGTTCAAACACAGAGGAATGAGGTAGTTTCTCGTCAGATGGAGGTAGTGAGTTTGAGGTAGAGGAACATTGGGGTTGGTAGATGTTGGAACACAGATGAATGAGGTAGTTTCTCGTCTGATGGAGGCAGTGAGTTTGAGGTAGAGGAACATTGCGGTTGGTTTGTAGATGTTGGGACACGGAGGAATGAGGTAGTTTCTCGTTGGATGGAGGCAGTGAGTTTGAGGTAGAGGAACATTGGGGTTGGTAGATGTTGGAACACAGAGGAATGAGGTAGTTTCTCATCAGATGGAGGCAGTGAGTTTGAGGTAGAGGAACATTGCGGTTGGTTTGTAGATGTTGGGACACGGAGGAATGAGGTAGTTTCTCGTTGGATGGAGGCAGTGAGTATGAGGTAGAGGAACATTGAGGTTGGTAGATGTTGGGACACAGAGGAATGAGGTAGTTTCTCGTCAGATGGAGGTAGTGAGTTTGAGGTAGAGGAACATTGCGGTTGGTTTGTAGATGTTGGGACACGGAGGAATGACGTAGTTTCTCGTTGGATGGAGGCAGTGAGTTTGAGGTAGAGGAGGATTGGGGTTGGTAAATGTTGGGACATGGAGGAATGAGGTAGTTTCTTGTTGGATGGAGGCAGTGAGTTTGAGGTAGAGGAACATTGCGGTTGGTTTGTAGATGTTGGGACACGGAGGAATGACGTAGTTTCTCGTTGGATGGAGGCAGTGAGTTTGAGGTAGAGGAGGATTGGGGTTGGTAGATGTTGGGACATGGAGGAATGAGGTAGTTTCTCGTTGGATGGAGGTAGTGAGTTTGAGGTAGAGGAACATTGCGGTTGGTTTGGATGTTGGGACACGGAGGAATGACGTAGTTTCTCGTTGGATGGAGGTAGTGAGTTTGAGGTAGAGGAGGATTGGGGTTGGTAGATGTTGGGACATGGAGGAATGAGGTAGTTTCTCGTTGGATGGAGGTAGTGAGTTTGAGGTAGAGGAACATTGCGGTTGGTTTGTAGATGTTGGGACACGGAGGAATGACGTAGTTTCTCGTTGGATGGAGGCAGTGAGTTTGAGGTAGAGGAGGATTGGGGTTGGTAGATGTTGGGACATGGAGGAATGAGGTAGTTTCTTGTTGGATGGAGGCAGTGAGTTTAAGGTAGAGGAACATTGCGGTTGGTTTGTAGATGTTGGGACACGGAGGAATGACGTAGTTTCTCGTTGGATGGAGGCAGTGAGTTTGAGGTAGAGGAGGATTGGGGTTGGTAGATGTTGGGACATGGAGGAATGAGGTAGTTTCTCGTTGGATGGAGGTAGTGAGTTTGAGGTAGAGGAACATTGCGGTTGGTTTGGATGTTGGGACACGGAGGAATGACGTAGTTTCTCGTTGGATGGAGGTAGTGAGTTTGAGGTAGAGGAGGATTGGGGTTGGTAGATGTTGGGACATGGAGGAATGAGGTAGTTTCTTGTTGGATGGAGGTAGTGAGTTTGAAGTAGAGGAGGATTGGGGTCGGTAGATGTTGGGACACAGAGGAATGAGGTAGTTTCTCGTTGGATGGAGGTAGTGAGTTTGAGGTAGAGGAACATTGAGGTTGGTAGATGTTGGGACACAGAGGAATGAGGTAGTTTCTCGTTGGATGGAGGTAGTGAGTTTGAGGTAGAGGAACATTGGGATCGGTAGATGTTGGGACACGGAGGAATGAGGTAGTTTCTCGTTGGATGGAGGTAGTGAGTTTGAGGTAGAGGAACATTGGGATCGGTAGATGTTGGAACACGGAGGAATGAGGTAGTTTCTTGTTGGATGGAGGTAGTGAGTTTGAGGTAGAGGAACATTTAGGTTGGTAGATGTTGGGACACAGAGGAATGAGGTAGTTTCTTGTTGGATGGAGGTAGTGAGTTTGAAGTAGAGGAGGATTGGGGTCGGTAGATGTTGGGACACAGAGGAATGAGGTAGTTTCTCGTTGGATGGAGGTAGTGAGTTTGAGGTAGAGGAACATTGGGGTTGGTAGATGTTGGGACACAGAGGAATGAGTTAGTTTCTTGTTGGATGGAAGTAGTGAGTTTGAGGTAGAGGAACATTTAGGTTGGTAGATGTTGGGACACAGAGGAATGAGTTAGTTTCTTGTTGGATGGAAGTAGTGAGTTTGAGGTAGAGGAACATTGGGATCGGTAGATGTTGGGACACAGAGGAATGAGGTAGTTTCTCGTTTGATGGAGGTAGTGAGTTTGAGGTAGAGGAACATTGGGATCGGTAGATGTTGGGACACAGAGGAATGAGGTAGTTTCTCGTCAGATGGATTCAGTGAGTATGAGGTAGAGGAACATTGAGGTTGGTAGATGTTGGGACACAAAGGAATGAGTTAGTTTCTCGTCAGATGGATTCAGTGAGTATGAGGTAGAGGAACATTGAGGTTGGTAGATGTTGGGACACAGAGGAATGAGGTAGTTTCTTGTTGGATGGATTCAGTGAGTTTGAGGTAGAGGAACATTGAGGTTGGTAGATGTTGGGACACAGAGGAATGAGGTAGTTTCTCGTCAGATGGATTCAGTGAGTATGAGGTAGAGGAACATTGAGGTTGGTAGATGTTGGGACACAGAGGAATGAGGTAGTTTCTCGTCAGATGGATTCAGTGAGTTTGAGGTAGAGGAACATTGAGGTTGGTAGATGTTGGGACACAGAGGAATGAGGTAGTTTCTCGTCAGATGGATTCAGTGAGTATGAGGTAGAGGAACATTGAGGTTGGTAGATGTTGGGACACAGAGGAATGAGGTAGTTTCTCGTCAGATGGATTCAGTGAGTATGAGGTAGAGGAACATTGAGGTTGGTAGATGTTGGGACACAGAGGAATGAGGTAGTTTCTCGTCAGATGGATTCAGTGAGTATGAGGTAGAGGAACATTGAGGTTGGTAGATGTTGGAACACAGAGGAATGAGGTAGTTTCTCGTCAGATGGATTCAGTGAGTTTGAGGTAGAGGAACATTGGGATCGGTAGATGTTGGGACACAGAGGAATGAGGTAGTTTCTCGTCAGATGGATTCAGTGAGTTTGAGGTAGAGGAACATTGGGATCGGTAGATGTTGGAACACAGAGGAATGAGGTAGTTTCTCGTCAGATGGATTCAGTGAGTTTGAGGTAGAGGAACATTGGGATCGGTAGATGTTGGAACACAGAGGAATGAGGTAGTTTCTCGTCAGATGGATTCAGTGAGTTTGAGGTAGAGGAACATTGGGATCGGTAGATGTTGGGACACAGAGGAATGAGGTAGTTTCTCGTCAGATGGATTCAGTGAGTATGAGGTAGAGGAACATTGAGGTTGGTAGAAGTTTGGGACACAGAGGAATGAGGTAGTTTCTCGTCAGATGGATTCAGTGAGTTTGAGGTAGAGGAACATTGAGGTTGGTAGATGTTGGGACACAGAGGAATGAGGTAGTTTCTCGTCAGATGGATTCAGTGAGTATGAGGTAGAGGAACATTGAGGTTGGTAGATGTTGGGACACAGAGGAATGAGGTAGTTTCTCGTCAGATGGATTCAGTGAGTATGAGGTAGAGGAACATTGAGGTTGGTAGATGTTGGGACACAGAGGAATGAGGTAGTTTCTCGTCAGATGGATTCAGTGAGTATGAGGTAGAGGAACATTGAGGTTGGTAGATGTTGGAACACAGAGGAATGAGGTAGTTTCTCGTCAGATGGATTCAGTGAGTATGAGGTAGAGGAACATTGAGGTTGGTAGATGTTGGAACACAGAGGAATGAGGTAGTTTCTCGTCAGATGGATTCAGTGAGTATGAGGTAGAGGAACATTGAGGTTGGTAGATGTTGGAACACAGAGGAATGAGGTAGTTTCTCGTCAGATGGATTCAGTGAGTATGAGGTAGAGGAACATTGAGGTTGGTAGATGTTGGGACACAAAGGAATGAGTTAGTTTGTCGTTGGATGGAAGTAGTGATTTTGAGGTAGAGGAACTCTTTTTGTGGAGTTTATGTAAAAAGAAGGAGAATTCAATGAATTAGTCAATTAACGAAAGCTCAGTAATGGTTATGGCATTTATCAGAAGATGGTACATGCTATGTTCTCATCCAATAACGACGCTATAAAATCGTATAATTCATTAAGCTACACCGATTGCGGTCTTATCGCCCAACAATACCCTCTCTTCATGTGTTCGTCTTCATAGTTAAGATAGCATTTTTTCTCACGAGTCTTCGTCTCTTGCATCGATGTTTATAGTCTAGTCTTAGGACGGTTCTAGACTAAAGTCTCATAAGGGGCAATGGTTTTTCATAATACAGTGTGTTTTCTCGTTTCTAAACAGTTTTTTATTAATTAAAATTTATTATTTCAATTAATTGAAGCTATATTCAGTGCCACGATTAGATTTGTGTGACCGGGGGCGTAACCGGGGTCGAGTTAAATAATAAAAATACTTTGGTGAGAGGCAAAATAACTTTTAATCATTATTGAAATATCTATTGGGTATGTTAACGAATTGAGTACCACAAAAATAAAAATACAAAGAGTAATGAAATGAGATATAAAATGGATAATAAAATGATTACAGGCTCCTTTCACATAAGTAAGCAAATGAAATTTATATAAAAAGCTATAATAATTATAATTCTTGCTGACACGTTCTAATATCAGTACAGGAATTTAATGGTAACTATTTTTATTCAAATAAATGATAAATGAAATCAATTATGATAAAAAATGATTAGGATTAACATCAATCACTCACTGACTTAAAAACGTTAGCTAATCTGAACAATCCCACAATTTTAAAGTGTGAATATTAATATAGTAGTCGCCTTACCAAAAAAACTGGTGACAGGCGAAGTACCCCCTGGAACAGTCTGGGGCCAAGTCTTCCTTTCGGTCAACTCCAACCTCAGTCCCTCCAAGGTACAATTGCTGAGTCTACGGATTTTATGGGTCGATCGATTGAGTAGGGTACGTGTCATCAAGAATTCTGTATACTAAATGCCAATTTTCTGACACTGTTATATGAATTGTGAAATCCATTTACCAGGTTTTTTGAAATATAGTCCCAAGATTTAGAAAATAATTTTTGGTGACTACTCGTCACATCAGGAAGAACAAACAAAACTAGTGATTTTGTATAACGTGGACGACTTGCTGACATTTCCTCTGTATTAGCTATAGGCCTATATTTACCATATAAAATAACAAAGATTACAGTGTTTAGTATTTTCCTTATATTCAAGGAGCTACGGATAATCTCGTCGGACTAACAGTATTCCTTTTATCATTTTAGTTAATTTGGCATTGTTTAGTTACAAGGTGAAAGCTTAAAACGCCAAACATGTAAACATACATGATCCTAATTTGAGATGTATGTCTACGAGATATGGTAAGCAAATCCTAATTTTCCTATAAGTAAGTGCTCAGGATCTTGAGTGCATTAAAAATAAGCACAAAAATATAATATAACAAATTTAAAAAATGTACACAGGTCTTATGGGTTGCCTTGTTGGAGACGAAATAACAACGAAATATAAACAGAAAATCAAAACTAATGGAATAAATTCTAATCACATGTTTTATTTACAGCGAGGAGTGGAAATAGAGAAATATTTTAGATATTTTTGGTGGAGTTTTCGACCACTACTAAATATAAATTTTTTAAAATTTTGCTGATCCGTCTCCAAAGAAAAACCTTGATTTTTTCAACACCAGTTTCATTGACGTTCTCTTCTAAACGTAAAAAACACATTAATTTGAAGTAAGGGTAGAAGTGAACTAAGAATTAATCCAGTATTGTAAACAGTCCAATTCAAATAACCAATTTAATACACCGAATTGACATTGCATTTGTCTATTTATATTCAAACGTTCCAGGAAATAGTCACCTAATCTATTTGAGGGCGCCACTTAGACCGAATGACCAACTCTAGTAGGGTGGGCGCCATTTGCTGGCTCCGTCCCCCAAATGAATGGGGTCGAATCTACCCTTTCCGACGAATTGAATGGAAATTGGTGTTATCAATTGGAACAGTAAGTGTGTGTATGCAACGGTAATATATGGACTGCTTCCCTGTCGATACTAACTGCAGTGTGGGAGTTAGCTCTGTCAGAGTTGACAACATATTTATACGCTCATAACTGGTAAAGAAAACATAGAACATCTCTGTCGTATATTGTGATTTTAAATTCTACAAGTGAGATATAAGTAGTTTCTGTAGTAAATCAGAGAGGGTTGTCGATAATTTGAATTAATTTTTATGTTTCATATTACCATGTTGAAACTTAATTCTTAAGAACTATTTATTTACATACAGAATGTCACTTCATAATAATATACAGGAAATTTGTCAATGCACTATTCTAAAACTTAAAAAAACTAAAATGTTACATAAGAAAGAAGATTTTAATATTTTACCACCCAATTTCTATTAAAAATACATTTACAGAATTGAATGTTTTGGTCAGAAACCAGATTTTACATTTTTGTTATTTTTTTGATTGGTTATGTTTTTAAATGATCAGCAATTAAGATATACAATTTTTGTCCAATATGAGGCTTCTAATAGTCTATCGTAGTGGGTTTAGTTCTTAGGTCTTGTATTATACACATTTTATAGTATGTGTAGCGACTCTCTGAAATGGACAAGTTGTTGAATACCCAAATACTCCTTCTTAACAGGCCGTAAAATACCAACACTTGAAATGCCTGAAAGATTGTTTTACAAGAACTTCTCGAGGTTCTTGAACTATAATTCTAACCGAATCTTTTTAAATACTAAAACCTTTTTACCATCCCGTGATGTTTTGTAGTTTGGTAATGTGAGGAAGCCAGTCACGATTTTCGTTTAGTAAGTTTCGAACAAAAAATCCCGGTAAAGTTGTAAAATCAGTCTGATTTTAAATCAAATTCAAATAGTTAGTTTTTTTTTTTTTTTTTTTGAAACTAGTAGATAACGTTATTGGAACTATTGGCATACCAGACTTATCGTACCTACAGATACAGGTAAAGTGAATCATTTTTATAATTCGTTGTTATTCGTCACCAGCATGGCAACCCATTCGGCCCATGATAATTTTTTGGAATTATAAATTCATTTTTGTGCTTAATTTTAAGCCTACGGTATTTCAATTTATAAAGGGTCATAAAGGGACATCTACAGGAAAGCCTATTTCTAACTGTATGCATAGATTTTCCCTGCGATGCACACTACCAGAGAAAAAAGGTATTCAAGAAACATAATTGCATATTGTATATAGATAAAAAACATCTGCTTGGTTTTGCTGAATTTGTGTTCAAAGCTGTCATAGATAGCGTAGTTACATTTTGTGTTTTACAATTGTTAGTTCAATCGTTTGAAAACCTTCGAACTGAGTAAATTGAATAAATGTGGTCACTATTAGGTTATCCATTCATTGTGCAGGACTACTCCAATGTCTTTATTTTCATCAATGAATTAACATTAAGGCCAATTTCGTTCATCAAGTATATACGTCATAAATTAGAACTAACTTTTGATAAAAACCGCCTTTAATTTCGTTAATCCTTCAGAAAACTTCCCGCACGTAAACCTTAAGCATTACCAGGGGATAAAACAAAAACACCTGTTATGCCAAAACTTGGGGGGATGCTCCCTTAGTAGTGGAAGGGGCGAGAAAATTAAAATGGAAACAAATGTAGGTTGTAGGGTGGCGCATGGTCGTAGGTAATTACCCAGTAGGTTCCGCCGGCGCGCCGCCCCCGCCGTCCCCGCCCCGCCCCTCACCACGACGCTTCACTCAGTACCGTGTCCGTAGTGCCCATGTCACACCGGTATGGAGTTCTCGGACGACTGCTGGCCTCCGCCCCTCCACGACGACTATCTTCAACCTCAGGTAACCGTCGGATAGGAGTCCGCAGGACCGCAGTCCTCGCCGTACCACCGCATCACACACCACACACCACGGGAAATATCCGACAGTAAAGTTGTTCAGTTGACAGTTACATAAGTTGTGTTTACATTTAAATTTCAATGTTTAACACCACATACACCACCATTTAATGATCAACACTTGATAAGTTGAATTTATTTCAAATTAATCACTCGTTGTTTATTAACATGTTAAAAGAAGTTAGGTTGTTAAATAACCAAAGTTTAATATCGATATAGATTTTTAGTCGACAGTGACATAAATTGTGTTCACTTCATGACTTTTTTACCATACAAACACCATAACAACACACTACCAAACCACTGTTTAACTCTCTTGAAAAGTTGAATAACTTATTTCATCTTAATCACGTGTTGTGTTAGCTGTTATACAGATGATAGTTTAACAGTGTTCTAGTACTTTATTAGTTGACAGCATCGATGTTTTAGAGTTATATACATCGATGGTTGACAGTGACATAAGTTGTGTTTACATATGTAAATTAAACTTTTATCACCCACCACATACAGATAACTTACTTGATTAGTTGAATTGTTTATTTAAACTTAATTACCAGCTGTTTAATTACCTGTTAAGTACACATCCGACAGTTTAATAACAACATTTCGGTAATTATTATTAGTCGACAGTGACATACTAGTTTACATATGTAAATATAATATTTACCACACCACAGATCACCGGTTGAAATATTCTTTTAAACTTAATTACTTGCTATTTAACTAGTTGTTGTATAGCCTACCGTTTAACAACGGGTTAATTGTTTATTAGTCGACAATGACATGGTTCTGTTTACATATGATGTAATTGGAACAGTTTTTGAAGCTAATTAGAATTTATTGCTGTAGATTTAATTTAGGTTTTTATTTTCTTATCATTAAACATAATTGGCTGTATACTTTGTTTCGATTGCGTACACTTAAGTTTTAAGGGATGTAATATTTTTGATAATAATAGTTAAAAACATATCATAGGTTTGTATGTGAATTTGTTTTCTGCGAACTTTAGACAGGCGTGTTTGCATTTGAAGTGTTTAAAAAACAAAAACAAAGACTGTAGTGTATGAAACGTAAACAATTGTAGTTTATATATTTACAAATACGGTTTACAAACTGGATCTGACCATCACGTCACTTTAAATATAATTTTATTTCATCTCTTATCACTTTGGGTTTATATCTCAATGATCCAAGAAAAAAAACCAACTATTTAAACATCTATTAAAATTATATTCAATCTTATGGCCTTAATTTCATCAAGTAATAAGTTTATGAAAAAATCAAATGAAAACACAAAATAATAGTAATTAAAGCCTAATATCTTTTAAAAGTGTTTTCTTTAATTACTATTATTTTCTCTTTTTTATTTTTAACTTTTCAAACTTAACTTTTACTATCACGTCCACAGAAAAAAAAATTGTCACAAAATTGTGTGTGTATACAATAACATTTTCATCATCCCTCCACCATATCTTTCCACCATACTGTATACGCATTTACCCTAAATAGCCGGCAATTCTCGTTAATAGAGTGGTATTATCTTTGAACATGACTAGTCTATTAATAGGCGATATTTTCACCAGATACATAATTGACAGGTTCGATACCTTATCACCAGCTGTTCCACCATTAGTGACGTCAACGGTGGAAAAATGGTTCAACAGGTGTTAGGCGCAATAGACGACTCGCCGCCCGCATCACCAGTACTGTCCGTTATGAGTCCGATTTAAATTTCGGTTGATAACGGTCATTAAGCATATATATGTTTCACCTGGCTCAAAGACGTATACAGATTGGGAAACACTGTTTGCGATAAGAATAAATCATGTATTTTCAATTTCGATGGTTTTGAAGGAAGTTGTTGACGAACACCATCCAAAGACTGTTTGTCTGTTCAAAACCCCGTCATGAATAGTCATAATATTGATAATTTTTTTATATATAAATTTAAATCACGATGTTTTCATTGATATATATTTGTACACGATGGTCAATTTTCCCCCAACAATAATATGTGATTGATGTGTGACAGATGTGTTGATTTGAAAATGTTTTTGTACGTTCAAAAATAAATACATTAAATTATGACAGAATTTAATAAAACTCTTTAATTAGGTACAAAAGAAAGTGACAATTTAAAAATAAGAATTTTAATGCTATTGGTAAAAACAATATAATAATTCTCAAATATCGCCGCACAAATTTGTCAAACCAAGTATACTACCCATCCTTCTATATTATTTTATTACGAAACATTGAAATTCATATGTAGTAAATTGAGCAAAATATATATTACATTTATAATATGATTAAAAAGAAAAAAGGTTGCGTCATGGATGACCAATTATACTAATACAATACGATGATACTATCAAACATTTACAGTAAAATCTTAACTCTTTGTTTACGCATTTGTTTTCAATATTTTTAAATACAAAATTTATTACAAGTCAGTTTACACTATATAAATGCATTCTAAGCTAAGAGTATTTTAAACTAAACAATGAGTAACAATGATACGAAATATACAATGGGACACACTAACACTACAATAAGCACTCCAAGACTATAATCCTGAATATTATCACTATTGGGAACACAACCGAACCAATACATAGAGAACAAATTGGCCAAACATGTATATTGGTTATACTGATGGTATATTCCATAATGTTATTCCAAGGATGATGTATTTTCATCTCAATTATTGCAGCACAGTGGCAGTACAGGAGTAGAACAATGTATAGACTTGAATATTAATTAACTGTAATAATTTGTATAAACATAATGTGCGGACATTGAAACTAAAATTGGAACTTTCTTCAAATACTTTTTTTAAGAAGAGAAGTTGGCCTTGTTGTTTAAGAGAAAATTCTTACTTAAAAAGAAATTTTGTTGGAACATTTAAATTCTATACTAAGTTCACAGAACCCTGTGCTCTATTTGAGTTTATATCACATATTATTGAATTTGTGTACATCATTTACACAATCTGTGAGTACATATTTTTGTCTGAAAGTTGAATAGTTCTTTTACTGTTAATTTCTATACGTAACCGTTCAAAAATAATACTTAATACAATTT
Source organism: Macrosteles quadrilineatus (assembly GCF_028750875.1). NCBI lineage: Eukaryota > Metazoa > Arthropoda > Insecta > Hemiptera > Cicadellidae > Macrosteles > Macrosteles quadrilineatus. The sequence goes on along the minus strand of NW_026542604.1, from coordinate 4,723,287 downwards.
TTATAACTAAAATTTAATATTACAATTAATTCATAAAAAACGTGTGGACACTAAACCGATCATAATTAATTCAGCAATTAATCTTCAAATTACATGGCATATTTTATAAATTTGGTTTGTTGTTGTGCTTTTGTGGTGTGGTGTGGTTACGAGAGAGTACAACTGTATATCATTGGTTTTAAATTCAATTCCAATCAAAGTAGTTGAGAAGTGTGTATTTAATCGTGTTGAATAATTTGAAGATCAATCTATTGTGTTTTTTTGTCGGACCTAAATGTAAAACGTTATACATAATCCAATAATCCAAAATATTATATTAACATTTTCTCGACGTTCATCGGCGCCACCATTCTAAATTTTCATCTAGACTATTTAAAATTGTATAAATTAAAAAACAAGAATTCCGAGTTTCTAAAAGCCTTCCAATATAAAGACGTTTTTGAGCAGTACACTGGGGTCTGTTTCGAATGACCAATTTTTATCAAAGTACATAACACTTGCTACTACATAACTACTTGAATTGAAAATTGAAATGAATTGAATACTAGCTAAAACAAACCCGTTGGATGTAAAAACAGGATATTTTATACTGGATTATAAAAACATATATTTTTGAGAAAATTCAATACCTGAATGAAGATATACCATTTACAATCCATATTTTGTTCCAAACTTAAATTATACTGTAATTTACAATTTCTTCAGATATATTTTTTAAATCTTTGTTTTCCAAATCTGCTATACAATTGCTATATTTTAGACTGCAATAATTCTACTAAAACATCTAGACAATACACCTAACTCAGATTGCTTAAACTTTGTCATTCAGGGAGTTTACACAACCAATTCTCTGCCATTGTCATGAAATAGAGCGTGTGTGAGCAAACTACTCATCCTATGGTATTGTTAAATTATAAACCTTTTATATGCAGGTTAGTAACGTTTGAGTGCGCAAATTCTGACTAAATCTTACTTAATATTACTGTGTAAATATACAGCGTACGCTTTACTATTACTTAGAATTGCAGAGGACAAAAATAACCAAATTTATAGTATTTAGATCAAATAACTTTAAATTTTGTTAAAATATTAGTCATATAATAAATAATACGAGAGGTCGTCCAGTGGTCGAAACTCGACCAAAAATAAGTAATGTACTAACTTCTCTATTTTCACCCCACACTGTAAATAAAACATGTGATTGGAGTTTCTTCCATTTGTTTTGATTTTCTGTTTATATTTCGTTGTTATTTCGTAACCAGCATGGCAACGCATAAAATCCATGTTAATTTTTTCAAATTTTCAAACTCATTTTTTGTGCTTATCTTTGAGCCTATTTAAATTTATAAAGGGATTCTGCACACATACAGGAAAATTGCTTTCCAACGGTATGCGCAGATTTACCCCACGATGCACACAAGCTGAGAAAAAAGGTTTTAAAGAAACATGCTTGCCTATTAATATATAGATACCGCCCTCTACCTACACAAACCGGACATAGGCCACGTAAAATGAATCGTATTGAGCTGATCCATGAATATGCTCAACCAAACCTATGAGAAAGTACTTTTTAGTCATTGTATCTACCTAATCAAACGATTCTAGTCCTATAACACCGTATTATAATTGACATACAAATCCATACTAATCCACGTACAGTACACAGTAAAGGCCTCCCGAGTATCCAAATTCCAAATGTGTTGTATACAAAATAGTCTCTACTCCTCATTTCGTATGCAAACCAATTATCTTACCAGCTAATTTAATTAGATACAAAATATCCCTAAATTGCGAGCGGATGTTTAGGGTATTTGTTGATGAGAGGGAAGGGAAAAGTCCCATTGCAGGTTCCGGACCAGCGGCCGTAGTTAGCGGCCTCGTCTGATTGGTCCAATGTATAGTATGGCTGAAACGCTAACTAAATGTAGCAGACAGTGGAAATTGGCTACTGTACGTTCCTGCTTTACTTTGCCAATAATTTAGAGAAAACGTGAGCTGAAGAGTGTCTAAACGTTTTTTAAACAACTGAACTAGTCCAACATTTGCCCTGAATCGCACTCGGCCCAGCTGTTCATCATTGTGCATTTAATAAATTGACTTGTATAAATAAACAGCTGATCTTAATCAGTTCAAAACCAGACGATGAATTTTTAGAGATCGTTGATTTTACTCCACACTCATCATTCACCCATTTGTAGGTTACTAGCTGTACCCGCGGGCTTTGCCCCGTTTAACTTCATAAGTATTAATAATAAATTAAAAATGACTATCTCCACTAAGCCTGTGGTTATATTGGCTCTATTCATGAAAAAAATCTGCTCAATTGGTCAAGTCGTCGTCGTGTCCTAATGTGGTTTTATGTCAATGCTCGTTAATTTTCAAGATGAGCTCGTTCGCTGCGCTAACTTGCCTTCAGGTTAGCTCGTTCGCTACGCTAACTCGCCTCCAGGTTGAAGTTTTAAATGTAAAAAAATAGTGCTGCACCCTGTTGGTAAACCTATTAACTCTTTAATGCTATTGAACATCACAAAATCAACCTGTTTAGTTGAACCAGCTGTTAAGATTCTTTGATTCCATTTAAATATGAGTACTTATTAACATGCATGGTTAACATGCGAAAGTCCAAAGCCACTGGGGTGGAGCCCGAAAGCCTGATCAGAATAAAAACTACTCAGTTTTCCTATTTAATGCTCAAAGAATCGGTGTACCGAATTTCAGCCTCCTAGGTAAATGGGAAGTGGGAGAATTAGTGATGAGTGAGTGAGTGAGTCAGTGAGGGCTTTGCCTTTTATAAGTATAGATTATTGACAATTCATTGTATAGTTCAATGCCAAAGCCAATGTATTCGTACGAGTCCAAACTAAGGTTGGAAAATGAGCAAGGGTTGAAAAGTCATCTTTGGCTAGTGTGAAGAACTATATTTCTGTTTCACTCTCACTGTTCCATTGTTAACAAATTCGGAAGAGGGCAATATGTATATAGTTTGTAATTGTAATATACCCCCGAAGACTGCTTTTTTATTTTCAAAATACAAAAAGCCACTGCCAATGTTTGAACTATTTACCCTGTTTTGGTCAAATAAAGAAAATGTAATGAATCGGGTATTACTATACTGCCAGCTAAACATTGAATTTCCAGGACTGAATAATTATTTCCCCACTAACTTTCAGGGCTTATCTATTTTAGATCATGTATAAAGACATACAACGATGTACTATTTTCTTAGTCAAAATAAGTTTTTTTTAAATCGATCGTCTTTGGCTCCGACTGATTCTAAAATATTTCTACACTACACTAACGATACAGGGCTTTCAAATTGTTATACATAAAAACATGCAAAAAATTGGATTCCGTCAAAATCTGTTTAAAAAGGAAATCAATGATCAAACTGTTGTTTTTGGCCCCATGAAACCTGTGCAGTATATAACTGAATCAGTCCCACAACCTATTTATTAAACAAAATGTTACAAATGCAGTATCCTATTTTTTAAACGCCTTTAAAAAACTCCTTTAGTGTCCAATCATTTACTTGCTTGACCTAACAACTTTAGTGTGTTTAAAACGCAAAATAGTTTTACCTTGGTCGATTTTTCCATTTGAACGATCGGTCACAACACCCGATGCGATTTTAAAGGACTTCGTCAGTATTTGGAATAATTAGCTTTTATTTAGTAGGATTCCCACACAGGTTCTCACCCTAATTGCATTTTTAATTGCTTTTCCATGTTTCTCCCTGAAAAACGTCCTTGAAGTGGTCAGTGAAGTAACTGTACTTGTAGTAAAGAGTCTTGTTCAATCTAAGTGGTTTAACCGAACATTGTTAGGTAAATGGAAAGAGTTTACTGTTTGTTCCACAATCCGTTGGCAATTGATAAGACTTTGGTTTGAATATGGGAAATAGTGCGTCGTTCCACTGAGAATTAACGAATACCATAACGAAAATTGTTTATATCATAAACATAAAAAAATATGTTACTGGCCCGAAGGTAAACATTATTTAACATTGCTTAAATGGAACTGTCCAAGCTGTACATATAATGTTTTTAGTATAGGATTTGGGTCGTTAACGTAATTTGTTTATGTTTATGATCCTTGGAATTAGCCATGGGTCAGTAATCTGGTGAACATTTTGTGAATTGTTATATATATTTTTTTACATTGGAAAAAACGATTCCATTGGCTTACACTGTTTAAAAAAAAATCCCAATAATTTACAATATTGGCAGATATTTTTAAAACTCGAAATCAACAAAAATACACAAAAGACTGAAATATAAGACGAGCAATTTGAAAACACAAAAATATAATTAACTTTTGACATGTTAAAAATAACAAAGGATAATGATTTGCATCGCTCAAACATTCAGACGAATTAAACGCTAAGAGGAATCGGTTTTTACACAACATGTTGGTTTTATATCAAACAAAAATCCATCAAAAGGATAAAAAACGACGACTTTGACGGAATAAAAAGCGGCAAGGGGACAACAGCAATAGCGGTTGATATGTTTTCATTCTGCATGTGAATACATTTGTGTAGCGTCATTTTAATAAATCATTTTAACCGTAAATTTTTATAATCCTTTGGACTGCTGTCTGATGATGCAAAATAATGTTAAAACCCTATCTGCTACATTTAGGGTCAAAAGGTGTAGCCTACTCTCGTTTGAAAAACAGTTTCAGCTCTACGATACTTCATGGATCTTGCACATCGTATAGTGATCACAAAAACGATTTGAAACATGAAGGATTAATTTTCATAATCATCACATTATTTTGAATATGGTAACCAAAATGGGCAAAAATCATATTTTTACTTTTAAACTAAATATGAATAATGAAGAATGAACCCCAAGCGAACATCGCAGGTCTCATGTATAAAGTATACTGCTTTAAAAAAATAATGTGTGCAGGATTAATCCTTAGATTAGATGGTAAATAATTTTTTGAATATATTTTGTAATTTAATGTTTACTGTAATGAATTTTTAATTTTCGTAATTGAGTATATCAGCTATTCATTATCGAGTTTTTATACAAAAATAATTCAATAGTATTTATGTGAAGGCATAAACATTATGTAAATAGGCGATAACTATAAGTATGGTAGTAGAAAGCAACGATATAAACAACTCGGTAGTTCTTTACATCGTTGGTAGAAAGAGTCTCTCTTTACCAACTATATTTTTAAAAAGTATCCTCTTTTAAATGTTTACCTATTTATTTAATTTGTTGAAGTTTGATAGCTATAGGCCTGCTATACAACAAAAAACGTGAAGGAATAGAATAAAAAGCTGATAACCATAAAATACCCCCGCCGCTTCAAATCTGCAGACTGTGCGAATTTTATTGCCTACTTGGCTTTACACAAAATTGTTTCCTTAAAATGTTAGATGAAATGAAATAAAATAAAACAAAATTAGGTTTAACGAGTATTTATGTTTGCTGCTTACAGGTAAGGCAATAAAGTGCATTTTTAGCAACTATTAACATTTGAGTATGATATAAATATAACTATCGAATTTGATCAAAATGTATCCATAAACTATCAAACTATAACAGTTTCCTTATTTCACATAGCAATAACGTAAATATTTAATATTTACAGTTTTTTCTATGTTCTCCGTAAGCTTTTAACAATGCTTTAATATGTTATTAATTTGATTTTAACCTCTACATAAGGACTCCAAAGAAAATGCAAAGTGTTTGAGACAAACATATATACATTTGAACGGATGGCGTGTTTGTCCTCTGAGGCCATCAAAACGATTAATTAAATCGGTCCCGGTTCTAGATTTTTTACCATGAGACCTACGGTATTAGTTTATTCCTTATGTAAATTTCACCAAAATGAACAAAAAATTTTAGTCATTTATATAGTGCGAAAATGGTAATTTTTTAATCTCACTAGTAACTACATTCACGAAAAAGGATTTTAGAGAGTTTAAGTCGACAGGTACCAAAATTGATTGCATTTCTTTGAATGTAATATAGATGTTTCACCACTATTCACCAGTAACAATAAAGCAATTTTACACCACTCGGGACATTGATATAACAAACAATCCTTGCGTAAAAATAACAACCCCTAGAGTTTGTATAAAGGTTTTTTTCCTAATAAGCCTGACTCGCCGGCAGCCAAAGTCGTTTAAGGGGGCCTAATGACTCCTTGTTACGGGCTGCCCCGGAAGGGAACTTTGATCTTTGTTTGATATTGTTTGCGGAGTCTTTAAATATCGTTTACGTTTAATTACCGCTGTCATTTAATAAAATCTCCACAAACCCGCCCCATTATCCTAGGGGTTTGGGTCAACTAGCTCGGTTATCTGTTAATTACGAATATTTAAAACAAAGAAACAAGTTTGAAATATACCTTATATCTAATTATTTTCTTTGAGATTCAATCGTTTATTTAGATTACATTTTTGATACCTACGAAACATAGACCATGCAATTTTTAGAGCAACAAACAGGGTTTCTATAAATTAAACAATGTAAACCCCTACTCTTTATCGACCCCAAGATAAGGGTAAATTGATTAAAACTCGATTGTATTATTTAAAATGAAGAAACATCGAAATTGTAGTCCTGTTTATGAGTTTTAAGTGTACAGACTCATCCAAAATTATTATTAAAATATTCTAAAAATATTTGTTTTTACGGATATTTAATAAAGGCCAACTTTTAAAAAAAAAAAAATTAAAATTAAGGTACTTTCAATGAATAACTATAATTTTAACATGTTTAGCCTCTGGATCACGTAATTTACTAATAAAAAGGTTAAATACCTATAGTACTTGTCAGTGATCCTGGAATTTCAGGATCACTGACAAGTACTATAGGTATTTAACCTTTTTATTAGAATCGCTATAGTTCTAATTGTCTCTAAATGAATTATTTAATATAGCCTACATTTTCGTCATGAATATATATGCATAGGGTTGATTTGAAAATATCTACATAAAATCCAGACATAAAAGTTAGAAAAAATTAGAAACTAAAATATTTCTTTTTTAAATCATACAACAAGTACTACCTCAATAGCAAACTTATAAAAAAAGCGTATCGAATAACAAAAACAACCCGGTGGTATTTCACTGGGATGGGCGTTGTGCACCATATAAACAGGGGTGGCAAAGTCATCGCTACATTTGCATACTCCTTATTAACAATTCACCCCCTTTGACTGTGGGGCCAATTGATCCGATATATTATACAGCTAGGAACACGCGCCAATTTGAACAGACTTGCATAAAGCCCGCCAAATATCGTCAGATACTGCCGTGAGCGCTGCGGGGACCCTGAATGGCAAACGGGAATACACCACTGCTGGTAGACTTTTGCTTGATGAAAAGATCCTCAGCTTGCTGCGATGTTTAGTTTATGTCCGGTTACACTTGAGTGGTGTTTGTTATAACCTCTGGATTACCAACAAATAGATAAATGGTGTAAATACATAGTGATGCCCACAATGCTGTAGTATGATCTTGTACAGCCTGAAGATGGTGACAAATTGGTGCTGAAACTAGTTTTCTGTATCAGATATCTATTCAATTTTACTATTTCTCTCTAAGTTCAGTGTAAATTTAAAAGCTAGCCTATAAATCATCAAGTCAAACGTTAAAAGCTTAGAAAAGCTAGAGGCTTTTTTAGATAGTTAGACACTGGACCCAGCTGTCCTTGAACAATGGGATTTTATTATGGTTCTAGCCATAGAAACAGGTGATCTTAGTCAGTACAGCTACACTTCGTTGGTGAGCCATAAGAATGAAAGTGTAGGTTTAATGTATCTGGTTGAAATATTGCATGTATTACACTGTGTACTTACAAGAATCAGTTTATTAAAATGTCTTAAGCTTCTGAACAAGTTTCATTAATAAATTAATTGATTGCATCAGTTATTTTTAAAACGTTTTTATTAGCTCGCTTTCTTGTCCGGCACAAATTTTGCAATCGATTTTAAACCAACTTCCCGATGAGCTAGATACTTAAAAATTGAAACATAGCTCGAAAAATGGACGACAATGTAATATTAAATCATGTGATTTTCATATTTCCCTTGGGCTACGCCCCATGGTCTTCCAAATGTTTAATGTTTACATTGAATGTAAATATATCAATTGAAGTCAGCTGTAAACACTATAATTTGACAGTTTGTTCAATGAGCAGAGGTTAAGAGGTACACGTTCTGCTCCCGAGAGATTCTAAAGTTTTATGATTATGAGAACAGTAGCAACAATATATGTGATTACAGTTAGAAAGGTTTGGTTATGTATTAAAAGTCATAAAAAATGCATTTAACATATTTACACATTAAAGACTAAAAATTATAAAATAAATTATTAATAAAAACTTTTAAAAATACCACGTTTTAAACGCACTAAAAAGTATAAAATAATTTATAATTGTGGACAGAATAAATACTTGTAAGATTTAAAACGAAAAACGTGGGGTGCATGCAATAAATGATAATAATTCAATAAGTGAAGATAATAGTAAATTTTGCATGCGTCCCACGTTTTTCGTTTTATATTTTGCAATTATTTATTCTCTTCACATAATTATAAATTATTTTCTACTTTTATTGCGTTTAAAAACGTGTTTTTAAGTTATTTTTATTTGTAATTTATTAAATAATTTAAATAAAATCCTTTGTGTAACTTTAATAAAGAAAGAATATCATTATCACCTGTACTTCGTGATGTAACGTTGCATGTTTAAACAACAAGTTTAACAAGTTGTATACAATTTATTTAACTCCGGTTGATATTAATTACCTAACTTCGTATTTTCCTCCTTTGGCAATAAAGATTTCCATCTTGAAAATTAATTATACGAATCAATAGCCATTTTATACGCAAGGACGTTTTCTATTATGAAGGCCGATTATTTTTATATATGAGAAATATAATCTTCTTTTTTCAACTTTTGTTTTGCCCATAAAATATCATAACTAACTGTTATTGACATCTATGTACATAGTAATGTTTTGAATACAATGTTGAAATACATATTTTGCTTACCGATTACATCGGCAGATATAAACATGTTAAATACACAGTTAGTTGTTGTTTGAGTGGATTTAGAATTCCGAATTAATCATAGACAATTATTACATTTCAAAATAATATTCAACTTCTAAGTAAAAATTTATATCTTTCTAAACATATCTTATTCTTTGAAAAATAGCATTTAGTATCAAAGCAAATTATCATTATACTCATACGTAAACATGTTGGAACATTTGTAGCTGAAATAATACAACTTTATTAAAAAAAAAAATTAAAATGTACTGAATATTTTTTACACACAATAGTAAAATTGGGAAATGATTAATTTTTTGTATACAAATTACGACCACTTTTTATTACTTTGAGCACTTTTTAAAAATTAGAAAACATTTAATAAAAACCGGTAATTTATATTTATTTATATTTTATACATTTCACAAGAAATGAACTCGGCCACTATATAATTCGCATGGGGATGTAGAATAATGTAGTGGAATAAAACTAATGTTTAGGTTAGAATAGGCGATTAGTTATGCAAAATTAAATAAAATTGCTGATATAATTGCAAAAACGAAAACACGCTGATCGATTTGTGTTGTTTGTTGAATTTGCAGGGAACCCAATAAACATAGCACATGCAGTTATTGAAACACTGGAACATCGGATACCCTTAAAAATTTGGTAGTTATCTACTTTGATGAATTTAATTCCAATTGCTTTTAAAACGTCGATTTGTAATATTACGACTAACATTACCCTAAAAACTATTTTATGATCAACTAAAATCTTCAACTATAGACTACCGCGCAATTAGTTCAACAAAAACATGAGATGTTTCTGTCAAAATACAACTAAAAGCAGAGCACAGCCGCAGGTTATGAAGTGTCGCTTTGCAGTTACTATTCCCAAACCAATACTGTCGTAATTAGCTGCAAACTATTGCCTTTGTCATAATCTAATCGCCCCACTACCTTGTCACTGACTGTTTTAAATAATTGCCTCTATCAGCAATTAACTCATTCCGGTAAAACAAACACCTTCTATCTGTAGAAAGTGACAGAAATCGGGTGATAAGAATGTTTAGTCATGCGTTATACTGATATTAAGCATTGTACTTACGGATTTTATTTTGCACTAATTGAAAATAGTAATTGACTAGATTTGTGAAAGTGAAACATCTAATTGTCTATTAAGAAATTACACATCATACTGTATATTATTTCTAAATATTAGGAAAATGACCGTTTAGTATAGTCTGTTGTACGAAATATGTGTTTTTTTTCTTTGTACTTCGTTGGGTCTAATGTGACAAATTTACAAGATAAAATAAATATTTCTTTAAAGTCTGACCTAAGAACTCTTTCCCGATCTTTCTTCAAAACGCGCAGAACTTGCTTCTGAGAAACATTGACGAAAATATCTTCCACCAAAGAAACCTTAATTTTAAAGAAAATTAATGACAAAAAATTAAAACTTTTCCATCCGTAGTTTTTTTAATATTATTTGACGTTATAAGAGAACTGGTCAAACAGTAATAATTTTACTTTCATAGTATTTTTCATGGTTTTGATAACGTGGTTCTAGGATAAATGAAACATAAAAATAATATAACAATTCCAGGATAAGTTTGACATTTTCCTCTTATCTGGCCTTAAAACTGTTTTATGATATCTTTAAATTAAGTTAAAGATCTCTTCAAGAGGACAATTTGTAAATAAAACCCAAAATTATCCACAAATTAAAAAACAATTTAGAAGACAAATTACGACAAAAAAACTTTTAATTTATACCATCTTTAATATTTCAATGAAACTCTTTTAATTTTAAATCTTAGTTTAAAAAACCATACAAACTCGTAAAATTAGTAGTCCTAAACGTGTTAGCTGGATTCACGAGAAAATTTTAAACTAATAAAAAAATTCAAGTATCGAGTAGAGAAACGACAATTTCAAATACAACGGCAAAAAGCTTTTCCAACCGCTTGAAATATTCGATGCCTCTTTATTCATTTTACCCCAGGTCTTAGCCCGAAATAAAAATAATTTATGCAAACCCATAAAATGTGTAATCAATTCCATGGTAGGACCATAAAGGTCTCTGGCGATCATACATAAACATGCCTACTGTGCAGCGCAGCGCCGGCGGCCGGCATTATACAGTAGCACGATACCATCGAACTCTACTCCCAGATTCCGGATGGAATTATAATAATTAGACAGAAGGTAATGGAGACGGAGATCTTGAGGATAACGCACCAACTTCGCCTCCCGTCCAGTCGCCCGGTGGAATATACAATTAATGCCTCTTTAGGGGCCATTAAACGATTTCATAATTGGCACCAATTACTTAATCCCGATACTTAGGCAAACCAAATACTAATTATTCCAATTTAGCTTTATTTACATCCTTGTTAGCTTTTGTTAATTGAGTTTTTATATTTCGGTTGTGAACATGTGTAGTGGATACATAGTAGCGAAGGGTTTTAATTGTTATTTATTTTCTTAATTTTAACTACTTTTGCCTAAAATGAATTTGATTAACATTTTAACAACAGTGTTCAGTTACTAATTGGTTGACTGAGATAAATCTTTTGTGAATTTCAAAACCACTTCAGTCAGTTAGATACTGACTGAAGTGGTTTTGAAATCTGAGCTCCAGCATTTGAAATCTGAGGTTATTAAATTGAAAATCTGTCGATCAATAGAATTGATTGAAAGCTATTATTTGCACAATATGCTAGCTATATTTTCAATAGATATAAGACGAACATCAAAAACCCCAATCCTGTTTCTATAGGTCTTATCAAAATGACTATACAGTAACAAAAAGCCGACACATATATGATCAGGCAAGGATACTGTAATGATAGTGATAAGACCAAGTGTGATAAGTTTGATCCCAAATAAAACAATATAATTGGTCATACGTTTCGATTATGTACCAAGAACATTAGTTTCTTACCATCGTATACTCTGTGGCGTAATTAATTGAGATCTTTAAGGGCCTACAACCTTTTAACTTTAAGTTAATATTGTAGCCCCACTAATAATATTCTCGGTGAACCCCACTAGTCCTTAAACAGGCAAGGGCCCAAAAAAATACCGATCATAGCCCCACAACAACCCAACACAAACACGACACAATAACATTTGATTGCACCAGTTACAATGGGGCTCCGCCGTGACGCCGCCGTGGTGAACCGTGGATCGCCCACACCACACAATAAACAAGACTTATTACGATCTAAAAGGTGTAGAGTCCCAGCCTAGGCTCATTATGGCTCTAAGAGGGCGCAACAAAAACAAACCCGACAGGAATAAAAGTTTATGGGCGAGGCGCCGGGCCGGGCTGTGCGCCTAGCTATTTTGGCCAACAGTTCACAGTTGGACGACGAATAAACCGAACAACGGAACAGCACCGAATCAATTGGTTCACTTGTTAATGAGTCCGTGTTATCCCGAGCCATAAATCCGAGTCCGCCGTTCCGCTGCCAATAAATTCCTCCGCGTGGCTCGACAATTTTACGATGACTTCATTCTGTCACCGAGGAGAGCAGCTCGTTCCCATTGTTTTACGACCGCGTGTTTGGACGGTCGTGTAAACGCGGGCGCGTTTTTTGACGATGATTTATTGATTGCGAATCAATTTCCCTCGTTTTCCCCGATGTGACGCATCGCATCTGTGAGTTATCGGCGGCTGGGGATGATTTGTTTGTTTTTTAAATACGCGGATTGTTTGTTGATTTTGAAATGTTTCGAATAACATTTTTCGTTCTTTAATATTCCTGGTGGTATACAGTAATAATTTTATAGTTTTATACTCCCATGGCGAATCCATGGTATCTATAGAAATATACTTCTAGAACAATCTTCCGATTTGAGTCTTCTTCAAGTCCTCCAGGAAAACTTCGTTTATTCCTATCCATTTATTTATATTTCAAAAAGGCACTACTTTTTTGACACTTTTTAAACACCTCAGTCATCAAACGTCTTGTTTTAGATAGTAATAAAGTCTAGAAATGATGCTTTATATTTTAACATAGAGTATTAGTAATTTTCCTATAGATAAACCAAACTGATTTTATACAAAAACAATTCTCATACACAAGCAATCATGATAGTTCAGTGATTACGACCCCATAACACAATTAGAAAGTCAACAACAAAGTTTGCATTAGCTAAACAAACAAACAATTGTTCAATTTAGATGCAAGCACGATACGGTGCAATTAAAAATGCCCTAACACTAGTCTATTAGGAATGTTTGTTTAAGGATCATTAACAACTAGAGCAGTCACGCTTTCCCAATAAGAAAACGAGAATTCAATTAACCTGTTAAGTAACAATTTCTTAGAGACACGACACCGCACTGGTAGAAAGAAAGTTGGGTAAACTATCGCTACAAAAGTAGCAAATCTGTGCTGCGGAGAAATTAACTAAGGCACGCTGTTCTGTTTGTAACCAAAACACCAGTATTAGAGTGGTGGTACATTTTAATGTTTTTGTGCTCATTACCGGTGTGTCAACTACTGTCAATGGACTACGGAGTCACCAGCCTATGGTGGATCATTGAAATAAAGCAATCCAATTGTATTTAACGGACCCAACTTTCTTCATCCGTTACAGTATCCATAAGTAACTACTGTTGTATTCTGTATCTCATGTGCACAATGGTCCATGAGTTCCTGACGCAGAACTTTAGATACGAAACATTCTGTTATTCAAAGGCAATACACAATTTTGTGGGAGTGACAGCCATTCAACATTAGCAAAAAGTAAAAAAAAAACTTAAAATATCAACAACGGGCTACCTTGAAACGAAAAAATACCCCCAACGTTCCAGTTTTTGTCGAATAGTATACGGTTAACGCTGGCATTACCCATTACAGTAACCGCTTGCCAAAACATATGTCAACTGGCAAGACAGACTCAAGCAAAGTAGAGATAGGCTTTATGAGTAATTGAATCGTTAATCCCACTGAGCTAGAGACGCAACTCGAGCACACTGCAAGCCGTTGACCGCCATTCGTACTAGGTGTAAAGTGCATCATACTTAGTACTTTTTATCAACTATGACGAGAAGACTTACGCAGCCAACTAAAACACATCATTTTAATGTACTTTTCGGAATAATCTTGGCATGGATTTTGGAAGACACTGACATAAACGGAGGTTAGGAGTTTTTCCACCAGACGAATCTTTGGGCCAGAGAAGAAACGGAAGATCGCCAATACATATTTATAAGGCGGCATTCAGCCACGCATGCTCTGAGAAACAGATAATCTTAGCAGGATGTAATTACCACGGCAATAATTGACTTTTTCTGCCAAACAATACGGCTGCGAACCAGAACAACGCCGTTATACGACTGTTATCACATAACCACTTGTGAAGTTGTGAATTCAATGTCGTTTAACTACCAATTCTGATTCAACAAACTTCTTTTTGTTGTAAAACAAGTTCTCTAAAGAATTTTCAATCATAGTCACAAGAGTGTTTTATACCCAAGAAGAAAGTTTCTTCTTTGAACAAAAATGAATACCTTAAAGTCATGAAAATAAGATTAAATACACAAAAATTGTAAAACAAACGAAAGTAAACGCAACAGCCCCAACCAATTTACTGAGAAGATCAAAAGTGAAAAAGTTTATTGATAATTTTCGCAAGCTGTTTGAAGCAAAACAAAGGATAACAATCTTCCTTCATAAAACATTAAAGTGGAACTTTAGAACCGATTAACTCTTCAAACAACATAGTCCATCATGTACATTCCTTACGATATCTACCAAAAATATTGTTTCTGAATTCGAACTCTCTGGGCTCATGACATGAAAACGTAGGCAGCCGCTATCCAAAGCTGACGCCATATGCTATCAATTATTAAACGTACGATCAACCAAACTATTATAGGATTACTCCGAGGCGTCGACATGATGCCAATACCCGAGTGTTTGGGCGCCAGGGCAGCCCTACACGCGGCACCGTGGACATTCTATTACTTGGGCTGACGCTGACAGTCATGCGTCAGACTGGCGGACTGTTACGTCATTAATTCTGATTGCAATTCTAATTACTCATCTTGAGGGGATATCTAAAAATTGTTACTTTCTCCTCCACACTCTTAATAATTGGAGAAAGCAGTCTTTTTTCAAAATATTTTCGAGATTAGGTTTTGGGTGGAAATACATGTGTACCTTGAGCCCCAAAAAGGGTTTCGAAGTGACAAGTGATTTTACAGAATTTTCTTTTTTTGAACAAAAATATTTGATTACTAGTTTAGGATGGTTTGTGGCATAAACTTATTTTGACAGAGTAAATGAAAGCGAGAACACTCTAAAAGCAAAGACTCAAACTATGAAATATTCATTTCCCATTTTCATTATAGTTAAGCAATGTCAACACCCGTTCCATATGTCTACTTGAGTATCCGAAGAATCTCAAAGTAACACACACAGTCTACACCGCACTATTCGTCTGTCCCATCTCAGTGATACCAACATTACCAGCATTACCAGTTACCGGTTAGTTACCACCTGAGGCAATACCGTGATACCAATACCTGATCAGTGTTCAGTGTTCGTGTAGTCTATAATTACGTCAACACAGTAATCGGCTTACGTTGATTTAACCACTCCAATCCCGGTACCTCGCTGTATACACAACGCGACAACATAACACCGTGTCGACCATCTCACCAACTCGGTAATGTTCAGGTGAAAACATCAACAGAATCTTCACCTAGGAAAACAACTTGTGTGCGGCCTTTTTACGAAGAATACTCACAAAATTAAGGTATATTTGAGGTATCTTTTGCTATAGTTTGAAAGGCATCTCGGCTAATGTTCTTGTAAAACATCTACAAAATCTTTTAACTTAGGAAAATACCTTTTGTTTGGTATTTATTACGATGAATACTAGCAAAATGAAGATACATTTGTAGTATATTTCCCTGTAATTTGAGTCGCATCTCGGCTAATTTGCGAAATAGTGTCTTGCCTAGCGTAGTACAAGTACAGCCTATATTCCTTTTGGTATTGTTTCTTTACAAAGTACACTTGTAATAATTCACATCGAAATGTTTTCTTGTAAAATGGCAACAGCAGTATGTACTATAGCCTAGGACAGTCTTTTGGGTATCTATTTCTACAGTTATAAACCACCGGGAGAATGTTCTTGTAAATATATCTTGTAACCGATTGTGTAAACGAGATGGCGATGGCATCTTGTTTTGTTAACATATTTTTCTGAAGAAAATACTTATATATATATATATCTTTGGCTATATTTTCATCTTTCTATCGTATATAACCCTCAGCAATATCTTGTTTTACCTAGCATCAACACTAATGCGTAATCATCATTTCTCCCCTTAATCAACAAAATTCTCTCGCATAACCGTAAAAAATGTGTCACCTTTAGAAGCTAATTGGACAGTTCAATGCATATAAAAGCAAAAACAAATCGTGCCTTTTCGTTTTGCTCACAGAATAATTTTCTGTTATTATTTAATTATTAAATCATATTTCTTTCTATATTTTATATTAATTATATTATAGTATTATTGTATTCCTATTCAAACCGTGGATTCCGAAAATTCCTTAAATTTGTTAATTCTTCTCGTGCCAATTTGTTTAATTTAGAATTTAATAAAATAAAACTTCAAACAACAGTTATAAATATATATTTTTCTGATTATCAAATTCGCCACTTTCTATTCACGACTCTCATTACAATTAATAAACCAAGTTTTCAAAGAGTAAAAAGTCTATCCACAACCCTTCACCAATATGTGGCACATTCGCCCCTTAACCAAAATAACTGTGTTTTCCAGAGTTAACTCTCGTATTGTAGTTAGAGTGTTCGCTCGGGAGCGATGCTCGCCGTCGCTGAGGAGAGTTATCATCATCCGCATTGCTATTAATGTGCAAATTGGACCAAGGGCAGCTTCCCCCCAACCTCCCCGGGGGAAACGGGCAAAAACACGCGCTTTATTACTTTACATGGCGGCTGTTTTTACCCTTTGCCTCGTCCAGTAATTGGCCAAAAGCTCGTATCACCCTAGTTTTGGATGAATTAAAATAAGATAAAAAATATTCAAAAGCGTGCTTAGCCTATTTGTTTGTAACGAAATATTCTGGAATTGTTAATAAAATATGAGAAGTACTATTTTTGCTATTCATACACTGGCAAGAGTGTACGGTTTTGGTTGAAAATTAATGGTGTTGTAAGCTAGTATCACCTAATTCTTAGTAGACAAAAGCAATTTTAGAAGCATGTTACAAATGAGAAGAAAATGAATTTTTGTTTTGTATCGTAACACAAAACTATTAATTATACGTTATTATATTGATATGATTTATTGAGCGTCTATATGTTAATCAGGAATGTGACCTATTATGACACCAAATTTCAGCCCAATCTGTCCAGTATTTTTCGCGTTTTCTTATCAAACAAACATTTATCCAAACCTTCTCACATGTAATATTAGTAGGATTATACTGTATATATGATTTAGTGAATGGTTTTAACCAAGGTGAAAAGGTAGGGTTTATTTACAAATTCTTTTACATTACATAAACAATTCACGGATTTTACAGTATACTCCAGTTGTTTGATGTGAAATCTTTGTGACGGTTTCTATAATTTTCCCCTCGTCCATCCTACGATGTTTGAGACTACCGTCTTGACATTTCCTAACTTTAAGTGTCAAACTATAATTTTACACGATCTAATGCCACTGACTGTGTTTAAACAGCAATTAAAAAATTCAGTTTATGTAATTCTACCCTTAAAAAAAAATAAACTGAGAAGTCACTCCAGTCACAGAAAGTTCACGAAAGAAGAACAAGAAATCTCTGAACTCCCATCTGTTTCCACAGATATATCTCTAGTACAGTACATTAATAATGTCTATTCTTAGTTCATCAACACTAATAAACTATAAGAGAGCATTGTGATTAATAATCTTACTAACACGTCAAAAACAAACATTATTCATTCGTGAGAATAAATCTTTAACCGACTAATTACAAAAGCATAAAAGAAATTCCCAGAAGATACGGGGGACTTTAAAACCATTACTTAACGTTATCAAAATCACCAATTAATGAGGTCGGGGCGTGTAAAAGAACACATTTGGTCTGGGACACGACTTTAAACAGTTTAACTGATAACTCGCAACTCATTTCTTGCGATAAACACTCTATTTGCTATTAACAGTTTATGGTGTGAACCTAAAATAACTTGGTTCAACTGAAGTCAAGACCATTCTGAGTTCAACGCAAATTTATCGGTTTGTTGAGTGAACATTATCTGACCTTTACATTTAACTTTATTTTGTGGATTCTATTATTCCTAGAATGGATTTGCATTTTTTTATTGCTTAAAACATGTCTTGCGTGAATAGTTCGTGATGCTTAATTAAATATTAACTTCTTAAAATTTATGGTATACTCTAGTATTACACATCTACTATAGCCATAATGTTATACCACTTCACCTAAACAGTAGAGAAACATTAATTATTAAAAATTCACAAAACATCACAAATTATTCATGAAATTAAAAACATAAACAACTGTAAACAATCCTACTTTGACAGTTCTCATTGCGTATCACAGCTTTTTGTTGCTGCTTAGTTCTTCATAAATGCAAAAAAAAGATAGTGCTGCACCCTGTTGGTAAATATTATAACTTTTTAATGTTTTTGCATAACGTAGAATCAACTTTTTAGTTGAAACAGCTGACAAAATTCTTTAATTCCCTTTAAATTTGAATACTCATAAGGTTAACATGGGGAACTACAGAGCCACTGGGGCGGAGCCCGAAAGGATATTTGAGATAAGAACATGCTTATACGTTAATCGGAAAGGTGAGCTATCATCATGCCAAATTTCAGCCCAATCCGTCTAGTAGTTAATGCGTGATTGAACTTCAAACACACAAACAAACAAACAAACATACAAACTTTCACAATAGTAAGATAGCAATAACATAAGCATAACGATGACGTGGCGTAGTCCTCCAGTCAGCTGTTGTTATGGCGAAATATTCCAACACAGCACCATAGCATTAGAAAGTGTGCTGGTCTAGAGTTTTGGATCCAAGGCCCCGGGCTCAAATCTATTCAATCACCTATGGCTTTAGCAATATGAAAATACCACAACAGTCTAGGCCAAGTCGGAAAAGACTTTTCCGGAGAGCCTAACGTCCTAGGATCTGAAAACTGTGCCATCACACCCAAGGTAACAGCTGTTTGCCGCTATCCCGTCACCCTGTATATCAAGTTGACATTCTAATACACCTATTGCAGAGCGATAAGCCAGGTGACAAGCCATCTGATCGCTATGATTGTCTGATCCACTTTGTTTTAGTGCTGTTATCACTGATAGCGACATCTGGCCTAATGTTATCCACTCAGTAATAATCCACGATTATCCGTGCTTACGGCTGAATCACACAGCTATAAACTCTTATCGGCGACTTAAACTGATTTATGGCTTGTACGAACAGTTTACATTTCGCGACAGCTTTCGCTTGGTGATTTTATCGTTATAAATGTCAAAAAAAAATTTAGGAGTTTTCGCGACTTGACTACGAGTTGCTTTTACTTTTCTCGGCAAAGACATGGGCTTTGTAAGAAATCTAAAACCTCTAATTACAAGATTAGGTTTGGAGCAGTCTCGCATCTAGTTTGTATAGCTCCCAAAGATATCTGATTATGATTAAATTTAGCATTGAGAAAAACCGAACTGTCCCATTATTGTAGAACCAATTGGTTACCCCAAGGAAAGATTTCTTAGAGAAAAAAAACGTAGATATTGCATTCAGAATTTTTAAATCCGTGAAATTCTGAAGCAATGCAACTTTTGAACTGCTAGGTTTACAGTGGTGTATCAATATATTAGTTTTATGAATTTTTTTTAAAAATTCTGTCCTGATTAAGATATACAAATGGGTCCGAATAATGAAGGTGTTTACCTTATCACAATACACAGTTTTATGGTAATGCACGTTTTTTATGTAGGTGGACAGGTAAGTTGATATGTTTCTCGCCTAGTAATCATAAGGTCGCCAGTTTGATCGTGAGAAAAGTCAGAAATTTTTTGATGGGAAGAAACTATCGATATTGGGATTTTATATAGTCCTTGATAAATACCCAGCTTATTACAAAGCTGTCATTCCATCCATTCAATAGTCGTCGTTCACTCATTTCCGCTTTGACCGCTTTAAAACGTTTAACTCGTCTAAACTAATAAACATATTTGTTGTTAACATTGAGAGTTCCAGTAAAAATTGTAGCTTTCATAAGTTTACCTTGCGTGTTGCCTGTTTGATATGAAAGTATGAAATCTCCCAGAGACAATCTGAGGGGGAAGCTAGCGTCGTTACATGTACACCATACGTGTACCTTGCGTTGCCATGGTTACCGTGTCTTGTACCTCTTTAAGCAACATATTTTATATCCTCCCTCACTTAACCCTCTTTGTACTTGTTTGTAATCCTACGAGAGCTCTTAGTCAACAGCTGATTACACATTAATACTTTCTAAACTCCCTCCAAAACTCCCGGCTGTTTGCGTTGTCTTTAAAACTAGTTAATTTTGCAGTTAAGGATTTAATTAGTTATTGTTAGTTGTATCGTTGTATGTTATAGGTTATAAGTAGTTTTGGTTACGATGGATCGTATGTTGTTTGTGTGAAATGTAGAAAATTGACTAGATTTTAGTCAAATTAAGATATATTCAGGCATTTTATACCAATTTTAATAGTAAGCTATTGACTATAGACAACCTCAACTTCATAAAACCCCCGTATGAATTTATATTACAATATCTAAAAAAAATGCTTAACTCATTGCCTAGTTGTAAAAGGTTATATTTATTCAAATAAAAGTAGATATTATTCAACCCTTGTATACAAAGCTAACTGCAACCACTATACTAACGATATATTGACTTCAAATAGTTAATTAGAGTTTTAAAAGTAATAACAAGATAGAGTTTTTTTGTAAATTCGAATACAGTATTTTTAAATATTCGTCAGAGCCACGTATACACCGTACTAGATTGCCTAGAAAATTTACACCCCTTGCTTGAGTTTCCAAAGAGATCCATCCGACTATCCGTTAAATTATAGTTTTGTTTCTAAAATTAATAATGGGTGTGTAGCTTTATGGTTGGTATGGACGATTTCATACAACATTATAACCACTGTCTCTTCCGCGTCCTCTTCCCGTTGCGAAGCACGGGCATAGCAGTTAGTAAATAATATAGTATAGTGCACTACAATTAAAAACTTATGTGTTAAAAACAACTGAACTATCCCCATGGGCTAAAGTCAGCCGCGAATTAGATTGGGTACTTCCCTTGTGACTGTGTGTTAACAAAAGTGGTTTACACTTCATTAAACATCGCAATGAGCTTCACTAAAAGCTGGTATATAAAGAATAATAATAAAGAAACATAAAGTTAAATTTTATACGCTTGCAGTACAGAAATATTTTGATGTAGTCCTTATAATGGATACTCAAAAGGTTTTTCGTTGAGTAACATGTAAAATAAATTCAAACATAATTTACCTGCTTGCCATATAGAGATATATTGATGCCCATTCCTTCTTTACCTACTCTTCAAAATCTTTAATCTATATAATTCCCAACGTCCATATTTTTTTGTGGAAATTCTCCAAAGGACGTCACTGAGCCGAACCACGCGCCGCTTAATCTCCACGCTTCCTGCATATACTCCCTCGTCACATTTTAAATTTGTTTAGTGATTATATTTGGGATATTGCTAAGAAGTGAATGCCACATTTTCACCACAGGGATTAGGCCTACCGCAGGGACACAATTTAGTTAGTTGCTGACCATTTGCAAGCCAACGTTTCGAAAGTGATCGTCACAAACTCCGCGTTTTAGTGAAAAGTTGAAATTTTGCTTGTCTTCGATTTTTATTGTTTCTTCTTGTTTGCAGTATTTATCGTCATTTTCAAATAATGTGATTCCCGAATACGGAGCTTCGAATTCCTTCTTTTAACTAACCACAATAACCCCTTATTCCAGAGCTCGTATACTCGAGACCACGTTTCATTGTTCTGGGCCTGTTTCTAGTATGGCATTTTAACTGACATTATACCTTCTCCTTTTACAGCTCTGCCCCTTTTAGATTTGTATCCATTGAGTTCACCAATATCCTAAACGTCCGCCAAAATCGTTTACAAATTTGCCCCAGCAGATGTCTAACATGACAGCGTGTCAGGTCGCCCTCCTATCAAAGTCCCAATATTTACCTCATACATCTCCGCGAGCGTGACGTCTCAACAGGTGGCTAAAAGCCTTTGACAGGTCACGTGATGGAGTGGCCGTTATCAGTGACGTCACGGCGGCGTGATAAGCGGCAGGTACATGCGGGTGGCTACCGTAGCTGCTATTAATTATGGTATACGGGTTCACATACGGGCTGTGAGGTTTACGGCGCGGCGATGGTAATAATGTCAACATGTCAAGGGTCACCTGCTAGATAACGTATTTTGGGCTCAACACACTTCATACTTTGAAACTTCACAGTTTTTGGATGGTTTATGCCAGTATTTTTGCAGGGATGGTTCGCTAAACATTTTAAGGGGAAAACTGACCAAGCCTCTAACATTTGTATAACGTATATTGAGTTCAACCCGAAAGTTTGCAGCACCTTTGAAATTTCCGTTTGAATTTTCCCCCAGTTGAATTTTTTAGTCACGAACAATTTTGAAAGAAAACTGTCAAACCCCAAGAGGTCTTGGGTATGACCGGGACTGAAGCCGTTGGACAATAACTTCATGAACGACGAAAAAGCTGTATTTGAATAAAAAATTAGCTACAGCAGGTCCATAAATGGGTTGTCACTCTCAGTATCCAATAATGATAATGGTAAAAGTTGTTAATGATGTTTTTACTTTTTTCGTTTTTACTGTACACGAGTGGCTCAACACTTTTTGTGAACTAACAATCAAATGTATTTTAAGAGAAAGCTGTTGACCCCTTAACGTTTAGTGGATATGCATGGATCAAACTCTTCTATCTTGGATTTCTCATCGAAGTCCAAGATCAACCACTAAGCTATACACTGAATGTGTTTTTACAATCGCTTAAAACAATCTAACTGTGTTCAATAGCTCGCAATACCATGTTTTCCTACAATTTATCACTTGGTACCTATACTAAAAGAACTTTAAGTTAGTCCACACTATTTGCAACAGAGGCGTTATGCAATCAACTATAAAGATTGGTATACAGTAGCAATGGTGAATATATAGTCAAAGCAAAACAATATGTACAGCTCATACTTTTACGATATGCTTTTACAATCGTGGTAAGATTTACTGTTGTTAATTTTTGTTAAGAATTGATCATAGAATAATTTTGGGCCAACATTGATACACTGTGAACTTAAAAGAAGTTTCTCTGGCGGTTTGTAGCCAACTTAATATGACTTAATTTGAATATTGAGAAGGAAGCTACACTTTACGATGCAATGACACACCTTCATACAATGTATTTAAACACCTTTATAACGTATTACACCCCTCTTAACGACCAAAACAAATTGATGAACTAATTACGGTAAAACTGTGCGTAACTTTCACACAAATTTACGTTTGGCGAGCAGAAAATTTGACATCTTATGCATTATAATAACCCTGCTAATCCGCTAGCACGTACTAGTACTATAGTCTGTATGGTGGAACCTGTCCCCTGACCCTTCGTCTACCTGGGACTGACCCGGACATTGGCCAGTCCTCAGGTAGAGTTTCAGGAGACAGGTTCCACCATACAGGCTATAGACGAAAACATTAGTGTACCCAGATTTGTGTTAGATTGTAGAGGATAACTTGCTTCGTTGGTAGAGTTTGTATCCATTCTGCAAACTAGATTAAAAGGTCACCCAATACAGTACATGCTCAATGATTAGTAGACCAGTTTGTTCTTAGCCTGTTCATGTAGGATAACTGACTGTACTCACTTAAAAGATTTGCAAAGCAAGAACAAATGTGTGCAGTACTTCATATAAAGTGTATTTTTAGACATTACCTCACCACAACATTCAGTAACCCAGATAAGTTTCAATTACAATTCTAAGATTTACAAATTGTTTACAAAAAGTGGCTACTAATTGGTTTGACTAATGTGGTGGAAGGGTCAAAGATAGTCTGACAGCTTTACGAGTGACTTCTCGCGAATTTCCATATCATATATTTGACCTCGACCTTCACCTAGTGATAGGAAATCTTCACCGAACAGACTTTGGTGGAGTTTGAATGAAATTTTTAGAATTACTCTTGTTCAATGCCCTGAAGTATGATTGACGACCTAAATAGATATAGGACTTTGCTTCACTGTGAACAGAACCCAACCTACTAGTATGCTTGTTGTTCGAATAAGTGGAAATCTGCAAAGAGTTTGCTACTTCAGTCGTGTCTGAGTGAAGGGTGTTATCAGAAATATACTCGTCAAGTTAACGATTGAACCAAGAACATTTTGATAGTTTTATCATACGATTGGAATGAATTGAATTATATAGTATGGAATACGCATTTGTTTGTTAAAGGTCTTTCACACGCTTTCCTCAACATGGGTCTGATTTAGAAGCAATTTACAAAATATTTACTAGGAATAGACATGTTGGATTTGTTGTATGCAAAGATGTGAAGGGTTTAGCCTACCTGGTTTGTAAAGTAGTCCTTTAATCTCTTGTGTTGGGTGTGGACCTTGACGTATCTATTAGTCATTTACTGCTGTAATTTTCTCTTACTCGTTAAAAACTGCATACCTGAAAAAATTTAAAGCAATATTTATTGTTTTTTGTACGCTATAACCTTAAAAATAACGGGTTTATACAATGAATACCTTATGTTCCAAACTCTTTTATCTAATGATCATCTATTGATGATATTTTGTTTGCACTTTTGCTAATAAATTATGAACGAATAAATTCGTAGCAAAACATTAATTTATATGATGTAGCTTTTTTCGACAGGATAAGAAGTTTACTGAGAATATACATATTTCAAAGTAAGAGACTAAAATCTACTCTGGTGCAAGAATTAAAACTATTAAACTTATATAGCGCTGAACTGAGGGTATATAATTATTAACTGATAATTGATATGTTAATTATCTATTTCAGGCTGTTCATCTCACTTAAGCTTGGACCCCAAGTAGTATGCTTCGTTTTTAATAAAATGTACTATTTGTGAGTTGGCCCACCACCTCCAACAAGTTGTATACGTGAGACAATTTTTAATGACCAATGACTCACATAAAACAGCCACATTCCAATACAGGATGTACTAAAAGTCATAGATAAGACAATATGACCCTGTTATCAGCCGGTTAAACATTGGTTGACACATTAACACCATATGATTGCCGACCTTATCTTTATGTTAGTTTAATTTTGTGGCTTGTTTTCAGATATAAATTGTCACATTAATGGATAAGTGGCAGAGTATATGTCAATTGGCTTTTTAAAAGTAACTATATTAAATAATGTAGCGTAGCTATTGTTTTTACTTATTAACTGTTTACATTGTATAGTTTTTGCTAGTTTTAGACTTAAGATTACACGAAAATTGACATTTTTTGGTACGATAGCAACCGGCGACCTTACTGGACGAGCACTTTATCCAGTTGTTTATACTTATTTATTAACAAGATTCACCATACCACGTACAAACTATTTATAATTTTCTTTGTTATAAAGAAATTTGAAATAATGTCTACAGAAATGATATTGAACAGATATATCTAAAGGAACAATCTAACGCCTAAAACCAAACAAAGTCTACCCTACAAATCTAATACATCACTTCAGTGGGTTAAAGGTGATCCGTTAGTTTGCTCCGGATGTGGTGGACAGTTTTTAGCGTCGGCGACAGTTCTAATTGGCGCCTCCGAGATGCTATCGCCGGGGCCGTACCTGGCCGGACGTACGCTATTATTTATGAATGAAACTGAAGCCATTCATGAATGGGACGTGATTTACTACCGCCTCAGACTGACTGTAGGGAGGGTCCGGCAACTCCCACTGATTTAAATTTGCCAACCAATTTGGAGACCTCATACCCAATTAAGTTAGATTTAAGAGAGCCCGTGACGGCTCGCGATCGTTAGATCGAGTCTTGTTTATTCAATGGGGTATTAAATGTCCTTCTCCACTTTATGAATGGCTAAACGGCCAATTAAAGTTTTATTTTTATCTGGCGACGCCTCGGTTTTCGAATTGGTTTTGATGGCGCCTCCTGTTGATTGCTTGGTTATTTGTTATGCGATGCATCTACATGTGTGCACTTTGTTGTTGATCAACAGTGGGATGGGCTACGGCTGGACTGGGTTGAACTGATCTAAGTGTGTTTAATAGAAGTAAATACTTTTACGATGTCCATGCCGTGTAGTTCCTACAGGTAGCTGATTGGAAGTATGGAAGATTCAAGAGATGAGAAGCATGATGTGCAACATATACGAAATAAGCTAGGTTTTTTGTACTAGATTCTCCTTGATTTTAAACAAATTTTAGGCAGGGGCATGCTACTGTGTGCAGGATGAAACTACTAAACTTGAAACGAGAATTCACACTACATTTCATTTATGGGAGGTTCCCTTGCTGTATGGCTTCAATCTACCTGTATAAAATAACCAACGTTCCGTTGTACCAATAGCACGCACTAACGAGAAGATCTACATGTATAGCGTATTCCGTTACAACCACAATCATGATGCTTTAGTTCCCTGTAATACCAACACAATAACATATATTGGTACCTCTTTAACCACTTAAGATCCACTCTCGCAATCCAACCCGTCTTCAGAGAACCTTTGAAATAGGACTCGAGGTGACTAACCCGGGCTAATCTCTTTCACACCGATGCCCCGAAATGATCTTGTTTTCGCCGGGAACAAAACATCGAAAATAAACCGCAGGTAGTTCTCCATTACTGACAGGTCTGTATCGCTGATCGTCGTGTTGAAAGGGATTGGTAAACACGGCTTTGAGCGGGAGCCCGCTCTGACGCTAATGGCTCGGAAGTGGCGGCAACAGTAGGATTCTAAGAACGCCACTGTTTTACACACAATGACACCGAGTACCAGTGGTCTTACTCGAGCGGAAAGGTGCCTGAACTGTCAGATTGTCTGCGAGACTGTTTTGAAACGTTCCGGTTTGTGTTTTGGAGATCTCTTTCTGAACTAGGATTGAGGTGGGGTTCATTCAATGGTGGATACTAGTGACGTAATTGGTTGATTTCGATCAAAGTAAATGAATGGCGGGTTTGATGAAAAGAAAAGCTGTCACTCATATTTCAAAGTCTGTGAGGAATATTTACTTAGATTTGAAGGATTCAGACGGTTTTAGAACTTTGGAGTGTACCTTCACGATTCTTCATGTTAGCCAATGATGGTGGTGAATAAATGAATTTCTGACTATTTGGAATATGCATTGTATGCAAACGCAAAGAAAGTTCCTATGAACTGCAACTTAAATGGATTAAAAATAAACATGCCAAAACCTACAAGGTTTTCATTGTCTACATAAGAACAGCAATATCAACAAAAAGCTACTTGAACCGCTATACCTTTTACTCAACCTTTTTCTACATTGTGATCATTCGTTTCGGATAAAACAAAAAAAGTTGCCATAACATTTTAGAGAGAGGTGGACGGTAGAAGAAAAAATCAAAGTTATAAGACCACAACCCTTTTCATGTTATGTATCCCATCCTGCCTTCCAAAACGCCATGCACTGGTAAATTCAAACAGGATCGCAAACCCATTACAGTTTTCCAAATGGATATTTTCCACTGAATGAAACGTTCAGGCCTAAAATCTCCCAGCAAAACGTCTTTCACTCATTCTACGCGATTCATGAATGGGCCCGGAATATTTTTTGATCGTCCAAAATGTGTTCTTGATCGCCCAGCCTCGTCGCTCGTTCCGCGTAATCTGGCTACAAGAGAAGTCACTCCGCCTCATACAGACGCGTTTCCGAACATTTATGTCGCCGTCAACAGAATGTTCCGATAAACGAATTACAGAAGGACGCCGGTATCTGGACAAGTACTCGTTCTGTTAGTCCGCCTCACTATCGTGTCGTCGTTAGTGTACAGATAGTTGCTGGTAATAAATAAACTTATGCCTTCTTGAATCTGTAACCGCTTTTGGGTTGCTTTGCGGCCGGATCTTTTAGAATACATAATTTAATGATTTTTTTTAAGTGACGTATTAAATTTGTATTCTATTGGTATTTTTACCGGTGGAATACTTCGGTTATGTTGTTTACTTCTAGGGTATTTTGATTTTTTGTCTTCTTCATTCTTGTTTATTTTTTTAGCATGATCTTTCGTTGTACGTCTTACTTATTCTGTGTTTCTTGTTATTTTCCCTTATTTTTCTTTTTTTTATGTAGGCTAAAGATTCTTTTATTCTTCATTTATTCTTTTATTCTTCTTCTTCTTTTCTTCTTTTCTTCTTTTCTTCTTTTCTTCTTTTATTCTTTCATTCTTCTTTAATTTTTATGTTGCTTCTTTTATTTTTTCATGTTTTATAGCTGTTTGCTCTTTTCTGGTCACTATATAATACTTTAATCTCATTCTACACTTAGTTAATTACTTAGCGTTACTATTTCTTCTCCACCAGGCTCAGGTTGGGAGTTGTCTTTTTTTAGTTTGTTGAATGTAGTTATCATGCTATTTTTTACACTAAAACTCATTCGAAGGGTAAATTTCACAAAGGAAACTCATCGCCCTAACAAACTTATAAGCTAATCACTTTAACCCGCTTCAGTGTGATAATTCTGTTTGTCCTATAACATAAACATGTACAGTACGAGGTATGAAAAAACTACAACATTTTCATGTCAATAACTAATTAAGTAATAGTAATAATCATTCAATAATTTAAAACATTCTATATAATTGTATTATTACTTGTTGCAGGGACAGATAAACAACAATTTCGGACAACAAAATGAAGTTCAAGACAGGGTGAGTAAATTATATTTTTTCCTGCATGCATAAATTCTATTGTAGATTGCATTAGCCTTATAAAACGTCTTTCTATAATATAACATTTACAAACCAGTTTTCATCACTAGAAGTGAAAGTGGCTCTTTTAAGTACCAAAAAGACACTTTTGCTCCGTGTGATGAACAACTATTTTCATCAGACTGCGGAAAAACCTTCTATAATCGTTCAAAATTAGACCTCATGATTTGAGGTTATACAAAGTCGTCATCAATGTTTACATTTCTGTTGTTTTTAAACATAACTTTAAATATCGTTTCATAATGCACTGATAAAATTTAGAGGTTAGCGAACCGAAAAAGTTACCCTATGTTTTTTTCGGACCCTATTTGAAGTTACCCGAAAACGATGATTTTGTGACGATTTAGAGAACTAAAAACGGCTGCTTTCCGGACAGTATGATTCAAAGAATATTATGTGTGTCATTTTTTCAAGCAAATAAACAAACGACATAACATAATCTGAATTTTATTCACCAAAAAATTTTAAATTTTATTGACCTCTTAAAAGTCACGGTTTTCAAGGATTCTTACCACATAAGCGTGGATGTGTAAAATGAGGTGTAGTCCATACTATAAATTTAACTTCTAAAATAGATTGCGTACACATTGATACGTAAACATGTAATCAGCAACCACCCTTGCTTAGTCTACTTACCTAAGTAGTAGTGTATTTCCGTATTCGTCTACTTGATAGGCGACTACAAGACGTGTAGTTGAGACGTCTGGCTGAGCGTCTACATTTCTGGCTGTCTGTCGGTTAGATGGGATTACGCATGTAGACATGTCATGTAGACAAGTCGGCATATCGGTCTATATTTAGTGAATAGACACGCTTCACTCTCATTAATCAATTCTAAATATCCTGCAATACCGTATTACCCTTCCTCGCTAATTAATGTGGGGAATTAATTTGCCTTCTATTTTGATGGTAAATTTGAGTTAGGGTTTCGTTCAGCGAAGTAATTTCATATTAATAAATGTCGGAGGTTTGAGATTACCATAATATTATTAATTGCAGTATTTTTTTATTTTAAAGAAAATGTTGAAACAGATTGAGTATTTTAAGCCTATATGAGTTAAATATAGTTACTCTAAGAGTTAAATGTTTTCAACTTAATACAATTAGTAACATAACGTGGTTCTGATCATAAACGTGACTAACCTTATCCACTTTTGGTTGTACCGTAATACCACAGGGCAAGCAATAGTTTACAACTAGATTAATATGAACTAAAATAGTTTTTAAATTGGTTAAGCCGGAAATACACACAAAACTACTTTATAGAATAAACAAACCGGACAGAAATAACCTTAAAATTGTTTAGTAAGAAAATAAATCCATAGAGTGTGTTAATGAGTGTGTGAACTTTGAACCAAAGACCATTATTTACCATCGTAAATTATTAAGCTCATTTTTCGTGTCTAGTTCATGTCCGGTGACACTGATCGCTGGTGTCGACGAAATTTTGTCCGTAATATTTCACGATTTGTGCTTTACAGTTTGGTTATATAACTAGGGGACGAGTTATTGTTTATGATTATACGGTTTTATTTTTTTTTTAAAGGATGTTCTTAATGACTGAAATAACAAGAAACAAGTAAACAAACCACGACCTCCACAGTGCATCGGACAGAACTAACAATAAAACTGGCTTCATCTGATCCATAAGGATGAGAAACCTGAGAATGTTTTATCTTGGTAAAACACAATTTTCCTACTCAGCTGGTACCATAGCAAAATCTTAATTTTGCTAATGGATTATGTAATTTAATAATAAATTAGGAGAGTAAATATTGGGAAAACAGAATTTCCCATGGAGTTTCCCAGCCCAGATGATACTAGTGACAGCTCGGTCGTTTCACAGGATGCTCTCTGGTTGTCGCGATTGTAATAGTATTAGCTAATTGTATCGGTAATGCGATGGGTATTGATGAGGCAGCATCGATCCGTCCCCCCCTAGCGTCATGATACTCTATCCACAGACAATATATTGGCCAACAAAACTATCACGTCCTTCAGGAACATTAAAGAACATACTGACTAGGAATGTAAGTGATAAAAACTGAGCCTTGCCCGCTCTCTTACGGACAAAAAAATAATTAGGCCTACCAACGGTTGCGCAGAGATACACAACTGTTACTGTAGCTGTTTTGATAAAAACATAATTCTGAAAAGGGAGAAATCAATAACAAATAGTTTTTTTTATCGAAGCAATACGGTACCAAAAGTTCGCTATGATATTACTGCTTCTGTATTAAGTTGAGCTGAAATAACCAGGACATAAAAACAACAAATAGTGAAAAAAATCTGAAGAAAGGATCTGTCGTTATTGAAACTATTTATTTTCTCT
Source organism: Macrosteles quadrilineatus (assembly GCF_028750875.1). NCBI lineage: Eukaryota > Metazoa > Arthropoda > Insecta > Hemiptera > Cicadellidae > Macrosteles > Macrosteles quadrilineatus. Next base: position 4,691,871 of record NW_026542604.1, on the reverse strand, counting down.
AGTAATTAAGGACCTTTTTAGGATTTAATATTATACTAGAAAATATTTGCAAAGTGGGAAAGCGTTTCAGAAAATAAATCAATCAATGGCATTCAAAGCTTATAAACGTACAGTACTCATAACCCACTGAGGGGTCATATCGATTTCATCGCTGTAACGTAAGGATACAATAAGAACATCAACCTTTTCAACATGATCCCTAAGCTATATTCAGCAAAGGATGCTCATTCAACATTTTAAATATTAATGATATATTCGGTAACACAGCCGCAGGAGACCATTAAGAATAATATCACTATGATAATATGAAGGTCGTGTATAACATTTGTGATTTAAATAACGATTAAGGATTGATTGCCTCGGGCTCATGTAATACAAAGATCGACATAATATATAAATTATAATTGGAAACTTGTTACAAGTGGCGAAATGTTGAAACTATTTGTATTTTTTTAAAGGACAGAATGGTACTTTGGCCAAGGGATAAAAATTTGCCAAATAAAAATGGGTATTTTTTTTTAATTTGAAACTTTTGCATTGTGTATTTTAATAACCAAAGAACATAGTTTTCCAGCATTATTTTTCGTCTTCACACTGCACATTGGCATTAAGATTCTGGTTATACATAACTTACGCATCAAGATTCTCAGTTATCATAAGACCTTAGCTGCAAGGTGACCTTGAAAGTTGAGCACACGTCAGTGACGGTAACAATGAACCGTGTAGTAGCAGTTGCGCCGAGTAGCATTTGCGCCGCGGATTAAATCGTGCTTCCAGCGCCGCGGAGTTTGATTAGTTCAATGATGCAGAAGTGACGAGGGTCATAATTACTTACACATTACTTGACTGAGTTGCTTGTAAATAGTGTCGTTTTCCATACTCCTAATTAACTTGTAGGCTACTAGTAGTGCACTATTGCACATAAAAAATGATCAAACACTTGTATACCACCACATGCAGTATTGAATTAGTATAGATATTTTTCCTGAACTATAATTATTATAACCAGTAGACAATTTCTACTTATTACATTACTAATTTAGGAGAAAGGGGGACTTTTATTTTCCTACGAAGTTTTTAAAAAATAGTTGCACCAGGATAGTCTGCGGTGCTATGTGGAATGCAAACAGCTCCGCATATTGGTATTAGGGGGATTTGCTAGGGGTATATATCCCCATACCTTTCGGAGTAACCCACTCCCTTATGTTACCTTTGGTCACTCAATGGTGTTGTCATTGTCAGTTTCGAGTAGAATTTAGCAGAATGAACATCGTAGAAACCACAAAGAAGGGCTCAATGTTCAATCATTTCGTCTACTACAATTGACCTACTGTACATTATCATCGATACGTCGCACAATTGATAAGAATGCAACAATAAGCTACAATAAAACCTTTCTGAAACCTCTAACCGAATAAATGAATCGATAAATAATTTCGAACCATGCAATTGCTTACAATCGACATTTACAACTGTTCACAACAGTTTACTTGTACTCCTTAGGGACTAAAAAGGCTTTTTACTACTGGTGATTAAAAACGTTATATAGTTTAGACCCATATGGTTTCGTCTTTTATTTGCTATCTAAAGGTTATACATCGAAGTGAAGGATCACGGGTTCATACATAAAACCCCATTATAAAAAGGTTTGTCATAATTACAGGTTCTAAAAAAGGTAACCATGTAAATAAATCAATAACTTGAGGGTGGGCAAGCCCAAAATGACACTTTCAGCTACCATTCGTCCCTCTGCTATATCATAAGATGTACAAGGACACCTACATCGAAAACATTGGTTAATCAAAACGGGTGACAAGTTATTTAAAAAAAAACCGTATGGTATCAGGTTCCATTGTATGATAACACTTAGCTAAACTAAACAGACAATACCCCCGCCGCAGCTAACCTGCCGACTAAGTGAATTTCCATTTGTCTGAATTGATTTTTAATTGAACGTATATAAATAAAATTAGGTTTAACGAGGACCTAGCTGCTACAAGGAAACTATTAAAGTGGAGTTTTAGTAAAATATGAATAGCTTAGTATAAAATAAATAAATTTGCCAAGTTTGATCAAAATATATCCATAAACAAGCAAACTAAAATTACTAATATTATCGCGTTCACGGGCGTATATAAATCTATACAAAATGAAAAAGTAAATTGGTCACGGACCTAGGTCTTACGGTGCGGTGCCACCTACGGTAATAGCTACTTCCCTATAGGGAATTCGCTAAAAACATCCATTTTTTTTTGCGAATTTAACATTTTGGTACAGAAGACGTAAGTATCGTTAATTTATTTATATTGGACCTATATGTGTAGGTAAATAACAATATGCTTCATTCCGATATTGGTGGTTCGTAAACTTAATCAAGGTGATTCAACCTTACACATTCATGCCAAATTTAATCAAAATCGCACGAGAAGCGATAAGCATAGGCCGGGAGCGCGCCCGAGTTCACGTGCAAACCTCGCACCGTCAAGTTAATGATTTTTTTTAAATATTCGTGGGAATGCATGGGGATTTGTAATGTTTATTGAGTTGTACAATAGTATTGAACATTTATATGGGCTTGTATAGGCCGAAAGCAGGGTCTTTAGAAAATGGCTAAAAACAACTCATCCATGTTATTCTTATGGAGAAAAAGTGCCTAAAGTGAGGTCATATTACTATGTTATACCTACTTTACATTTAATTGGTAAATAAGTTAAAGAATTAGCTTTTTTAGCTTGATTTTGAATATACTATATGAGGATTATATGTAGGCAAATATCAGGATTTTTGGAATTAGTGGCTGAAAAATGATCCCCATGTTATTCTTATGGGGAAAAACGCCTAAAGTGAGGTATCTTTGTGGTATTGCCACTACACGTTTTAGAGAGTTAATTTGTAAACTTAATATGTACTTGTATTTCTAGACTTAAGATAAACTTAAATTGATATAAGGCCTGTCTCAACTCCCAGGGTTCACGAAGCGCGATGTATTACTACCAAACCTGATACAGTAACAAACTAATTTTTTTTCGTAATTTCCTCTCTGTTGAGTTATTGGTAATTAATTGGTTTTAGGTAGCCCTTATACTGAAACGGCGGAGTGTACTGTGTATTGTTGTCAACCAGTGAACAATATTTTTGGTGGCATCAATTTACAGTTATTAGATTTAAAATTATGTGTAACCATTAGCATGGGTCACGAGGTGACTGCGTGCAACCACTTTACGCTGAAAGTAAAATGTGGTATGAACATAAGTCTTCAATAACCCTATTAGTGCAGTTGATTGGTTCCGCCATTGTTAACCTGTCAAAACTGCTAACCCTCATTTAATTAGCTGGCGCGGCGCTGGTGCTACGCGGCGCAAATACTACTCGGCGCAAATACTACTCAACCACAATGAACGAACATTCCAGCCTAGACCATTGTTTCTGGATGAATGAAACAAAGCCAGCCTAGGTCGGGACTGATCAGTGATCAGGATCATGTGATGGATGGTCGGGACCTTATCTATCAGACTTCGCCGAGTCAGTTTCCGGTCCTTTTAACATTCCTTCCTCTGTCACCTCACCCATCCCACCGTTCCCTGTCCGGCCGGACCGCTCTCCGACGGTCCTAGTCTATACGCATAGGCGCATACTACAGATGAGGCTGGCATAGAAGGGTTGCTGCATTTATTGAAATCCAATACAGATCCTTGGATCAGCTGAAGTCAATAATAACGTTCATTCCTGTGTATTCAGAGGCAGTTTTGCTAACCAACTTTAATGTATATATACAACATAATATTGAAACCTATTTGGACATACGGGTTTTCAGCTCTGGCGAACCAGTTCAAACTACAACATAGAAGTAATTCAAATATTTCTACCCAAAACACTAAAAAAGGTTTTACAAGCCCCTTGGTATGTCTGAAATATTATTATACAACAATATACAAAGTTATCTTTCATCAGGGAAAAAATAAAAACTAAATGAAAAATATACAATAAATATAAAACCATCCAAATTTAGAAGCAGTAAGCCTTCTTGACAGCAGCGAAACTACAAGCTAAAAAGAATTCACCCAACCGAAATTCCAAATTCCAAATCGATTTTAGTTCAATTTTATTAATGTTTTGTTTTGTATTTTTATGCTTGTGCACTCACTGGAGTGTGGAGTAGGACACTAAAACTCATGTATGTTCATCAAAAACAATATTTATAGCCCAAATTACCCATGAACTTTTGAGAAAACTACAAGTCACACCCCCATAAACCATATACTTATCGTGTTCGTCATGACGAGAAGAAACCTTGCGCAAAACTATCCATTATTTCATAAATTGCCCTTTAAGGTCGTAATTGCTTTCCAAAGGGAACTTTCCATATACATAATGTTTATAAATACTTCAGCTGTACTTGTTTGTATGTTATTCTTTCAATTTATTACCTTTTTCAAATCAGGTGCGATTATTTGTTTTTATTACTGTATTCTGTTTTGTTTATTTCAGCTTAACTTAACCAATCTATGGTTTTAGTAATACTTATGAAGTCAAACGTGGTGAAGCCCGTGGGTAACAGCTAATTAACTTAATGTTCTAGTAATAAGAACATATTTTAAATACCTTTTAAAAATACGTCACTATCGGCCTTGAACTAACAATCTGCATCCACGAATTAAACTATTTAACAGTAAATGCAATTTAATTTCATATCTTAGATCCAAGAGCGGATAACTTATTACCTATTGTATATTCAAGTGAATGGACACAACTTGGCTGGGTATGCAGGGTGGGGTGGGGGGTGGGGGGTGATGATGCTGTGCTATGTCTATGTCGTGGTATTGTAGGCCGTAGCGGTAACCACAGCTTGTAGGCCTCAGGCCACTGGCCTAGGCCCAAGGGTTGGCCGGACAAGCCGGTTGATTATAAGGCTGGCTTTGTCTAACCCCCAACTCCCTCATACGGTTGAAACTCATCTCTCATAGTGAATTAAGTTTTACTTTAGGTCAACATAGAAATTGACTCATCCTAACATTTGAAATACATTTAAAATGGGTTATGAATGAGATAGTTTCCATTTGTTAAAATAGATTTGAAATCTGATAGATAAAAATAAATAGATTGTAAACAAGGAAATTGTCTTTAAATAACCGACTACAAAGTTTCTAATTTAAATATTTTCTTGGTAGGAATTAGAAATTGACTTAACAATTTCCATTGGATGATAGGCTGAATCTATTAGGATTCGATCATTTATTTTATTATTAAAATGCATAATTTATTATTCATGTTTTATAGGTTAAGTGGTAGAAAGGACTTGCTAGTCCTAACTTCGCCTTCAAATAAAGAAATTTTAAATAAAATTTAATTTCAGTAAATAAATTGCTACAGATATAAGTGTGCACCTCAGTATCCAAAGTCAATAACATGAAATTGGCTTAATAGTGTTTACCACGAAGAAATCCGATATTCTCATTACATTTCCAATTTAACACGTTGAGTCATTTGAGTTATCACATATCTAAGATTAATTATAAATAAATTTGATAAATTATACCAACGGGTCGTGTGGACAAATAAAACTAACACATTTTATTTTAGGTGTTAATTTCTCATAGAATCTATCTAGTAACAGCAAAACTTTGTTTAAGACACTGTAACGAGCAAAGCGCATAAACTATGAAATGAACAACACAAACAGTAAACAACAATTATTGCAACAAATGACTCGCAACAAGAAACTAAACTACATAAAGTGTAATCATGACAGAATGCGCTACAGTTGTCACTGAAGAAGAGTGGAATTTATAGAACCTTTGCAGATACATTCTTTAGCCCTGTATTAATTTTAACAACTACACCCCCTGTATTAATTAAGATACGTCCATGTATTTGAATGTCTTGAAACCGTTGACCACTTCAAAATTGTTTAGCGAATTTCCTATATAGGAAATAAGCAATTCCCCTAGGTCTCATGGTAATACCTAGACCCGGGACCACTTTATTTTTTCGTATTTATTTCGACAGAGACCAAAAATATTATTTGTCCATATTCATACTTATGTATGTTTGTCAGCTAGCACGATAGCTCGAGTAAAAGACATCCCACTTTAATGAAATGTTGCTGCACACTCGTGTAAACCTACGTTTAATTGAAATATAACATTTTAAATGGAATATTTAAGTGGAAATCCAATCAGAATAATATAAATTCCCTTAGTTTGTTGCGGCTGGGGTATTTTTATATTTTGTCGAAGTTTAAAAGCACCTTTTCTCGTCCTAATAAAGGTTAGCGAAGTCTTGTATTTTCCGAAACCTTTAAAGTCAGTGTGAAGTACATTTTTGGTAACTACAAACCTCCTCATAAAATAGTTCGTAACGACAATTTGATCACTCGAATTCAACTTTACAACGTAAAATATCATGTGGGTTCTTTTATTGTTATTTAATTCCACAAAAAACTTATGATAATCACCCTCACACCACGTACAGGCCTAGTATAAGGGCCGGGCCCGTCGCGTCGGTCAGGACAAAATCCACCTGGACGAAGCATGGAGCGAGTCCCTCAGAAAACGTTCGAAACAGTAGTTCTTGCTTTAACGCTAAAATAATATTTAACTCCTTTCAAGTATTTAAAGAATTTCTATTTTGTATACTGGAATACGGTAAGGTAGTGTTTTTAATCTGAATTGTTCTTAACTGTAGATAAGTTGCCGTTGCATTTAATTGTTACGATAGTTTTTGTAGACCTTGTTGAATGTTTTCCGAGTAATTGTTGTATGTCGTATTTTTATATTGATTAATGCACGGGTTAGATAAGGATATATGAATTCAACAGAATTCCGTATATTATTTTAATATTAAAATTAACGGCAATTTAAAATATATTTAAATATTCAATATGTTAAACCTTTCTGTGGAATTGTTGTTTCTTGCAATTGAAAAGTTAAATACTGTAATAAACGTTACGGCAGTTCTACAATAGGGCGAGCTTTCGGTTAAGAATGAATGAATGGTGGTTAGGCTATGGCTGTTAATTGTTAAATAAATTGATGAGTTTTGAAGCAGAAAAGAGAAAAGAGAAAAGTGTAATATTCACTTTACATGTTAACTCGTAGTTTTAATTTTGGTTTTGGAACTATTCGGTATGAGTTTATTTTTGTTGAGAAGATGTACGTTCACTATTCAGTGAGTATCTTTGGTACTTCTGAACTATTCTGTTCAAAGATACCATTATGTTGATAAGTTTTGGCCAAGTATTCGGCGTGTAGGCTTATTCAATGCAACGATTTGATAATGGAATCTGTTTTTTTTTTCATTATATGTATATTATTCTTTCAATACAATTTAAATGTTTGTTAAAACCCTAATCTTTTTAACGAGGAACGCTTTGCTCTTCACTTCTTTTGAATGAAATAATTTTTACACATGCTGTTGGCCCTTTTAACTGGTTTAACGCGTCTATGTATATAGTCTTACTGTATAGTTATTTACATGAATCCATCGATGGTTTAAAGCTAACTCAAACTTATTAATTTTTAAATACAAGAACCTGTTCATTAGCTTTTTGTCATAAAATTTGTGAAACTTGTGCGTTGAACGTTAAAGAGCTATTTGAAGTCACAAACAAGGGAAATTCGGTCATATAATTTTAATATGGTGTTATTGATATATCTCTTTAAACACAAATCAATTGTTACACCCGTATGGGACCACTGAGCCCTGTGTACGGAACTCCCCCCTTACAATGTGATTTTACATATTTTTTAATGGAGAAACAACAACACTTTCATTAATATGACTTCTTTATCACTGATCCTTTGGATTAAGCTCGGGTAACGTCCTACTTTAACAAATACACACAGAGAAATACCAATGACAAACATTTAGTTTATATCAGTGCACTAAAATGTATAACACTTCAAAACAGATTTAGACTTACAAAACATGAGAAATCTATTTCCTCAAATCAAAGACAATTGCACAATCCAAAATTATATAAGAGTACGTCGGCGTATTTTTTAGTCTCTTCTTTTAAATTTCTCACTAGTACCTAATCAACTAGTTTGTTCCTGTTGTAGTTTCTTCTCCTGTTTTTTGTTACTTACGTCAATGCTGCTGTAAATTTAGTTCTTGAAATCTACTTTCGTATATACGTGTTTCGTGTCTACTTTCGTTTATACCTATGCAAAAAATAAGCTTATCGTATGTCTGAAAAACAAATGAACATGTTGAAGTAGAGCTGGTTTGTTTTAGTATTATGGTAAAACAATAACAAGACAGCTCGGGGCTTAGCTCTGTACTTTCTCTTTTAGCTCCGAGTACGAGTAGCTTGGTTTGTGGAAACATAAACTATTGAGCTATACTTTCTAATATCATACAATAGTTTGTACCAAGGCAGATTTCTCTAGCGACCAATTTTATTGAAAACAACCATTTAAAAGTTTAAAACATGTCATCGAATGTCAGTTTTAGCATAAAATTGTTTCCGTAAAACTGTAGAAAGATGACATAGGTGGGGAAGATGTAATTTTACGTAACTGAAACAAAGAGAAGAATAAATACACTTTCAGTTGAAATGCTTGTCAGAAAATACGTCAATTCCCAAGATAATAGCTGGTATTATGAGCCCTTATTAATTTTTTTTTAAGTATTTACCCATTATTTGTACCCAATAACATAGTCTGTTAAGTTGCTTACCTGGTTTGATCGTATTTTTGTACAGTTATATTACGTTTGACTAGTTAATTTATTAATTTTGAGGGCAATACACTTTTTATAAGGTTTGGTATGTGTAGGTAATAATATGAGCACCGTTGTGTTGGTAATAGGAGTCCTGCAGTAACAGCATTAAAAGATATTTATTATAAATAAAAACTGCATTACAATGGCGAAAATGTTTTATTAAGTCAAACAAAGTCACCAAGAATTTATACATACAAAAAAGAAGTTTTTATGAACAAAATAACTATAATATACACATTATAACATAAATTACAACATAAAAACTATAATAACATATAACTGAGACAATAATGTATTTGCAAAAGTCACAGACATAATAGTCCTTTTCACACCCTGCACACTCGGGACCCAAAGCTCGATTTATTCGTCTTCGGAGAAGCAGGACTCGCAGAAGAGGCATACTGCATCATCGTCGCAGTTTTCAATGCATTTATGTGTGTCTTAATACTACAAAGCCACTAACCAAGTATCATAAAATTAATTAACAACTAAGCGATATATAACATGTTAATTATTCTCCATAAGAATACCATTGGGGCTAAGTACACTCGGGGCTCTTACTCGAGAAAAAGCTGTGAATGCCTTAACAATCGTCCAACGACTGCGACTCTGCTCCAGGAGCAGTCCCGTACGATAGACGTCAACGACTAAAGTCGCGTCAGTGACAACGGTGCCATTGAAAACAATGCTAAGCAGGCGCTATACGATTATCGTTCATCGGCTGTCGTCCAACGACTGCAGTTCCAGCCGCGCCAGTGACAACGTACCTTAATATAAGTGTTCAGAGTATTGGTCTTTTCCAAAAATATTGGGAAGTGCCACAAACACACGTTCTGTAATGCTCATTTCGCGGGAGAACAGGGAATTGTCCGATTGTTCCTTTACAACCTACCTTTTTGAACCCTTGTCACCCCCGGGTTTATCATATACTGTAGTACATGATTACAATCATACAATTTTTTAGCACAAGAAATATTTGTAAACTTGCGCATAAATAGGTCCATATAAAAAGTAAACTCACAAATGATTACTTTAAAATAGAAATATTTTTAATTTAGCTTAAACAAGTCACACTTACATTCACATAGAATTTATACAAAATCACCAAAGCACTAGTAGTAGGAGTATTCACTGTCAGTTCTGCGTCTTCTAAGCCGCTTGACTTTCTTCTGACGCGGCTGTTTGGCAGCCAGATCCACAAACGGCTTCTTATCACTGTCGCTGAGAGACCTCCACGCCGCAGCCGCCTCCCTTATCATCTCCTTGGGACTGAACTCCCCCAGGTGCGAGTTGCGAAATGCTTGCACAAAGTTTATATAAGGCATCCTTGTGGGCTTGGGTACCAAGTTTGTCGTGGTTTTCTTCAACCCAGCTTTTCCTGCTTTATCCATGATTCACACAAATTACGAAATTTGCAAAAATTTGATTGATGAAGATTGTCGAATTTATAAAGCTCCTGGTGCAATGAAGATAATTTACAGACTGATTTATTTTTTGTTTCCTAGGAAACCACATTTAAAATCTATGTTTATTTATACCTAGACTATTTGTACGGACTCTATTGACATTTTGGTTTAGAATTAAACTTATTTTTTATTCAAAGGTGCTCAGATCACTGCTTGTATTTTTTTGTGTTGAACACCTGATTCTTTGAACACCTGATTCTTTTTCAAAATTTGCAATGTTTGGAAATAAGGGGAGTTCAGATGGGTTTCTTTAGGTCATGCCTAGAAGATATGTTCCATGATGAAGTTGGTGGTAACAAATCATCTGATTCACGTTACATTTGGCGTGTCACAAGGTTCTCTTTAGATGCCAGTGTTATTTCTTTCCGTGGCAAATGATATGCCACCTATGCCACATCCTTTCTTAATGATTATTGTAGCGATTATCGGTAGGCCTAATACTGTTAGTATTCACAAACTGTGCATATTAATTGCTGATAAACCTCTGAATCATGCTGCCACATGATTTTGTTACAGTTTTGTCATTATAAATCAGATTTTGATATCTTTCGACATTTGTTTGTTATTTCAATAATTTTTTCGACAAGAACTTATGCAATAATGTGGTTTGACCAAAGCCTCAGACTCTTTCTTGAAGTAGATAGCCTACTGACTGATACATTAAGAAGTTGCTTAGACAGTTCACATTTTATTCAAACAGTTCTTCATTGCAATGAAATATAGCCATACTTTTGCGGATTACCGAATATCTTTGGCTGACGGGTCTTCTACAATTGACTGTGTCAGCATTAAATACACGTATGATAACAGCTTCTACTCACTGTAAAACGTGGGAAAATCTTTTGACGTCTCAGTAGAAAAGTTACTTTAAAAAATAACAAATGCATTTCTACAGCTTTGTTCGTTGACGAGTGCACTATTTAAGTAAGTGTATAACGTCCTAAAGTGTTTTTTTGTGTTTGGTGGTGAAAAGTTAATTGGTACTGGAAACTTATATCTCAAGTATATTGACTATGGTACCCTAAAAAAAAGGCAAGAAACAGGTTAGAATGGTAACACCAACAATTGTACTTCGAACGTCTTGGTAGTCTACTTACAATAAGTTACACAATACCCTATTAAAACACGTATTTTAACGCACTTTTTGAATATTTAAATTGATGCTAATGTTCATTAAGACGAAATTAGTCAATTCAAACACTTGCTTAGCACGACAAAGCGACATAGCACTTTATCACATCTCGATAACCCTTTACGGCAACCCTTCCCCGCAAGGCGGCGCCGTAATAACCTGTACAAACGATAGCATCAGCCGTAATAGGCACGGGCGGGGGATAAACTCTTTATATTTATTATTCAAAACCTTTTCAACGGATTTACTTTTTATTTCCAACTTGCGATAATTTATTCCGCGCGCTCGAACACGGTCGAACATCCCACATCGCTTTATTGAACAAGCGGAGTTGTGCAATATTTTTGTAGATAGTAGGTCAGGGTGGGCGTGGCGTGGAGGGGGGCGTGGTCACGTGGCGAGCGACGCGCCGATTAGCGGAGCGCGGTTAGGGGCGGGCGCATGGTGGCTATTGATTGGTCCCGCAGGGAGGGGAGATCCGGTTGTGGTAGTTTGAGCGTTCACCGCTAGAGCGCTACGGTCGTTCTGTCAGTTTGAGCATAGCGTCGATAGCGACCGCAACGGTTCGCGTTTGTTGTTGTTGGACCTAACCTCAATGTGATGCGGCGGAGGAGGTAGTGCCTAGGATCTGAGGATGTCTGCTTACGCCCAGTTCGGCTACGGCTACGGTTCACCGGCGTCCCAGGTAAATAAATGTGTTGTGTTGTGCTGTGATCGAACCCGTGAACACCAGTGTCAGTGCCAGTGATAGATAGTGATGTGAGAGTAGCGTAACTTAGTTGTACTGTAAGTCCATATAAGGGTTCCATATAAACGTGCTGATATCAGGTTATTTCATAGTATAAATAGCAAGTAAGTTAGGGGGGAAGTTTAATAAACATAAATTATTTTAACACCTTAATCTAATACAAACAAAGGTACAGTTTCAAACAAAATCCATAGAAAGAATGCGACTAAGTTATATCGAAGGAGAATAAGTTATTAAACATACCGTTGCTGTTATCCTTATTGATATCCAAACAAAATAAATTTATAAAAAAAAAACAGAGAACGTCTCTTTTGACTGCACTAATCTCTTTCTTTGAAACCTTATGTGTAATGTAAATATAAAAAAAACTAGTGGAATTTAACTAAAGTTCTACTGCTTTATGAAAGATATTAATATTTATGTACCTACCTTTGCAGCTAAATCAAGAAAGTAATTTTGTTTTGAAAGCTGTTCAAGAGATATAAAAATCCGTTAAAGTATACTATTTATTTAGCTTCTATTTATATCACTCATCCTTTAATAACTTAGACAATTTAAAACAGCAAAAATTTTTCTTTAGCTAATTGTTTGCCCACGGATTTTTATCATACATTTGAATAGGGTCGGCAATAAATAAATAAACTTATTAAACCATAATAAAACAACGCTAATTCGTAACAAAAAAACAAAACAATAATAACATGTTCATCCATAACCCGTTTCATACCTTTGTTGTAGGCAAAAAATGTGTTATAACAAACCTAATTTATGTTAATTAATTATAAAATTTGAATCATAAAAAGAGATAAAACCTAATACTTTAAGTAAAACATTGAGCGTTATAGTTATCCGAGTCGGCAACGCTCTCCAGAATGTGCCGAAGTAACTACTAAACCTATACCGTAAACCTTAAGTTATTTACTATTTTTAATACTAAAAAGGGTATTAAATACCCCCCCTCATGAATAAATAAACAAATATATTTTAGTTGAATACAAATAACAATAGACTACCAATAAAATAATATTAAAACAATATTTGTAATTTGTTGTATTTTATGTGAAACTAATGATGTTATGGCTAAAAAATACTCATCTTTTGAATTAAAAATGTTTAATGTAGGCTACAGTAATTTTTTTTTTAAATGTATACCTACTGCATTTCAGAGTACACGGCCAGAGTAAAATTATATTTATTTACAACAATTGAATATCACATTCCACATGCATAGTTTTTCTTATTATGCTTGTTTCCATTCATTATCTATTCGGTTTAACCGGAATAAAAAAATTTATGACGAAATCGTTACATTTGAACAACAATAATTATATTTATTAAATTCCCTTTATACTTTTAAAATTGTCACTTAACCAAATCTTTCTGCGTACTAGGTTTACTGTATGTAATATATTTTATTGTCATCGTCTGTAACTACATAAATGCCAACTAATTGAGGACTTTCCATTAATATTGTGTATGATACGTGACAAAAACTGTAAACACAAATAATGAATTATTTATTCAAAATTATAAGTTTAATCATAACTAACACATAAGCACGGTCCCATTTAAGCCAATTTAGCTCATTAATATAGTACTTAGGTATATATTTTATATAATTAATTAGTACACACATATTTTTAGTACCATACCATACTGTAAAGCACAAACAGCAGGAGAGCCTAAAAGTATTTCAATAAAGACATAAAGCCGTAGGAGTGCATTATTAAGCAGTTGGGGTTGTGGTCAAATGGCCCATATCCATTACATTCAGTGGTTCATTTACTTAGGCTGTGTTCGGTCCCAAATAACCTTATAATAAGACATCTGCTCCTCCCGCACGGTTAGTAACGGATGACGGTCTCTAAAGCTAATGGATAGGGCCGGGCGGTGGTTTGATTTTCAAATTGGGGTGGTTATTATGTTATAGGCCTAATACCATTAATTTTGTTTACATTTTGTTTGAATATACATGATTTTAGGGTGTTTATTGGCAATTATTTATAAATAAAGGTAGGATGAAAATTGAACTTTGTTGTTGAAGTGTGGGTTTTTGTAATGGTTTTTTCATGTGTACCTTTGCGCAATTAAACCCAACTAATACAGAAAATGTGATGAAATTTATAGAAAATTGTTAATAAAGAAAGCAAGATGTTAATTGATTCAATAAATTATTTAAATATTTTTTACATCCCTAGTTAATTTAATGTTTGCATGTTTTGAGGTTTTGTAATGTTTGGATATCCAATTAATTTGAATAAAATCATTTATTAAATGGAAGTTAGATTTTTAATTTTTGTTTTGTGGATAAGAAACACTGCCCCCTTAAAACATCAAGAATTCTATAGAATTTAAAATTAATTCAATTTACAGTATTACAAGATTAAATGTGACAAATCTGAAGTTAAACAATAGTGCCGTATAGTTTAAAAATGAATTCAAATAGTTTGGTGACAATGGAAAAGTATATATACACAGTTTTTTATCGTGATATTTTATAGATTTATTACATTGTTATGCATACTATCTATAGTAAATACAAAAGTCTAAAATCAAACAAAATTAATACAGGCCTAGTTTTTTTTAACATTTTTGTAAACAAAATGTTTACAGTTTTTAACATTTTGATTTGTCTATATAGCACAGATTTAAGAAACCATGCGTCTAAGAGCATTAAAAATAAAACTATGCATTGGCAATCGTCCGAGTTTCTATATTCTAATAGACAAGAAATGTAGCCTACTCATTGTCTAATGTACTCTCTGTACAAATGGTACCGTGGACTTTGTGAATGAATATAATAAACAAGCATACAATTACAATATTTATATAATTATAAGTCAAACATACTTCTTGGCCTAAGATAAACACATTTAAAAAGCTCTAAATTCTCTTTCCTTTATACTCTGGGGTAGCGTTTTATAATACAAATTCTCCTTTTTTACTTGATTTGTCTAATTATATAGAGTGAAGTAGAACTCAATAAATAGAAGAATAAAACTCCTTTGGTCAACAAACCTAATGAAGGAAGCAGCTTGTCAAAAGTGTAATAAATACAAGTAATAATAGGCTGGCGAAGGGGTCGAAGATAACGCGGAATTAACATAATTATCCGAATGTGTCGCAATGCATCATTCCTCGGCCGCTTATCTCTGAATTTACACGGAATTACGCCCGTTAACTGTCCACGTTATCCGAACTCGGATAGTACACTTGGTAAACATTTCATAAGCTATCTATAGACTGTTCAGCACAACCAAGTACAAGATTCATTGGGCGAATTTGTCTGGACATTGTTTTTAAATGTTAGGTTAATAAACACATTATTATTGAATGCATGTATATTGAGAACGACGATTTTTAACCGGTCATATGTTACAAGCTCTAATGATGATACAAGTTCTATCAGAAACAGTTAAAGATTAAACCTAATCTTATATGCAATTGGGATAACTTCGAATTTGTAAGGCTAACACTAAAATAAAATACTCGGTTAAATTATACATCCAAACACTGCTAAACTATGATTAATTTATTTTTCCAAGCGTACCTCAACGCACAATTTAATTCATATTCAATTCAATTAGCCTAGCGAGTCATTAACATCAATTTACTCAGATGGAGGGAGTAGCAATCAATACTGAAACTTTGCGCCAACTAAACGCAACAAGAGCAGTAAAGAAGCACTTGTCTGAGCATTAAACAATGCTTTGATTTGTACTTGAAAAGCCAATAAAAACATTATGAACCTTTGGATTCGCACCGTGTAAGCAAGGTGTAGGACAAGGGGGTGCGCGCACGCACATTGACGCGCAGGCGCTCCCTCCCCCTCCACAACATTTCTGACACAATTGCACTACTCGTGAAAACCGATCTGTCAATTCGATTGATAAGCTTTATTGGCATATCCGGTCCAAAATCCATTTGTTCCCCGGTGCAACTGTCATAGATTGCATTCAAATCCTCGTCCGAATTTCACGAGCGACGTCTCATTGGTCATTGGTCGACTGTCCGACACATCGGATGGACTAAAGTGATGTAATCAATGATTTGAACCACCCAACCCCTTTGATACGGCGCAGGTTAATGTGACAGTGTTGGTTAATTGGCAAAGAGACTTTGTAATTTTGAGAATGAGAATTTGTCGGGGGTTTCTTTTGTAAGGATGAAATCAAAGAGTTTTTTTTATTGCAGTATCTATCCAACAAGGATTTGGAGGAAAACAGTTATTGCACTATTATTTGTCGAATTTCGAGGTTTCATAAAATATTAATTTAAAATGAAAATAATCAAACTAGAATGACCCGTTATATTCCCGTAGATAATTATTTTTAAATGCAAAAATGTACAGAATATACGAAAAAATGTTGTTAATGCTTACTAGACAGATAGGAACAGGTATGAGCAAATCTCTGAATGTAAAAAAGTATTAGGCAATCGTGCACTTTGTATGTTATTTGTGTAGAAGCTGATCTGTTGTGATTGTAGTTGCAGACGTTGCGTGTTATTGTGTTAAAAGGGAAATAAATAACCTTAATAAAAAAAATACAAACATAATAATTGAATCGATCTTGCAAAGAAGATGAATAACAAACACAATTAGCTCTAAAAACCAATTTTTAAATAATTATTAATAATTTGAAATAAACTTGAAATATTTTGTGCTACTCAGTTACAAAGGCTCCTTCACATTCTTCAACACGAATAACAAGTTTTTATTCAACCACCCTCTCAATAGGGTAAAGGGTTAATGGTAGGAGGGGTGGAAGATAAGGGCACTTGGAACTGTGAACCGCTCTCGAGGGAGGAGCAAAAACGTCGGCACCTGAGAGGATAAGTGATAACGTTGATAGTCTCTGTTATACACCTCTCACCTGATCTTGTCTCTGTTGTACTGTCAGTTCCACGTTCAGTTTGACTCTCAATGTTTACATTTCGTGTTTGGTTTACCTCGGCACCTGAGAGGATAAGTGATAACGTTGATAGTCTCTGTTATACACCTCTCACCTGATCTTGTCTCTGTTGTACTGTCAGTTCCACGTTCAGTTTGACTCTCAATGTTTACATTTCATGTTTAGTTTACCTCGGCACCTGAGAGGATAAGTGATAACGTTGATAGTCTCTGTTATACACCTCTCACCTGATATTTTCAGTTGTACATTACTGTCGGTTCCACGTTTAATTTAACTCTCAATGTTTACATTACATGTTTGGTTATTTGGCATCTGAGAGAAAAAATGATAACGATAATGGTATCTTTATACATCTGCACCTCTCACCTCTGATCTTATCTCTGTACTGTCGGTTCCTAGTTTTGTTTGATCATGAGTATTCATGTTTCATGATGTATTTCCCTGTTGTGCTGTCAGATCCACGTTTAATTTAAATCTTCAAAGTTCAGTATACACCTGTGAGAGTAGTGATTCACCAACGAGTGTTTCTCTGTTCTATTGCTTTCCTTTGTGTCAGTGCTTGGACTGGTCTACATGGCCGCGCTACAACAGTGCGAGTGTCAACTACTTTTCAAACATTGACACCAGTTTTTTTCCTTCGCTCGATACAGGATGTTGGCTTGACAGTGATGAGATTGGGAAGGTCTAGTGGTCAACTTATCACACATGGCTTTCATCTTATACCAATGTTTATTTGCAATTAAATTGCACCATATTAAGATATTACTTGCAATTAAAAATAGATTATACTATATTATTCTTTTGACAGTTTTATTTTACAAAAAAAATCGGTACAATATTGATACTTTTTTCATTTTAACCTTAGTAATCATTGCTTAAGTATTACATTAGTAATTAATTACTCTACCGTGTTTAAACATGCGGTAACTATATCGTGTATCTCAGACAAAAAAATATTGTCCTTACAAACTTTGACTCCTTAAACCCCACTTCTTCGACAATATATCAATCAATCAATCAATCAATTATTTAAGATGGGGACGCCACTATGTGCGTATTTTAACCCAAATATGAGTGAAGGATGAGTGTAGGATGAGTGGCGCGATCTTGTAGTCTTGTTAGTGACTAAGGTTGACATATTCCTTAGACTTAACATCGTCGTAACAATTTGTTTTAAGTTATATAAAAATGTTTTTAAGTTGAGCATTAAACGTATGGTTTCAGCCTGCTGAATTTCTCCAGAACAATAGTTACTACGTCTCTTATTGGATAAACAACTGATATATTCATTAGATTAAACAAATCGTGGGACATTTCCCAAATTTGCCATCCTTGCACTCGGTCCCTCCTACAGTGGACATAAGTGCTATATATTCAGAGAGCTCTTAGAACCCTCGGCGACCCCTTGGCTCAAGTATTCCACAAAAACCTCTACGATAGCCTCCCCCCAGAGCTCTCAACACCCAAAATATTAGCTCATTTGGCATACGCCCGGATTTTCCCACAGATTTTTATTCATGCTTCCTTGTGTTTTTTCAGCTAGTGGAGGAGGGGGTGCGGGATAGATGTGTATGGTTTTAGTAAAGTCAGTTCAATTGCTTTGTTTCTACCACTATGATGTGGTAAGTTTTAGTAGGATTAGGACATTAGGGTTTGTTATTCAAACTGGTAAATTTATAAAATTTCCAAAATAATTAGTTAATCTGTGACCCTACGGACCATAGTTTTAATATTAAACGAATGTTATTGAAATTACAAACTATTGGATTTTAATTACTTCAATTTTGTACAACAAAAATAATCCCATCACAATGGTTGTAAGATACGTTGAACTTGTGCCTTGAACATGTAATTTACTTAGACTTGTTATCAACCGTATTCTAGATTGGATAAACTATCTCATGTAAGTGCTGTTTTGACCATGGGCCTTAGTTGATAGGTGACGGGATGGGCGAATTCTTTGAAAGTCCCAGCCAGGGATATTGCTACCATCCCTTGCCCTTACTTTATATGGGTTTGTACACAAACATTTTTTAAAGTAGCTAGTTTTAAAATTCCATGTCTGTAAGATAAGGGAATCACATATACCTGATTACATAATTGATAATAACATAGAGTTCGAAGGGTCAATTGCAAGCGTTCCTCCCCACAATATCTATTGACGTTATAGTTCTCACAATGCTTGTGCGGTTTGACAACTGAAGAACTCTGAAAAGAAACCAGAACGGGACAGTGAATGAGCCGAAAACCGGTTGCAATCTTAAATCTACTCGACGCGATCTCTTCATTGTGGTGAACCAGATCTGAATGTACGAATGTCGTGATAGGCTGGTGCAAGGGGCGTGATGTTACGGTAGACTTGGCACCCTAGGTACGACCATGGCAGGGGCGGCTGCGTACGGCGAGCGTTGGAAGACATCTTCTGTATGTATTCACCTCAACGCCGATCTTCAGCTTTGGTGTTCAGCTTGAAAACGAAACTTGGTGTTCAGCTGGGTGGTCATTGTGTTCTGAAGGTCGCAAGTTCGAGCTCGCAACTATTTCATTAGACTATTTAAATTATAGTTCAAAACTGGATTCAGCGGCTCATCATCGGCATTAATAAATAAATACTAGTGGTCGTCCAGTGGTCGAAAACTCGACCAACAATGTGTAATGTACAGACGTCTCTATTTTCACCCCACACTGTTAAATAAAACACGTGATTGTAATTTCTTCCATTTGTTTTGATTTTCAGTTTTTCTTTTATTTTGTCACCAGCATGCCAACCCATAGGCTCATTGTGCTTATTTTTGAGCCTATTTTAATTTATAAAGGGATTTTGCACTTCTACAGGAAAATATCTTTCCAACAGTATGCGTAGCTTTTCCCTGTGTGATGCACACGAGCTGAGAAAAAAGGTGTTAAAGAAACTTGCTTGCCTATTAATATATTATAGATTCCTGTTTTGCTAGCTCATCTTAGTTACACAGCTCATCCCCACCTCATAATATCGATGCTTAAAATCGAGATAAATTGGCACTTTTTCATTTCGCACCTTATTTGGACATCCTGAGCCGAAGGTTTAAAATATTAACATTGTTGATAGCCCCCATTGTATTTTTGTAATCATCGAACAGATGAACATGCTTTCAACACACACTTCTTTAAAATGGGGTGCTGATACACTAATTGGCTTTAGAACTAGTGGGTCCTACTCACTTCATGCATACAAGAGAAGAATTAAACTAAACATTTTTAACAACGGATTAAGCGTAATCATTATACTGTACGTAGTTAAACTAATGTAGATATACGCGGTTGTTTGTTGTTTGAGGGGTTCACAACTGTGAGGTGTAATGTTGGTTCACAAGTCGACAGTTCGAAGCTGGTGGCTGTATCGAGTTACCTACCTTGGGCTGCGGTCTACCCAACTGTCTATTAGACTGAAAACATCGTCACTACCAACGACCAATCTTTGGCAAAATTAGTAACGGGAGTTTCTCTGTATTGTTGCAATGGAGCACCTTTAAGTGAGAAAATATCTAATAATATATATAAAGTTTCAACATTAGTACAGCAAGCATAATTAGTAGTGCGAAGGACTTCGGTTCTCGGGATGCCAGGTTTAAATCCGTCCAATCACCAATGGATTAAGCTATATGATAAAGCCTCTACTAAGTGTTTAACGGTTGGGAGCTAAAGCTTAGCGTCCATAATTAAGTGTGCATTTTACAAATTCCTCGTCAACAGTTCAAAAAGGCAATCCCATATTTGTTTTAGAAATACCTCATCAATATTATCCAAACGTTTCCACATTTATTTCAGAGCTATTACTATAAATCCAAACATAGCGCATACGGACTTTAAAACGCCTGAATTTCAACTGGAAAATATTATAAAATAGTGTTTTATAACATACCATAGATAAAACGTAATATCTATAGTTCTACTTATATTTTACATAGATATAACCTTAATTGAAGATCAGAGCACAATATCCAAACTAGTTCTACAATTGTCAAGAGAGAGGCGGTAATATCTATTAAGTACAAACCAGCTAAGGAGATTAGACTGTTGGGTAATTCGTTTAGTTTCCATATAATCGGACGTCGTTGGTTTCACTGTTAGACAAGTTGTCCGGATTATTTTGGAATGTTGTTCTCACTTAACGTTGGGTCTGTTGTGAAACGTTACTTAAATCATCATTGACAAAAGATTTCAACCAGCTGTTAAATGTTAAGACAAGAAACGTTGGAGCTTAACAAGATGTTCAAAATATGATTTCATTGTGCATTTGACTGCAGCGATGCCATTGAATATTGTCCAAGGATTTATTTTATTCGGTTTATCGTCACTGCTCCAGTATGAATAGGTTTATGTACTTATTTTGTATTATTTAATAGTCTCACTCAGTTGCTGAATTCAAAAGTAAAACTAATAATCTTTTTCGGCTGCAGAAAGTTAAAGGAATGAGTTTCGGTGTCAAATACACATGTTCATTATTTCGGGTGAATTTCTAAAGATTGTTATTACCTTACTGTACTTCAAAATAAAAACCAATATTTGTCATCAGTAGCGGTATTGTATCTGCCGATATTTGTTTAGAAAAAGCAATATGCGTTATATGCATTTCTAGGACCAAAATTCTGCACATTGGCATTTACTTAGTAAATATAACAATTAACTTTAATTTAAATCCATAGCAGGAGTGTTTAGCCCAGATACTTGTATGCAAATATTTAGATAAGTACCTATGTTTAAGTGGAAAGCGGTCTGTAAAATGCGAGATTCAAGAAATATCTGTCTGCAAAATCACACACTCAGACACTTATTTTCCCTATCGATTAATAAAATATATTTCATACTCAGGCCTATTTTGCAAAACTATATTTTTAAAAGAAAAGTTTTACAGTCTTCAAATTTTGTGTACTTATATTTTCTGCAGTTTTAACTAAAAAGTGCGTATTTCCTTGCACTTTTTCGATCTGTTTCGATAAAATACTCTTGGTTCAAAACATGCAGATTGCTAATGACTTTTGTGTGAATTAATCTGACCCGATGTTAGAGAGATAATCTTAAACTGACGTTTAAACGCAAAATAACTAGTCCATCTAATTTCATCCGATTAATTGTAAACTCCATCACAAGTGCAGTTTGCCAGTTGCAACGGTCAGTTTTGTATTGCAGTTGGCTTGCATTAGGGGATGGGGACAGAGAATCTGTTATTGGAGCGCGGAGGGCTTAGCTAATATTGACACTGACGCAATTATTTGATTGCAGAAAGGGTTGTGCTTCTATTCGATTGATCCATTCCCCGCTTCTTGGATTATTTGTTTTGGACCTCTTAACGGCGAGTTAGTGCTGTGTAGGTAAACCTAAGTCAGCTTGAGTTTTTTTCAATCAGGTGATGAGGGAATGAATGATATACTTACTCCACATTTAACTTCAATTTACACTTCCTATCTCAAATAACATTGTCGTTTTACAAAATACCTTATAATGTTGGACACAATAGAACACAATAGAAGTTTTAAGTTCTAGAAACACCTGTAGCGATTTGTACTTGCATTTATTTGTCTTTAAAAAATCTTACCTCCAAAACTTGCACTATGCCATCTCAGTGAGAAAGTGATTTGACGTTGTTAACTCCTTCAAATTGTGTTATAAATATTGCAAGGTTGTGAATTATTTGTCCCAATAAGGTTGAATTTCACTAACGAATTAACAATGTATGAACAGTAATTGTGCAATGTTATATATTTTAGAATGACAGAATAAATAAAATACATAGTTTTTAAGTTTCATACTTATTTTGATCACATATCTATCCCACAAACACTCCACCTTTACAAATAAACCAGTAACACAGTAGTTCATTCACAGTACTATCCGTAAATATTATATTTCATGCGGGTATTTCGGTCACGTAAAAACGAAGCAAAAAATGAAATAATTACCACGATGGATTCATTGCGAGCCCGCCCTCCACAAAGGGTTGGCACGGGCGCGGTTTCAACAACCACAGTTTACCCTTATGCCGACATCAAAAGAGGATAAAATTCTTTATGCGGCATCGCAGATCTTAAAAATCTCGACAACCGCTGGCTGCTTAATTATAACAGCTTGTAGCAGCCCTAAAAGCCCTTCGCGTCGTCGTAATTTTCTTACGAGCACTTTCTGCGTTTTACAGCGAATATAATTATATCGCTGTTTTTATTTTACTCCCTTAGAAAGTGAGGGAAATCAGGGAAAACGTTATGGCCCTAAAGAGTGTGTGTTGGAAATATTTTTTAATTCTACAGGAGTAATTTCTGTTAACAGACTTTTTCGGAAGTATTTTTTAAGTTGATAAACAAAAGTGCCCCCTTTAAATTGGTTTTACTTAAACTTGGTATTTCAGTATACCACGGACTCGAATTACTTTACAACAAATAAAAAGTTCGTTTTTCATGGATAACCCATATTCGTGTTAATATGTTATACCACTGCGCACAATAAATACCATAATCCAACAAAAAACTTTTCTTTTTGCTAATTTTTAACTATGCACCTCCTGGTGTACAACAGTTAATAAATCATAACCCGTGAAGAACAAACAATAAATTTGACTCTAAAATCAAAGAGAATAATTTTGTTGACAGATATACAGGCTTAAGTTTGTTACATATGAATTACAATTATATGTTCAATTAGTCAATTAAACGGCATACCTATGAGTGCAAAAAATACATTCTCAACGGTCTTTGTCCGCGTCACATACTGTACCACTGTACTGGGCTCCAGTTACAACTCCCCAGCGACAGGTCACTCGCTGGTGTCGCGTTGACGCTTTGCTCAACCCATTACCTGACTTGTTCTCAGAATTTTGGTACAAACAGGTGTTATGTTTGTGTGTGTGTTTGTTTGTGTTTGCGCTAGTTAGAGGCCGCGTTGGTTAGCGCGCGCTCGCCAACCCGCCTTTAGCTGGAAACCGAAACCGACACAGATGTCTAAAAATAGTGTCCTCAAATTGTCCAATTCATAAAACTAAGGTTTAATTTAATTTTCTGTTCCATATGCGAAAAAATGTTATCATATGGAGAAAAAGTCCTGAATGTGAATAGTTCTATTGACTAATATAATTTTTTCCCAAAAAGGTTCAGATTTGGAATTGCTCTCTTTTAGTAAAAGGTGCTTCGCCTCGAAAATGCTCTTTCAGACAACGGGTTATTCCGCAAAGATTTTCACACAGAGAAAGTCTAGAAGAGTTTATTAGAGTTTCTCTAACACTTTTCTAGCACATTCTCTCTAACATTTCCTCTGGAATAATCCTCCCCTAGAAATAACTCCATACCTCAACTGATAACTGATTAATTTAATCTAATAATCATCAAGTTTAAACCAAGCCTACTCTGCTCTACAAAAATTCTCTCTCCCTTGACCCGTTTACGTTAAAGACAGTGTCTTGAAAAGTATCATTCGAAGACAAAATCTTCTGTCACTTCTTCGAGAATGATTCTCGCAGTGTTAAAACATCACTTTACTTTACCCTAAAGTTAACAAACGTACTTAACACCAATAAAACAATGAAGTGAATAGTTCAGTTATTTAACCAACAATCTTTTAACTTTTCAATCTTGAGATGAAACACGAAACGTCAGATTACCATCAATGTCACCAAACGTATATTTTCCAACCGAGTATTACAGTTTATACAAATTATCAGGTACGCGCGACCGTCTTGCTTGCACGCAAGCGAAATGGCTGCTTCCGAACATAGTTGTAAAGGCACAACCTTGTAATCTAAAAACCGAAATAACACGTCTAAATCCCAAGCCTGGCTGACTCATAACGTTTCCAACACCCTTTCTGATTGTATTTTGCGGGTTTCTCAGGAAATGTGCCCATGTACAATTTATACTCATACGTATAATATCATCTGGTGAACCTGTCACGCTGTTATTTAAGGTTTTGTATTGCATATGTTTTTTTTTTTTTTTTTTTTTCTGAGACGTGTATCAAATTTATTAGTAGATTTGACGAGTTGAGAACTGCTGAAACAAGAAACAGATGTTTTTCTAGGGATATTATTTTTTAAATACGTTAATAATGTGATCAACATTTTACGATTACAAATCAAACCTCGTAATTCAAATTTCACCTTTTAATTCCCAATTCCAACAATGTAAATCTCACTTTATTTCGTACAATTACAAAAATATGACTTTCTCTCCTAATTTTGATTAGCCTCGTTGGAATTTCACCTTACAAATTCACGGTTAGAGTTTATTAAAACAAAAACACCACCTTGGTAAGATGAAATAATTGTTGGTATTTCAGGAGCTCGTTATGCCATTACAAACTTTCGACCTATAATATTCATGCCGGTTTTTTAAACACCTGCTATCCAGCTCAGCTGCTTTTAATCGCCCCAATTGCTGCCCACTTGCCTAGAGATGGATGAGGTGACTGTTTGCCACACAAATGCAGCTTGTGTTGCCCCAACACAAATAGTGTGAATTGTGTTGCACCAACACAAATATTGCAATTCGCGATGTTTAGCTTTGCAAAACATAACTGATATAGCAATCGCAATTGGTTTAATCTTTTGGATGATTTGATTTTGATTAGTCTACTTTTATAAACATTTTCTCCTCTTCAATTGTGAAGTTTAAACACTAATAAATATACTAGCATCCTTTTTGAGTCTAGTAAAGTATTCTACTGTATATTACCATCTGTGGTGTCTACTCTTTTTAATCTGTGGTGGTATGATGGTTTGGATTGGTAAAGAGACTATTTTCAAAAATTAAAAAGCCTAGTATCAAAAGAGTAATTCATTTGAAACCCGCGAAACCTTGATGTTTATTATGGTAGTTGTCCCAACGCCAAAACTAAAATCACAGAGAAAACACCCGTAGCTCATATGACTTTGATTGATCGCTACAGTCGAAATACACGCCACTCTGGAGAAAGATTACTTATAAAAAGCCTCGCATTCTTTACTCATATTTTTAATTTGTGGAAACATTCTTTTCATAATTTGTAAGATTTTTCCATGTAAATATCTTTGGAGTACTTGCAGATAGTAAACTGTTTAGAACCTTCAAGTGTATCAAACGTGCTCCCGGTGACAGCATTGTTTGTATAGTCAAATCCACATTGGAAAAATATTATTGTGTAAACATATTTTGTTTGGAATACACATTTAAAACATTGAAATACGATAAATACAGTACAGTTTCACATCATACGCCATCATTAGGTTTATTGTATGTAGAACAGCAAAGTATTATTTTAATTCTCAATCAAACTGAATTATTTTAAAGCAAACAAACGACTGAGCAATAATACGTTTTGAAGTAGATTCATTTGAATAATCGAACACCTCTATCAAGTAAGTGAGGCAAAAAGGTTTATCCGCAGATTTATTAAGCGCGTTTACAAAACAACACGTTGTTATCCAAATACGGTCTGACACAATAATAAACAGTCTCTTTGTCCTCTGACTAAACACGATTAATTTTTGCTGGGCTCTGTTTCCAATAATTTGTCTAGTTATTCTTCTGATTACCGATTGAATTGATAGTGAATGTCAGTTTATAAATATAAGTTTTACTAAAAAAAATCATATTTTTTAGCGTCCGCTCTTTAACTTTTTTCAGGGTTGTCAGTTGCCTTTTGGATTTTAAACTACCACGTTCTCACATTCTCTGTAAGGTGGTATTGAACTTTTTCATAATTTGATTCCTAATTACTTTTTTGTCTTACATATTTCATACGTTCAAAACCCTTTCCATTTTCCAGCTTCCCTCACGCATTGCTTCGTCCTCTTCTTTGTACCAGGTACTTTGTCTTCTCATATTCTCTCGACGGCGTTACCTTGAACTCTTGTTTGTTTTTTTTTCTCTTATGTTAGTCTTGATTGCTATTTTGTCTTACGCTTTTATACGTTCAAACACCTTCCCATAATTGATATCATTTGTGCTCATAAATAACTCATGATTACATATTAAAAACAAAACTGTATCCTCTACCTCATGATTTCTACAACTTTTTCATACCGCATCTCCCTTCAAACCATACTGTTGACTTGACTTGTAAGCTTTGTACTGTTTACTATTTGTTCTATGTTGCACATATTCTCACTGAAACGTTTATACCAATTCATCCACCCATCCCCCCTTTCGTTTACTTCTTCCAAATTTGCCTTATGTATCTATATTGTGTTAAATTTACCATTATTTCTGTGTGTATATATCCATTTTGAACCGCTTTGCCAACCCTATAATTTCACCAGGTTCGGATCAACTCCGTTCAACTTCCTTATGCCTCTTGAAGCCATTCTCTAGTTAAACATGACCAACCATTGTTGTTCTCCTCAAACCCTGAACTTCCACCAACCTCTGACTCTCACTCTCTGTTTCAGCTGTTAGTCTCGGGTCAGCCGGCGAGCTCCGTCTCTCCGCCAGTGGGGGCGGGTGCCGGAGCCACCGGGGGCGGTAGCGTGTCCACGGGGGCGGTGTCTCCCTCGGGCTCTGCCTCCGGGGGTGGCTCCTGCTGCGAGAATGGCCGCCCCATCATGACGGACCCTGTGTCCGGACAGACGGTCTGTTCCTGTCAGTACGACTCTGCCCGCCTCGCACTCAGTTCCTACCCCAGGGCCGCTGTATACGGCGCTCCTTACCCCTCCACGGACCAGAACCCGTACCCCAGCATCGACAGTTCCGCCTTCTACTCACCCCTGGTAAGTACACACCGATACACTGATGATATGCTTGTTATTAACTCACTCATCACGGACAACTAGGTCTAGTTTTGAACCCTCAATCAATTTCTGACTGTTCTCAGGATTAAACTGGCAACTATTTTATTTTATCATGTGAGTACTGTATCTACTCAACTACTCATCTGTACAGGGTTGGGCAAAAGTATGGACAATCCCTATTAATTTGTTTATGAGTTACACCAGGAAAACCTAACACTACACCTCTAAAAGTGTACTTTTGTACGGGTTACCAACTTTTTCCGAGAACCCCAAAATTAGGGTATTTCGAGGACAACTTAAAACTTAAAATGTAAAGTCCAAACAAGTGACACCTCATTTTAAAGGTCATCAGTTAAAAAGAGTATTGGTGAAAACTAGAGGTCACACAGATTACAGATTGGCAGCAATTTTTATTTTTCATCACCTTTAAGAAACCCTACAGTACTTAAAAATAACCATACGTATTACTATATTTAATTTTCCCCTAGTTTTTCTCGGAATTAAAATAGCAATCTGAAATTTAAATTTCAAAATAGCACCAAATCTCAGAGTTTCTTGGTTCCGAAAAAGTAGGACTCGCTAACGCAAAGATTTTTTTAGCCAAACATTTTAAATAGCTGATACGTGTTCCCACACAACTACTGCAGCATATTATCAGAAATCTTCAACAAAATCTAATACTGTTTTTCAAGTTTATATCGAAAAGCTGCATTGATTATGAAAAAAACTCCATCGTCAGAATATATATTTTATTAGTTTATTTAAAATTAGTAAGTTTTATGCTGTACACGACTGTATTGAAAATGTTAACAAAGTTTTGAGATGATTGTTATTTTGTTTATAAATGAGCTCATTGGTTGACTAGTTCGTGATGAATGTGTGAATCATTTACCTGCGAGTTGATAAGCAGAAACCGACGGCTGACGCTGAGTCAGTAAAGATAAGAAAGTTTTCGTCCAGGGTCAGCAAAGTCAGCATTGCTCTGTATCAGTAGGGACGTAAATACTGAACAGATTTTGTGGAAACACATCATAATTTGCATTAGAAAGATTACTATTCACATAATGTATTTTTCCATTACGCCATCTATAAATTTGACACCCAACCCTTGACACGATGCGCCTTGAAAACAGTGGATAATGAATAAAGCCATTCGCCCTATCCCATCGTCTCCTATCTGCCCCATACAACCACGATCCGAGAATTCCCGGGATCTCTACCATTTTATTGGCCGAGTCAAACTGCTCAGCGCCGGCTGTATTGAGCAGAGCCTGCATGAATACTAATCGACAATTCGATTTCTCGGTCTTTTATATGTAAAATCAAATCGCGTTCGGAAATTTTCCCCGATAACCCCAGCCAAGTTAATTTGTTTCCCACTTGTTCAGAGGAATGTTAATGTCACGGTGTATATAGCAGTGGCCGTGTGCATACCGCGCTGTTTGTACGCTGTATCTTACAACTTATCACATTCCATATCGCAGGTGTTTTATGAAGTGTTTTGCAATAAAATACGTGGCATTTTTTGCTTATCTCAGTTCGCACGCGCTGTCTGATAAGTAGAATCACGCTTGGTTGAGGACATTTCTTCAGTGGTAAATATTATTTTGATTGGGCAAGCTTTATGAATGCAAATATGCCAAAACTAAATTACTTTGGGTGTGCACGTGACGGGCTATTTAATTTACTTTATGTTTTGTAAAGCTGAGTAACGAAAGCCACTTAAAGTGTAAACTCTTTCACCATAATATTGATGAACAGGTTCCAAAAAAGTTGTATAATTTTCAAGCTGCTATAAAATGATAAAATCGATCGATTTAGAGCTATTTAGTAAAATCAATTTCTTTGATCTTGGTTAGGAATGTAGCTAACATAACCTATTGTGTTCGACGGATAGTGGCTTGGACTAAAAAAACTAATAACTTTTAAATAAAAGATTTTGAAGATATAAAAATCATCATCATCCTTAAATTATTCTAAATTACTTTTTTATCTCCTTAATAAGCAACAAAGTTATGTTATGTATAAAACAGTGATTACCAGCATTAACAGTGCTCTAACTTGGCAATTTGGATCCATCAATTCTGTTATACAACTTTACTGTATTTGGCAAATTTAATATTAATTAACAACCTTCACAGCGTCTGGCAAATTAATTAAACAAAAACCTCTATCAAAGACGGTTATTATCCTGTGACTTGACTACTTGAGTACACAAAAATTGTGCGTGTGGATGAAAAAAATCAATTTTGCAACTCAAGTCATTTTTAACCTAAAATACTTTATCCACTATCCAAATCCATGCATAGTTTGAAAATTATCACAAGGAGCTATAATTTTCGATTTCATGGTCACGGTCAGAATCAACTTTTTAACATATTAAAACCGAAAATATTCAAACTTGTTAGTAAAACGCTCACTAATAATTATCATTGCTATATTATAAACAAGGCGAAAACTCTGTTGGTCCTTCGAGCCGGATACAAAAAATTATTAATCCTAAGGAGAAACTCCAATGCTCAGACAATGATTGTTAGTATAATGAAGAGCAAAATAATTTAAATTTATTGCATAAATCATCTAATTTAAATTTATGTGGTCCGTATAAGGCGAGGTAGGTTAATTAAACAAGTTGGGACTTGTATGATGCTAATGAACCATCATTGGTACTCCGCTCACTGGCAATAACCGTTCCTCAACGGTTCGATATCCGATATTCACTATCGATATTGGCCGTTCGATATTCGCTATTCACTTCCGCTGTTTTCTAGCGGCAATCGCGATTGGCATCCTCTTTTGATTTTTACCGTCAATTCCTTTAATTAACTCCTACTTGAGACTGAGAACCTAACTGTAAAAAAATAATTTCATTTTGCTATATGACAGGATTTGTTGTTTCTGTGGCTACTTTTACCTCGAGATTCTAACTACTGTATTTTCTCTATTCTGTATTGGGCTCTTAGAAAGGATTTTCTTCACAAGAATTGCTTTTCTAAACTGATTTACCACCCTTCCTAAAGATGAATTTCATCAAGTTTTGTGCATTGTGCTAGTTGCAAAGTTGCCTTTTCCCGTTTAATCTGCACTTTTTTATTGTGGTCTTCGTAGAATTTTACGGTTTTGTAGTATGGTGTTTTAAGGAAATGCTTATTAAGTGCCTGGGTATTAATGAATTAAAGTGGCTCGGGTTTTAGCCAAACCCATAGATATGGAGATTTCTTAGTTACAGTTAATTTATTCGCATACACTTCTTAACATGCTACACTACTTAACACCTTACCCTTCCCCTTACACGGACACTACTTAACATATTATGGCATCGTTTTAATCCAGACAACCCTTAGCTTTAAGGGGAGATGCCCAGTTTTTCGGTCAAAAAATTAATTTTTTATTTATTGCATTGAAAAATTCTTCATCTTTTCCTGATTCAGAAAATATATAATTTTAATATATTTACTACAGTCTAACAATCATAAAAAATAATATAAATAGTACTACACACTCGGTTTTAGTCACAATGGGCTGAATTAGCGTCAATTAAATTTATGTTAGAAATTTAATTTTGTTGAATGGTTGCACTGAATAAATGTTGTTGCTAGGTTAAATAGTCAACAAAAATCTTTTTCTGTTTGTTTTTCTTTCTTCATAACATATGTGTATATAATAATAGTGCTGTTTGTGATGAGGAATAATGTGGCATAGGGTAGGCCTAGGCTTGACTTTAAATGAGTTTTTCCGAAACTGTGTTTTTTAATGTTTAGGTACCATTTTCCAGACTACTATAAGTACCACTGACTTCAAATTTTTTTCTGTTACTTAGGACATCATGGCCCACAAAGTGTACTAAAAGTTTGCTTCTATGTTTAAAAAAAACATTAACAATAAAATTAATTAATATTTGTAAAATAGTGAAAAAAATTATATATTTTAAACATTTTGATAAAATATAATTTTTTTGGTAGAACATATTTAAATTAGTACAGTTTGTCTTAAATGTCAATACAAATAAGTAGTTAAAATTTGATATGCATAGCTAAAAGGGTTCTTTCTTAAATGGTACCTAAGCAACACGATGTTTACCCATATAAAATGCATTAAATCTAAAAAGTGGGCATCTCCCCTTAAGTACTAACTAGTCATGTAACCTTATTCCCAAATTTAAATGTCACTCAATTAAAATAAATTTAAGGACACTAATACACAAACCGATTCAGCGCACATCCACGCGTTCCCAACAGAAATAAAACTAGAACGCAGATTTGACCTAATGAAAGCCACATGGTGTAAACCAATGGCGGCTTATGACTACTCTCCGTCGTAAAATGTAATGGCGGCCGTAACCGCGAGAACAAATGGCAAAATGTCGTAAAACAAGGCCGTGTTTACGACACGGTATGTAGTGTGTAGGCACGGTGTACAGTGGCGATCTGGCTCACAGGGTGGCCAACAACCAAACAATTATTTATTCAGGTATGAATACAGTTGGCAGCATTTGTTACCGCTTTCACTAAAGGTGGGTCTGTTGAATGGGTTCGAATTTGCATTTTTTACAAATGCGTGGATTTTGATGTACGTGGATTTGTTTTGGATTGCGATAAAGTTGTGTAATGAAGTTTTTATCTATTTTCGCAAAAAGAAATGTATTTTTGTAAAAAAAACCTCATAGTTAGACCGGATAATATTACAGTAGCCTACAGTATTTGGAAAGAGGCCAGTTCTTAAATAGTTCAATGTTTGTCGAATACGACGTGCTATAGACGTGTGGCGTAATTTATCTCATAATTGCGATACATGTGGTACACAAGATCTTTGAAAACGTATTCTTCAAAGATAAATAGGTACTTTGCTTTGTAACTAAATAGCAAGTTAGTTAAACTTTGTAAATAAATAACACGTTGACAATCAGCTGATACTCCGACTCCGGAGCTACTTACTATTTTAGTGCTGACGAAATAGGTGATAAAAGTGACAGAAGGAAGCGGAAACGGCCGGGATTAATGCAACAGCTGTCGCAATAAAATATGTCTCCTCTAGCAGCCATCGCGATTAATCGTCTTATTGTTTTATGGATGTTTACCTACAAGGGGACATTATTCAAACTCATGTCCCGTAGTTAGTTTATTAGCCGCATAAATATTTATAATCGACAATTTAAAATCGGTTTCGAATTGCTGTTTTAAAACAGTTGGAGAATAAAAGTGAACAGTGGAACATTGCAGGGAAGATTTGTTGCTGGGCATTGTAGATGGTGTCGCCCGTAGATGGATAGTGGCGCCGCCTGTGGCGTACTTAGCAAACAATCGTCTGGTTGAGGAGGTGGCGTTGTGTCCTCTGCTACCTCAGTTTCTTGTGTGGTTGTAGTTAGACGTGATGCTAGAGAGTCTTGTCATCTCTAATCGAAAAAAGGCATAACTCCATAAAACACTGTTTCGAAACAAATTTTCGGAGTAGTGCCTTTCGGAGTCGTGCACATTTTTTTCGAAGCAGTGCCTGGACGTGTACATTTTCTTGGAACAGTGACTGGCCATGCACATTCTTTCGGAGTAGTGCCTTAGATGCGTGCTCTTTTTGGAATTGTGCTTTTCGGAGTAATCCGTTTCGGAACAATGCCGTACACCGCTCTAACCTCAGCAGCTGGTTGTTTTTCCTGTGGTTTAGTTAGAGGTGGTGCTAGGGTGTCGTTGAATTACCCCAAGTGATGTACTGACTGTCGACCCCGCCCATTGGTCTTTGGTGCTCGGCCAAACCGTTTGTCCGCTAGATCGCCTCTCTTCTTCCCTCGTAAATGACCGCTCGATTAGACGAGGAGGGAGAGAAGAGAAGTGCTGAGTTTCAACAGATTTACTTACCGTATTAGCACCATGCACGACGTTATCTCAACTTTTACGTAATAGAGAATTTTTTAGTTTAACATGGTGTCAAAGACCTTAAGTTCATGAATTTTCTATAGCTCAATTTATGCCCTATCGTTTCAATTAACTTGTTTCTTGGTTGTACTATAATTTATGTAGGTTCATGTAAAGATAGGCAACTAAAATGACATAAGCTTACATTGAATTAATGATTTGTATTCATTATTATAAAATGGTTATACCGTAAATAAATAAATGAATAATCAATTTTCTGGACTAGCTTTCTCTCAATGTAATGTTATTGGCGGACAGTAAGTCTGTAAGATCCCGTCTCTTTCTCCCCGGGGGCGGAATTACGTGTCTGACAGTATGACTGATGTATTTGTTTGGTTAGTGGAATGTTCGTCTAAACTATTATTGAATCCTAGTTGCCACAAACGCTCAACAATAACTGTCAGATTGCTTATATAAAGAAGACTATCAAATTATGTTTCCTTGAAAGCTTACTGGTAAAATCGTTTGAAACCAAAATAACACAGAAGAGTAGGAGACCACTCGAGTGTTGTAGGTAGTGACTGCGTTGCTTGACTTTTTATACCACATTGCTATTCGCACGTCAGTACAATTTAATATTTGGCATCAATCTAGTTGCAAATGCATCGGAAAAAAAATTTGGTAAAATAAATTTTCATATAGGTACTTTGACGTTTGACTGTTTTGCTATTGTATTCATATTGCTTCGGGTTGACACAGCTTCGGGTGAAAATTACGCGTAAAGACAATGATATATACGTCTTTAAGCAGCCCTATTCAATTTGTTTCCGAAATTTTCACGTTTTTATTGCCGATCCTCATATAACTTATGTGTGGATTTGTGTGCGGAATGCCAACAGTGTATCAACAGTTGAAGCTACGCTAACTTATTTACTCCCAAAACCAACCCTTACAATGATACTTGCCATCTGTGCGCGTTACAAGGGCGGATTCGAAACAAGATTAACCAAAGCCCGATCAGTTTACAATCACGGCCAATCAAGGGCGGTAAATCTAATTCCGAATCGATTTTTCCGCGCGACTGCGGGGAGCGAACCCGAGCCATCGAGGGGGAGGGGCAAAGCCAAACGCACTCTCGGCGTGAAATTATGGCGTCTGTGGGAGATATATTGGCACGCCCGACACGCTCCGCACGCGTGAGTCTGTTGTAAACAAACAAACAAATGAGACGAGTCAAGGGTTGCAACCTTCAGTGCAGATGTGTTTGATGTTTGTTTTATAAGCGATTTGAAACGTCGTTGTAGTCTACTAGTTGGGAATTAAACACACTTTGTAGGTTTGACATTCTCTGAACACAATAAATTTGAAGGCGCGTGCAGTCAGATTGATGTACAGTTAGTTTTGTTGTTTATTTATTGTTTATTGTTTGGCCACTTTTAAACTAATCATAACATTTAACGTTTAACTAATCATAACATTGTTTTGATTTGCTGGTAATCTACTATTTTACCTGATGATAATGATACGTAACCTGTAGTTGACATATCTGTGAATTATTGCTGGTTATCTGGTATTATAAACAAAAAGTTAAATAGGTCAACGTATAACATACTAATATAAAATAGCGTCCTGAAAACCAACATACTATAAAAACATTTTCAAACTCCAATCAAGTTGGTTAATATAACCATGACAATCTATAAATATATAATGAATAATACGCAGAATAAAGAACTTTATTCTTCAATAACACCTACAAATATACAGGGTGTAAATTAAGTCTGGCACACATTTTTTATCTTTTTTTCTATAGTAGATAGAAGAAATCAATTTGCGGGAATGATTAATAACAAATGTTAGGCACTTTTTACAAATTTTGAAAATAAAAATTCCCTTAAGGGCAAGGGGGGGTGGGGGGTAACTAAAAATTTTCAAATGACAACCCCCATCTTGTGACCCCTCATTTTAAAGGTCATTGGAAGACAAATCCAAAGATGTGTCTAAAAAATTTTTTTTGCACCCTATCCAAGATGGCGGTTTAAAATGTACTTAGGGTTGAATGGGTAAATTAGGTATGGCACACATTTCTTATCTTTTTTACTCTTTGTAGATAGAAGGAATTAATTTGCGGGACTGAGTAAGAACAAATGTTTGGCACTTTTTCATAATTTTGAAAAAAAATCCCCTTAAGGGTAAGGTGGGGGTGGGGGGCAACTAAAAATTTTCAAATAACAACCCCCATCTTGTGACCTCTCATTTTAAAGGTATTTGAGAGACCAATTTAACAATGTGTCTAAAAATGTTTTTTAAGCACCCTGTCCAATATGGCGGCTTAAAATGTGCTTAGGGTTGAACAAGTAAATTACGTCTGAAACACATTTTTATTTTTTTTTTTACCAAAAATAAAGTTATAATAGATTTGATAGTTTATATCAGAAAACCTTGGACAATAGGACGAACTGCAATAAACAAACTTATGTAGCTCTTATCACTTAGTAAATAAATCTGATAATTGAGATTCCAGGTTTGGACGTTGCACTCACTTGGAATTCCTATCCTCTTTCCTAAGACTGCAGGCTAATCAGGTAACAATCTTATCAGTTTTTCCTTATTCCCCTTCAGTCTGTGTAGGTAGTTTCTTTGGAGTAGTCGTAAGTACATCTTTTATTATTTTTATTTAACATGGCGTTGTTAACAACAAAACAGAAGATAGAAATACTTGTCATTGTTGGCTATGGAGATAAAAAACGGACTCAACTTGAAGCGTGTGATATTTTTAACAACTTGTACCCTGATCGCCAAATTAATCGAGCTACAGTATCTAAGATATGTAATAAGTTTGCTGAAACGGGGGATGTTGCAAGTAAACCAAGAAGTGGTAGGCCAAAATCTGTACTCACTGAAGAAACTAGACTGAATATACTTCTTAGCGTTGAAGAAAATCATCACACATCGACACGCAGGATTGGAAATGACTTTGGGATAAGTCACATGTCGGTCCACAAAGCCCTTAAAGCCGAGAAGTTTCATCCTTTTAAGGTTCAGTTAATACATGAATTGAACGAGGACGATTTTGACCGCAGGATTGAATTCTGTGAACTCATGATGCAACGGTGTACTTTGGATCCAATGTTCAAAAATATAATTGTATTTTCAGATGAGGCTTCATTTAGTCTTCATGGTCACGTGAACAGACAAAACTATAGGTATTGGTCTCCTGAAAATCCTCATTGGGCTCAAGAATGCCATACTCAAAATCCCCAAAAAGTCAATGTTTGGGCAGGCATTGTCGGGACCAAATTAATAGGGCCATTCGTGATCGAAGGAAATCTAAACGGAAACCGTTATCTGGAGTTACTGCGAGAGTCGATAGTACCTGCCATTGCCCATGAGTTTCCTCCGGAAGACGAAGAAAATGTTGTCAACGAGAACATTTGGTTTCAGCAAGATGGCGCACCACCTCACTATAATGCTGAAGTCCGAAATTACTTGGACGAAGTTTTTCCAGATCGTTGGATAGGGAGGCGGGGAGCTATTGAATGGCCTGCCAGATCACCCGACTTGACGCCGTTAGACTACTTTTTGTGGGGCCACCTAAAAAGTAGAGTATTTGTTAACCGCCCAGAAAACATCCAGGATCTCACAGCAAGAATAATAATGGAAGCACGATCTATTAATGAAGAAACGCTGTCCAGGGTGGTAAACGAATTTTACAATCGGTTGGGGCTCTGTCAAGTTTCTCTTGGGCATCAGTTTGAGCATTTGTGAATATTAACAAGTACGTAAAGTTGATTATTGCAATTACATTTATTATTTAGTTTAGGAATTTCTATTAATTTTGATTGCTATTGTGTTTTTGTTGTTGTAGGGTTGTAGTATTATTGTAATTATTTGGTATTCTATTTTATAGTATTGGTAATCAATTTTTACACTATCAAACATTAGAGTATAAAGGAAAAAAGGTGTTCCAGACTTAATTCACCCGTTCAACGCTAAATGCATTTTAAGCCACCATATTAGACAGGATGCAAAAAAAACATTTTCAAACACATCGTTAAATTTGTCTTCCAAATACCTTTAAAATGAGGGGTCACAAGATGGGGGTTGTCTTTTGAAAATTTTTAGTTGCCCCCCCCCTTACCATTAGGGGATTTTTTCAAATAAATAAAAAGGTGCCTGATTTTGGCTCAGTCCCACGAGTGGATAAGTTCTATCTATTAATGGCAAAAAAGATAAAATTGTGTTCCAGACCCCACCCGTTTAACCCCAAGCACATTTAAAGCCGCCATCTTGGACAGGATGCAAAAAATTTTTTTCAGACACATCGTTAAATTTGTCTTCCAAATACCTTTAAAATGAGGGGTCACAAGATGGGGGTTGTCTTTTGAAAATTTTTAGTTGCCCCCCCCCTTACCATTAGGGGATTTTTTCAAATAAATAAAAAGGTGCCTTATTTTGGCTCAGTCCCACGAGTGGATAAGTTCTATCTATTAATGGCAAAAAAGATAAAATTGTGTTCCAGACCCCACCCGTTTAACCCCAAGCACATTTAAAGCCGCCATCTTGGACAGGATGCAAAAAATTTTTTTTCAGACACATCGTTAAATTTGACTTCCAAATAACTTGAAAATGAGTGGTCACAAGATGGGGGTTGTTATTTGAAAATTTTTAGTTGCCCCCCACCCCCACCTTACCCTTAAGGGGATTTTTTTTCAAAATTATGAAAAAGTGCCAAACATTTTTTTTACTCAGTCCCGCAAATTAATTCCTTCTATCTACAAAGAGTAAAAAAGATAAGAAATGTGTGCCATACCTAATTTACCCATTCAACCCTAAGTACATTTTAAACCGCCATCTTGGATAGGGTGCAAAAAAAAATTTTTTAGACACATCTTTGGATTTGTCTTCCAATGACCTTTAAAATGAGGGGTCACAAGATGGGGGTTGTCATTTGAAAATTTTTAGTTACCCCCCACCCCCCCTTGCCCTTAAGGGAATTATTATTTTCAAAATTTGTAAAAAGTGCCTAACATTTGTTATTAATCATTCCCGCAAATTGATTTCTTCTATCTACTATAGAAAAAAAGATAAAAAATGTGTGCCAGACTTAATTTACACCCTGTATAACATTTATAACTACACAAGGAATACTAAAAATCAACCAGGAAAAGATTAAATGAATAAGAAATGAACGTTTAGAAAACCTGTCAACAATCAACAAATTACTACAGGTAAAAGTCGTGCAGACCAGCGGAGTGAAGCTGGTTCAGGCAGTTCAGTAAATCTAGTATAAATGGTGTTTAATAATGTAATTACTGTAAGTGCTGAAGTTATGGCCGCGACGGGATTCTTGGCTCAGGTTTTTGTCGTCAGTCCGTCTGTGAAGTAATGAATTCTCGCGCGGTGGTCGATCCACTCACTAGTGGACAGTTTGACTTATTTGCGGTCGGATTCGAGTTGTCCACAAATGGACTAGTGGACAGAAAACTCTAGGTATTGTGCACTAGCCATACGAGTATATAGAATTATGTGAAAACTGTCAACAAAGTTATATTAGGGGTTTACCATAAATGTTCAACTCTTGTAAAATTAATTATTCGAAACGTAATTTATTGTATGTATTTTAATCAATACATGTACGTATAAGTAAAAAAAAAACTCCTTAGTGTATATTTATACTGACCGGATTTGAAAACTTTATTAGATATAGGCAAAAGTAGTTCCAGGCATAATTTTTTCGATAAGTTTGAAATTAAGAGTTGATGTACAATCTGGCTATAAAGCTACATAAACTCATTGCATTTAAAATGAATTTTCTGAAAACCGTTGTAAATAATTGAAATCAACGAAAATATTTTACATGAATATTGAAGGTCCAAACCTGTTTTTCCGGAGGTTTTTTTATCCTCGATTTAGTATTTTATATTAGGGAAGTATTTGTATTACGAGTATTACTTATTTCAATATAAGGTATCCTAATTTTCCTGGCAGCTTTAATTGTTATTCGGTAGCTATCTACTATACATTGATTTACAACATTGTTTTTGACATCCAACAAATCTAGAGGAAACCAAGCTACCCTAAAACACCGCAAGTGGTAACTTTTGCTAAACAATTTTACAATATCGCAATTTCTTCGTGTTACATTACAAGACTTTTACGCCGTGACGATTTCTTCGTACAGACCCTACTACGAGTGTTTTCCACCACACCCCGCCGTCGCTACCGTGTGGCCGGCGAGCTGCTACTGCTGCTATGCGCTCGTCATTACAAATTCCCGCGGTCGACCATTGTCGAAGCCCCGCAGTTTGTCACTGTCGCGGAGGCGATACATTTCGCACTTAGCTGCCGCAATCATTGCCCCGCTGCTCCGCAGTCCGACCACGTCCGTCCCCCTCGCCCCGGACCCGGGCTCTCTCCGGCGTTATTGCGATTTATGGAGTCGTCCGTTTTACCCGGTGAGAGGGTGATAAATCTGGAAAATGAGGGTGGCGCGACACTCTACACGTCACAACTGTGAAAAGTGCAATTGGCGCTCTAGAGGTGTAGCAGACAATGTACGCTCCACCTGCAAACTCTGTACAACTTGTGTATGTTCAAACTGGTTACACATGACTACGGATCAAATTACACGATTTTGTCAACACACTGCTTGCCAACATTACACACTCTTACCACACCCAAAACATTTCCATGTCACAAATCTGAAGAGACAATCGAAAATGTCATCTTAAATGTCTGACGAGTGTCAAATTAGTTTCAATCAGAACAGGTCACGTGGACCAGTAGCACATCAACACTCGAGATGACGACGAACAACGACGATTATCATCTAATTAACTAGATAACGTCACTCGGAGACCAATCAATGTCAAATGTGGAGAAACGTTCAACAGCTGTCGCGCCCGCTCCCTCCAGAACTTCACACATGTAGACATTCTCCCCGATCTTCCCGCCGATTCCGCCGATATCTCTCTCGACGCATATTAATGTCCTATTTGAAGACTTTAGCACGCCGCCGCCAATTTGTAGCCCTCCGCCTTAATTGGGGCCCTATCGCGTATCTCACGTCATCTCGCGGGAGCGGCTATAATTATTTTATAAGTTTCTGCCTTTATTATGGAAACGGAAGGGAATTAATTAAATTAGTCTGATTTATGGGCCTATCTCTGTCTCGGGATGGTAATGTGGTTTTGATACCAGTAGTTTGGTGAGTGAATCGAAGCGTCGGAGGAATGCGTTTCATCTAGGGAAAATTGCTATGTGCAACATCAAAAATAATACTTTTACTTTGTGATGTTCTATTTTGTTTGTATATGTAAATACTTAAGTAATATACTGTATATCGTAAATACAACATAATCTACAGTAAAATTTACAACATACCATGTTTGTTATATTTTTAGCACGTCGAAGTAATTGGCATCCTTCTAATAGAATACTTCCAGTTTTCACACGAGTGAATAGTGTGATTGTAGAATCGAATGAGAATCTCTTTGTAGTTTTGCTATCCAGGAGAGCTGTTACTTAGGACATTTTAAATAGACCAATTTTCATGGTCCAGTGAAGATGGTCTTATGCAAATTATTTCACTTACTTGTCAACGTATACTGCGTATTTTTGTAATTTTACATTTCACTTTATGTAGGGGCGCACGCAGACGTCTATTGACAGCTGATAATAGCCAATCCCAACCCTTATCAGTTATCGGCTGAAGGCCAGTCACTTAATGAACAATATGGCCGCCATGCTCCCGTATTAATGGATTCAATATAGGTTATCTGGTGAAATCTGATACACAAGTAGTTGATGGGATTTTACCAGCCGAGAATACAACAATAAGCTTAATACAGTACAGTGTTGTTTGTCGAAACAGTTGATATTCGGTACGGATCGAAAAAGAAGAATTTGTTGGATGATATGGAAATGGTGTAAATACCTGGTTAAGGTCTTCCTTAAAATTGCCTTCTGCAAACCTTCAGTTTCAACGTCTAGACTGTTCATACATATCATCCTTTGCTATATAGGATCGTCACGCCGGAAAAATGAAGAGTGCATTTGTTCATGTGTACCACATGGTAAATAATTGTAAAAACTTTATGTAAAATTCTATTTTTTTAACCTTGCAATCCTATGAATTCATCCTGTACATTCATAAGGTAAAAACATATACATATAGTGTACATTCAATTAAGAGAATTATACTAGCTTATATTCAACCCAGTTAGCTAACGTTCGATTATGGTTCACTAAATTGTAATTGGTGATGTTTGAAAAAAAACCTTAACAGAAATAATTCAAGAATTCATTTATTTAACCAAGTGAGACACAATATACAAACACCGGTTACGTCACACGAAAATACAATGTAATTTAGATTAGAATGATAAAAACGAAAAACAAAACTTTACAGCACATATTTTATTTCCAGGGATGATTTGAACTATAGCCGTCAGCAATTGAACATTTGGTTAAATTCACTTTAAAGACAGAACTATTTTAAACTCCAAACGTACATAAAAATAATCCAAACGAAAGCATTGCAAGTCATTTCTGGACAGAGGCAGGGAAGTAAAAAGGAAGTCGGAAAAGTTAAAACATTATAAACGGAGTGGAGAGCAACATGTCTTGGATCGGAACAAACTATTTACGGATATCGGAGAGTTCGGAACTTCTTTCCACTCAGCAGACGGGGAAGTTCTTTCCACCCCTTGTAGGGGGGGGGGGGGGTTAGGGGGATCAGATAAAATCACTGTCTTACATAATTCAGCCTCTTGAACGGACAATCTCGCCATCTTGCTGCAGTAAGTGCTGAATACGCCACTTAACTAAGTGCAATGATTGCGAATACCACTTAACTGTTATTATAAAACAGTACTTGTTAACTGCACCAGTTGTTCCAATTCGTAAAAATATAAATTGTATTTTTCAACACATTATTTTATTTGATCACCGCTTTGTCTGTTTATTGCCCTGCAGATTATTCACTTAGGATCCTATAAAGTTTAGTTGGGAGTTCACCCTTACAGAAAAGTTCTTTTCCTCGATGAGAATTATGTATTTTCTAGATAAATGTGTCAATATTTAGGCTAAATTGGGCTCTGAACCAGGAGTAACGGCATTACCACATAGTTAAAATCTGTTGGTCACTGGACAGATTAGAACCTGAGCCGTTGGTATATAAGTCCCGCATTCTGACCACTAGGCTAGTCGATTGTTATTTCAACAATTAAACTGTCTTCTATTACAAATATTTTCCGTACAACGTGCAATTAACTTATTTGTTTGTCTTATTTTGATACAGTATATTTCCACTACTTTTAAAATCATTAGGGATAATATACAACTACCCCTTTTCTCCTAAAAATCTGTATTATAACAGATTCACAAAATTATTTCGTGTATAATTTCCTTAAATAATTTAACTGTGGTTAGAAATACAACTTATTAGCCCTGCAACTATGATGTATTGTGTTTAAATTGGTTTTAATCACACTTGTTTTTACAAATTAATTTTACTGTCTTAACTATCGAAGCCAGGACGACCAGAGCAGCGCTCAATGAAGAACTTAAAGTGCACGAATGCACCACTCAATTAATTAAAGGTGCGCCGATCATTAATGGAACCGATAAATCGTTACGATCTAGTTATCCGCCCAGCTGACTGAAATACTAATGCGAAATTATTAACAATATTATCCTGGAGGAATTACGGTAACGCCGGGGTAGGGTAATTTAATTACCCTTTATGCTTTATAGGACGGACTTCCTTTTACGGGAGCAACTGATGGGAGAGTAGCTCGGGACCGATGTATGCGTTAAGATGCATTCTATGTAGTTGGGAATGTTTAGGCCAACGCTAGATTTATCTAGTAGAATTTGTAAATATGTTTAATTACCAGCCCAGTCACGAATTGTGTTGATTGTTTTGGTACTTACATAACAAAAGTTAATGTACCTAGAGGCAATTTTGCAGTCGGTGGTTTCATTGGAATACTGTAACTTATTTTATGAGATATTGTCATTGAAAATGTTGTTTTCTTCCATTATATGCTGTAAGTAAAATTACTTTCGTTAGTTTAATTAATAATATTAAATTAAAATTAATTTGTGTAGCCCCTGAGCTGTTGGACATAATGTAAGACTAAATTACTTTACGTAATCCCGTCACAGCTCCATAAAATATGTCAATTCAACTCTACATATGTACCTGAAGCTGACGATGGTGTTGTAACACCGAAACAAGTCCTGAATTGACATATTTTATTGTGCTGTGACGGGATTACGTAAGTGATTCAGTCTTACAATAATAAAACACAGTACCACATAGATTTTGTAGATTTATTAATATATTTTATAATTACCAGTACAATGTTAAAGGGAAAACTAATGATTTACAAGTAATTGAAATTAAATTCAGCTAAGGAAATTAGGTACTATTGTATTTTCATGGTCAATGAAATCGCAGTGATACAAAATGACAAACGACAGAATACTTTCCAACAGTTTCTAATAAACATCTCTAACAAACGGTATTATTAAAAAGGCTATTACTTGGACAAAAGAACCACTGAGATCTAAACTGGGACTGATATGTACAGGACTATTTTAATTAGTACAAGAAAATGTCAAACTTAAAAACTGAAAAATAAAATGACTTGGTTGTGTCAGATCGACAAACCAATTATACACATATAATAAACGAATCCCTGCATGCAAGACCCCTCTGATACGAAATCCTTTGAAACAACATAAATCGAATGTAAAGTGATAGTTTGTTTAACACTA
Organism: Macrosteles quadrilineatus; assembly: GCF_028750875.1. Lineage (NCBI taxonomy): Eukaryota > Metazoa > Arthropoda > Insecta > Hemiptera > Cicadellidae > Macrosteles > Macrosteles quadrilineatus. The sequence continues at coordinate 4,647,525 of NW_026542604.1, read as the reverse complement.
GAGACAAAGTGTTATAAACACCCATCAAAGCGAAGGGAGAATATCTGCTTCAATTAACATCACCAAGGGGTTGCAGGGAAGGGGCGGCAGCAGGTGCTCTTTACTGCCGCAATTATAGGCTCTTTTATAGCCCACAAACTGAACCCAGCTTATTAGCCTGCTACCCTGTGTTTAGCCTGTCTTGTTAGCCGATTATATCAAAGGCCTCTTCATCACAACCCTGTGGTTAGCCTGCTAAAGGCTTCTCTATATCATACACTGAGTTTCTACTTACTTTGTTGTCGTTTGACCTTTATAACATCATCATAATTGGGTGATGGTGTAGACTAAACTGTGGCTAGCCTGCTAAAGGCTTCTCTATATCCTACACTGAGTTTCTACTTACTTTGTGGTCGTTTGACCTTTATAACATCATCATAATTGGGTGATGGTGTAGACTAAACTGTGGCTAGCCTGCTAAAGGCTTCTCTATATCCTACACTGAGGTTCTACTTACTTTGTGGTCGTTTGACCTTTATAACATCATCATAATTGGGCGATAGAGTTGCCTAACTGTGGTCAGCCTTCTAATGGTTTCTCCACACCCTACAATGTGGTTTTACTTATTTTGTGGCTTTTTGGCCTGTATTATTAGTTGATTACAGCTAAGACCGTGGTTTTTAATGGCATTTTTTAGTGGTTCGTTGACATTTTTTGTTGATAATATTAATTCGCCCATAAATACCATCGCAGCCAGGTTCAAAATCTCACACAAAAGCTCTAGTTTTAACATTTTGTATTAAGTTTTGCAATCTTTGAAGTATTAATTTGCATTGCTGAGGTAAAAATTATTTAAAAAACTACTAAGACGGTAGAGATCGTTTTCCCATTTATTTCAAAACATTAGGTTATTATTATTACTTTTATAAAAGTTTTGTATCGAAACAATTTGTTGATTCCACAAACGACAATTTAAACATCGGTAAACATTCACGTAACAGGATTTAAATTGGTAAGTACGATTTACAACATTTTTTGTAGAACGTTAAATTTTCAATAATTTTAGCGAAAATAAAACAAACACATTTGAAACTTTAAGCTGTAATGCACTGTACATATTTTTTAAAAGTACATAGCACATTCTTTACCCACATGTAGAACTAAAACAAAGTGCAATTCCACCAAGCGTCGTTGTACAATGTTAAACTAACCAAGGTGGAAAGCCAATAAAACACGCGGACCAAACACGAACGCTAAGGTGTAAGAACAAGTGTAAACAAAGTGTGGGACGAGCATATGCACTTGTAAAAAACTCATTTCCAAGTTAATAACGGGGTAGTTTAAGTGTTTGCTGGTGCGGGGGGGGGGAGGGAGGTGGTGGTGAAGAGAGGGAGGTTGTGAGTTGTCTCAGGTTTACAAGTTCGATCAATATCGCACACGTTACTCTTGTCTTGTCGTATCTCTTCACAATGTTACAAGCTTCTGACAAATGTGTATTCTCTCTGAATCAGTCAAACCTTATGTTTTAGAAAATACGTCTTGTAACTTACAAAACTTTCGGGAGATTCAAGAATTTTATTAGGTTTGTTGGTACTGAATTTAATTAATTTTCCTTTAATCTAGTAGACGTTTGAATTTTAAATATAGGTATTTTCGATTAAATGTTGAAATGGGTGAAATTTGATGCTGGTTCATATAGAATTAGGTTGAATTTTAAACGAAAGCATTCATCAGTACTAAAACGAAATGTTATAGCAAGTGGTTATTTATGCAAGAACTAGGCACTCAATTTCTATTTGCAAAAATACACCCTCTTCGGTCATTTTAGTGTTACAAAATTATCTCACAGCTATAAAAAAGTGTATGACCACCAAGGTTTGTATTATTAAGTAAACTAAATTTTCACTCAAACCACAAATTAACTTATTGACGATTGTGTAGCATTACTCTTCTTGATTATAAACTAACAGCACATTCTCAACTATGAATGTTAAGTTAAGAGCCCGCAGTAGCAAACCAAAGACCAATTTTCCGCAGCCAGTCTCCAAGTGAGTTGAGAATGAGTTTACACCGCCACTAATGCAATTGAATAGTGATTCTCCTGATGGCATATTACTGTGTTGCTTTTGAGTGGTTAAATGCAACTCGTTTTTGTTTTTTTTACAAATTCCAGGTTAATCGGCTTCATTTTCAAATTAAAAAATAAGACCTATAAAAATATTATCAAATGTATCAATTATTTTAAAGTGGCGTTATTTATGGATTCAGCGTGTATTGAGAACTAATTTTTGATTGTTGGCCTTTTGATTGGACACTAGAACACAGCAGACGCAATCAGCAAATCATTTACGAATTGTGAGTTATTTAATTTAGGTGATTTACGAATATAATTAATACATTAAAATTGAAGGTAAATATAAAACAAACTCATATTTACAGTTGGCAGTTACTCGAAGCACATACGACTCTGTATGTGTTACATACGCTGTTTACTATTTCTGAATAAAAATCTGTTCACTGTTACTAAACAAATACTCCGCCCGTGAATTTCAGCGGGAAGTTGAATCAACGAAAACATATTATTGCAGCTGTTGTCATGAAAATTCTACTGTATTTTGTTTATATATAAAAACAAAAAACCCAGTGAAATTTTCTGAAACATTATGACGGTAACAAATCGTCAAATTCCCTTTGCCCAGCTAGATTGCAAATCCTTTCAACAATGGAATATGAAATTTAAAGACCTACAGGGGAAACCTTTGACAAAAACACACCTTTTGACATTCAGGGAGACATAAACCGCCAACAGGGAAAGCACGGCTGAAGCTCATAAGAAATGCGAGTCATATGACGTGGTATTTTTATGACTCTCCCATTCAGTTGCCCCCCGCCGTCCCGTCTTATTCATGACTCCCTAATGGTGTATGTCTTTATTCGGATCCAGTCCGGATAGAAAAATATTCCGAGATTGCCGAGACTCAGATTTATTCCTCGTCGTTCCCGCGATATTGTTTGGGTCACGCGCGCTTTCCCGGGCTTTCTTGATTTATACGCTCATGAGAGGTGGCAGCGGGTTATGTATGGTGGGAACAGGGTCCCGTATTGACGCGTCTGTCTAAATATGTTGATATATAATTTACAGAATGGTAAATCGTGGATTCACTTAACCGTTTGAACGCGTGTTGATACTGTGATTAAAAGTCGGTTTTATTTATTATTTATTGTCATTTGTTGAAAACTTTCTCGCTTGGCGAATATTGTATTTCGATTTCTCCAACAAATGATTCAGACATAACTTACAGGTTTATAAGTTTTTATAGGTTTTAATTTTAAATTATTCTATTAATTTCTTCTTTTGTATTTCGTACGTTGCTACGTTTTAAATTAGTGAAACCTGCCAAAGTATGTATTAAACTAAAATACACACGTTCAGAGTAACAAGATAATCAACAACAGTCTGCTACTACTTAACATTTCACAGAACTTTCCCTAGGAAAACTATACAATAAGCGCGCAAAACTCCCTAATAAAGTTTTTATGTCGCTGATTAACTAAAATTACCGGTTGCGCTTATCTATCAACCATAAATCTGCCAGACAGGACGTCGTCGAAAAAATTAACATCCTTTAGAACAATCTTTAATTAATCTTGTATCCCATACTTTTACTTTTTGCTCTCGAATTTTGTATTCATGACAGCCCGGTAATAATTAATTTACGATGTGTTTGCAATGTAAAATTATTCGATTACCATACCTAATGGGAGTTCATGTTCAATTTGATGTAATTATTAGCAAATTACTTCACCAGCCTGGTTTGCTCTTGTCCATATTTTATTAACTGTAATTGATTTAATGCGGTGCGATTTTGCAACCGTTTTGAAATTATTATACCTCTTTCGTGGTTTCCGCGTTCTTAAAATTTGAAATGGAATCGATTACCTACTGCCATATGTATGTCCTTTGCACACCTATTCGAAAGGGGAAATTGTTATTCTTAATCAAAAATGCCATGTGGTATGGTGAAGTATACATCCTAAAGTCAACGATCCTATCTATATGGATCAGCTGTTGTCAATTGTTATTAAAAGAATCGTAGTTAAAGAGCCGTTCACAAAATGTGCTGACGACTAAAGCTGTATTTTATACCTCACTTTTTTACTGTGAGGACTAGTTTATGTGGCAGTTCATGTGGTAGTTGGTGTAGGAATCAGTGCTTGACAACGCTCTCTGTCTACGTATAATTTCAGTACACGGATCGTGACGGATGACAACTACTATCAAAAGTCGATGGTAATCTCTCAATGAAACAGAAGTCGACACACGACTTGTAGACTAAGAGATAACCTATAAAAAACTGTTAACTCGATTTCGAGCAGCGTACTCGAAAACTTATCAGTTTGGCACAGAGCACCTGCCTGAGAAGCAGCGTAACAGCTTTCGCCTCAAGGTGTGGTGAATCTGTGATAACGGTGATTGATGTCGGGCCCTCTGAACTGATAACAGAACACTGATTCCTCTTATCACGTTGTTTGTCCACATCGTAGTCAGTTCCTTTACACGAGCCGCCGACCCGTCCAGGTGCGGTACTCGGTACTCGGTCGTCAGATCAGTTGACTTATCACTCAGCAAACCGCGTTTCGAGTGCTCTACATTAGATCTGATGATTTTTGTAGTTTTGCAACACTTCGGTGTTTTATTGACGATTGACACGACATTAACTACACGTTTTCCCAGATTCATTGACCTCGTAAATCACCAATATCCACCAATAACATCCTATTGTCCGGTTTCTCCCTTGGTCGCTACGTCGCTACCACATCGCTACGGGAGTGAGTGGCGTAGTCGCTGGCCAGCTAAGTGATCACGAACCTACTTTCCCGCCTAATGGTTCATGGTGACATTTCTGAGGCGGCTTTCACGCAATACATCCACTCAAATGTGTCACTTTATCAAAATGGCGGCCGTGATCGGTCTTGCGTATTACATCACAATATTGCAAGACCGCTGGACTACGGTTTCGTCATTGGGTTAGGCTTCGTTTGTGTCCGAGCTGTGCACTTAGAAGATTCCGATAAGGAACACGTACATCGTTAAGAGTTAAAAAAATATTGTCAATTTGTTAAATTTGTAAAATTTTTCCGTGCCAATTGGAATGTTATATTGCCAGTGTAGGCGATATGTCTAGCAGTTAATTTTTCCCATTGACGCTGAAATTGATGGATTCATCGGTCCAAAAGCTTATCCTGTATACTGTAAAAAGTGAGGTGGACATTCGAAAACACGTCAAAACGGGAGGAGGAAGTTCTGAAATATTTACACATAAAAATTTTAATACTTTAATACTTTACAATGAAATTGCGACCATTGTCTGAGGATAGTCGTTTAGCAGATTAAAAGGCAAATTAAGTCCACTCAAATACAAAAGCCATTTTTTCTCGCAGCCCCTTTCTACTTAAGTACTTCTTCAGTTGTATTTGAGGGATTTTGCGGGCATTTTACATCACTATTACAAAAAAGATTCGGAATCTTAATCAGGTAAAAAAACCCTAAAACACAACAAGGTTTTCACACAATCCAATCCAATGCTAAAAAATAACAACAACAAAATCACAGAAACTTGAATTAGGCAAAACAAAAAAAAAACAACAAATACTGAAAGGAAACAATAATAATAGTTATATTATTACACCATTAGATAAAGACTCTACTTGGGCGTATTTTAAGCTAGATATGAAGGAAAGAAAAATGTATAATGAAGTAATATGCCTGTAATATAAGAACCTATATTAATGTAGCTTATTACTGACTAATACGCTCAATTGTTTCTGACCTCACAATTCGAACACATGAGACCACACCTAACAAGTTACAATATTTTCCCCCCTAACGATATATGTGTATTTTCAGAGTAACCCGTACGGTCTGAAGGAAGGAGGTACGACGGATATGTCTGCATGGACCAGTGCTGGACTACAACCCTCCACGGGCTACTACCCATACGACCCCACGCTAGCGGCCTACGGGTATGTATCTTTACAGTCACTACTCTGATCAAGAGTGTTCCAAAGCTTATAATTCACTAACACCTAATTTATCATGATGACGTGTTGCATAATGGGTTTCGAAGCGATTAGTAGCGCTGTGCGCCTTACTTTTAGAGCAATGTCTACTGCCTCCTTCAATCCAGCATATTCCCCCAATGGAAATACGTACACTCAAATCATTCAGTGTTGTTTGCCATCGACAAAATCAACGGACGAGTTTAAGAGTCATAAAAGGCACAGATGAAACCCTGGAATTTTTGTCTAGTGATATAAATAACTACTTGCTCCACGACGCATGCATTGAAAATGTGATTGTGATTCATAAAGCATAAAATAATAGCTAAACTACATTTCATACCAACCCCTCAAACTCAAATACATCTAATCCCCCAGCCGTGCGAGTATGTGTTAAGTATAGCGTCGACGGCAGTATATAGTTATTTGTTTTCTATTATTTCAAACAGCTGTTGAATCAATCGCAATACTATCGCTTTCACGTTCACACCCGCGCTAGGGCGGCGCCCTCTCCCTCCAAATTATAATGGCTTATCATCGCGATAAAAAAAGGATTTTCCCTCGCCCCAATCCTCCCCTCAGATCTTCCCTTATATTTCTGAAACCCTCTCAGGCGTTTCCTTTAACTTTATAAGCCGTTATATCTTTTTATTTGCTCTCAGAGTTATATGACGAGTCTAATCCTCTGTAACGTTGCGTTTTGAGTTATTGCACTTTACGCTTTATTTCAAGTACAACTTTACGTGTGCGTAAACCTTAACACGGTTATGGTTAAAGGGATAAACTCGTGTTTACAGACAGCGTTCAGGTGGGAAACGTTATAGAATAAGATTAACTATAGCAAAAACAAATACAAGTCGTACCTTTGGCATATAAAATATTATACCAACTGTAAACCATTACTGCCAATAATCGTATTACATATAAATCAGATCTAAATTGAAATTTGAGAAATTGGGTGTAGTGGAGAGAGGTCATTCGCACAGTGAAAGAGTCTAACCTGTAATTACGTAAGAGCCTTGCCTGAAAGAGTCATAATTCTTCATATTATATAAATGTGGACCAACAAATTAATTTAGACTCCGAATCGCCATAATAGCTATTGTCTGGAAACGATTCCAGCCTCCAAAACAGGTGTCCCGCTCCCAGAACAAAAAAGCCCAAATACTGTTACAAGTCCAATGTTGTAGTCTTCAGTTCTATCAGAACACAGTTTATTTTTTTACGGATTGTAAGTTAGTTTAAATATCCTTTCACCGACCAAACCTTTTAAAATTCATCTTTTAGGGTAATGTAGTTCTAAATTACCTACGTCTTACGAAGCAACATTTTATGGAGATATATTTTTCAGAATTACGTTTTACGAAATTACATTTTCGGAGTTGTGACTTTCGTAGCAGCGCCGGAAGAGCCGGAGGGTTGTAAGGTGTTCGACCGTTTCACACCACGGGGCGTGTATGACGATTGTGAAGTATAATGGACAGCGAGTTGCATTTGTGCAAATGATATACAATTTACCCAGCCGGGTAATAACAGGCAGGGCAGGAAGCTACAGAAGCCAATTTGGGGGAAATCACGCGTTTAAATTACCCCGCGTAATAATGCTGGAAACCGCTCTTACTTTACATAATTTACGGCGTCTGTCAAATTTCTAGATTAATTACTGTTTGGAACGGAAGTCGAAGCCTTTGAGATATCCTCGTTGGAGGGTCGGCTGAACGAGCTACTTGATTTTCGAAATCGTTTACACTCTTTACAGGATCGAGGATGGCGAAGTGAAAGTTGATCAGGTGGTTTTCAGATTTCTATATAAATCAAACATATACTAGCTTTAATATTATTTTTCAAGTATTTTGATATTTAATAAAAAATTTTTGTTCTTCCAGCGAGAAGTCTAAAATACTTTTTGAGGGTTAGAATCCATTGAAACAATGATTCAAATTTAATTATTTCTGCCAGTTGGCGGATGCGATCGTTTCGCGAAGATTTGACAAGTATTTTGTTATAATTTACATAAACACATTTTGTAACCGCTTTTACATAATACCAATAAACGAAAATAGAGTGCGTTATTTTTTATTCGTCTCTTTAAGAATACTTTCTAACGCTTAATTCATAAATGTATGTATACATTACTGCATTACCATTGAATTGACACTATTCAATGTAAGGTACCGGTAAGTATAAAGTCAATAAATAAACTTAATTCACACTCTAAATGTCCAAGGGTTATAAAATAACCAAAATTCCGCAACTTTTCATCTGATCGTAAACAGTAGTAACGAGTGGCCAGAGTTACGTTCGCGCCGTCCTGTTGTGACATCGCGCTAGTTCTGTTGTCATTATAAATCGGAATATTTGGCAGACGAGCCACACTTATCCCGTTAGTGTGGGACGAATGGACGAATATATAGCTGGGTAGGTGAATCGTGGCTTCCCGCGTTTTGCGCCGCCTCCGACTCCCCGCCAAAATATTGTAGGTTTAAAATTCCGGGGGATTTAAATATATGTAGACAATTTATCAAAATGCCATGTAGATGCCAACTAACAAAAAAAATTACAAGTTATTTATGGCAAGTTTTAAAATTGAGAAGTGTTTTAAAATTAAAATATTTTATACCCACACTACTCTTTTAATATACGAGGGTTTAGTAGGGAAAACAGCTGTTTGCCACCTTCTTAATAAAATTAAATTTCATTAGCCTACGTTCAAAAATCCTATATGCTTAAAAACTTTTGCAAAACTTATGACAGCTAGCCTGACCATACTACTGGACCGAATTACACGCGGTTGGTACCAAATGAAAGATATTTTCATGTAGATGTGCCAGAGAGCACAGAATAGAAAATTTCTATTCTGTGCTCTCTGAGATGTGCAGAATCCCTTTATAATTTAAAATTGGCTCAAAAATAAGCACAAAATGTATTTTAAATTTAAAAAATTTTATTGGGCCTTATGGGTTGCCATGTTAGTGACGAAATAACAACAAAATATAAACCGAAGATACTTCGTAGCGTTGATTCTCTAAAAATGATTCTCTGAGAAAATTTTTTTCCGAGTAATGCCTGAACCTCTTTCTTGATAGCTACCACCTACAACTCTATTCCTGTTTTATACTAGCACACGCAAATACTATTACATTGATTTAACACACCCAGTTTGCCCGCCCAAACACAAGGGCCTCGGTTTAATTTCTGAATGAGTTAGTCACGGCGAGATTTAATAGTTGCACGTAGCGGTTGCGTGGAGCTACCGGTACCCGCTAGACCGGTGACTGGTGAGTAACTGGCTTCATGATCACCGACCGTTCCACCCGAGCCTGCCGTGTTTATAACGAATATAAAATCGAAAATACGTGCGTTCGCCAGATACATCACTCGGTCGTGTTTGACTCCTCGGTTTCGGCGACATCCCTCACGCAATTCTGACCTTAGTTTGTTTTCGTTGGAAATTTACAGTTAAATTTCCTGCTTTTATCTTGGCAACTGTAATAGATTTTTTTTTACGTATACTAACATAAAATGTTTATTTGTTTTGTAGGCTACAGCCGTTACAAAGCTTTGCATTTAAACATGAGATAATTGCCCTTAAACATCCATGTTAAAAATGTTAAATTGGATAAATGAGATCAAAGGGTAGTTCAAGTGTAATAATTGTTAATTATGAAGTTACTTATTTGAAAAGGAACTTAGTTTGGGAAGAGAGGTAATCAAATTTTTTGCTGTGGTGTTAAAACCTTGTTTTGGTCAGGGGTTGAATGCAATGACACAATAGAAGTCCTCAATCCTCATATATATCCTACCCCCGCGCACACATATGTTACACACTAACTTATGGGTATTTAATTGTTTTGTTGTATATATGTAACTGTACATAATGAAGGATCGGTTGGTTTAGCCGATAGAGCGCAGTGTCCCCCAGGTCCTGGCTTCAGCTCCTACCAACCACTGTTGGTTACGAGGTCATAATTTTCCCTGTGGTTCTGACCTCACCTTACGATTAAAAGGCGATTAATCTTTCAAAGAAAATGTTCTCTACTCGAGAAAACTCTTTCCAGTCTTCCACTAAAGCCTAATCACTTTCGTCTCCACTTTCCCTTTCCCCCTTACAACACGAGCCAAAGACAGTTTTAGCCACTCTAGTTTCCCACGGTCGCCACTTGCCACCTGGTAGCTGTTTGGTCGCATAGCTGCGAGGATTATTGGTATTGACTATTCTCAGCCTATAATCCCCTGTTTTCCCCTACCGCAGGAAAAACATCCGCGGGGTGAGATGAGCTGATTGGCCGGCGAACACTTATATCACAACAGATTAGTCTGAATCTGATACGAATTATTGACAAAGTAATATGCCTACGTCACGTGGGAAAGAGAGTTACTTCTGTTTAGTGTCTAGAGTTGTTTGTTGTTGTTTTTCGTAAAGGTCGACGTGCTTGGGGACATGAGTCTTGTACAAGAGATGTTAAACATATGCCAGGAGATCCAGAAGGACCGTGATGTTAATACGGTTAAACTTATGACCAATGTTTTGGATGCTCTGCAGACGAGGATGCATCTTTGTGGAAAAGTACAGTTTAACTGTGCGGTATGTAAAAAATACTACAGAAGAACTGTAATGTTAAGTAAGCAACTAAATCGACCTTGGAATTAACTAGACGAAAAACCGAGAATTTCTATAGCTTGGCCAAGCATATACAATCATAGCACCAAGAGAAAACAACCCCGACGTCAAAACAAATCCGAAACCATGTAAAACGACCCGACTAATCTCATAACGGTGGAAACAAGAAAACACGAGTTATCGGAACTTTAAATCACAAACACAAATCCCTTTTATTAACGAGAGCCTAGAGGAGAAACATTTTGTTAAACCGTTCTGGTTAGGAAGCGACAAGAGGGATGCGCAGCGCGCGCAATTTGTCGGGGGCGGCTCAAAATGGCGGGTACCGGTCGATCGTGGCGCGGCGGACGGCAGGTGCTTCAACTACTTGAAGACACGGGTAATCTTGTTCTCAACAAAGAGCGAGCGAATTGATTCCAAACCTACCCCGACTTGCCGCAATCCTCAGGGGCGGGGGAGGGAGGGTTCCACTAGTTTGTGAAGCGATTTGTCTAAACGGCGACTCGTTGTCGTTTTCGTTTCTTCCACAATTGCTATTCTGTCTCTCGTGGCAATTGTGCATTTTGAGAAGTGTAACGGTAACTGTTATATTCGTGGTTGCGAATTTTCATCAGCCGTTGAGAAGTTTTGGTGATTTCAAAGTTTGTATCAATTTTCAACAAACAATCCGCGAAATAACTTAGTTGGATTTGTGTAGCACAGTATCTACTGAAATGCTCCGTTTCAAAGGCATAAAATATATACAAAAATGTATATATAGTCTATATATTCGTTTAAAAACGTCGATTCCTGAGATGTTTTAAGTGAACAATTCTGAGGACAAATGACATAATGACTCCATCAGTGCAGCTATACCATGTTGAACACTGTATTAAACATTGCCAACAAGAATTACATAAACGTTTATCATTTACATCACGCGTACACTGTAGCAATCCACCAAGAAAACAAGACCCATTACCGAATTAAAATTCAAAACTTTTACAACCTAAAAAACCTATATCGACCGTCGAAACCAACGAGAGTATTAACCTAATCGCGCGATCTTATCACAGATGAAATTATAGAAGCACATGTTGAACAGTTTCATGAACGGCCATCAATTGATATGCTGAATAAATTACTATTAATTGGTAAACTGCCTAAAAATACGGTTTATGAACGAATTAGCATAAACAGGTGACCGGCGGTGCTTGGACCGAGCAGGTGGGGCTCCGGAAATTCACCTAAATAACAAATTCTACCTGTCCACATTTTGACGGGGGAGATTATTTCAAAACAATAACCGGACGATGGTGTGAACGCGATCTAGTCCCTCTAATGCTTCCATTAGTTTTCCAGCGCGTGCGTTATTAATCGAACGCCGCTCGCCGGCCCCACTCTATTCACCATCATTAATAAAGCCGGGGAGAAATTTTCCTGGGTTGGACCGTGTTTGATGGTTTTGAACGATATCGGCTTTTGGGTTGGATTGCAAATAGTTTAATTGTTAGCGCTGTAAATTTGTAGGACCCGAATTTACTTTTAGATCATTTGACTTTGTTTCATTTTCGATTTCTAAAAGGTCTTCTCGTTATAAATTTCTGACACGAACATTTTTTATAATCCTTGACCATAATTGCAAATTAGGCTAGTTTAGATATTAGGATGGTTAGATATTACACATTAGGATAGTTTAGATTTAGTAACTTGAGTTAGTTTGAAAATCATGTATCATGAAACTCGCTTGTAAATAAAGGCATTTTTATTTATTTAATATTTATTTATTTATTATTAGACTCGTATTATCACAAAGTACAATAAAAAACAAAAACCTACTAAAACTTTATAAAAGTATTTCCCCATCTGTGAATTTCAAAGCTCCAACAGCCTTTATCAATAAATACATTACGAATCTTCCCCATCTTAAAATGCACAAAAGTAGTAAAAAATCGCAAAATAAATATGAAAACAACAGAACCAAGTCACAAAAGGATGAATAACACATCGCTAATTCCCATTCCGCTTTTTCCGTCGTGTAAAAAGCTTTACGCGAGACGCGCGGATTAGCGTGACGTTTTTCATCAAACGTCACAAAACAACAAATCAAGGCGAACACCCTGACATCGTGACAGACTCTTCTGAAAGCTCTATTTGTTTTTCCCTATAAATAATGTATCGCGTACGGTAGCGCACCGCAGCCGTGTGGGGTGAGGGGGGGGGTATTAGATCGATGCTGTAACAAGCTCTTTGTTGTCATAGTTACCACAGCGTCCTGGAGTCGGAGTCTCTCAACCCTTCCGGCACAACAATGCTACAGGGGAGGGGGGGGGGGTACAGTGCAACTTGCTGGTTCCACAAGGCTGATGAAAGGGATGAGATTGCGTTTCCGATTGTTGAGTCTCGGGTTGATTCCAAGTAAAAAAAGAGACAATCAGATATATATTTAGTGACGTACATAAATGTATCTGATGTGTGAGCAAACAGAGGAAGAGGAATACAGAAAACGGGGTTTTAATTTGAAGATTAGTAAATATCTTTTGTGAATTTTAAGTTATACAGTGTATAGTGTATGGCTTGGGTACGTGCACCGTAACATTTTCACATTTTGGTCATACTGCAAAAATATTCAACATAAAACACTCTTTGATTGTAAATTAAACCAATATTTTATCTTAAACACTAAGGCCCGATACATTTAACAATACCAACGAGCCCTGGGCATCCCAAACATCCCAAACCAGAATCTCAACAACCAAAACGTGTTCCGCAATTAATTGAAAAACAGATAAACAGTTAACGACAGAGAAAGCCAAAAACCATTAGAGCCGATTTATAACACCGGGGCCATCCGTTTAATTGTAACCGCTCGCCCAACAATTAATCCCCCGGCCATAAATAACGCAAATTAATTAGGTATAACGCGTTATTTATTTAAATATGCGCAGATAGAGCCATACCGTAATAATTAGCGAGGTATTATGTATCCAGAGATTATCAGGAGATGCCCATTATGTGCGATCTTCCCCTATAACCGTCTCGGGTTGTTGCCACGTCGTAAATATGATTGGGAATTTGCATGGATTATGTGCGGCTCCCGGCGACGCTTAATTATAACTGTTTTGTTTGGACGTTAATGATGTAAAATTGTTGCCGGTTATCTTTGGATCGCACATCCGTCGTGTCACTCAGTGTTCCACCTTCGACTCTCCACCTGCTACAGTTCACACTAGCACATCGAGTACTTTATTTGGGTATTTTGATTAATTAAGTTATATTGTTTCCTTGGAATATTTTTTTTTAGCCAGAATAGTTTTACAGTACTACTAAACTAAATTATGTTGTGCAGTAGTTATCTAATGAAATGAAAACACACGGGTGGTTTTTAACATATAATCCAATCGATTTCTTGCGTTATTATCATTAACGTAATTTAATGGCCGTAGTAGTGCTGTAGTAAGTTCCTCAATGTTCACTCATCTTAAAATAACTTTCTAAAGTGTTTAATGCAAAAGTTTATGTAATACTGTCACTAAAATTTACTTACTACCGAATTCTCCACTCCTTCAACGACAAAATACAAGATATGGCAGACCTTATTCACAACACTTGTCTAAATGAAAATGTAGGTTATAGCTAGCAAAACAACGTTACCTACCCTTATTAAAACATCTAGACCTGATTCTGTGGTTACTTAAAATATATCTAATAAAAAAACAGATAGGTAGAAATATATACTTCCAATAAGAAGAGTAACATCTCGGCGAGACGAAAATAAGGAAATAAAATGTGGATACAGGTGGAGTGTTTACACAGAGAGTCCCCAGAGAGCGGTCGCAACATTGGGGAAAACAGGGGCTTGGAGAAAAACAATCTAGAGAGTGGTAGTCCGCCATCTTGACTGGGGTTTATTGGTCCCAAGCCAGCGTGTCGCGGTTAAATGGGGTGAACCTCTCACATGTGTTGTGTACACGTTGTACATACAGTGTACACGACGAGGTAGGCTTAGTGTACCACGTGTACACGGTACAACGGGGTGAACCTCTCACATGTGTTGTATACACGTAGTACATACAGTGTACACGACGAGGTAGGCTTAGTGTACCACGTGTACACGGTACAACGGGGTGAACCTCTCACATGTGTTGTATACACGTAGTACATACAGTGTACACGACGAGGTAGGCTTACTGCACCACGTGTACACGGTACAATGAGGTGAACCTTTCACATGTGTTGTATACACGTAGTACATACAGTGTACACGACGAGGTAGGCTTACTGCACCACGTGTACACGGTACAATGAGGTGAACCTTTCACATGTGTTGTATACACGTAGTACATACAGTGTACACGACGAGGTAGGCTTACTGCACCACGTGTACACGGTACAATGGGTTTAACCTCTCACATGTGTTGTGTACACGTTGTACATACAGTGTACACGACTAGGTAGGCTTACTGTACCACATGTACACTGTACAACGGGGTGAACCTCTCACATGTGTTGTGTACACGTTGTACATACAGTGTACACGACGAGGTAGGCTTAGTGTACCACGTGTACTCGGTACAATGAGGTGAACCTCTCACATGTGTTGTGTACACGTTGTACATACAGTGTACACGACTAGGTAGGCTTACTGCACCACGTGTACACGATACAATGGGGTGAACCTCTCACATGTGTTGTGTACACGTTGTACATACAGTGTACACGACTAGGTAGGCTTACTGCACCACGTGTACACGGTACAATGGGGTGAACCTCTCACATGTGTTGTGTACACGTTGTATATACAGTGTACACGACTAGGTAGGCTTACTGCACCACGTGTACACGATACAATGGGGTGAACCTCTCACATGTGTTGTGTACACGTTGTACATACAGTGTACACGACGAGGTAGGCTTACTGCACCACGTGTACACGGTACAATAAGGTGAACCTCTCACATGTGTTGTGTACACGTTGTACATACAGTGTACACGACGAGGTAGGCTTGCTGCACCACGTGTACACGGTACAATGGGGTGAACCTCTCACATGTGTTGTGTACACGTTGTGCATACAGTGTACACGACGATGTAGGCTTAGCTTACTGCGTCATGTGTACACGGTACAATGGGGTGAACTTCTCACATGTGTTGTGTACACGTTGTACATACAGTGTACACGACGAGGTAGGCTTAGTGTACCACGTGTACACGGTACCATGGGGTGAACCTTTTACATGTGTTGTGTACACGTAGTACATACAGTGTACACGACGAGGTAGGATTACTGTACCACGTGAACACAGTACAATGAGGTGAACCTCTCACATGTGTTGTGTACACGTTGTACATACAGTGTACACGACGAGGTAGGCTTGCTGCACCACGTGTACACGGTACAATGGGGTGAACCTCTCACATGTGTTGTGTACACGTTGTGCATACAGTGTACACGACGATGTAGGCTTAGCTTACTGCGTCATGTGTACACGGTACAATGGGGTGAACCTCTCAAATGTGTTGTGTACACGTTGTACATACAGTGTACACGACGAGGTAGGCTTAGTGTACCACGTGTACACGGTACCATGGGGTGAACCTTTTACATGTGTTGTGTACACGTAGTACATACAGTGTACACGACGAGGTAGGATTACTGTACCACGTGAACACAGTACAATGAGGTGAACCTCTCACATGTGTTGTGTACACGTTGTACATACAGTGTACACGACGAGGTAGGCTTACTGTACTACGTGTACACGGTACAATGGGGTGAACCTCTCACATGTGTTGTGTACACGTAGTACATACAGTGTACACGACGAGGTAGGCTTACTGCACCACGTGTACACTGTACAATGGGGTGAACCTCTCACATGTGTTGTGTACACGTTGTACATACAGTGTACACGACGAGGTAGGCTTACTGTACTACGTGTACACGGTACAATGGGGTGAACCTCTCACATGTGTTGTGTACACGTAGTACATACAGTGTACACGACGAGGTAGGCTTACTGCATCACATGTACACGGTACAATGGGGTGAACCTCTCACATGTGTTGTGTACACGTTGTACATACAGTGTACACGACGAGGTAGGCTTACTGTACTACGTGTACACGGTACAATGGGGTGAACCTCTCACATGTGTTGTGTACACGTTGTACATACAGTGTACACGACGAGGTAGGCTTACTGCACCACATGTACACTGTACAATGGGGTGAACCTCTCTCATGTGTCAAGTACACGTTGTACTAACAGTGTACGT
The DNA here is from genome assembly GCF_028750875.1 of Macrosteles quadrilineatus. Lineage (NCBI taxonomy): Eukaryota > Metazoa > Arthropoda > Insecta > Hemiptera > Cicadellidae > Macrosteles > Macrosteles quadrilineatus. The sequence goes on along the minus strand of NW_026542604.1, from coordinate 4,630,608 downwards.
GATGAGGTAGGCTTGCTGAACGTGTACATAGTACGGTATATTTACTGTATCATTTGACGAAACTCTTATATTAAATGTGTAGGTACACATAAATTATATGAGGTGTACACAAATAGGTTAGCTTCCATCATACAAAGTGTACGCAACAAAAATCAAATGATTACCTGATTGTATCATGTACACGTCTAATGCCCAAAGGACTGCGCAACTCATTAATGCAGAAATGAAGAATTTGTAAGCAATGACATTAAAATCATCAAATTGATTTTATAAAATAAGAAAACTACTTGTCCGATACAATACTACCAAAAAGTATTCAAACGCAGTTAATTATTCATTTTATGACATTATAAAAGTAACTAAACAAACAATTAATTAGATCAATCGTAGCCTACAACACGTAAGAAAAAAATAGTATTGGTAAATATCATTAAACCCGAACCTTATGACACATAAGCAAGAGCAAAAAGCACCCTGTTTCCGATACCCTACCAATAACGTTCTACATTATACTTAAAAACTCAAAAGTACTCACAATCATGAAACTTGTATCATTTGAGAATAACCAACCGGAATAATACAACTCTCAATCAAACCCTGCTCACAAGTCAGCACTCATTATTAAACACTGACAACAATCGTTTGAAGATCCAGTGACTACCGGATCACGGGATTACCCGGTAAATAACCGTCTATTGGCGCGGCGAGGGCGGTTTGTTTGCCGCGAAATAAGCCGTCACCCGACTCAATAAAAGGGCCATTGGAGGGCGTGGGTGCATATAAAGGCGTTCGATTTCCATATTGAATCAGCGGCGGAGACTAGGGTGGGACTATACATCTGGCAAGTGTGGAGCGCTTGATGTCTATCTAGGATTGTTTGTTGGATAGCGCGCTACATTTGTTAAATATTTGTTCAAGGTTTCGTGTAAACTACTGATGTGAAATTTGGAGGTAAGACATCGTCAAGCACAAGAGAATAATTAGTTGGATTTTTCGTTCATCCAGAATTTACTGGGGTTGTTCGGGATTCGAGGACTTTCTGGATCATCGGATTTTTCAAGACTTTGGTCGGTGACGTCCAGAAATTTTCTGACCCAAAGGATTAGTGTGAACTACTTCCATCTACTTCACACAGAAATAATCACCTCCTCTTTATTCAGTACCAATAAAATAACCAAATAAACACCTAAAAAAACAAAATAGCCTAATGGATGGTAAGAATAAGAAATCATCTACTTCTCATCATAAAAATGTCCAATGAACAAAGGAGGAGCCATTTACCTCCACTATTACTTTTGGGGAAGTTACAAGCACATTGAGTAAAAAGAAGTACAAAATAATTAATTCATAAAACCTTTACACAAATAATAGTTTAAATTTTTGATGCCTTAATTAAAATCATACTGTATGTTGAAAAATCACAGTAGACAAAAACAGTATACATTAGATGATTATAAATATTTCCAAGACCAATATGTCATTTGTATAATAGTTACTTTGTTATTATTATTTTTCAATTTCTAAACTAAATTATTATTTGTTACTATAAATCAGTGACACATGTTGATTTATACATTTCAACAGTTTACAATCCCAGTCCCACAACTGACAGGAGGCCTGATGTAGGCAGTTCCCCCAATAGTATTTCAATGTAATGTCCCATGCATCACTGGAGACAAGCTAAACAGAGAATTGTGAATGCGAGGGAAACACGCGCGATGAAAAAATACGTAGAAGATACGTAAAACAAGGGGTATTGTCATAAATACGCTGAACTACGGTAGAGGGACGACACGCTAGCGAATACGGTACCAAGCTACCTGCTATGGCTGTCGTAGCGGGGAACATCATTATATTTCACCGTACAAACAATGAAGATACATAAAATAACTAAGAGTTCAGTTTAGTATACTACAACAGCGTTCCGTGTAATCAAAAACGGGTTTCCTTTCTTAAAACTGTGAGTTAAAGAAATATTCTCAGATAGGTTGCGTCTCCATCTTAATTAATTGATAATGTACAATTGATCGAGGGATAGCAAATTGACCTAGTAAGGTCTGACGGTTTACTAAACGACTTGTATGCACTTATGAAAAAAATAAACTTCATAAGCAACGTATGAATAAAATAACCGTCCTTAAAAAATATATAGATTTCATAAGGTGCCGACACAAATCTTAAGGACAATAAAAAATATCCTACACTCGTTTTTTTACTGATATTTTAGAATACATTCAATAAACTCTTTGGATATCGCTGATGGCGTATTAATTTGAAATGCAGCTTAGAAGGTATTTCGAAAACAATAAACACGCTTAAAATGTGTGTATGTATTTTGAAAATATTAAATTCTCCAGTCCCTCGTGACTCATGTTTGGAAGCATACAACTTTTTTACTTAATATTTTGAAAATACCGAACTAACTCAAATAAACATTTTCCTCAAACACAAGATTCCTTCCTAGACCTCAAACCAAAACATCAGAAACAAAACAAAACCTCCAACCCTTGAGGTGACTCATGTATATAAATATCCTCCAACTCTCAGCGTCCCCACATAAATAACGGGGATGACCCATGGTGGAGGCGGTAGCGGTGACAAACTGAGCAGTGAGCAGTGAGCACCGCGATGCTCGTGAGCACTCCTGAGTGTTCGTGCATGCTCCGTGCACTGTGCACCGTGCATGCTCCTCTACGATTTGTCCCTACACCACGGCCACATAAGTCAGCTCTTGCCTTTTATGGTATACATTCCCAGACCCTCTTTGGAATTCCTCCTCGATTTATTGTAAAAGTTTCCCAGTTTTTTTTTTTTACAGAATTCTTTAAGTTAAAGGGGAACCTTCCATTAAGCGGAGTGGTAATTAATTAATAGTTAAACTTATATACCCATTTTGAAAGTTACATTTTTAGTTATTAACACTAAATTGTACAAGTAGTTTTATGCGATTTAAGATTGTGACAACAAAACCTACAGAAAAAAAACTTGGTATCATTTAAATGATTTAGATGTACGCAATAATAAATAAACCTAGAATAAAAGCTATGGCTAATCTGGTTCTTTTACTCAACACGGTCTCAATACAGTATTGTTTAATGTTAAAGGAACTTACAGTTCTAATACTTAAAAGAATTGTTTATAGTAAGCTTGAAACATAACGTATACAGTATTGTACCGGTGACTGTTTAAATAATATACACTACTTTTAGTATCTCAACACTCTGTATTTTTATAACACTAAGTAATCTATTCTGCAAGTACCGACATATCGCATTGGCATTGACTCAATCTCTAAATACATACACATACAAATTCATTTCGTATCGAGTCCGCGCGTCGCGTCCTCAGATTAAACAAATGCGGACTTTATGGCGTCATTTATGTCTTTCTTATGGCTCCGCTTTATGGTGGTTTTTATGGTGTTCTTTGAACCTAATGACTAGACACCGCGTATAAACCTCGCATTTATGGAGTGCTTCGCTCTTCAACATGGTGTTGCTTTATCGCGTTGAAATAAACTAAACTTAATTATGCGACTAAAGATATCGTAATTTAATCACTCACATTTGAAACAGTTTCAGACACAATGGAAAAAAACGTAAGCACGTTGTGAGGTCAACACTCGAAGCGGTGCTTTACTTTTGCCCCATAGAGCAATACTAGACTGCATAAGACCGTAACAATGCCATTGTCATTTTTCCACACATGTCTTTCGCTTTTAATAAAACACAGTGTTTATGTGATGAAATATTAATAAAAACATCGTGGCTCTGTAACTTTGTATATATAAATAATTCTTATACGATGAAAACTTTAAATCACCAAGGTAGCAAATTAATTTAGTAAAATTATATACAAAGTAAATAATATATGGTTCAACACAAGTAGCTCATTGCAGAATTTCACCAGAGGGTTTCAGCCAAAATTTACATTATTCTGGACTCACGATCCTAAAATGGGAATAAAACACTAATCGCTTCATTTTTTTTAAGGGAGTCCTCATGCAAAGATACTTCTCAATATTTTGTTTATATCTCAGGGCTTTGGATTAGCTTTGAACCCCCGGGTTACACTACCATGGCATTGCTAAAATCTTTTGGCAAACAGTAAGATTTGAATCCAGGTATCTAGTGTAGAAGTTCCGCGCATCCCTTGTCCAGAAATGTCACTTTGAATTTTCAAAAAAGCAATAAAACAACGAAGAAAAAACAAAGTAAATTACAATATTGTTGGTTCAACGTCAACTCATATCAAAAAGCTCTATCAAACACGTTTTATAATCCCTGTACCTACAAGACTACTTCAAACTTTCTTCATGTACCATATAACTAATAATTCGGAACTATTTTCCAGGTACGGGGCGAGCTACGACCTGGCGGCGCGGCGGAAGAATGCGACGCGAGAATCGACGGCGACACTGAAGGCGTGGCTGAACGAGCACAAGAAGAACCCTTACCCGACCAAAGGCGAGAAGATCATGTTGGCGATCATCACCAAGATGACGCTGACGCAGGTGTCGACGTGGTTCGCCAACGCGCGACGGAGACTGAAGAAGGAGAACAAGATGACGTGGGAGCCGAAGAACAAGACGGACGATGATGACGACGCCATCATCTCAGACTGTGATGACAAGAGCAAAGATGACCTGATGATGGACGATGATAAGATGAAGGACCATCGGATGGGGAAAGGTATGTTGTAAGGTGGTAGGTGGGGTGAGAGCTGTGGATCAAAATAAGCTAGATGATTTTCAAACAGTCAAAAAGATCTTGAAAATTGAGCATGCTTTCTTTCGAAGGAAAAACCCACTAAATTAACACGTATATCTGTTCATTGCATCTAATTCATCAACATCCGATCACGAGATACAGTTTTAGTAATTAGAACGCTTAATCTGGATCTTTTCAGTGACAAGAGTACAATACATGTGTGCTCTCAAAATAACGACCGAAGAAGTAGAAGTTGTCGAAATGAACAGTAATTGTTTTGGCCATTTGCCAACTCTTTTGAATGAAATAATTTCGCAATGCAAACTCACTACACGTGTTTATTATACCTACACCATATAGCGAACCCATGAAACATATACAAAGAGTACTTCAGGAACATTATAGAGTTCTTGTCTATCCACCCATTGTAAGCGTCCACTAATCACGAATTATAAAAATACACCAGAACATTTGTTTATCCATTTACAATCTTTATAGCCTTAATTAACCATCTTATGTTAATTGCGTATGTCGCGCACGCATTCTGAGCCTCTTGAGGTAATAGTTGTGAGAAAATTAACGGAATTAAGAGTAAATTGGAGTTATTTCTGGCGTAAGTGAGCAATTACCGTCGTTGCCAGGCCGTTTGTTCCCAAGTACCAGGACTGGTGACAAGTGCAGCCAATCAGAGGCCACGACGCTTATAACTTGCCATTCTTGGCAGAAAACACCATTTCAAATTAATCATGAATCTAACTTAGGCATAATAAACTGCAATAATTCAACGTGCATATTATTTGTCTGTGGCAAGAATCCTCAGGTCAGTCTTAATCCTCAATACATTTGCCAAAGTAATTCAATATAAAAACTATCGATAAAACAGAAAATCCTATTTGAAACTACATCCTACCCTTAAAATTGTTTTAAGATCTGGTAAAACTTCAGAAGTCCACTTATACTTTGTTGGCAATCAAAGCCCAATCCAGAATCTGGAGACTACTTTTGCCCTACTGAGGCTTCATTTGATCTATAGCACACAGAGACTCTTCACCCTTTTTTCAAACCTGTGAAAATTAAAGATAAAACAGTGCAGTAATCAATCGTTATCAGGAACAATAATGACGAAAACACTCTTATGTTCTCGCTAAGTCAATTTAAATGTTTAAAAAATAGAAGACCACAACCAATATCATTAGTGGGTTAGGATTCTGACCAGCTTTTGCACTGCGTATGGTTATCATATATATTGTTCTCTCAGAAGTTATTAGACGTGAAGGTGATTATTCAGGCACTACTGTTTCTACAGCTCTGACACTGGAGTAGTTAGAACACTATCCTTTTACTCTCTCTATGAAGAACCATGACGAAAAATGTAAAGTCATTGCAAAGGTTTAAGTCATTGCAGCACTTCAGTAGTCACCATGGAAAACGTTCAGATGTTCCGATGGTTTACACTCACTTCTCAAGTCATTCCAATACTTTCCAAAATCCACTTCTCAAACACCCACATACTTACTTTTTTAAGGCCAATCGTTGCTTAAACAAGATCTAGTATACATTGCAGCAATCGCTGCACGAACTGTTGTCATGGTAGAAAGGGGTCGGGCACGTGAAGAAGACGACGGGACAAAAAGAGCACCCAACTTTCGCTATGGGAACGAGACGCGGAGCAAAAACAGCGAGGCGTTCATACATAAAACAAATGGCACGACGACAGGGATTCTTAAATTGAACATGACGTGTAAAAAATGCGCCTTCGTCTTCTGCGCCATTGTCGGCGCGGCGCCTCATCGCATTCTCGGCGGTTTTGCGTCCGACAAATAATATATGATATCCAGCATTAATGAGGGTGATTTTTGTCGTCTGAAAGTGTTAAGTGTTATACGTCTTCGCTGGAATGAATCATAGACATCGGTTCAGGGAAAATACGTAGCTTTTTCGTCATCAAGCATCACGCTAAGAAGTTGCCCAGTGTTTCGTGTGGTCAAAACCTTATTTGGTCAAAAAGTATCGTGAGTTCAAAATATTTAGTTTTAGGATTGAACGAGAGTTTGAATTATAATGGAACAGGAGTAGGAATCACCTCACTTAAAAAAATCTTAAGGAAGTAAAAACTTCAACTCCCTCTATAGTGTGAAAAAGTTAAAATGAAGAAGCAGAAGGAATTACCAAAGCTATACATATTCAAAATTTGTCAAATGCCTAAAAGATTACTTGTGTCAAGGTATCAGAGGTTAAGTTGATAATTAATAATTTACGTATTATGTCTCCCGACCCTTATGATACCTACAGTTATTTAAGTACAAAATGAAAGTGACTCATCAGCTGAAAGAAAAAAAATAGTAAACAAATCTTCAGACCGTTCCACACATAATCGAATGGAAAAATTATACGTAAACATTAAGAAACAATAAATCCTATTAGATGATTCACACAAGTTTCGCTAAGGCTACAAATCAATTTATTACACAATAACACAAATATCCCTGTAGAAACAGAGACAACAGATGAGACAATAAGTCAAAGGTTAACAAAGGCACGGCACAACAGGCAGTACGGCACGAAATGTAAAGTATGCATATAATCAGGCACATATTGTAATGAAGGTAGAAAGGAGTTTTCACGCCGTCCAACCTTGGGTCTCGCTCACTGCTTGAGCTGAAATTACAAACTGACTATCAAGTTAACAAAAGGTTATGTCCGCTGGATGGAGATCAATCCACATTTTGCTACAGTTTAGATTTCAGATCGGTGTGAAAACATCAATTCGGTTGAAACCCGAGACTGATTCGTCTCGTCGACCTTGGTTTCTCTCGTACGATTGTCAGCTGTTTGGAACAAGTTGAATGGGCTAAACTTCGGTTAAATGATTAGTGTTTATACTAATATTTAGTACATAATGATTTTAACACGTTTGTATACATTAATGTATTATAATTGGATGATTACTCTCTCGGTAGCCTATACTGTACTCAAGTCTGAAGGTTGTTGCTTCGATCCTAACAAACTATCGACATAATATAGTAAAAAATAAAAATGTCTAGTTTCACATAACATAGTAATAAAACCTCGATTCAAACCACTCTCTTAAAAAAAGAAAAATTCATGGCGTTGAAAAGAAAACCAAATGAAAAAAAATAGTATCAGTAATCTGACATCATTTCTCCCATTAGCTTGTCAACAACCCTTATGGGTAAGTGGTGGGAGCAATTAGAATTTTTTGTATTAGGAAAATCGCAAAGTTGCAATAGCTTTTAACCGTATTTTTACAGCAATAGAGTTTGTATAGTTTTATTTAGGGTTAAATAACTATAAAATACTAAATGTCAATCAAAATCGTTCGAGCGGGTTTATTAAATCAAAGCTTTTCGTTATTTTATGGGTTTTCATAAAACAAATCCCCATGAAAAATGAGAATTTACTTTCTGATATTATGAGAGAGTAAATGATAAACAAACGCAAAATAAGAACAATTACAAATCATTATACACAATTAACCGTAGGACTAATAAAATATGCGAATATAAAGTAAATTTATTTGGAAAAAATATCTTAATTAGGAATTTCCTCTTCTACGCTACTGAAGGAGCAGCTAAGTTTCATAGAACATTTGTTGTAACATCAAAACCTCCACCTATTACTTAATAACATATTCAAGAATAAATGATACAGGATATACGTTAGAAAAATGAAACAATATGTGTAATATATCAAACACAATTTTATTAAAAGTTATAAGTGAATTAGGGCAATAACAAAAAATATACTCACTATCTAAAAACGTGTTTGCGATCCACACCAAAAATTGTCAACTAATAACGATAATTTAGAAAAGTATAATATCATAGCTTTAGATGACAGACATCGTCGTTATCGAAGAATCGATAGTCGGGTGTCGCAACCGAATTGCAGACTAGATATGTATCACGCGGTGCATAGGTAATTGAGATATAATCGGGAATGAAATGTAAACTGTATATCGATTGTTGCAACTATAACAGCGATTGGACGAGCGCGTGCAATCCACATCCATGGACACACGTTAACTCATGTGTTTCGTGTGTTGTTACTTCACATCGTCAACTGATTGTAAAGTGCTAAAAGACAAAAACAGGTGAATATAACACCTAGGGTGTATGTTTGATCTAATATGGTTTTCGTTTATATTTGTCGCAAGTTTGTTGATTCAATGTTGTTTCTTGTTTCAAATTATAGTCGGAGTCATGTTCTGTCGGTAATAGTTTTAAGGAAACGTGTTTGTTTCGAGATAAGTTTAATTAACACTCTAATTTGCATAGGTAATTTGACTATAAAGAATGAAACAGATAGTCGATGCAATATCTGTTTTGCTGCGTTTCCCGAAGACTTTGTTGGCTAACATTTTTTGGCTAATATTCTGAATAATGTCTGAATAATACATGTAAATACAAAAAGTACACTGTACCTCAAATATTTAGTTGCTTACACTTTAGCGGATGACAAAATATAGCTTCAATAATTTTGTTAAAACGTTTATGTCGTTACACTTTTAAAAGCTGCCCATCGATTCTTTCTGACGTACCAATTTTGCAGCGAGGCGACAGCATTTCAATTTGTTTTTTTTTGTCTTCCTGAATGTGTTTACTTGACTATTTTATCGATCCCATGTATCATGTACTTTACACACCAATGGTACATTATTCAGTTAGGTTTGCCACCAGTGTACAATGTTTGCATTCTGAAACTGTAGCGATTCGCGCTACAAACCATTAGGTACAAACTACAGTACACTATGGGGTGTTAACGACGATTTGCCATAGTTACCATAGTTACCACCAGTGTACAATGTTTGCATTCTGAAACTGTAGCGATTCGCGCTACAAGCCATTAGGTACAAACTACAGTACACTATGGGGTGTTAACGACGATTTGCCATAGTTACCATAGTTACCGTGGGTGGGCCGTTCCGTGCCTGTTAGAGCGCCTAGTTGAGCGAAGAGAGCGATTTAATTATTGCAATTACTGAGCAATTCATTACACATCGCCCGCTCTGGCAATTAAAGGAGGGAAATTATGGCGGGAAAAGAAGCGTGAAAATGATGTCCGCTCCTGGGCTTGATGCGCTCCAGGGCGGGATTGGTACAAAATGGTCCCTGGTTTAATTGGACTTGTGGAGGTTTGAGATTGATAAATTTAAACAGATTGTAATCCGAAGGGACTTAATTCACTAGTAAATCAGTTGATCATGTAAAAAATCCGAAAACATTTTGATGGATTTTACTATGATAGAAACTGGAAACTCCTGATACAAAATGTTACAAATGTAATTGCATTTGCAAAGGTAGTGTCAATCTATTGATAGAGTTTAGTTTAAAGGGATAGTATATTTCCCCGGAATTAGTTTAAAATATCGAAACATACGGAAAATGCTTACCCCGATCGGATTTTAAAATCCGCTGAGGTTTTGTTCAGCTTCTAACTTGGACGACTAGATCAGTGTAGCTTTTCAAATAAAGCAGTGATGATTTTTGTTGAATTCTTAATTGATTGTGTTATTCCCAGTAACCACCCACAAATATGAGCGGTTTACTTAATCCTGTATTTGCGGTTATTTATTACGAAATTTCATAAACGAATAAAAACAATTATACCGAATTCCATTCACATGAATGTTTAATTATATTTACGTCTATCAACATTTTGTCTAATTATGTGGCAACGTGACTGGCAAAACGTTTCTATTCAGTTCTCACGGTTTATCGGAAAAACGCAGACGTAAAAACATAATTACTTATCGATTCTACCTTAATGATACAATTAGAGAATGTTTGCTTTGCGATTGGATTTTTCCAAAATTTTATTAGACTTTGGTTTCAAATCGAAATTTTTTCTGTTGCAAAAACCATACTAGGGTGATTACCATGAACGTAGTTTAAACACAGACAAGCGTACATACAAAACATTATTTATAGTTTCTGACTAGTAAAAGAATAGATTAATATTCACGTTTTACAATTTAACGTTATCTGGAGTAAAAGTAATGAATTTACTCTTACAATTTCTCATTGGAAATAACTAGTAATAGGCTAAAATATAAATTTACCTATACGGAAAAGGTTGCTGTAAAGAACCGTAATGTTTGATGTGTATTTTGTTTATTAAAGACTTACAAAATGATATTTTAAAACAAAATTGGAAATACATTGTATAAACGACGTGCACCTTCACCTTATCCCAGTGTTTTGTCATACTAACCAATTACAAATAGAGAACTGAAGAACAATTAGGTACTTGGCTATGTAAAACAACGTGACACACATTTAGCAAGGTGCTCGCCCAGACAAAGCTCGGCCCTCAGGTACTTGGCTATGTAAAACAACGTACACATTTAGCAAGGTGCTCGCTCAGACAAAGCTCGGCCCCCAGGTACTTGGCTATGTAAAATAACGTACACATTTAGCAAGGTGCTCGCTCAAAGCTCGGCCCCCAGCTACTTAGCTATGTAAAACAACGCACACCTTGTCTTGCAGTGTAGTTACCCTAGCAAGTGCTCGCTCAGACAAAGCTCGGCCCCCAGGTACTTAGCTATGTAAAACAACGTACACCTCGTCTTGCAGTGTAGTTACCCTAGCAAGTGTTCGCCCACACAAAGCTCGGCCCCCAGGTACTTAGCTATGTAAAACAACGTACACTTCGTCTTGCAGTGTAGTTACCCTAGCACGGTGCTCTCCCAGACAAAGCTCGGCCCCCAGGTACTTAGCTATGTAAAACAACACACACCTTGTCTTGCAGTGTAGTTAACCTAGCACGGTGCTCTCCCAGACAAAGCTCGGCCCCCAGGTACTTAGCTATGTAAAACAACGTACACCTCGTCTTGCAGTGTAGTTACCATAGCACGGTGCTCTCCCAGACATAGCTCGGCCCCCAGGTACTTGGCTATGTAACAACGTACACCTTGTCTTGCACTGTAGTTACCATAGCACGGTGCTCTCCCAGACAAAGCTCGGCCCCCAGGTACTTGGCTATGTAAAACAAGCACACCTTGTCTTGCAGTGTAGTTACCATAGCACGGTGCTCTCCCAGACAAAGCTCGGCCCCCAGGTACTTAGCTATGTAAAACAACACACACCTTGTCTTGCAGTGTAGTTACCCTAGCACAGTGCTCTCCCAGACAAAGCTCGGCCCCCAGGTACTTAGCTATGTAAAACAACGTACACCTCGTCTTGCAGTGTAGTTACCATAGCACGGTGCTCTCCCAGACATAGCTCGGCCCCCAGGTACTTGGCTATGTAACAACGTACACCTTGTCTTGCACTGTAGTTACCATAGCACGGTGCTCTCCCAGACAAAGCTCGGCCCCCAGGTACTTGGCTATGTAAAACAAGCACACCTTGTCTTGCAGTGTAGTTACCATAGCACGGTGCTCTCCCAGACAAAGCTCGGCCCCCAGGTACTTAGCTATGTAAAACAACGCACACCTCGTCTTGCAGTGTAGTTACCCTAGCAAGGTGCTCTCCCAGACAAAGCTCAGCCCCCACGTACTTAGCTATGTAAAACAAGCACACCTTGTCTTGCAGTGTAGTTACCATAGCACGGTGCTCTCCCAGACAAAGCTCGGCCCCCAGGTACTTAGCTATGTAAAACAACGCACACCTTGTCTTGCAGTGTAGTTACCCTAGCACGGTGCTCTCCCAGACAAAGCTCGGCCCCCAGGTACTTAGCTATGTAAAACAACGCACACCTTGTCTTGCAGTGTAGTTGCCCTAGCAAGGTGCTCGTTTCGCATTGGACAGGCGGTCGACGCCATCTTGCGCAAGTAATTTCCTAGAAGCTCACTTATTAAGCGCAAGACGCGATTGGCGGTTCAGGGTTCTCACATATGTTTGACATCTCATGAATAACTGTCACCGACGATCTACTGCTCGTTCCATGTTCTGTTTGCGATACTGTCAAGACCCGTGCAGCTTTGGAGTTACGTTTAGTATGTTATCAGCAAAACAATATTGTTCAATGCATCCCATTGCTATATTACAATCATTCAACAAAAAAACTTGTTGATGCTGTCCGTTTCATATGCGGGGTTTTATAATTTCAAATACCCGTAAAGCAAGTTTTTGGAGTTACGTTTAGTATGTTATCAGCAAAACAATATTGTTCAATGCATCCCATTGCTATATTACAATCATTCAACAAAAAACTTGTTGATGCTGTCCTTTTCATATGCGGGGTTTTATAATTATTTCAAATACCCGTAAAGCAAGTTTTTGGAATTACGTTTCACGTTTTAGAAATCGTTCAATGACTTCCGATGTTATTTAAATCTGCAATGATAAAATATGACCATGACTTTCCAGACATTTTTTTGGGGTTTGTTGTGTAGTCGTTCGTATCTCTGATTTATGTGCAGGAGAGGTGGGTTCAATCTCTCCATTAAAAGCAATACGATTATTTAATTCGTCCTTAAATTCACCATAAGTAAGTATATCTTAAACCCTGACCTGAAATTGCTTTCTACTGTCGATCTTCGTTTGATACGCAGTATAAATAGTCCAAATAGTGAAACTGGCCCTAGAGTCAAACTTTCGAAAGATTTTTTCAGCGTAGAATGAAATTACTTGTAACCACTTTAGCTTTACCGTTCTGTTAAAATAGAATTAAACTAGTTGTTTCCAGGTAATAATATTACCTGTATTTTAATATCATTAAAAAATGTAAAATAACCTTTTAACCTATCACAACGAAAAAAAGAAGAACTTTTAAGAGCTTAACTTTTAATTAACCATAAATAAAAATCTTAAGCTCAATACTGTTTTAATAAAGGTTCTAACAGAGTAGGCTTAGAATACTGACTGACAGACCAGTTAAAATGTTCATCTTACTTTTAAAATGTTAAATAAGAAACTCTTCCCATACTATGTTTCTTGTAAACACTCTAACGTCTTTAGCCAGATAACCTTGGTTTCGTTGTTTTTTAACCATTATTGATTCGCCTATTGGGTCTGATGATGATTGGAGTGTCCAATCGAAATCGATCACCACTTACCATCTTTTTTGTATATTTACCGTCTTGTGAGTAACAGTATAAGCGTAAATATATGTTTTAAGTGTTATAAGACGTTTCTTTTATTTACTTTCTGAATTAAACTGCACAATAAACTATCCCATTCCATCAGTCATCCTTGTATTTGAAAGTAAGCTGATAAATAAACAGAAAAAGTAAATATTAAAATGACATAAGGGATAGAGGTTATTTTTATGAAGACAGATGTTTTTTTTATGAATCATATGTTTGATAAACTTAACTAAATTTTCACTTATATTTAAAAATACATGGCAACTTTAAAGTCCAATGGGGCGAAGCACATTGAACTGAGCGTGACAAAAATTATTCGATGACTTTTGCAGATAATTCCCTTTAATTTGACACATCAATCATAAAAATCGGTTAATAAATAAATGAGTTTTGCTGTGCACAAGAAATTCCTTACGGAATTAGAATAATAGATATTCAAATGACAATTCCCAAAGAAAAAAAGAAGAAATCTAAAAAAGAAAGCGACCGAAGAAAACACCTGTGAAAGTAGTTGTAGATGGTGCGTTATCCAACTAACCTAACTAACTAGAGTTAACTAATGTAACTAACAGCTGTTTTAATTACCAGCCATTGTCCTTGGTGTACAGACAGCCGTGTCATTTGTAGGCCAATTAACAATATATAACCATGCAGCCTTCATGCGCGATCCAACCGTGATAAGACAAAGATAAGGCGAGGTAGCGAGGTTATTATACAAAGTAGATTACGTAAACTGGCCATAAACCGGCCTTTATTCCCTGAATAATTTGCTTTGAAAATGAAACCGATAGGGATTAAGATTCGCACGATAAGATGGTAGATTCGTTTAGGGACATTGTGATAAAATCTCGTTAATTTATGTTCGGAACACGTAAGGGCTCAGATTTGTGAAAGTTTAATATGTGATTGTGATTGAGAATTATTTGTATGTGAAAAAGTAGTTTCAGGAATTATTTATGAGTTAAGCTTTGAATTAGTAATAATAGTCTAGGGAAGTATTGTTAAATAAATGTATTTTCTTGAAAAAAAAAAACAAAAAAAAACTGATGAGGTAAATTTTCTGCCGTGTACTTTTAGAAGGTATACTTTTAGAGGGAAGTTCACTATTTATTTCTTGTAGTTTATATTTTAAACTATTTAAATAATATTGCTTCTTGTGTGGTAATTTTACCAGAGTGAAACAAGGCTGTTAAATCCACTGTCAAATAACAGAGAAACGATAATCGCCTTCAGATTTTAGATACGAGAAGACGCCTTGTGGTATCCAAAGTCAATGCTATTACATTTTCTAAACGAAAATACGACAATTAGCTCTATTATCAACATCACTATAATTATTGCACTAGTAGGCCTACTTAGTGTATATCACGATGGGGAGCGAGCTGGCGTAGTGGCTAGAGTGCGGGACTTCGGTCCGTGAGGTCCCGGGTTCGATCCCCGCCAAGTCACCAATGGATTTTATCTAAGTGATAATGCCGCAACCCCTAGGTCTAGCCTGAAGTAATGTGAAAAACAATCCCAGGCTCGTGCCTAGCGTCCTAGGACAAAAAAAAGTGTATATCACGATAAACGGATCAGCTTTTTCAAACAGAAACGCACAGATTCCCGACGTGTTTCTTCTATTGAACTAATCCAAGTGTCACACGCGGATCTTAGCGGAACTTGCCATTACACGTCACTCGGCGTGGCAAAAACACAAAGCGCCGTAAATTACTCTCAATTTGCCGACGTTGGCCTCTAATTGTCCGGACAAGTAGCAAAGCAGGCAAACAGTTTTTAAACCGCCTCAATTAAATTAATCCCGGGAGGGTGAGGCATCGGAATGATGCATTATTTAAAGGTCTGCGGACTCAGTTTTCGCGGCGCGCCTAGAGGGGAGATTTCATAAGGGTAATCCGAAGGGGAGCGACAAGTGTCGGACGTTTAGGCTTTTAAGAGACCCATTTTGATTTAGTCATCGACACATTAAGAACAATCGAGCTCGACGGGGGCAAATCCCAACGGCCCGGGGGTGAGCTCCGGGGATATGTAGATACTGGGGAATTGAAAGAATGCGTCATCCAGGGGGAGTGAGTGGGCTGTGAAACTGATTTGTTGTGAAAAATATTTACTCCGGATTAGAGTAAGGGATTTGAAAGTGATCTTGGAATGGAAAATTACTGAGGATTTGTATCAACCGAGAGAAAGGAGTTATTTTTATGTCTAAGGTCCATTACTTGTGATCATCAGATATCGGCTTACATGATATCAATCATTCTAAGTAACCATTGAATATAAGATATGCTTTTTTAACTGTAAGCTTAAAAAAGTATTTTAGGAGCGATGTTACAACTCTTTGGGGGAAAACATTGGAAACGGTAATTAAACAGTATTCCTTTAAAAACGATACCGTGAATTTGACGATGACTCACCAGAACTTTAGACATTCTATACTACTAAGCAGACAGAAGCCCACTTCTTTACCTACATGCAAGGAGTAGTATATACATATTTACATTCATAGACATGTACCTAGGGGGATGCGGAATACTATCCCCCGGAAAACTACCCCCCCAGGTGAAACGTGACGTCACAAAATCTGCTAACTAACCAATATGGAAGCAGTGTCCGCGACTGGAATACTACCCCCCTAGACAAATCATGCTATGTAAATTTAATTTTAATTCGAGTAATTCCGTTGGATAATAGAAAAGGCATGTGGTGAATATAAAACCGATTTTAAAAATGTTACAGCAAGTTTGGTTGGTTAGGTTAGGTTAGATTAGAACTGTTTAACAACTAAATTTGAGTGTCCGTGACTGGAAAACTGCCCCCCCCCGGTCTCTGACGTCAATATGACGTAGGGACCTGCTTGGGGGGGTAGTTTTCCGGGGGCAGTCTTCCGGCGACCCGTACCTAGATTGACTGTGTCGAAATTGATCCATTGCACCATAAGATCACATTAAACATTAAAGCCCAATTCTGCCATTCTAATTATTAATGATAACCAAGCGGTTTAGTTGATATATTCACAAATATACACTGTAGATGTGTTAACATAAATTTGTGAAAAAAAACATAGGTAACACTTCTAGATAGACCCTGTGATATAGTTATCATCACTTGATCGCACATTATATATATTCATGGTGATTTCCATACATAAGTAGCCTACATGAAGATACCACAAAATCTAACATTATTTACACCGTATGGTGTGCTTTTCCAATATGTGGCACTGATGTAGTTCTGATGACTGGTTTAGCAAGTTTGTCGTACTCTAACACTGAGACACATTTGTTTTATACAGACATGCTACACGTCAAGGCGGAGCACCATCTCAAGGACCTGGACGACTCTGACGACCTCGACGACGACGAGAGGAAGTCCTACCACCACGGGGGTCACGGCTATCACCCGCACCATCTCATGATGAAGGGAGAGATGCACAAGGACGACTGCGGAGTCCCTCTACCCGCGACCAAGCCGAAGATCTGGAGTCTAGCGGACACGGCGGCGTGTAAGACTCCGCCTCCGCCCTCGTCGCAGCCGTGGTGCGGGGCCGGTGGCTCGGGTATGGGCCCGATCAATGGGTTCGCCCTGCCCTCGGCCTCGGCGCCGTACTCCAGGTACAGCGGGTTCTTCAACGGTGGCCCCGTGGGTTCCTCAGGGTTCCCGGAGGTCCAGACGGACACGCCGCCTCAAACACCGCCCAACATGAAACTCCCTAACGTCGCCGGGAATATTATCCCTGCTCCAGGAAGTTGCTTCGGGAGCGGAAACCCCGCGCACGCCCAAGGGTACCAGCAGCCCCAGGGGTTCGGGGGGTACCCTGCCCCCAGGCACCCCCAGGATAAGGAGAGACACGAGTACCTTCCGCCGCAGCACCATCCGCCGCCGCAAGCCGCACCCGTCCCACCACCCGAGGAGACCGCCTTCAAACCCTTCTATAAAAAGTAAGTACTCAGGACAAGTATTACGGTAATGGTAAGTATTGCAAGTTTAACAACATTTAGTAAAGCTATGAGACTCTGAATTAGGGTAATACATGACATTAGGAAGCTTAAACTGTGTTTTAAATTGCAATGAAATGTGAGTGGGAAATATGCTATCTCTTCGTGAAGCGCTCCAATCTATTTTATTTAATAATAAACTGTACTGTATGTTTACATTTTACATTATCTACGAACATTTTAACGTTGGCAGTCATACTAGGTTGCTATACTTGTTTCATATTGAATCCAAATAGAGTAGCCTATGTATTATTAATAACAATTAACCAAGGTATAAAAGAAAATAACAGCTTTATAGAACAACTGAATATCTGTGTAGGAATTGACGGAAGGGATATTCTAGATGTTAAATGTGAACGTAATAAAAATCTATGGATAATTACGGTAATTTTAGTGTCTATGAATAAACATATTTAATTTCTGCATTCTTCCATTGTTTGATTTATCCAGAAGTTCGGCAATTGATTGATCTTGTAGGCATAGTATTGTCAGTATTGCAGATTATAAATTTTCGCTAAGCGAAGAGCCTTTAAATGAAGGAAAACAAATTCAGTCGTAATGATAGTCCACATCACTTTTATAGTAAACCTCCATTAACCTCAGTAAAGTTGTTGCTTTGTGGATTATTATTTCGTCACTAGATTTTACTCATTTCGATTCTTCTCTCCCCAAAGTCCCTCTAACACTTCAGCTGAGCAGTGTTTTGGTGATAAGAGTAATCATAAGAATACCGAATACTTTGTTCGGCCCGTTAAACTATCTAATCCAATAGAAATGCAAGTACACAAACTTATGGAAACAAACCACAATTTTCTCCAGCAGTCTACTCGGGCCTACTTCCTCTACTTCCTCTACTTCTTGCACCTGACATTCACCCTCGTCTCTCTGTTGCTAGTTCCGGGAGTATGAGCGGCGGCGGGTTCGTGTCCCCGGTCTAGGAGCTGCCCCACGGGCCTTCGCCCATCGCGGTACCTCTGACTTCGCCCGTCCCTCCCCCAGGTAGGCGCTTATTACATTCGTGTTTTAAACAATTCTGTGATTGTAAACGTAAACGTATAGGTTTCTTGGCATTAAACACGATTTAAATTTTCAAGTCACTATCAAGAGTTTATACATCAACTGTATGGGGGTTTAATCCTAAAGATTGTACTGAACATTTATAATACCTAATGGTTTAAAGCGGTCCTTCTAATTTGACAAATTGATTTTGACGTTACCTATTGAACGAATATACATAAGTTAACATTTACGTATGTTTTTACTATATCGGAAATAGATAACACTCAAACATAAGAAAACCAATCAAGTGTTTGTGACGACACTTGCATCTCCTTTTAAAACATAAACTCAGGTTTTGGCTCGCAATAGTGACTGATTTAAGATAAAATGACTCATTGAATACCTAATTATATCGTAACTGTTTCCCAATCATAACCTGAAACTATTTCTAAATTAATCATGATGTATTTTATCGTCTTGTGTCCGTAGAATTTGGTACATGAGTCTCGGTATAACGATCCCCACTAGGTCAATGAATAATTTATTAGATGAAAGCACCTACGAACTAAACAAGCCTGAACCATCCTGTGCAAAATTATCCACATTGCTAGTATAATGTCAGAACTATGCCAGCCAATCATATCAGCTCGTATTAATATTGAATACCACAGTAATACTTGTGTTCAAAACTGATATTGTATATAGATTAATTGAGGTTTGGGCGTGACGATGGACAAGAGTATCTTCTCAGCGAGAAAGACAGTGTTAATCATCGACATATTATACATTATTAGGAATTTAGACTGTTTACCTACAAATTTGTTTACTTTTATATTAAAAAATGGTACTGAAATAGAAAAATAACTATTCATAAAATCGCTTGACCACAAAATCAGTTTTGTAAAACTGGAAATACAGCATTTTTTCATGATTATGGTTAACAACCAGGTTTAAATTTGTAACGTTCATTAGAATTAACTCAAAATAGTTTGCAATACCACAGTAATTGATCACTAACGCATTGATCAACAACTTAAAAGATAATTAACTAGTGCAAGCAAAGCTTGACAAGGTCATGCGAAAAAAAACTTGTTTTTCAACACATAAATATAAGAAAACATTTACTTAAGTTGTACTACATCGTGTTAATTAAAAATTCAAATAGCCAATAATCTAAATACAAATGTACAACTTCAATTATGTTGGAGATGGATTGTGGATTGCGTTATTACAAATTGAATCAAATAAAGTTTGTGTAAAAACAAGTACTACAGAATGAAGAAAACTGGTATAACGGGTAGATTGGGCTTGGCAGTGCAGGCCATTATACAGGCCACACGCAGAGGTTGAAAACAGGCCCGGGATTAAATAAAAAAATAATCGTATTATACTTTAAAACATAATATAGAGAGATATATTAGATGAATATAGAGTAATCGTAGACTAGATGCATAATATTCTCATTAACAGGTATAACTTGCGATTTATTAGGCTATACAATTCAAATTATTTTATAATTAACTTTTTGGTTAATTCTAAACAATACACATAATAGTTTTCATTCGTTTATCATCGTAGCTTGGTAGAAATACAGGGCGTTTATAAAAGAATCATCAGGTTTTAAAACATTTTATTGACGTTTATGTTAAGAAAATACGGATATAAAACATATCAACAGAAAGGAGAACTATTAAAATTTTCATATATACCCTACAAGTGTTCAATGAGCCGTATATTAGACGTGGAGCAAGTTTCCAATCTATGCTGTAAATTGTCCCATACACCGGCTAACATCGCAAGGTTGATTGAATTTTCGGCATTGCGAATTAGTCCACGAAGCTCTTAAAACGTTTGAGGCATTGGCGGTACATAGACTTTGTCTTTTACATAGCCCTATAGAAAAAAAAAACCGTAAGATCAAGAGATCTAGAAACCATTTTAGAAGGGTCAAGTCATTACAGTCAACATTTTTTTTCTTGAATTGTAATCATTTTGAATATGATGCAAACACGTCTAACAAAAATCCAAGACTGAATATTGAACATCTGATTATAAAACTTGGAATCATGCTTTATAAGCACATGTTTCAAATATTAATGTGGGACAAGAACTGGATGATGTACATGCCATTAAAACCTGATGATTCTTTTATAAACCCCCCCCCCCTGTATAAACGGGATAGGGCTTTAATCTCTCTCATAATCATCGTCACTTACACTTGTGCAAAACTTCAGCTAAGTTTGTTCTGTAGTTTTTACGCATTGGAAATACGGATAAAGACATTTTAATTTGCAACAGCGTAGATAAAATTACCAACTGGTGTATAAGATCTATGGTTTACACGGTGATTCTAGCAGCCGCAGCAGGGGTTAGATATGCAATATGAGCACAGCAATCAGATTGCCTACCTCTGCCTGTAAGGCGCTGTATTCATGGGATGTGAATTAAACTACTGTAGAACAACTAAAATGGTTTATATGTGGGGAAACTACCAGAGTAAATTTATCATAGCTAACCTTTTCGAGTCCATGGATTAGTTGTTGTGTAAACGCGTGGAACCAAATGAAATATGTTGCTTTATATATGTTACGCTGTTAAAAAGTGAAACTTAACACAATTGTTTGATACAAGTGTATTAGAACAACACATTTAAAAAAATAAGTAAATATCTCCCTGTAAACTATTTAAAAATAACATCTACTGAAGAATAAACGTTTATATTTAGACTTTCGCAATCTATTGTCTTGAAATTTAATAAATATAACAAACCAGAATCATTTTGTTAATAACATATATAAATAAATAACATGTTTATATTTAGCAAACCAGCGTCCATTGTTTTACATAAATTCTGTTTCAATACGAATTTTCGAATTTTATCCAACGTAGGATATAAAAGTTGGAAAAATATCTTTATTTTAAGTTTGGGAGCTATACAACCTTTTCAGCTTAATTTTTTCAGTTAACGAAAATCTAGGTTTATTTGTCGAGATTCAAACACCAAAAATCGTGTCGCACTGACTAACCAAACAATTAAAATTCACACGTACTGTACACACGCAGCTTATTATATAGTGTTCCCACATAGTGTGCATACAGACGATAAATATTTAACTAGATACAGTGAGCAGTGGGCGGAGGCGCGGCCTAGCGGCAAACTGCAATTAAATCTAATGACATCGACAGCCTCTGAATGGTTAATCATGGCTACGGCGCCACCAAAGTGGCTTATTCACTCGTTTGAATACAATGAATTGTATATTTTATACACGCCGGGAGTGGATCAGCTGTTTTTGTCCTATTGTTGCGCCACTGACAGCTGATGCTGGGTAGACGTCCAATAGTCACTCGCTGCCTCTTTGTCAACTTTTCATATCTGAACAAAGTTGATCAAAGTGTAAATATGTAAGTAAATTCATTTATTGGTGATGATAAACGCGCTTCTTGATCATTGTGGCTGGGCTTAGATATCCTTGATGATTGACCACGAGTATACGATCCCTCTTGTTAAGTTTTGTAAAGTTTATTGAAGTGTAAATATTTAATTTAATTGAATCTATAATGGAGCATTCGCTTTTTGATTGTTTGGAACTGGGATGTCCTTGATAACTGGGCTTTAAACATGGTCCTGCATAAAGAAACAGCTGGTCGTAAAAATCCTAAGTAAAAAAAAAAAACTATTTAATTTTGACTGATTGTCTTGATGGATTTACGTAGGTGATATTATTGTAAGACATGTACGTTTAGGCGTTTGCAAGAAAGAGGAGTTCCTTCAAAGATCCATTATATCTCGGGCATTTAAAACTGTTAACACAATTAAGGCGAGGATATTTTTTACTAGAAGTAGTTCAAGTCTTGGTAGTTCTACAATGGTCACTTTCTTGCAAGGTCTACATGTTTACAGGATGAATAGGTGTCCACACAATACGATCTTGTGCTGAATATCTTGTTTGCTTCCCAAATTATTTCTGTGACGACCAATTTGACTTAGTAAACTCCACAACCTCAGTGTCAGCCCATTCAATTCCCTGTGGAGAATTGGAAGGTCCGACCAGACTAGTGGCCGATAACCTAGCTTTTATTGATACTCGCCATAAAACTCGACTTCCTGTGTCTTGTGATCTCATCTCTCGCCCACTATCTCTCTCCCTCTCTCTCTCCCTCTCTCTCTCTCACACACACACACACACACACACACACACACTCACGACCAGTTTACCTCCTCTCTCTGTCTAGCCCTCCCGCTCGTGCCGACTGTCTCGTAATTTTTAACCCAAACTCAATTCCTTTTTGTTCCTCGCCACATAGGCGCTCGAAAAGTCCACATCGCTTCAAGCTGACATTAGACAGTCTTATTCCTTAAAATATCGACAATGATGAGGAAATAAATGTGGTTTTTATCATATATTAGATTATATTCAAATTTTAGTGACTGAATTTCAACTAAAAATAAGTATTCATAGTTTCGTACATGATTTTGAACATCTAGTTGATCCACAAATGACAATACAGTAACAATAAGCGATTATAACTTATGTGAATAGGTTTCTGATAAACAATCCGTGCAAACTATTTTGATTTCATACCGTATTTAGAGAAATGGTTTTTATACATAAAACATAAGTACTGCAATGTTAAACATGTAATCCCATATGGTTTGGCTTGATTATATTTAGTATATCGTGTACCTTACGAACGCCTCTGACTGATGATCGAAAACTGTGTTTAAGAGGATTAAGTATGTACAATCAATTGGTGTTTGAGATGAGTGACTTTGGGAAAAAGTCTAACCACGTGAGCCGCTGCTCATCCTCACGTACAATTCCATTATTGGGATTCGTTACTTACTTTATAGTCATATGTTTCTGGATATTCTGCTAGTAGAATTACTATTTAACAACTTGACTGAATATTATCGATTTGATCTCTAATCGTCAACGATGTTTCAGGGGAGAGGACGATTGCTGGGACGACCCGTAGACAGCAGACCTCATCGTTGACGACATCGTCTGCATCGTTTTTGTTCTAGTCTCACGACCACTATCTCAGCTCGTATACGATCACAGTCACTTCTAGATTCGAACCCGCAACCCTCCACACCACAGCTACAGCCTCATATGCACCAGCGATCTCAGATATTCCCCATCGGTTTTGTTCACAATATATGTTTTGTAATGTTGATGCCTCGTTGACAGTTTGGAAAGACTGTATTTAGTTCAAATATGCTTACGAAATGTGATAACCGAATATTTGGCAAACGATTTTCTTATGTGCAATAGGGTTGGAACGTCCACAAATTAAGTATTGTTTTATGATCAAATGTTTGTAAGATTTGCATTACTTTTGCAACAAACTGCAGTTCTGGATTACTACCTTTTGATGCCTTAGACAAAACTTGCTGTTTTGGAGTATTAAAAACACATTTTTAAATATTTTATTTTGGAAAACTAATTGTGAAACACGAAACAAACACAATGACTGTAGTTTGTTGTCGAAAGCGAGCAAACTCTCCGATTCCGTTTCATGCAGTGAGTTTGGTTGTATGTTACTCGATTGTTATCTTTGTAAATATCGTGCAAGGGCAATGTGCAAATGTAAAATGTTTATTGTACATAGTTATCTGCGTATTTATTAGATAAATTTAGGACAATTTTTATCAGAACTAGGCACATTTCCACCGTATATTCTCGACTTTATATTTTTTATATCACAATTTCTGTATGTGTCAGCAATGTTATGTCGTTTGTTGTACGCCACGATTTCACTAAATACGTTTCAGTGTCATTCTATAGCAGGAGAGGGTGTTTTGGAGTGTATTTTAGAGTTTATTATGAGCTTTTCGAGTCCAAATCCCCTGCCTCGGTTACGAAAATCCCCTGACATTTGGCTACTTACCTTAACCCCGACCCGGCGACCCTCCCTTCAACTGTTGAATTTTTAAACAATGAATTATCGGGTGAATATGGGGGTTGAAACTATTATGGAGTATTTTGTATTTAAATTGATCTCGGCTATGTTGAAACACCTGTTTCATTTTATGCTTTTTGACACGTAATATTCTATTGGTTAAAAAAATATTATTTGAGTAGTAAAAAATACGTAGGATAAAACAAATCACAAATCAAATAGTAAAAAAAATTTCAATGTTTAAGGTTAACTAGTTTAATGGTCGATAAAATTATATAGAAATTGTTGATTTTGTACTCGGATGCCATTTATATTCTTGCTATAAAATAAAGATTTATATTTAAAACACCGACGTAGATATATTGGTTCCGACCCCTCACAAAAACATAAAATGCCAGTGGCGTAAATAAACACGAATCGGGGAAAAATATCTAAGAAACCTGTGTTACTATTTTCAACCAAATTAAAACTACGTTCTAGAATCACACGATATAAAATAACCCAACTCCAAAGGAGATGGTTTACCCAAAACCGGTTGAATCAATTAAGCCCGGCCATTCATTCTTCTCAAATTAAATAGACGCCTGTCAAACTTAGACGTCGGCTTTTATTTAGAGCTTTATAATTAGTTCCGACTTGTGATCGCCGCGATCGTAAATCAAAAGGTGTTTGAAATCGTAAATGTCGTAGAATTAAAACGACACGTCGTACATCAATTTATCAGCTGTAGTCGGTAGCCGGGTAGCTATTAGATAATACTGTTGCTTAAGTGGTGTTTAAAACAGTCTAGGCCTGTCTACACCTGATAGGAGTGATTTGGTGAACCCAACTACTTTGCATAGAATCTTAAACATTCGTACGTCATGTGTAAAAGGTTATAAAATTATCTAGTATGTTTTTGTGGTACAAAATAAGACTTTTTTACTACCACACATATAATCCATCTATAACATTATTTATGCTGATGTAGTTAAAATATTTTCCGCAAAGAAAAGTTAGTCCTACTTTACAATTTTTGTTGGTTTATTTAAAAAGTCTTTTGTGGCATTTTGCCGCACTCCTGTCAACGCTCTATAAAATTTTATAGTAACAACAACAAAATGTATAATACAGTAGCAATGTTTGGCTGTAAATTTACTTATTTTTACCTATAAAACAAGAATCCATAATACAGGATACATCCAGCTGTACATTTGTTAAGTTTTCTTGGTGGACGCTTTGTGTAGTATTTTTTACCATACGTCCATAGTTCAAAAACTAAAATCTTCACCTCAACAATGTCCTAAAATTGGTATACATATCCATTTGTAATTTAAACAGTGTAAATGTTTTAGTTAAAAAATCCCATTTCAGGATTATTTGCGCACCTTTTTCCTTTCACAAACAGTTTGAATACACAGTTATGTATCTAATATCTACCACAGTTCCCTTTCTATATTGATTCCAACACGTATTGAACAGGAACATTATCACCTATCAGATTTTAGTAGAAAACAAACAGCCGAAGGTCAAATCCAGGATAGGTTTATCAGATTCCGACATGCCAGAATCGACGAAACCACCGCGTGACTCTAAAACATAACGGGAATTTACTAGGATTATTAAGCGCGATCGAGCAAAAAGCTGAACGTGCCGTCGCTACATAATACTTAGCCGTCATGTACATGTTTACACATTGTTTACCTAGCAGAAACAAAGAATTAAAGCCACCGACACGTCATATGATTATAGTAGTTGTGGCGGTCGCCGCCGCGCGGTGTAGCGCTGGTGTCGCATGTTTACATCGTGTTACATTTCTTTTATTGCTTCCGTTAACTCGTGTTTACATGTTATTGTTGTGAATAATATATGCTAGTATACAAATGTGTAATCCCCATTTGAATTGTCCTATTGGTTAGGATGGATGAAATGTATAAAGTCAATAGAGTAAACACGTTTTAATTCAACTTATCTAAAAATAACAATAAAAATTTTTTTTGAAATTAAAGAGGATAGTATATGTCATAACACGTTTAAATACACAAGGCTGTGCTGTAAAGATGCTGAGCTTTAAAAAAGCTTTTCAAAACTATCGAACTGTTATTGCAACTGGTTTTTACAGTTCGTCTTCTGTCTACAATTTATTTAGTTGATCTGCAATCAGGTTTTTAGTTCAGACACAAACATTACAAGAAGAACAGTAAAAATTCTTTGGTCTCGTAAAAAGACTTGTAAATATTGGTAAAATTGGTAAAAGATTGTTAAATATTTAATTTCAAGCAGAGATCATACTTTATATTAGCCCCAAGTTTGTGTCGTCAACAATAATTAATTTATCCATCGATGCAGTAATGGTTTCACCTCCATATTTATTGAATTTTGACATTTAACTTAACTAAGTTACAGTGCGAGTTTTAAGCTAAATTAATGAAAATTTTAATTCCTAGACTATTTCTGTTTCAAATTAAAAACAGGACCTGAAAATACACTCCACCCCTCTAATCTGGTTCAGTGTTTTAATGTCGGCTTAATTTATTGATTCCTACCTTTTTCATTACACACTCAAATTTGAACTTTGTGGTGTATTGTACAAATTAAAATAAGAAATCGCCGTTTTAAATAATAGATGATGTAAATATTTTATTGATTCTCTCAAAGTGAATGTTAAACATGTTCTTAATGTTTGTTTAAATATTTTTGTTTTTGTTGATAATTTGAGAGGTTTTTGTGTTGTATAGTTTTATTCTTCTTCTGTACATATAGACCTAATGACAATTCTACTGTGTGAATATGGTTGAAATTATTATTATATTGTCATTTTGAAAATATTATAATTATTATTGACTTATGATAAATATTATTATAAATAAACGATATCTCGAAATATTTATTTTGATTTCCTTTTATTTGAAACAAAATGAAAATGTATGTTTAGAATGTATGTTTATTTGTATGTTATATACTCATTTCCCCTACCTAATACTCATTTTCTTTCATAAATTAAGTGTTAGCTCTGAAGCTTATTTTACAACCATTACAAACCTATAAAGTTCTCTGTAATGATTTATCAATATGTTTTACAAACATTGCACTCATATCCATAGTTCTGTTGATTCGGGTTAATGTACTTCTAAAATCGTTATGCTTATTGTACACTGTTGGATTATTACAGCAAGAATTTAAAATATTGCACAAAAAATTAAACACATACTTAGTTACTTTTACATGTGTTATAACAAATGTTAACCGTTGTATAAATCATTAAAAATGCATTTTCAATAGACATGTAATTCCTATGGAAAACATAACACAAGAGCCATTTGCTGTATCAGTATTGATAGAGAAAATCAAAACAGTAGATCCATAATTGAAACACAAATCCCTTAGAATTGAACTTGATAATTTGTTTCTATTTTATGTATTGTATACTCAAAATGTACAACAGTAGGCCTACACACAGTTGAAACAAAAACTTAACCATTAAAAATTTACAAAAAATAACACTATTCATTTAATAAAAGACATATAACAACATCCAACTTGTTTCTTTGTGCATTGACCATCACGAATAACATTTGTATTCGTTTAAAATAATAATTTCCTATTAAAAGAAACAACATTGGTAAATGGTAGTGGGGTTTCAATAAAAATGTAATTGAACATATATAATTTAGTTTGTGTTATCAAGGGAAACACATTCGGTAAAAACATGATCCTGACTATCTAAAACAATTGAACTACAAGAGGTACGGTAAGTAGTTATTTTGATCAGGTTTTGATATTTTATTAGCTATTTTCAATAAAATTAGTCAGTAGAAGTTGTAAAAAGAAAACATTTAAATTGTGTGCTTCATGTTTGTACCTCTTCAGTTTCATTGTCAACATGGAAGTGGAACCTCGTATATTGAGAAGATTTAGAACATTTTGTTTCCAAGATTAAGCTACTCAGCTGATATGTGTTTGGAGGCATTTTGCTTTAATATAAAACTCTAAGGAAGCCTACTGCATGTTCAAAATATTATAAAACTACATGCAAGGTCCTCAGGTTTTAAATGTCAGTTACAACTCTTCCATTTTAAACAGATAAAATTATTTTTTATCATAGATGGATTAAAATAGCATCTCTTTCGACTTTGACTTAACAGTTTTCCCACTTTAATATAGACCTACAGTATTTCTAATTAGTAGCAATAACGTGCTAATTAGATAATTATTAGCATTTTTAGTGAATTTATTTCAAAACAGTTGCCCATTAGACTGTTGTAAAGGGCAACTAAGCAACAAACAACTGACAATCACCCCTTAGTTATTTATCAACCAATTTATATGTATCAACTTATTTATCTGATTAGCAAGTTTATTTTTGCACAATCGAGAATCAAAATCAATTAACAATAAATACACTCTAACTTACTGTAAACTTAACAACCCTACCAATGTTTATTTAACCAAAAACTAATAACCAAAATGGCCAATGATAACATTACGTTTGAATATAAACGAACACGATTTAGTTTTTCATAGTAGGATCCAAGGATGTTCATTAATTAAAATTTTTATCTAGTAATGAGTGTAAATAGGTAAGCATTTTTGAGCAGATCCGAGAACACATGAAGTCGCCCAGCATTTCGCCCGGAGGCGGTCCGAGGACTCAAGGACATCCAGTATCAGGTAATTAATTAAGGACTCGTCCTGCCGCCCTTTATCAAACGATCGGTCCTTATCTCGGGGTAATATAGGGTTAGGGACATCCCATTCACCCTCTTATACAAACATATCCTTTTAGGCCCGACAAAAAACCAACGAGACAACCCGACCTCAGGGTGATCAGTTAAATCGACATTTTACTGTAAGTTTTAAAAAGGACTCTCTGAGGTACGTACGTCGACATTTATGAATGTAGCAGTTTGTATAAGAAGCGTAGTTGTTTAATTATATTGCAGTAATGAGTGGAAATTAACCAAAATTTAGGTCGATACAGTAAAACTAGTAAAAAACCAAAGGTTTATCCGCTAATTGTCTAACGTTCTTCCATAGAATAACTACACTGAACATTGCTATAATTGTGCATATCGAGATAAGTTATCTACAAGTATCAACTATCAATTATACGGTTTAAATGTGTGTACTAAATTAAACGATATCGGCAATCTGACACATACTTTCTCATATTAGTTTGTCAATTACCCTTAGCATGGGCTTAATCAGTGAGAGTAGGTAGCTATGATAATGTGAAAAATAACAAAATAAGTAATGACTTTTAAACAGAAATTTTTATAGCAGTGAGAGAAGGTTAATGTTTTGTTTAAAGTTTAAAATACCATAACATAGTAAATCTTAAACAAATTTGTTCGGGCCGTTTACGTGAAAATCCATTCATTTTCCGTTATATAATGGCCAATGGGGTATTATAGAGAAATCAACATTAAAAGATAACATTTTAAAACATAAGAAAACTTCTGAAGAAACTATCGATTAGTATTTCGATGATAAATAATACCAAATGTAATCAAAATCGGACAACAGGTGTAGTCTGTAAAACATGGTTACACTCTACACATACAGACACAGAATAGTAAAAAGGGGATAAATTAAAAAGGATATAAAACGATAATATACTGTAGGCTACTCTTATTACACTGTGTATCGTACAGTGTGCTCGTATTAATTTTAGTTGTATATTATCTGACCAATACAACATCAACATAACGGTTTACATAGTTAAACTATTTTACAACAAGAAATATTGCAAACATCAAAACTCGCCCTTCGTGTACCAAACACGATCTAATGTTTTGTCTTCAACCGTTCCATAAGTATGATGAAGCAAGTTGGATCTATAACAACCACTATTGACAGTTCTTTTGTCAACTTGGAGTTAAAAGTGAACATAGTGCAATGTGACACCGACAGATTGTGCTGATGTCGAATTGTAACCCTCCTATTGTTGTTATTTGAAAGGTTCTGACAGAAATAATGTTGTTGACAATATACGTTTTCCTTTATGTTAGACATGCTAATTAAAAGTTTGGAATGACAAAACCCTTTGAAAATAGTATACTACTTAAATCGTTCATCCAATTACCATTTGCAGTTTGGAATAACAAATACAATAACTTAGTTCAATTGAACGACCAAAAGAGTGTGCTGTAAAATACCATTTTCGTTTTAACATAGCAGATTCGTAATCATGCCGAACAAAAAGAACAACTCATTGTAAATAGATTATCATCAGCTTTAGTAGAATGAACAAATTAAAAAAGAAAATATATCATTAGAAGTGGACCACTGTTAGTTGCTTATTCAAATATGTGTGGTAAATAACTTGTTACAGCGCGTTCTTATACTGCAGATCAAACTACAGTATCCAAAATCAATGAAATATTTAAATATTACTTTACATCAGCTAAGTAACAGTACTCCACTTAGCGCCATACAAACAAATAAATATTATTTTGACAAAAACTACATAAATAAAAAAAATGGATTAAAATTTAGTATTTAGTGATTTTACCCATAAAATACTACAGTTACACGCTCCACTTACCCATTATAAGGGTTGTTGATACGCTAATGGAACAAGTACGTGTAGTTTTGTTGATAACTTTTATTTAGATTATTAGTAAATTATATCACCAAAAAAAACTACAACCATTAAATCCCTTTCAAATATCAATTACTGCTTTTCTATCACCAACATGTTGTATTTGTACTCCGTTTCCCAACAATATATTTTGTAAGTAACTTATGATAAAAATCAACTTTCATCATTGATAACTAACGGGAACGGAAAAGTATGTAGGATGTTTTGGATTAGAGGCAAACTCCTATGCGGCTGTACCATGGTGGATGTCGAGCCAGATGCTTGCGATATTGAAATGCCAAGGACCACCGACGGACTAGCGAGAGCGATACCCAGCCTCGTGGCTACTAAACATGTCAAGAGAAACTGTTTACGTACACCATGGTTACTATTTGAATGGATATTTCATAATTGTTCACTGTCCTGAGGTAAAAACTTGTAATTTTCTGTTGTTTTGACGGGTTTAAGTGAGGAAGTAGTTACTGTATTGACTGAATTTGATTTATTGTATTATTCCAAGTTCTATTTTATACGATAAAGGAAAAACACCCCAATGTGTAACAGTTTCCCAATTAGTTTAGCAGCTTTTTAACAGAGTAAGTATTAAAAAGTTACTGTAATAAATAAGTATTGATTAAAACACATAAATTTAATTAAGTTAGATAAGTAGGCTATGTTTGGGCATCACACACCTTGTTGAATTAAGGAGAACCTTTTCACACTCAAACACACACAACAATATAATTATTGAGTCTCTTATTATTGAGTTTGTTATTATTAATGTGTGTGCTTGTGTGTGAAACGGACTACGTTGAAATATATACTTCTACATAGCCTATATAATATGTATATCAAGAACTGAACGAACAGTATTTTTGCCTCCGGGGGCATAAAAATTACAAAAGAAATCGGTCCCGGTTCTATGTCTTACTGTGGTCTTACCGTGCTCCGTAATTGCGTCTTCCCTATAGAGAAATCCGGTAAAATTTTAACAAAATAAATATCAGAAATCGTTATAATGCTTCGGTGTGCAAAACAGAAAAAAAACCTTGATTCACAGAACAAATAGAAACATTGCACTGCAAATTTACTAACCATTTAGAACGATTAAAACACACTCTACCAACTTGATGTCACTTTCCAATCATCTCTGACAGCTCGGTAAAAACATTGTAAGTTTACAAAGACAAACAAAACAATTTACTAAGCAGTCCTGTGATATTGATTGTCGAAATCGACCATTTATTATGCATGTATGGCGGTTGTGGCTGTGCCATGAAAGCCAATGTCCACTCAGATATTCTATAGCCGGAATATCTCTGGGAGATCATCGTAAAGCATTCCCTATTGTTATTTTATTCAGACTCAAGCCCAGTTATTGATACACACACGCTGCGATTTGTCTTTACATTCGCGACACTGGTTTCTGTGGTTTCTGCTATTTCTGTTGAACGCGCCTCAGTAAAAATATGGTTGCGCATTTTGCTTATCAAGTATTTTCTCTTAAATATTTTGTGACATTAATTTATACAAAAGGGTAAACAAAATGTGATTTTTAATAAACGTGTTGTAAGCAACTTTTCCGTAAGCTAAACTGAACACTGAATACTATAGAATAAGTAAACAAAAACTTAGCTTCAAATGGAGACTTGCAGAACACTGCTAATTGAGCGATTCGATTCGAACCAAATCTCTCTTCATGGACGACGATTTGACGCTGATAAACCGAACTGAATAAGACAATCATGTATACAGGGTGTCCCGGAACTATCTACCAATATTTTAGGGCATTGCTCCTGGGTAAGAAACATACCTAAATATCATATTTAAATTGTCCGGAAGTCCTTAGTTACTCACACAGCCGCCATTTTGTTTTTTTCAGTTATTAATTTTTTGAAAGAATGGTTAAACATACGAAATGGAAACTTTGCACAAACATTTATGACAACCAGACAAAGCTACCAAAAAATTATGAAGATTATTCAAATTCATAAAACAAAATGGCGGCCGTTTAAAATTTTTGTAAAATCAATGGTTTTCGAGTTATTTAAGAAACAAAATTTTAAACGGCCGCCATTTTGTTTTTTTGAAAATTTTTGTTAGCCTTGTCTAGTTGTCATAAATTTTTGTGCAAAGTTTCCATTTCGTATGTTTAACCATTCTTTAGAAAAAAAATTATAACTGAAAAAAAAATGGTGGCTGTGTGAGTAACTAAGGACTTCCGGACAATTTAAATATGATATTTAGGTATGTTTCTTACCCGGGAGCAATGCCCTAAAATATTGGTAGAGAGTTCCGGGACACCCTGTATATATATAAAAAAACATATACTTTACAAACTTAAATCATAAAGGTTTACATTCACTTAGTTTTTACCACACTGGACAAATGAGTTTTCAAACTTTTTGGTACTCTCTGCCATTTGTCGTTTCAATGATTTGACAAACTATTTTAGCAAAAAAGGTTATAAAGTCTATAGTTATTTGTGCAACTAGTGAGAAAAGTGAGCAATTGACTCACTCGAGAGAAATCCTTACTCACGAGCCGTGAATGGTTTCTCGAGTGAGGCAATTGTACTTTGAACTCGAGTTGCACATTATACTTTTCCTACAGTTACCATAAAACAAATAAATTTGTGAGGGAACATAACCTATTTTTACACAGAAGTGAACTTTTATATAACATTTAATGTGAAGTGACAAATACAACAGTACAACAGCTGACCAGCTGATTTACAGCCAGTGCTGCCAACGTATTTCGCGCGCATACGACGTTGCCTGCATGTTACGCGCTCACTATTTCGTGCCTTCACGTTGCAAATCTGGAGTGAGACAAAGTAATTAGAGTGAGACAATGTTAACATTGTCTCACTGATGAGCGAATTGGCCACTTTGCTTTCTCAAATCAGTGAGAGAACATGTACATTGTTAGGTAACTGTAGGAAAAGTACATTTTTCGTACGTTTACGAATTCTTATGATAATTTACCATTGCGAATAGGTTGTACCAAATAATATTTTACATTAGGTCAGTTATGCTGATAAACTAAGCTAAATTGCATACTTATAATCTAATAAAATAAAATAAAATAAAATTATACTCTATATATTGACCATTTACTCCGGTACAATCAAGAGCAAGACAATTCCAGGTTATAGCCACAAACCAAATTATCGTTACTAAACTCCAAACTACGGCTTCGACACAAAATCAAGATTAATTGTAGCTTTTAATAAAGCAAATTACTTCAGTTGCGATATAAAATTAAATTCACCTATAACATATAAAGACAAAATACCTTCTTGAGGTCCAGAGTAAATAAATATAACTTCAGTGAAACCCCAGTAGATAAACGCTTACCGTAGGGACAATTAGAATAGCTCAAATGGCTATTATCGAACACGTGTTTTGACATAAACAAATTTCTCTTTGACATTTTCCCTTGGAACATCCGTAAACAGATTCAGAAGCTGAGAATGAATGAGAAATCGGTAACAGGATACGCGTTGGCTCCTGAACTCCTCGGTCCTCCTTCATCCCGCGCCATAGGAGGTTGACTCGTTTTATTTAGTTCCATTGCGTATGACAAAAAGCTGTTGTGAAATCCGAAATACGACGGTCGCATTAAAACGTCATACCTTTATTCGAATATTTAAATATGATGTATTTGCCGAGGGCCAAGTGAATATTTAATATTATAAATCTAGGGAACAGCACTGGGGGACATTCCTGCTCTCTGGGAGCCGAAACTACAGGGGGGCTACCGCGGGGCGCCACGAATATATCGTCAGGAAATTAGGAGACCATTCATTGCAGTACACGCTTGACGACACGGGCCTGATTAGCGCATTAACCGAGGTGCAGAGTTTGTTGACGAACTGTTGACACAAAAAAGGTGTTGCTTAAAGAGAAAAGACTCGACAATTTTGTGTGGACTGCGGGAGTAGTGGTAGAGTTTGCAATTTTTGTTGTTATTTAACTAGTGGGTAAGTATTGGGACTTTGTAAGGAAGAAAAGCTCCAAATACATCAAATGTTGTGGGAAACCCGGGGTTTGAACCCATCCTATCACACCGAAGTAAAGACACTAACAATCGTACCAGCAACACACCCAACGTTGAGGTTAAAGTAGTACAAAAATGACATGATATTTAGTTTGATTAACTCCTTCGGGATTGGTTGAGGAACAGAGTTTGTCAAGACAAGGACACTAAATGACAGATAATTCCGATTTGTTAATACCAAAGGTATGATAAACATTGTAAGAACTGCATATATTGGTGGAAAATTATTCCTAGAGGATGATAAAAAGATTTGTTATGATTATATAACTCCAGGGTTCATAGTTTGCTATTATATATAGCAAAATATCCAGGGTTTGTGGAAAAATATAACAGATAACTATAAAAATGGTTTTGTTGGCGTTAAGTAAACACCTTCAACGTTGTATGAATCACAGGTGTAAAAAATTAAATTTGTCAATGTGAGAGAAAGGCTGTACACAGAAAAGTAGATAAATTGACATAAAATACAAGTTGATTGCCTCAAATGAATCTTATGATAGAAGAGACGAATAAATTGGATGGATAAACTGTTCACACACAAAACAAAAGCGATAAACAATACAATAGCAAAACAATAGAGTTAGTAAAAAACCCGTTTGGATTGAACGTTAAATATGAAAGGATACATGATTTCAAAATGTGCTTAGCATGGGAAGAAAACTCTAGATTTGTGAATCAATTTGTCCCAATTTTTTATCAAATTTAACTGAGATTTTGTCCATGAAGACTGTGACGCTTCACTAATTGTTTAAACACTGTAACAAGTCAAAAATCATGAATGAATCTGAGCATTTGAGTACCAGGGGCAAATAAAGTTACTAGTCCATTATCTTTGATAGCTTTGATAAGTAAAAAATTGTAAACAATTATAAACAAGTAAAATTGATATATAGTTCGTTCTATTGGTGAGTTACCAGCAAGACACTGTCCACAAATACACATCAACAATCGGGCACAAAATCTACCCAAACTAGGAAGTAGGGTGGTGGTTGGCGACAGTTTAGTGATGTTATCAGTTAGGCAGGGCCAGACTCAAGGTCATGATAAGACCATTCAGCAGACCCCGACCAATTAGTTCTGAAAGACCTTCCGTTGAAATACGACGTCCACGGGTCCGTCGCCGTTTTATGGGGTTTACGCCTAAACGAAGCTGATCCTATCGTTGTGAAGTAGTAAAACTCTTTTGTCTACGGAGCTCGTTTGTTAAATTTAGTCCAACGAGGTTGTGTGGGTAAAACCTGCTGTTGGAAATCTTCAAAATAACTGTCTACAGTGTGGATTTGAAGAACCTTAAGCTCTAGAAGAAGTGGTACCAGACACCTTTGTCAACCTGCCTGCTACAGTTTTTGGTGAAGTTTCTAGATTCTATAATACAGAATAGATCAAAGATTCTTTAGTTTGCAACACATTTTGGTAAAAGTGGTTCAAGCTCCAAATTTTAGCTGGCAAAACAGACCTTCTTTAGTTTGAAAGACGTTTTGGTAGCAAATTTCCAGGCTTTATATTTTAGCAGGCAGAATAAACGTACAAAGAAACGGGCAATCTTAGCACATGATGGTAGGCGATCAAAGAAACTTAGAAATTTGACACATTTTGGTATAAATGATAGTATATTGCTTTGCTGTTTGCTATAACTCTATTTTGAGTTATTGATAGAGCTTGCTGGCGTTTCATATCTTTCGTTCTAACTTTTCAAACATGTAAAATTGAAAAATACGACTCCGTTAAACTATAGCGACAGTTATGTCTTTATCAGGTACTACAACATGGCAAACTAAGAAAGAGAATAGTACTTCAAGTGTTTCACATTTTGAAACACACTAAACTTGCAAGATTTGATTAAAAAACTTACAAAGCTTTGTCCTAAGTAGATAGTAGTACACTTCATTATCCCGGGCCAGTGAAATAGGATATCATACAGCGAAGCCTGTCTCAATTTTGATAAAATTATCAACCAATAATCCCAACGCCCTCAACCAAACTGAATGACGGATGTCCAACAAATTCCTCAGAGATCTCGCCAGAGAGGTGCAGTGTACAATAGGCTTTGTGGCCGGTTTACTGTTGTAGCTGCGGCATTGTGATGGTGATGGGCTCCTGATGGATTACTCCTAGTCGCAACTAGGTGGCCGACCCCGGGGCTGCAGTTCTCCAAATTGTAAACACGGCCTGCGCCACCTAGGAGGGCGATGTTTACCCAACACAGCTGGATACGCAGGAGAAGATTCTATTAGCGAATCCTGGGACACCTCAATAACTCCTGGCGACAAAGTTTGTTTCCTAGAACATCCTAATGTATGTGGAATCAGAGTACAATGTTTACCAGTAGGATTGGAGGATATAGTGAGGGAAGATTGTATAAGCGAACTTTAGAAAACTTCAATAACTCCTGACACAATGTGTGTTTTACAAGAACTTCCTTATACACACCTGATGACGTTATATTAGGGTACAATATTTTAAGGATTTCTAAATACAGATTATATTGATGTTTCAGCAGCAAGCTAAGAGGCTTTAGCGAGAGAAGATTTTTAAGAGTACTTTAGAAAACTTCAATAACTCCTGACACAATGTGTGTTTTCAAGAACATCCTTATACACACCTGATTCCACTATGTCATATTAGGGTAGCGTATTTTAAGGTCTCCTGCGTACAGATTATATTAATGTTTCAGCAGCAGGCTACGAGGCTCTGGCAAGAGAAAATTGTATAAGCGAACTCTCAGAAACTTCAATAACTCCTGACACAGAGTGTGTTTTAAGAACACCCTAATACACACCTGATTCCACATTAGTGTACAATATTTTAAGGATTCCTACGTAAAGATTATTGATGTTTCAGCAGCAGGCTAAGAGGCTCTGGCGAGAGAACATTGTATAAGCGAACTCTCAGAAACTTCAATAACTCCTGACACAGAGTGTGTTTCCTAGAATACTCTCCTAATTGAACAATAGTATGAGTAGATTTTGGGGTGCAATACTTTGACTGTGGATGTTGGGTTTGAGGTAGACTTCCCATGTACAAAATGGACAAGTTGTAGCAAATTTCTTATAATACATGAACTCCTCACAGAGTGCACTGCTGGTAAAATTATATTTATCCTTCAGTTTTTAGTATTTTTATTTAATAAAAGATATTATGTTACAATATTTTTTCCCTTCAGTTAGAGTATAAAGTAAGAGTTTGTTAGTGTAAGAATTTAGCTACATTATTAATTAAAAGTATGTGTCCAGGAAAATTAGCCCAGAAGGTCACTTTATACTCACGATTTTTTATACTAATATTTCTTCCTAATATTGCACTTCTCTTTATAAATATCACAGAGAAGCTAAACTATAACTAGAGTACTTCTGTTTCTCCCAGGTACTCTAGTTTTATCGGTAAATCTAAATAAATTATATTTTTATTATCATAAGCTACTAGGTTTTTATTTTAAATATAGCTGTTATACAAATAATATTATTCGAGGTAAAACATATTGCAAACAATTATGTTTACAAGAAAGAATAATTTAAGTAAAGTCCAAAGATTTTTTATAAGTTCTGCAGGCAGAAAATTATCGTACAAGTAATTCCCAAATAATAAAACAAACCTAAGCTAAATTCTTGACATACATTAGGTAGCAAAATAACATATTTCTCCTTACAAGCAACATTTAACTAAAAGAACATAGAAAGTGTCAATGAGAGAACTAGAGTAATTCCTGAATGACCGAGCAAAGATATACTTTTCCGGCTTCTTAGCAACAAATGCAATTTGGCTGTTGACGCTTGGCTTCCCGCTAGTTGATGTTGACTCGGGATGTAAAATTACTGATCTGTTCAACAGGTCACTTGACAACAAACTTTGTCAACTTAAACTACCACTTGACCGGCTTCAAACTTTCTCTTTGCTTCTTTCGACCCTCTGCTTTTATTCGCCCTAACCGAACATGTGAGCATATGCGTTAATCAATTACGGGGTGGAGTAATAATTTGCAAAACGAAGTAGGTACTTAGTATTATATTATTTATTATGTATATTATATTCTCAGAACTCAACCAAAGCTAGTGCTAGAAGGCAACGGTATCGACCAATCTTTTCAACAGGTAACTTAACCTATAAAGCATGACCTAATCATACTTAACTGATTTCATACTTCCAAACCTTAACTTTCTAAGTTATGCTTTTCTTCACTCTGTTTACATAAATCTTACAGCGTTGTGCATTTGAAACAGCGTTTTTGGCAAAAAAAAAGAGCTAGAAATCCCATTCACAGAAACCCCGCGTTGTTAATCTCAAAGTTCTGTTTTTTTTTCGGTCTCACTAACTATGTAAACATTTAAGTTGATCCTTTACGCTAAAGTCGCAGTTCTCGAAGAGATTCGTCTAAATCCTAATTGAACCCACCAGAGCGAGTACTACAACCCAAAGCTATCAGTGAAGAGGACGAAATATTTTGTATATCAAAGAAGTACTTTTAAAACTTATTAAAGAAACAGGGCAAGAACTAAAACTCAAAATTGTTAAGCTAACTTGACCAAATTTTTGTTTCTGAATCGAAGAGCACTTCTGCAATCCCATTCACTATCAATCAAAGCGAACAAAGTATTTTTGGTAGACCTATCGAAGAAATGCGGTGCAAACCCCTTAGCAAAGCCGGAGCGAGTACAACCACAACCAATAGAGGAAAATATATTCTCAGTATCGCCTAAGTACGTTGCAATTCCATTCACGAACCCAACGAGAGCAAGTACCAACTCAAAGGTATCGAGGCGGCGGTCAGACTAAAATACACCCCGCCTCTCCCGACAAGACATAAGCGGATGTTATAGAAATGAAATTATGTGCATTGGAACTTATGTTTCTATTAAGGTATTACTCCCGGAATATATAAATAGCGGCTGACAGGCGAGACCGGCCGCCGCTGGCCGCCGAGCCCCCACGGAGCTCGCGAGGGGGCCGGCGAAGAAGCCCCCGAAATTATTTAAGGCCAGAAGAGAGCCACATAAACAAACAATCTGACCGGACAAAAACTGTTGGTTTTGACGTGGATGATTAACGCGAGAGTTGTGCCATAAAGAAGCGCCTGGTAATGAAGACACCCGCGCTCAGGCGCCGCTGCTGATGTGCGCCACTTGGGTAAATTGAATTAAATTTTGAACAGATTTGTTCGTGTCATAACTTCAGTGGAGGGTTTCCTTAAGATAGACGGGTGTTTCACGGATAAACCTTAAATGTCTGGACATGCCTTTGGTTTAAAGTAGATTCTGGAACGCAGGGGAAAATGAAATTGTGGCATTTGTAGTTACATTTAGCATGTAGACTGGGACGGGTGGCGTCGTCCTGTAATCCAGCTACTAGTAAATATCACGAATTGTGGATATTTACAGGCATGCACTGTGGATGCGATACTCTCTGGTGCGGATTAACATCCGCACGAGTGAGTACTACGGCTATCCACAGTACTATCCTGATAATTAGACCAATTCGTATATACCAAGTAAAAAATGTGGTTCGGATTCCACTATAAACTGTAGGTCCCTTAGTTGCCATTAGCTGTATGGGCTATTAATTAACAGCTGTGTCTAAGGAATATGTCGGCCTTAGTCAGTAACAAGACTACAAGATCGCGCCACTCATCCTACACTCATTTCCATCCATACTTGGCTTAAAATACCTACTTTGTATGGTCGCCATTTCATCGAAAAGTATTAAAGTATTCAAGTATAAAGTATTGTGGATACCACCATATATCAAAAGAGTAGACACCCTTAATCTATGACACTACCACAGGATAAGAGTAGACTACTATTTAATCTATACTGCTCAACTGACTTCCATCCCCATGTTAAAGTTGTAGCCAGGTTTTTAATAAAATTTGTCTTAGTTGATGTGAGCCACCTACAGATTACGCTGATCTAAATTACTGATTTCTGCCGATTACATGATGGTTTTTACCAAGTCAAACTAATGGAATGACTTATTATGAGCTATAGCAAAATACTGTCAAATCAAAATTAATTAATTTCTTCCATATTTTGTTTCAGGAGGAACTTATTGTTTGGTTGAGTCAATAGTACTGTATTTGTTTTTAATGCAATGCAATTTAATGAATTTTTGAGATTTTGATCAGCCACAACAGAATTAAACATTTTAAAATAAAAAAAAATAATAATAATAATTCTGTGGTCGCTGGTTTTGATGGATAAACTTCATCTTTATAGGTGAGGCCTATATCGGGGGGTAAAAACTATTTTCATTTAATTCCAATCCTGACATTAGTCCTTTAATTTAGTATTCCTTAGTTAATTTAGCTTTGGAAACCTATTGAAGCTTATGAGTTTTTTGCGACTGGGAGTCTTCTATGCAACTTTGCCACATTTGCAGACGTTTCTGTGCTATTACAGCTTGTTGCTACCGTAATACGATTGGTAAACAAATAAATGCTCTCCCTAACTTTTAGCGAATTTCCCTATAGGGAAGTAGCTATTACCGTAGGTGGCACGGTAAGACCTAGAGCCGGGACCGATTTACTATTTCATTTTGATGTCCCCAGAGGCCAAAAACACTATTCGTTCAAATTTTTATATATGTATATATATATATATATATATATATATATATATATATATATAGACTTATATATATATATATATATATATATATATATATACGTCCGTGAACGCGATAACTTGAGTAATTTTTGTCCGATTTTGATGAAATTTGGTTTAAAGGTGTAAAGCGGGATAAACTTGAATGAGTTCGCGAACCAGCATGATCGGACCATGGGAACGGGGCTTTACGGGGGGTTTTATGGGGTAAAAATTGGTTTTTCTCACTTTTGACCCTCAATACACAAAATTTCCCGATTTCTCTTTAGACCTTTTTAAAGAGCTTAAAAAACAAATAATTTAGTATATAAAAGTATTTTTGTTCGATTATTAGTAACGGAGAAAATTAAAAAAAATTGTAAATTAAAAATTCCCATGTTATTTTTATGGAGAATATTGTCAAATGTTGTAGTTTGCTTGTTTATGGATATATTTTGATCAAACTTGGCAAATTTATTTATTTTGTACTAAGCTATCAATATTTTACTCAAAAACACACTTTATTAGTTTCCTTGTAGCAGCAAACTTAGGTACTCGTTAAACCTAATGTTATTAAAATATATTTAACTGAAAATCAATTCAGACGATTGGAAATTCGCTTAGTCGGCAGGTTTGCTGCGGCGGGGGTATTTTTATTCACAATGGACGTATGTTTAGGGCCTATTTACCTTTTATCCTTCTCCACTTTTGCAGACTCGTCGTCGCTGCTGCTGTAAGACCATTTGTAACCCAGGTCCAGTGTGGAGACTCCCCGGTGCTGCAGACCCCATACCGAGTCCTCCATTCAGCCTCTGTACCTAGCCAACAAAAAGTGATATAATTAATAGTAGACGTTATCCTCTTGTATCTCCTCGTCCTGCAAATAGGAGTGGCGACATCCTTCGACTAATCCTTCGATTTATGTTGGATGTAGGTTCTGAACGAAAGTTATGGTGGGGATAGATTGGAGAATATTTGTGTTTTGAGGACCTGGAATTCGAATTTGTTGTGTATGAGCTTTAGAGATTGTACATTCATACGAGCTGATACACATATACTTCACAACGGGAAGAGGATGCGAAAGAGAGTAATGCTGTTAAATTTAAGTAAAATTCTTTTCTTTATGTGGGGTTTAAATTTTTTAGGCAACAATTACAGTGTATAAGTGGTTGTGATGTGTGTTTTAAAATATTGTAGTTCTATGATTTCATTTGAAAAAACCCTATTTAAAAGTTTGGACCCACTTACTTTCGAAACCCTACTTATATTTTATGTCAATAGATCCATAAAGTTTTTAACAACATACCTTAGTGTACTGTAGTGATCAAATCAATCAAGATGCTTCATGAAAAGGATGTATATCCTGAATTCTTTGACTTTAATCAAAGCTCTTTACTCATTCATAGCTTACATTTTAGATTAC
This sequence comes from Macrosteles quadrilineatus, assembly GCF_028750875.1. NCBI lineage: Eukaryota > Metazoa > Arthropoda > Insecta > Hemiptera > Cicadellidae > Macrosteles > Macrosteles quadrilineatus. The sequence goes on along the minus strand of NW_026542604.1, from coordinate 4,587,330 downwards.
TAAGAAAACTGTTTGAAGTATTATTATTGAAGTATTACTGTTGCACAACAGTAGTACCTTTCTTTAATTGAAATGATCCTCTTAATATATTTCCACACTAAATTCCACAATGTAAACAAAGCACCATAAAAAAAAACCTCTTGTAAGTAAATAAACAAACTCCTGTAAATTACATAGACCAGCTGTTTCGTTAAATTAATTAATAAATTAATTACATTATGTAAACAATGGAAATATGTAAGGAGCAGCCTTTTGGAAATCGTCCTGTTAAGCAGAGCCCTTGGGAAATTCGTTCATACAAATAATTTTACAAATTTAACTAAGCTTCATTTGATGTAAGATACGCCTATATTTTTATTTGGTAAAATGCCTTAAACTATGATCACAAATTTAAATATATAACCATAGATTAAACAAGGGAGTATGTTTAATCTATGATATAACTTTATTAATATCATAAATGACGTTTTCAGCATTGTTGCCTTTTTGGAATTGCAAAATTATCTGATATAATCATCTGGAATTGATGTAAATGTTAGGAGTTTTGTATTTATATTGAGAGGTTTTATGGATGAAATAACTACATTTTCCTGTGAAGTAAGCTAATTAACGAGAATCATAGATTAGTTTCCACTTTACTTCGAATCTGTAGTTTTTGCAATGGGTAAATTTCGATTGTATGTTGGTTCAAAACCAAGTTTCCACATACGACACGTTGTCTATGAGGGATAAATAAAATAAAAATCTTCAGTTAGGTCTCAGCCAATATATTATATACCTAGAGTACATTTTGTTGACACAGTCAAGTACATTATCTGGTTTTGAGAGAAGTTATAACAAGGCCCATTGTCAAGGTTTTCGGAGCCTTGTAAGAATGTATAATGTTTCCATTAGTAATCCAAACAGTTTAACAATACCAATCCATTATTATGATATATTTTAGTTCTCTTAAAGCTAAAGTTGATGTAGCGGATTTTTTGGCAACTTCTTTGGGCGATTTTCTTCACATTACATTCTCGTCCCTTAAAGACTCATATCGAGTGGAATCCACACATAAACCACAAATTTTTCAAAAATAAATTTCATTACCGTACCCGCTATTGCCGCACCTCTGAATAATGCAATACAACTTGGATGAAACCACGATAAGGCATTAAGGAGAAACAACTTCCGCTGGGTTGTTCGAATTCGACTCCATCGGTCACCGAGTTCCTGTTATAAACCAAGCGGTCCCGCGCCCCGCGACGACCACGAAAATACTGCCTAATCCCGCAGATTTATGAAGAGGACCCTTTAGAACAGGCTGCGCAGGTTAGTGCCGAGGCTAATGGCGTAATAATGGCGAAATTAACCGTTTATTTGACCGCTGTACGCGTGCGCGGCCAAATGGCGCCAAGCGTGCGTAAATTCGCACCTTATAATAGGCTTTAAGTGAGGAGATCAGATGTGAGTTTACGACCTGTGGAGTTTTACATGGAAATAAATGTGCGTTAATTTATATGCTGAGGAGGCAAGCTCGCATTCGTTAAGGTTTTTAGAGGATTTTATAATCCTATTATTTTAGTGTTGTTGATTGATGAATTGGCTTTTAATGGAGTTTCTCCCCCTATTTATTAGTTTTATAGGTTGGTAGAAGGGGTTTTATAGAGCATCTCGCCTTTTCTTGGTTTTGCAGTTTAAAGGATAGGACTTTTTAGAAGAGTTTTTTCAACCTATTTCTTAGTTTTGTATTTTTCTTTTTTTCAGAAGAGTTTCTCCCTCAATTTATTTTAGTTTCGTTAGTTTTTTGTTTTTGGTTGACATTTTTGGAGGAGCTCCTTGCCTTAACTGTTTTCTTGTTTGTTTTGAGTATTGGATTTGGCAGAAGGGTTTCACATTTTTTTAAATTAGGAATGGGATTTTTAGAAGATTTATCACCCTATTTATATTGTATACTAGCTGTAACCCGCGGGCTTTGCCCCGTTTAACTTCTTAATTTTCAAGATTATCTCGTTCGCATGGCAAAATCACGTCCTGGTTGAAGTTTGTTCGCTACGCTCACTCACCTTTAGGTTAGAGCTCGTTCACTCCACTCACTTGCCTTCAGGTTAGCTCGTTCGCTACGCTAACTCGCCTCCAGGTTGAAGTTCGTTCGCTACGCTCACTCACCTTTTGGTTGCAAATTAGCTGTTGTCATAAATGTAAAAGAAATAATAGTGCTGCACCCTGTTGGTAATCCTTGTAACTTAAATGCTATTGAACATCATATAACAGAACCAACTTGTTTAATTGAAACAGCTGTTAAGATTCAATAATTCCATTTCTCATAAGGTTAACATGGGAAACTCCAGAGCCACTGGGGCGGAGCCCGAAAGGTTTTTTGAAATAAGAATATGCCTATATGTTAATCGGGAATGTGAGCTATCATCATGCCAAATTTCAGCCCAATCCGACCAGTATTTTTCGCGTTCACTTGTCACAAACATACATCCAAACTTTCTCATTTATAATATTAGTAGGATTCTTAGTAGGCCTAATAGCAAATATCCAGACGAAATCAGCCTTATTTCTTGACAGATTTAAACGTTTTACTGTCAAAACTATACATACTTTAACCGACTTTATACACAAATTGACTTGCCTGTTGCTATCAGTTTAATAGTATTCTCTTGTTTGTCGAATCTTGATATTTAAACTTTTTTATTCTATTTACATATATTTTTCCCATTTACACAAGAGGGTCAGTCTTGTTTCACTGTGCCTCGTGTAGGAACAAAGGGAAAATGTCGAATGTATAAAAATGTTCAAACACACAAACCTCTATAGTTAGTCTTATTGCATAGCTATGATCCGTAAAATTCAAATGACGACTTATTTCAATGAAATAATATACAATAAAAAAAATGGTGACAATGAACTCATTTCATAACTAGGAGTACACTCCGAAGTCGCGTATGAGAATGAACGAAGACAATTCCATGTAGGCTACCATAATATATAATCTGTCTTCAGTCTTTGGTGCCCCTTAACCCTGCCTCTGCGGCCCGCCGCAAGTTCGTGCGGCGAAAGTGGCAGGCAGTGGTAGTGATGACCAGCGTTGCCAACACAACTTGCTCATTTTACCCGCAAAATCCGGTGGTAATCCCCGGAATTAGCCGGAATCAAGTCTTGATTACCCACAAAATCCCTTGAATTCAAATTTTAAAGATTTCGGCAAACTTTTTGGTAAAAACCTCGTTGTAACCACGTTGTTACGGTGCATTGAGAGAATTATTAATATTTATACCATTCTTTCTTATATTCAGCAAACCGTTCATCATTCATTTCAAGTTTTTTTAAGGCTACCTTTTTTAACTGAAGTCAAATGAAATGTAATGAAATATCTATTTATGTAGGTAACTATTTATGCAAATATTTTTATCTTTCTGAAAGAGAGGTACCGGAACTCCGTTTCACTGCATTCCCCCCAAATCGAGCACTGAATAACAGTAAGACTCTATCCCATATATCAACCATAAAAGTTTTAAAAAAACATAAAATTCACAAGATTTTAAACCTTATGTGATGGCCCTTGGCCCTATCATAAATTGAATTAATAATGTTAATTATAAAAGCTAGAGCAAGAGTACCCTAGGTCTATCGCGAATGGCAATTTGAGTACTGTGGTTAATTCAGAATTCTTATGAATAATATTCAATAGTTTGATGCCATAAAATGGTGTTAGTAACCCTTATGGGAAAGTGGACTGGTCCCAGATCTGGATTCTATATCTGGCCAGATCTGGGATGACATATCTGGACATATTCCAGATCTGGCACCCATATCTAACCAGATATGGAATTAGTTCAGATCTGGGCATCACAGATCTGACCAGATATGGAATATGAAATAGGTAAAATTTGTGTTTTAAGAGACAAACTAACATTTTATGTTATTCACACTTTATTCTCATATAAAATCCAAGCCTAAAAAAGATAGTAACCATTGACAGAGAAAATGAAAAAACTTTAACTAAATTAACGCATGAGTAAAAAAAATAGTTTTAATTTGTAGAGTGTTGTTTATTGTATGCCTTTCACAATCAATGTTTTTTTTGTGTCATATGATTGCCAACCATTTGTTTTAGCATAAGTAAAGGACCATTAAAAAAAGTATTAAAGTACTTATGATAGATAGGCCTATGAGATCAATAAATGATTAAATCTGTAGGAACTGTTGTAGTCAGTCGAATTTCGTTTGGTAAAAGTTCTACCGAGCAAGACAATTTTTGGGAAATGTTATCTTACAATTACGAGACCTAGATTCTCGTATTCGTAATGGCTTTCGTTACAATACGTGATTAGAAGTGGCCGTGGTGTAGTGGCTAAGTGATCGGAGTTCAATGCTGGAGTCCCTGGTTCAAATCCCGGTCGAGCATGTTCAAAACTTTTACTAACAACTTTTTCACTTTTTAATTTTTATTGAATTTTTAATGCATAGTTCATTAGGTTTTAATGTTAAAACATCTTATATTCTTTTTTATTTTATAAAAATAATTTTCTTTATAAGTAATCTGGAACTCCTTCTTAAGGGAAGATGCAAAACAATGTTAGGCCTACTATTTAAAATGCATAACAATGTTATTATTTAAGTATTTTAACCTGTAGAACCATGTTACCAGAAGAATAGAAGCCTGTATAAAGAAACAAATAAAGTACTGTAGGCCTACCTATGGAAATTGAATTTAAGGTAAAAATAACAAGATAAATATTTCAATTTGTTTTATTTGCAAGCATTTTTTATATTGTTATTTCATTGTATTTCAACCACTATTTCAATTGTGCAAAGACAGTCTGGAGGTAGCATAAATTAATGAGCCGGTTCGTTATAACCCAAACTTTACCTTCCTAATCAAACCTAACTTCAAAACACTTAATACAGTCACAAATTCACATAAAATCCAACCTACCTTCCCCACATGCCTAACTAAGAGCTGATTTTTTAGTTTCAAAACAAATTGATTTAATTCTGCATTGAGTCAAGTATAAACAGCTGTTTGCTTTGCTCACACAGTCCTCAGCCCACATTCGAACCTGTCCAGACCACGCCATATTACCATCCGAACCGCGAAATGAACCTTACATTCGTAATTTTAGCCTTCGTTTTACATCCACTTAGGAATCTTTCCGACAAAAACGGATTGCATTTTTGGAATCAGCTTGAAAAATACTGTAAGGAAACATCTAAAAATTACATCATTTCTCAATGTAGACATAGGCCTACTAAATAATTGCCAAATATTTTATCTGATGAGTAAGTTAAATACATTTAATCTTAACAATGCATATCAATATTTATCCGATTCAATTTTTCGATTTAAAAAATTCTTTTTTTCCAACGTATGTTGCTAAACATCAAATTGATTTATGGTTGGTACGGTTTTTGTTCATACCTATTTAAGAAATTAGGCTAAACTACTGTCTAGGACTAACTTACAATTGACCAAAAATAAATAATAAGTTAGGCCTATTAAAAAGAAAGGGTACAGTTTCATATCTTTGGCACAAACAACCGAATGAGTAATATTAATTATTCGATCGTTTAATTCGATATATCGATCGATATTACTCATTCGGTTGTTTGTGCCAACAGATATGGAAGTGTACTCAAAAGAAACAAAACAAATAGGCCTAGGCCTACCTAATAGCAAAACAACCAAGGATAAAACAATAAAATACTTCTTTAATGTTTGGTTACCTCGGTAGGTGTACCTATGGCTCTGGGAAGTGGGATTTTTTAAACGTTATTTTTTTATTTATATCATATGGTAAATGTATGATGAACTTAAATTCAATAGGCCTAGGCCTACGATATTAATTTAAGTTAAAATCAAACCGATAAGTAGTTATTCATTTGATAAAATATTAAGTTATTGTTGGTTCTCTGCGGAACTGTAACTTACCCAGTAGGTAACATAGGTAAGAAAAATAGCCTAATTTTTTATAAACTCATGAAAAAGATCAAAGTTAACTTACCGTAGCCTAACTTATGTAGGCTATTTAAAAATTTATCTCTTTAACAAATCATACACAAAAGATTTATGTTGATTTTTAGAAATGTTACCTTTGTTATTAGGACTATTATAAACTAAAAAGTAGGCTACACAGTGTAAAGAGTCTCCTTAAAAAAAGATCTTAGGCATAAATTGTTCAATGTTGAAATAGGCCTTGGCCTACACGGGGCCTACATGATAAATAGGTACGGTAAGTTGTATCGCCAAAAAGTGAACCGATTACGATAAGTTATCGAATAGGGTATATTAAACAAAAATATTTCATCTGATAAATTAACGTAGGCTAGGTTCTCTGCGAAACTGTTCCCCTGAAGATGGGTAACTTAATCTAAGTAGGCCTACTATAAGGACACAGATATAGTAGCTAAAAGAAAGTTATATGATACATTACTTTTTTAGGTCTATTTAGGTAAGTTAGGGTTATATTAAGGCCTACCTTTCTTAGTTTAAACTTTCTACCGTAGGCCTACATTCTTTGACGGTGAAAAACACATTATACACGAATGTTGTATGAACAAATAAACATAAGTACTGTGACATCATTAGACACAGATTTTTAACAAAACACTTGACAGGCCATACCTAGGCTAGGCAACACGGCCGTCTAGGCAATTAATGTAACAGACACACTTTACACAAAACAACTTTACATGACACAGCACTTCCTCGCTTCACCGCCTTCCTTCAAAAGTTTATACTGTTTAGGCTATATTTTGAAGTTAAGATTATCTACCTCAGCATTCTGATTGTCTGTCTCACCATTCTTCCACTGCCTTTGGTACAATCAATGAAGACCTGTGAGCCCAATTTTATGTCTGCTCGTACCGTACGTCTTGATCTTCACTTTTCGGTTATCTGCGTAGTCCTTTTGTTATGGGCCCTTAGCAGCATTATTATAAGTGGGCTAAGTTAGCTCTTTGAAGCAGTAGGTTCCCACTTATTGACCTACAGTATTTAGTGTTCAATACTTGATGAAGGGTCCATAAGCTCAGTTGACACATAGTGAGAGTTCAATATTAAACTCACTAAAATTTATCACTTATTCTGACCAAAGTCGGGAAAGCTCCTTCCTATTGCCTATTCTTGTGTCCATTGGCTGAGTTTCATCCGCTCTTCGTCAGAACTGAGTCTACTTGTTCTAGGTTAACCTTAACTTAATGAATGAGGTTTGAGTTGAATCTAAAATGCAGTTTGATTGCATTACTTACCTACGTAATTTAAATGGATAGGATTATATTCACAAACTTTTAAAACCTACTTAGGTTGCCGTCTTATTATCAATAGCAGAAATAATGCACTAAACCTTGAGGAGTATGTTCTAAGACTAAACTTAACTTAAGGCAAGGTAGCATTTCTGATTCTTAAGCGAGTGAACTGCAGACGGAGACGACTGATGAAAAAAAGATATATTAAATGAAAAAAAACCTTATTTGATAAAAAAAGTCTTAGTACTTATGTGATATCATTATACAGTAATATGAAAGTACAGTAACTTATCTAAATATTTTGGGGCAACATTTGAATGACTGACTGAATAGATAAAGCCACCGACGCGAGGCCTTACTGAAATTTAATTAAGAACAACCAGAACGAAAATAACTAAAACCATTGATTATTAGATAGTGAAATCTTATCTAATATTAATTAGTCAAAGATTCCACTTAACTTTTAGCAAGTTAGGAAACAATAAGTTAGTAGACTTTCACCCACGGCATCGTTTACCGTCGCGTCGTACTTATTATATAGTATTGCCTACTGAAGAAACGTAGCTTGTAGAATAAACATGTAAATATTTATTTTCCAATCAATTGCGATACATTTTAGTAGATAATTTGTTAACTCCTGCCACTATTTTCGTAAATACATTATTATCCTAGAAATTGTAGAGTTATAATGTGAATACGGTTTGACTGTTACTCTATGGATGAAAGAGTAGTCGTTCTCTTTGTCTCAAGTAAACGACAAAATTGTAGGTCGTAAAATGTAAACAAATAAAAAGAAGAAGAAGGTAGCTCATAATGTTAATCTTATGGGACAAAATTAAAAATGTTTTTTTAAGATTTTATAATAATTACGGAATAAATATTTTTCAACAACTAATGGTCGCAAGATAAAGTGGTATAGAATCTTTGTGCAACACATCAAGTTTATAACTTTAGGCATTCTCGAGATTTCGATCAACATAAAGATGCATTTCACACCAGTATGAGAATTCACTTCGTTCATTCAAATATTTAGCAATCAGCCCGAAGGTACTTGGAAACCCGTTTGCGAAAAGGTTGCTTTGTAACTAAGTATAGTTTGAATGTTTTTATATTTGTTTTTGCGAAAATTAAATAAAAAATATTGATAGCCAAACATAAAATAATTAGTTTAGTTAATAATCTGTAAACTCTCTGGAGAGTACAGTATATGATTTTGGCGATCTTAAGATATATACATTTTTACAGGGTACCTATTTTTTAGGTGTATAAACTTGTACACGTCTTCTTGTAAAGTTCAATAAAGTTTAGGTATGTAGATCCGTTATTTGTCTGTTGCTTTGTCTCTAAAATAATCTGTCAATTCGTATATTGTACTGTACTCGTATAATGAAATGAGAACTGATTGTTTTATAGTTTTACACAAGTATAATATGGCAAGTATCATGGACCCACTCTTTTTTATATACTCCCAGTGAAAATCATAAATACAGAAACCATTATCGCACAGGCCAAATGACTTATTTAACACTTTTTGTGGCCTCCTGTATTCTCAGAGAGCTGTGTACTCTGCTAATAATAGTAAAGAGGATATAAAAATCATCATATTTAAAATCCTTAAGTTAAACAACAAATGCAATATTGACGCTGTCAAAGTTGTCATATTATTTTATAGATATTATTTTACTTTTTGTATTTTCTTTACATAATTTTATATGTGAGTGGATACAGTGTGTGTATAGTAATGAGAAGGTCGCCGGCACTAGCACGATCCTGAAAATAACATGCTTTTTTAATGTTTTTTTACATGCTTTTTTAATGTTTTTTTTACATGCTTTTATAATGTTTTTTTACATGCTTTTTTAATGTTTTTTTACATGCTTTTTTAATGTTTTTACAACTGGTCTCAACTGTGTTATATACTTGGGATTTTAATAGGTCCTGTCTAAAGAAGCGGCTAACCTAAATAAATTCAACAATCATCCTCGGCCTCAATATACTTGTACTACGTGTCGGTGCCGTATCTAGTCTAATCTAATCAAAGAAAAAGTATGATATATCACAGTATGTACGATATATTCAATCAAGTATACACTCTAAATTCGACAACAACCAGCTAATCCCCTTTGGTTTGTAGTACCTCAGACCTCCGCCAGGCGCGCAGTTCTGCTAATACATTCTGCCTGTACCCGCCCTTTTTCAAGTCATTCCCGCGCAATAGCCACGGACATCCAACTCGCCGTTAAATAAATCAAATTAGTTTTCCTTTTATTCCAATGTTTACTCTGGCTGGCCCTCGTAAATTCCCTCTGTTATCAATTATGTTCGCGATCTCTCCTCGCTGAACGATCCATATTTCATATTGACAGGTTCTGTTCGCCCTTTCATTTCACTTGCCAATTGTTGTTACCCGCAAAATAATCATTCTATTGGAATTCCGAGAATGATATTTATGGAGGATCATGGTTGGTTGATAAGTTTCAATTTTACAGTTGTAAATTGTAGCCCTAATACTTTTTTACTCTAACACAATTTTTCTCTCCTATTGCAATTCACCGGAGTTGAATATAGGCCTAGCAAAAACCCAGGGGGTTCCATTATCTTAAACCTTAAAAATTAAACTTTGAAGTAACCAAATGGAGTAATTGTAATTCCACCTAGGAAAATCTCAATAAGTATACAAATTCGTTAAGACATTTGTAGTTTGTTGCTAACGAAACTTTCCTGAGTTTCTTACGGGGAATGGATTTCCAATCGCCTGGGTGGTAAAGGTAATATCGACAAATAATTCGCTAATTACACGAAAAAATACACAAGGGTTTGGCAATCAGGTCTTGAATATTCTCTTCACACTTCTATGAAGGGACTTCACTTCATTTGGTTTTAGGTAGTTTAAATATTTAGATCCGACTGGTGTTTATTTTTGTGATGGTTCGGAGGCAATCATACCAGTAATGTCCAAAATTTGTACAATCTCCAGAGTTTGGCTGTAAACACTCTCCTGAGTTTCCCCATCTCTGGGGCCGATGAAACTGTTACTTCCTACAACTGTCAAAGACTGTTAAAACAATTTTAAATAAATCTATAGAGTGTTGGCTGTCGCAACTGTAGTGTGTCTTCCTCAGTGATCTCAGGTCCAGAGTACAGGGTTCGTCGTAAATACGTCACTAAGCGTGCAGACCGTCTCCCGTGGCGCAGCCCCCCGCACCGCCTCCTGCCCGGGCCCTCGGTATCTCAGCATCTCCCCAGGATGGATGCCGCGGGCGTCCTGACCTGGGATTTATCACCGGGTCATCGGCGAGGGCAGCGTAGGAGTTCGCGATCTAGACAAGCGCCGGCGCCACGGACCTGCACGTTTGTGTCGTTTAAGTAAGCGGGGAGAAGCTAAGTCAGTGGAAGTAGGGATAGTTTAAGGTTAAGTTGTAATTATTAGTGTTAAAAAATGGAATTTGTAAACTGAACAAAAAGGGTTGTTAATAAACAATTGGTGACAACGGTGTTACAATTCGTTGGTGTAAATGCATGGTGATTTGGTGACTAGGAATAAATGATTACAAAGGTCTCTCTTTTTCTGTAAAATTACAGTGAAAAAGGATACCGGTATTACTAATTTATGATGGATTACTTATGTATAGACTATTGTAGAAATCGTTAACCATAAACTTTAGTTTTCAGGTCATGTTTTTATCAGGATTTATTCCCTACTACGTATAATCACTTAAGCATTCTTCTACATGTGCTAAATGTGCAAGTTATAAAATTTTCCATTTGGAAAAGTTACTAAAAACTTCACTTGTAACTTTAAAAATCTGCTTCCGTTTCGATACATTCACTCAAAATGTAGAAGAAGAGTAGTCATATAGTAATTCATGCTACACGTGTAGTTGGAAAAGTGGCAATAACTTGAATCTTCAAAGCTTGTAATTGAGATCATATCCACTAGAAATAAGGTTTACCCAAAAGGGATAACATAAATGTGTTCAGCCCGCTTTTGCATATGAAAATAAAAAAAATGTTAATGGAATGTTATCGGAACCACTAAAATATTTCAGGATATGCTTGCGATTGAAATTGTCCTTTTCTTGAACTTTGAACTTTGAGATTCTAACACTAGGCAATGTGCGTCTTTCTAATATACACCCTGTTTTACCACAACAGTTTCAGCAACATTCATCCAGTTACAATTCAAACTCCGTTTTTCGCCCCAACCACCCCAAACGCCGTCCTTCTGTCGCAACGGTGCTGGGATGGATTGCCGGAAGTTCTACAAGATGCGTTTCACAACATTTGTCCAACAGTCGGTCGACGAGGTCGGGCTCGAAATTTATCGAACAATGAAAAAGGCGGCCAATTTTGGCGAAGTTGACAGATGGTCCACCCACATAACTCGCGAAGTTTATGTCCCGGCTGGAGATGGACACGGATAAGATAAGGACATTAGGACATCTCTAGGTTTATGGGTGTCTTTGTGTAGAGGTTGTTAACAACAGTGTCTCCGTCCTATCTGCCTCATCTAGGTAATGTGCATGCTGTTTACACGGGGTCAACAGTATTCTTGAGCGAGATGATGTAGATACTCAGGCTACCGGGTAGTGGATCGATATTACTGTAAATACCCCTGCGACAACAAATCTGCTCACCAAGCGAATTTCCGTTTGTCTATTTTATATTTAGAAAAATGTCAGATGTATTCCTTCTATGAAATTAGGTTAGCTACTACATAGAATGTAGTTAAGTGTTTCAGTAAAATGTCAATAGATTAGTAGATTAGTATAAAATAAAGAGATTTCCAAATGTTATAAAAATATATCCATAAACAAACAAACTACAAAATAACACGTATTCTCTTTAAGATTAACATGGGAATTTCATACATACTGTTTTAAACTTTTCTCTGTAACCATTTAGCGAACAACCCTTCAGTATACAGTACTACAGTAAATTATTTGGCTATTTAAGTTGTAGAAAATTCCCCCTTCCCGTAGTCTAATCATGCTGGTTCATGAACTCGATTCATTCGGTTTGTTTGTTGGATAGCGTCGAATTGATAGTCCTTACGAAAAATGACGTCGGGGTGAAAGATATACCTCACTCGGGATCGGACCATGAACCTTGGGGTTGAAGGTACTCGGCTACCCCAGACAATGTGTTGGTGAGTCGATACATTATAATATCGTCCATCCATATAACTTTGAGGTGCCTAAGTATAATGATAATTAGGTAATTGTTTGATTGGATGTCAATCATTCATTAAGTAAAACTAAGGGAGTAAACAGATTTCAGTTGTTGTATCAGATTGACATGAAGAATGAGCTAATATTAATTCTACGCAATAAACACGGTTCATAGGCTTTTGTATGTTAGAAGAATAAAACTAAGTTTTCGTTATTGATATCACATTCTATATCGATATAACAATTCTACCCAACCATGTTCTCACAAATAAAATCAAAATCAAACCACATAAATCATTCGAAAGCAAACTTCGACAACAAAACTAACTTGTCCAAATGAATGTCGGCCGTAGAGAAACTGGGATTGAAAAATGAACGATTTGTCACCGAAGGAAAAAGCCGACATGATTAATTCGCATATACCCGTGCAGTATTAATCAAAACACACGGTCTAAAATATGAACAACATATAAATCACGGGAGCGCCGATGTTAAATTGAATATCGCTTAGCGACGTGTGGAAAACTGTCGAAATATCCCAGCTGTGATTTGACATGGGGTCGATTAATCTGAATAATCGACGGCGGAGACTGTGGAATTGATGATGGTCGGTAGGGCTTGGTGAAACGTCGTTGGTTATAGATCGGCGCGTCTCGGTCTCAGACACCGTGTATCTCTGGCATGTTTGAGCGGGGAACGGATGGCAGAGGAGGCGTTTGTGTAACATCTAGAAAGTGTGGCAATATCAATAGCTACTCATACGACATCTTTTTCCTGGAAGATACACTGAATGTGGGTACAATGTGTACCTTATGAGTTCAAAGACTGATTTCCTCTGATATAGTCTGTACGATGGGACCTTTCATTCTGACCCGCCATCTACTAGGATTGGCCCGTCTACCATTGGCCAGTTCCCAGTTGGACCCGGTCAAGAGGCAGGTTACATCATACAGATTACACCTTTAAGGTTAGAACTCAAGCCTAACCGATTTTCTTAGTTTTTAAACCATTATATACAGTCCTCCAAATAAACAACGTTGAGGATAATTTTCAATTCAATTCACACCCGGCTAAATTACGGTGGCAATTAAGAATGCAAAGCTCGCCACCGGTTTATTTGGTTTTGTACGGTAGCGAGTCGCGACGCACGAGAGTTGGTTAGTTGTGAACAAGCTCACGTGCGCAGTTCGTGCGGGGGAGTTGTGACTGATGGGTGCGCTAAATGATTTGTCACAACTCCCGGGGTCCCGCTGGGTGTTGCCCTTCCAAGCCCGGGAGCTCTGCAGGCTTTGTCCGGCCACGCCAGACCGTCTCCGTGCACGTCCGTCCAGGTGATCGATCGTCGGAGTTATGAGACGGAACGATCAAAGGCTCCGGAGTTGGAAGGGGTTCAACACGGATGTCTTTATTATATTGGAGGAATCGTTGCCAAAAATATGTATTACCATTTCACACGAGTATTGATGAGTAGCGTGACAGACTGCGAAAACAAGGTCTTGGGTTGCCTCTTACGATTCATTTATGTACTTGTCCGGCTCACACTGCTTGATGTGGACGCAAATATCTTTGAAGCCAATGTGAACAGGCAAAGTCAAAACGGAGAAGAGGACATTCTCCTAGAACAGCCTCACTCCAGTAGGGTTTCGGCTCCCTGGACTGAAACATCACGAAACAACGACAAATATAACAGGTTTAGGTTGTCAACCTTTATAAAATCTTGTCTTTCTGACAACGTTGATGAAAGTGTTTGTAGTTATCATGGGCTGCATGGATCAAGAGATCTTCGACAGTATCAGAACATTTTCGGTCTCATTACTTGAATGAACAAAATTAGCAAGCAGAGAATAACTAAGTGCATAATTCGTGGAATATAAAGAATGGTCAGACCTGAGACAACATCCCCATGAGTTCACTGGTATGTTACTTTTCAACAGGCATGAGAGATTATTTTGAAGGAGTCCATGTTGATCCCTTGTTAGTTTCAGAACGGCCAGACTCACGCCTAGACTCCCACTCTAGTAGAAGGAGATATTTATAAGCCTCGCTCGCCGTAATGACCTTTCACTTCTGCTTAGCGTTCGATTAATAGCAGGCTCACGAGGCGCAGTTGAGCACTTTACAAGTTCAAACGCACCATAGGGTTTGGTATTCCTCTGTAATGCAAGATGTCAGAATTTTCAATACTTCGTGAAAGACGCAAAATGTATTGCTGAACATATATTTTCAGAACTCTTTCATTGTTGACCAACATATTTCTACCGCTTGCACTGGCACGAACTACTCAACAAGTACTAGACAAATCTAATTTAACAATGTATGACTGTGTATTAGAATAATCAATAACCTTCCCTAGATACCACCCTTATGAATCAGCTGAATAAGTTTTAATAATATACTAGATTAATAAGTATTACTAAAACTAAAACTATAAGTGTATATTTTAAAACTAGCTGCACCCGCGGGCTTTGCCCCGTTTAACTTCACAAGTGAGCATGTTCGCATGGCTCAATCACGTCCTGGTTACGATTATTTTTCACTTTAAAAGTCTAAATTAAAATCCATGACATTCCATGATAGAGATAAATTTAAATACCCAAGAACTACGCGAACTACGTCGCGAATGAATGGCGTTCGGCGATAAGGGACCTTTAAACCGATAAGATAACGGAGCACCTCATTCGTGCGTTATCTCTATAATTTTAAAAAAAACCTACTTCACTTATTGTTGCTATTTTATCAATATTAGCAAAGCTGCCATTTTTGACTCGGTTGTCCGTTTGAGGTAGGGGTTTGCGGCATTGTATTTTTCTGTAAAAGGACCTTTAATTTGATGTGCTTATCAACCTATGCTTGTCTCAGAGATTTTCTTCTGATGCCTAAGGAGGTACCAGAACAAATTATTTTTTAACAAATCATCACTGAATAATTTTTTAAATAATATTTTTATAACCAGTGAATTTGTCTACCCATGCTGCTCCGCAGCGTTGAAATAAATATCATATCCGAGAAATAATCAAATTTTCCATTGAGTAACGCAGTATTTTGAACTTAACGATTTAACCAATCAATAGCTTAAATTAAAACCTATAATTTAGTGATTTGTTTGAATCTAAAACATATAAAAAAACATAAGCAATCCTGGAGTTATTGATTTTTAATCATATAAAAACCTTATAAAAATATTGTTTATGTTGATTGTTCACATTGCGTTTGCTTGAAACTTGTATAATTTCAATAACTACTGTAATAGCTTAAATGAAAGCCAGTTTTCACTGAAGGTTATAGATCAAAATATTTAGGATTATATAATTATAACTGTTGAAATACATCTGAAATTAAAGTAAGAATTTGAAAATAAATCTAATTCACGTTTTTTGGTGGATTAATACAGTAGATCAAAATATATGGCTATGCTTGATGTGAAATCTGTGCGTGCATACCTTCAATTCGAGGCCTCAATCATGAAAATTGGTCTGGTGGAAAGCCAAACGAACTCGGAAAAGAAAACCCAAATTTTTTTAAAGATATAAGATTTTGTACCTAGGGCCGAAAATGAGGTTTTGCTGGCTCGATATAGTTATGAAGTTCAAGACGAAGTCGAGAACTTAAAACTATCGAGAGCAGGAAAACTATTTCGGTCCGTGGTACGAACGCTATTTTTCACAGCACCATACCCTATTACCACTATTCACCACAATAATAATGCAAAAGGATAGTCAACACAACTACAGCTTTAAGATAATGTGAAGAAATATTTGAGGAATCAGCAAATATAATATTAAACTGTTACTAGGCAGCAGTGGCAATAAAACAAGTCTATTCCAATGCTATAGATACTGATTGTGTATCTAATATGCTTTTATGTTTTAAGAAAATAGGCGAACATCTTATTTTTAGCCCTAGGGATGTAAAAACCTGCTTGGCCCCCAAATGACGATGACAACTGGCATGGACAGCAATACGCTTTCGGCCCCCAATAAACGTGTGTAAAACGGCTAAAAACATCGTAGTGTGTGAAATAGTATATTTAATTACTAGGACCGAAAGTGGCATTTTCCGGCGCGTGCTCAATTTTACGTGCAAGGCGAAGCCGAGAACGGGAATAATGGAGGCAAGTGCCGAAAAATAATTTTCTGTACCGGTGCGAGCTATGAACCATGCTTCTCATCACGACGCAAAAATACACAAACACAGAATAACAGACCTCAGTTATATTACAACTATTTTTTTCTCAATTAATTTGTTTAAACATCAAAATAAAATAAAATAGTCTGAGAGGAAACCTACGTATATTTTCCATTAATTTTTAAAACTTAAAAATAAAAATAAAAAAATTCTAAAGGAAACCTACGTATATTTCTTAATAATTTTTTAAACGTCAAAATAAAAGAATAAAACAACTTTTAACAATACATACCGCTCACTATATCCGCAATATATAGCCCACCTCGTCATAAAGTCACTTCCCAAAATTTTACAGACTTTTTTAATACACTTGGCATCAGGTTCTTAGCAGGAGGAGACTACAACGCAAAACATCCCATGTGGGGCTCAAGACTAGCTAACCCAAGAGGTCGACAACTATTGACATCAGTCACCAATAACAATTTTCAGTTTATATCAACAGCTGAACCAACATATTGGCCCACAGATCCTAAAAAAATTCCTGATTTGTTAGATTTCTTTATTACAAATAAAACTATATTGATGTGAAAGCAAGTCTAGATTTGTCGTCAGACCATTCACCAATTATTGTCACCTTAAGTTCGACTGTTGTGTGTAAAGAACAGCCTCTTAAGCTGTTTAATAAATCTACTGACTGGGACATATTTCGAGACAGAGTAAATGAAGAGCTTTCTCTAAAAATACCTCTTAAAACTCCAGATGACATTGATGACGCTGTAGAAAATTTTAACAATGTAATTCAACAATCTTGCTGGCAAGCGACTCCTAATATACAAAACACAGGAACCCATTTAACTTCCTACAACTATCCATCTATATATATAATACGCTAAGCCGATGTTTGTGAACAGAACTCCTCCCTCATTTTTTGACCGATTTTGATGATTAAAGTGTCAAAAGAATTGCCCTGATCTGTAGTTTTGCAAAGTGTTTTTCGTTTGTTGATATCTTTATTAGTTTGGGCAGGATCTTCCATCAAAGTTGGGTTTTCTCCCATAAGATTAACATGGTGGAATCAAAATATTTAATTGGAAACTTTGCCTCCTCTAATTTGAGAGAACGGATGGGCGTAGAAACTTGGTAGAGGTGTCCAAAGAAAGGTCTTGGTCTGTAGATGAGTTATCAAAAGAAAAACTAAGTAAATTAGCTTAGGGCTCTGCCCCAGAAGCCTTTAAAGATCCCTCCACAGATTTGTTTACATTTTGGTCAGATGGATAATACTTTTTAATAAAACAGCTGGTAATTTTAAAATCTATATATTTAATACACAGTTGTAACAGTGTTTTCTCAGTAATTACTGGACCGATCCACAAGATCTATGTGTCAAATTAAAGGGGATAATGCATAGATTTGCCGAACTTCATTAGAATTCACGTTTTTTCTAAGGGTTAAGACCTACAGCCCTTCAAAGGTCGAGTCAATACAATTCTTATTGAAGAATATAAGACACAGTTAATAAATTATTCGTCAGCTGTTTAATGTTTGGCAGACATTTGTTTTTATGTTTATAACCTCACTTTCAGTATATCATTATTAATCTAGGAGTTCCTGTTTATAAACACACGATTTTGATCAAG
This sequence comes from Macrosteles quadrilineatus, assembly GCF_028750875.1. Classification (NCBI taxonomy): domain Eukaryota; kingdom Metazoa; phylum Arthropoda; class Insecta; order Hemiptera; family Cicadellidae; genus Macrosteles; species Macrosteles quadrilineatus. The sequence continues at coordinate 4,569,161 of NW_026542604.1, read as the reverse complement.
GAAAAGTGTATTTGCTAACTTAATACCACAATGTATTATTTATAAATGTATTTGAACATTATTTGTATGTTTTTGTGTAAATTTTGTATTTTTTTCCTGTAAAAAAATATTATTTTGTATTTTGTAATTTTAAATGTTTTAGTTTTCCTGCGAAGTGATCTGAAGAAAAGTGGTAATTGAGTTTAAGTTTGAGTATGGAATGTGAAACCCATAGTAGGGGACGGAAACTTATTGTTTTGATCAATATAATTTATTCTCTATAGCCACCAGAACAATCAAAGGGAAATCCGCTTGCAATTTGTACAGATATAATTGCTAATGAGTGGGAAACATACAAACATTTTATCTTAAGTGATTGATCTTACTCAAGATCAATGTTTGACGTTCAGCAGTACCAAACTTTACCTATTTGAGATGGGGAGTACGCTGGGGTACGTGGAACTACAATTTATCAGTGAACTATAGCCTAAATATTTTTTCGAGTACACAGGGAAGTTGCTTGAGAAACTGTGATACTTACGATTTCAGTTCTGGCGAAGAAGTATGTGACTTGATGTTAAAGGCAATGTTGACTCGGGTCATTACAGCGTTATAAAACTTCTATCATTAACCCTAGGGTGTGAAATTTACAAAAAGAAAAAGAAAAGGTAATCCTTAACCGGGCGTAAAGAGACATAGAGAACGAAAAAAACACGTAGAGAACCATCGAACTAAAAAAGTAAAGAGCAGTGATGTTGTTTGTTATTTAATAAGTCCCTAAAAAAACACAAACTTTTTTGAATTGGGGTCGTTAAATTGGATTTGTCACTACTGCAAATCTATGAATTTTGAGTCAGAATAGACTAACATGGACACAAATATATTCTCCTTATGTTGTCACAAGGGGAAGGTAAAATGAGCTCCTTATCAACATTTTGAGTTTATGGAAAATCTTATCAACGGGGCTACAGCGACTTTAAATAAAGTTTTAAGGGTCAAAAGAAACAAAAAAAACTTTTTGAATAATATAGGTAATATCATACAACTCTGCATTTGAAATGGCGAGTTCTAAGTCTCACTTGCATCAACATCTTTCTGGTAGAGGTAGTCTATATAATCTTAAGATCCGGGACTCCTTTTACCATCGGATTGGAACGTCAATACCCTCTCATATTGAACCAAAGTATGTCCAACTTTAAATAACTTATATGACGTAAATACAGATCTTTTACCCACAGAATTAATCAAAGATTCATGAAATGCGATCAACTGCTGATGCGTGATTTACATGTAAGTGACTATCTTTATTCCATACAACAAATGTAATGAACAAAAAAAAACAACGAATATAGGAATGTACATGAATAAATTATCTCCATAGTATAAGTTGCTGCTTATTAAGGTTCCGGTCCAAGTTCTTGCCGTGACTAATACTTCAAAGGAAGGCAGGTGAGAATATTTTCTTACTGCTGATAGCCTTTTTCAGTAAACTATGATATCATTATTTTAATAGAAGTTAAATTGATGTCATGAAACAATTGACCGCAAATTAATATTTTTGGGATGGATTTACATTTACTAAAGAATACTCTCAAAGTATACTCTGAGAGTATACAAAGAATACTCTCAAAGTGTACTCTGAGAGTATACAAAGAATACTCTCAAAGAATACTACTCCTATAGAGTAGTGATAAGGTTTCCCGAGCAAAGCTCGGTCCCCAGGTACTAAAACATTTATTTGGTTAAACTAACATATCGGTTTGATTAACTTAAAATAGTTTATACAGGCCAATTACCAGTTCTGTTTCATGTAAAAAATTAAGCAGCCCCTGAATAAAATACAAAAATAAACAGTATTTATTTGTTAATTATTATGTCTTTTATTGCTGACAATATTCCCGTGGCGGAGCACGGGCGGTTAACTAGTTACATGTAAAACGGAAAGTTGCTGAGAAGAGAAGATTAAGAAGAATTTGGCAACAGACTAGAAATCCGAGAGACAAAACTAAATTTAACAGAGCAACTCAAGAACTTAAGAGGGATCTGAAAATTTTAAAAAATGAATGGTTTTCTGAATATACAGGTAATTTGTCACCTGATAAAACAACAAACTACTCTTTATGGAAAGCTACTAGAGGGATGAACCGTCCAAATATCCTGATACCACCTATCTCTAAGTCCGATGGAACTTGGGCAAGAAACGATATTGAAAAATCTGAAGTGTTTGCAAACCACTTGGCCGCAGTGTTTACTCCCAATCAAAATCAACATAATAATTTTAATAATCTTGACGAAATTCTTGAGTTCATTGACTCACCAAATCAGTTATCACCTCCAATAAAGCCCTTTACTCCCTCAGAAGTCTGTAAACTTGTAAACAAATTAAAACTGTTTAAAGCCCCTGGATACGACTTAATCACGGGAAAAGTAATGAAAGAGCTTCCTAGAAAAGCATTTATATACCTGACACTCATTTTTAATTCAATTATACGGACTGAGTATTTCCCGTCACAATGGAAAGTTTCAGAAATAATCATGATAGCAAAGCCAGGAAAACCACCCCAACAAGCAAGTTCATATCGACCTATCAGTCTACTTCCAATAACATCCAAATTGTTTGAGAGGCTCTTCTTGAATCGTCTACTTGAAGAAGTAGAGGACAGAAACTTGATTCCAAATCATCAGTTTGGGTTTCGACGGGAGCATTCCACAGTTGAACAAGTACATAGATTGGTTAATACAATTAAAGAAGACCTTGAGAAAAAGAACTATTGTACAGCTGTCTTTATCGATGTAAGTCAAGCCTTTGACAAAGTTTGGCACACAGGCCTACTTTATGAACTCAAACTGAATCTTCCTCATACATTTTATATGGCAATTAAATCATACCTAACCGACAGATATTTCAGAGTTAAATTTGGAGATAGCATTACAAAATTGTACCCAATTCAAGCTGGCGTTCCCCAAGGAAGTGTTCTCGGGCCTGTACTATATACGCTGTTTGCAGCCGATCTACCTGAAAATGTGAATACTTCTGTGGCCACTTTTGCTGACGATACAGCTATTTTAGCGTCCCATCCTGATCCAGTGGTAGCTTCACTTAATCTTCAAAATTCCCTAGATGACTTAGAAGAATGGTTGCAAACATGGAAAATAAAAGTGAATGAGAGCAAATCTACTCATGTGACCTTCTCTACCAGATTAGGTACTTGTCCTCCTGTAACCTTAAATAATGTCCAAATTCCGCAATCCCACGAAGTGAAATATCTCGGCATGACGATTGACAAAAGATTAACATGGAAAAACCATATCTGGAATAAAAGAATGTACCTAAATTTAAAATTTAAAAATCTTTCCTGGCTCCTAAATAGTAAATCAAAATTGACCATTGCAAATAAATTATTACTATACAAAGTAATCCTGAAGCCAATTTGGACTTATGGAATCCAACTGTGGGGAACGTCCAGTATGTCGAACATAAACATCATCCAACGATTTCAGTCAAAAGTTTTAAGGTTCATTCTGCAAGCCCCGTGGTATGTTAATAACAATATCCTTCACAAGGACAGTGGAATTCCTACGGTTGAAGAGAAAATAACCAAATTTAGTGCAAAATATCTAAAGAAACTTGAAAATCACCCTAATCACCTGGCTCTAAACCTCTTGGACAACAGTACCAGTATATACAGGCTAAAAAGGATTCATGTTTTGGATCTAAGCACACGTTTTGTTTGAACAATTTAATTTTCCCTTGTTTATTTACATATTTATTTTTTCATTGAAATATTTTTAAGTTAGCTCTGTCAATGGACAGAGATTAACTAACGTTTTATTAAAAGTTGTTATTGTATTTGCTAAATGTTCTAAAAATGAGCAGATTGTAAATAAAATTGTGACAAAAAAAAACAATACATACAGCTGATTCAAATCATTAAATTAAACCGTAACAAAACACTAGTGCGCGTAGTGAGTAAATTGAGAACTAATCGAGAGCGAGGGAAAGTAAATTTTCATCACTCCGTAACGAAAGTAACTATTTTCGATAACAGCTGACATCAATGAAAGTAGCCGTTTCCCAAGCTCTAATTTAGGGCGAGGAAAAATCGATCAGCTGATTTTCCCTCGCTCTAAATTTACTTTCGTCGCTCTCAATTAGTTCTCCATTTATTCACTACGCGCGCTAGTGTTTTGTTACAGTTTAATTTAATGATTTGAATCAGCTGTTTTTATTGTTTGACAATCTAAATGTAAACATAAACAGGCATAAGCTTGTTTTGCTGTGTTTTTAGCTTAGTGCGTATTTAAAAGCGGCCAAAATATGTCTATTATTTCGGACGATTTATCAAAGAAAGCTTTAGAGATAACCAAAAACCTCCTTCCAGAGAAATCGAGAGAGAGGTATAATGAGGAGTTCAGGAAGTTTATGGACTGGTGCCAAGGACACAATGTTTTACCAAAGAATGTAAGTGACGAAGTTTTATTAGTATATTTATCTGAGAAATCTAAAAGCATGAAACCAACAACGTTGTGGAGTAAATTTTCTATGATAAAGAGTGGTTTGAAATTAAAAGAAAATGTGGATGTATCCAAATTTAACAAATCTCTAGCATTTCTTAAACGTCAATCAGTGGGTTATCAACCTACAAAAGCTAAGGTTTTTACTGAAGACGAAATTCAAAGATTCATGGTTAACGCTCCTGACAATGAATGGCTATTGAGCAAAGTCATCCTAACGCTCGGTATTTATGGAGCTTGTCGAAACCACGATCTTATAAATTTAAAAGTAGAAGATATTACAGACAATGGCAGTTTTTTTGTCGTGTTTCTCAACGATGGCAAAACACACATTAAACGCAGTTTTACCATAACCAATGACAACTGTCCATATAGACCATGTGATTTGATTCGCAAATATTTGTTATTGCGCCCCAGACAAATGAAAAGTAACCGATTTTTAATTGGTTACAGGAAGGGTAAATGCGTGGGACAAAATGTAGGGGGTCACACAATCAGTTCAATCCCAAAAAAGGTAGCAGAATACCTTAAATTAGACGAACCGGAGCGCTATACTGGACACGCCCTCAGGCGTACCTCAGCCACCATGCTAGTTGAGGGAGGAGGGGATTTACTTGCCCTTAAATCACACGGAGGTTGGAAATCCTCTAATGTCGCAGAGAGTTACATAGAAAATTCCATTGGAAGAAAATTACAACTGTCAAGAAAACTGTTTAAAAATCCGCATGCAATGAGTTCAACAGCTGCTGAGAATACAAACAGAAATGTTGTAGAAAAAACACATTCAGGAAGCCAAATAGATTTTTTTGACATTGATCATGTGTTTAACAACTCAGAAGATGAAGAATGTCCTCAGAGAAAAGTAAGAAAAGTTGATGAAACAAACACGACCACTACAAACGTTTCAACGATTCAAGAACTTCAGAAAAAACTTTTAAACGAAGGAGTGAATGTCTCCAACAATGAAAACTGTACAATAAACATAACCATAAACTTCTAATTTTTTGATTGTGAAGTAGGTTCCCTTTAGATTTTTTTTATGTTTAAAAAAAGATTAATCGAGAAATATACAAAGGTTTCCTTTTAGAAGATTTTATTTTGATGTTTAAAATAAATAATTTAGAAATAAACTAGTTGTAATATTACTGAGGTCTGTTATTCTGTGTTTGTGTATTTTTGCGTCGTGATGAAAAGTATCGTTCATAACTCGTACCGAAAGTTATTTTCCGGCTCTTGCTCCATTATTCCCGTCCTCGGCTTCGCCTCGTACGTGAAAATAGCTCTCACATACTCGGCTTCGCCTCGCATGTGAAATTGGATTTTCCTGTGTTCGGCTTCGCCTCACACAAAAACTTGAGCGCGCTCCGGAAAATGCCACTTTCGGTCCTAGTAATGAAATATACTATTAGAGCGAAGGAAAATCAGCTGATCGATTTTCCCTCGCCCTAAATTAGAGCTTGGGAAACGACTAACTTACTTTTATTGATGTCAGCTATTATCGAAAATAGTTACTTTCGTTACGGATTGATGACAAAGTATGATCTGCCTAGTACCTATATAATACAGATTTTTACTATGTTTTCTGGTTTTCCACCAAATTGAAAGATATTTAGCTATTTGGATGATTTAATTGCAATTCGTTGGTTGCACGTAATATGCTAACGTAAAAGCTGTTTCAAAATAAGGGAAACAAAATCTGGACTGGACATCAACCACACATAAAATATGCGTCACTTTAAAAAAGAAAAGATGTTAACATCCGTTTTCCAAAGGTAGAGGAATGAGGTAATGAATAAAGTTAGTTGAACTTCTTTTTGGTATCGCATAATATTACGTTGTGGAGATATGAAAAATGAAACGAATAAATGAACAATAGTTCTCTCAAACCATCATTGCAGAACCTTCCAAGATATAACAACGAGCAAGTAGAATACCGTTCAAACCAGTTACTCTGAAGAAAACGTCCTCTAGTTCAATACATATGACACCAACAAGCCACAAATGCATATCTGGAGCACCTGATTGCGACCGCATGTCCCGCTCTTTACAACAAGCTTCGCACAGCACGAACAACCAACCCCCACCCTGCGGGAGACCTTGTTTATTTAGAGACAAAACAGAGAAGAGTCGTTAAACCTTGTAATTTCCGTGACATCTCGGCAATAAATATTTGTGGTTCCTGCAACCGTCCCAGGGAGGCGACACATGTAGACGTCCCACCGCGTTGGGACAATCTTCTAGGAACTTTACTTCACTTGCCCTGTTTAAAGACTCTATTCCCTATTGTCTCGGATGTTTCAATCCTCGGACACACCACCCACGGACCTGGTAGCTGGTTATTGATGACTCTAGAGCAACATCCCCACACTCCGCCCACCCACACTTCCCCGCAGGACATTGGATAAATCAGAGTCCTTACAGCCAGATTCCAACGGCCTGACCACCGTGTCCATCTCAGGGGATGAGTGTAAAACTATGTGAAAACCTTTGGTCTAGTTCTACAGGTCTGCAGGGCGGTATGCTGAATTCCACGATGCCTAGTTCAATCCAGTCAAGGCGTTCTTTGGTAGAAACTGCACTAGCGGATACCTTTCATTCGGTCTGTGTATCCTGCGATCTACCATTGGATGCACATATGGTTATGGGGCCAGTCCTTGTAGTAAATAGTAACGAAGGCTACATTCTTGAATCCTCACAAATGCTTAAATTTTTCTTACAAATACTTTTTTGTGGTGCAATTTTTCAAAGTTTTCAAACCATTGCATTCTTTTACGTAATTTTAAGAAGATGGTCAAAGCCTGAGGTCTTTTTACGATACAACGTTTAACATTTGGTTAGAAATATCTGTAATAGTTAGCCCGATGCAAATAACTCGAGGATCTAGAATTGAACTAGCTATCTTCAAATTTAAAGCTGAGCACAACTATTCGCCCACCCCAACACACTGTTCACGGCGCCGGAGCTTCGCTAAGCCAGTCGCGGGGAAGATGATCAACCAACACAAGATCAAACACGTGATTTTTTGTCCTAGGATGCCTGGGACGAGAACGGAATTGTTTTTCAAATTACTTTAGGCTAAACCATTGACTATAGGTATATATAGTCAATGGCTAAACCCATCAATGTGTATAACCTAAAGGCTAAAAATAGGGGTTGCGGCATTATCACTTAAATAAAATCCATTGGTGATTTTGCGGGATTTGAACCATGGACCCTTGGAATTGAAGTCCCACGCTCTAACCACTAGACCAGCTCACTCACCTCAAACACGTGATAATAATGTATGACGATTACAGTGTTGCTTGTGGTCTTTCTTGTCCAACTAAAAATGTGGCTTCAACGCACATTATTGCCTTATGAAAAGTTTAAAACATCGAGATAACCTCTCTATAATTTCCAATACACCTTGATTTCCATAATATATCCGTAGGAACAAAAGCATACTATCACGCAGTTTTGATGGCGTGCCAAAGTTAGAGTGAAGTATCGTATCGAATGTATTTACGTATGTAGAATGATGTAAGTGTGGTGTGACAGACGCGCTCATAGGTCAGTGTGTTGTACAACCAGTACACGTCACTTAGTTCGGCCTACCAGCTGGTGTACATGTACGCGATAACTATATAGCCCCGGTATAAACCTTATCTGTACACTACGTCCGTCAGAGTCTATAGGCTTTTAATAAATTCGACATAAAACCGAACGAGCTGACGCTGTTGGAATTTCGCTAAGTGGAGTAATAAAAAGATGGGAGTATCTAAAGGGTAAGTGTAAACAAGTAGACGGTACCGCTGTTGAGTTTGGCCGTTTAGATATGAAGTAATGGTACCCGTGTAGACAGTATTGTTATCTACGGCGCGGTGGACAGAAAACGACAAAAAGCCGAAGAACTGGAAAGCGGCGGAGTGGGCGCAGGCGGGAACTTTAATTGATGCGTCGGTCTTTGTTTTTGGTTAATACCTACACGGTTTCCCCATTAGACGAGGGGAGAATGAATGAACTGACACGTCGGTTATTGATCATTCCGGACCCTCTTATTACGACAAACAATTCGAAATTAAACTATAAGACGTGTCTGACCGGAGTCCAATTAGACTAGGCCGATGATCTACCCGCGTCATCCGACCACGGCCAGGTAATACATGCAAATTGTATGCGAAACTGAAAATGTCTCGCAGCTTTTATCGGGATTCGGTTTTGTAAGTGGGAATACATTAGATAAGGGAATTTCTCTTATCTGCAAACAATATGAGGAGCGTTGGTCTTTAAATTTCGGAATTACAGGACGTGTTAGTGCGTTTTTATCGGGACTGCAGGTGTGATTGTATAGGTATTCTCAAAGAAGGAAACAAGTACGGAAATTGTATTAAGTAATTTAATGTCTACTTCATTTGCCATTACTTATCATACGTACCTTTTCTTTGGTATTATAATTAGAAAAATTACTTTTAAATTCGCTTTGTAACCGTAAAATAATGGTTGATGTAAAACGTCCTTTATGGCAAAAGTGTTTACACGAACGTCTTTGGTGAGGGACAAATATAATTAGAACCTTTGAACGTTCTGGCATCAATTTAGTCACTCCTGAATACGGTAAAAATTTTTGGAAGAACTTAAACTGTACCGGATAACAGCATATTGCATTAAACATGGGTTCAGGCTTCTTGTGCACCTGTCGTTGGAGTTGCTGGAATTTACTAGGAGATCTAAAGGAAAAAGTAATGATCCACCCCAAATGGGAGAAATACTGAGAAATCTGTTAGTCTAGTAGTAAGGGCGTAGGGACAAGGGATCCACACAATTCCACAATCCACAATCCCACAATTGGGTCTTGCTAATCACCAATTATAAGTGGTAATGAGGCAACCCGGTGGATTAAAAGCCACCTTAATATCCACAGAAAGTATAAATACATTGGTCGAGAAGTCAAGGAGGGCTGTCTTCTTTTCCATCTTTCCGGAGCTCTCCTAACACGTAAAGGTATATAATTCTTCTACACTGGTCTAGTTTTGGTACTAAACTCCTGCCAACTATTGTGATTCTACTAGCAATTTAAACTAACTTGTATGAACATTTAACTATATTACAGATTAGATACGACAATGAGGGGTACTAACACCAGAACTCGAGCGGATTCAAATTTGAGCGGGTTGTAGCGGCCGAGCCGTCAATACTTAGGTAATGTTCCAAATACTTGTACCTGCCGTTGCGTCCTGCCCGTATCTCTGAATACCTAATGAAGAGGGAAGGACATTTAAGTCAGATCAGTCGAGCCTTTGGTGAGCCGCCGCCGTAGGTTACATCCTACACTGCCCCGCCCGTCGCAGCGGACCTGCACACTCACCGAATATACCAGTGTATGACGTCTTCAGTGCGATGTGCATTTAGGAAGAGGAAGAGTTTTAATTACTTCTAGTGAACATAGTTTGAATCGAAATATAGTGTGCTTTGTGTTGACCGTGGGTTAAAATCATAGAGGAAATAGTGTCAACGTTCAACTACTGTATTTGAGTGCACTTAAGCTGAGATAGAGAAATACTGCTAAGAACAGAAAACTAACATGGGCAGTGTACAGATAATAATAATCTATAGACTGTGTATTCAGAAACAACTGCTTTGATTTTACGAACTAGCTGACAGCATATTTTGACGCAATAAATTGTTGTTTGGGTAAATTACGAAATAATACCTTTGACTTCCAATAGTTCAGTATACATTAATCAGCATTAGCAAGCTTCATAAAATCGTTTAATTCTGTTAAATAATACTTGTTATGGCCTTAATAATAATTTATAAAAACGAATATTTCGGAAACACTAAGCCTGATTACCTTAATGTTAGTTTTACCATACGAATAATTGGTCAAATTTATAAATACATTAAAATTAAACCTAATTATTAAATCTGTTAGAAACCTCTATCATTTAAATCCAATTTTTATTAGTTTTAATTTAACCTGGTGGTGTGGATCTTAAAATTATTGTACTTTTATAGGTCGACCACTTAGAAAAGAACCCGCGCGCTAATGTTAATAGCATTAGCGCGCGGGTTCTTTTCTAAGTGGCCGACCTATAGTTCCATTATTGGTACTAAAACCAAGGAAAGTGTTTATTGTTTGGCTGTTGAAAGTTGTTATTTTAAAAACTAACTCGAAACCCTCGCTTTTTTACGCTTACTATTATTTCAAGAAGTAATGTTTAGTGAAATTATCATCCTGTATAGCTTGCAGTTTTCGAGAATTATTTGACCGGGCTTTCAACATCTCAATAGGTGCTAGAACTCTTCCGGTTGACTGGTCTTTAGCTCCTCTGCCGGACTTCTGCATGAAGGAGGCGAGCCTAATTAGATTGTGAAGGCTAGCCTCATCACTCATCCCACCTCAACACCTAGCCACTAGCCACTCACCTAGCCTGATGTTTACACTACATTGGCTCTGGAGCTGTCGGGGTAGCGGCGTCATTCGTCAATCTACAGATAAATCTTTTGTCAATGGAGTTTTGAAAGGAAATTAAGTGGAATTTAATCAAATAGTGAGTCTTTTAACACTGTTGTAAAATAATAAAATAATAATTTAAAATAATAAAATCAACTTATGTAAAATATTTAATTAGAAATAACTGACATTTAATACGATGGTAAAGACCAGAAGGAAGAGTAAACACTACAATATAAGTACAGCTGAGGAATTTTTAACATTAGCTATATGGAAAGTTCTCTTTAGAAAGGAATTACGACATTAAAGGGCAATTTATGAAATAATGGATAATTTCGAGCAATGTTTTTTGTCATAACGAACATTTTAAGTATATGGTTTATGGGGGTGTGACTTGTAGTTTTCTCAAAAGTTCGTGGGTACTTTTGGCTTTATATATAGAATTTAATATATAATTTAATGTGATAAGCAATCACTAATCACTCAATTGTGTACTGGCATCTCAGTCCCAAAACAGCAAAGATCTGTTAATAGGCCTATAATGATTGACAGAACTAATTTTATAAGAAGATTCAAAACTTTAATATTGGCACGGTTAGTTTTTTTTTTTTTAGCGAATTTCCCATATAGGGAATAAGCTATTACCGTAGGTCTCATGGTAAGACCTAGACCCGGGACCGATTTACTTTTTCGTTTTGAGGTCCCCAGAGGCCAAAAACACCATCCGTTCAAATTCATATATATATATATATATATATATTTATATATGTGTCCGTTAGCGCGATAACTCGAGCAAAATTGATCCGATTTTGATGAAATTTGGTACAAACGTGTAAACCTACATTTATTCGAACGAGTTCGCGAACCAGCATAATCGGACCATGGGATCAGGGGTTTATGGGGGGTTTTATGGGGTAAAAATGGGTTTTTCTCATTTATGACCCTAAAAACTTTAAATTTTTAAATTTCTCTCTAGACCAGTTTTAAGAGCTTAAAAAAACAAATAATTTAGTATATTAAAGTTTTTTTGAATGTTCATTGACTACGGAGAAAATTAAAAAAAATTGTAAATTTAAAATTCCCATGTTATTCTTATGGAGAATAAATAAACTGTTCTAGTTTGCTTGTTTATGGATATATTTTAATCAAATTTGGCAATTTGGCTTATTTTATACTAAGCTATCAATATTTCAATTGAAAAAAACACACCACAACATCTTCCCCGTAGCAGCAAACCTAACTACTCACTAAAATTAATGTTATTTAAATAGGAAATAAATTTGAAAATTTATAGGGAATATTTTAGTAGAAATCAAGCCGGGTAAATGGAAATTCGCTTAGTATGCAGGTTTGCTGCGACGGGGGAATTTTATAATTATACGAGGAATGTATTCACATGTTATTCATTAGTTGATTTTGGAAACATAAATTACGTTTCTAGTTACCGGTGAAAATACCATATCGGTTAAGACGAGTTCGTACAAATATCAGACGAAAAAATTAATTATCAAATATACGAATAGTTCACCTAAACTTGACCTCTCCTATCTAACTTTCAAAGTCTGTCTATAGTCATCATCATAAGTTTATTATACTCTTAGTTCATATGAATAGGCTTTGGTAGGTGTAATATTTTACGAGTTTGTTCTTCTCATTCATTTATTTTTTTTTAAATAGTGTTTTGAGATGTTGGATTTTTCCATTTATTGTTTTTATTTAATCATCGCTCTCTGTTTTTATGGAATTTGATGTATGGAAGAGGATTTAAATTAAATACAGGTTTTTATAAAAAAAAAATCCGATCATTTTATCATAATGCTGAAAGTTGTATTACTGTAGTATTTTTACTTTGAATATGTTATTTGTATTATTTTAGCTTATATTCTACAGTATAGCATAGTTAAATTGTTTTCCTTGTTGTGTCAGAAAAACGGACTTCGGATTACGTAAGACACTCTTTTAACTTTTCATTTTCATAGGAATTAAGTTAAAACATTTTTTATTGAATTTTACTGTACAATTTTCGCATTAATGAACAATCAATGGGCAAAATGAGAACATAAACAAATATTCTTTTACATTATATTGATATGTAACAATAAAAAACAACATTTGTGGTGAAAAGCTAAAAACAAACAAGAATAATTAATACGAATTAATTATCACGTATAATTGTTTTACATGAAACAATGAAAGGAATTTAAAAAAATTAATAAATAAAACACTTGGGCCCTTTAAAGAATACAAAAAAAAAACCACCCCTAAAGGAGTTATAACTAAATGGAGAAAATATAGGGCCTAAAAGACAATGCCAGAATAGTTTCCATCTTTGCCTATAACAATCACCAGTCAGAAAAATTAATACAAATATATAAAAGACAAATTGTCTCTACGAAAGAATGTACATCAGTATAATACATAAAAATGTTATTATTGTTAATAAGTAAACCCACTACATAATCAAACTTAAAAAACTACTATGGAAAATTCCTGCTTCTGAGAAAACCAGGGTAATTTTCCGATTATAAAATATCTATAAACAGATTCATGTGCACTCTTCCTCCTATACCGCTTAAAGTAACACTCCATAAACTGTTATGGGTGTGAGAATTTTACAGGCGTGGTTAGCTTTTAACTTCTAACTTTTGTTTGAAAACTTGATTATTTTTTTACAGAACAAAATTTGTAATCCAAACATGTTAGTACAGTAAATCTCCATTAGTTAGCACTCTGTCTCAATTGTTTTAACACACTATGGTTATTTCATTTCAGATTAGATATGATGAGTAATGCCATTGACTATACAGTCAATGGTAATGCTGATCCTGGAAGTATAGTGTTAGTGATAATGCCTTAGATTAAATATAGGCAATTCCATGTACGTTTGTACAGTCCTTCAGGTCAACTGACGGTGGTGCGTTATTTTTATTGTAAAAACATAAAGAAAGCATAACATTCTGTGTAATATTATGGCCTAGCGTTTCGCATTAAATCCAACTTTTTGTTTATCTTGCATTTCACACACTGATAACTGAATGTTTGCCTTAAATAATTTTCAATTCAAATCATTAATAGTTTTTGTTTTATTATTGAATTCCTATATATTTTCATCTTTAGTCTATTACAATATTTATTATGAAGTCTAGTAATTCTAAGTTTGAAGTTACGTAAAGACGGTGCTCAGTAGTTTTTTTTTCTTTTCATACATCAAAATAGCCTCAACAATTATAATTAAATTGTGATTTATTTTTTTTTAAATCTTAGTAACACATGTATATTTTTGCTTGTGACACAACAACTTATCAGTTCATATTTTATTTTAAGCTTTAATCAGTGTAATTAAAGTGCGCGTTCATGTAAACTATTCTATTGTTATATTTTTGTTTCTCTTAACCATTCTTCCATATGGTATAACATACAAATGTATGTTATACTGTACCATGACAAGTTAATAATTTCTTGGTCAAGAAATTTTTAAAATACTTTGGGTACTGCATGTCTCTTCCTCTTGTACAATCTAGACAGTGTTTTGATGCAAGTTTTACGGTACAACTAACAACTTATTTACGTACAACATAAGATACGTACAAGTATTTTACTGTAATAGATCGCAGTTTTTTTGCAGAATGGTTTAAAAGAAATAAAACCAAAACGATAGAATAGTAATTGATGCTTACTAAATATAAATTACTGTAACACAAAATTTAAAACAAAAAATGACCATCGATCAAATTTATTGGCTAATAAAGTATAGCCGTTTAAGAAATTTAAGCCCATAGTTTATACTTTTTTACTTTAAATGAGTACCTAAAAATGTGTTAAATATTAGCAAAAAAATGGGTTATCTGTAAGGCCTATTACATTTTCTCTTAAAATCTTTGCAACTAACACCAATCTTAAAGTAAAAAAATCTATTATTAAGGATATATTTCAAGGGAAATCTTAAGAACAAGTATTGTCTACTGTAATTTATATTCCCAAACTCATAAACACCTTCGAACACATCCAACTCCTCTTGATTTGAGGTTTGAAAAAAGAGAACAAGTCAAGATCGACAGACGGTTTGTTGTTGGCTTGTTGGTATCTTAGGAGGCAATTCAACAGATGGCTCTGGTGTATGCGCGCCTTATTATCAAGTAGGCGTTAACATTTCAGCAAACAAATATGGCGCTAAAAACGACCGAAGATGACTTAATTTTGCGTAGGTGTTAAGGTTGCGTTAGTCTAACGGTTATACCACAAATTTGGGGACCCCTACACTCACAAACATGAATGCGGAGACTTTAAAATATAAGAATAAAATTTAAAAAGTGAAATACTTCAGAATAAACAATCTCGATGTATTAAGGCGTTTAATTTTGATTTCTGAATTTCAAGAGTGAATTTTAACGTTAATTATTTTGTGTCTAGTCGTACATCGCAGTCTCTGAATCTCAAGTACATCTAGTCATGCTGCTCGAATGCGATTCTTGTAATTTTGCTAAATTAAAACGTACTTAAAAAAATAATAATACTAAAATAAACCTCTAGTAAAATCTCTATAGAATATTACTTGGTACAAAAGTAAAGAGTAAAGCTCACACTAAAATAATAGAAAAAATGAGTAATTAGTGTAAATAATATAACCGATTATAATAATGATAAGATACCTTTACTGTAATGGTACTATAATAGCCTACTTATATACATAAAAAAAAACATTGTTTTATAACTTCTTTTTAGCGAATTTCCCATATAGGGAATAAGTTTTTATTTAACGTGTTTAATCTCTGAACATCTCATTGCTTTGATTTTTTTTTATTTATCATGGTACAAGGATTCATCGGCATAAACTCAAAGTATCAGCTTGATGAGCTAAGTCAGCATTGAATAATCTATATAGAATAAAGTTAAGTTTCTATAACTTGTAGCAATTTACACATATATAACCTTTAGATCATCATGACCAACAGTTATTTAAAACACAGGATCAAAACGAAGGTTTAAATGTAAATTATGATAACTATTGGGTGGTTGAGATGATATGGTAAACTTTCCACCATAATTAAAAGCTCCTTACCACGGTTAGTTATTTTTAATAAATAATGGGAAATGTAGACGCAATGGCAATGTTTCCATCTAATTTAAACTGCAAAAGCACAACTAGTTTGTAAATAAATAAAATAATCAGAAAACAGACTTTAGATAACAGCCGTGACATCCTCACACTAACGCGTAATCCGTAAGGACTATACAGGATCATTTTGGCAGTACTGAGGCAATTTTATACCTTTTTTAGTTTGTTCAGTGATCCAGAGACAAAACAACTCAAATTTGAAGCCATTTAGCGTTTGCGTTGCAGTTCTTAAACAATGCCACGATTAAAACGCAGCTCATACCGAACCGCAACAAAAGAACATGTCAGTGAATATGTGAGCGTGATGCGAGCGTGCCACGCGCCCACGCAGCCTATTGTTTGATTGTTGTATTGTCTGTTGGGCAACAATAGACAAAACTGAGGCTACGTGCGATAAGTAGAAAGGGGAAATTGATTAGGAAAAACGAGACTGCGGTTTCTAAACGCACCTTGAATCACAATTGACGGGAGCTTAGACACAAATATATAGGTGTCGATAGGGGTGACAGCGTTAATAATTGTGAATAGGGTTACTGATTTTAACATTTGTTAATATATTTAAGGTAACACCTATAGATCACTGCAGAGTACCCGTCTTTCGTAGAGGTTGGCGTAAAGTATAAAATACTTATTGCAGTTATACTCGTGCTTTGCGTTTGCAGTGGGAGGGGACACGATTTGAGAAGATATGGTTCTTTTAATTTACGGTATGCTATTGTATAACACATCTACCAAAGCCATAATAATGTTCTATAGCTTTATCTAAACAAAATAGAGAAGAGTAAATTTCCAAATATTTGTACAATATCACAAATTATTTATAGATCAAAAATACAAGAATAACTGTTAGTAAACAACCCTACTTGGACAGTTTCCATTGTCTATTACAACAACAAAATTTTTGTTGCTGCTTGGTTCAAAATAACTGTTGTCATAAATGAAAAAAAATAGTGTTGCACCCTGTTGCACCTTATAACTTTTTAATGCTGTTGAATATTATAGAACCAACTTGTGTAGTTGAAACAGCTGGCAAAATTCTTTAATTCCTTATATGAATACTGGTAAGGTTAACAAGGGAATTTCTAGAGCCACTGGGGCGGGGCCCGAAAGGATCTTTGAGATAAGAGTATATTTTCAGCTAAATCCGACCAGTAGTTACAGCTTGATCGGACTTAAAACAAACAAATACACAAACTTTCACATTTATAATATTAGTAAGATAAGGCTATGCTCAGTTCACAAAACATACTTAATCAGGAGACCATTCTTGATTTACGTCGCATACTTAAACATAAGAAAGTGTTTTCCCTATTTAATCATATAGATCGTGCTCAATATCCAACATAATAATTCCTTCATATTTACTCCACATGTATCACCCTTTTAAAACACACATTACTCCCTCATGTAAAATAACGCATTACGTAGACAAAACTAGCAGCGCGCTCACACGTAAGTACAATTAACCTCGTCCAAGTGCCCACCAGGGTGCACTGCGCAGCTCGCGATGTCTTAGCGCCTTTAATTCATCTTAGTTAAGGGTTGGTTTACAATTGTTTGCAAGTTTAACTGCGCTGGAGAGGGCGATTAAGGGGTGAACATAACTCGAGCATTGCCTGGCTAATTGTCTACGGTATTTATGGTGTTACACGGCCATACACACGTGTCCCTGTAGTTACTGCATACAATCTCTATACTGCAGAGTTACTGCATACACTCTCTATACTGCAGAGTTACTGCAGTGTATGAATAAAAGTTTATGTAAAAGGTTGATGATTGTTTTTTACTGCTTTTTACGACAAAGTCCCTAAAAGGTGACAAAATCTAAACAAATTATCTCAAAGATTGTATATTAATTCAGTAGGTGAGCTATACTGCTTTCAAATACCAGATTATTATACGGTGATGCAGGAATTCTAGCAAAATCCTAAATTAAAGGTCATGCCATGTTACCAGCACAAAATTTAGTAAAAGACATCAATCATCGTCTACTTTCAGCACATAAGTTTCTTGAGTACCTAATATATTATTCCCAATAAAAAAACATCATTATAAGACCATACTCAACTTACAGCCCTTAATTTTAATACTTGATATCCAACTGATACTTGAGTATCAAATGACACTTCAACCTCATGCGTGATCCAATGTTTTCAACACAAGTACTAAATATTAAGGTTATGCTAATTCTCCAACACGTACTTTTAAACAGGTCACACTTGACTTCCAAACTATTAGATCATACTGGATTTTCAACACATCTCTAATCGTTAGTTTATACTCGAAATCCAACAAATACTTGATCACAAGACGTTCCTATTTTACACCTATCTTATTTTTCAAACGCTTACTTCTGCGAGAATTTCACTAATTCACAAGACATCCGTAAAGTTGTCCACGTCCACGTTGATGACGTAGACAAGTCACGTGACCCAAGCAAGTGTCAAGCGTTCCCTTTATTGACGTTCCGATAATTATCTGAAGGATTACCGGAGAAAGCTGACTATTTCGGCAGACAGCTTGTCGTCGTTATATCTGGATTATTATAGAGGGTGAGAATCCTGTAGGACACCGTGCTTCCTGGACAGCCTGCAGGATTATTACAAGGATAATGGGAAAGTGACTGGGTAATTGTGTTGGGATTGGAATTGTAGTGTGTGTAATTATGGAAAAGAGTCTACAATATATTTGTAGTTAGACGTGTTGTATTAGATAAGTTATGTACTTAAAATTATTTGTTTTAATCCAAGTGGTGCTCCCCGTATTAGAATAAGTTAGTATGAACACTAAATCCAACATAGTCAACCATGATTAGAGTTACACCGGGTGTCCCGTAGGTAAGTAAAAAAAAAATATGAAGTAGGTTTAAAAGGCCAACTTTAATAATTTAGCTAAACTTAGTTTATCGAACGATGCCGAGCTCAAGAATGTCGTATATTAAATAGCTTAGAGATACGATTGCCTGTATAACAACAAACCGTGATTCTCAGCTAAATAGCAACGGTAAATATAAAACGGCCCCTATATCAAGTTATGAACTGTTTAACTGTTTTATGCTGGATTGTTTTCGTGGATTCTACCGTGTAACTACTGTATTAGTACATACATCTATACATGAAGGCTCATGATTAAGGTTTGAGTTTATCATAACATTAAGATAATTTTTTGTCTACATATTCATTTGGAAACCCCTGCAAAAACTGTTCTTTTTCCTCTGTTAACACAATTAATGTCCGATAGTAAGTTCAATTTGAACATGAAATCAAACCCCTGCAACATCTGATGCCTACAGACATTACCGATTACATATCTAATATTGACATTTACAGCCCCAGATGAATGGAGAAGGTGATTCACCCCTTGAGACACGTTAATCCTCCAGGAATAGAGTGAAGACCCAGACAGCTTGTCTCCGTCTGAGCTCCGTTATAACCACAGATGGACTGGGATTACGTAGTCTAAGTCTATGTAGACTAAACAGGTGCAAAGGGGCCAATACACTACACCTGGCGATAACAGAACATATCTATGTAGATCTCTCTTGTCCGTACGATTACGGGACATGCGACGATTTTCGGATGCTCAGTTTAAAGTGAAAGAAGGGAGAATATTAAAAACTGTGGTTTATGTAAGATATTCAGGGCTCCTTTTATGAGGCTGTGTTCAAAATGTAACTTAAGTTCATCTCTACACAACAATGTCAAAATATTATTTTACATCACTTTAGATGTAATTTTAACGCATTGTTTTAACTTTCTCTCCCTATACCATAGTATATGGAGAAAGTATTGTTTTCGTCGAAATTTTTAGAGATTTGAATGGTTTTGGGCCCCCCTGGTTTTCGAAGTGATGTGTGTGTGTCTATATGTTTGGATGTGTACAGAACTACAGATTAAACCTATGGTCCAATTTTGATTAAATGTGGTATGTAGGTACTAACCCATGGTATCTCCAGGATTTTTTTATTTTTGGAAATATTGATTTTAATGTTTATTTGTCCATTAAACCCCTATAAAATAATGGAAACCCCTGATTTTCTCAAAAATGAATTTAGTATGTTGTAGCCCTTTAAATTCTGAGCGAAGTGGTATAACTCCCATTTCTGTAAAAAGTACAGTTTCATAGTTATTGTAAATTATGTTATTTCCCCATTAAAAAACCCCATAAATTAATAAGACCAATAGGATTTTATAAAAAGCCGGTTTTTATCAACATTATTGTGTTATGATCCTTATAATTCTAAACAAAATAGTGCAATCCCCCATAGCTGTAACAATCACGGTTTAGAAGTTATTGCAACTTTTGTGATTTTTCCTTATAGAATATCATAGTTACCTCCATAGCTTACCTATGATAAAGGTTGTTGACAAGCTTATGGGAGAAATTATGTGTAATATTGCTGATACAGTTTATTTCTTTTTTAAACGTACGTAATGGTGAAAGATCGGTACTCTGTCTATAAGGATATTTCTTATAATATTTCCTATTCTTATAAATGAGAAAATACTAAAACACCTTGGGGTGTATAAGTTAGTTTTGCAACCACTTCTAAAGATGAAAAATGAAATTAAATTTTATCCAAAATCCACTTAAAACTTATTTTTCAAGAACTTCAAAACAATCTCACTCACCCCAATAAAAAAAGTACATTTTTTACCACAAGAATAAAAATTTAAGACAAAAGTTTGTTATTAATAAACTCTCCTGAATTCACAATGTATAAAAACTCATCACCAATGGCTAAAATATACACAAGGAAAAAAATGGTACCATCATAAACTAGGAAGACACGGTGCAAGAAATGCGGTCTGTCGAATGTTTACGGGGCAATAAATACTGTCTGTAATTAAACTCAAATATTGGTCAGCTTTATGGACCATGGGCAATAAATCTGTGGGGAACCGGTGATTGAATCTTGTCGATGGCTCAGTTATATGTCATATAGAATACTAGATTGCCATAAATCCTTGTATGACCTGGTACGGTATGTCAAATTGTGTTTACAGCTGCGGTGATCGAAGTGTGGGACTTCAGGCGACAAGTCTTGGGTTCGAACCTTATCGATTAACAATGTTTGGATAAACGAGGTCCCATGCATGTCAGTTTAGTAAAACGTAAATGCAAGTGAAATATAGGTACATTAAAATTTTAAGTGAAACATGTGGACTTATTTTATTAGTTTTTACTTTTACAGCTTTCTCGTTATTTCAGTTAAAAAATGCTTGTTTATAACTTCAACTGAATGAATGAAGTTTTTCTTTCTAACATAGTTACTAAACCACTCTAGCAAAAGTTACCGTGCGATTAAAGATCGGTTGATAGACTAAAGTATAGGATACAAAATACCTTTTATAAAAAAATATCTGGTTACAACTTTTTTTAGTACAAAACTTATGTTTTCGTTTCTCTTATTACAGGATAGCAAGAACGGTATGAGCTCTTAACGTTCATTCATTAATGTTTACACAAATTATATTTATCTCCACATTATATAAGTTGCTTCTATTCAGCACTATTAATATACAGGGGTCCCACGTAAGGTGTCTCAAACCACACTCAAACTGATTACGGAAAAACGGCTTAACGTATAAGGATTAAGTTAATTAATTTCCCACTAAATTGACCCGAAGGAACATAAAAATATTTTTAACTTTTTTCCTATACAGAGTGTGCAAAAACTGAGGGTCACTAGTTAGAATCTTGGAATTTTCAAAAGTAAACATATGTAATGTAATACATCATTTTAAAGGACGTATTTATTATCTTATTCCGTTTCAAAATGGCGGCAATTTGTTTGGGAAAAATCAATATGTTTTAATACAGTTAGGCCTACTCTGTGTTTCCTATAAGTTACCAATTCACTTAGCCCTTCTCCGGTTGAATTTTCTTACTTGTTATGAAATTAGCTTTACTCTGATATAATACAGGTAAAGGATTTTTGAAATGACAAAAATTCCAAAAAATATTATTTTTGAAAATTTGCAAATGCCCATTGTTACTTAGGATTGTTTCAAATAGAAACATATGTCAAAAGTCACATCATTATATAGCTTTTTTAATCTTGAACAACTTTGCAATTTACACTTACTTCGTATATCTTTTAGTTTTTGTGTAAATGACAAAAAACCTAATTTTCCTATATAACCCAGTAACCTTGTTATAAAAATCAGTGGGTTAATATCAATTGCATTTTATTTGGGTTTAACACTAAAAATTATTTTCTTATTTTTTTGATAATACATATGTTTACTTTTCTTGCAATTTTGGTTTGCAAATTGCAATAGATAAATTCACATCAAGTGACAAAAACTAACAAAAGAGAGTCCTTAATAGTTATTGTAAAATATAAGCTGTATGACACTATTAGTTGCACTTTTAAGATTATATCAATTAGGGCATACAACTATTAATACAAATGAATCTGATATTATTTTAATTATTATAGCTAACTATTATTAATTATTTCCCCACCATAAACCTTGAAAAGAACTAATTAAAAAGTGTAAAAAGTTATATTAAATACGTAATCATTACAACAATACACTAGTGTAAAAAATTACATTTGAATTATTTCATGAAATGAATAGCCAGATATCCTATCAAAACTAATACATATACCATTCATAGGCATGATTTAAATCGTAAAAAGATTTGACGTTACTTGTAAAAACATGAAATTAATCGTACACAAGCTACATGAATAACGTGTCTTACCTTACTATACTTTCTAAAGCAATCAAACTGCAGTAATTATTCATTACAATTGACGCACAATATGTATTAAGACCCCACTTTACTAAAGATAATTTGAAATCGCTTAAAACACGACATTAATCAACGAAAGACCAAGGAATAACTGAGCAACGCTTGTGTAAGACTCGACTGGAATGTTGCGTTGAATCACAACAATGAACAGCTGATTAGTTCGCAATTGTGCCAAACTTACAAACTTTACACTGACAACTTTTTATCCTTGTTTATCACTGTAAACACATGTAACACTATGTTGTATTACGATTTGCTTTAAGATTGTTTGTGAACAGGGAAGTGGTGATCATCGCGCACAGTTGCTTCAAAAAATTCAATAAATTATAATAATCATTTCACTAAATTAAAACAAATATATAACCAATTTGTTTAAAATCAAACTCTACAAAAACTATGTGAAGCTATAGTTTTTTTATAAGTCATACGAAATAGTAGACCTATATTTCCTCACTAGAATCAAAATTTACTCTTTTCCACACGAGATCAAGTAAAAATATGTTGGAAAGACAATTCTGATCAGAACAATAATATACAATGTTATTGGAATTGCTATTGAATTTCGATTTGGCGGATACATTTTATGAAAGAGGCATGTTACCCTATGTGCCTGTAGTTAGTTTTTTTAAACTGTCCATAGCCTACTAAAGTATTTAACAGCAAGATGAACTACTACCGTGTATTTATTAATGTTTACAAAATTATATTTATATCCCCATTATATAGGTTGCTTCTGCCAAAGTTTAGGCATTATTAATTATCATTCATTACTATTAATAGAAAAGAATAACTGTTATAATACTATAACTATTACTTTTATAGATAAGTTGACTAGTGTATTCGGTTCTGGTTATTATTTTACATAAAAACGTGTTTAATTCCCTCATCCTCAGAAAAAAATCAAAATAACAGATAGAGGAAGGGTCGAAGAAAGGTTCTCCATGTTGATGTGTTTTATTTGTAACAAAACTAATTTTTTTCCTAATACATGTTTTTGTCCCCTTATCTTTGGGTATTTGATACATTCTGTCCTTTACTGTTTGGTTATAACACCAAAGGACAAGCAATAATTTACAATAAAATCATTTAATTTAGTTTAAATTGTCCACAGTTGTTGAAGTAGAAAGCAATAAGTGGTAAATTGGGCAGAAATATACACGTACCTTCTATTTATTCAAAAAAATATCATCTGTCCGTCATGATTATAATATTGGTGTTGATGTAATCTAAGGCATCGTTGCAGTATAACATGGGAAAGACGGGCAAGCCAACGACTTCAGTGACAGAAAACGCTAGAGCTCTCGTACCAGCTACATCTTATCAGTCCAAAACGCCCCACTGGGCTCCTGTATTGAGTAAAAATTCGCTCCAGGATGATATAATGCATAATGCAATACCGTTCAATCTACTGCGTTGGAACTTATATAACGTAGAATGGAATGAGCTGATCTGTCATCTGTCTAGCTTTGTAACTGAAGAGCTGCGTTTTTATTTGCCAGGACCAATTATTTGGTAATGATCAAGGACAACTGGGCTCAGTTTCGGTCCATCAAAAAGCTGCTGACTTCTTCCAGGATCGACCTCCTCTTGTATTCCAAAGCGTGTCTGGAGGTGTCGTACACGACGTGTCTCTAGTAATAGCGTGTAATACGTGCCTACCACGTGACCGGAAGTCCACGTGCCGCCGACTGTACTTCCGCCGTTACAAGATCCTGGTCAACGCTATGCATATCAACTGTCTTGTGACTAGGAAAGAATAGAACCGACATCGGTCAGAGAGGTTGAACAACTCGAGGGAACAACAAATAACACTTGGAGATATCGAGAGGGCTAAATTAACTTGCATATCGTCTACGCGAGTAGAAATCGGAACAGTGGAATAGTGATGAAGCGAGAGAACCAAGCCAAGATACACAAGAAGAAACCCATAATAAACGGTCCTCTTCTCTTATACCGGGGATCGCGCCAATCATCCTACACTCATCTCCATTCATACTTCAAAACAAGAAATCTACCTGAATAGTATAAAAAGTGGCATCACTGTTAACAAAAAATATGTAAGCCTACCTGGAAAAAGAATATTCAACAGAGATGATTTACAGTTTTAACATTGGTTAAATATTGTAATGAGAAACAATTATTAAACATCTACAACAGCGCTCTAAAAAACCATCAAAACCCCGGCCAGTGCCAGCCTTAACATGCTCTAAAATCATCTATAAGGGAGACTAGAGTGTGTTTAATGTACCATTGTGGTAAACCAAATTGCATGCAAGAAAACTACCGGGATAAAAAGTGATAAAGGGCAAGAGAATACTCAACAACAGAAACAAAAAAGAATACCCACTAAAGAAATACCACGGATTACTATGGAAAATAGTCCACGAACCAAAATATTTTGCTTCTACAAATCTCTAGATTATCTCAAACTTCGATGAAAAGTACCATAAGTTGATTTGATGGTTCTCATGCATGACTCACGTCACCATTCAAAGCATCGCCCTTTAATTAGCTTAAACAAATTTATCCAGCTTTCAACAACAATTTACTACCATGCTGGGTACCTTTGCGTACAGCACTAATAAAATTACTATTTGCTCTTTGCATATGCGACAGCTGTCTAGGGCGTGGTACACTTGTCCAATAGGTCATTGCAAAATACGCTGATGGGAAATCTACCAGCGTCATTTCATTAATTAAATCAGATAAAACAGCTGTTCAGTGGGCAAGCCTTATCATCGACCTCTGCCATTGGAATCTGCAAATGATAAGCAAACATTGTTTATTGTTTCCTGTTCATTATCCAACTAATGGCTGGAGCCTTGGTTTTTACGTTTTCCTGTTCATTTATTTATTGTGTCAACATTGTACATTGAGGTTTTAGTGATTGATGTGGTTTGATATGTTTTGCTAACTTTACAAATTATGTTGTCAACTATGTTGGCCAACGTAGCAGAACGAGGTCTGAGTTACTTTAGTGTTCGCCTGACAATCAAAACGTTTTCTCTTTGAGCTTGATTTAAGGTAGTTTTTTTATTATTTGAAACTAGACACGATTGCTCTTTATCATTGCGCTTTTTATAAAAGGTCTTGGCTGAAGAAACTGCTGATCTTAGTCAGTAAGACACACACCCACTCTGTTCACAATGGTTCACTCTCCTATATTAATATTTCGCTTCAAAGTACGTCGCTGAAGTGAAGTAGATAAGTGACAGACAAGGATCAGGGCAAGGCATAACGAACAAGAACAGCTGAACAGGACAAACTACTAAATGACTCAAGATGTTTAAAGATATCCTACAGTGGAGCGGTGATTGATTTTAGCTCAAAACAATAGGTTTCAAATAACAGTTTCAAAATAATTGCTGACCCAAAGAATCGGAGTTTGAAACTGCAAGGGCCAATATTTGTATACTCAAAAGTTTAAACCACATGTCCTAATCACCAATAGAGTGTACTTTGGTACAAAGTAAGGTTTTGTATAAAAGTATTCTCTTACAGAATTATTTATATACTGCATATGAAGAGTTACACAAGTCATTCTAATAAACATACACGTATGAAATATAAAAATGAAAACTAGGGTTTTCCGCGTATACCATCACGTCAGGTCTACATTGTTGTGTACCCTCAAAATGTGGAAAAGCTTTTTTTACGGTTTCAATTCACGAATTCGAGTTGCATACATTTGTTTAATCCAAAAACAAATAATGTATTAAAATATTTTAGAGTTTAAAAATTTATATTTTTCATTAATACGAAATCACAATGCTACTATTTGTAAATACTTATATATTCATCTATTTATTTATTTTTAATATACTATATACAAATAAAAGGATGACATTAATTTAATCCCCGCAAAACCGTAATTGGAGTGAAGCAGTCTGGTTTTCTGCATTATCTTCTCCTCTCTCGTCTTTTGCATATTCATCCCTCATTGATTGGGCTGATTAATTCATTTGACCACACGCCTTGACCCGTCTCGCTCATGCAGCTTTTCAATGTGTCCAGTTATCCACTAGGAGGCCAATAATATTATAAAACTTTAAACAAATGATCAATTAGTGGATGGGTACCAAGAGTAAATGTTTGACGCCTCTCAACACCTAGTATGTTTTAGACAATTTTATATTGCAATACAAGCAAAATTTTATAAAGAAAAAATGTACTGTCAAATAGCGTATAAACATAACATCCAGTTAGTCTCAGAGTGCAGGATGTCTCTGCAGGTTGCTGAATATCTGTGCAATCTATACCGCAGCCAATTATTCCTTGAGTGCTGAATATCTCTGCAGTCTATACCACAGCACAGAAAACGTACTACTATAACCCAGAATGCCAACCGCATGGTAAAAAGCATTAAGCGGTTTGAGAGAGCTTTGCCTGTCAATAGCATAGCAACGCTGGTGGCGCTGCCTACGGATTGACAGGCAAAGCTCTCTCAAACCGCTTAATGCTTTTTACCATGCGGTTGGCATTCTGGGTTATAGTAGTACGTTTTCTGTGACCACAGCCAGTTATTCTCGAGTGCTGGATATCTCTGCAATCTATACCATAGTTATCCAGTTATTCTTTTGAGTGCTGAATATCACTGCAGTCTAAACCACAGCCAGTTATTCTTGAGTGCTGAATACCTCTGCAGTATATATCATAGCTATCCAGTTATTCTTTAAGTGCTGAATATCTCTGTAGTATATACCATAGATATCCAGTTATTCTTTGAGTGCTGAATATCTCTGCAGTCTATACCACAGCCAGTTACTCTTTGAGTGCTGGATATCTCTCCAGTCTATACCATAGCTATCCCGTACGTCTGTTATGACGGATATCCCCTACCTGGCCGTATGAATGGTCGGAACCCCCGCGACTCAGAACCACATATAAATCGCACAACTCCCCCATAACTCCGTCGATCCCATCGTCTAACGCCGCAACAATTTATTAATATTCATACCTCGGTTGTAAACATTTCGTCAAACCGCGCAGTTTATAGGCGAGACGCCGGGCTTGAGAACCTACCTCCTATATCTATCTCAATTATAATCCTGTTCCATATCATCTGCATACGCACGCCCACACGGGGATTTACAACACACCGAGCGCACCGGGGGACAACAGAGCTGGAAAACAAGTTAGATAGGGGATTTGGTCCACGAGGCTCGGGTTCGATCCCTGCTGAACACATAACTGTTTAATTATTGAATTGTTATGTTTTCATATTCATCGTCCATTTGAATTTGTAGAAGAAAATTTGCGGATCCTTGTGTGACCTGGAGGAAGGAAACTATTCTGAATGACATGCTATAATTCCTTTGTTTGTATTTACATTATAATTGGTAAATGCTATATTTTCTCTAGAGGATGAAGCTTAGCCACCTAGTACTTAACTCTTTGACTACCAAGGCAATAAAAGCATGTGGGTATCTTCTAAAATGTTATGTCAGGTCTAACTAGGGTTGAGGTATAGAATATTATTTACCTATTTATCTTCCTAAATTGGACTGCTTGTCAAAGCCAGGCTCTGTACTAGTTCATTTAACTATACGATGTACTTTCACTTAATTACTTACTTCACTTAGTACTTTCATACGATGTTTAAAAAATTAACTTTCTTTATATATCCCTTAGTCTAAAGCAAGTTTTTATTTTTTGCAAACCAAAATTTTCCACAAACGATTTATGGTTGATTTATGGATTTTACATGGTGAATGAGGTCCATAATAAAAAAATATTGGATATGTGTTCGGCTGATCTGGGTTTCTGGATCAATTAAATACAATTTTAACTATAGATTTTATGTAAGTTATTAATTATTCATACCATATACTGTATTATTTATGTTACAAAATGTATTTAGTTTGCTAATATTTAGGTTGGAAATAATGTAATATCATATTACACATACATTATGATTATTACAGAAAAATCAATTAACATAATACTAATATATTAATTTATTTTTTCGTAAAAAAGATACAAGAAAATGAAGACCATTTATTGGACATAATAAACGTAATAATAATAAACTGCTGCTGAACAATGGTTAATAATATTTTGAACATAGAAACAAACTATAGAGAAGTAAACAAGAAACTAACAAGAAAATCAGATTTATGATGCAACCAGTATATTATAAGCAGATATAAATCTTTTAGCAGTTTTAACATAACGAACTGATTTCTAATCGCATCACAGAACACCGTAGATAACGGATATAACAATTAACAATTAACAATTAATTAATTTTCGTATACACAATACAATACCTAATACAACAATACCAAATAGATAAATGTTATTTCTCTTCATGATCAATGGATTGTTTACACCGAAGAAAACGTCGGCTAAGCTTGTTCTGTGGAAATATTGGCCAAGTTGTAGATTAATTTCGCTGAATTATCTGTGGTAAAAGTAGTGTTCCGCTCAGGAAATGTGCTAAAAGCGGGGTCCAGATATTTATTGCTGTCTTTCTGTAAACAGCTTCACAGGCCTTATAAGCTGGTTAATTGAAGATAGCAACAAATAACGTCATCCAGGTTTACAGAATTGTCTAAGTAAAGTTTTCAATTATAATGTTGGGAGTTAAATAAATTATGCGAGTTGACCTCATCTAGGTATTATTTGGTAATATAATGGACTATGGACCCACGTAACAGGAACGATTTTTATAACATCCCCGCTTCTTATTCCCCACTTTATAACTCCCCTAAATCTGTTCTACATAGTATATTTGATGTTATAAATGGTAGTAGCTGTACTGTATTCTATTCTCAAGTAACTTATCTTATCTTACTAATATTATAAATAATGTGAAAGTTTGTGTGTTTGTTTGTTTGTTTGAAGTCCAATCACGCATTAACTTCTGGTTGGATTCGGCTGAAATTTCGTATTATGATAGCTCTCATTCCTAATTAACATATAGACATATTCGTATCTCAAAAATACTTTCAGGCTCCGCCCTAGTGGCTCTGTAGTTCCCCATGTTAACCTTATGAGTATTCATATTTAAAAGGAATTAAAGGATAACACAAGTTGGTTCTATGATGTTAAATAGCATTAAAATGTTATAGGGTTTACCAACAGGGTGCAGCACTATTAATATTTTTTGTATTTATGATAACAGCTAATTTGAACCAACTAGCAACAAAAAGCTGTCATATACAATGAGAACTTTCCCTTTTTCTATTGTTTAGGTACAGTGGTAGAACATTAAGGCTATGATAGATGTGCTATACTACAGCATACCGTAGATTAAAAGAACAAAATCTTCTTAAACCGTGTCCTCTCCCATTGCAAACGCAAAGCCAACTGCATTAATTATTTTGTATACTTATACGCCAACCCCGTGCGAAGGACGGGTACTCTGCTAGTATATATCTATTTCTTTCTGCTATTAGACTTTGTTGGATTAACAATTATTTTTAGCGAACAAAAGTAAAAAAACTTTAAAACTAACAAAGTACAATTATATGTGCAAAACGTAGTTTAAAAATTAAGTGGCATAGAAAATGCATTTTCCTACAAAACGTGATTATTAATTTTGAAAACTGTAAATAAATGTCCATAGAGCAACCGAAAATGATTTTTTTACGCTTGTCGACTGAATTCTTCCATGTTACTTTAAAACACATTATATTGTGTAATTTCCTCTTTGGTATATTACCAGAAAACAAACACAGTTTGCAAATAACTCATATATTTAGTCGTGACAGTTTTAAAGTTAGGGATGCACTATACAGTATATAAATGGTAAAATAATCACGCAATTTACAAGTGTCAGACCAAAACATCTTGACATCTTCTCTACAACTGATTCAAACGGAAGTTAAATCGATAGTTGGGATTTAAATGTTAATTATAATACACACTATTATATTTATTTTGTACATGAAAAGTAGTCCACTGAGTAGTGACATTGTCATCATAGAACTTCAATAAATATTTATACACCATTTAGCCTTGAGCTGAAGTAAAGTTTGCAATTTCAACGACGTTTATATCGTCCTTGATTGCAATACATTCTTATATTGAGTTGTTAGATTAGGGAAGCTGCAGTACGATTGCAACGCCAAATATGAATTTCCACTAAGGACTTCTTATAGACACTTGACAGATACAGAATACTTTGGAATGATGAAGTATGAAACGCCTAAGGAAACTTCGTATGGCTTCGAAACTAGTAGAACAACGAAGGTGGATAAACTTGAATAGAATTAAGTTAAAGTAAAAACCTAAGTTGGTTTCAAACGTCTTCCAGAATAAATAAATAATCAGGGTGTTTTAAACCGAATAAACGTATTTTTTTCCCAATTACTTACTCAATAATCGGTGTATAAATGGATGCATAATTTAAGATAAAACACAGGATGAGTTCAGATTAAAACACATTACAGGTATAGAATTGTTACCCATTCAACAATGTTTATTGACTACTATTACGGTTTTATTCATATTCCTGTAAGTTTTGCAGAAATCTTGTTATGCAAATTAATTGGGGAGTTTGACAGTTCAACTGCACCAAAAGCTCCATGAAACTATATAAAATCACTGAGTGTTCAATCTCGGAAAGAATTTGATTTTTTCATCTAAAGTTCAATTGCGTTTAAAGTATAGATTTTTAAATATTAGTAATATCAATGAAAATGTACAAAAAAAATGTAAAAGGGATCCTTCACTATAACGGCAGTCTCTGTACACTTTTACAAATTCATATCACATATATATATTTATATAAACTCCTTAAACTGTAGATACACCGTGTTGACTTTATTATCTACATTCAAGCCCAAGTTCAAGTCAAATCCATAATGGATTTTTATTTTAACCATCCACCAGCAGCTATATAATAAATATATTCCAACACATTTTTAACATTATCAGACTGGAAGAGCAACTAATTGTAAGCTACTACAACTTTTGTATCCCCATCAATATAACAGTTTCAACTTCTTATAGAGAAAATAGAACGTCAGCGGTTGGACAATCTATGAAATGTTCATTCAATTATGTTCTCTTTAAGTAAAATACTGGCTATACTTGTTCTTACAAAAGGTGTCTACTTCAATATCCAAAGACAATTGTCTCATGTCATTTTTCAGTAACATAGAATAGACAAGACAACTAATAATATGACAATTGTATATACTGTATCTTGTCCTTGATCACAGTGTCTAATGGGAGTGATTTAACTGTGTCTGAACTGTGATTATTGTTTGATAAGCAACAATGTAGCAAACAGCTGATTAGTTAGTGGTATATGTAAACACAGTAGATTCCCAAGCAACTTAAACGTCTATTAACCTACCCGTGGTAAAAGGGAAAGTTAAACACGTTAGAAAAACCAACCTCACTACAAACCGTGCTAAAACGATAGAACAAAGACGCAATTAAGGACAATTCTCCCGGAGTTGTTACAATAATAGTAACAGTTACGCTAACAGCCGTTGCAACAGAAACTTCTTCATTAGGCGAGACTTGGAAAATGCCTCGGAAATAATAGCAGTCTAATAACCATCGGACGTGGCTTGTAATCGGCTGTTATGTTCCTTTTGTAAGTCAGCTGTCACCGTCTGGACCAATAGCATCGCGAGAAGATCACCTTGAAGCGAGATCTGACCAATGAGGGACCAGCACCGCCCATCGCGACAGACGCTATTTAAATAATCAATGAGCAATGCGATGAATTCTGTCGTCTTTGATGGATAGACCTACTTTGCCGCTTGAGGACGCACGGTTAGGTCCCGAGTGTGCGGTTTAGCGGGGTCTTGCTTAGACTTTTATTCAGTTCTGACCGTGTGAACTCTATACAATGAGTGTTGATGTCGTTACAAAATTACTTGTTGAAGGTCTCCGTCACAAAGTGGCATTCCTGTGTTTCGCGATCTAATTAAGATGTTTGTTTTATTAAATATTTTTACACGCATATACTTTTTTAGTTTTAGGAAAATCGTAGCTTAAATAGCCTTTAAGGTAACTTACAACCACTAAAACCTACTACAGGCCTTGCTGCCCAAATAATCACGGAACTTACTTGGGGAAAACAATAGGGTCGTCCAGGCATCCCTCGTCTCTTTGGATCGAATCACTACGTAAAGGCCTTTTCTACTTCAACTTGAAAACTACCTGTCAACAATACCATCGGTATGAAAAACAATTATTGCAAGTTTTAAGAGAGATGTAGATAAAATCAGGAAAAGAAGCAGGAAAGCTTTAAAAATTCCCAGAAAAAGACCAATTAAATAGGCGGTGATACCAGAGGTTCTGTAGGCACTAATGCAATATTTAATCAAATAATCTTTGCCAAAGCAATAATTTAAAATTTTTCTATAACACAAATAGGGCGACATCCTTCCCATTTCAAATTCACCATGCATAGCATATAGGTATAGGCCTATATAAGACATCATTTACGTTCCTGTTCCTGCAATTTTAATAGATGAATACATGTTCAACTAAATAAGCTTAAAATAGCACAAAATAAATGTTGAATGTGAGAGTGACTGCATTTTGCAATTCCACACAGTCTACAGAAATATACTTACTAATCTATATTAAATCTAATTTCAGACTATACTATTTTGATCGTTTGATATTATGTACAATAACAATTCAAATTATTACACATTTCATAACAATTTGAATTGTTCTTTTGGAAGCTCTTTAAATTCCGAACGATAGAGAAAACAGATACACCACGCAGTAAAAATATACACAGCACAGTTTCCAAACTGTTACTGTTATAACCTTTTATATTCGTACAAAATATTTGATAAATAAACGTGTGCAAGTGCTTTCAGTAGTACTTTTTCGGTAGTCCAACAATGTGAATGAATATTTAGTTACGAACCCGTACCAAATGCTTTAAAGTCTACTACTCAATTGGGTTTTAAACACGATCACCACAAGTGATACGAGTTATTAATTTATAAAGTTAAATCCTGTTATACTTCAATTGTGTTTAAAGAAAACTACAAACTGTTTCCATCTACAGTACTTCTGTTTTTATAAGTCACTATCATACCAGAAAAATGCATGCAGGTAGGATTAAAGGTCTTGAAATGTCTAAAATCAATAATAGACCAAATGGTCGCACCGATAAAAACTTGTCATCTCCTAGTTGGACGACAATTTAAGCGGGAAACGGCACAAATGGCGCGACGCGACTCGCCATGGAGTAACGATGATTGACAATAATTAGCCAGACAGAGACAGATGATAAATCAGGTGAGTCCGTGGTTTGCCGCTAGGTCGCAGCACTCTCCAGAGTCGCACAGTGCTTCTGTCTCGCTCGCACCTATATCTACGCTCTCTCTTTCACACGTGGAGTTCTTTTTGAGGCGTAACATAACCTCAATTTTTAGGTTATAAAATGTAGTCAATGTCAATATGTGGTTAGATATGATATAAACAATGGAAATTTGGCAAAAGGTTAGGTTACTGAATAAGGTCCACAATATGAACTTTCAAGTTTATTTTTATTATTTTTTTTATAATCAGCGATCACCGATCAGTATTGTATAAATTCGAATATCAGTATTTTTATTTTTTTGAGTTTAAGTTTAAAGCTTTCATGATACAAGGATTAGCGTGTGGAACAGTTGCTTAAAGTTTAACAGTTTAACAGTTGCTGGTAAAGCTTAATTGAATTGGGATACAAGTTTTGTTTTCCACTGTTGTATTTATAAAGTTGCATTCATAAACTATCTTTATTCCTTGTATCATAAGAATGGACATCTGCATTTGTGAAACTGATCAATATAACTATAGAGTATTTATTGTAGGCCTATACGTGAAGAGAATAAAAAGTGAATGCACCTATTTTGACAAACAATGGTTTACAAAAGGCTGAATTTCGAACACGGTACACCACAGGTCAACATAATTGATTTTTTAAATAAACACTTTAATTTCTTTTAAAATCCATATAGTATAGACCTAAGAATTTTTATCTCAGCAGAATAAATAGTTAACGACACAGTCCCATAATACAAGTAATACAGGTGCAATTCCTGAGAATGAATTCCCTAGACATTAGACAAAGTTTGTAAAATAAACATAACGGAATAGGATTTAATGTGTTGAGAGTTTTAATGCCCCAGACACTCGAATGATATAACAAATATGTGAGTTGTTTATATAAAGGTCAATATTATGCAATATACAATATACTTAATGTACAACTATAATATCATGTATGGAAAAGTGAACACCATTAGGCCCTAACAATATTTTTTTCTGTAGATAATGAACAATTTATATAAAAAAAGAGGATGTTATTTCTGTCATGTTGTTTTATTGCTATTTTGCTGACACTGTCATGATTAAAATGCAGTAAACTATAGCAAAAATACGAGAGACGCATTTTGGTCAAACGTTAAAAAAACATACATTTAAAATCCTTCATATAATTACAAAAGAGCGAGACTTGAAAATCCAAAACCAAACGTTTAAAGAAGTTAAGCTGCAATGAACATTCACCAACGACGTGTTGAAAACCACATAAAACTTATTGAACCTAATGAATTAGTTCATCCCGCATGTTAAAAGCTTAGTTCGCCTCGTCAATCCACTAATCAGCTGTTAACTAGCCAATTGTACAACCATTGTTGCCATGCAAGATGATCCTTGCACATGCACTTGCACCAAGGCTAATTATGGAAGGCCATAAAGACTTTGTTTGACTTATGGTGCCAATCAGTGCCTTATTAGGTTTATTTATGAGCTCTTTGTTGAGTCGAATTGCTCCGTTGGAGGTTGTATTGCAATTACTCATAAATGCACTGTGTTGTTTTATTGTGTGTTGTAGATCTTCTGTGGTCTATGGGAGGATGTGGTGGGTTTATATGGTGTTTATTGCATGCAATATAAGCATCTTACCAAGGTAAGATTGAACTTTGGGATTGAATAAAGAATGTGTGTTTTTTTGTGGTTAATATTTATACAAAATATTGTTTGGATTTTAGGGTACCGGTAGGAAGTTCTACAAATCAGAAATAGTTCTCGTTGTGGAATATTTTTTTATCTTTAGCTTAATTATGGGGTTGTATAACCAGATTACGATCTCACAGTCGGAAAAAAATGTGGTTGGCTGGATTTGAACCCGGCCCCAAGATCTAACCACTTGACGAGACGTGTCCAATTTCTAACTGATACAAAGAGAGAAAAACTATATTATGCAAACTAGCATATACAGTAAATAAGCTGCACAATTTTTAAACACTAAATATGCTAATTTATTAAGGGAAACACAAATAAACATAGAGACTAAACTGTAAAGTACTATGTGCTCGTTGAGAGTAATGGGTTATTATTATTATTATCATTATCAATTGAGATTTGCGCATTTTAACCTAAATATGAGTTTAGGATGAGTGAGATGATCTGTATGGATGAGTTAATAACTGGACTTGCTGTTTCATTTCTGTAAGTTTACTAACAAAAGGTTGATTATAAACTAATTATACCAATAGTTTTACAACGAACTAATCAACTTATCAACGAGATAAGGACCCAAAAGAGAACTATGTCTTCAAATCCACTGTATAGAAAAGTTACACACCCACTATTTGCCAAAGAAATCAAACTAAACAGTACAGTACCACCACAAAAAGGTAAGGTACCATTGAGTTTGCTAACATTATTTTTGTTTAATTCAAATAGCTGTGTAGTAGATTAATAAATAAAACAATTATAATAATTTTATTAACATGTAAAAATAACATATGAGAGATTATTAATTATATAAATTGTGGTTTTTTAAAGTTATAATTAATATTTATTATCTAATTCAAACTATATCCCTACCTTCAAACTTCTGACAGCCTCGGGACGCAAGCCTGAGGATTTTTGAAGAGCTTACATAGGAATTAAATACCTACGTTAGCAGGGTTTAATATCTAATATCCTAAGTGAAATATTTTCAATTGGTTCATTAGTTGTCTTTTTTCATCCACTCGGAATAAATTGATACACAAAAATAAAAGTAGGTGCAAAAACCCGTACCAAATAAAAAAAATAACTGATATATTAACTTTAAAAAATTTAAACATAAACTCACAGCTATTAAGAAACCTGTTTTCATCTCAAAATATAAAGCTTCGTGCAACTTTACTGGGTGTTATGGAACTAACATTTCTAAATTTCCAGTCGGAATGGCGGCTACAAGAAACGCTTTATAAACCTACATTACATCCTCCGAGGTGACTTAGGAATCGCTATAGCGCCGAGGGCAATAAAAGAGCCTTAATTAAAAGGCGCGCCGGCGTGTAGAGCTCTTTAACGTCTCACCGGCGCTACAACTTAATCATTTTATGACCCTTGGACTGGAGCGCCTCGACTGTGGGCGGAGACCTGGAGGTGCGCGATAGAGAGGGTGTGATGTGTATGCTTGGGGTTGTGGCAAAGCGAAGTGTTATCTAGTAAAAAAAAACACACGACCGT
Source organism: Macrosteles quadrilineatus (assembly GCF_028750875.1). Lineage (NCBI taxonomy): Eukaryota > Metazoa > Arthropoda > Insecta > Hemiptera > Cicadellidae > Macrosteles > Macrosteles quadrilineatus. The sequence goes on along the minus strand of NW_026542604.1, from coordinate 4,531,911 downwards.
TTCCAGAAGTGTTTAGAAACATTAATAACATACGTGCAAGTCTGGGTGTGGAAAATTCACTAAGCTGTCACTTGTTATGGCGTTGTAAAGCAAATCTGCAATAGTAATTAAAACGAAGCCTTCGTTAGCTTAAAACAATTTTACATTGTATAGCAAACGTCAATAATATGTACATAGTACAAGCAATATAGGAATCTAAGTAATTGTAAATACTAAAGAACGTGGGTCATCTATCAATAAAATTCATGCGTAACATCATATTGATTACGGTTTCGTAATTTCGTACTCTCCAATACAAATGTTTAAGACTGAATAAAATGTATTACATATACCTAATGAGACTATTAATCATTCCGATGGTAAAATCAAGAAAGTTAAATGCAGAATTTGCTATTATTCAATACTGTATTTGAACATTTATTGTCCATTCATATGGTCAGTTAGCTATGTTGGAAACAAACACAATACAAGAATAGCAAAACTAATTGATAAAGAAAAATCCGCTGGGATGTAACATAAAAAGATATCCAGCTAATACTAAATCTGGATTATTTATATCTAATTGCAGTACTTACTGATTATGTCACTTTTATGTTATTCGGTAAAAAAAAGTATTTTAAAACTAAACGACGTCTTAACAAAAACAAACTTCGTCGTTAAAATTAGTACAGAAATCAGTAATACAAACTCGAAATCTAAACCACCAATTTTACGAAATAAAAATATAACTTTACTATTTTAAGTTTAGCTAAGAATTAAATTAATATTTTAAATTTAATATAGGCAACCTAATCATAACTGAGTTAACTACAACCCAATTTTGAGTAACATGATTTTTTTGTCACAGAACTAAATAACTTTATACAATGAACAGTTCTCTTACCATAGTAGTATATTTATACTAAAATTGTTACAGTGGTAAGAAGGCATGATCTGAGTTGTGTTAGTTTATTTGCTGAAGTAAGCTAAATAAAACTGTATCCGAAGTTACCAACACAAAAAGAATCAAAGCCATTGTAAAACAAACGAGCTGATGGGAAAACTTATTAGCAGACAATATACCATGTTTATGCCAATATTTATGGGTTAATTGTACAACTTCTTGATCAGCATCGTACGTGTTATTAAATTAAATGAAAAAAAAAACAAAAAGATATACGTCTAATAACACTGGTAATAATATATTTACACTTATACTATTGACTCACAAGACGGTAAATACATATGAAAGATGGTAAGTGGTGATCGATTTCAATTAGACACTCGAATACTAGTGTTATTAGACGTATATATTTTTTCGGGTTAATTGTCTCAACTTAAGGATCTGATCACAAGTTTATTAAGAACTTTGAAGCGCAGAGCTTTTCTTCAATATTGAAACAGTAATGGTTACTTACAATAATCTTTGTGCAACGTTTAATTTGATTAAATATTTTCCCATATACATCGCTTCAGTGTTAATAAATAGAATAAACACCCCAAGCAATTTTCAATCGTTATGGATCAACCAAAGACAATTCTAAGGCCATGTATTGCAAGTAGATAAGCTCAGCCAATACAACAGTGATGTATTGATAGTTCCATTGGCTACTGCCACCTCAACCGTCCAATAACCCTTAGCCAATAATGCTTATTGGGCATTAATACGAGAGTGGTGTTTATACACTAGGGTGAGTGACAGACGGGCAGAAATCGTTAATTAAAAGTGATTTCGGGGTGGGCAATGAACAGTGAGGGGTGGCGAGCTAAGGGAAGTGATGCCTCTGGAGTAGGGGACGACATGAGACGGCCTGCTGTTGCGGGCTGGTTTTCAAATTAAATCGTTAATAGATTTTTCACTACAGTACTGTGAAATCACCTTTTTCGTTATGGTTATCACCTGAGGAAATTCATCATTGATTACTACTAAATAGTACAATATTTCAAAACAAAAGTAGAAAGTGAGTCATTACATATTTCAGACCTTATGTTTAAAGTTGGAGATTTATTGACAGCTTTAAATATGGTCGAGAATATGTACGGACTTAATTTCACTCGTGTTTTGAACGTCACTTTTCGCTACACTACAAAGATTATTTTTTTCTTAATAATTAAACAGACATTGAATATTTTTAACATAAAATACTTTAATTTTTTAGGTTATGCATTCAATTTAAAATTAATATTTTACATTGATAATTCAGTCTTGGTTGTTGCAAATTAAAACAGTTGCTAAACAATATAGTAACAAAACTTTGTTTGTTTACGTCGGCGAAATCAAAAAAGATAGTTAACATTCTTTTTGAGTAGTAAACAGTTAATGATGAATTTTCGCAGGTGAACGAAAACAGGTAATTTCACAGTAGTGTAGCGAAACTATGCACAAGTAATGTTTACTATCTTTTTTTATTTCGCCAACGTTAACAAACAAACATTTGTTATAGTGTCATCAACTGTTTCAATTTGCAAAAACAAAAATTGTACAATCAATATTTTTAACTGTAATTAGAAGGTCTCCCCTACAAAATTATATTAGTTTTGAAATGTTCTTAAATGTAATAAGGAAAGATTTTAATGACAATTTAGTTGCAAAATTAGTTTCTTATGTGTAGCGAAACGTGACAATCAAAACACGAGTTAAGTATAATTCTCTTGTTAAAATAAAATTACGTACAATTTCAAAGCTTGTTCAGTATTCTATTAGATTTTTAATTCAAGTTTGTTTAAATTTGTTTTTATAGTGAAGTATTGTAGTTGTAGTACAGGGTATATCTTTCTTTTGTCGTTAAGGGTTTTGGGTTTTGTGGTCTTTGATGGTTATTGGCTGTATAGAATGGTGAGTTAGGTTTTGATTTTATTCAATTGCGCTACGTGGAGCTGGTGTAGTGGTTGATTGAGGAACTTCGATCCCCGAGGTCCCGGGCTCAAATCCCGCTAACCACCAATTGATTTCATCTTAAGTGATCATGTCAAAGCCTCTGACCTTAGCCTAAGATAAGGTGAAAAACAATCCCGAGATAGAGCAAAAAAAGGAATATTGTGTTCTTTTTAGTTAATTATTTTTTTCTTTTGACGTTTTTTTTTACTGTTTTCAATTATATTACTTTTTGCTTCTGCACGTAGTAACTAATCGAAATCGATTCTGAAAACTCAACTGAGTTAATACGATGCTATTGTGTGTACTTATAATGCTAACGATTCTTTATTAAGTAGAGCATTCTTCATGGTAAATGAAAAACTAATGTTTACATTTTCATTTTATAAAGTTGGGAAATAATTAAAAATGCTTATAGACTTGTCAATCAATATTGTATTAAACTGAGCATTTTATTTATGCAATTTCTCCTTATGACGATCTTAGTGTTTGGGTAACCGAATGTTTAGAGAGCTTGCATTTAAATCTAAGAGTTGCTAGTTCAACTCCAGGTGGGGTAGATTTTGGATCCAGAAGGTTTTCGCCCGTTCCCTTAAAAAGTAAAAAAAAACTCCAACCTGTTTAAAATATACTCAATACATCAATTAACATATTTAAAATAACGCCCATTCCCTTGAATTTGTTGAACCGTAGTTTTTTTACAGGGGAAGTTTTAATACGTGTGAAAAAGTATTAAGTTTGAGTGTTGAAACTTCTTTCTAAAGGTTAAAAAACTTGGATAGCATACAATAGTACTGACTGATGCACACTACATTGAACATCCTAACAATACCTAAAAGTTTGATCGTCTCAAATAAAACTATTTTTAAAAATCAACAACAGTGTTTCAACGGACTAAAACAAATCTATAAGGGGTGAAACATAATTTCAAACTGCGTCTACAAATCTTAAAAAATAACGTTCTCAAAGCAATAACCCGAGACTGCTCGAATTGATGGCCCATTTCCTCTTCAGCCGGACCAATAACCGGATACAAAAATCGCAAACATATTTCAAGCGTTTTATAAAACTGGCCAACTGTTACGGGGGCGCGGACGGTTTTAAAACGAGATTTAAAGCGAATTTATCGGAGGGCGAGAATTGACAAGATGACCGGCTAGAATCTATCGATCTGCAATAACTGAAGCACATGTCCATGTACCACCATCTGGAAGCGGTAAGCCCCTTATCCTACAATGCTGTCGCTGTCCCGCCGAATCCCGACATTCTCCCTCCAATTTTCCATCCTCCAAATCTCGAGTATCAATTGATCTTTTGTGTGTCATCCCTATTGTCCCAAATATTGTGCCTTTTGACAGTTATGGTTGTTTTTCGTGATATGCCCGCGGATTTGTTAGTTTCGCCTCGGTGTTTCATATTTGTTTTTATTGTTTAAGCAATGATTTGTTACAATTTGTTTAGTTTTTAAAGCCACTTTGGATGTTATTTTTGTGAACAAGGAGTTAATACAGATGTACTTATAATCCTTAAAACATTATCTTTATAACATAGTAACTTGTGCAATTATTTAATTCATGTTCATTCTATTCGTTCATGAAATATTCCCTCATGTTTATTCGTAAACCTCCTACCACACCAGGAGGTAACTATTATTGTTATCTCCTCACTTTGTGTTGATCAACTTCAAGTACAAGGCATAATTTTTAGACTAAAGCTGATTTTTAGGATAATCATCCAATTACTGACTTTTATACTTTACAGACTGGTTATTGACGTCTAGGATATTTTATTAACTGATTATTGACGTTTATATTATTTTACCATAATTTAATTCGTTATTATTGGCCTTTGAATTCGAATAAAAAACTATCTGGATTATTAGTTTTTAGATAGGACCTTATGTCTTTCATATAGGCCTAAACAAATTTAAATTTAGGATTGTTCAATGTTTGGTTTACTACCAGCATAATATAGTTACACTTAACATTCATCTCCCCGGGTAATTAAAGTTTTTCCTTTGTCAGCCTTAAAACAATAACCTTTTTTGATGTTTTACACACTGTCGTTCAAAATCATCCGTTTGAGCGTTCGGATGATCCGAATGTTTTGTTAGTAGTTGCCGGTTTTCCCGCGACGGCGCGCCTACCATCGGTGACACCGGTGTCGCATCAGTCGCTATCTGTGGTAAAATTAAAAAAAACTGTCCATGCGCGCGACTCTCCTCCCCCCGGGTTTTTATCGGGGACGTTATTCAAAAGAAAGCGACGGCAGTGCGAGCACCAAGACGCGGCGACAGTGGTGGCATCTAGCGGCGAGATGCAGATCCTACGGTACCACTCTTCACTTCACGACCACGGCTTGAAGGTACAACATCTCTCTCTCTCTCTCTCTCTCCCTCCCCCACACCATCCCCCCTCCCCGGCTATCGTCCTGGCAACCCCTAATGCTGTTTGTGTCTATCGACGAATCATTGTGTCTTCTGCCGAGTAAAAGTGGAAAAATCTTTTGTAGAGACTTGTAAAATATAATAACAATAATTGTCCCGTAGTACATAAGGGGACTCATTAAATAGGCGTTTGTGTAAATACATGTGTTTAATATTACATTATTTAATATATTAGATGTGCATATGATTTAGATTTGTATGCTAGATTAATTTATTACTCTGGAACTTTTGCATACATTTTTCAATAGGTTTTACTGATTTTGGCATCGTTATATAATGACGTGTATGTTTATGACCCGCTGAAGCAATGTTCTAAAAGGAGGAACACTCTGCTAAAAGTAAGCCTTGAAGTAATAGAAAAATTATTGCCATATTAGCACTTTTGATTATAATATAATTCTCAATAATATCGTTTTCATGCAATATACTTGATACTTGACTATACGAGTAAGCCTTTATTGTTGTTTCGGATACTTTGTCACCTCTTCATGTTTTAGATAATTGTCTTACATTGACTATTCCTAATTGACACTTCATCGAGAAACAATCTGATCTGCCCTTAAAAACAATTTATGTAATTCCTTACTTTGAAGTGTTTAGTGATCAACTCTGATTGAGCAAATTCCATTTGAAATGTTCACAAGTGAAAAAAATTGTATTAATCAAAATTGTGAGCCTCAAAACACGTATTTATTTTATAAACCTAGTTAACGCTTGATTTCAGTCAAATAAATGTTAAATTTGTCATTAGCCCTTATCATTTACTCAACATTTTCATGGCTAAGCTGTAAATGCTGAGTTGTAGGCCTATTTGCTACCTATATTCAGTCCGAATAGGAACATGGTTTATTAAATTATATCCAAACAGGGGTTAACTTACAACAGAGGCTTGTTATCGAATATTTTTAATTGTCTATAATGTTGTATTTCTAAATAAATTCAATCATTAGTTCCAGTGTTAGGCGCAATACTAAATTTAGTTTTGGGAGTTCCGTTGTTTACAATATAGTTTACATCACAACTATCCTCTGCGTTTTTATCAGACCAAACCTTTTCTTTCGTTTACGAGAATTATAAGAGATCTTTAGTACAAGTGTTTTAGAAGAAATAACAAACAAAAAAAACTGAAACATTTGTCCATTATTTTTCCATTATCGTTTGAATTTGTAAATAGGTACTGTAGGAACTGGGTAACACTGTAGATGGAGCTTGTATAATATTCATGTTTAAATCATTTTCTCTAAAATTTAAGTTCAATTGAGTTAATACTCAAAGAATCTTAATAGCGTATCCGTAAAATATTTTATAATCCATTCCTAAAAAGCATTTAGAAATTGATTTGGCTATTATTTCTTTATTGTCAGTTTTAAAATGTATTTTTAAATGCTCAGCACAATTACTTGTTATATAATTTATTATTTTTCCATTAATATTTTGTAATAATTTATTTATTTATTTTAATTTAGAAGGTCTTTAAAGCATACAAGAACTTATCCAAGCATCAGTGTCAAAAATAAATATGGGAAGTCATTATGTATGTAGGCCAAAATTATTTTTATCAAAATAATAGAGATTTGTATCGAGGGATCAGAATTGAAAAATCACAGGTATCATACATATATCACGGAACAGAGAGTTGAGGCAATATTGAACTATTTACTAACTACTTGACTATTTATTTGGCTATTTACTATTTGAACTTGGAATTTTAACTGTCACTTCTCTTTACATTTTAGATTGTTTACTGTATATTAAAAATAATATTAGAGATTTCCCTACAAATGATTCAGTTCATAACCATTTTACCAGACAAAACACTTTTCTCCGTCCAAACCAATGTAATTTTATGACCACAATCAATAACTTTAGTGAATTTGGAAAAAGATTGTATAATATGTTACCTGCTCACATTAAATGTCTTGAAATACGACAATTTAAATTTACTATTAGAAAGATTTTGTGTGATTTATGTGTGTATAAGGTCAAAGAATTTGTAGAACACATTAAGTAGGTTAATGGATATACTGTAATGAAATTGTATGACGTTGCTATACATGTATTTATAATGTTGATGGCAATAAATGGATTTGATTTGATTTGATTTGATTAACACATACTGATTGTGCAAAGTTAGATTACCCCGTTTTGTTCTTAGAAGACTTAAATTAAAATGTATGGTATATTTTGCCCTTGTAGGCTATATTCACATTATTTTGTCCTATGACGTTGGCATTATTTGGGGATCTGGAAATGTTCATACCAAACCAATATTTAGCATGCAAAAAAAACACAAGAGTCCCATGTCATCTTTAGCCTAAACCTATGTAGGTGTTTACCAAGGTGTTTTTTCTGAATCATGTATTCTTACTTTTCTGTGTATCTACATTTTCAAACACTCCATTTTCTTGGGAAACGCTTTAAACTTCATCTGTATATTGTAACTAATTCGAATACATCAGAAGATTTACAAACACATTGATCATTCCTAGTTAGTTTTTTAATAAGATATTTTACAATACTGTAATTGTTTATTAGGCTTCAAAATTATCTCAGGAATGAAATGGACTGTCGCAAATCTAATGGTCAACTTTAGGAATTGTATTCTTTAATTGGTTTCATGGTGTCGCAATTTCAGATTTTGTATCGAATGTAATGTTTACCAATGCATCTAACTAGTTTCACGACAATAAACAATATTTTTTGATAACATAATCAAACATTTTGTAAACGAAATTTGTCTCAGTGCTACAATTTCATCACAAATTGTATAAATATTGTAAATATAATTTGTATCGCAGATGAATATAAACAACTTATACTTTGTGTTTGTATAATATAATAAGTTAATTTAAATAATAAATAGACACGTGCTTGAATTAAACTCCTCTTTAGTGAAGTCTTTTGTTTTGAAAATAGAGTAGGATGCCTATTTTTATAAACCTTATATTTTGAGAATGTTATTTTACTATTTTTATAGAAGAAAACATTTATTTCCTAACAGGTAATATTTAAACTAGCAGGTTAATTTATATTAAAGTTATTAATTAAGTCTATGGTTAGATACATTTAAATAGTTTCAAATCACAACCTAATTACATAAGAAACCTAATTACATAAGATTTAAGCTACATAATTTCTACTCTAAGAGATTTTATTAATATATTAATTTATGATGTTTTTAAAAAAACCATACACCTAAAGTGTAATTTTACATTACGTTTTCCATAGTTTATACTAATTATAAACTAATATTGACGTACTTTAAAAAATATTTTTAATCGACAACATGTTAATTAAGATATTTAAATTCGATTAAACTTCAAAAAAGAAATAAATACGTTAAAAGCAATGCACCTAGCATCAACTAATCTTCTATCGTTTTACTAATAAAATACATTACAACCTAATGCTTTATACTTTACTTGTTTTTTGTCTACATTCACAAATCAACTTATTGATAGTATATGTTTTTAACAATACCAGTTATTAAGGCAAGTTTCTTCAATTTAGTGAATAAATTATATGAAAGCATATTCCAATGTAAGGCAAGAAAGTTGTAGATTACACACAGCGTGTGCAATAAATAGACATTTTGAATTAATAAAAAGAGTTTCAAACTTTAGTTCATAGAGAAATATCCCATAGTCTTGATTTTGCTTTATACATTTCCGCTTTTTGATGACATGAGTAATTCTTTTATGGGATTGAAATAATAATAATTCTATTGTTTGACTTTAATAAAAATTAGGTCTAGTAACAGTTATAGTCTGTAATATTGAAAATTTATGTTCATGTCAGTTTCAAAATATAGTAAATAGGTACTAACCATAAAATTAATTTTATAACTAAACTAAATAGTCAATTTATAAGTCGTTAATCTGAATGGGGGTCGTTTAACTAACAACATAACACTAAAAAGGATAGTGTTTTTACGCGAAAAAAACTTTATAGTTTACCATAATTTGTTTATAACTATATTGTTATTATTAGCCCTACAGCCAGTCTCTTTACTTTGATTGATTGTAATAAAACATTAATACTTTCAGGGTGATAAAATATTGTTCAATTGTAAAAACTCATCGTTTTAAATGCAACTTGTTTATTCGATTATTTTATTTATTTAATTGATCAATCCATTAAGTAGGTGTCAATTATTATGATTTATCCCCTAATAAGTATTTTTAAGTTGTACTGTAGGCAAATAGTAAATTCACAAATCAAAATAGAATTGTAGTTAATATAGTTTTATATAGATGTTGATCGTTGTAAATTTTAAATTGATCATATTCAGTTTTTTATCATCTGTATCATAAATATTCAACAGTTTGCAGAATTTAACTTAAGAACAATATAAATTATATTTACCCAACTACAAAATCAGTTAAACATTCTAAATACGTTCACTAAATAATATCGTCTTTATATTGTTATTAATACAATTTAATCTCTTATTATGTTCTATTGTCACAAGAAAAGGCGATTGAAACCTAAAATCAAATATCGTATCAAGTATCTTATATTTCTGTTATGTAACTATTCTTAACAGTATCGACAAACTTCTAGAACTTCATTGAACTAAAACCAAATTATTTAGTACAGTAGTAGATTAACACTACATGACATGAACTGTAGGCCTAACCGATGATTTTGGTAATGCCCCCAGTACACTCTCGCCGAGACGTTCGCCGAGGCGCCTCGCCAAGGCGCTCGCCGAGTAATTCGGGCGAGAGCTTATGCGAGGTAACCGTGCACACTCTCGCTTTGTCTCGCAGTCGAAATGGAGGCAAACTTCGATGTGGAAGTAGCAACATTAACCTTGTTTTGTGCATATGCTTATTTTAATTATGTTTACACGTACTTTTTCTTCAATTCGGTTACTGGACGGTTGAGTTTTACGCTCTAACGGCACCAAGCATCTGTTAGTTTAGTTTGTAACTGACTGGTTGGGTAAACAAGCACCGGAAAACAGTACGAAACGTTCTTGCGTGCTTGTCAGAGCTTGTAACAAGCGCTTGCTAGCCGGCACAAGCTTTGTCTGTGAACGCACACGCTTGATACTATGTTGACTTTTCTCACGCCGGTTCGAGCTTGCAAGCGCTTGCCAACAAGCGCTTGTAACCAGCTTTCTTTGTGAACGCACCCTTACGTTTTTCCTTGTGGTGTACGTGTGTTGGGTCCCACAATAACGACTCACCATGGTAGGCTTCTAAAAAGTCAAGAACTGTGTTATTTGACTAATCCATGTTTACTTTAACACAAAATGCACCCACAAACTAACGACGCACAGCTGAACTAACGACGAGACAAGGCGAGAGTGAACTGGGGTGCCTCGCGCTCGCCACTCGCTCAGTCTCGGGTCCTTTGACTCGTGTCAAAAAACCGACTCCAGACGGAGCGTCGGCGAGCACGAGGCGAGGCGAGGCGAGGCGACCCGAGTCAAGGCAAGACAAGACGAGCGCACCGAGTACACTCTCGCACTCGCCAACGCTCGCCTTGTCTCGGCGAGAGTGTACTGGGGGCATAAGAGAAAAACTGGGTCAGTAAGGCAGGGTTGGCCTCTGTCACTCCTTACCCGTTGCCACCCTTAGTTGAGCCGCACTTTGGAACTGGGATTTGAATCTTTAATAGTAAAAATATATATAAGTATATTGAATTAGAAATATAATTACTTCAAGCCTGCATTTTAATAGATATAATTATTATGTAGCCTATGCTATTAGTAGGCCTATATAGCTGTAAAGTAGATAGCTAATTTTTTTTACGTAGTTCTAAATTGTAAAATCTCGCATTTTAGAGATTTTATTTTTGTCTAGGTGTGAAATTAAAAGTGAGCTTCTTACATCAAATAATAAGTAGGCCTACTCGTTAGAAATTTAATAAATAATTATTATGGCGTATTACCCCACTTATCTGACTTGAAACTTGAATACGATATTACTTTTTGCCTTTATTAAAACTACGTGTTTTTTTCAAATTTCTAACAATTAAGTTCAGTAAACTTGGAAATTAGATTTGGCAAAATACAGAGGATATATTTTACAGTTAACCACATGAATTTGATAACAGTAGGGAATTTTGAATTTAGTTACACCACCCTAGTAGGCCTATTAACGTATAAATGTATTATTTTCAATATTTACAATATTTTCCTTTTCACTGCTTAGGCCTATATTTTATTTTTATTTATGTATTTCTTTATTTATTGATATTTTCACCGTATTTAAAACCTATTGCAATTTTAAATAAATTGTTGGTTAAATAAGGGTAGAATCATTTTTTAAAATTAAAGTTGTAAATGAACCGTGATACGATTGTATAAACAGTCACCAAATTCACCGTAAATTATGCGTACCACCTAATAAAATGAGGAAAATCCGCGAACCTAATTGTACTTGTACTTGTCGAAGGCAAAGTCGCAAGTGTGAAGTGTGTTGTGGTGACACGGTGTTCGGTGTTAACAAGCGAAGGGTGCCGATAGTTGCCGATAGGGTAGTATCTACCGATAAACTTGTAAACAGGAGCGAGGCGTAGTGGAGTACAGAGAGCGGTGATTAATATGGGTGTATGAGGTCAAGCCGAGACGCCATCGGCCAGGGAGGGCATGTAGAACAAGTAGATCTATCATCACCGGAGACAGAATGACACGATTGGAGGACATCGGGACGGGTGGGCGGGGCGAGATACTCGGCTGAACCTATCAGCAAGCCGCGCGACCCGCAGAAAAAAGAGAAGCGAAAGAGGGGAAAAAGTAGGAGACGGAGCGGGAGGTTTTTCAATCGCGGCGGGGGGAGTGGGGCGCGTAGACTCGTGTAGCGCTTGTTGTAGTTTGTGTGCATTTTGTTGCGGACTTGTGTGAGACCACCCCGCGCGCGCTCACTCTCAAACCCGCGCTCACCGACGTAGCTACCGTACCTACGCTACGCCGTCGGCCGTACGTCCACGTGGCGACATCTACGTCGACACAACGTAGCCGACACACGACGTAAGCGTCACCTCCTCAAAAACCGACAAAACTGGACACGAAGGAGAGGCTTGGAGGGGAGAGAGGGGTGGAAATCGGTGGTGGGGAGTAACCGAAGGCGCTACGGATTCTCCCTCCGAAAAATAGCTTTTTTCGGCGGGGGTTTTCGGTTTTCGTTATCACGTCCCCTCCTATCCTACCGTGCCTTCTGTCACTCGCAGTGCGAACGCGAGCGGAGAAAAAATCGAACACTCGGAACATTATTTCGTGTGGGTGGCTCAGTGCGTATACCGTATAGCGTGTGTGTGACTGTGTAGCATGCGTGTATCACATGCCGTGATACCGACGATAGGCGTACATGTGGACTGATGGATAAACTGTGAACTGTGAAGGTGACTATGCTGTGACTGGCCGGACCCCGTACAATGTCCACGTACCCGCTCAGAGGCTCGCCGAATAATCAGGTAACTTTTAGGTTATGTTTACATCTGCCACAAGTGGGCATACAGTAGTGTGTGCGCATTCAAGTGTGTGATCAAAACTCGAACTTTGTGGTTAGTAGTTGAACAATGTTTTAGTGACTCGAAAACCTCCAATAACTGTCACCACATTTGAAAATTGATTTAAATTATCAAACATCAAAACTTTAAATATTCAAAACTTCATAATTTCCTCTTTAAACTCGTACAAGACATCACAACGGTAAAAGATTAGCATTTAAATACAAATAGCTAACTGTATTCGTATCGATCTATGCATAGGAATTTAAATATTCTACCCCAACATGTTTTAAGGTTCGCCTATATTTGTAAAAATCGAATTTGAATTCGTTAGGCCTATTGTAAATTGATTAAATAGTATTCCAAACTAGTATAAACAATGTAGGCCTAATAACAACAATGTAACAATGTAAAAAATACATGTGTAGGCCTGGGGGTTTTTCACTACCACCAATGTAAGAAGTAGTATATTTTTAAATTGAGTGTAGGCCTAGTATTTATGATCATCATTTTAGCATAATTGAATATATGTCACAAGATAAATCGACCATTAAACGCACGAATATAACATATTCTGAATTATATATATTTTAGAAATATCATCATTTACAAAATCTGGCAACCATTAGCTTACAAAACTACCCTAACCTCAAATCAAAAGCCGCGTTTCACAATACTTAGCCGTTCCATTTTGACAACAATGATGATAATACTCGTAACTCTTTCTTAACTTCATAATTACATAATTCAGCATGAAAAGTTTGATATGTGTTACTTGTTGTTTGGCTCAAAATATGTAAAACTAAGCACAATCTGAAATGTATACGGTGTTTCGGATATCTTTAAAAACGCACGAAAGGCTTATAATATACTATTACAAAAATTAAAATACAAAATATCATCCAAATCAGTTAGTTCTTTAGGAGAAAAGTGTCTTTACTCTACAGCATATTTTTTTAAGTAGCCTATTTTAAAACAGCAAAAACGTATGGACATCAACACCCATAAAACATCAAAACACATAGGGCAAACCTAAATAAAGGATTTTAATTTAGAATCATCAGAAAAAATAACATTGATTTGTCAATCATTCCACTTATGTGAGAAGTACCTAAGATAAAGTGTAGACGTCAATCAGCCTCTGTACGATCCATACATACCAGTATCTATCTAAATTTTTAAACATCAATTAAAAGATAATTCTATTCATCTTCAGTAGGCCTACCAACCGACACAAGTAGCCTGGTAACTATTGATACCAATTAACAGCTACCCTGAGTTTAATATAAAACTAGGTATAAATTTATAGTTATCAAATTTGTGAAGCTTTTAAATCTTCAATTGTTTTAAAACCCCATACATATCTTTTCAACAACTGAAAACAATAGATTTTTAGCAAGTTGTGAATATGTTCCCCATTTGTCTGAAACAGTTATCAGAAATATACCAATTAGTTCCATTATGAGATACCATATTTAATGCTTGGTATTCATTTATTCTAATCGCGTAACAAACCAGCTGATTTCAGCTATCCACCTTCACCAAAAATACACATTCAAAACCAATTTCCAACTACGACCCCCAAGCACAGTAGGAATTATTGTCGAGTCAATAACTTATGCCCATCTTGCCCCCAACCGAGTATAAGGTGCCAGCTGGTAGGTCGACAATGGACTGTTGTGTTATAATTTACATTTTTCATCGCCTCCCTGATATTCAGATGGCAGTGGTGACGGGGCCATCCTCCGGTAGACGGTGTGTAGGCTATAGTTGGCCCTCGTCCAACCGTCAGGTGGTCAAGTTTGTCTTCTATTTCAATTTGCGGCTCGAAGCCCCTTGGGCACTTGACCCTTTAAACTTTGAATTCGACCTCACCCTTGTCTTGAACTATTAACGAAGTTTACATTGAGTCAATATATGAACGAGGTTAAACATCAGCCTATGCGTTCAAAAGTGGTGCAAATCTGATGCACAAGAAACAATTAGGTCCTTACTCATGCTTTTAGAGAGAGTTTAATTATTTGTTTTTATTTTCAAGAATAATTACCTTAAATAATTTCGATAATATCTGAAAAAATAGCCATACTTTTTAATTCGGTAGCATAACAATTTAGTTTTTTTTTCAACAGTAATTTACTATTAGAGAAGTGATTTAAACCGGTTACTTTTAAAGGTTTAAATATGTATCATTACCACAGAAATAACCGTAATGCAAAACTATTACAAAACCAAACACTGAAATAAAGTAAACCTTTACCAACATAGCAGTCTTTAAGAAGCAGTCTTGAATTTTAAAACGCATGGAAAACCTCAAAGCCAGGAAAGTGTTTTCAATTTTCTGGATTGGATAAACGGAATCTGTACAATCTTTACAATCTTACACGGATATAGACTTTGTTTATTAATAGCACGACACGATTTAGATTTGATAGGATGGACAATTTAAAATGAAGCCTACGAACAAATATTACGTATAATTAGGATTCCACATCAAGAGTAAAGATTGAAACAAATTCTTTGTAAGTTAATGCAAATCCTTCCACCATTTCAAATTTTAATGTTTACAGAATATAATGAGATCATTTTCATATATGCCCCTATGCTCTTTGTGTGCTTAGTTATGACATTTTACAATCCTAATATTTGTAGCATCAGCTAGTTACAAATAACCTAGTACAAAACGGACGAATTTGAAAAACTAAGAAATATATAGAAACAACTTAACTCAACTGAATCTCAAATAATTCAACGCTCCTTTCGCACTAATTTTGACGCCGAAATTGAAGAATTCGTGTAAACCAGTCATAAGTTACTTCACTATTAACATAGAGGAAGAAGAGTCATAAATAATCCCAGTGTGAAGCCTGTCGGCAAGTGATAACTGGCTAGTGATAGGTTTATGGTTCAATTACATGTAATTACAATGAGAGGCATACAATTAGCAAGGCGTGGCCAGCGAACATGCTTACAGAGGCGGATTACCATAGGTTATACACATTACACATCATGTATAAAGAACCGGTAGACAAACCTACGTTGTCTAAGAAGTAGTTAACTTTATTGGATTCTTTGTATGTTGATTGTACGCTGAAGATACATTGGAACTATATATTAGTTGATTGCAAATGGAATGCATATGTTGCAGTATAAAAATAGGTTTGATTTTGAAAAATCTAAATTTAATCTCAGTTGATTGACGATTGCTCAAGAAAATCCAACTGTCTAAAAAAAGTTGGAAAATATCGATGGTTGAAACATATGTAGCATTTACTGCATGGCAAATGACTGGGGAAATACCTATGTTACGAAGAAATAGTTTTAGTATTGTATAATTTATTAGTTTCGCTGTGTGTTAGTTGACTGTACCGCCTGCGCGAAAGCTTTACTGGTTAACAAGATACCACAACAGAAGTTGTAGGCTATATTTAGAAGAAAATATTCGCGGTAGGCTATATTTAAGTGGGTATTTCTTTCAAAATATTTCCTACAAATCTACATTCTTAGGGGATATATATTTTTTAAACATCTTGTTCATGATGTATTCAAGTTCAGTGTTTTATATGGTTAGATATCACCGTTTCAATAAAATTGAAACATTTTGATTTATTTTACTGTCCTCCATTCCTGAAACACAAATAATTTATGGAAAACCCTGTATAGAAATTGTTTAAATGCATATTTTGTGAAGTGTTGGCCACTTATGAAAACTTTTGACGAAAATAAATGCACGTAAAACTCAAAAATACTCATAAATCAATAACGAAGAGATTGATATAGTTTCCCAGATGTAGGCTACAAATTATTCTTACCAAACCTACTCAAGGGTTTGTAAACACATTGTATTCTTGTATACTATCCCTTGCCAATTTACACTTCTGCCTATTCATATACTACGACCAGTGATCACATCAGATGAAACTTATGTGAATTTATAAGAGAAAATTTGCAAACGAGTAACAAAATTTTCTCAAAACCTAGTACAATTATTATATAAAAAACAATGACTTATTATTAACTTAACTTTAATTTATACAACGCTCGCTAGAAGAAATCTACAATATTCCTTGGGGTATTGGAGTATTCCTTGGATATAGCTCTGCGGGCAATAGAGAACCAAATATCTCAGAATAGCCTACAAATTTGTCTAAATAGTAGTTTAGTCTCTAAATGTCTCATACATATATTTCCAAAATGTAAATACATTGAAAATATTTCATATATTTTCATAAGCACAAAAATTGATTTTAATTTTAGAGTGGACCCAACTTACTTAACGATAAATGATTACGAATTATAAACTTGTTTTCATCAAGTAACCAGCAAAAGTTCATTGAAGTTCATCATTGAATTCGAAATGTTGTCAAGGGGCTTATAGAAATATTAATGTTTGATTCCGATAAATTTGTATTTCCAAAAGCGAAATACATTAAACATACTTCATACATTTTCGAACTTAGCTCAAAAGTAGGTTTTAATTTTAAAATTAACCTTTTATCACAACAACAGACTAACACGAATTAATTGTTTGAATTGTGCTTCCATCTACACTCTGCTTAAAGGCAAATTTAGTAAACACTTGGCTGAAATGCTCAGAATCTCACTCTTTACAAATCCATTCACAAAACGCCTCCATTCACAACCGGGATCAAGATCAAATTAAAAAAGTATCTACAAGATCCATGAGTGGAGAGGTCCTATAATAGGCCGGCCACAATATAAATTATAGCCGATGCTATCGAGGATCCTTCGAGCGACACAAAAAGTGTGAACATCCGACGCCGGCGGTCGTACGTCTTTCATTGACCCTGGACACTTTGTATTTTGTATTCCCCGCCTCTCCACTTAATGCCTAAATGGTTTCGTTATTTATCTATCGCTCTTCCCTGACGTGACTCGGGTGTCCAACAGCATTTGTTTATAGGGAATTCGGATATCGTGCAAGGAAAATTGGGAATTGTAAACGGTGCGAAGGCTGTGTGTTAAGTCACAGTAAATAAACACAAAAGATTTACTTCATGTGTTTAGAAGTAAAACACATAAAGCAGAACTCAGGTGGAGATAAATAGAAAACTGTGACAGGAAAAATATATGGTGGAGAGAAACACATAGCTAACACACAACAAAACATCCAAAGCAGAGAAAATAGCCTACAAATCCAAAACACAACAAACAACACTATTATTTAGTGGGAACAAAAGAAAACTAAAAAATACATAAACAGGATTTCTGTAGTGGGGGAAAACCCCATAACAGAATAGAAAAAACTAAACCCATATAACAAATATTGAAGTGGAATATAGAAAGCGAAAACACATAAAACAGAATATTGTGTGGAGGGAAACACAAAATGAGACACAACAAAAATATCAATAGAAATGTATAGCTATAAATTTCAACAAAATATGTGGCAGAGATAAATGAATGCCGGGCAAATGCGGACACGGAATATTGGGGACACATCATTAAAGAGGGCATAAGCGGACACTAGAGATTACTGTTACCTGGCAAAGGGTTGACAGGTCTCTGCAAATATTTCAAGGGCGGAACATTGCGGACACATGTATCTACGACGGGAAAAAAGGTGCGAGGGAGGGAGGATTTTATAAGCGTTACGTTTGTGCTTACAATGTTTTAAAAAATTGCTCCAAGGATTTCAAAAACTGGAACTAATAGCATTCAACAAATGTTGTTATTTATTATGAATATTTTGTAGAGTTTTGATAATTAATTCATTTACTTTATTTGTCCGGCCATGCTGGTTCGCGATCTCCTTTGAAAAGACTTAGATTCACACGTTTGTTCCAAATGTTGCCAAAATCGTATAATTTTTTCTTGAGTTAAAGTGCTAATGGACGCAATTATAAATATCTTTATATTGCACTTACATATTTGAACTAACTTTTTTTGGCCTCTGGGAAGCTTAAAAAAATCAAATCTGTATCGGTTCCAGGTCTAGGTCTTGCAACGAGACCTATGTTTGGCAAATTTCCATTTGTGCTATTGGATATACCAACCCTGGTAAACTCACCCAGTGTATTGTATTACGTTTGCAAAATTCCAAACAGAAAAATACCAGTAACACCCCTACTCTGGCATTTGTGTCCCGTGGATTGTAAGTTTGCAAAATTCCAAACAGAAAAATACCAGTGAACTTTATCAATTTACTTGAAACTTATTTTTATAACTAACGTAATGATAATATTGTTCAGAAGTACACATGATATGTTTAGTTTTAGTTTTACATAGGTTTACAAATATAAACTAATTTCCCTACCATTTTAATGTTTATATACATCGACCCCCAATATATTTGAAACTATACATATCACTTAAGTTTAATGTATTCTTTATAAAAATACCTTTTGTTTGTATTTTAATTACTTATTGAAAGCTGGAATATAAGTTGAACATCATTCTGTTATCGAGTTCTATAGGATATTATTAGTTAGAACAAGTGGATAGAGTGTTGTCCATTATCATTTGTCAATTAAATATTCATTACAAATTGCTGTCAATAAACACGCATCAAATTACAATGCAAAATTTTGGATAAATATAACGCCTTTTTGAAGCTGGACAACATTAAAATTATACAAGGCTTAATGTTATAAAAGTTAATCTTATACCATATATCATAGTTTACAGGCCCATATTTGACATCGGGTTACCTTTGTCAATTGATTGCCAAGCCGATACGCACGTCGTACAGTTTTGACAGGCCTACAGGAATAGTATATTACACTACTAGACCGGTTCGTGGTGTTTCGTGCGAGAACAGTGAAGCTTAGGGCGAGTACAGTAACGTACGATACCTGGCATCATACTACAGAGAAAAATAAGTACATTTTAAACTCATGAAACAATTTTTTTAGGATATGACATAA
This sequence comes from Macrosteles quadrilineatus, assembly GCF_028750875.1. Classification (NCBI taxonomy): domain Eukaryota; kingdom Metazoa; phylum Arthropoda; class Insecta; order Hemiptera; family Cicadellidae; genus Macrosteles; species Macrosteles quadrilineatus. The sequence continues at coordinate 4,512,266 of NW_026542604.1, read as the reverse complement.
ATTCCAATATTTTTATATTTCAGAATATAAAATAGGCCGTTGCATTTTGCTGTTTATTTCATCAGCTGACTACGTGCACGGTAAAAAACTTTAACGCCACACTACACTGGTTTAACGAACTTCCCACACAATGATTTAGTCCAGATAACAACTGTTTGCTAATAAAGTAAGAAACCTCTTAGCGATGCCCCATCTTTATTCTTCATTTAATTAACAAATATTATCAATCTGGCAAGCGATCTCTAAAGAAAATATAAGTATCAACAGCAAAGCTCTACAAAATATTCAAAATCAATAACAGCATTTGTTGAATGCTATTAGTTCCAGTTTTTGAAATCCTTGGAGCAATTTTTTAAAACATTGTAAGCACAAACGTAACGCTTATAGAATCCTCCCTCCCTCGCACCTTTTTCCCCGTCGTAGATACATGTGTCCGCAATGTTCCGCTCTTTAAATATTTGCAGAGACCTGTCAACCCTTTGCCAGGTAACAGTAATCTCTAGTGTCCGCTTATGCCCTCTTTAATGATGTGTCCCCAATATTCCGTGTCCGCATTTGCCCGGACACCGAGATAAATATATAACCAAACCCAATAAAAGTACAGCAAAGAGACACACAGAAATAGAACACATAGTACCGAATCTATTGTAGAGAAAAACTAACATTAGACTGTAGACAAAAACATAAATATAGAATACAATTTTTAACACAATAAGTGCTAGTGAGGAATGCAAAACTTGACTACAACCAAAATACCGGTACACACTTCTATTGAGGTGGACTATAATATTTTGGATTAATTTAGGGGGAATCTGATTAGAAAAGATCCAGAAAACGTTGATGGTTAAAGGATTTATCAAGTTTTTATTCGCATAATATATTGTTAATGTCTTAAATTTATTGTATGTCTATTTTACAATTTTTTTCTATAGTTGCACTATGCGAACATCTTATGACAAAATCGTGTTAATTCAATATTTTACTAATTTGAAAATAAATTATTCGATGGCTAAAATGATTTGTGATTGACTGTTTTCCAGATTATTTTCGTAGTTAATCATAACCTTCATGAGTGAATTTCTTAAGTCTTACAGAACAAATTTTACCTTCCCTATTATTTATGGACTTTGCGATTTATAAAAAAAAATTCAAAGTAATACACTCAACACCAGCTAAGTTTAACATGTTTATACATAAAAATACGGAATATACTCCATGCAATGTGCGAAGTTTTAAAATGGAGATAGCCTCAAACATAGCTTATAAGCTTCTTATGTTTTTTTTAAATATCTCGATATTTTGTGCACGCACATTTTTCGGTTCACTAGACTTAACACCAACACATCTTGTATTAAACAATTTGCTGATTTATTATTCCTCACGTTCATTTACCTTTGAGGTAACCTTCTAAAATAGTCCTGATATACGCTCAATGCCATACTGTGGAAATTTAATTTCCCAATGCAGCTCAGCACACGGCCTGTATCAATGGCAAAAACGGCTTCAGTCTTTAAACGGGAAAAATAACAAAAATGGCTGCGGTGTCGGCAAACGGCTGCTTGTACTACAGGTATCGGATTATGTAAAACGTGCCTATGTAAACCCAATATCTGGTTAGCCTTAGTAGGGCGGGGCCCACAAAAAGCCAGCGGCGCTCGTTTTCTAAGTTGTTCTTTGTTTGGGCCCATCGGGGCTTAGCCGCGGTGCTCTCCGGTTGCGCTAGGCGCCGGATTTCGGGTTGCGCCGCCTTCCGACAAAACACAACTCGAATGTATGGTCTATTATGAAGATATTTCACTTAGAATTAGAAATATCGAAATATTATAAATATAGAATTAAGTATTTTTTTGTATTTTGGTTTCAGGTGGGCATACTATATACAGTATAGTAAATATAGTTTAGTATACACTTAGATTAGTGTATAGTGGCAATGTGGGTACCAGATTGTATTTGTAATTTTGAAAAAATAAAAAAATTAAAACGTAAAATTTTAATATTTATTTAAATTGTGTTATTTTTATCCTTCTATTAATTGTAAAAAGTAACAATGCTTTAAAAACAAGTTTCAAAGTTCGGACAGCAAAAACTATTGTACATGCACATCAATAAACTGGGAATTCGATAGCCTACTTATAATTTAGAAATAGTTTATCGTGTTGAAAGATGATGATCGTGTTGACACCGAACATAGTATTTCATACAAATAGCTGGCAACATAAAAAGTTTTATATATTTAATAATTTTAATTTTAATCCTGTTGAAACAAATATAATTTGTAATAGCAATTAAAACTTTTTTTACAACTTTCCATTACTATTTACTACTCTCTTATTAGTGTATTGGAAGACACTCAAGGAGTATTGGAACAAGTAGGATACGTATTATGACTCCATTTTGTATTACAATAGTAATATAATATCATTATATTACCTACCTTATATTATATTACCCTACCTAATATTTTTTAAACAAAGTGAGATTTTCATTTGTTTAAGTAACAGTAATGTAATTTAACTATAGCGGTAACTATTGTTAGTGGTTAAAGGTGATAGAGGGTAACTTCCTAGACGCGATTCCATCCTCTAATGACAATTACAATCTAACTTCATACCACATAGGCTAGTTGTTGAAAGGCTTATACAGTTTTAGACAGAGACAAATGCCTCTACAATGCCGTGCCAAAGACAAGACATTGCGTAACCATTTACACGTATACAAGTGATTGCACAACTGCTGTAGTTTTCTTGTTACTGATAATCAACAAGGCTCGCCTTTGATGATATCATGGTAGAGTAATTGCCAAGTAATTAAACTTACCGATCTATGTAATGTGTCAGTATGGAGGCAGGCTTCCGCATTCAAGTGGTTTTCCTGAGAATATATTTTTCACTTGGAAAGACCGCTCAAGGGTTTCCAAGAACGATAGTGATCGTTTTGATTGTACAATAATTTAATATATTGAGAAGTTTCAGTAAACTCAAGCGTCATAAAAACGTGGTTAAAAATGTGAATCTCTAAACTGTAGTAAATTTATGAGTCTCGAATGTAGTTATATAAATGTCTAAAACATATAAACACCCGTAATATTTCAAGGAAATCTCAATTTTTGAACGAGCTATTAGAAAAGTTAAATATTTTTTTTACTCTTCCTTGGTGTAAAATGTATGATAAATGTATGAACAATGTTGTACAGCTATTTTGACAAAATTGTACTAAAGGGAATATCAAATAACTATTAAAAAAAATGCAAAGGATTAGGGCCTACTGTACATTTATTTCAAAGTTTGACATGCACATATATTTTTTTCTATGAACAATACATGTTACACTTATGTTACACCAATAATGACCAGTTAGAAAAGTAATAACTTTCATCATTAATATATCTTGGTTATTTTTTTTTATTTATTTGCAAAAGAAGATTAGGTATACTACTTAAGACGAACTTTACTGTGAAGTGGTGTCTTTGAACACTGAACACTGAATGAGCAAACAATAAATCTATTATAATAAAAAAATAAAACCCCAAAGTAACCGGGTTATTTTAAACTAGCCATGCCAAAATACTGCGAGGTACGCATACTTGCACACATCACTTAAGTAAACACACAACCAATAGTATCCCTAGCCAAACAAACGTAGAACGAACCACGGTACCAATAAAACACAGAACCAACCATACAAGTGATCCGAAGGTTAGATACCGTTGATAACGACTTGTTCGTTTTTCTCTGCATCCAAAGGTGAGACCCGATTAATATATGTATTTAGAGTCCAGCACGTCGTAAATTGTCTCGAGCGGGACGCGCCGGCGCTGAGCCGGGGCTCAAAAACGGCGGGAAAAAGTAAAAAAACCCCGGGTGATTTGACACCTCGGCCCGCATTCTGTCGACGCAATTAAATTGATCGTCTCTTTGTGGCGCCGTGTTCGCCGGTTGCGTTAGGGAAATTTCGTGTTTTTGTTTCAGGTTGGCAAGCCTGACGCCAGTATTGTCGGATGTATTTTGTCCATAGTTGTTAGGTTGTTTCATTGGATATAAAATGTCTAGATTGTGCTTAAATGTACAGATGTTTTAAAATTTAGCGTAGCATGTTTGTTTTGCTTAGTAAGCAAAGCGAATAATAACGAACGATAAATATGTAAAAACCAGCGACGAGCGAATGACTTTTTTCAGTGAATCACGAAAATAAATTTCAACTTAACAGGTTTTAAGTTTATTGGTTTTTAAACCTTCAATTCTCTGAAGCACCTAACCAACCTTAAATACGAGTCAAATTCAAATTCATTGCTATAGTTTAGTTTAAAGAGTTATTTATTCTTTTTATTCAACACCAAAACATAATCCACACGAAACGATTGTCCCCAAATAATACATAAATAACATGAACTGCATATGCATTTAGTGGTAGAAACCCACCTTCTTACCTTCTTTGATAATGGCAAACATATATAACTAATCGAAGTGATTGCACAATTATTTGTAATATAACTACTAGGCGAAAGTAGACTTGACTAATTTCTTGCGAAATCAATGGATTTAAAATAGCACAGCACTATCTATCGCACTATAACCACCTTATTTCATCAGGGACATGACGTCATCGAGTGTGTTTGTCATATCATAGGCTGTGTATTTGTGTAATCAACAAGTATTTAAAACAAATAAAGTAACAAATACAAACTTTGAATATATTAACAAAATGTAGTATTTATAGTTGTTAGTATGCCTACGGTTACGAATTTAATTTTTCGATCAAAAATTCATCAATCTTTAATATGGAAATCGAAATACTGGACGTATTCAAACACTTAAAAACAACACATTATATTGAATGAAAATTTATGTGGATAAACAAAATTTCAATATCAGGATTCTAATGAATAGATAAATAGTAGTAAGATGATTTGTTTAAAAACTAAAATGTGCGTGGACAGATATTTTAACATTATTATTTCGTGGTAATGACAATAAGCCTAGATAGGCCTAAGTATTATTTGTTCATTTTTAACTTTTGCGAATTTAATGTTTGAACAATAACACAAATTGTTTTAAAATCAATCTTCGTCAACCTAGAAAAACATTGTGTATTGAAAATGTAAGAATCTTCTCTCTAACCTAATACAGGAGTACAGTATTTGTCAACCTAATTTAGTATTTCAAAGTCTGACCAAAATTATGTAGAATGTTTGGAATATTAAAATATTTCGTACTCAAGACATTAAACAAATTAAAACAAAATCAACAATTTGTTCGCTCGTATGGAACGCATACTACTGAATTCAACTGTGCTAACATAATTAATTGATCAATAGTTTCCCTACTCTCACTGTCAAGTGTCAACCGACAATAGATAAAATATTGAATCAACAGAGAAATGTGGAACTACCGAGAATATTTGTTCGGTATAAGGTAAAGTACAGCATGTTTAACAAATAGTTCGAAAATAGTGAGTAAAAGATCACAGTGGGTAGCCCATTTTCCACTTAACATAGATACGTGGAACCACAGAGAATCATTTTAAATATGTAAATGTTAAATTACACATTTAACAAATTCTTAGACACTTGTGCTGAGTGAACATAGTGGCCAACCAACGTGGAAATGATGACAAAATATTGACATCTTTCTTTAAATGGCAAATTGCGAAACCATTTAACAAATAGAAACTTGCGTTGAACACAGTAACCATCGTTGTCATTATTGCAACAGACACTATCACACAACCCGTGCAAGAATCTGACCAGCGACAACGCGGTTCCGAGAACTCACTATCTTAATGTGCATTCATTCATTGCACTGCAGCTTTTTAGCCTATTCTCTCGAGTTATTCGAAAGATGCGCGTTTCGCGGCTCGATCACTTCCTCTCAAGTAAGGTAAGCGAAGTTGTCCAGCCAATTTCTAACTGTTACAGCCGCCAAGAATCTGCTTCCTGCCCGGTTTTGGAGGCAACCGCTGCGTCACAAAGAGTTTATGCTAGGAAAACTCCATTTGATCTTGCCGTCTCCAAGAATCTGTATTGCGGATTGAAAGTAGGTTAAAGTAGTACTTTGAATGGTTAAAGTTAGAAAATCTGTTACATTTTGTTGTGCTGTTTACAGTTTGTATCGTCTTGTCACAGTAACTAGTTTTCGATGATCGTTTCGTTATATAATTAATTTTTTGTGTTATTTAACTTTTTGGTCTGTTCCCACTTCTGAGTTGAGTAATCTCCATATTTAACAAACGTCAACAATCCTTCAATCTTTCAAAACACAATCAACAATCTTTCAAAATTTAATGTTGTCAATTTTATTTTTGTAAACCAATATAGTTATTTTTACGGAGGTTTGAAAATTGACCATTTTATGTAGCTTTTGAAACAGTTCCTAGGGAATCCATTATTTTACTTACGGTTACTAATACTATACAGTTCGAAAAGATACTTATCTGTTTGGAGCAATAACCAAGCCTGTTGAAATACAACACGTCAACCCGAGTATCGACAAAATATTCAACACAACCAGGAGCCGTACATAAACACCAATTATCCCAGAAGCACACAAGTCAATTCGAATGTGTTTCAACACCCGAAACACTCGACACTCGACACCCCGGGATGAATTCAAATCAGAAATTTGTGTCGCTCTGAAGATTTAATCGGAAGCAATAAACCTCCGTATGGTAATGCGCCCTACTGTTAGTACAAGGCCATAATTAAAACTGGCCACGAGTCTGAGCAATTAGTTATAATGTTGTGTCGCGTCAGTCAGCGGGACTTGTTCTGCCCACGAGACGATGTTCCTCCGAGTTATGGCAAGGATAATTCAAATCCAAGAACATTGTTGTCGCAGTCACTGGCCGATTTATTGCGTGAGTTCCCAAGGAAATGTTCCGATCTCGTATTTTCTTGCGGTCTCGATGCATATGGATATGACATTTCATCCTGGACGCTTGGTAATTCTCCGTGTGATTCAGAGGTTCCAGCACCAGCATTGCCTGTCAAGTCTGTTGGAGAAGCGAGCATACGAGTACAGACAAATCTAAAGGCTTGAAAACTCATCACTGGATTTACAGGTGAAGTTCTTCCAATGTATGCATAGAAAAAAGAGGTAGAACAATTTCCTGCTATCTTCTTTGATGCTACCAAAAAGTCTTTTGGGAAAGCTGGCTTTGTGAAATCTAGCTTCCAAATTTTGTCGAGTTTTCTATGCATTTGGATATAACATTTTATCCTGGAAATGTTTGGAATATCTCAATACGATGAAGAGGTCTCTAGCTCCCAAGCTGCGAACTACCTGGCAAGTCCATTGGAATAGCAGAAATGGATGTATCGTCAAATACGAAGATGAGTACTTCATTGTAGATGTCATTGTTAACTTGACGCTTGTGAAATCTCAAAGTCGTGTCTTCGTTTCTTAAGGAATGTGGTAACTCAGTTGTCAACTTCGATTGTCAAATGATGGTTTGCATTTCTTTTTCATATTGTTACAGTAACTGCGAGTTTGGCATATCCGAGACAATAAGTGAAAATAGAGAACATTCTGTTCTTAATTCAGTAACACATCTTTCTATTGTCCTGTAGCCTTGAGACACCTCCTGAGGTATATCCAGTTGTTAGTCTCATTCTTCGTGTCATTTCTCATTTCTTCGGGATGGGGTAACTCAGTTCCACCTGGAAGATCTTTTAAGTAAGGAATCCATGATAGCAAATCCAAGCTCCAATGCTAGGGCGTGTTCGTTCCTAACATCAACTACAAGAAGCTTACTTCAGCAATGAGCCATTCAATCACATCACCCGCCGATACGTCGCCGACACCGCATGTCGCACAGCGAGTAGGTCCGCATACTAAACATCACCTGGTGATTCACATCCGACCCGATCACAGCTCGGACCTCTTCCTTCCGGCCAGACATTACCACTTCCTCCTCCGTCTACGCATGTTTATGACCGCATTGGGCCTCGGCCAAAGACAGATTAGGCACGATTACAACCTCTCGTCGTCCACTCTTGTGTTATTCATCACGGGCGGTCATCACAGATTCACCGGGCATCTCGCTGTGTTTAACGAGCGATTTCGCCACGCTCAACGCTTTGATCGGTGGAGCTTGACTGTTCATAGTTCGATTGTCCGCGGGATCGTTCCTCAGGCCTAGTACATTATTCAACGTCCTCGTGACTTTATTGTTCAACTGATCGCTTCTCGGATGAAGACGGGTTAGAGGAACGTTCAACGGTGAAAACGGAATTTACACCAGAGTTGAATTGAGATTCTTACCATCCAGCCTTTAATTCATGTGGTGAAGAATGTTGTATAAAGTATTTTTGGAACTCCGTCCAAATGTAGTTTGTTGTAGCGTTAATAGATTATAAAACAACCAATAATCATTTAAAGCACCTACATAAACATCCGAGAACGATAAATATAAAAGTTGACAACATTTAGTATAACATTTCCCTTTATAATCCACTTAGTCGGATTGCCGACTTTACTGCGGCAGTTTTTCCGAGCGGTGATTTTGTTTGCTATCAACATCCGAGTTATGGGGTTTTACAAGCACAAACATCTGGTTAAAGCCTCAACACTTAACAGACTTTAAGACACCGTAACAATCGTGGAAATATAGGTACGTTCGACGCTTCTGAACCGGGAGGGGAGGATCGTTCTAGAAAGATAGTAAAAAGTTTAGGGCCGGGGTTAAAAGCGGTTATGTGTTTAACAGGCTGTTAACAATTTACAACACGTTTCTGTACAGGATTCACACGGTTGGTAGAAAGTATTACACCTGCTAGCATTCTTCATTATGAGATTTCCGGCTGGCCCAGTCTTCTCATCTCCCAATGTGAACACAGCTAATTAAAAGAATGTTGTCGGACTTTGTTCTTCGAGCCACGGTTTAGTGCGATGAGAAGATAAATGTTTTTAATTGAGTGTTTCGGAGATAAAGAGGCTCATTAGTAGATAATCCATGAGAACTGTTGAGAATGCTTACTCCAGAGAATTGATAGACTGTGATGTTAGTTGTGCTTCCAATGGCATCTACGGTTGCCGAAACAGAAATCATTTAGATGGAAGAGCCCACTCCGGAATAAAAAGTACACTACACTTTTATGGTTTGTACCTGACTGATGAGGCAAAGACAAAGATGATTTGTCTAAAAACTTTAAAAAGGGAAATTGATCACAAGATACGTTTTCTCTAAGGTTGTCTATGCTAATCATTGGAATGTCCTGACTTCGGTTCAATCACAAGAATAATCAAAAACTACAAAAGATCAAAACCAACCTCACTTGTGACAAACACTTACATGTAACATATCCCAAATGTTGATCTATATTCTATATAGCAATCCGTCCAGGCCTTACAGTAAATCCTTCCACTATAAAGGAGAGGAGGATTGCATCGTGTTACTCACCAAGTAAAAGCTGTGACTTGAGATTTCGCATTCAATTTTGCAGTACATATCCACTACATGTGATTCCTGTACAATCGGAGTCCCGCGCCGCCGGGATGGAAGCACTCCTTTGAGAATGCAAATCGCCAACCATGGATGACAATCTGCTGAAGCATATCACAGCTATCAGCCGCTTCAGCCGCCGTCACCAGCTGATCCGCAACGGTCAGCTGATAGCATCTGTGATAAGACGGCACACGTGGACCTAATGTGCAATCTTATCACAGCTAAACGGATTGGCTTGTCCGCTGATCTCAGATGATTAGCGCCGCTTGCGTCACATTTTTCAAGTGGATCTTCCAAACATGTGTTTCATTTTCTCTTTGCGCAACGCGGCTCCGATAAGCGGCATTCTTTGATTTGCGATTTTTAATCGCCTCTCAAGCTAAGTGCTGTCGCCATTTTGACACGATTGATACGATAAAAGAACGTGACATTGTTTCTATCGGTCGATAAGGATGATTAAACAAGCAATTACCGTGGTTAATTCACTCCTATTGTCGGTTTCCATTTGAATTATCGATGTTATTTGCAGTTGTGAAATCGGGTGACGCATTGTCAATAGTCTGAGTGTTAGCAGATAAATGCATATTGCAATCGTATAAGCTAGTCTTTGAATGAACACTCTTCCCTTCTGCTCAAATTGGTGGTATCGTTGTACCATTGGTATGGAAATTCCAAACTTCAGGGCAAGAAAAAACGGACACAAGTTGAGTAAAACACACATCATGATCGGTTTATACTAAAAAGCGTACTTAAAAAACAAATTTTCCCGACGAAAACATGAGGGAGATCTTCATTTAAAAATCTGGTGGAAACCGAAAGGATTCTCATCTCTCTAAGCGCTAAAAAGGTTTGATGGCGGAAGGGTATTAAGGCGAGTTAAGGGTTCAACTTTGCAATCAGACGTGTTAGCCAAAGTTGGCGAGAGTGGTGAAAGAAATATGAAACAGTTGGTCGGCCGCATCAGTGTTAACAACACTAACGACGATTACATGGTGTTGAACATGTAGCTCAACACCCCGTCCCTCCCCCGCCCTCCGCACTCTACAGGTCTAACTTCATCTTACAGGTCATTGGTGTAGTCAAAACAATCGGTTTGTATGTTAACAACAGGCTTAGGAAGTTAAGTTTGTACGCAGGTTGGTACATTAAACGTTTTAATGTTTGGTGAAGACAAATCTCGTAAATTCTCGAAGTAATATTGTCAAAAGTTTACTTATTTTGCTATGGACATATAGCACTAACTACACAATACACATAACTCATAGTGGCTACTAGATTAATTAGTAACGTATATCTTAGAATGTTTATAAACGCACCTTTGTAAATTTTTAGATATTTAGTTTAACTGTATTGGACATAATCAAATTTACTAGTTTTGTGTCAACATTTTATTTCTGTTCGTGTAAATCTTGTTATCATTTTAGTTCAATTTTATTGTTAATGGAAACAGGTTTTATAGCTCTAGGTAAAAAACTAACAACCCGGGTTTAAGACTTTCTAAATACAAAGTAAGCTTTACCTCGCTTAATAAAGTCAAGCTTTACAACAAACAACGACCAGCTGCTTTAGCAAAATGGGACAAGAAATTAATAGTCATCATTTGTAGCAAACTCTACTTGAAATTTCACAAACATCGAAGCACCTCAAACGAAAGCCATGCAACTAAACTAAACAACGAATCAACATTTTTTCGAACAACTTCCTCCGTTGTTTCTTCTACTCTTTTGTTCCTAACGCCTCCAACCGATTCGTGTCGTGTCTTGTTCACCTTCGTCTAAATGATACCTTTTTATTGGCCAAACATTTCTTTCATGTAGCTCAACAAATACCCTTTGTATAATTATACACCAGAGCTCGTCAAAACCCGCCAGTTAAGGATCTACAAGCCTTCTGGCATTTAATAACGCATATTACGTTAGATTAAAGCAACCGAGCGAGTCCTGGAAACAAATAATTATACAATTCCGCGAGGAGTGTCGCCCAATTAGATGATATCTATCACGCAGCCTGTACACTTCCAGGTTGTCAAGTCAGGTGTCTTCATACAACGGTGATGCGAAACTTCCCATACTTGTCAAAACTATCAGGAAAACTAGGATTAGTTGTCTTTCTTTCTCCCACTTCCTCAGCCACTCTTCTCACCTGCACGGTTGAGCGACGAGAATCAAGAGGAAACTATTCTTAAGTTTATAATTTTCTTGTGCAAGTTGATATAAGCACAGTAAAGAAATATTTTGGATAATAAGTAACCAAATTTGAAAACTTCCAAGCCTTGTCAAAACTACCAGGGATATTAGGACTAGTTATAATATGTAATAGTAATGGTAAAAGTTTTCGAAATCTAACATCGCTCTAGAATTGGTTATTCTTGTAACTAATGGCAGAGATGCAGACAATCTTTTGATATGCCAACCATTGCCTTCGTCCGGTTTTTTAAGACAGGGTTGTACTTGAAACTTAAGTATTCCACAGGTTAGGTTACAGTTATAAAATAGTCACATATCACATAGTCACTTTTTGCAGATTCTAACTAATATCCTCCGCGATTATCTGCCTGACCCATGAAGAACTTCTCATTCAGTTTCCAAAGGATACTGTTTGGCCAATTCCACCTAAACGTGAAAATGAACTCTTGACACATATTCTCATCGTGTAAATAAACAATGAAGTAATTCCCCTAACTGTGTATCCTCTGGAAATATCTGGCAACGTATGGTCCATGAAGACCATCTACTTTCCAAATGATACTGTTTAACCAATTAATGCAAATCCATCACAAAAATAATAATTTCACACGCTTTTTCCCGCCGTGTAAATCTACACAGAAGTAATTTCCCCAGCGTGAGCCCCAGTCAATTATAATCACTCAGCCCGTGTTCAGTAATCCAACAACACCTTCGTTAATCCCGTCTCGCCGAGGCTCTGTCAAGCAAAATTTAATCACGTCACGAACTTCTTTAGCATTTATAATTAAATCAGAAGCGTCAGGTCAACCCGGCTAAATGATCAGGATCAGTTTATCTCGCGGAGCTAATACAATTTAATTACTCTTCAAAGTCTGCATCGAACTGTGCCTGCTTCGTGTGTGGCTTTTCACAAGACCCTTCCAGGTGGGCCATGTTGAAACTCAAGGGTGGTTAGAGTTGCTACCATTAAATATCTTGTGACGAGTATTTACAATTTTCTAAAGTGTTTTAGTATCTACTCCTTTGAAATGTTGTACTATAAACAATTTTAAAACGCTTTGATGGTAAAGTGGTTCAAAACACGTCAATGTGTGGATATTGCAGGGTCCTACCCGTCCTTCTCGCACTGAAGTTCATAACGCCAAGCTCTCTTGAACTTCCTCATGCAACATTTTCTTTGCGAGTTTAGCCGTTAAGCGTGTTTTTTTAAAGCATTGATTCTGCAGTGGATTAATACTATTAACTATTTGTTATTTCACAAACTCTTGATCATATAGGAAAATAGAAAGTTTAAAGCTATCGCTTGTCTTCTGGTGTTATAGTCAAAGAATAAAGTGCTCAATTGTACAATCTGTACTCAAACTAAAGACAAATATTTAGTCCACATTCGCGCACGCAGCCGAAGACGAAACACACATTCACTTCATATTTCCAATCTGAGTTTTGGCGAGAATCTTCTAGTAGTAAACTAAGGCAAATGACACACGACTACATAACAACGTCCTTTTAACTAATCCATAGCCCGGTGACAACCAATTTTATAAATCGGTAACTTTTATAACAATTTAAAATTACATTTAAAGAAAACAAAGTCAACCCCGTGTGTGACTTTGTTGAAACAATTCTACCAAGACTTATACCCTACTTGAACAGTCTTTTTTATCAATACATCCTACAAAATACTCCCGAAACATAACCTCTCACAGTTGTATCTCGAAGCAGAAATTACAGGGCGTGCCTACAAGGGCGAGGAAAGGAAGAAGTATGGAGGCCAAAATGACATAGAGATGCCGTGATAAACCATAGCAATAATTACCTTGTGCTAACAAGCCTCTACACTCAACCAACAAGTCATAAATAAAATAGTCGTATTAACGTCACAGATCGGTATCACCGATTGTTGTATCGTAACGAATTAAAAACTTCCGGCGGCCGACGATGTGACGACCGATACCGAGTACTGACCGCTCTCCGCTCTCCGCTCTCTACAGCTCAACGACGCCTTAATTAACACAATCGGTCAAGGGGTGGGTTAATGTTTACGCATTTCGGTCGTAGATCTTGTAAACATACCTCTTTGAGGACTCCTAGGCTGTTGAATTAAGACCTGACACGACAGAGAGTCAATGTGTCGAGCTTTGCCCAAACCATTAACTATGAAAATCAAGACTAAGTGAACATATAAGTTTGAAACAGAATTTTGAGGATAATACAATGCGTATGTTATTTTGGACGTGCTCAGTCAATTATGTAAGTTAGTTATTGGTCTAAGTCTGCAAATTCACTATGTGCGAGCCTATAAATAGCCTGCAGCCTTGTTTAAGCAGGCAAAATATCTGAAGAATAAATAGCATGTCGAATCAGGCAAACAATGTCTTTGAAATGTGCTCGAAATCATGTAGAATTTCATAAAACAAGTGCAAACAAACACATCTTAAGTTTTACAAATAAATTTTCAAGTGAAAAACCCCACCAATTGTGACAGTCAATGTGCAAATTAGTCCATCTTGAACAAATCACTGGCCAAGTGAACAAAACAAAGTCGAAATATGGCAAAGTATTGTAATTGAATAAACCCCGCATTGTGCAAAGCCATATACTTTTAATGTAAACATGCGATGCAACGGAGTGTACAGCCTCATAATTAGCAGATGCTGGGTACAAGCAGTGTGTACACGAGACTGTGGGAGTATACACGAGCCGGGGACACACAAGCTCGCTACTCGCCGTGTCGACGTGTCCGTGCACACGCAACACGCAACGACACGACACGACACGTCGCATCTCACCCACGCGGTCGTAATGGATGTGATAGCGGATATCTACCATCGCAGCGTTGCGCCGCTTCTCAGAACATTTCATTGAGAAAACCGCAGAAAAACACGAGTGTGAAGTTAGCAAAATGTGCACGGTAGGGTCCAGCACAGGAATAGCACTAAACGTTGATACGTCTATAGGGAATCCCAATATTAAATTTGTAGCCAGTTAATAGATTCAAACGTAGCTGGATTAAGCAAAAGTGTGTTGATGAGAATTTTATTTATGTCGCCAACTGTTTCCAAACCAATCGGATAGTCAAACTTTTTGTCAGCTGTGACATCTTTTATGTCACACCCACTATCTTAGTGTCGTAAGGGAGGCGACGAATTTTGACAAACTCTGTGAGAGAGCATTCAACGCTGATCTAGCGTTTACATTTTTTTTCTTTTACAGCTAATTTATAAATTTGTCTACTTCAGCTCGTCGATGATGGCATTTATCATGGATGTTTTTAAATATGCCAAACTAGCCCCAAAACTCTAATATTGACTGTTGCTCATTCCAAAATATTAGCTACAAAATAAAAAGAGCTAAAATATTAGCTACAAGCAGATCTGAAATATTAGCTACAAATGTTTAACTGTGAATGCTTATCGATGATGAAGAAAACCGAGAAAAGCGCAACTGCTGTTCATGGTAAAACCGTAATAAACTATTGAGTCAATGTTTTAGCTTGTAATAACGTATTCACGTCTTGTTGGTGATTATTTATTTTAAATCATTGATTACGCAATTTTATCATAAATCATTTTGTATTTTTATTTATCACAGTTAATCTTTTTTTTTTTTTTTTTTTTTTTATCTTTTTGGTAATTTTCACTGTTTTTAAAATAGTTGTTTGGACTTATTTTTGCAATGTTTTAACTTGATTCATACATTTCCGGCGTAATACTAAGCAGAAAAATTGTTACTTGAGTTAAAAATATAAAATATTTAATTTAAATTCATTGGTGCGATTATGAACTAGATGTTTCATTCCTCACATCTACAATATTTACCAAAACTAATCAACACTCAACTACGTGATTTTTTTTAAAATTCAACTCAGTTACTAATTACTGAAGGATCTAATTGGCCTAAAATTTAATTAAATCAAATTACCACTACAACACCACCAACCAAGGTGGTAATAATGTGACAACCCCGTTAGAACTTCTTGTCGGACCCATTAACATTCAAATGAATGCAATGGGTTTGTCAAGATGCCAAATAAGACCGCAACTTCTATATAAAGCTGATAATGCGAAGAATGTTAAGTTATCCGCGTCTAACCCTACAGTGAAGCCCGGTGGCACGAACATGTTAAAGACTAGACCAGGTGTGGCTGTTAATTTGGCGCAAATACCTATGAATATGGAATTTTAAATAGCTTTCTAATCCGCGTGTATTTAGATTCCGGACACTTGCTGGAACACATTTTGTCAAGACAATTGTCAATCTGTGTAGAAAGCCAGTCATATTACTTAAAACCATTCACGGTAAAACAAAAGAACATTATAAGAATATCTCCACACACTACAGTAACATTATGTAGAGAACTGAATCCGTCAATTGTTATGGAAATTCGCCATATTACACAAACGTGAAACCGTTTACAGTGATTTAAAACTCTTAAAAAAATGTTAGCTGGAAGTAACACATCAATAATCGGACAGAATCAAAAGAGGCATTATCCGTTATAAATGTCATTATTGGTTTAGGCTACTATAAATAGTGGATCACACGAAATGATCCAATGAGAGCTGGTGCAAATTCATCCTCAAATGAGATGGTAAAGTAACTAGGTTTTTGTTATTAAATTGACTTGTGATATTAAAAATTAAGAATCAGCCTGTTTGTAGCTCTTTTGGACCGATTTTAACTTCGACGCAGTCACTTTAATTGTAAAGTGTTGTAATATAAATGTAAGCTTTGGAGATCCTCTATTCCAGAATTTGCTCACAGATAATTATAACGAAAAAGTTCAATAAATCAAGTGAAATGAGGGGTTTGTTTGAATATTTATGCCTGATATAATGTATTCCAATGACACATTATAGCACAGATTAAATAGTAGACAATCCGTTAACTTTAATATGTGATTATAGATTTCCTAGTAATTTGAAAATGTAATACGAATTTAACTTACCTAACGATTGATTAATATTTCATACTGGTACTCTATTATTAATCGGTATCCAACAAGGTTTTTAAAATTAATTTTAATACATTCAAGACAGAAAATCATGTATTTTCATTTTGAACAACTAAAATTTCAGAAGACCCGACTTACAAAAAGAACGTACTAAAACAAAGTGTCCATTTTAAATCCAACTGTACAAAAATCTACTTTAAACGATGTTACCAAAACAAAGAGCTACAAGAAAACACGAACATTTGAATGTTGCTTGCTTTGTAAGAAGCGAATCAAAGAGGTACACTTGGACAAGTAAGTTTAAATATTGAAGATCACTTCGCTTTATGTTCGCTTCTCAGTGAAATAACAACGTGTTCTCTTCAACTTGTAAACCGATGTTAACAATAACGACTTTCATTGTACTCGCTTTACAAGACAATTAAAGAAAGTTGCTCAAGAACAAGGTTTGGTCGGTGTTCGGCATTTACAACTGGCTGTGGCTTATAACACTCGTACAAGGCATGTCTTCAGGTTCGATTCTCAGAAAGCGCTTTTGAGCAAAAAAGATAACAACAACTAATTGATGTTACCGTATTATCCTATTTTAATATTACATTTTGAAGGTTTATCGTGTAATTTAATGTATTTTCAGGTCATTATGTGTTTCTAGTTTAGTAAAAAAACGGCCCAAACCCTAGTAAAGACCAGTGAAGTAAAAGTACTTATGCAAACATTTGCCAATTGGATGGATTGAAATTGAGCCTATACACATATAAATAGGAAAATCGTCTTTCAAACTGATAAAAACGTTGCACCGCAGTGTGTGGAATTTACATACCTACAAACACAGTATGAAAAATTATAAAAATTTACAAATGGCTCATTAAACTAAACCCACCAAATATACATAAGTTCACTTACTCCCCTAACAATTCCAACATATTCCATTCGGTTAATAACGCATAAAACTAATTGAAACCGTTCAAATCCCAGTATTTTTCAATAACGCGTCGGCGAGCCCACAAAAAACCCAATTAACGTGAAATACACCCCAATTTAAACCGTGTGTTGTGGTCGGTGCAGGTCGCTGCCCAGGCCTCAACAGTTGGTCGATATACAATATATCGGCTGCAGTCGCGGTGGCGTAGTCAAGTCAATATAAGTTGAGTAATGTTCTAGCGGTGATCCGTCTGCTGTATCACCACCGCATGACGGACAATTCCAACCTTTAAGACGCGTTTGTGTTTTTCTACGACATAAGAATATTTTACTTTTTTCTGTCGGGGAACGGTCTAAAGCCAAGACTTGTTACTAACGTTAACCTGTTAGATGGAATCATTATTTGTTAGCATAATTAGTAATGTAGGTTTGTAGTAAAGTATGTTATACACCTCTCGAACTAAGCGAAACTCCCCTTAGTCTCACACTAACCCACCTTGTAAAGAGGAGTTTCGCATAAAGCAACTCCGGTAAAAAGCCGTCGCCATCACAACTCGCTCCGCTCTAATGGCCCCCGTTTAGAGCACTGCGGACTTTCGCCGCTGAAACCTGTTAATTGACATTCGTCCGGCTTTCCGGACAAATCGAACAGTTGAGCCGGACAATTAGTCGGATAGACCGGACGACACGGACAGTCGTAACCGCGATGTCGACATCACTACAGGTTTCCTATTGCTGTGGTCGTGTAACCCGAGCGTCGAGCGTCGCCAGGAAACGATTGTTTCCATTTAAAAACCGCAGTGAAACGGGTCGCGTTTTTGGAAACCGCTTGAAGAAAGTCTTGACTATAATATACGTGTATTTGTACCAAAGTATCTGAGATCACGAATACATGTCAGATGCTTAGTACGATTCCAGTTTGAAGTCCTCCGAGTCTAGGCTCTCAACCAACAATCTCTCACAACGTCAAAGTTTTTGAGATTGCGAAGATTTTGCAGGCGTCAACCTTTAAATATAGAATAAATAGACAGCTGATTGCTTAGTTAAATCTACAACAAGTTTTACAATATAAATAGACGTAGTTTAATAACCTACTGACCGAGTGCGCTGATGATAATGTCCGATTTCTGTTGATTTCACAGACTTGTTTACCAAGCCAAACTAAAAGAACATCTTGTTTTAAGCTATTGCATCCTTTATGTAATACAAACAATCAAAGTGCTATAATCTAAGGAAGAAAATAGATTGATAGTTTGGAGTTCACTATGATTTCCTCTTTCGACTACTTGCTTTTCTATGCAGCTGGTCCATATGAGAATTTAATTGACCTATAGCAACAGGAATCATCTAAAGTACTATCATTTGTACTGGTGTACTTTGCCTCCCATTTGTACTGTACATAGCACCTAGGATACTATCCGATACACTGGCAATCGACTTGAACCAATACTTTCTCCTCCTCTCCCAGTACAGCTAGTCCCACGTGTAGCACCATCTACTCATATTTATATCTGTTCTGTTCACCTCTACAGTGTATATTCTAACCCCTACTGTTTGTTACAGACTAGCGCGCCTACCACGACTCCTCCTCGGTCCGCTTCACCGCCTCCTGCAGTGTCCTCTCCCCCGCCTCGCTGCTGTGATACCGGGCGACCTCTACTGCATCCCCTCACAGGTCAGACCGTGTGCTCCTGTCAGTACGACCTCCTCTACCCCAGACTCGGCGGAGCCCCTGCACTGCCTACCCTCAGCTACGGGCCGCCCTACCCCGAGGGTATGGCCGCATACTTCCCCGCTCTGGGAGCTGAACAGTCGCCCTTCTTCACCTCCGCGGTAAGAATATTTATTTATTTAAGATTGTATTCTATCACAGATTTTTGATTGTTATATAAAATAATCTCAAATATTTTTAACAATAAAAAGAAATAGCGTTTGTTATTTGATTTATATTTATTCTTTATTCTATCTTACGTAATTTTTAGAATGGATATAATTAATGTAAATGGTAATTAATTTGCTGCAAAATACGTCAAAGCCGTCTTTTTTTCGAATTCTAGGTTGTATATATTCAATATTTCATTTATCAGTTGTTTTAATTGCTACACATGTTTGTAACTAAAGTTAAGTTTTTTATGAAGAATACACATCGGGTTTGGTTACTCTGATTATAAAATTAACAGTTGGCATCTGCTTTCATTTTTTTTAGAATATATTTTTCGAACATTGTACTAAAGAAGTTTAATATGAAAACAATGACTCATTTGTTTTTAGCATTTAATGCAGTTAGCGTTTTCTTAAGTTTCATATTACTAACCCATATATACTATTTTTAGATAGAATTTTTAATCTGTAATGAAAAACAGTAGCTGGGTCCAGAATTGACCCAAGATCGCACCAGCGACCTTCGAATGATCATAAAACACACACCTGCCCAGATATGTTAATGTAGAATTTCCTTAATGTTGGCATAGTTGAACATATGCAATGTAGGTCTATTTCTATCACGCTGACGACAAATTTGAGGTGATAGATTACTATTTTTTCGCCAAAAGGTGTTTTAGAAACATATTTTTTTAGCTGGATAAGATGAAAGAATATACACGACTCAAAAAGAACACAAATTACTAATTACCTGTCATGTAATAAATAAAATTCCAATAACTACGATAACACTGCTTTCAAATTAAATAAGCCAACATCAATCTGACATTCGTCTATCTATGGTATGATACAGCTCTTTTGATCGAACCAATCACCAAATGTGACATCCGACGTCAATATTTCTTCCAAACCGTAAAACATTCTGGAACAGAGGACTTTTGTAAGATTTCCCAGAAAGACAAACCAACAAGTCAATGATTCTTTTGATTGACACTTCCATCGATATCACAAGAACAGCTTCAGTTTCAGTCTGATAACTCGTCATAATCCATCACGGTTCTTCGTCATGTGTTAATTAAGACGAGTTCAACCTCTTTTCGACTGTTTGCATTTGCATGCCTCCACTGATAGCAATCCAGGTTCATTAGCTAATTCCTTGCGTCACCTTCGTTCTACATACTGGTTTTGGCGGGGGAAATTTGGACGAGGTCATTTTTTGGAGGGAATACTGTATACGCAGTATGGTGTGTGTCTGAGTTGTACTATTGGGTTCTGGATTGTGCAGAGCTAAGATTATTTGTGTGGATGGTATAGCGGATGATGGTGAAATTTATTCTTTGTAATTGGATATTGGTTTTCGGTGTAATCATTGTAAATTCATTAATAAAACTGATTTAAATGCTTATTCTTTATTTAATTAAAAGTGATAACCATACCTGTAAAATTGTCTAATCGTAAATACACTGCAAATACATAATAAGCAAGTTGTATATTTAAAGTAATATGGGGTAATAAAGAAAGCATAAGTAATTTAAAACGAGAACAGCTCTCTGTACTCCAACACTTACTAGGTAATATAAATAATACACTTAGTTGTGAGAGTCTAGTTGTAAAATGTTAAATCAACAACATGGTACAAACAAATTGCTTAACATGCGAGTGGAAACGGTCATTTGCAACTCAAAGCAATAACAGGCGAACAGATGATTGTATGGAAATACGTTGACATCCGCCTGACGACATTAGACCTACTCGTGTATCATTAATTTTTAACCTACTTGAGTTGTAAAGCTATTGTCGCTCCTCGTCTTCCTCTCGCCTTTGAAACGGATGACTTTCAGTCTTGGGTCATGAATAGTGGATGACTAAACCAGGGTAGGAGAATGTGAACATAGAGATAGGTGTCGTGCGAGATATGTTGGCTAGGAAATGTGCGAACTGTAGGTGAGAGAGAGTTGAAGATAAAATGCTGGGTGAATAGAGTAGGTGTATGATGGGTGAGAGTAGAACGGTGTGAATTCGAACCTATAGTATGTGGAAACAGTTGTACATACGAACTTCAAGCATCATTAGACATCACAGAGGGCGATTTGTGGAGGTTCATACGCAAATGGATTGTGAACCTACAGTAGGCAAGAACCCTAAATAAGGACGAAAATAAAACCCCAGAGTAGGTGTAGAGGGACGGCAAATGTGCCAAGAGAATATGAACGTACTGTAGTCCAGACTTTATAATTTGGTGAAGGGAATCGCCAAACGTGTCATTTGGAACAGTACTGTAGTCCATAGACAGTTAAAGATATGAACACCAAAGATGTGCATGATTAAGATAACGGACCTTTGAACCTTCTGGAAGCGAGAGAGAGTCGAATATACGCAAGGGTATGTCTGATAATGAGCAAAGGCAAATGCGCCATATGACTTTGAACCTAGACGATATAGTGGTCAGCCCAATAAATTCATAATGGTTAATACATTACAGATTTGATATAATGAGAAAAATTGTACGGTATCTGACAAATATAACATCCTTATATAATAAACATCCAGACACTATTGACTTTTAGTATCGCACCATTCATCATCATGATTCCATCGTACTTGCAATGATTCCACCCGCCATTAAATGCGTGCAACACTGATTACACGGTGAAATTGAAAATAACGAATCCGCGTTTCCAAATAAACTCCACGCGGACGGACAAAAGAAAATGCAACAATTAAACACAAACCAATTAGAAGCGTACAATGGCCGGCAGCAGCGCATTGTACAAGAGTAATAAAGTCCAATCTGTGTCTGTCCGATCCAAAAACTTCAATTGAAAAGATAACAGTGGAAACCCAACTGTTAATCACACGTTTACAACGGCGCCGGGTAAATCAGCGACAACGTTTCTAACGATTCCGTATAATCCTTTCCACAAATATTTTCCGAACCTATTCTCCTAATTGAACAGCGGGCGGAGCTTTAGAAAAGTCCACAATGGGATTTGACAAAAGCTCGCATCTGAATTGAGATATCCACTGACAGGATAAAAAATGACGCCTGTACATTAATAATTAGTAGCACAATATGGTCTAGGCTAGCGATCATTAATTACGGTCCATTATGGAGTGGCGGCTGAAAGGATGGGCTCCTTTTCTTCACGTCGGTATCGAAATGTGAAAAGCCTCGTTAGACTACCATACACGACCTGAGGTGACCATTCAATGACTCCAGACAACGACTTCTCTGCTAATAATTAAATTTCCTCAGCCACCGTCTCCTCGCTGTCCCTAATTAGCACACCGATCCATTCAGCGGACTTGTGGACTTTTGTAACGCCGGCCACAAAAGCATTTTCCATCTTTTATTCGAGAGACGCTTCCGTCCTCCAGAGGGTAATTGGACTTGTTCATTAAGAGTAAAACACGCGCCTCTCGCTGTTTGTCCCTTTTAAAAATCCCTCGGTAAAAATATTTCATTGTTATAGAAACTCGGATTTAAGGTTGTTAAGTACACGTGTATTAAACAGCGTGTTTGTTGTGTTTTTCTGTCGCGTTTGAAAAGAGTTCATACAGATTCTATACCATTGATAAAGTTTGAATATTTAGTTAAACAAGTATTTTGGTAAAAATTAGCTAGTAGTAAGATTTTTACTTGAACTTTTATATACATCTATTTGAACGTTGTTGGTTTTGCTGCTAACTATTACTTTCTGAATAAGTACTAACTCAGTCTTCAGTAATTATAGGCGGACATTGAATTGATGGTTGTATTTTTTCATTCTGATATAACCCGACCGTTGTATTGAAATAACTATAACTTACTAGCCATATAATCCTTCAAATATTATATGTAACGATTAGAATTAGTTTGCAATTTAACATTCCTTTGGATTTGGACACGGTGGTGTAAATCTTAAAAAGAAAGAAAGTTGAATGTAGTTGTCTCAAACCCAGCTTTACTTTGCAACGGCATTCAAAATATACATATTCGAACACCATAATCATGAAATCATTACCTTACCAAACGGTTTCTAAATACCACAGTTTTGGATTCCAATCGAGAACCTTTCAAAAACCGATTCTCCACAGTGAAAGAAGGAATTCCTGCGGGACGCAGAAGGTGTCCGACACGTGACATGGCAGGCGTGGGAAGCTGTAGGTCCACTCATTACTGTCACTGGTGTCCACAGCTGAGAACCGATGGTCAACATTATACCTGTTTGTCCGCCGGAAATGTCGTCTCGTCATATTTGTCAACTTTGCCTTTGTCAGCTCGTGTCAATGGATCTCTGGTTTGTTCTTGGCGTCCAAGTTGATGAAGGTTCGCACGCCCTGTGACCCACAGTCACTCGTCATCTGAGCTCTTGGCAGCTGTTGCTCAGTGACATTGTGGAGTCTTCATTCTCAAATACATTGCAGCGTTGATGAGTGCAAGTTGAAAGGTCCCAGGAAAGAAATGTCCTATTTTGTTGTATGAGACCAAAATTTAAAACCTCAAGCAAAGTACTCAACGTCTTGCTATACACCTTTTATATAGGCTTTCAGTTTGTAAATAACACTAATATGAAGCAAACTCCTGTAAATTATAATCAGTAGGTAATTTTGTGGTTGTTGCGCTTAATATTTTTACATGGCATAAGGATTTTGGTATTTTGGTGCTTCAATAGCTAAGATCACCAAATGTAATTTTAGGTTTCAGTTTTAATCAATGTTCTGCGTTTACAGTGTCATATGATACCGTCAAATAAGTAAAATTCGTATTTGTTTAAGTATTATTGAAAATGCAAAGTGACTTTCGATCATGATATTGATTAAAAATAATTGTCTTATCTTGATGAATGCAAAAAAACCAATACGAAAAAAATCAATGATCGAATGCGAAATTATACATTGAATTTATTATATTCTACTGAAGGTATAATGATGCTGAATTTTCTTTTACTGTAAAAAGTTAGTACAGTATTAAGGTTTATTATAGGTTTATTAAGGTTTATTAAGGTTTTATCACCTAGGGGGTTTTATTAAAAATTAACATGTATTTTCGGACTCCGCCAAATGTTAAAATAATAATCCTCGCGGCTCGTATTTGCATCATAAGCTTACACGTTTTACATATTCCACAAACCGAATTGCAGTTGTAATTATTCAAACTTTCCAACTGCGTCAAACCCCACACGAAGGAACCAGATAATCTCCAGTTAATCTTCTTTTCTCCAAGACTTAGGCTAATTTCCCATCGGATCACGCGACGCGGACGCCGTGACGTCACGACAAACTCTTACATACACCTGTACCGTGTACGAAACCGAAATCCCTTGTCGGTGGTGCCGAATAAGCCGGTCTACACCGAACCACCATTACCGGCGAACCAGTTTGCGGGAAGGACCGGCCAAAGGACATGTTGTGACATTAGTAGAACAGAACAGGTCCTGTGAGGATCCTTGTAGGGCGAGTAACCCGAGCTGAGGATAGCGTCCAAGTAGAAGTCATACAACTCGCAGACAAGGCAGCCATGTTGTCCGGCGTGAAGGTATGAACTGGTTCACTCATTCCCAGATTGCGATTGCACTCTGCATTTTAACCGCTTCTGCGAAATAGAAGAAGATCGAAAAAATCAATTATGATTTACCTGTCGCTTCATACGTCGCGACGTCTGCGTGTTGACTAAGATGTTTTCACGGTTTAAAAACTCGTCGCCATTCACGGCTTTTTGTCTTCTATTGTCTAAAGTTTCTACAAGAGGTATACGTCCTTGGAACACCTTGCGAGGTTCTGCAACTGGAGCAAGAGACAATGATACCTGAGTTGTTTGAAATGGGTTTAGTGTTTGAAGACTTTTTATACAGGCTGTTGTTGAGAAGCTGCCGAGTGTGTACATGATATTGCCACAAAGAATATATTTGTTCTTTATTTCCAGTCCATAAATTTTTTGCTTGACACACAACATTATTGAAATATTGTTAATACACTAATTCCCATAAGCTCCTATTCTATATTCCCTTAGTATATTATTATTTTAACCCAGTAACTCCATCAATCTAAATAACACCCAAAAAGTCAATAAATTCCGACAAAAGTAAAAATAGTTTAAATATCAAAACCTCGTAGCAAATAAAAATACAGGTGACGATATCTGTATTCTAAATATGGTTAACATGGATGACGCAGAGGTACCAACCTGTTGAAGCCTACATTACCCTCAGCGCTATTGAGATTCTCCGACGCTCGCTGAATAACAAGTCGGGTTTCCCTCAACATTTTATACGACCAGACGTGTCCTGGGAATCAGCCAATGCCCTGCGAACTTTCGATTTCTAGGAACTTCAACACTAAACAGTCGTTTCTATTGGTTCTGCGTCTCTGCATTTGGTTCAACCAGTGAGAACATCAATCCACTTTGTAGCTTAGATACTTCAGACTGAATGGTCTGGGAATTAAACAGGATTGGCCAGGTATTCTTCGGTCTTCTGAAGAGACCTTTCGGTCTAGCAATGCAAATGGTAGAGATTAAACACGGGAGAATTCTGCTAAATAGATGTTTGCATGCATGGAAGATGTTTGTTGAAGCTTCCGAATTTAGAACATGAGCAAAACTCAACGCGCATTTTGGAGTTAATAGATTTTGGAGAAATAGTTAATTTCTTTTGATCCGTGTATTAATGTAAGATAATTTCCAGGCTGCTGGGCTGGAACTGAAGGAGAACCTAGCGGCTGGTGCTGCGACATGGCCCTACCACGTCTATCACCCCTACGACACCGCCTTCGCCGGATATGCCTTCAACGGGTGAGTTATGCATTCAAGTAATACAACCATACACGAGCGATAGAAAATTCTGTGAAATAATCTACTTAAAACAATTTATATTCCTGGAAATACAAAAGGACTTACAACCCTAAAAATTTCAAATTGGTTTTAACCAGGTGCTAACCCGTTACTCCCTTTTAGTTTTTATCATATTTCTTCACAGTCTACTTCAGTAATCCAATCTCGTAATCCAATCCGTTCCGAGATAAATCACCTTACAATGCGACAAATATTGACACTCGGGACAAAGGCGGAGGCTTGATATATGGCGAAACACATAAACAAAGTCAACAATAGGTCCTGGGAGGAACGTATGTTTCGAGGATGGGATTACCGCAGGGCCTCACCCTAGGTTCCCCGCTGTTCTTTAAACAAAATCTATCAGATTATCGCAGCCTCGGTATAAAACCGTTATGACTCGATCGCGGGGTGCCGAGTGCCTATTAAGGGTAATCCCCATTCCCCAAAGATCCTCTGCGTCATTAGCCCCTCCTGTAGTTCTCAGATATCCTCCATCTGTCAATACGAGCTGATTTGATAACATTTACATGCTAAGTGTCATCCCTTGTTGCTTACCCACCTCGAGCCTGTGTCGCTGTGTCGCCCTTGTACTCTGTTATAGTTCCATTTTCATTAGCCGGATTAGCTTTGCTCCTCTTTAGTTTACACTCCCACGTTCGAGTTAAAAGCACATAAATTCACGTATGCTAATACGCTCCGTAATGATTCTAAATAGAATTATTATTCACGCCAATTTGGCGGGTTCGTAAACTGTGTGAAAAACTTAAGTGGGGGAGATCGCTGAGTGGTTTAATTTGGAATTCATTTGCGTTGTCTTGGGTTGAAAAACTCTGTTTTGACTATTTTGAGTGCAGTATGTGATGATAAAACTTGCTTGATGTAGATTTTTGAAAGGTACGTTGGAATAGTCTTGCAAAAACAAACTTAGCATATGTAGTTTAACAGGGCTAATTTAAGTGTATTTAAACGTATTAATATTTTAATATGAACTACAATTTCTAACTTAAGGAGTAACAGCATTCTTCTCAACGTCCGATACATTTATTTGATACAGTAGTAAAGCTCTAAGCCTCATTCTAAGTCAAGTACCGTACTGTTTTATATAAGTAATAAGTAGACAACACTTTCAATCGATACTTCGATTTACTCTCAACTATAATAAAGAAAAACCGAAAATCATTTTTTCTCTGTCCCAATGAGTAATGTTGTACCTTGGGTGGACTCAATACTGTATGTATGGAGTTGGGGTGAACTCATGAAGAGGAAGAAAGGTGTTCACCTGTTTTACTTGCGATACAAGTATCAGTACAAGAAATTATTTAAGATAAAAATAATCAGACATAGGAATAGAAATCATCTTCCTGATTTGCTAAATACCCCGAAACGACACTCTCTGACAACGCACATACACACTATCACAAAGGACAACGAATTCTCAGGCACAACTTTTATCAATTTTATGCTTTTAACTTTTTACGCTTTTGTCTTTCTAATCGAAAAATCACACGATGAACCCATCACGTTGGGAATATTTGATCGTCTCAATTCGGTGCTTTTAATTTACTGGGTGATCCTGGATGTTTATTAATTTCCGTGAGCCCACCCGCCAGGCGAGATGTTGTTGATGGCCAATTAAGAGGCCAGACAGTCGGTGAGTTAATTGATAAGAGGCCAACAGGAGTCGGTGAGTTGGCCCTAATTGATGTCGGAGGAGTTGCAGTAGCTACAACTGACGTGAGGCTGGCACGCGATGTCGGGAGACAAAGAAATGATGAGGGAAATGATCAAACTTATAATTGGGAAGGACATGCTTCAATACAGATTCGGCCTCTCGGTTCTAAGGAAATACGATCGTTTTCGTATGCATTTGACAACCAAAACCGTCCGAATTTTTATTTCTAATATGAGGGGTTCAAAGAAGAAACGCAACAAAAGATCAAACATCGAGTTATATAGTGGTTGCAAGTTTCGATCTCGGTCACTTTTCTTCTCTTCTTCAGAAGCCCTATTGAATTGCAATGGCTAAAAATGCCATCACTCTTTTATTCATATCTTGAAATCTGCCTTT
Organism: Macrosteles quadrilineatus; assembly: GCF_028750875.1. NCBI lineage: Eukaryota > Metazoa > Arthropoda > Insecta > Hemiptera > Cicadellidae > Macrosteles > Macrosteles quadrilineatus. The sequence goes on along the minus strand of NW_026542604.1, from coordinate 4,484,001 downwards.
GTAATGATTGGCCCGACGATTGCAATAGTGATTGTGAAATACAGATTTACTGTCTCCTATTTGTGATGCGTTCTTTTAAGTATCCATTTCCCAAAAAATTTGTAATTTGAAACGGTATAATTTTACATAGTCTCATTTTTGTATCATCATTTAACACAATCGCATCTAGAATTTACCCTCATGTTTCCCTTCTTGTCCGCTGTCACAAGTTTCTTCTTTTATTGAATGATAAAACGTTAGTGTCTCTTTCGCAGTGGGTGTAAAGACACGCGAAAATGTAACTATAATCTAAATGGCTAAATCATCCTCTTGTCATTCCAAAGCACATCCTCAACAGCTGTCTTCTTACCGAAACTTGTATTTTATTCGATGGTCAATTCTGAAGCCCCAAAATCACGTTGCAGTATTTTAGTGGTTGGGAAGTCAAAGAGATACACGTTTTAATTACCCGGCAATGCAGATGCTAGGCGAGAGGCAGTCCATGGCGCCGTGTGGTGTTACTCCAGACACGATCTTCGCAGACGAACAACTGTTATTGTATTTTAATGAGCTCCCCGAAGAGACAAGCTCGGCAGTCGTGCCGGCTCGGATGAGGCTGAATGAAAAGTAGACACGTCACCGTATTAGAGAACACGGGCTGAGGATAAATAAACATTTGAGGGATTTAAGTAGGCGCCGGTGTCTTGTTTTGGCGCTCAAACTCAAGTTGTAGCGTGCGTTGTAGATGGTCAAGTGACATTGAGGCGGTAGATGCTGCACAGATTGCATTTGGACAGTTAACCGGTGTTTCCTCCAAAACCATAAAATCCTTCCGCTTTAGAAAATCGTTAATTACAAATAAGCATTACGTATCAGACTATGGAGATATGACTTAGCGCTCATATTACATTATTAACTAGGTTGAACATTGACATACATTTCATTTGGCAACCCTCCATATTATGCAAGTACACTTGGAACTTGGCACCTCGTCCCAACAAAAACTGTAGTGATATTTATTGTCCATTCCCTTGTGCATGTTTCTTTCCCCAACTGCAACACAAGATAAAACTTGTTTTATTTCATATAAGAAAATCGAATTATTAGAAAAGTTGTATAAACTACAATAGTGGCAGCTTGTTTCAGATAAAATGTTAATACTGTATTGGCTACAGAAGTAAATAGTCGTGTGAGCGAAAGCAGAGTTGGAATGAAAACAAACGAAATGAGTTAAATCAACCAAATTTGCCAAATTCAAATGCGACACCCGAAACTCTAAGACCACCACCCAAGCGGTATGCGCGGAGGACCCGCAACACAAAGGCCAACAAATACAAACAGACGGGGAATTCGTGAGTCCGTCGTGGAATTAGTGTTGTCGAAGGAAATATATTGGAGTCTGCTGGTGACCCGTGACCTGCAAGACTTATAGCAGGGCTCGGACAATGTGCCTGGCCTGTAGCTGTGTAGCTGCTTGCTATGCGAGCTCAGCTAGCGCCAAATAAGAACTTCTTCCGGCACGTCGCGGGCCAACGTCCGTCGTCGGCGCCCCGTCCGGATGTGGGGATCCTAGTGACGAGTAGGTGACATAGAAGATGTCCTACAACTTTACTATCTAATCAGAATAGCAAAACTCACTATACTATAACAGTTGTGTGAAGTAAATATCGTACATGTAAATAATGTTTCTGTAGGATTCCTTTGGCAAAGATTTCAAGGAGACTAAATCTTGAGTAGGTTCGTTGATGGTTTGAATACACAATACATGCAACACAAGACATCGGAATAAATACTTTTGATGCGTATATACCTGCTATCATGTAAACGTGGCCGGTATACCTGTTGGATGGTTCAAGCACATAGAATTGTTTTCCATTCTAGAGTTGATCCATGCGTACTGCAGGTACAAGTGCATTTTGGGTCTGGACTTGGAGACATGGATACGAAAAAACCTGAGCAGGAAGAGTATCGTGGAAGAGTATCATTTTAGCCATGTAACTTATGGACAGTCATTATTTTGAGTGTCATTTTTCGATCCCTCACCCAGTATCAAGAATTTTAATGGGTTTTCAAAATTTATTTACCTTGTGACGTTTTCAAGCGTTGCAGCCTGTCAAATACAAAATGTACAACACTTGTTGTACAGTCTCCTGTTGTGAGACCACCGGGATTTCACAGTTTCAGGAAACTATCCTCGCACCGGGTGTCTCTACACTCCACACATGTTTACACCCAACGACAGACAGGTTACAAATTTGTCGAAACTAAAAAATCACACAAGATAAAAAACGTAACGACGGAAATATGCGCGGGTATTCCGGGTGGAGCATCTGTCGGGATAAAAACCGTGATGTATGGAGTTTTAATTGCATTCTAAAGCCGGAGTCTTGACGAATGCGTGTTTCCCCTGTGATTATTTAGCGTTCATTTCCCTCTCCCGAAGGCCATGCGTCTTGCCGCGTCCCGTAAATTGTCGCCCTTTATTTTTGTCATTTGCGTATTAATTTCATACTTTGTTTGAGTTACGCGATATTTCCGACTATTAATGCGGCGATTAATATCCTTTATGAGAGCCTCTCGCTGCTTATGAAATATTAAACGCTTGTTTGAAATGTGTTGAGTGAGTAGCGGTGGCTGTGGAAAGGAATAGTTGGGTCGGTGTACTTATCCATGACATTGGTGTAAAATGTAATAACTTTTTGATACAAGAAGATATGGATCAGCTGTTGCTAATTTTAACTAAATTTTGCTTCAGTCTATTGTCACCTAAGTTTTTGTAACTGTAACAGAGTTAGTGAATTATATTAAATTAGTTATCCTTAGCCTGTATTAGAAAATCGGCGCATTCCACAAAAATCGGTATTTGACAATACCGCACTCTATAGGTAACTCCACTTAACTGTATTCATTTTAATTCTGTAACTGACTTCTTCCTGAAAATTGGAAATGTATAGTTACATGCACAATCAAAAAACATCAGACATGAAATTACATGATTATTGGCGAATCATAGGAATCAAAACAACAAAAGAGATCTATGCAGCAATTTATAGACTTCGGTATACAATTATTGAAATTACCAAAACAATTCTACAAAATTCAGAATACTCAAAACTCATCAGACGGTTTATAATCCTCCCCAATTTAATGCTATCCCGGCACTCATTGAGGCCGTCTTCGTTAGCGTCGCTTCGACTGACGTGTCAAAATAAATCCCTCGTCATATGACGGAACGCGGCAGATTTCTTTTTGTCGTGTGACATTAATTCGGGGATTGGTCAACGGCCGAGACTTATTTAATCTTGGACGAATTCCGTCATTAAATCGACACCCGGTCTCGGCTCAGTGGAGCGCGGACGATTTGGGAAATGTGTCGCCACTAGACGCAGAATGTGTGTAGAGAACACCAGTGTTGCGGGGCTCGGAACGAAAAACTATAAGACCTACTTCGGTAAAGGAAAATCGGTCGACAAAATGTCCTAATCTAGTAATACAGTGATTTCAGACAATAACTGATCCTTAGGACTAATTACATATTCGAAAGTCGGCATCAAGTTTGATGCTTTTGATGGTGTGAAAACAAAAGGGAAAATAGGTCTCTAATGTATAAAACTTATTTTCCGACATATATGTATAGGAGTTAGGATACATAGACATGTATGCTAACTAAAAAAAAGGGTAACTGATTCCTAGACAGGAATATAAGTAAAAGTTCAACCTAAAAAAAACTCTATGTACTATTTTGGTTTAATTGTTTACTGTAAATATACTTACTGTACTTAGATAGCCTAAACGTAAGAATATAAATTTGGTAAACATGGATGAGAGTTTTAAAAATCAACAGGTATTGTTTCAATCACGTTAATGTGAATATCTTATAAACTTATATCGTAGATGGGAAAGAGATTGAAAAAGTTATGGTAAAGCTTATTGGTTTAGCAGAAAATAACAATAGTGTACATAACATGATTCACCCACTTTTCCAAACTTGATGATAATATAAAAACTCCTAACCCATTTAATCTAAATTATATTTTCGCCTCAGTAAAATTGCACAACGAATTCCCACACTAACAAATATGAATTGAATTTCAAATTACTATTCCGAATGCATCCAGGTACAATCACTCCAAAACCCAGTCTCCTCAACCGCCTGACAGGGGTGCCACAGCTCACAATGGGCCGAGGGACAACCTGTATAAATCGCCAACACAATGGACATTTGCATCGCCGTAGCCATTTAGCCGTATAACCAATATTTTGTTATTCTTTGTTGCACAATCGGACAGAGGGGTGGAAATAAAACGCAAGTGGACCAATTCTACTTTCCAGTTGCACTTTTATTACGTGCAACACGTTTCTCGCATCCCGGCACTTGTATTATTCACGCGTATCATGCAGGAATTGTTTCCACACCACTCTAGTTAGAGTTTTTTGTTTATACCGATTCGCCGGACCGAGAAGACTACAGTGAAATGCCCGCGCTCCCTCCTCGTTTTAATTCGCATCAGGCACGGTTCGCGGTCATCCCGTTACTTATATCATCTACACGTCCCCCATCCCTCCAGCTGCTGTGTACTTTTCACTTAGCCGCCATTTCGTTTTGTCGCTCAAATCCGCTTTATTTGTGATACTTTTTGTTCGTCAGCTGCCACCGCGCAGTTTTATGGAGGAATTATTTCCCTTAATGCCTTATGTGTGTTTCGCTGTGAAGCTCGCGCATATTTGGTTGGTAATTAGACGAAACTATAAAACTGGGCTGTTAAAAGACCGCGTCTGTAGTCTGGATTCTTTGACAAAAAAACTGTGAAAATAATTTATGTCACTGATTATTAACAAGATAACAACCAGTGAGAATTTATGACTGATTAAACATACGTTTCTACACAAACTACGATATAAACCTAATGAAGGTATAAATTTTAGTTGTAGCTAATTTTATAGTTGATAAGACCAAAATAGGGTTTTAATTTTTATGTATTTTCCGTTAAAACCTATTTCCCACGGATTTTAATATAATTTAATTCAAACAGTACATGTAAAAATTGTATTCTATGTACTGTATACTGTATTGTCACATAACATGGGAGTGAGTGATTCTATGCGCGCGCGTTGACATAAACAATCCACATCTTAACGGAGTAGCTATCTTGGTCAAAGACGATGGTTGAAGCTTTAATAAACTATTTGGCCATTTAGATGCCAACGTTACAATAGTGATTATTTTAGTTTAAATTGAATAGTTGGTTTTGCTAGTAAAGACATATTTCGTGCAAACCTCTTTAATACAATCAATGAATGTATTTAGAAAGTCACTTTGGCTAGCTACTTCTCTATCTATGTTTGTAAAATATTTATCGAAAAACATACAATACTTATGTTTAAACTAACTAGCGCCAAATAATCATTTCCGTATGCGTCGGAAAAACAGTAACTAATGTTGGCATCATTACCAACAAAACTACCACTTGTCCCTTTCATGTGTGTATTCCCTGTTTCTCCCGTTACTCCCAAAGCTTCGGTTGTTATACGGCCCTTCGGTCCCTTCCCTGAGGTACGAGATTCAAACCCTGCCAAACATCAATGTAGTTTAGGTTCTAGGCTTAACCTGAAGCAATGTGAAAACCATCGTGAGCTAGGATCCTAGCATCCTGAGAAAAAAAAAACAGTGCTTAAGTGATTCTCAACGTCATCGTCTTTCCACCAACCTAAAAATTAAATTTTTTGTTGACAATTCCTACTTATCTCGAAAAACTTACATATGGTCCAACCGCTACACAGAAGCTAACTTCAGTAGCCGTTGCCAACTGCCCATTTCGCTAATCAGTTGACAAAGTAACCAGGCGAGTACATGCGTCTACCACTATCTCTACATAACATGCGCGCGAGCGCCCCGGTAGAGGCTAAGTGTTCTACACTGTTAGACTATCTGCTTCATTTGTCTACTTTGCCCCCGTGCGAGGCTAACTCCATTAATTGTACAGCAAAAACCAACTCTGGTAGCGTGTAACACCTTATAAGACCGGGATAGTGGAAGAGGCTGTTAAGTGCTTATGAATTATGTTCGGTCATTACAACTAATGCTGGCGCGTTAAGTAATATTTTAAATACGTCTGGTAGTAAATTAACCGTAGGGTACTTAGAGACTTGTTTGGTCGACAGGATCTGTTTTATGGACGTATGAGAGAAGCGCATTTTAGCATTTCAGAAGAATGTTAAATGGTAAACAATTAGTTGTGGTTTATTACTGGCTTTGAAATCAGGCAAGGCAATTTTTAGAATAACAATACCTGTGTTCTTAAAAGGTGGTAAACTGAACACAAGATTCAACCAAAATATCTTTCTTAAATTGCTTGCCGGTTAACTGACTTAATTAATGGTTTAATTAACCGTTAACTTTATAAACGGTTATACAGATAATGTAAGTTATTTCTCTTTCCAACAAACTTATTGGCACTAAAAAAAAAAAAATATAGGTTTACTGACACCGTCTCTTACTTAATTAATCGTTGTTACTTTATAATCCTGTTTTATTGGACTCCTTTGGTTTGATTGTAATAAAAAAACATACACTTTGTGTCAAATAAATTTATGTTTAACGGCTTACAAAGGTAAAAGAAGAGTAATGAATTTTTCCCAAATGTCGCAATTTAGAAATCATCAGTAGTTTGCTTCGCAACATAATATTTCTAATCATTGTTTATAAAGTTCTCTATATTCTCTACAAGGAGTTTAGGCATTGGGTCACGGGTAAACAGTCTTCCATAAATCGGGTCTTACACACCTAAAAAGACTCCAAAACGTTACCACTAAAATTAGTTGGAAAATTAATTAATTTTAGAAACAAAATTCTATAAAATGATCAATGTTTCGTTGTCAAGATATCTAAACATTTAGCTTGGTATTGCTAATCAAATAATAAGATTGATTCCGTTGTGCGGCTTCCTACAGCTACCAGCTTACAAGCTACGAGATCGATGTACAAGGTCTACTTAACATTACTTATTACATTAGTGTCTGTAATCCCGCCTAATACCTTGTCAAGTTTTGGCACTTTTATTCATAGTGGAAATATACTAAGTTGTTCCTTAATAAAGTTTAAATTTATAACCACCAATATTATTAGCAGTTGAACATTTTTGGAAAAATATTATCGGACTCGGCAAATATATTAATTTATTGATCATGTTGAATCGTGGTATTCTTACTTATCTCTTAAAATATTTCAGAGTCGTGTGTCTAGAACAATTTTTAAATATCTGTGGATCTTAGTAGTTGGATATACCATTTTAAAATAGTAGAAAACTTTATTGCCAATATTAAACAATTTACACATCATAGAGCCGAGTAGGTCTATTAAGTTACAAAAACAATTAAAATGTGGTTTTCTCAACTAAAACAAGATAAATTAGCTTATATTATATGAACTATATACAATTTATGTTTTTTTAATTAAAAATTCCCATTTGTAAATTAAGAACATCCTCGAATGCTCGATTCTAAAACCATTTGTTTGGGGTTTCTCTCAGCTGGTCGATTTTATATTAGCTTAGACGACTCTCTTTCAAAACAATTAAGCAACTGTATAAAATTCCTACAGTTTCGGTTGCTATGAGTACAAGCATGGTACAAGTAAGTGAAAGTATGAGCGTTGAGTTGCCTTGAAGGTGTCGGAAATGTTGTAAGGTTACAGAATTGTTTTCTTGATTATTGAAGGCTACATGGTCAATTTCAAATTACTCATCAGCGGCCAAATACGTACCACAATGTACTTGTGATCGCAAACAAACAATATTTGTGAAACTTGTATTGGTAACTTTCATAGTGTTGAAATACACGATTTTGTGGGTAAACCGGAATACACTATACGGTCCGCTATGAGGAAATTGAGAGGTGCTTATTAAAATAAGAATACGAAACGTTTTACTCAAAAATGCCATTTTTAACCTTTTTACTCAAATTTAGACTCTACCGACGTAGCAATGTGCTGATTTCACCGGTGTTTTTTTCACGATGGCTATTTTAAATTTCTACAATCAAATACACAGTGCTCGCCTTGAAATATGAAGGCAATGTCGACTTAGATAGGTTTGGACCCCCTTTCAAAACCTAAAAATGCCATTGGTGTGGAAAACACGGAATAAACACAAATAAATACATTTCGTGCATGATTAGGGATGCATTATATTAATGTTAATGTAATGTTTTTAAAATCGGCGTATCAGTACCCTAATACATTGTTGACATGGTTCACACTTCTGTCATCCAAATCCTATTTAGTATGCTTCTTGCAGAAGTGTTTTAGAGATGTTTTTGTATTGTGCGTAAATGACTCACTGAAAAAAAAAATAATAACGCACTGAATTCAATTGCAGCTTTGGTAGCAAATTTAGTTCATACTTTAGACTGCAGTTCGCCGTTTCAACCAGGCCCGGGCTTGTGAGGGACGGTCTACAGTGTACTGTACATTTCTAACACAAGAGTTATTGAACAATTTTTCTTTTCCTTTACAACACTATAAAATCCATCGTCAGTTCATCCAACTCCACCTGGAAGGGTTCAAACACAAAGCAGTTGCCTCGAAGTCACTCCATCCTTCCACGTCCGAGCGGCGACAATACGTCAAATGTATCCTCTAAATCACCCTAACTGACGCGCCTTGTGGCGGCACGTTGGAAATAATGATTTCATAAAACGATGGGTCGGCAAGCGTCGGTAATCCTATAGCTTTGTCTCGCCGATGCTCGGTCCTCCCACTGTATTCTCTTTTTTCTACGGCGCCATTTTGTTTTGTTTTTATCTCCGGCGCTGCGGCAGGCGCCATCACCGCGCGTGACCAGCCGCTGCGGTTAATTGAAACTATCCTGGGTTATTAATTATCTGTTTGAAACTTAATAAGCCTCGTTACCTCGGGAAAGGCGGAGCTTCGACGAGGCCTTCTGTGTGGGGTAGCTTACCACACGTATTAAACTTCTTCAGAAACTTTGAAAAATGATTAGTTTAGAGTTACATACGTAATTGAAACTGGGCATGTGTAAGAAAATACTACTCTTTGTGTAATTTTACTTATTGTCTTTATATTTGTGCTTTTCTCATCAAAGGTTCTTTAATTTCTTATACAAGTGTTAGAAGTTAAAGTGATTATGTTAATTTCTACCATTCAATTATTTGTAGCGAATTTACGCGAAATAAGCGGACTTTACTCACAATAGAAAATCGACTTAATGGCTTTTAAAATTCTGTTTACACAGCATAAATATCTATCTGTATTAAAATCTTGGTACGCCGTTACTCATGCATCGGGATCTAGAATACATTTATTGGTTGTTCTTAATGTAAATAACACATTAAAATTAACTTATTGATTAATAATACAATTCAACAAGATGTTGATGACTGACTCTCGTAGGTAGTGTACCCTAAGAAAATTTTGTTATGTGTATCCAAAATCACAGGTGACGTGTATTGATATTTTACGTCTCAGAGTTCTGTCATTGGACATACTTAACGTTTCGCTAATATCACAACCATAAATGTATTTCCCGATCCACCGTTGCTCAATACAGTACCGTATATATTCCCTCTGTACACTATATAAAATGAATTAGCCAATACACCATACATTAAACCCTAACTATTTATTGCTCTAAATGTTCGCACATCGCTTGTTGGGTTTGTAATTGTAAATCTGTGTAATAATTCAATATTTATTGGATTGGCCACTAGCGGCCCGATGTCCCGCCCACTCTAGAAAGTGTTGTATAAACTGTGCATAACATCGACTGGACATCGGCGAGAAATGGCCGTTCTGGACAATTGAAATATGCATATCTCCGACATTACCTGAACAACTCCGACAAGTCCTATCTCCGACAAGTCATATCTCCGACAAGTCGTATCTCAAAGTAATAAAATTATCGTATGGATCTAAGTGGAAGAAGTCCTCCACTACCGATGACGTTCTCATCAATTAAGATATATTTTATTTTATTTCCTTTTGAAAAATCACCGGCTAACAAAATGAATGGATTTTATTTTTACTGCTTTAAAAAATAACAAGCTGCTACCCGTGCTTTGCAACGGAAGAAAACGCAGAAAATAACAATGCTGTTCTTTAGATTTTCTGTATAAAATAGTTACACATCTATAATTCATTCTAGAATAAACACTTAATTTAACCACTTAGTGAAGTAAAATTCTTTTCTTTGTATTTAGATAACTGGTTTACATTTCCTAGACGGACATTACAGTGAGTAAGTGATGCTGACGTGTGTTTAAAATACTGATGTTTAAAAATACTGTGTTTAAAAGTCCATGATTTAATTAAAAAAGATAAACTGATTTTAAAGTGTAGACCTACTTACCTTTAACCCCATATTACATTTGATACTTGCGAATGATTCGCCTACTGGGTCTGATGATGATTGGAGTGTCCAATCGAATAGATGACGACTTACCGTCTTTTGTATTTACCGTCTTGTGAGTAAACAGTATAAGTGTGAACATATTATTACAAAGTATTATTTGAAGATTTTGTACTTTAAGTAAATGTAGTGAAATAAAGGGAAAACGATGAAATCTCGTCAGAATCATTCAATGTTTTGTTTCAGTCTCAATGTTTCAGTGTTTTGTCTATATTTTTATATATTCGAAATAAACTTGATTTACTAGCATATTTTGCGTTGTTAGTGACTTGTTAAGGATGCGACTTGACAATCGCATCAAAGCAAAGCTAAAACTGTAGTTTAAGGCATTTGTTATTTGGCACAAAAGTAGTTTAATTTACCTTAATTTTACCGTAATTATATTTAGTATTGAATCTGTAAGAAATTTCGTTTGTAAGCAGGCTGAATGTACAGATAATGCTGCAAAGCTAAACACTACGTGTTGTTGATTCCCAACACCAAAGTAAACTCCTTAAATGTATACTTTCGCAAATTCCTCTGCAAATGTTTTTATATTTTCCCATTGAGAAAGACTTTGCATACCGCCATAAAAGACCTTAATTCTGTGCTCTCTAAAGGACACACTTTTATTTTCGGCATATTGTTTTTCGAAATGTGATAACACCTTTTGTATACAAAGAACGCGGTTGAACACGATTGTGGGAAGAACAACAAAAGCACAAACACTCCTTTATTACAAGCCGTTTCTGGATATGCGAGGGAATTATGTGAGAGCGCCGTTAAAGCTTGGTTGTTCTTCGTCCGTTTTAATTCTCATTAATAATCGAGTTCTGTACTTTTTTATAAAGATCTCGTTATTTTGCGACTTGTGGTTTGAAACATTTTTAGTATTTCCTTAACTTTGAGTTTGTCCAATTTTTCCGTAGGCCTACTTATATATTTTGTTGTATAAGTGAAATCATTATATGACTAAAGTATGCAAACATACAATTAACTTAAAATGCCATTTAAGGCTATGCTTAATATTTATTAAAGATACTTAATATTTATTCTGTATTGACCGTATTTACTACCTCTCGTTAAATGATAACACTCCACACCAGAAACCGATAGTTTGAACCAAACTGATACTATTTAACCTGGTCCACTAAACATTCTTGTCTTTGTCCAACAACAAATATATTAAACATTTCAACCTAGCCTGGGCGTACCTATTCGAGAGTACGAAACTGTATAGAAATCGACATGGGAAATATATCGACATCTAATCCAGACAAACTGTGGCTCTAACATGCCGCGAATAAAAACCCACATTTAATTACAACTGTAGGGAGCATGCAACAGAAATACACACTGTAAATCTTTATTGGTCAGAACATTGGCCGGGCGATTGAAACAATAACTGTATGTTTCATTGTCGTGTGGTAGGAAACAACCCGCTAACTGTTATATATCAGTGGTCTCCCTACCACACAACCGCAGCTATTGTATTACAACCGTTGTAGTAACTGCTCCAGAGTAACAGATACATGGTAACTGTTATAGATTGTGCAGCCTGTGTAGTATAACAATCTTAGCTATTGTACACTGCTACAAGGTTACTGTTTTATATTGATAAAACCGTTACGATGTAGTATAAAACAGTACAGCGATGTCAGCAATTTTATAGTTTAACTGAACAGTATGCCCACGTAATTGTAATTTCTTATTTGCAACGGTTGTATTTTGTGCCGTACCTGTGTTGTGTATTGTACAGTATTATACATCAATTTTCGACATTCTAGTACACTATGTGTGTAGTAAATCTAGTAAAATTGTACACGAGTAACTGTTATCAAATGAAGAACTATACCTGGGCAGTACTGAACAATGTAAAATAAACTGTCTGCAGATCTACACCAATACTAAGCCCCATAATATGCGCAATAATTAAGAAAGATATTAGGTGACATGTAGCAGATGAGGTAGTTGCACTCTATTGAGAGGGAGACGGGTCCGAGTCCCAACATCCCACTAAAATTTAAAACATTTAGTGTTCACCATTTCAAGCGTTAAAGAAGTTAAAATTTATAAAGGTATCTTTCCTACCGCTTAAAAGTCTAGAAACCCCTACTAAATACTTCTGTAAAGTGGGAGAATAAAGTCTAAACTGTTTTATCCAACAACCACACAGTTTCAACTCTATGTTAACTATAATCACAGCACGTAGCCAATACGCCCCTCCTACCATGAAGTGTTCATTATTGAAAATTGATCAACATCGACGCAGGCAGCATAAATAACGGGATAAGCCTAACGTCGCCCATGATGAGATAATCTCTATTATTTTATCGCGGATTTAAGCGGCTAGTGCATCCTGTAATTCAAATTAAACTGTCAAACGTTGCACTATGAAACCCGCAATTGTTAACTGTTTGATTTATAAATGGCCGAATAAGCTGAAAGCTTAACAACGTGGAGTTAATTTTATTATTTAAATCATCACGAGTGCTTATTATCGTTTGATTGCGAAAGGGTGTTTGTGTTTTTACTATTTCTATTAAGCTTGGGCCTGTCAATAATTATTGTTGATGGGTTTGATGGGACATTATATCGAGGATTTTAATCGAAACTTAATTGAACGATTTCATTATCGTCAGGTTATTTGATTTGATTAGGAAGATTGTTGAAGGTTAAAATGCACTTTAACCCACAAGTGTGTTCTGGCGGTAAAAAATACAATTCATATTTTCAAAGATTATAACGGTCCGTGCAATAGTGCTAATCAGGAAAACCAGAGAGATTTGATAGAACCATAGACTATACTACAGTCAATGGTAGAACTCGACTTAAAATCTGGTCACTGGTTAGGTCCTAAGCGAGATTTACTGTGTTCAGATATCATTCATCATTGAGTGATGAATTAACGATGCTACGTAGACTATGTAGATGGTAAAAAGACTTGGGTTTAAACCGTCCCCTAATAAAGTAAAAAGTCGGTGGCAAGAACCCACAAACTGAAAGAAAAATATGCAAGTATACCCGACAAAACCACAGGGGCAGTGACTCAACCTTAACGTTTCAACACTTTGTGCTACTATTTAACCACAGTTTGCTTGCAAGAACATTTCCTTACTAACACAAACATGATAGCTAGTGTATGTACTACAGATACCTATTATTGTGGCTTATCAATTTCAACAACAACATGCAGACTCAGCCTTGAGTTAGCCTACAATCACTCGTGTGGCAGCAAATCACCCACATTAATGAAGCTTAGACAACTTTCCGTAAATTATCCTACTTTTTCACAAGGAAAGCAGACTTTGTGATAATGTAAAGTTAAAGGCCATTGCTTGTCGATTAAGGCATTTAAAAATTGACAGGTTTAACTTAACCCTAATTGACGAGTCGTCGTTGACCTGTTAGCTATTGACGCAAACTTCTCCGCTTTCATTAAATTTTCACCCCAGAAATTCCCGGCAATTCTGCTCCTCCCGCGCTCATTTCGGCGGGAAGAATTTTAACGCTTTATTATAGTCGTATTGGCCAACTTTATCGCTCCTTTGTGTTAACAGATTGTTAAATTTGATATTAGGGCAAGTTGTGAGAGGTTTGATGTACTTTTAACGTTTCAGTGAGATTATGTAACAATTAATTAAGCAAAATGTTTTTGGTTGTTGAAATATTCAGGATTTATTTGTGAAATATATGGTAAGCATTGCTCCGGACTATTATTTTATAAGGTAGTTAATAATTCACGTTATATGAATAGTAAATAATCTCACCACAAACAAAAAACTTCTCTTTACTATTTGAGGAAATCTAATATTTTACATTAGATTTAGTTTAACGCTTGAGGTTTATTGAAATAATGAAAACATAAAAATTAAGTCCCATTGCATGCTGTTAAAAAGTAAAGTCAAATTTATTTGTCATGCAATAATAATTTATTAAATAGATAATTTTTTGCAGCGTTCGATAGTACCAATTAACAATTTTAAAACATGCAAATTTATTGCTCTAGTGCTAAAATGACACCTTAAAATATTTAACAATTGAAACTTAAGCGTTACCAACTGTGATTACATGTCGCATGTTAATATTAATATGGAGGGAAGCTAGAAATTTGCACTTTTATTGATGAGGTATTTTTACAGAATAGCCTACTTATTATTTTTTTAAGTTTTCATTACATTCACTTTGACATTGACTGTTAACACTACATTACGCATATTATGTGTGACCTATTAAAAAGTGTGAACTTTCTCTACGCTTTTTGCGAAATAAGATATTAAATTTGACAAAATTGTTATTCATGAATGGAAAGAAGCCTCTACATGGTATTTTTAACGGCCAAAGTTGAAAGGATTTTAAACACTTTGTTTCATGCATATTGAATAAATCCATTGACTTTGATGTTTTATCTTTGATTAAACACTTTGCAGCTAAGATTTTCCACATCAACAATATAACAGTGACATCCAACAGACCACGTGTGGAAACCATGTGTGTTGCGAAAATTGGCAAAATACCAGTCAGGCCTTCTGTATGCCTAAATCTCCGTGTAGGCCAAGTATGGCTTCACATACGTACAGTACAACACTATGTAGGTATTTAGAATAAAGGACGTTGTAAATTGGTTGTTTCTAAAATTTCATAGATATTCAAAATCAGCCAAAAACATCGGTTTGTCAATTATTTCCCTCAACGACGGCCCGACTCTAAACCCAACTTGACTTGACTCTCGAGTTTTTGGGAGGTTTCCTCTGGTATTATTTACGAAATAAATGTACCCAACATTGCCTCAACACAAGAAGAACCATTTTTTTTAACTACACTCAAACGTATGCAATACATGAACACACATAAAACAGGTAAACTTTTACCCCAAGAGAAATATTTTCCATCTTAATCTCAAAATGATTCGTATTAGTATACTTGCAAATGACCAATGCAAACATTACTTTTTTTTTGTTTTAAAATTTACGCTATAAATACGTATACAAGAAACCGTCCCAACTTCAAATCTCACCGTAAATATCAACTCAAATGTGGCATTGAATAAATCAAAACGTGCAAAGATTTATCAAAATCAAAGTACACTCAACTGTATGGGT
Organism: Macrosteles quadrilineatus; assembly: GCF_028750875.1. Lineage (NCBI taxonomy): Eukaryota > Metazoa > Arthropoda > Insecta > Hemiptera > Cicadellidae > Macrosteles > Macrosteles quadrilineatus. The sequence continues at coordinate 4,468,517 of NW_026542604.1, read as the reverse complement.
GGTGAAGGGGGGGGGGGGAGCATGTTGTATCCCGTAGCAACATCTCTGCCAAACTTTCCCTGACCGATGCAAATTTTAACTGCAGGTGTGTGTCGACCGCGATATTAATTATTTAGGATTAATGATCGCGGCGACACCGGCGCTGTCGATCCTATCAGGCAGATTGGCTTTGCGCGGACGTCCGTATTTGTTATTTCGGACCAAATCCGGCCGGCGGGATTATCGTGTTTAATTTCGATTCACAATCATTTAGACGGTAAGCCCTGGTAAACGAACTCTTCACCGCGACACGAATATTTGGTGGAAACGTTTGTCGCGATTATTCTGTTCGCCATTTTGATATCGGATTTATTCGTGGCGTTCATCCGGGCAAACACCAGAATGTCATCGAAATATTGTCACTACACTGACGGAATGTGTGGAGTATTTTCGAATTTGTTTTGCCAACATTTAGCTGTCATTCGTGTTTGTATTGTCCCGCTGTTTTATCTCCATGATGAGTTAAAGCGTTGTAATTTGGCGATTGTGGCGGTATGATTTATTAAAACTTTGTAATTACTAAATCGAGGGATGTTTAATTGATTCGTTAATCACGCTGAGCTGTTTTAAAAATAAATTTGACACAATCATTGGGTTTAACTTAATTGAAATGTAAAGAGTCTAGACACTTATGTCTTGCAACTAAATTAGTACTGATAACTATGATATTTTACTATTATTTTTCAAAATTGTATTCTCATATTACTTTATGGCTATGCGTGTGTCACCTTGTGAAATTCCGTATAATAGTTACCAATAGGACAAAGGATGCCAACATTTGAAAAACCATTTCAGCAACACTCACTGTACCATAATACCGATATAAAATGCTACACGAAACGTTTAACAAAACTTCACTGAAACGCGATAACAATATTAAACACTTCATTCGATCCGACTCGCCGGAATTGAGACTGTCAAATCCGAAATCAATTCGACAGTATTACTCGAACAAAATTTATTTTCAGCGAATCCGTGTCAAATCAAATTAAAAGTTATACAAAGCATGACGAGCCGATACGATCAGGAATGTTGAAGAAAGGAAAGAATTTAATTCGAATCGAGTGAAGTCAGCAGCGATGAGCGCAGGGGGGGATTAACGTATTTCAAGCTAGGGTACCCAAGCAATAATGGCGGATTCGGCGAGGGGTGCGAAGGGCGATTCATTTTTTCCTCATATTATGCGCGAAGGGTGCGCGTTATTATCCTCAATAACGTAATCAAATCGGATTGGAGTTGCAGGAATATGATCTGCTGAACCAATCATCGGATCATGCGACTTGTGACTATTTCATCGTGAAATAAATTAACACTGCATGTGATCATTTCGCGCCGTATTCAGACTCGGTGGTACAGTCACCTTTTATCCGTTGCTTGGTTGCATTACTTTATATCACAACATTTCTTTCAACATTATCCAAAGGCGTAACATTTTAAACGTTTACAACAATCAAAATCAGTAAATACTCTAAAACGTTGTTACATTCCATAATCAACATAACTTCAGCGCGATTTAGGGTTGATGGGTTGAGAAACTCGAACTAAATTTTCTGGAACATGATAAAACCAATACAACCGATAAAAAATGACTAGGCCTTTATTATTTATCTATCAAAGTAACTCGTCAATGTATCCTTATCAGGTTTGGTAAATCGTCAAGGTTTAGAGCGTCCAACTACTGTACAGTGTACGCATTCGTTAATTGTCTAACAAAAAAAGAAAAATGAACAGTAACAAAACAAATTAAAGTGAAACCATCCATATAAGTGCGTTTTCTAAGCCTGAATTGCTAGTTCCTTGCTATTCTGTAACTGTAAGTAAAATAGCTTTTGTGATTACTGGACTCAAAATATCTTTTGCTTCCAGCTACGGCATGGACCTGAACGGCGCACGGCGAAAGAACGCGACACGAGAGACGACCTCTACGCTGAAGGCGTGGCTGAACGAGCACAAGAAGAACCCTTACCCGACCAAAGGCGAGAAGATCATGTTGGCGATCATCACCAAGATGACGCTGACGCAGGTGTCGACGTGGTTCGCCAACGCGCGACGGAGACTGAAGAAGGAGAACAAGATGACGTGGGAGCCTAGAAACAGGGTGGAAGACGAAGACAACAACAACGACGAAGTACCTGGAGGAAGAAAGAGCGCCGACAACAAGGATAACCTAGGTAAGCTTAGAAATCTTATGTGTTATGGTGTTTTTAGTTTTTGCGATTATGGAAAGGATGGGCGATATCATACAACTTACCTTATCCGGTGGGTCACAGGCAACGTTTTATAAGCATTTAGCATTCGTAGTTAGAGAGCTGATAGCAGTTTTCACTGAAGTCATTGGTTTGCTCATACGACTTATAAATTGTTACAAAATAGTGATCGAAACTGAGGGATCGACGCTCAAACTAATAAGAGTTACAATGGTGACGGGCAGATTGAGTTTTAAAATTAAAATAAATGAAAGAAAAATGTAGAGAACTATAGTAACATTAGAAGATATCAAGAGGAATCATAGTATAGCATAACTAAAAAACTGTCTTTGATTTATATTAACCACAGTATATTATCACAGAATACGTTTCACAATTTTCGGAGTAATCTGAGACATGAATTTCAAAACATAAAATCTGGCATAAAGATGGACTCTAAACTACTTTAAATTTGAAGAAGACAGGTTCAATCCTGTGACCATTTGATGATTAGGTGACTACTACAACCACACAGCAACCCACCAAATGCATTGTGAAAAATTAAGTCAGCAATCTATTAATTTCTAGTCAGAAAAAACTCTATTTCGTAAAATGAATTAATTCGCAAACATGTGTGTTGCACGGACACAATTCAATTACATTAAAAACCACCCTTTCAGCAGTGGGAATTTACGATTTTCACCCAAACGAAGAGTGACAGCAGATAATGAGATAAGTGTTGTCCCTGATCGCCTGGACTAGATCCATCGGACATTCCGTATCAGTTCCATTTGCTCGACCAATCGAATATTCAACGATTTCAATTAAATATGCTGTTTTGACAAGAGTACCACGAGTTTCGCTGTTAGATATTTTTATTTCGTATAAAATTTTGATTAATTCAATCAAAGTATTTAAAAATCATATCGTCTGGAATAGTTTTATCTGCGATCATTCAACGATTTCATTTAAATCCGTCGTATTGACAAGAGTATCATGATTTTGAGTGGTTGTTATTTGATTTGATGAACATTTTTGTATTATAATTCAATCAAAGTATTTTTTAATTAAACTTTAACTTATTTTAAAATATCTATTTTAGTTAGATATGTTGTTTTGACAAGAATATAGAAATTTTCAGTAGATGTTTTTTCCCGATATTCATTGGTGTATAATTTAATCGCATACTTTTTGAATAATTTGCACTAAATGTTTAAATTAACCCCAATTCAAATGCATGTCTGAAAAAAAAAACAACATGTTTGCACACGTCCAGTCCACCGCAGGAATGTTTATCTGCACTAAAAGATCGTGGCTTTCTTTACACAATAATTGTATAAAACCGGAGTAATAATAATTAGTATATAAAGACCACATCATATAAATCACAAATCAACCTTTACCTCAAAATACTTCACAGTAGATTCAAAAACCTCAGAATTTCACAACACCTGTATTAGAAACAACTAAAGTATACATCATTGTAATTGGAAACTCGTATTTCTTGCATTACCAAGGTAAAACGTTGTTCCTATTTCTACCATTTTCATTATGTTTTTATGAATCACAATAGATACAATAAAGGTTACGTTACAACTTCTAAGTCGGGAAAAGGTTTTGTGACCTTTATTTATCTTATTTTGTTTATTCTGAATATTTTCAAACCAATATAAGGGTAGCTGAATGTACTTTATAAGTGGTGACACCTGGTACAGTAATTTAAAATGTAACCGGTTCGATCTGGAGAAAATCACAAGCTTTCCATGGTTTAAAACTGAACCCAGCTGTCCTATATCATTAGGCTTATATTAAACAGCTCTGGCTATCACAATTGATCTTATTCAGTATCAAAACTGTATGATCAACTTTGCTTTAAAATACGTGGCAATATCGGCGTCTTAGAAATATAATTTGATCTCGAAGTCTGTAAATGCTATTTAGGAAGTTTTCCAAGCCCATAGACGAGAATGGATTTTACCAATAGCTTCTCACACCCAACCTAAAGGACCAATGACACTTAGTGCCATCTCATGTCCAATGACGTCACAGGTCACATGACCAGTCACGTGACTAATATTATCGTTCCATCGGCGAGCGACGATCGCTCTCAGCAACAACAACACAAGGTAACGCCTCGCTCTTTCGCCGACACAAATAAACAACGGCTTAAAATAGATTTGCATTTGACACTCGATGGCCCAATATTTGCATAACATCCGAGTTTTCTTTCTCCGAAGTTTGTTGACTTTTGTTTTGCCGTTTTCAAAGGATTTATTCCAGTGTTCGTAATGGAAAAGGTGGATCGATCGATATTGTATTTAGGTTTAGCATTTGTGGGGACGTTTTTGTTACTGTCGTTGGGGTTCTAATCCTGTGAGTTGATTGTATTTGATTTCTAAATGTAAATGAGAAATCTCAGAAGCAAGTATTATGAGCCACCGAAAGTGGCCTGGGAATTTAGAATCACTGTTGAGATACTGTAGGCCTAGTAGTATTTTAGTGCTGAGTTTGAAAAATCGTCAAACAAATTAAACATGTTACAGCAGTTCTCGTGATATATTATTGTAAAACTGTAGGCCTATCTTATCTTGCAAAAATTCACTGAGCTAAATTAAAAATTATCCGGGAAATTTTTCAGATCTATTGAGAAAGAAAATTAAACAAAATATTTTCCTTATATAAAAACTAATTACATCTCCATCATAATGATTAGCAAAATATATTCTGCGTGGCTGACATTTGATACGAAAATCTAAAATTTTCCACTAATCATGGCTTACCACGTTAAAATTCGATAAACACAACTACAATACTAATTATGTCCATTTACAAGTCTATTCACTCAACAATTCCAGATAATTCCGTAAATACACTAAACCCTCTGGCGGTCTCATAAACAAATCTTAGCGGATTATCAACAATGATCTAAACAATTGCCACTGTCAACTTAATATCCAGCTGATCGAATAAATCAAATGGGTAAAGCCACAAACAACATTAGCGCCACATGTTTGATCGGTTCCACGGATATGGATGAATAGACACAATTCTGAGTATAAATCACCTATTATGGTCTCCGCGCCCATTACGGATTATGGTCCCTATCATCTTTGCCGCGGTGTGGTCGCGCTATGTAAATACAGTATAATGCTGCAAAGGTCCCGTGTAAATAGACAATCGGTCTTCTACTCCATCATGGGTGACGTTCTGCGTGGCTTCTTTGTATTCTACCCCAAAGTTTCCCTAATAGTTATACAAATACCAGCGTGTAACACATTTTGCAGGAGATAAAACAGACTAGAAACGCTTTGAAACCTCTCATTGGAGATAATCTATGTTATAGTACGTAGACTTATCCCAAAAACGTTTATTTTTTTAATTCTGTACCCAAAAATAGTTCAGACCTGAAATATGCTTGTTTAGATGAGTTTTATTAATGTTTACACAAAAAACCCAACACTTTTAACTTATGTTTGGTTAATAAATTTTCATTGTCGGAAGGATTAATAATTGTCATAAGCGCACTTTATTGAGGCTCAATTCGACGTTTATTTACATTTCAAAACAAGCATCAACTCGGAATTGAGGTGTCTACTTTTATCAATAGACAAAAGAACTAAGCTCTAGAAGTTTTTTATTGGATGATTTTTATAGTTCAATGGTCCTTGATCGTTGGAAATCTAGAAAATGCCAAAATAATAAGCTGATAATAGTTTGTAACAAAGCTACACAATCCATCTTACTTTATTCTTAATTCCTTCACGGCTCCTAACTTCCTTCAAATGAGTCCAGTTTCATCGTCATCTCGATTGGTCACATAATATCTGTATGTTTTATTATTTTCCTCTGTTTGCTAACAGTATCTGTTTTCACAGACTCCAAGGACTCCGGAACAGGCGAGAGTGAGGACGGTGACAGAGACCGCAGCCACCAACTCCTGGACAGACCTCCCAGTAGCGAGTACAGCGGCTCTAGGCCAGGCTCTCCAGAATGTCTCCAGCACTTCCTGCACCCAGCGTACCACCCGTCACCCCTCCCTACAGCGCCAGGGTCCTCCCAGCCCGCCAAGTCCAAGATCTGGAGTCTAGCGGACATGGCCAGCAAAGAGCCGGACCGGGGGAGGTTGGTGTCGCCGCTGGCTAGAGGCGTCCACCCCCTTCATCACCCGAGTTACCCGCACGACTTCTACCGGAGTTTCTACCCTCACCTGCCGGCGCCGTCGGACCCCGCGCTACTGGAGAGCTACTCCCGCCAGTTCGCCGCAGGGTCCACGGGCAACTTGTCGTCTGTGGCCGCCGTGGTCGCCGCCGCTGCCGCCGCCTCCTCGGGGGCCGGTAACGCCACGACGCCCTTCGGCCTCGCCGTCACGACGGGGGCGTCTTCAGCGTCGTCGTCAGGGTCTTCGGTGTCGGACAACAAGACCGAGAGAGCTTGACCCCGCACCAACTCACCTCTCAGATGAAGTAAAGACGCTGTGGTCGCGGTGTGAACTATCGGATACTTATATCGAACTGTGGTGTCAAACAGTGTATTCGTATTCACCGATATACAATCGACGTGTAACGATGCGATAAGTAAATCTAGTACGAGTCGTACGTGATGGACAATAACTTATTTATAAATATCGATGTGATTTATTTGTTATTTAAACTCTTCTTTGTGATACCGTTTTAAATGCTAGTAAAACGATGTAAGCCGTGTAACCATATGTACAGAGTTGCAATATATTGATGTAAATGTGATATATATTCGGTTTAGTGAATTTCATTGTTGAGGTTTTGTCTACATGGATTTTGCGGTTTTTAGAGCGATTCATTTGTTTTCTCCATTCATGTGTACTTCGCATTACTTTGTCTCGTGTTATCACAACCTACCTCAACGATATTCTGCAATATACGTAAATGTGAGCTATCAACTTACAGTATTTGGGACAAATCTATTTTCACTTCTGAATCTTTCTTTTAAAATACTTTATTTCTTAGGAGAACGTTTATACTCTCCTTCCTTAACAGTTGGCTCTGTTGAGTTGTTTAGCTTTAAACCTCTTACATAAGTCGCCCAACACATTGTATTCTATGGCAATGCCTGATTCTATGTATTGTTATTGTTGATTAAGGCAAGTTTTGCTTGTACAGATGGGCGTGTTGAGTTGTCCAGTTCACTTTAATTGAAACTAGTCAGTTGGGCGGAATATTTATTTTCTATTTATAATGGAACTACAAGGAAAATTGTTACTTTACGCTTTTAAAATCTATCCAAAATGACCGCAAATATGTTTCTTTTATTTGACACTTTCAATTCTCGTGGGCATTTTACATTTAACGAAATTTAAATATTTACAGTTTTACATGTTAATATTCCATGTTGTTGTTTTTCCGTGCTTCAAATTTTTACCAAACAAGAAATCTATGTAGTTTCGAGTTACTAAATATTTATGTGATTCATTTATAGAGTTTTAACATTAATTGGAACTGTCGAATAAAAGATTTTGCGGCGCTTAGGCAGAGCACTGATGTAGATATACCTACAATACACTCCATGTATATTTATGTATAATGTAGATCTATAGAGCCTTTACGATTAAATAAAGTATTTGTTATAAAAACTTACAAGAATCTCATACTTTCCTTCCCCTCTCCTTGGAATTATGGTTTTACCTGAGGAAAAAAATTACATTTTTATAATTATTGATTGGTATTAACAAGTAGAATTATTTTAAACAAACTAATATTTTATTACATGCACATCAGTATTCAAATTATAACATTTTGATCATTCTAAAATGAGTAAACAGATGTCAAACGAATGTACTTACAAAATTACAACAGACGGTTGTATTATTGTAATTATTTTGTAATATCAATTTCTTATTCCTAAAATACGTGCGTAAAATAATTTAATTGGCTGTATATTTACCGAGAAGAAAGTACAGTAATTCATTTCGATATTAAAGCTGAAGCAGATTTTAGAATGTAATAGTATATTTCATCACTAGGGGGCTAAAGTGACTCTTTTTGACCCGAGCTCAAGTTTTACGATCGAGGCGAAGCCGAGGTCGGAAGTTGGGCGAGGGTTGAAAAGGCACTTTTTACCCATGTGATTAACCGTCAAAACTTTATGGGAAAAATGTTACAATTCGTGCGTATTGGTGCAGGTATGTTTCAGTATCCAAAGCTGATAATAATATACATGTAGAAAACTGCACGATATAAACATTTGCTAATTGAAAGGGTCATGAACAAGTAAGTCTAGTGAGACCTTTAAATAAAGAAGTTAATGTTGCTTCGTATTTGTTAGGGAAAACATCTAAAGGTTTTTCTTTCAAAACTTAAAAAGTAGACAGTCACGTATTGTAAAAAAATTGATATTTTTTTGCTTGTGAAATATGATGACAATTTAAGACTATATTTTACCGGAAAGACTATACACTCAGGGATATTCTAAGCTTTCCAAAACGTTAACCTTATAATTAACCATTAATCACAGCAAAACTGTTTTACAGCCTTCTAAAACAATTTCGAACATTTTTAAAAATACGTCTCATTTCCAAGCACTGCACTTAGAATTCGCAGCCGTGTCCCATGAGTTATTGCAACGCTGGCACGGAAACTCCTCATAAAATGACATATCAGTGTAATAAGTCAAAACCAGTTAGTCCAAAGGGGGAAACCAGTCCATAAGTCTGCGCATGCTTGCCATATTGAAGCTGACAATAATGGGCAGTGGTCGGTGGTCCACTGTGAACACGACCACCAGGGCTGGGGATTTGTCAAGCATTGTCTTCCAGTTTGCGACAAACTGCAGAGAATAAGAAACAGAGTGTCTCCAAGGTGATCTAAGCATTTCTTTATAAACACGAGAGAGTTAAGGAAAAGAAAACTACAAATCGCACAGAGTTATTATAATGGCCTTCCCTAGGACGCTAGTCTGTAGACCAAACTGTCTTAAACATTAATCGTTCATTATGTAAACTTTAAGTTAATGTCGAAAGGAGTTTATCAAGATAAAATAGGATTTTAATCGTAAGTACATAAGACATGTTTATTTCCAGTAGACATATTACAAATGTATTGGAAGAGTCTAACATTTTTCATGCAGAGCAGTTGTCAAATTGAGAAGTGTGTCACAGAGTGTACTTTGAAGTCTACGAAGAAAAGAATTGCATTTTAAGTTATATAAATAGGTCTAAAACTAATATCACAGAGTTAATCACTATCGAGAAGTAAAAACAACAATTTAAAAGTTAGCAAAACATTACAAAATTAGACAGGTTGTACTACAAGGCATACAAAGATTATTTATTCCATTCAATAATCTTACATTCTAACATTGAAATTCACTAAAGGAAGATCTGGTTTACAATAATGTTGTTTATTCAAACATTGGAGTTCCGTTGAGGAGGTTCCAGCATGCAACAATATAATAATATGTTGTAACAGTGGAGTTATAAGTAGAAGGGTCTGGCATACAGTAATGTAATAGGTTCTAACAGTGGATTTAATTAAAGTATGTTCTTGCATATGCATACGGTACGTGTCTGATGAGTTCTACCAGGAGAGATATTTTAAGGAGGCTCAAACGTACAATAATCTAATAGGTTTTCATAACAGAGAAGTTCCATTTACAGGGGTTCCAGTAACGCACAATAACCTCACAGGTTCTATCGATAAACAAAGTTTATGTACTGTAAATAGCAGTTAGTTTCTGTCTTTAAATAATAACGTGGGTTTTGACAGTGGAGTTCTATAAGAAGGTCCTAGCTTACAATAATTGTAATAGTTTCTGATAGTGGAGTTCATTTAAGGAGGAGTTAATTTTCTTTACTAAGTAGATAAGAAGCCTATATTAATTATCTTCACGTAACTAACCATTTTCCTTAAAATAAATAGTTTGAAGAAATAAAATATAATTATAATTTACCTTAGGGCAAACAAATGATAATCAATTTAAAGTTATTAAAATTGCTTGTAGTTTTGGTATGAAGATTTTGTATAACACATTTCGCTTAGTGAGAAAAGAAATAAATCATTAAACTTGTTAAAAATGGGTGGGGTACAACAAACGATTTCAAGTTTATCACATTACATGCAAATTTTCTGGAAAGTTTCTTCATTAAAAGTGCTTTAGTCATCTTCCATTAAGTTCTACGTCTTTCTGGTGTTTTTATTAAACCTGTTTAAAGGGGTGAAACTTTTAGCAGCAAAGTAGTATGTTGCAGTCAATACCAAACTCTCAAATAGGAACTTTGCTAACGGCAACGAGATTATATTAAATTTGTTATTTGGCTTAGCATTCAATTACAGTAACAAAAGCTGAAATAGTTTTCAGAATAAAGAGATTATTTTAAAAATACGAATAGAATCCGCAAAGGTTGTTGACACATCTAAGCTTGATGTTCGGGATAAAACAATATAGGCTACAATAGGTTAAGGTGAATATGCAAAACAAATTTTACGATTTCGCGTATTTAAAATAGATAGGTTATAAAAGAGTGATGATATCCGTAAATAAAACTACACTATTTGCCAATGTATTGTAGCTCCATAATTACCGTCAAACCAATCAAATGTGTTGATTATCAAAGGTATACAAAACATAGAAAAATATCGACCTTTTACAGATACCAATAATAAAATGTCTTACCCAACAAAATATGACCAAGATGTAGTTCTTCAGGAGCTCTTATGTTTAATTAATATACAGAACTGCTCTTATGGTAGACATATACTAAAAGCTATTTTGAAATATATTTCTATAAATTTATTAAAGTCATCACAATTTTTTATACATCCATATATATATCCCAAAGTACCCATGAATTTGCGAGAAAACTACAAGTCACACCCCCATAAACCATATAATTGTGTTCGACATGACGAGAACCTTGCGCAAAACTATCCATTATATCATATATTGCCCTTTAAGGTCGTAATTCCTTAATAAAGGGAACTTCCCTTATACCTAATGTTAAAAATACCTCAGCTGTACTTATTTGTATGTTATTCTTTCAATTTATTACCTTATTAAAATCAGGTGTGTTGTTTGTTTGTGTTTGTGTATTTGTTTGTATTACTGTATTCTGTTTTGTTTATTTAAGCTTAACTTAAACGGGGATGAATCCCGTGGGTAACAGCTACCTAGTAGTAAATAATGTTATTTTTTAAGATTGTTTGATCTTGTAATAAGAATAATGATGATTGGTTTGAACAATTGTTCTTGATATGTATAACAATGACTACTGAGAAATACAAAAGTAGGCGGTGTTCCCTCCTGGAGCAGACCTAATAAAACAATTAAAATCTAAAAACGCAGGAATAGTCGTTGGTCGAGTATATAAGCGACGATATTCGGAACTATTGTGCTTTATTACCAGAAGACTGCTGTTGTTACTTATACCATTACAATTTACAATATACCATAAAATGGCATGATAAACAGCTTGAATTTAGCTTTGCTATACCATGCAGATCCCAAGTACATTTTTAGAAAATACGGGTTATAATAAACTAACAGTTTTTATTAACGTTTGACAATCCTGCAAATTACAACACTTACGAAGTAAATAATGTATTACCACTATGTTATAGACAAACTTATGGAGGCTATGATTACCATATTGTAACACATCAAAAATATACCATGTCGAATATACCGTGTAGAATACACCATGTCCAACACTCGTTTCTTTCTGCGTTTCGAGGACATCCAAACCATATGCATCTGTCTTCAAAATGTTAAGATGCAGCCTACGACCTGACTAAAAGTTGCCAGAGGGATTTTTAAAAGGATATTAGTACTAAAAAAATATATTAGTATTACGGTGTTAGATAACCTTATTTGTACACAAAACGGTTTTGGAATGGCCACAATGACAAACACACTTATTTAACTCATTCTGTGGTTTGACATTCAATCCAAGTGCATCTGATTCCGAAACGTGCAACCTTATCTTACAGCTTACTACTAATTCCTCAGTAAGTAACTGGGGTATTATAAATTGAATTATTATAAAATTATACAAATATTTAGGTGGTTTTGGTGGTAAATAAGTACACACATTATGGCATTATATTTAACATCTCCAACTATTTTTGCGGTTCGACGACATCCAAGCCAGCTGCGTCTGGTTTCAAAATATCAACATGCAACTTTACACTTGGCTAAAAACTCACCGAGACGATTTACGGGGAAATAAAAAGAGTGAAAACGTGATGCGCTGTGAACAAATTACCCTGAAGTGGGACTGAGGTTGGTCACGCAAATCCTCCGAGGCAACTCCGGTAGCTCCTATGCAAATACGACCCGACGTGTTGGAAAAAGTCACAGCAATATATAACGTGGTCACCACCAGATAGCAATCGCGTCGCTGTAATTGTTCAACGATTGCGTTACTCACGGCCTCACCAGCTGAGTGGCACGACGATTTGAAAAAAAGTTGAATTCTTGTAAAGACTTTTTATTGACAAAGTTAATTTCTGAGAACGATGTGAAAATTAAAGACGAAACTGAAAGGCTGATATGGTTTTATAAGGATAGTTGATTTTTTTCAAAGCAGTTAAATTGGAATAGGAAATTGTTGTAGTTAAGGGGTAATTGTGGTATACTTGTTATGAAGTATATTTCCTATGATAGAACCCGTCTTGTGACCCACCCTCTCTCTGCCAGGGGAGTAGCAACTGAAGGTCAGTCACAGTATAGAGAGGGTCATGTGCCAGCTTGCCACACGGACTATAGTAAATTTGCCTGAGTTGTCATTCATATTTATTGTTAAAAAGCAAATCACAAAGAAAAACTGGACGTTTACAGATTATTTAGAATTTAATGATTTCCCGTCTTTGTCATTGAGGTACAAACTGAATTATGGTTCTTTTCCACTAGGGAAATGTATTATTGCATTATTTGTCAAAAAATATTTGAAACACAATTACAGTAATAAGAAAGTGATGCATCTGGTTTCAGAGTAAAATTCAAAAGAAAAACCTTTTAATGCATGTAATAAGTCCGATTAAATTCAACTACTGTTGAAATCCAAATAAATTGAAAATGAACATCATCTTATACAATGTTGTTCAAGCTCATAAATAAATAAATTTCAACTAAAATGTGTTTTTTAAAATATTAGTTCAATATATCTTTAATTAATGACGACACTAAACCCAACTATTTGAATGCAACAAAAAACAGCAAAGGTAAAAGAAAAGCTAAGGCTACGAAGATGTATTCGATTCAAACAATGTAGGTCCCTATTAATGACTCGTGGCATATGTTGTAAGGCCTGTTGGTTAACCACAGTCGCATGTTGAATCTGCTCTGATCACCCTTCTATGGGGATTATGACTATTGCTGTATTAGTCAATCCCAAGAGTTGATTCTATTAGAAATAGTTTTCAAACGAATAGTAGACCCTACTAAAATCTACGTTTGTTTATATTGTACAGAAGTTATTCCAAGTTTGAAAATAATTGTCTAGGATTTTCGAATTCATCCCATTTTATATGTTTTAGAAAGGAAATAATTTTACAACAGAGACTGTTGATATATAAAAGTTTATTTTAAAGGATACCTAAATCCATACTGGGAATCTAAGAAAAGATTATTCTGGTCAAGGTGCTCAATGAAATGCCTACTTATGGTATCACCAATAATTGAACATTTAATGCTCCGTATCTTCTTTTGCTTATAGCAAGACTTCCTATTGTAGTAATCTTCGGTCGTTTACCGCACCAGTTCATATACTTAACTAGTTTCTAAATGCAAACAATAAGTTTATTAGAATGGATTGAATTATAGTATTAAATAAATGTTTTGGCTGAATTTTAAAACTCTTACTCTTAACTTAAATTCTAAAATCATCCCTATTAATATGGATAATTTTGATATGAACTTCGAGTCAGAAAAACGAGTGGATCTCGACGGTATGGATAGAATAACTACTGTATTTTCAAAAAGTGTTAAAGCTACAATGGAAATGTAAGGGGTTTTTTAACAAACCACTATGTATTCATAGCACACTTTTTTCTGAGTGTCAACAGCCTGGATATGCAACTCTGGCATCAGTGGGGTAGGTCTAGACCCTTGAGGTCTGTGCTGAACATTGTGCATGAGCCCCGGACCAGACTCCACAACCTCAGAAAAGCTACCAAAGACAAAACCCTTTATGAATGAAACTCGTGGGAAGTATCATCGGTCGAATCTCGGCTCCCGTTCGCGTTAATGATGGCTCTCCCCTCAGATAACTCGGGAATTTCCATTAAAGATTTTACTCCAGCGGCGTACCGGCCAAAAGGGGTCTCCCACAATCCTATCTTATTTGTCATCTGTGTCGGACCCGAATAGCTTAAAACGGTCCCCTATTAGTGACAAAACAAAAAGGGCTGCCTGTTAATGAGCGAGGTGGTGCTACCCGGGCTATTTTATTAGGCGGGGTGCCGTTGATATACAGCCCGGGCGATAACGACGGGCCTGTTCCAGGTCGATAATAATTAAAAAACTTGTTCCGAAACCATCGGTCGGGTATCGTTAAAGCCTTGTACGCGTTGTCGAGCCGAAGACATGGAAAAGGTTTTAACTTTAAGGATAACACGGTGTCCTAAGCGACATTTAACTAAACAAGGTTCGTTCATTTGGGCGATCCTGTAGGACACAGTCGTTGGACGCTATCTGTTTAAGAGAAGCGGATTCCAGAATTAATCAATGTTAGGTTCAAGGGCAGCTCGGTTGCTAACCGGACATTTGTCGAGCGTGTTCTACTCGAATAAATTAGTAAAAATCTGCAGAGTCGAGTAATTATAAGGCTCGAGTTCAACATGTGTACAGTGGATGACTGGAATTGAGAATAAGATAAGCTGAAGACATGAAGTATTCACATATCTTCGGGTCTTGTGCCGTATAATGGAGTACTTTCATTATATAAACCAATACTCTTGAGGAATCATACCAATAAGGTATGATCACGGTTGTAAGTGTCTAGTTGAAGTTGCTGGCTGAAGTAGTTTGTTTGTTACCCATTTCCCGATTGTTTTCGCCGCACACAGAACCCGACACCATGTTTGCTGTTGGCAACACCGAGTCCGTGCTCTCAAGTCAGGGATATGGCTCAGCGTGTGTGCACATTCGATACTCTGCTGCTCACTAAACATGGAAGATGATGTGGCGAAAGTTTAATCGATCGTTACGATGTTCACAATCGGGAAATACATTTAGGAAGTTAGTAATTGAGCATTTCGATGGTTGTATGAGTGATAGCTGAAAGTGTCACTTTCCTCAGATAGTCATATGTTCAATTTGAGAAAATTGTTTATCTGGAAGTAGTGTGTGATGGTTTGAAACGGAGCTCAGTTTAAATGGCCATTCAATAATTAATTATTCCATTGAGACAACGACGTAATTTAATCTGAATAAGAATACAACATGCCTGATATGTGTCGCTAAGATCAGGTGGTTCAATGAAAAGTCCAAGCTGGCCAGCTATAAGTTTCTTCCATCACAAAGCTCATGATTTTACCGAAGATTGAAGCGGGATGCGGCGACTTTATGGTGCAAGGCAAACTACGTTTTTAGGTTACGCAATAAATAAAAATGTGATCACTCAAATAGGCCGATCTCCATAAGACAAATCGAAATAGGGATTCAATGGATAACCATATGGGATTTCGTATAGCGAAGATAGATTTTTTACAAATATATAATGGGTTTCAATTTATTTAAATTACGCTAAGACTGCCTACGAGTTGATGCTATATATCGGTTTCACTTCAACCTCCTCTTTTTGTCATCTGTATCCTTGAAAAGCCATCACGTAATTTAGATAAACCATCACGAAGTTGAAAGGTGTAATAGAAAATCAGGTAATTTGATGTTGCCAACTCTATTGTACTGCACTAAAATGAAAGTAATACCAAAATAACTCTACTAAACAAAACTTATTATAATAAGATACTGTATTTCCAAAAAGTGGCAGAAAAGTTAAATATTCTTAGTATTGTGAACGCATTTCCCGGGCATCTTCCCCGCAAACAGAACCCCACTCTACCACATTTCCCCAGCAAAAAGACAAACGAACAGAACTCAGGACAAAAGGTATTACAATCACAGATAATTACTGTCCGCGGGTAAACAGGCAAACATGACCAGAACTTGGAAAATGTCCCATGTAAAATACCTCCATTGTCTACCATAAGGCGTTGTTAATTAGTGAACTGGTGGACAAGTCTCGACGGATACGGACCCAAAAAGGGAAGCAGGTGCTCTCAAAGAGGCCGCCTAAAAGGTTCCGATAAAATAGCCATGTAATTGGGTGGGGATCGGTTAACTCGGCTCCCGAGACATTTAATAACAATAACTTGTCCGCGAGGTGAGTGCCATTTTATAGGAAACCACCGCCATTAGGCGATGTCGCCGTTTACGGCCAATAAAAACTTGCAAGCGGTTCCCGTTTTGCGATATGTTGGAAACGCACAA
Source organism: Macrosteles quadrilineatus (assembly GCF_028750875.1). Classification (NCBI taxonomy): domain Eukaryota; kingdom Metazoa; phylum Arthropoda; class Insecta; order Hemiptera; family Cicadellidae; genus Macrosteles; species Macrosteles quadrilineatus. The sequence goes on along the minus strand of NW_026542604.1, from coordinate 4,451,832 downwards.
CATGTAAGTTTATTGGAAACTAAGCCTCGCGGAATGTGCAAGTCTATTGGATGAATAGATTGACTGATTGTGGTTTATTGGAAACTGTTCACCTAGCCTCTGGGATTGGACAAAGTAGTAAGCCTATATCGGAAACTGGACAGTTTTTAAAACTGCAATCACATATGTTTTGACACTGAATAGTTTTCTTAGCACAATATAATGGTTGTAAAACGGATTTCCTGCACAGATTGATGGTTAGTAATAATATTGGATTTTAGCACAGGTTTGATTTTATTATTACGATATTAGAGGGCACAGCGTCATTCAAAAATATAACAATAAATTGAATGCAAAGGGTTGGTTAATCTATTACTTAAACTAAAAGCTTTGGGTGGTAAAATCAGTTTCTGGTGCCATTTAACCCAATAGAATGGTTTTATATGTAATGCCTGTGTGTGTGGATGTGTACAGACTTCACCTGCGGTTATATTTTGATGACATTTTGTATGTGAGTAATAATCCATGGTATATTCAGGCATTAGTCATTTTATTTAACTTTTGATATTTGAAGGTGATTTTCCACAAAATAACAGAAATATCAAATTTTCACAAAAGGGCTCGAATGATTTTAATTGAAATTTTGTATATTGTGGTTCTTTTTACTACAAAATGCTACAACTCCCAATACTGTAAACATTACGGTTCAAAAGTTATTGCATTTTTGTGATTTTACCCATAACATATCATAGTTACTCCCACCGCCTCCCTATTATAAGGGTTTTTGACAGGGGAGTGGGAGAAAGTAAGTGTCAGTTTGCTGATACCGTTTATTAATATATACATAAACCTAAATGCTTAAAAACTCTAATTCTAAACATAACTCCTAAGAATGTTTACATATGGCTCATACCATCTAATGACAGGGGTATGACTCACGTCGGATGTTTCAGTAGGAGGGTAGGTGTGACACAACAAATGCGTGTGTGTTGTACGCGCCGCGAGGAGCAGCACTAGCGACCCTTACATACCTCACTGATGGATAGCCCGATATTTTAGGCCGGCCGGAAACGACTTGTTAGACTGGAAAAAAGTGATTAATTATGCCAAATTGTTTCCAGAAGAAGGTGACGTAGACTAATTTTGGTTTCGGGTTTTTTTACTTAAAGCTCAGACCACCAAGTAGAATTGTACATTGTATCGTTCTTACAATAATGGTTTTAAGTAAGCGTTAATACATTGTGACTACGAGAATTAGGTTAAATATTTTATTTTGAAGTACATGTTAAAACTAGCTCAGGTTTTCTACTGGCAAAATGAATAAAAGTGACGCAACATATGCCTGACGGATGATTTCTAAGACTACGGAGACGCTTTAATCCTTTGAAGAATTTAGGCTACGCTGATATCTTCATTTTGCTCTTTCGGTTTTTCTAATTGGAACTTTGACGAAGTTTTTGAGATATAAATGTAGATTAGCCATTTCAGACGGTAAAAATACACTTTCATTCAGATTATTGCAAAAGAGTTGGCTAAACTGTATAGTAACGTACACAACTTCAAAATTATGTATTTTAAAGACTAAGTACCGTACGCCTATGTATCTTCTGATTAGACAATTATATTTAAGTGCAAGGTGATTAAAGTGCAAAGGACACTTTTTCATTCTGTAATCAGCTGTCAAACGTACGTATCTACTTCGCAACTCTTTTGCCTTGGATCAAGATGCTCCACGTTCTCAGGCCGTAAATACGACACTCGAGGTGTTTAAATCCCAAGTTCACAATCGTTGTTTAAATCCCCTATCAACGCCTTCACACAAAGCTATCGGTAAGACACGATACTAAATATTTGGTTGTCAGTCATATGACGCCGGTCTGTCGGTGACTCAGCCGTAGCCGTGGGACGATGACGTACAAAGAGCTCGGAGTTGGGCTAAATAAACACCTTGTCGACAGTAAACTGATTAACAGGCTGGAGAGCGGCGAGAAGCCAATCTATCGCCATTCACACTTGTGCCCCATCATTTCTGTAAATTAGCCGGTTAATCAGGGAGTTAGTGTTACAACAGAACACGACCTGCCAGTCACTGGGCTTAGCGGATCTCGTAACTAGACTGGCATTGGAGAGTCTGGACAGTATACTGGCAGTAGGTTCTGAGTTGTGAGCCATTGTGATCAAGTGTACAGGCATTAGGTATTTTGTTGAAACCCATGGTGATCAAAGGGTAAATTTATATATGTTAAATCGTTGTCTAGTGTAAGATTGCTGTGAAACGTTTGTTTTTTCCAGCTTGAAAGTAGGGAGCACTACTTGCACTTTCAAACTTAAAAATGTTAAGGGTAATCCCAAAGAGAGTTGCAGGTGCAATGTCTAGTCTTAAATTTTCGGGCAAAGATGTCATCAAAGATCTACTTTTTGGACAGCAGATGCGTTCTTTAAATTCAATAAGTTTCACTTAGATCTGGTTCGACATGTTTTTATAAATAATTCAAAATCACTATTGATTAATAATCATGCTAAAATGAGTTCCCTTCTTTGTTATCTTTAAGAGAGTTAAGAGTCTTAGGACATATTTTTTTAATACAGTAACAGATTTAACCATACCCCTGAGATAAGAGTGAAAAGTCTCGCAGTAAACGCTTGAAATACAAAACACGATTTTTGACCCCGGTCACTGAAGTGGGCTCAAAAATTTGAAATTAATTGGGGACGGGGTCAATTGTGTAGTTGCATTGCAAAATTTAAAAAGTTTTGTTAAAGTTACACGCTTTCTTATACATGAAGAAATACTGTGTGTTTAGTTTAATGTGGGGTAACCTAAAAATACTACATGAATTCTGGCTCCACTAATAACATAGTGTTTGAAAACTCCAAGCCACAGAGGTTTTCAACCTCTCAACAGCATTCTCTCCTCCACCTGTGATGTTTGATGGAATAACATGTTACACTGTTACACAATCGCGATAACACCGTCACAGCTGACACGTATGTGATTCCTATTCCTGTGGGAACCCCTGGCGTAACTCGTGTTACCTCTCCGTTCTCCAGGAATACATTAAAAATTAATTCCATTTCCATTATTGTGAATCCAAACAGCATAGCAACAATGCAAAAACAGCTGTAAAAAAGTCCATTAAAATGCACGCTTCCTAGTGGTACTTGCACGCGACGTGTAATGAATGTGTGAAATTACAACAATGCTTGGTCGCTCTACATCGGGGTTACTACAGGTTGGGAAGCAATCTGTCATTGAAATGAAAATTAATGTTTGATGATATTTGGTGACGAACCTCTGACATAAATAATGAAATATATAGTTTGCTTAGAGGAGCAAAAGACATTCAGGTTAAATTAAATTATTCCTTTTACAGGTAAAGTTTTAAATGCTTCACTCGGAGAATAGAGAAGTAAATGGTACTGAAATTTTGGAACATAAATCAAACTAACATTAAATTCTAAATGTGGCAGGGTCCCCGGTTAGTATCGAAGCCGGTATAGTCCCGAACTATTCCTCAGCATAATACTGTATCTAGATTTTTTTAGTAGAGTTTTTGAGCCTATCTGGTTCAGTAGTTTTTATGTGGTTGAGTAACACACTCACAAACACACACATAGTCAGAGGTTTGTGTAATGTGTGTATATATATTTTTAAATATACTACCAATATATCACTTCTGTCTGTCTGCCTGTAATATTCGAAATCCAGCTGAAGGATTTTGACTACATTTTGGAACTATGGACATATAGTCGTAAAAACGTGATTGGTGACAGCCACTACCTCAGGCAAAATTCGTATTTTGCTACAGAACTTATTTGAAAATGTAGAAAATTAACATTTTCCTTATGGGTTTACTAAGTAACTATGTTGGTTGAACAAAATAACAAGGAAAAAGTAAACAAAAGAGTTATCACTACTCACATTTGTTTATAAAAAGCCATCCACAGTATACTAGAAAATTACAAAACATAGTAAAAAGGAAAAAAAAACATCAGTTGTAACTAGTAAGCAAATATTAAGATTACACTGAAGATTACTCGATATAGGGGGAAATATTTCCGATCAAATACTGTACTGTTTTTTTTTTTTTTTTTACTTATTCCTCTCCCACCAAAACTTAATCCCTGAATAGTACAGGTAAAACTCACCTAAGAAAACCGCAGGTTTGCTGCGGTTGGGGTATTTTGCCTATTCCATGAAATGCAGAAATGGCTTCACAACCTTTGATTTCAAGGAAAATGAAAGATCGCTGCAGATTTCTGGAGAGAGTTGAAAAAACAAAACATTAAACAATTTTTAACTATTTTAATTATTAACGGCCGCCATTTTGAAATGACGTAACCAAACTCGACCATTAACAAACTGGGATTAGATATAGTATTCAAGCACTTGTATGCCAAATTTTATTGAAATCGGTTCAGGCATTTTGGTTAACCAATTCATAGCGACCCAGCATCCTCTTACGAGCGCCATATTGATGACGTCATTACGGGCGACCAAGGTCCTAAAAAATTCGGGTCTGGGCGGTTTTACATACTTGGTCTTATATATTACCTTCACCCTAAGTTGCAGGATCATCGCCAGAACTGAAATATGTTTCTGCTACCCATCCCCACTACTAAGCTGTCAGTGTTAAGTCAAAACGATGATGGAGAAGAACGAGTTAGAGACCCTGACGATTCCATGGAAGGTGATGATGCATCAGTAGCTGATGAACAATATGACACGTGGTGGTTAAAGAGTCGTAACTACCAGTTTATTGGTTAATTTTCCTCACAACTTTAACATGTGACACAGACTCATGATCAATTTTGTAATAGGTGATTGATATTAATAAACTGCATTATTTTACCTTAATTCATTTGTCATTTTTAGTTTTTCATTAATAAATTAGTCTTTTTCTGATAAACTGTCGGTTTTATTGCTTTTATTATGTTCTTTTTCGATTCTGCATCCTAAGAAACATAGAAAACGACACCCCACTTGCTTGGATCCCATAAATAAAAATTTTCTCAAAATCACTACCCCCATAAACTTAAAACCCCATAAAATGGTACTTCCACCCCCACAATCACTAGGGACTCTTCAGATTCCAATACCTAATGGTAATTACTACGTTTCCTGAAAGTTTCATGAATGGACTAATTTTTATGTTTTCTACTGGTTTTTTAGTATAATTTTACCTGTACTAGAAGTACTGAGGCATTCTAAGTAAACTAAGTATATCTGGGGGTATTAATCGACATAAAACTATTACCGTATGCCAAATCCCAATGAAAAAACAAAAAAAAACAAAAAAAAAAACAGACAGAATCTCAATTTCTTTAGAGTGAAAAAAGTGAAATATCTTTGTCACAAGCCATTTTGAAACTAATATGATTTTATTTGTATCATATTTTATCTGCTGTCTTTAGTGAGAGTAAAAGTCGAACGGGTTTCAATGACTAGATGGGAGAAAGATTCTGTGCGAGTAGCACTTAAATTTAAGCAAGCTCATAAAAATGTATCTTATTTTTGTTTAATTGCATGCTTTTACATTACAAAGTTGTTATTATTTCAGCGATCAAATGTTTAGGACTATGGTTTGCATTAAAAATGTATTTCGTAAGTTATAAAATGTTTATTTAAAATAATGTTTTATTTGAACTATTAAACCCAATTAACTACAACCGAGCAGGACTCGTTCCCCCGGTACTAGCAAAAAGAAAGTACAAAAACCGAACCAAAATAGTTTGCCGAAATAGAAACTAAACGTATCTGTCAACAATCACCTTGGACAATCAGGTGAAGAGGATCCTTCAGTCAATCAGTCTCTACTATTTGCATCTATCGTCGCCTTCAACGATCCATCCATCCATTAATCCATCCATCGCTCTCCAAACCACAGTCATTTGTCACCGAAGGTTGTTTCTCTGATGAATTGTCCCCTCAGTCATCGCTACGCAACCAATCATACCGGAACCATCTCCAAACCCTCAACTTAAAGAACCGACCGCTTTCGAGGTTATTTCTGGAAGTTCGCTGTAAAATCGAACACACAAATAATGTTATAAACCATAAAAAAAATATTTTGATTGAAGCAATTAACAAAAACATTGAAGATTTTTTTTTACATTTAGATGAAGGCTGTTTATTTTATTGTAATTAATATGCATAAAATATATTGCCACAAACCGTTTTGTATAGATATGTCTTACCCAAGACAATATTTATAACTGTACACATTATATAAGTAGCCTATCTTATTTTATTCCTGCTTGTATGAAGATTTCCAAACGGTATGGAAAAACCAAGGAACCGCAAACATTGCTTTTCTTTGAATAAACCTACCCACTCCCATCCTCTCCCTTTTTTAAAATTATACACCATTTTCCAGATTTTTCTACTCCTCTTCCTCCACTTAGTCATCCATATATTCTCCAAATCGACCATTTATTTCCTTGTCTAATTACTTGTTTATGATTTTCATAACGCGATTACAATACAAATCATTCCGTATATACCTACGTGTGTTCATACTCTTTACATCCGCTATATCCGTCTCATCCATATCTTTCACCTCCTCCAAATCGTCCATGTCACCCATCTCCTCTTCTTAATCATCATCACATAATATCCTTTTGTTCATTTTCGTGACCTAAATACTCAAACTGCAATCGCCCAATGACCTGTCCTTGTAAGCCTTTTGTTCCCGACCCTCGGAATTAGTTAATATACCAAAGTGCAATATGTCAGAACGAACTACAAACCCCAGTTATTGTATGCGAGTATGTCGGGACTTGATACAATATTCGGCTTCCTCCATCGTAACAAAGCTCCTCCTCCTACCTCTCGACTGCGCAACGGTTCGTTTTGCTTACACTAGAATTAAAATCAATTAGCGTCCCGTAACAAGTCTAACAAGCCCGCTGCTGTAATTGAGAAGCCATCTTATCAGTGACTGTTTCATCACCGGCAGAAATGGTGTGTGAACGTTAACTGGTGCAGACATAATTGGCCCGTCCCGTCCGCATGTTTCTTAATTGTTTCATTATGTTCTTATAAGCATGAGAAAATGTTTCCATTGTCCAGGCTACATTGGGGAAAGTGGACGTACGGACGAAGTTCCCGAAAGTAATAAGATCTGGAAGTGGTGATTACTGAAGTTCTCATATTACATCTTACAAATGAGCCCATTAAATTATCCCAGAATGATTGATACGAATGAGATTGGTGGGAGTAAGTTAATTATTTTGAAATTGAATTTGAATGTGTTTGATATAGGCAGTTTGGATCCACAATGGAATAGTTTTCAAGCGAGATTTGTATTGCCAATATTTGACCAATTTGATCAATGTTGGGGTGACGTCCTAGAAATTAGGATTTAATCTTAAACACATATTTCATTTAAAGGGCCCAAATTCAAGAAATGCCCATAAGAAGGAATGTTAAAAGCAGTGGGACCTTCATGCCTTCCAAGTCCAAGTCCAAGTCTGTTTGACCGTGGCGACTAGCGCCACATCTCTAGAAGCCCCTGCTCGCTAGGAGCATATACTTCTTAGAAGCTGTGGGTCTAAGCCCTGGTAGCTCAGCTACCTGTAGACGTTAACGTCGTTCTGGAGATTATTCGTCGATCTGGGGACGGAGCTGGGGAACAAACTCAGCAACCAGGTCCCTGACGTGCTCCCACGGAGAAACATCCGCCGTTTCTTCAAGTCTTGCTCGAAGGCCATCGACGAAGTCTCGGAGAGTCGGCACGGCCGCAGAGTCCCTTTTTCAACTCCTTCATACCTTGCGTCCTGAGGTGGCCGAGGTGGATACGGTTGTACCTGAACTCACCGCTCTCTTTCGCGACGACCTCTTCACGGCGAAAACCTCTTATACAACCAACCGACATGTTTTGTTCATCTCATATTCATCGTATTTCAAACACTTTAAAGCACTCACTTGTATGAAACCGCTAGAAATAGCATTAGTGTTAATTTACCGCACCTCTTAATAAAATAAGTAAACAAAAATGTAAACAAACAAACTAAATATTGTCAATTGCTTTGACCAGCTGTTGTTCACTAAATTAATTGAATAACGTAATTTTTGTCTTCTAAAACGTGCAAGGCGTAGCCTTTGGAAATCGGCCTGTGGGGCAGAGCCCCAAGAGAATTCGTTTATACCAATAGTTTCGGCAAATCTACACACTCTGAGCTTCATTTTGATGTGTCACATGCCTAATATTTATTTGGCCAATAGCCTTAACCATTTAAATAAAATTGTATTGTATCACTTTAATAATATAACAGATTAGTAGGGTTTTCAGCTCGTCTTAATATGGTGTGAGGATATTTACGCTCGGAACCTACCTGGGTAGTCTTGGAAGTTAAGACAATGTCTACAATATTTTATTTTAATCAGTTTGTAGATTTTGGTAGAATTATCGAGGGTTTGGTAAAGGTCTTCAATATTTTATTAAGTTAGATTGATTACCTTTTGGGCGGAGTGTACTAATCAATGTTTGTACGACATCGTCAGTGATGTTTCAAGTATCTGGATGAGGTCCTCTCTTAGTATTCGGACGCTGTACAGTAGCGAAACACGGGAGTCCTCCTTGATACGATCTGTGTAATTCTATGTAATCACAGTCGCAATAGAGGCAGACTCAGACAGATACTACACGACTCTTGGGAAACACTTCTGGGTTGATCTTGATTTATTTCTCATCGACTGACTGCGGAAACCGTGTCAGTGTTGCAGTAATCCACAGAATTGTTCGTGATGATGTAATTCTTAAAGTGCCATCGTGGCTATTGATGGAATCGAGGTTAAATCAAAGTAAAGTAAACAAACAACTAAAACAAATATAACAGCTGATGCATCTTCAATATTTCAAATGTGATTAAATACAGCCCTTTAATTGCGGGTTTTTTTTTAAACTGATATTTTCGGGGAAGTCTCACATCATTTCATTCAAGTGTGCGGCTGATAGGTGTGCGGCTTGATTTTCTCCAAAGTTCAGACCCTTCTTTGCTTTATATAGAAGGTTGTTTATGACATAACCATTTGTAGTAATTTACAATTTACAAAACACATATTGTTTACTTTCAAATACTTGTGGTGTACCAAATTTTAATGTACAAAAAGGACTGTAAAAATATGGAAAATATGTTTCAACACTATTAACAAGAGATTACGGAGGACAAACAAAGTTTTGACGACGTTCCGGGTTCTAGATTTTTACCGATAGTAATTGAAAATATCCACAATAATTTCTAAAATAATATTAACCAATTATCCCCAAAGATTAGGTTTATGCAAATGCCTATAATAGCGATCAGCTAACCACCATGATCTTATTAGTAATCTTACAGTAATCTTATTTGAACTTCGAATTCATCATGGGGTTCAAACTTTCAACTTTTCAAAATGAATCGACAGATTTTACCCACACCAAAGAAATTAAATAAGCTTTTACATCCAACAAAATATTTCCAATCAGCTAAAATAAATTAACAAAATAATAAAATATATCAGAACTATATGGAACGTAGAAACTAGACTAGTAGTAGACTTATAGTAGACACGGATTACAGGTCTGGCCTTAAAGCCGACAAAAACTAAATCCACTTTGATATTTGGTCAAAAAAATGTCACTATCGGTTGCCGGACAAAAGACCTCTTTCTGGGGTTCACTTGCTAACACGACACGAGTGATTTTGACACAAAAAGGGTCTAAGCGGAGCCGGCCTATCAGGCGACGGTACTTAGGACCCGAGAGCAGATCGGGTTACTGGAGTTATCAGCCGGCATCAGTCGTGGACCGATTGAGTTATACATCTGAGTGAGCTGCTCTACATTTGATTGTGGGAGGGTAGAGACGAATTGTCACACGTAAAGAGATGAATCCCATAATATAAAGGTGATGAAGTATTTTAAACTTTTATTTATCAAAATGTATATGAGCGTTTCTCAAAGTTTGGTTGTACGTGTTTGGAGTAGGGTACATACACTATCAAGTCGTTATCATCCTCATCAAAACAACTAACGTTTTTGTAACTACCTGTAAATGTAATTTGTTATTTGGAATTCTAAATAATGATGTGCCTTTTCTACGTATATGATGAATTTGGTTTATAGGTGTAACGTAGGATAAACTTTTTGGTGAACCAGCATGATCGAACCATGGGAACGGGGTTTTACAGGGGGTTTTATGGGACAAAAGTAGGTTTTTCTAATTTTTGACCCTCAAAACACAAAATTTTCCAATTTCTCTCTAGACCTTTTTAAAAGAGCTTAAAAAACAAATAATTTTTTATATCAAAGTATTTTTGTACGGTTATTGGCTTGGAGAAATTTCAAAAAATTGTAAATTAAAAATTCCCATGTTATTCTTATGTAGAATACTGCAAAATGGTGCAGTTTAATTGTTTTTGGATATATTTTGATCAAACTTGACAAATTTATTTATTTTATATTAAGCGATAAAACTTGAAAATATTTGTATTTAATTTTATTATTTTTTATACTTTATTACAATTTTTATAATAGCTATTTTACTAAAAAAACACACTTTAGTGGTTTTCTTGTAGCAGCAAACCTAGGTACTTGTCAAACCTAATGGTTTTTAAAAAAATAATTGAGAATCTATTCAGACAAATAGAAATCTGCTCAGTCGGCAGGTTTGCTGTGGCGGGCAAGGCCGTAGCCAGGGGGGGGGTTAGGGGGTCATAACCCCCCTCCCCCCAAAATCCCGAAATTTAGTAGTAAACATTAATACTGGGTTTAAAATTAAATTATAAAATTTAAATCATAACAGAGGATCCATCAACATAACAACACTGTGCATTGCATGCATACTAATATTTAAGTTTTTTTTATTAAAATACAAGATACAAAAATGCACAAGTATAAATATCACATGGATGCAGTAGGTTACAGCCTTTGTCTCCCTAGTCTTTGCTGTGCGCTGCGTGACTGTAGTGTGCGCGTGCGGTGCGATCCGGAATATAGCATATTAACAGGGTGCAGGCGCCAAGACACCAACCAACATTAAATGAATAGGATTTTTCTAATAAATCTGATCTATTAAATAGGAATAGGTATTAAAACTGTGAAGTATTTACAATATAGAGTAGCCTACAATACGTTTTGAGATTTATGAATGCAATAGGCATAACAGTTTTTAAAATGTCTACTTATTCGTAACAAATAAATGGGAAAATGGGAGGTTTTGCACACAGTTCTAGACGATAAACTGGCTGTAGAAAGTCACCCAACAGCTTTTAGGAGGGATGGCCGTAGTCTACAGTGTGTTTTAAAATTCATGAATGCAACCGTCATTGTTTAATTTATTTTTAAATGTCTATTTGCTCATGACAAACAACAGGTGAAATGAACCATGAGTTTATATGGACAATTGGGCATGGTTTTAGGTGTTAAAAATGGCTTTAGAAAGCCACCAAATGGCTTTGAAAATTCCAAATTCCACCCCCCAAACCCCCCGGTGGCCACCCTCTTGTCTAGGTCCTAAAACCGACCTGACCCCCCCCCCCCAAAAGGTTGTCCTTTGGTGGCGGGGGTATTATACTTCGACGGTGGTTAAAGAGTAATCATAGAAGTAATGTTATGTGAAAATTCGAAAACCCAGTTTTCCATATAGCTGATGTGTTAAACATTATTTACACCTTGTTATATTTTGGCCAGTTATTCTGTTCTGATAGTTTCAATGTATATCATAGTAATGTCCATTATCTTCTCTAAAATTAGTTAGGCCAGGTTATATTAGCAAAGGTCATTCTTATAAAGGTTGTGGACACAAAATAAAATAGTTCAATCTTATCCCTAGTTTTCCCAGAGTAAGCACTGTACACTTACATCTGTGTTTTCTCCGTTAGGCGAAAAAACAACCATAGAAAAATGCAGAGAAGACTCTTAGGTTTTAACTTGTAAAATTAAGCAAACACCGTTTCCACGCAATCTACAAATAATCTGTAATTTAATTTATGTGCAAATAATTATAAGCATTAACATGGTTTAGTTATAACAGTAGCATATAACCATAGAAAAACTGATTGTACAAAAATGCACAAGTATAAATATCACATGGATGCAGTAGGTTACAGCCTTTGTCTCCCTAGTCTTTGCTGTGCGCTGCGTGACTGTAGTGTGCGCGTGCGGTGCGATCCGGAATATAGCATATTAACAGGGTGCAGGCGCCAAGACTCCAACCAACATTAAATGAATAGGATTTTTCTAATAAATCTGATCTATTAAATAGGAATAGGTATTAAAACTGTGAAGTATTTACAATATAGAGTAGCCTACAATACGTTTTGAGATTTATGAATGCAATAGGCATAACAGTTTTTAAAATGTCTACTTATTCGTAACAAATAAATGGGAAAATGGGAGGTTTTGCACACAGTTCTAGACGATAAACTGGCTGTAGAAAGTCACCCAACAGCTTTTAGGAGGGATGGCCGTAGTCTACAGTGTGTTTTAAAATTCATGAATGCAACCGTCATTGTTTAATTTATTTTTAAATGTCTATTTGCTCATGACAAACAACAGGTGAAATGAACCATGAGTTTATATGGACAATTGGGCATGGTTTTAGGTGTTAAAAATGGCTTTAGAAAGCCACCAAATGGCTTTGAAAATTCCAAATTCCACCCCCCAAACCCCCCGGTGGCCACCCTCTTGTCTAGGTCCTAAAACCGACCTGACCCCCCCCCCCCAAAAGGTTGTCCTTTGGTGGCGGGGCTATTATACTTCGACGGTGGTTAAAGAGTAATCATAGAAGTAATGTTATGTGAAAATTCGAAACATCATTGAATTTGACAAATACCAATGAATTCTTGTGAGTATTTAAATAGTGTAGGTACCACTTTCAAAATATAATTTTTCAGGTCCATGAAAGGTACATACAATATGTAATCTAGTTTTACAAAACTTTACATGCCAACATTGTTGTTGTCCACGGTAAATTGTTGGTGGTATAGTTGTGTATTATAGACATTATCCATCACTGATTAGTGATACGCATGATTCAATCTTACATTTTGTAAATGTTTGAACCGACGGAAAATATCAATGCCAATACAAAAACTAACATAATTTTTAAACCATACCATCATTACGTCTGCCTCGAATCACTTCACCTCGGTTTGGCAGCAAGGCCTTCAAAGTACAGCGTCGCCTAAGGTAATCCCGGGCTGAATTCAAAAGCCATTTATTTTCTACGACAAGCCTCTGGAGATTTATTCATGGCAGCGCGTATATCACACATAGCTAGACACCCTGTTCTGCCCTGCTCAGCTTAAAGAAGCACTCTGCTAAATGAGTCTGGGACATACATTCGCAAACACCTACCATGAGGTACCAGGTATAAACAATTACAATAGAGGGTATTATCGGTTACCCAATGCTCCTCCAAAATCCAACATATGAAGACTATATTCTTTAACTGGTTTCGATGGGCTTTTTAAGGTCTGTTAATCCATAAGAAGTTATACCGTTGAATTCACACTATTTCACTTTAATCCCTTAAACAGCCACCTCCCTATGGTTTTGGCCTTTGCTGCACCCAGTTTTCCATATAGCTGATGTGTTAAACATTATTTACACCTTGTTATATTTTGGCCAGTTATTCTGTTCTGATAGTTTCAATGTATATCATAGTAATGTCCATTATCTTCTCTAAAATTAGTTAGGCCAGGTTATATTAGCAAAGGTCATTCTTATAAAGGTTGTGGACACAAAATAAAATAGTTCAATCTTATCCCTAGTTTTCCCAGAGTAAGCACTGTACACTTACATCTGTGTTTTCTCCGTTAGGCGAAAAAACAACCATAGAAAAATGCAGAGAAGACTCTTAGGTTTTAACTTGTAAAATTAAGCAAACACCGTTTCCACGCAATCTACAAATAATCTGTAATTTAATTTATGTGCAAATAATTATAAGCATTAACATGGTTTAGTTATAACAGTAGCATATAACCATAGAAAAACTGATTGTCCTTTTCAATAAACTCCAACAGCCAGCATAACCTTTTCAAATTTGTATTTACAATACAACATAGTCAATACACATAACAAACAAATACCAACAAGAACAAAAAATAAAAACAACAAAACAGAAAGAACAAATAAGAAACATGTGTTGGAAGGTTGGAAGACAAAACTTGTCTTACAATTAATAAATGACTTATACGATGATAGACTAAGTAAAATATTGAAATTATGTCCAGGGACATCTGAAGCCTATTTATTAAGAACCGATGGTTCCCAACAGCTCTAGCTCCCATTGAATCGACCGCTTTTAATCTTATTTGTGTTTTAACTACGTTAGTATTTTTAACGCTTCAATGACAGAACGCTGGATTGGTTTATGTTATTTCTGTTCTAGTCATCTGTTTCAATCGTAGGAGGAACGGAAGATTTCCGGATATTAACTTGTCATCAGGAAGACTTCAAAGAGAGTAATCCTCTTGTTCGATCGGTTTTTATCAAAGATATTTCATTATGGTACAAATACGTTAAACCGTAAATTTATGCGCAGCCAATCTTTCTGAAGAAGTCTACAGTTGACACATTTATGAAACTATGCTGTTACTAAAAACGTAACCAAGTGCTTCAGTTTGAATATCAGTTGTTTTTTAACTTTCATTAAGGTTAGTAGTTAAGTAATAGGCTTAATCCATGTGCCTAATAGCCTATATACTTAAACTCATGGAGCAATAGTATGTTGAAAAATATGGTAATCCTTAACAAATTAACAAAGTAACTTCCTAAAATATATTGGGTGGTTTCCCTTATCAGCAGAAAGGATTTCTGCGTTTTAATTTCTTTACGACTGTTTTGTAATGCATTTTTCACAATATATTTGGTTTAAATCTGTACTAGATGGGTGTTTTTACATTCTATGGATATTTATTGCAAAAATGGTTCTACATATTTATTGCAGTTATGTCTTTACATTTTTCCCTACTAGAGTGTTACAACTGACTTTACTACAAGTATATATTCGTTATTTACTAGCAGTGTGTTTCAGCTTTATTTACTAAAGTCGTGTTTTATCACAAGCTAAGCTTCAAGACTGGGGCTTTATATTTGTACTGAAATTGTGTTTTCCTACAGATAACTTAAAAAGTGGGCTTCCTTGCACTGATTATAGCACACCAAGTACAGTAAATTGCTAATTGATGCATTTACTTACTTTTGTCCAACGAACATTGCCGCACAAATGTTTCGCCGTACTCCAGTATTCCAGCCAAACAACACAAAATAGTGTGCTTTTGATAGGCACGTAGTACGTGTAAGCTTGAAAATAAGTTGGCAACACTAGAAGATAATACTACTACGATCAGCTGATGCAGCGTTCCCCATTTAGTTCAACGGTTGAATTTAATCTAACCTAAAATCGTATTGTATAATGTTTGAAAGACTTAATATTTATATGCTTTATAGTAACTGTAGGAAAAATATAATATGTAACGAGAGTGCAAAGTGCCTTTGCTGCACTCGAGTTGCACTAGCCTGCGGCTCCGGCTCGTGCGTAAACATTTCTCTCATGTGCAGAAAAGTGCCACTTCGCACACCAGTTACACAAATAACTATTTTTTCGTTGATACAAGTAAGTTAGTGTGTTTTTACATGGTAGGCAACAGCTATTTTAGATTATTTAACGATTATCTCAATTTACTTCTAGTAAGCTTTGCCATTTACAATTGTCTACATATTTAATCCAAAGCGAGGTTAAATATTTTATTAATAAAGTATATTTTTAATTCACTTATTGAAATTTTTTGTGTTTCTTTTTATAAATCTCTAAACAAACGCATTTTATATTCTTCAGCACAAGAATTTTGTACAATAATACATTACGGACGGACTCATAATCAATTGACACAATATTTTATACAAGTTCTGAAAAGGAATGCAACACAATAAAACTGTCATAACACATTTATAAGCGACCTACAATAACTCATGAACATTTCACCACTACACTGCAAAATATTCACCTACCTGTTTTAACATGTATGACATAACGGAAGTAGAATGGTAACACGTACCTAGTACTGCTTCACAGCATAACATTGCCTAAAATGGGCCCCCAGTGTTATGATAGTTAGTTTTATAGTTGTATTGATAATCAAAAGTCGTAGACGTTGCTTACTAATTGTAATTCACAACACCTACTAGTTATTCATAAGTTTCATTGACGATATGTGTTTGTTGCTCAACGAAATCGGCCACATCGTGTTAAACATTAGTTCATGGAAAATTGGTGGTAGCTTTTATCCTAATTAAACTGTGACGTAATGTTCGAAGCCCATTTAGGTCGAGATCCTTCTGTTCAGGATACAAAGAAAATCATACAGTTTCTCCAGGTGAGGAGTAGTTTTTCTGTATTGGGGAACACAACACCCACCACTACAAAAAAATTCTATTTGAACCATTATTGGCATTATATATGTGTAGAACTTTATTTTTGGAATTTATTTTTTTAAATATTCCATCATGATGAAACATATGCATTTAAAAGTCGATTTAAGTAGACTAGAAGGTGGAAATTCTTAGCTTAACATACAATCTCTAGAATGTCTTGAATGCCCTTTTATAGAGGGTGTTTTTTAACGCGCAACTAAAATAAAAATTCTGTGGGACACATTAAAGGCACAACAACCTTATATTTTGGTATCCCAGTATTCTTTACTTCATGGCCTGGTATGCGTTGTTGCATAGTTTTCTATGAGGTTTAGTGTTCGGAATTTATTGTAAACAAGACACAACTTTCTGAAAATCAAATCAGTCATCTGGAAATTCGCTTAGTCTGCAGGTTTTCTGCGACGGGGGTAATTTTGTTCACTACTGATTCGGTTTCCTTAAATTTGAACTATTATTGACATGTACATATTTAAGGAAACCGAACCTGTGTTAAACAAAAATTCCCCTCTCGCAGCAAACCTGCAGACTGAATGAATTTGCATTTTTCTGATTTGATTTTTTGCTTAAAACTAGAGATGTAAGTTTCCCATAAATTTGGATTTGGTTTCCTTAAATTCTTATACTGTATGTCAATAATAGGTAATTTACTAGGTACTGAAATCCCACATTGAAACTTAATTTTAAACCTTCATCGGCTTAAAACCAATGATGTTCTTTCAACGTATTATTCTACTTCTTTGGGATCTCTTTGGGAAACACAATGTTATATTAACAACAAATTCCCAAAAGCACTAAACCTCATGGATAACTATGCAAATAATGCATATCAGCTGATTGGCAATGAAGTAAAGAAAACAGGGAAACCCAAATATAAGGTTTATTGGGCTGTTGAGTGATTGATTACTATATAACAAAGACTACACATAAACATGAATACATGCTGTGTTAGTAGTAAGTAGGTAATAATAATTCATTACAACTTTGTATGAATACGGTAGCAGAGTACGGCGAATAAATAAACTTATTAGACATTTCAGAGTCTTCTGAGGATTTTACAGTACATAATATACAAATAGATACAATATAAGGCGTTATGGAATTCTATTTACAATATGTAAAAATGATAAAACGTTAAATTTTTCTATTGTGCTAATCATCACAGTCATCACGAGCATTCTTTGTTGTGTTTTCCCCATAACATGTACAACACAGTACAACGCTATATAGTTGCCTGTAATGTTTATTAAAGGAACAACAACCTCAATTAAGATTTGATCTCATTTTTATTGTTTCCGCTTCGGTTAGATTCTATCTGACATCGCACCAGGTAAACTAGATTAGTTCGTTCTGGTCGCCGGTTTTACGTCCCTCGTCAAAAGTACGTCCTTATTAATTTGGACAAAAGATGTGATTAAACCGTAGTTGTTTAAAAATCACACAATTTTTTAATATTTCAATAAATATTTATATCATTACAATCTTACGAATGATGGTTTTTAGAGTATTAAAAGTACAATTTTTATCAAAATATGGAGTTTAGAGCGTCTACATAGTTAAAACCAGCCTAATATTTGAAAACTAGATTTTATAAACTCTGTACAATAGAGAAACGAATTATGAAATAGTTATTTGTGTAACTAGTGCGCGAAGTGGCACTTTGCTGCACACGAGAAGTTTCTCGAGTGCAGCAAAGGCAGCTTGCACTCGCGTTACACATTATATTTTTGGGTCGCCGGAATTTTATCCCCTGGGCAAAGCTGACGTCACTATGACGTAGTAACCTGAGTGGCCAAAAGTTTGTTCGCGGCCGGAATTTTACCCCCGCGGATTTGGAAGTCTAATGAAAATAGTCAGAGCGTGATTAATTAGATTAGCGATGAAAACCGGAATTTTACCCCCTGTCCATATAACTAGCGTTTAGGCAACTGAAGATGTACGGGCCGGAATTTTACCCCCCGGAATTTTACCCCCCGGAATTTTACCCCCCGGAATTTTACCCCCTGGCTGATTTTAGAAATTGAATGATTGATTTTCTTAATTTCTGTTTTTAATTAATTGTAAACATTTCATTATTTAGTAGCTTATCTTTATTTATTTATTTTGTAATCTCAACTGAGTAAACAGAATTCGCTGTTTTATTTTGATCATATTAACCAACAGTTGGCTTCAAAGATCGAATCCTGACACTCGAATCTCAAAATTAATATTAAAACCCTGTTCGATTAGTTAATGTTACATATAAATTAAGATAGGCTACTTAATAATAAAATGTTTACCATTAAATTAAAACTGAATTACGATAATTAATCATTCTCACTAATTTATATCTGGCCAAGGGGTAAAATTCCGGGGGGTAAAATTCCGGGGGGTAAAATTCCGGGCCGTACATTCTAGGTTTTTATAATTTGATGTGTTCTGATTAAACTCACAACCGTGAAAATATATGTTTAATTCCGCGTTTAATCCATCGAGCTGATGTCGCGAAACTCAAATGTTCGCGGCCGGAATTTTACCCCCTGGTTTGTGACGTCACGTTTGCCCAGGGGGTAAAATTCCAGGGGGATAAAAATCCGCTACCCCATATTTTTCCTACAGTTACTATAAAGCATCTATCTATCTATATATTAATAGGCAAGCATGTTTCTTTAAAACCTTTTTTCTCAGCTCGTGTGCATCGTAGGGAAAATCTACGCATACCGTTGGAAAGCTATTTTCCTGTAGGTGTGCAGAATCCCTTTATAAATTTAAATAGGCTCAAAGATAAGCACAAAAAATAAGTTTAAAATTTGAAAAAATTAACATGGATCTTATGCGTTGCTATGCTGGTTACGAAATAACAACGAAATATAAACAGAAAATCAAAACAAATGGAAGAAACTCCAATCACATGTTTTATTTACAGTGTGGGGTGAAAATAGATAAGTGAGTACATTACATATTTTTGGTCGAGTTTCGACCACTGGACGACCTCTCGTATAAATAATTAGGCTTTTAAACCCTGTACAACACGTTTTTAGGTTAGTTTAAATCCAAACATTGAACGAAATGGGAAACGTTGCACCAGCTGATCGTAGTGGTAATATCTTTAAGTGTAGCTAACTTATTTTCAAGCGTACACGTATTACTTGCCTAATAAAAGCACGCTGTTTTGTGTTGTTTGGTTGGAATACTAGTATGAGCCAAAGTAAAAACTGTGCGACAAAGTAAGAACTGTGCAACAAAGTAAAAAAGTGTGCGGCAAAGTAATTAAATGCAGAAATAAGCAGCTTTCCGTTCTATAATCATTGCAAGGAAGCCAAATTTGTCGTGTGACTGTAGGAAAAAGATTATTGTGGGGAGGATTAGTACAAAAAAGTTTCAAGATCCCAAAACGTCTTTAAACACTTTGTCGACAAAATCATTATGTAAATATCCTCAACGATCTCTTGTAAATGAAACCCAACAAAAATGAACAAGGAGCACTAGGTACGAAAAAATCGGAAAAATTGCGCTCGAATTCCAGCACAAAGAAACACCCATTCCTTTGCGATCGAGTATCAAGACCAGTGGTAATACCAATAATCACTGCAACCCATGCAATCGAGCACAAAGGTATAAACTTGCCACACAGGCAGATTCCCATGTTAACACCTCTGCTCGAGTAGAACACCGGACAAAGGTATAATGAGGTCCGAATGTGGCCAAGTGCGTGGTCGCTTGTGTTAATTACCCGAACCAGTTCACTGGTCGGCTACATGGACATGACCAGCGACCAGCGACCAGCTACATGGAGACAGAGCGCAGGCCCACACGCGAACACCGCGCCGCGCCGATACTGTGACGTATGGGGCTGATCTGATCTGTGAATTAAACAGCTGGCGTCATTCACTGACCACGGACGTAGGAGAAGTCGTGATACGTAGATTGGACGGAGGTGGCAAGCCTTCACACCCTAGACGCTAGGAACAGTTTTACAGTTTATTTCATGTTAATTAGTGATGTTAGCGGCATAGATACGATAATTGGCGATTTGGTAGGATCTGAACCCGAGACCTAGAGACTGTCCCTACTAGAATAACTAGACTAGACTAGCTCGCTCACCACAAAAACTCGGGGTACAGTAAATGTATTACAATCTATATATATAATTCTGTAAGACCAAATTTTTACCAGAAAATTGTGGACGTCTGGTAAATCGCAGAAAAGTGGGAGGGGTCTTAAATTAAAGGTCTTGACCCCAGGGACTCGGGAAAAATAGCCATAAAGTTACCAGAAAACGGGATAAAACGTAAAATATCCACCATAAGAAATGCATGGGGACTGAAAAACGTCTGCATTCTATCAGCTGTCACTTATTTATTTGCAATGTTTACATTTATTCCGAAAGTCAATGTTGGTAAATAATGTTTCGAAATGAATTGTGTTTAATTTTTTTGTTTTCCGTTTTTATAATGACTAATGAGTGAAGTAACTAGACATGGTAGGGGAAGACTTGCAAGACGTGGAAGAGTGTCCAGGAATTCCACAGACTTAAGAAATGCCAAAGAAAACGTCATGTAGGGACTAACCGGGAAAGAAATCCAGAAGCTGTTTTACAACCTGTCTTTAGAAGAACGCTGGAAAATGAGTTGAGTGTTGTTTCTCACAATCTATGTCCTCTTAAAGCACTTGCATGCATTGTGGCGCATTTCACTTCGCAGAGGAGTCCACAAATGGACATTTCAACGCATGTTGCCACAATGGACATGCCACAACCACAAGTAAATGACGAACTAAAATAATTGTTTTTACATGATTCGAAATTCATAAAAAAACATAAGGCAATACAACAGTGCAATAGCTTTTGCGTCGCTTTGCGCTACACAAAAAGAGATTCCGGGAAATGGGCCTTACTGTCTTAAAATTCAGGGACAAATTGATAGATATATTTTTGACTTACTACCGCAAAATGGGGAGTTGCCTTCATAATAATTAATAATAATTTTAACCTTTACATTTGGTTCTCAAAATGGAAACTATAAGAGAATTCGTAAGATTAAAAAACAAATCTTCAATTTCAAACTAAAAAAGATGTGCAATGTTTGGCTGTATGATTTCAGCTCTGATTCGGCGTTCTCCGGTCTCAGGCCAAACCGTGTGCACGTTTCCATTTGTTAATATGTTGTGTTATTGATTCAATCATTATTTTACTATTGTATTTCATTGACACAACAGAAGCAACTAATATACGACTAAAACGGAAGGAAAACCAAGATATAAAACAAGAAACACTGTTAATTTTAAGTAGGCTAACATAAAATTGATAATTTTAAAAACATATTTCGAATATTTGTCTTTTTATATATGTTTTTTTTTGTAGTCTAAATTAGGGGCTATGGCCCCTACAGGCCACTAGTAATCATTTATACTCATTACAACTGAATATGTTCTCAATTTGGTTTTGAGCTAAATCTAATAATGTAAATTACTCGTATTATACTAAAACACGAGTTTATGATTGTTTTCTTGACAGATACATCGTTGAATTTCTAGTTTGTAATATATGATTGTATTTGCTTTTCGTACCAAGACATGCTCGTGTTTGTTGTTGGTGTATACATCTTTGGTATATACTTGTTTTATTTTGTTGTTTGAGTATGTACAAGTAGGCCTAGTATATAAGCTTGTATATTTACGGGGACATGTTTTTACTTTTGTTTATACGGATACATACATGTATTGTTTATTGTATGAATATTATTGAATTTATCTCAACAAATGAAGTAATATGATTTTAGTGTTACAAAATGAGGACGTGAGGCTATTTTTTAAACAAATGGAATATGATCGTGGGATGAGTGTGCTGCCTTATGTAGCTCTGTTACTGTCTAAAATTGTTTTCTTACAATTTCAAAATTTACCTGGTAAACCGACAAGTTATCTTTTGTGAGACCGAATATATCGATAGCCACACATTAGACACCAGTGAACCACGGCGCACACGTCCTCCAACGTGGCTCGCTTTTACGTGCATCGCCTTTATGCCTTGAGAGTCCTTGGAGGCTGGTGGCCATTTTGGATTGATTCAAAATAGCTGCCGAAGAGTTATTTACCATCCCAAAATATTTTGTCAACAAAAAGTGATTTAAATTTATATATTTAGGGTACTATGAGATAAGAAATTGTCTTTGTTGTTTGTAACTATTTTATGAGATGGTACGGCTTGGCTCCAAGCACTCTGGCTGTGCAGTTCAGTTATCGTAAGTTTCCGATGACCAGGAAATCCAGAGAACCTCTACAGCCAACCCATCGTTTGAGTTTGAACAGACCATCAGTGAGACATAAGGAGGATGTTTGAAGGAGAGGAAACATTCAATGGTACACTCAAGTTGTGTCTAGGACTATACAGTCGATGGTGTCTAGGGCAAAGTCCAACACCGCCGTACAAGACGTGACGTTTCAGTGAGACTACAGAGAAGGGAGGTACAGAGGAAACATTCAATGGTACACTCAAGTGGTGTCTAGGACTATACAGTCGATGGTGTCTAGGGCAAAGTCCAACACCGCCGTACAAGACCGTGACGTTTCAGTGAGACTACAGAGAAGTGAGGTACAGAGGAAACATTCAATGGTACACTCAAGTGGTGTCTAGGACTATACAGTCGATGGTGTCTAGGGCAAAGTACTACAAGGCCCACGGTGGAGGAAGACCCTGTGCCCTGTACTCAACACACTCAACACACTCCAGTCTCCAGCTTACTTCTCTGTGGAGACTCCTAGGACTCTGGCCCTCACTCCGTCTCGCAGTGAGTAGGTCACGGTTGCGTCTCGATCAGTGATCACAGGAAGTCAACTCAGTAACCACTAACCCCGTGTACACCGACATCAACACAATGTCGGAGCGTACAACCATCAGATACAGCGGACACAATACCCGGGTCAAGTGGCGTTTTAATATTTCCCCAGGCTGCAGGAAGTGTGCGGAGTTAGGCAACTGTTGAGAACCTCTCTATCTTCATCTAGAAGTGTTTTAATTAATTGCGCTCTGGTTAGGAAGTCTCTGCAAATACAACTACAACTGGTTGAATTATCTGCTGTTTTAATCTCGCGTCGAAAGCGCATACAATGCGGTTGTAATTGTAAAAACTGGATGGGAAATTAAGTTGTCAGGTGAATGAGAATCGCGGCTTTTTATACTCGTTAGTTTTCCGCGTTTTATTCCGCTAGGTTGAAATAGCGATACTGTAATTGGAATGTTGGACACTTGAGGAGTTGGCGTTGCACAGTTTATAATAATTTCTTGCATATTATCTTAAAACTAAACACTATTTTAAAGGGTTCAAAAGCTATTTTTATTACACAAACTATTATAGGTAATAAAATTCGATGAATTTTACACTACCTTGTTGATTCGTTTAAAATTCTAATAAGCTTAAGTATTCCGATGTTATAAATTTATCTCGGTTGACTAAAAATGACCTAATATAGATGGTAACACTTTTAAATGATTAAGACATTTTCCCACAGTATTCATTATCTTGCAAAAAAATCTGAAAGTACCTTTTTAATTTTAGGTTGAATTTAAAACCTACTAAAACCCTTTGATTGAAATATCTATGGACATAAACATTTCTTTACGGGATACTCAAAAGATTGATTTTCATCACTAGATTGCCTTATTCTAATGAGAGTTTAAAGAAAAATTATTCTTAGGGAAAACATCAGGCTATTGATTGACGAAATAAGTAACGATATAACTATTCTATGTATTTTGTACAATCCTTAATTTTCTTATTGATTCTGTCCAACCAAATTACATTTAATTTGTCTTCAAATGCGACATTGAAAAATTGAGTTGCCCCTTCGGACTTTTACTAGGTCAATAAATACATACAGGTCAATAGGCTATTCATGTTTTGAATCAAATCAGGATCGACCAATCAAATTTCAAATAGACTACTCACGTTTAAATCTTAAAAATCTTAAATGCTCCTAAACATACACAATTCACTTTCAACAAGCA
This sequence comes from Macrosteles quadrilineatus, assembly GCF_028750875.1. NCBI lineage: Eukaryota > Metazoa > Arthropoda > Insecta > Hemiptera > Cicadellidae > Macrosteles > Macrosteles quadrilineatus. Next base: position 4,427,449 of record NW_026542604.1, on the reverse strand, counting down.
TCTTAAAACGATTACGTTAAAAAGTAACATTTACGTAACAAATTTATTCCATGTTAATCTATCAATGTCTGGCCCTTTCTTAACTCGTTGAACAGAGTGAAATCCAATTTCCTGCAAGTTGTTGCAGTAATTTCTGATGCTGATCTCGACCCATCACTCATTTTCGCGCCGTCGCGTCACAACTACTAATGTACTAAGCGATAATAACGTGGCCGATTAGAACATTAACATCGTCATTAATATGCAGCGACCGTTATGTTGACTTTATCGTCAGTTTTTGATTAAAACTAATTGCACCTCCGCGCTATGGCACCTGTTTTCCACGCTCTACAAAATATCCTAGTTCAATTTCAGCGTTTCCAAATTAACACGGATTAATTAGCATCCATCAAAAGAGGCGGGGCCGATTAGAAACTTTTAATGAAGTCGTTACGATTCATGGTAGGTTACAGGTGGGTGTGACGCTGGGTGACGCTGGATATGTCGATGACGTCATTGGGTGGGGACATTGTAATGATACCGATCGTAGCTTACAATACATTAAATTAAAAGAGGAAGTACAAAGGAAACTTGATATTACATCGTACTAAAGGCTAGGTAGCTAAATGAAGGATCCTCCAGGAATCATACGTTCGCTGGTCCGATCCTGAGAAAAGTCTGCAGTTTATCGATGATTAGGTTTTTTAATCACTGGAATGAAATCAAAGAATCAAGGCAATAGAATCAGCTAATCTTAATCAGAAGTATAGCAACAAATCTGTATCGTTTAACACTTGTCCTTTACTCATCCCCTTGTTATGTCGGTGTAGTATAAACCTAATAAAATCTACTAGCATTACAAACAGCTGACTCCCAGTTAAGTCGAGTCAACAATCCAAACAATTAAAATAATGTTGTGACAGATTTATTAGAAACATTGTCTATTAATATCTGCGAAAAATCTAAATCTTTTTAACTAAACGCAGATCGCACGTAACATTTTTAAACTATTTTTAAACTTTATTTGTATATAAGAAAACGTCAATCCTGAGTGAGGACTAGTTTAATTTATGTGGAAAATAAATTCTCAAAATTTTGAACAAATTTCCACTGAAATGCGCTACAAAATCCCTCGCAATTCCTCGGAGGTACTGGACCCAACTCAGATATGGAACTAATAAATTCGCCCAAAACCTCGGACTTTTCTCAACACTGAACACACCGCACTTGACCAGCACCGTTATAATTCTTACCCGGGTCCTAATAGTGTTTTGTCGGTGACAGCAATAAGCCAAAACCCTCGGGGCCTCGGAATAATTCGCAAGAGCCCTTCACTGCCAGGGATCCACTAAATACGAAAACATCTCTTTGGCGCGACCGTTGCCGTTGGAGCCGATTAAACCTCTATAAAACATCCTCAGGCTTCGCCGCTCTTCTTTTTCCAGCTATTTATTTCCCCGCACTCGCCGCTGACTCCTTTTGCGGTCAGAAACAATGAAAAGGCGGCCCTGGCGCCGGCCCCACAATTAGAACAAAGGGCCCCACATTCTTACGTCACTGTGTGCATAATACCCCTAATTATCTCTCCCACGCCATTGGTCCAGCGATGGGGGCCGGGCTTGTGAGGATATTAAATGTGGTTTTGTACCTCTTATTTTAATTGACTGTGCAGAGGTATGTCGGGAGTCAAAACTTTGAGCGCGGTCAAAACCACTAAACTTCTTTTACGTTTGAGGTTGTTCCTCCTTAGTGGGTTCTAACCATTGGTTGCCACTGGTGCCTCTTATACATTATACTTTCTGTGGAGTTATGGACAAATGCAGGAAATTTGTTCAGTTGGGACAACTCGGTATCTCGTGCAAGTGAGAGGAACACCAGCTGCTAGTTTTATTGAAAATTTCTTAAAACATATTTTTGGACTGTCTAAAAGCCGAAATTGTTTTATAATAATGAAAACCTTACAACGTTTCGTTAATTTTTTAATCTGAACTTCTCTCAGGGCACCCCTGCGGAGCCCATCCTAGGTAAATGTTAATATTATTTAGTGAACAAAAAATTATTAAAAATACGTTAAAAATGTCTTCCAATCTTCCAAATCGTTAGAAAACATTTTTGTTTTTGTTATTGTTTTCGTTTTCGGGAAAGAACGCATTCAAATGTTAATAATTTCTCTATGTGGTTACATTTTATATTGCCTACGCCAGTTACATTTTAAGTGAAGGAATCGCCAACGCTTTTGATCAAAATCGTCCAGAATTCATACTGCCGCATGTAGGTTTATGCAATTTCTAAGCTGTAGAATCATTATTGATACAAATATAAAATTGTAAAAAGATTTATTGAAGTATCAGTCTTTAATTGTTCATTTACTTGGAGATAATTTTCCAGTTGTCTTAGGTAAACAACACCTGATTATTCATTAGTATAGTTCCAATTTCAATTACAAAAATTGTCAATCGTAACGTTATTATTAATCATTGTAAACTATTCATTATTGTTAGTTTTTGATCGTTTTAAAAATATCCATGCTATATGTTCTTGTTTTAAAGTGGCTATACCGTTGAAAATTAAATAAAAACATATTTTTTTAAATCTGAACATTCCAACCCGACACACTACACAAAATTAATCCTTGTTGGAAATTTAATTTTAGAAACGTTGACGCAAACATTGTGAACATTAATCGGACCGAAATAGAGACGCGCATTAGAGATGTGAACATTTGTGAACACGACCCCAACACAGTAACGGCGTGCAGACGTCTTGACGAGTGACTAAAATTAAGAAAACACCGAATAAACGCGCGGCTGTCGGCAGAACGGATAACGGATGGCTCCGGAATTAGGAAAACAAGCTGGCGAGAAAATATTAATTAAACATTGCAGCGACAGCCATATGTCCTGAGAGCGTTTCCGGACTCTGCGGAAATGAAGCAGTTGCCATGGATACTCGGTGGACAACCTGCGGAACAATTCATCTCGCTTCCGCACTGCGAAATGTGTGATTGAATTGTTCTACGTTATAATGTTCTCTCTGAAAAAATGTGATAATTTTAGTGATAATAGATTTTTTGAATTGATACGAAGTTTTAAAGATATAAATAATAACCATATTATTCCGACTTAATTCATTTATGACAATAACATGATCGTTAAATATATTTAAAAATATAATTGTATGATTATCATTACCTTGAGACCTCGGGTAGAGTACGAATAATCATGCCAAAAGTAATCTTCACGTTCAAGAAATCTCAGGTAACAGTTCTTGGTCTTCCCGTGACTCTAGAATGACAAACGTGTATGAAAGTTAATTAGTTTGCCATACCATTGGACTAATGTTGCCTCATGTTGGCTAAGAAAGGCTACTCTACCTTAGTAGTCGCCCCTTCTCGGTCTAAGTTAACTATGCACCAATATAAAATATAATTCTATTTTGCCTCATACATCATCATCCATTAAAGTTGTTACTGCAATAAGCGATTATGATTTTTCTTAGATCATTGTTATAACTATCTTTAACTATATAGTATATTTAAAGTAGGCATTTTTTCAATTTAAAAACAAACATACAATACAACTTCGTGTCTTCGCACCATGTTTCTATATTTAACTATATTTAATATTAATCGAACGTAGTTGTCCATATCAAATATTTAAAGTAACTTATATAGATAATTTAAGTACTGTAAAGCAATGCCAAAATCTTTCAAAATCAGGGAAAATTTAGCATCTCGATACAAAATTATATATACATGAGCATAAATGCGGCTAAGAAAGGTTAGTCTATCTTAGTAGTCGCCCCTTCTCGGTCTAAGTTAACTATGCACTAATATAAAATATAATTTTATTTTGCCTCATACATCATCATCCATCAAAGTTGTTACTGTAATAAGCGATTATGATTTTTCTTAGATCATTGTTATAACTATCTTTAAATATTTAATATTAATCGAACATAATTGTCCATATCAAATATTTAAAGTAACTTATATAGATAATATAAGTACTGTAAAGCAATGCCTAAATCTTTCAAAATCAGGGAAATTTTACCATCTTGATATAAAATTGTATATATATGAACATAAATGCGGCAAAATTATTCTTTCATTCACCCTGTTCCCAAATTATATCTCCATCTTCTTTGGGGGAGCTAGCTGGTCTAGTGGTTAGAGCGTGGGACTTCAGTTACCGGATTCAAATCCCACCAAATCAACAATGGATTTTATCTAAATGATAATGCTGCAACCCCTAGGTCTAATTTGAAGTAATGTGAAAAAGAATTCCGGGATCGTGACTAGCGTCCTAGGACAAAATAGAAAAAATCTTCCACTTTAAACCTATACAACTCTGTATGTTTTCTTCCGCAAATAATAATCGGACGGAGAGCGGAGGGAAGTATTAATCATGACGAATTGGCAGTCCTCTTCACTGGAGCACTTGTGCCGGGCAAATTTTATTAATATCCTCCAAGTTGAAGGATGTTGTCGCATGTGGACGCTGTTTGCGGCCGCGATCAAACAACGATCAAAGCCGAGATCAAACGGTTGACGTACGTTTGTTTGTTGTTTGTTCAGGACCGTCTCCCCCGCCAATAATTCCAATATGGACGCTTCTATGAAGGTGGAAGATGTATTGGTTGGAAACACATAATAAATTCTAGATTTAAAAGTGTTTAAGTATTCATGATGCGAAGACACTAAGTTGTATTGTAGGTTTGTTTTCAAATTGTAAGAAAATGTCTACTTTACAAGATTTCTTTGTAGATTACTGATTATCTCTTGTATAATCCCGTTCAATTTAACACCAAAAATTTTTCTTCCAAGAATACAAAAATTTCAGTATAGAATGCATGTACAAACGTCAATCCCTAGTAGTTAATATATTTTAGCTGTTGTTCAGTTTCACCTTGTTTATGAATCCAAACTATAAATAGATACGGAAAATGTTACACAAATTTTTGGTCATTTTTCAGTTGAGAAATGTTACCCAGTTTAGATAAAATATGAAACAAACATACTCACATAACTGAACGAACGATTTCATAAACCAGATCAATCCGACCATGGCAGAAATGGGGTTTAATCAAACAATCTTATAAATGTTGTTCTTGAAAAATATAAAGTTCTAAAAACCCAAATACGATTATATCTTGACGACAAGCATTATGTCAAAAAATCTTGTATAAAGAATAATGCTATTTTAGAAAAATTGTCTTGCCGAAAACACATTTTTAATGGCAAGATCGGTGTGGTTTTTTAAATTCACGGATTTACATGCATTTACACCTTTGCAGGATTGTTTCTTTTAATTATTTAATACTTTACTTCGAATCTTTACAAAATCTCGGATGAGTTTCTCAAGAGTTGTGCAACTGTAGATTAAACCTAAAACCTAAAGGTATAGAGGTATCCTAGTTTAATCTCACTTCAACTACAGAGGCTATTTGCTAACAACTTAAATTTGGTATTTTATTACCCTTCTCTTGTAATCTTTATATATTGTATTTAATTTCCTTTTTTAATTAGTACAGAGAATAACGTTACGTTAAAGCACTTACTAGATCGTTGTCAACTATTTAATGATGATTTGGGTTGATGGCATCGTTAAAGTCCACCACTTTTATTTCTCTGATGTAATCCTTTGTAATGGACTTCGTAAAAATTAAGTAATCATCATCCACTGTAATTGTTACTGTATCAGAATCAGCTGAGAAGTAGGGTAAGTATGGAGTGCGAAGAAGTAGGTGTAAAACAAAGATAGCCAATATGAATCATTTGTAAAAATATAATACATTTTTATTTGATTCGCAGGATAAGGTTTTCTCCAATAATATTTCGCTTGTGTCTGTCATAATACCCTTCTGTAGATCAATGATCAGTCAAAAAATTCACAAATTTCATTTTTGTACAAATAATAACATAAATAATCTCTTTGAGTAGAAATGAATAACAATGAATAAAATCTGTTAAAGGTTTTAGAGAATTACAAGTTAACTTTTACAATTTTAAATTTTACAGTTGGTAAACTTCCTTTCCAATTATGCACCCCTGGTAGGTTATTTGGCGTTATAAATGTAGAAATTAAGTTGAACACATATATCACGTGTAATATATTTAATACTAGCTGTACCCGCGGGCTTCGCCCCGTTTAACTTCATAAGTATTCGCATGGCTCATTCACGTCCTGGTTGAAGTTTGTTCGCTGCGCTCACTTGCCTTCAGGTTAGCTCGTTCACTACGCTAACTCGCCTCCAGGTTGAAGTTCGTTCGCTACGCTCACTCACCTTTTGGTTGGAAATTAGCTGTTGTCATAAATTAAAAAAAATTAATAGTGCTGCACCCTGTTGGTAATCCTTGTAACTTTTATGCTGTTGAACATCATAGAACAGAACCAACTTGTTTAATTGAAACAGCTGTTAAGATTCATTAATTCCTTTTAAATATGAAAAATCATAAGATTAACATGGGAAACTACAGAGCCACTGGGGCGGAGCCCGAAAGGGTTTTTGAGATAAGAATATGCTTTAATGTTAATCGGGAATGTGAGCTATCATCATGCCAAATTTCAGCCCAATCCGTCCAGTAGTTTATGCGTGATTGAGCAACAAACACACACACAAACATTCACACAAACATACACACAAACATACACACAAACTCACAAACTTTCAGATTTATAATATTAGTAAGATAAAGTTTTTAAAATTACCCTTCAAAACGTATTGCTAAATATTCGTTTTGAAGGGTAATTAAAAAAATTTTCGATGAACAGCCATTATTCGTGTATGTGTTAATAGCCTTAATCGTGTTGTCAATTGCTTGAGATGAATTACGAATTTTATCAACTGTTCAATGCTCCTAGGGAATTATCTGTAAACTATCACCAATTTGAGTGTTGGTCTAATTTCTTTACCGTCTTCGCGTCCCTCTGAACATAGTTTGGATTTAAAGGTTATATACTAGGGAGTTAGTAAAAACTCAGATTTCACTACTTCTAAATATTATCTGAAAGATTTGTGGATCTACGCAAGTTTTGGCTGTACCAATTAAAAGAAATACTAGTCAACGATCGCGTAAATCCTCACTCCTTTTCAACTGTGCTTCTCCGTAGATAATTTGGATTACATTGATATAAAACACATATTTACCTAACATCCAATAAAACTACATCTCAAATATTTATAGTCCTAGTGAAAGTTTTAATGACTACACCCAATTGTTTTTCACATAAATAATGACATTTGGATCTCTTCAATTATTAATATTGTAATAATTTGGTTTTCTAAAGTAATGTCTACAACGTATCCAATTGTTTATAAGATGTATTCCATTGCGTTTAATAGTAAAATGTTCTATCACTTTTCCCCACCAACTATCCAATCTACATGACAATTTAAAACAGACCGCGTTAATCTATTGTCTACTGCAAAGCACTCACAACTTGACAATTCTAAACAATAAAAGCGTGCGTTAACACACAAGACACAGTTGAACAGGGGACATAAACGCCCGCGGCAGCCAATCCGGTCAGATTGATTTGATATATTGGCCGCACACCACAAAGCGATAGGATATTAAATATTATTGGAGGGTCGGGGCTTAGCAGATGCACAGTGCAAACACTCCCGACGCCCAGCACCCAGCTTCCCACGTCCCCTCTGAATCTTTCGCGGAACGCGTCTCTCTAACATGATTTATAATTATGTCTTTCTGTGGCCGACAAGCCTTGTGAAGCGAGGGTAAACATAAACAAACACGGATTTGACATTACTTTTTAGCCTAATGAATGTGAGGGGAGGTCACGTGACCTCATTAATAACAATCGACCGCTGGTGGAAGGCCAGATGCTGCGGTGCGGCGAGATGTCGGGGTATGAGTTGAATTTCGTACGAAGTCGTAGGTAATCATAACATTGTTCAATATCTTTTAGATATACGTTAGCCTTAAGACATTAAAAATTTTTTGGGAACTGTAACGAAAATATTTATGACATTTATTAGACACAGACAAAGTTAACGTCATGACTGACACTGAACCAGAGGATTCTGTGAGAAATACACCCTTATTGAAGACGACACGTATGGTGTAAATTGTATCTATTAAATGGTATACAGCCCTGTCAGATATAGACTTCGACCAAACATGCCCCTTTAAAGTGCAACTATCAGCCGACAGAAGAAAGATAAATACTATCCTGTCTTACTTTACACTAAAATGTTTATTTTAATTTTGTATATACAAAACATTCCACTTCATAATTTGCTTATATTTTAGTCCAAACGCCCTGCAGCATTCAAATATTAATGAGCAATGATTAGTAATAATTAAGTAATAATCATCTAATAAACTGAGGTAGGTTGGTCTTACTATGTTAGTTAATTGATTCGGTAAACTCAACATAAACAGTAGACTAGCTTTAGAAACTCGCTCTGTATTTTATGTACTCTAATTGGTATTATCACAGACTACAGAGTAAAACTTTACATACTCTAAAGTCTGTGGTATTATAAACAGTGTTATTAAACACTGGCTATGAAAATCACAATCGGTCAAGAGTCATCTATTTTGATACCTATCAACATCATATACCTAGCTATTTATGTTTTATAACTAACTATATTAACTTACACGGTAATGTAGTTGAATAACATGTTCTGAACACATAGGTGACAAAACCAATAACTAAAGAAATGCCGCTTTTAAACCAATCTTTACGAAAAAAACATGTTTAATTTTTTTCAAATTCTTGTACTCTGTTTTCAGTTCCTTACACAGTTTCACCTCAGAATACAAAGAGAGCCAAATATTACGAGTTCAAGTCCAGTCCATCACAGACAGTTAACAACAGTTTGATACAGTACTTAACACACTTCACTACCTACTACCTTTGAGACATTGCTAAGCCACAAAATGAAAAAAGTTAGAAAAAAGCGTCAAAATTGCCTTTTCGACTTGATTTGCAGTGCAAAGTCCTGGTCAGATAATATTTCTTTTTGTGACGTTTTAAAGTAGTGACATTTGTATTCATGTTTTTTTATGCTTGCACCCCCCTATCTCCGACAAAAATTCTTCTTACCAACCGCTTCGAACTTTCTTTCCGAAAATCTTTCGCGTGTTCCATTAGAATAACTCAGACCGAACCCAAGGTATCAGCGCGAACCTTGTAACCTGGTCTGATTAAGATTTACAAGGTCAGGCTAACATTTACGAGGCCTGATGTTTTTATGACGTTGAATTGCATGTAGTCTGTGTATATCGCGGACCCCTCGCTGCGCCTCGCCGGACCTCCTCCGGGTATCCCTTGTACAGACACTTCGTCATGCGCCATCGACTAAACGATACATCGTCGGCGCGGGTGGCGATCACAGGTGTCTGGCTGTACAGGGGACAATCGAGAAACTCGACTATGATCAGATTCATTCGATGAATCGACCCTTCAATAGATTCTTTAATTGGCTGTTGAAGTTATCAATTTTGGAGGGAGCTATCGATAGATGGAGCCTTTAATCGACTATTTCGTCTACAAAATATTCACTAAATATCGGAGTGTGGATAAACCTACGATCGAGTCTATAGCATCTATCGCATCTATAGCAAAAATCTTCAATTTCGTCAATTCTTTCGTCAATAACCTTAATTGAAGTACGGAGAGTGTTTATACTTACAATTAAATGCAATTAATACATTGAAACTTTATCGATTCTTTCATCCATCTATCGCTATCGATGAAGTAAATATTTTTTTTTTTGTCCTAAGGACGCTAGGCACGAGCCTGGGATTGTTTTTCACATTACTTCAGGCTAGACCTAGGGGTTACGGCATTATCACTTAGATAAAATCCATTGGTGACTTGGCGGGGATCGAACCCGGGAGATGAAGTAAATATTGGAATGTGCATAAACCTAAGATCAAGTTCAATAGATACAGTCCACCTGAAATCGATTCATATCAATCTTTTTTTAAGTAAGCCTAATACATTTTGGAATATGCATAGATCCAAGATTTATGATTTTATACTGTAACTAGAATCTTCAATTGATTCTTTCGTCAACCAGCCATCATCGAAGTACATATATTACTCATCCTTCACTCATATTTGGGTTAAATTACCCACCTAGGTGGCGTCCCCATCTCAATGATTGATAATTGATTACCTACGAACAAGCTCAATCGATACATCGAATCTTTAATCGATTCTTTCGTCTAACTATCGCCATTGAACAAGTCAATTTTATGTTGCTCATAAACCTACGATCGCGTTTATTATGATTCACCGGTTTACCAATCGCCATCGAAGGAGTAAATATTAAACTGAAAAGAAAAAAAAAACTTGCAGGTCCATTCCACAGAATATGTAGGCTACATAGAACGTTCAATTCCTTTGTCAACCAATTAGCATAAAAGTACAAAATAATGAATTTGTGCATAAACCATCGCGTCTACCTGTGCCAGGTAAAGGCTTTTCTGTACCTGAAGTTAGCTTGGACTAATTAATGATTTGAACGCAAATTGTTTTCTTATTATTATTTTATTTTATTTTAAAATTTTACCACCCTTTAAGTCAGGCCCCACTGTTTTGAAAACTGCAGCACCGATGTTTTGGGGGTTCTGTAAAACTGTCATCAGAATTTTTTTATTATTTTAATTAGGTAGAAAACCCCGAGTTTAAACCGTTTCCTTATTAAAAAAAAACAAACTCTTCGTCTATAGCTATTTGTATTTTTGTCTTGTTATTCCTTAATTTCCTGTATTTCCACATTAAAATAAATACAAACAACAAACAAAATAAGTCATTGTAGCAACAAATTTGTTTCAGAGAGTAAAACACCTTTTATAACCAGTACCAATCTTTTTAAACCACTCTCTATCGTTCAAAAGTCCGACAAACATAAGTGTCTATTTACTTCTAATTATTATTTAATCATTGTACTAGTTTCAATCAGAAATATTTCTCTCCAAATTATTCGTTATGACACAAGATTTCAATACAATCACACTCAATGCTTATTACTTACTTGATAGTATCGCTAAGATCGCTGACACATTGTGCCAACAAGAACAGCAAAAGAGTACGACCAAGAAGCACTAAATAAACAGCATTCCATCGAAACTGGAGCTGGTAAAATATGATCACTGGAGGAGTATCAAATAAATACAATCCTCCACACAACATAATCTTTTGATAAGTACATGATGGGAGCAAATTTCAATTTTAAATGTTTCTATTTGTATTTCATGAGCATGAGGCGACCCGACGATAACTCACGGTGTGGGTTTGTATGGCTATGGGCTCCCACCCGGACTGGTGTTATGGGCTCAAGACGTGTGGGCTCGCGCGTTACCTGGTGTGTAATGTATGCATCTCTTGCGAGCTCCATGTGTCACTGGGTCCAAAGAGTGTTTGACTGGTGGTAAACTATCTGAAAGTGCCATACTTCGATTGTAACGTTATCTGACACTATATAATGCAAGTAGTGCGGTGTGTTATTTGGTGGAAAGTAAATGTCATTATTTACAGAGCTCACTCAAGTTGCTCAGGTTTTTGTAAGGCATACATCTTCTTAGGAAGAGATTGGGTTCTTCCGATGAGAAAGAACTAGATTACTCTAATAAGTAACATTTATGAGATCTACTTCATGGAGGTGGTGAATGTTATGATACCTCTACAAAGTGGCAATACTTAATTTGGCTGGTATTGATATAATGTAAGACTTCATGGAAGTACTGTAGTATATGAAGCAGTAAATTGTTGAAGATTGTAGTACTGCCATGGCTATCATCGTTATTTTCCCAGGCTTCGTGTGTATGGTTGAGAGTCAGGGAGTAATATAGGAATACTTCTATAGTTTCGTAGGCCTACCTCCTTGTTGGTGTCCTTTTGTAGGGTTGTAGTAGCCCCGGTCCTCGCGTCCTTTTGAGAAGGTATAACTCGAATTCGAAACACAAATACTATCACCATTGATTATAGTATAGTCAATACAATTAACTCGAGATCTTGATAAACTACTTTATCATGAAATGCACGTAGAAATTCCATTCCTTAAAGGTGCGTCCAGTTTAAAAATTAAAAAAAAACATCTAGATTTATTGAGTTAACAGAAGATTTTGTTGTTGTAAAATTTAATTTTATTTTAACTTACATCACGATCTTGGCAAACTGAAAAAGGACGTTTTGTTAACATTGCATATTTCTGTTTCCATTGGCAGCCACATAAGGAAAAACCCAAGGGGAAACAGAATTATCTTCGACTATGTTCTACTTAACTAAAAGGCGATGAAAACTTGTCTACATACATAGGATTTCTAATTCAGCATCCAAAATCTGACAGTTTTCTTCCAAATAAATCAGCTGCAGAATGGGATGGCTACTTCAGGTTCCATTAATATTACGTATGTAATATTACTGACAAAGGTTTTCCACCAACCGCAAATTCTTCTCGTCCGGCAACTAAATCCCTCACGATCGCTACATTCCCGGTGACTCGGGCCTGTTTTCGCTGATTCAGCGGCCTGGGCCTATGTAAACACCGCAGTAAATACAAGAGGACACATGTAGGATCGCCGTTATCCTACATGTTTTCACACCTGAAGTGTTCGCCTGACAATAGCCTTGTTCGTTAGCCGGCTGAGTCAACACGGACAGCTGAGAGGGGACAAGACTGCAGAGTAAATATCTCATTGAATCTGGTGTTTTGTGGCTGCGGCTACATTTTAAACCGATTGTGACGATTTTGTGTCGGCTTAAGGCTTTGAGTGAAGTTTTTTTCCTTTGGAACTTAGAAGATAATACTTGCCTCGAGGTGGAGCTCTATCCTCTATTGGGCTTTAGTGATAAAAGTGGCGACTTTAAATGCTTAAAGGAAAATATTTTACTATCTCAGACATAACACTCCTTTCTTCATCATGGGAGTCTCAAATGCTATTACAATAATAATTTTGGAATGGACTATGGACACATCAACAAAACACACAAACCACGGGCGTACATTTTGTACATGTCTAATAACCAACAACATAGCTAGCTTATTTAAGGTTTGTAAATTACTACAAGCATATTTTTAGAAATAACTACCTCGACGACCAGTTACCTACATCAGGAGGACCTTGAAATATGGACCACTTACTCGAATGTTCTACTAGAACCTCAAGAGAAATACCAACAGTAGCACACAATGATCATTTTCAATTTCAGCCTCAGTTCAGTCCTATTTAAATCACTCGGCGGACAGTGGTATTTACAGAGCAACGCTATTCGTTCACAATCGTTCCTATTTTCAAACATGCGAACGCAATCATAAATCCGTCCGTTAGTTTTTGGCAGTTTATCTCCCGGATAAATAAACTATTGGTTTAACAAAGCGGGCGACTTAGTTAAAACAATAGCCGGATAGACTACAACTACCGCTTAATTGTAAAATGCGGTCGACATCGCATTTTCAGCGGTCTGCGGTTTTATCGCGTGTTTGCTTTTGTGTTTTGTGTGGGGAGAAATATGGCGACAAATACGGGTGTCAACTTTGCTGTCAATTGGACCAGTTTATGGTGGTTTCATATTTTGTGGGTGCTATTTTTGCAGTAAATAAGTTCTGAACAGAATTACTGCTGGTATTGATTCTAATAGAAAAAATATCTTATTTATTTATTTAATTATTATTTAAGCAAATCCACTCGTTAATTCTACAAGGGTTGTAAATGGAACATACCGATCAACTTGTTTACATAGATCTACTGTGTTTTTAGAAAAATCACAATTAATGAAAAAAAAACTAACTGATTAAATACAGTCCTAAACGTATCTTAAGTTTCCTAGTGTTCGGTATTTCAAACTTCTCTGGCCTTACTCGGAAAGACTAGTCTGCAAATTTACATCACCAAATACATCTTGCGGGCGAGGGAAACATTTGGTAAACATTTTCTCCCCGCGATTGTGTGCGTGCGTGTGTCACATGCTCAAGATGAGTTGTGGTCCATGATCAGTCAACCCTCATCCCTTGATATATTGGTCCTCGGCCTCCGTCCCAAGAATTACGCCCCCTTGTCAACACCGTGTCACTTGCATTTTCAACCCTTCCCGCCACTTTTTGAGCACACTCTGCGATTTTGGAGGGAAATCTTTCTTTGGTATCTCTAGAAATGTTTCTTCGTCTTGTCACAGACACTCTTTTTTGTCCAGGGTTAGTTTGTGAAGTGTATTTGAAAGGGAAGAAAAATATTATAACAATGGTTTAGGCCTACATGATGATTCGTAATTTCAAACATTTTCAAAAACAACACTTTTTTAACAGCACCACATCAGTCAGCACGAATTCAGTCACTATAGTAAATATAGTTATGTACAAAACCATAACCATAATATTTTGTTTGCCTGCATTTTACATCTAACTTGTTTTTAGGACAGTTGCAGACCATTTACGTGATACAATAACGAAAGCGATCAATCACTGAGGAACCTCCTTTTAAAAATGGTTTTAGCTAATGTTTAAAGTTGAAACATTTTCTATAAAATAATACCATGCACAATAGACCTTTTAATCTCTCAGAGAGAGAATATAGAAATAAAGTTGATCAGTGAGGACAATTTCGACATAATCATCTCACAAAGTGGTTATCGATTAAAAGTATACAGTATTTAGTTTCAAGCAGCATAGGCATACTTATACAATTATTTACCACAATAACATCGGTACCGGTTGTAGAACTCAATCCACTATTGGGACTAAGCACTCAAAAACACATGTAGCCCGATGTAGGCATTAGTTGAAAGACACTTGATGGGTGAAACATCATGTCCAAACACGGGTACACAAACATCAACAGTGATAATGTACATGAATGAGTTCACCGTTACACACAGACATAGTATCAAGTGGATAGGATGAATTGTGTTGTCAACATGTGGTGGCCACATTACCGATGCAATGTTGTTGGTGCAATGTTGTTGGTGCAATGTTGTTGATGCAATTTTGGTAGATGCAATGTTTTGGGGGGAAATGTTCTTGGTGCAATGTTGGTGGATACAATGTTTTAGGGGCAATGTTCTTGGTGCAATTTTGGTGGATGCAATGTTTTGGGGGCAATGTTCTTGATGCAATGTTTTAGGGGCAATGTTCTTGGTGCAATGTTGGTGGATGCAATGTTTTGGGGGCAATGTTGTTGGTGCAATGTTGGTGGATGCAATGTTTTGGGGGCAATGTTGTTGGTGCAATGTTGTTGGTGCAATGTTTTAGGGGCAATGTTCTTGATGCAATGTTGGTGGATGCAATGTTTTGGGGGCAATGTTCTTGGTGCAATGTTGGTGGATGCAATGTTTTGGGGGCAATGTTCTTGGTGCAATGTTGGTGGACACAATGTTTTAGGGGCAATGTTCTTGGTGCAATGTTGGTGGATGCAATGTTTTGGGGGCAATGTTGTTAGTGCAATGTTGGTGGATGCAATGTTCTTGGTGCAATGTTGTTGGTGCAATGTTGTTGGTGCAATATTGGTAATGTGATATTTAGGAGCAATTTTGTTGGTGCAATGTTTTAGGGGCAATGTTGTTGGTGCAATGTTGTTGGATGCAATGTTGTTGGTGCAATATTGGTGATTCAATGTAGTTTGTGCAATATTGGTAATGTGATGTTTAGGGACAATGTTGTTGGTGCAATGTTCTTGGTGCAATGTTCTTGGTGTAATGTTGTTGGTGCAATGTTGTTGGATGCAATGTTGTTCGTCGTAAAGTTGTCTACCGTTGTGGTTGTAACATTTTGTACAGTGTGATGTTTTAGGATGCCAAATCCTAAGATATGTAATGTTTGTTTATATGCAAGGTTCTTATTGCAACGTTTATGTTTGATGGTTTCAAGTGTTGTGACATGTTAGATTTTATATTTTCAGTGTGGTTCCGTCAAGTTCAACATTTTTGGGGTGCAAAGATATTAGAAGAAGGTTTTGCTACAGTCATGCTCGATATGAATTAATTGGAAATACTGCCATTCGATATAATTTTGATTTTTTAATTCCATGTTGAATAGTCCTTTTGTTGTTACAAGTTTGTTTTTCTCGGTGTGATCAGATAATTTCGTTGGAGTTATACGGTGGATAGTTGTTGGATGTATATTAACCGTATGCCGAGGATAAGCTATTTAGTATAACGTTTTAATGGTGTTTTGATAAGTTGCTGTTTCTAATTATCTATTTATCCCAAATTTTTACTTAAACGTTTGTGGATATAAAAAATAATTGATAAGTAATCGTTTTTAATATTCGTAAAAGCACAAATTATTTTAAGGTATTAATATTTTACCAGCTCAGAAAAATAGAGACAATTTGAATTTTATAAAGGAAAATGGAGAGAACGGATCAGTGGCAGTTGAAGGAAAACAGTGAAGACACGGGCAAGATGGGGCAACTAGAGATATTGTAAGAGTACTGTCAACGTCGTTAAAGGTTAAGAGACGGGATTGTAGATGTGTAAGAGAAACTGTGCTAATACAGGATACAAGAGAGGTATCGGAGCCTCATGGCGACAGCTGATTGTAACACGAATAGATCGATAGCAATAGTGATTTCATAACAAGAGTAGAAAGTCATTTTATGATTGTCGACCTAAGTCGGAGATTAATCTGTATACGAAAATTGCTCATCCTTACAGTTGAGCTTTACGAAAAATTGTCATTTTCCATCCTATGAAAACATTTGATTTTGCCTGTCCAAAACATTACTTTTCTTGACTCAAACAAACTTTTTACAACCCCAAACAAATTAAGTTTCCGTTCAGCACAACACAAGCGATTGTTTATGAATTATTCTGTTAGCCTACCGAATATACATTACAGCTGACTTAAATAAATTTTAAAATGATAAGATGAAGTCTTGAGAATCACTAGATAATGGAATAATGTTATATTGATTAAACCCATAAGCGTTGTTTGATTATTTAAATCGTGATGAAAATTATCGTGCACTATTCCTAACATAAGTTCTATTTCGGGGTCCATAGTTGTTTAAGCGCTCGTAAACCACTATTTGGTCCCCAAAATGTGTCACTTTCAGGGCAAGTGGTGAATATAAACCTAATAGTAACAAATCTTACCTTGTGCTCTATAAATATTTTATTTCTGGACGTGGCCAGTAGTGTAGTGATCACGTACACAGGGCTGAGAGCACAGTCAACATGGACGGCGTAATCTACCCTTCTATCGACAACTTTACTCTTGTCTGACTCCTAACATTTGTCTTCTCTGAATATTGGATATTGCCGATCCGTTCGCCCCTCGGACTTTGGACACACACTGCGTTATTGCTTTTACATCAAGCTCTTTACCTCGCGTCGCAATGATATTGAACGTTTCTAGAAACAACGAACGGCGTTACTATTACCATCTATTATCTATCTAAAACACTTTGTTGGTGTATTATCGTGAAATAATTTTATCAATAAAGTAACCTACAGGATGTGGTGTAATTAAATACAAAGATTGTGTCTAGAACGGTGCGGGATGCATGTGTTTCTTTGGTACAACACCAGTCAAGTACTAAGCTGTAATCGAAATTCAAAGCTAAGTAGATAGATTACAACATTTTTCGTAACATTACTTCTCTCAGGTAATACTAAGCTTTTTAGTACAAGATTCGGTTAACCTCTTCGTTAGATCGAATTCAATTCATTAATCATTCATCAGTCAACTCATCTTTAAGTAACTTTAAATTTCACTAACCCGTTTTACTTATTATTTCATTATGTATTTAAGGATAAAAATATAAAATATCTACCACTGAAAATTACACACGTTTTTGTGGCCAACTGCCACATAAAATTCAGCAATGTCTTGTAAGGTAAATGTTACTAGTGGAAGATGAAATGACAATGACATAATTTATTTGTCAGACTATGAGTCATTAAGCCAATAATTTCCCCATTGATGGCTCTTTCTGGTTTTGGATATGAGAAATACTAGCTTGGACTTAGCTTTTGCGAGGGTAAATTGAAATTTGAGATGTGTACACAAATTTTAGAAAATATATGGTAGACTATCTTGTTATCAACTATATTTTATTGCTAGGTGAAAATCCCATACTATACTCATAAATCAAAACAAATGAAATTATTAAAAATGTTATATTGTAGTTTTGAAAAAAAAATCACCAGCAACCACCACAATTTTGATTTTACTCTAGTTAATGTATAATTACTCTAATAGTGTTGACACACTGCAGTCAACACATCTCGCAACCAAACCCTTTGAACCTGGAAACAATGATTGCCAGCACTAACTTTTGATTCGTAGTAGAATTAAAACTTTGTGTTATAAATAGGCTTTGATATTGTTTCGCCCGTGTAGTTACAAGCCCCCAGGTCTACAGCATTGTTAGTCATGTACAGAATCATTGCTGTCTCAATAGCATAAAGCACTCTATGACAAGTTTGTTCAGCACACAGAAAACATCGCTAAATGATTTCCTATGTTATTGCGCCGACATGTTTCTATTACATGAGCAATTCCCATTTCAAAGGGACAAATAGTTACAAGGCTTCAACTACCGGTTTGAACAGAAAATAAATGTTTGAAATGGTGGAGTGATGAATTGTTTGGTTTTGTTCTTTTGATGTTAAAGGAGTTGAATTAATGAGATTAGTAATTGTCCAAGAGGGCAATCAAAGGGATGGAAATTGGCAAAGAAGTTTTAGAAAACGTTTAAATGTCGAAGTTGGGAAGATAATGTTCATTTTTATGTATTGCGAAATGTTGTGTTTATGTTCAGTTAGCTGTCTTTAGTTTGAATAAAAACTTATGGAATGATGCCACCAAGGCCTGTTAGTATGCTATTTAGTATGCTGTTTAGCTTTATATTTTATTTGATACAAATCTTAAACCTCCCAAATACATACACCGAAGGGTAGCATCCCTCGCTGATAAGTCCAATCTTATCTGCAGCCGACAAAGCAGCGATGTGACGCATGACGCAAGTAGGGTCCTGATTTGTTGGTTTGGTGATAAATACAAGAAACTGAAGTCTTTGTGACTCCCCCGCCCATCAGGTAGGTGTTTGGTTAGGCTCAAGTACGGAAGGCTTTTAGGAAATCAAATATCAATCAGAGTGATTTTCTTCGTTTCAGATATGCTCCCTAAATAAGCGTTAGATAATACAAAATTACACGTTTCATTATACATATTTACCAACCAAATTATCTTTTTACCAATACTTGGTTTAGTCTGGGTCGAATTACTTTAACCCTTAAGCCTTCCTTAGCCACCATTATCGGTAAGAAAACTATGATTTAATACAGTCAAGAAAACTGAATCTGATTTGATAAAGAACACATCCTACCACTTGGTAGTGGACTACATGGACGATCGCCTCTCATCATGTAAACCACAGTCACACAATTTATTGTAATTATTCTTATTTATTTTGTTTTCATATGTTACTAAGTAGGCTATCTTTAAATGTTGAGAACGTTCTTACTTTGTCCTATTGAGTTCCAACGATATGCTTAAATAAAGAAACATTATTAAATTGTCTATTTTCAATCCTTGTACAACTCCGCAAGTTAAACATTAAACACGTTTTAGGTAAATGGACTGGCTGTTGGCTGGTAAATTATTATAGGGAAAGTAAATAAAAGATTTGTCTAATAGTTATAACATATATTAACGATTATACTGTTAACTGACAAGACGGTAAAATACATAAAAGGTGTAAAGCGGTGATCGATTTCGATGGTCAAGAGGGTAAAGATTTGAAGTCCGAAGCTGCATTGATTGCAATCCGGGGCGGGGGTTCAGAACCCAGCTTGGCCGAGGGTAATAGACCTAATGAAACTCAACTTTTGGTAATAGTGATTCATTTGCAAATGAAATCTACGTGCATGAAATCCTGACCTGACCTCCCTAAACGTAGTGTTGTTAAAACACTAAACGTAGAAACTAAAATTAAAATAGTTTTCCGTAGCAAATTATGAACTCTAAAACCGCAATAGTGTTACAGTAGACTTCTGAAGCATACTTTACTGGCATTGTTCTTCTATTGACTTTAAACTGTAGCATGTTCTAGCTAGATAAACAATATTTTTTACTAACGGTGTTAAGCTGCTGTGTAGCCAAAGAAGTTAAACTATTGCATAACCAATGATGTTTAACCGTCGCACCTTTTAAAGATGTTCACGTTCTATACAGGGTACTCAGTGTGACAAAATTTTTTGGTGCAAGTACAAAGTAAATGAAGTGTTATGATGCATATCAAATGTTCCAAGTCTAAAAATTACCTTCCCAAAAAGTTATATTATGTTTTTAAAAAATAACCATTCTTTTTTAACTTAATACAGCGATTTCTCAATTACCTGTATATGGATTTGAGTAGATAATGTAATTTTCATGTTCTACATTAAATTTTGAACGAGAATAATATAAAATGACGGAGAATCAGTTGTAAAAACTCCATTGTAAATAGATTCAAAGATAAAAATTAAGATGTTTGTAAAAATTAAAAAAAAAACAATGGTCTATTGCATTTTTCACACCCTGTATACAAGAAAGTGTCGGAATATGTTAAAAACCGCGCCATTTTATAAGCTTTCCAACCATATGCTACACTATTGAGGTTCAGATTTTTTTGTTTTAGTGGTTTGAATACCACAAAACAGAGAACTTTTTTACTGTTTTTACTGTTCAAGCTGAAACAAAAATACAACTTTTGCTTAATACATGCCAACTTTCTATGTTTTAAATGTTTAAGACACCATGCTTTGTAGTCTTCAAACCACTAACGCGTACATAAGCATACTTAAAGCTCAATGGCGTAGCATATGGTTGGAAAGCTTATAAAATGCCGCAGTTTTTAACATATTACCATAACATATTAACATATTAATATTAACATATTAACATATACCAATCACCCTGTATACGCAGTAAAATGATGGATATTTTAATAGTCGAAAAATGTTAAATTTTGTTCTAAGGAAATTGCGC
Organism: Macrosteles quadrilineatus; assembly: GCF_028750875.1. Lineage (NCBI taxonomy): Eukaryota > Metazoa > Arthropoda > Insecta > Hemiptera > Cicadellidae > Macrosteles > Macrosteles quadrilineatus. Next base: position 4,406,518 of record NW_026542604.1, on the reverse strand, counting down.
ATTAGCTGGATAACTAAATATCCTAACCTGCAGAATAGCTATGCATCTATATAAATAAAATTAGAGTTTTGTCTGTACATTGCTTAGAATAATGAACTTTTTGGTTATTTTTACATTTCATAGGTCAGAGAAACCGAATCAAACCTTATCTCAATTTCTGTCTGTCTGTCTGTCTGTCTGTCTGTCTGTCTATCTGTCATTCTCTTGGTAACGCTAAAATACGCACTTTATTACAACTACTCCTCAATAACTATAGCACTGTCCCGCCTGAAACTTATTTTCCAAATACTATACATATATGAGATGGTTTTAGACGTATTTCATCGAATATGAGACAGTTAGATATTTAACAGTAAACCCTTGAAAATCAAGTTTTTGTCGATTTTTGACGTGGAATTTCTGGAAGCCCATGTTAACCTTATGAGAAATGAAATTATTGAATCTTAACAGCTGTTTCAATTAAACAAGTTGGTTCTGTTCTGTGATGTTCAATAGCATTAAAGTTACAAGGATTACCAACAGGGTGCAGCACTAGCACTATTATTTCTTTTACATTTATGACAACAGCTAATTTGCAACCTGGAGGCGAGTGAGCGTAGCGAACGAGCTAACCTGAAGGCAAGTGAGCGTAGCGAACGAGCTAACCTGAAGGAAAGTGAGCGCAGCGAACGAGCTCCAACATACAGGTGAGTGAGCGTAGCGAACGAACTTCAACCAGGACGTGATTGAGCCATGCAAACGAGATCAGATAGTAAAAATAAAAGTAAGCCTACCGTTATAGGATCGACCGGCAGACACAGAGGTAATTTAACCTTTTATTGATTGTCATACCGATCCGGAACAACAAAAAACAACATAAAATGAAGCTATGTATAATAGTTTGGCCAGCATATCTTAAAATATGCAAACCAACTGCTGTTCGTTATATAAGAAGGTTTCAACTGAATATTATAAGATCCCCGTGCGTAGAACGGGTACACAGCTAGTGTTTAATAAATTTATGTAAATCAAATAAAATGCTTCGCCGCTACAATACATAGCTATTTAACTATTCTACAACTAAATACATTTCTGCCACACAACCCCGGTTAACCAGGCTCACACACTTGTACACAGTACAGCTTACCCCTCCCCCCCTCAACGGGCGTCACACATAGGGACGAGACAAAAGTTATAAATGTTGGCCAGTTTTTCGCCAGTGTATGTGCAAGCGGTATACATCAACGGTGTCACCCGCAGCGCCGGTCAAGCAGCAATTTATGTATTCTCCGTCCGACCACCTTATGTACGACTTGTCCCACCCCTTTAATTTGTGCCAATTTACACTCCGCTTTGCATTTCGAGGGCAGTTTTCGCCACTCGTTTCCCGCGATGTTGAACCAGCCGCGGTTTTTTACACCCTTGTTATGCATGCGGTCTCCCGCGGATTTAAGGCCCGCAATTCTCCCGCGGTAAAATGTAAATCAGCTGTTTGCTGTTAATTAAACATCCTTTACTCGGTTTGTCGCCACATTCGCTACCATCCGTGGCTCTCGTTTGCGTTTTTACAGGAGGGGAGGATTGAATAAAATTAAAGAGTGGTTTACTTGAATTTATTTTTTATGTTTCAAACAGATTTTTTATATCACTTTCATTACTTGATGAGTTGTATTGGATGATGGTGGTGACTTAATTACTCATTTTTTACATTAACAAGACTTAAAAGTAATTAAAATATATTTGCTCCTGTCGTTAAAACAGTTTGGTAATAATTTCTTCTGTACACACCTAAGCTGTGTGGTGTTTTGCCGAATTAATTGTATACTAGCCCCATAAGGACTGAGTTTGTAAGTTGGCTACAATAATGTAAAATTACACGTATTTATTTATTTATTTACATGGTAAATATCATTTTACAACAAATACATAAGTGACATGTTCATGACAGTATGAATATTTGACAAAAGAAGAACAATATTGACAAATTTGCTAAACATATTTATCTTGCTTGGCAATGGTAACTACACAGAAATGTCCACAATAAATAGACATCTGAACAGAAAAAATTATTGATTTGATGTGCTAAAACCCAAGTAAATAACAATAAAAAAATAATATGACAGAGAAAATAACCTATACAAAAACTAGATATAAACATACCCCAAGGAGGTTACATGAAATTATAGGCTTAAAGCCATGATATCTTAATTATGATATCTTGATTCATGATATCTTAATTATCTAAAAAACAAAATTGCAACCAGATTCTTGTATACACTTAAGACATGTTTCCTAGGAGGAGTAAATATCACGAGACATGACGTTTTATGATTTAGCTTTGTTCCTAGCTTTAAATAATTACATCACTTTAGAGAAAACCTAACTTCTTAGATTGCTTCAAAATTTATATTCATACAACAACTAATTGAGTAAATAAGTACACAATTTGATTTAGTGTATTGATTAAACAACTTATACTCCTGTGATTAACCATGTAAACGGAGAATAGATTGAGATTAAACCTAGACTCTCTGAAACCATATTTTATTTTAGTGGAAAACTTATGAAGGCCGAAATAACATTCTTTGCTTATTAGCCAAAATGTTATCTGAAGAGCACTTTTAGGCACCGGTAACATTCAACACATTTACACCAGTACTTTTTACTATTGGTTAATTGATAGAGAGATAATTTTCACTTCAAGAGACGATTGAACAAACAAGTTTCGGTGAAAGATGAATACGAAAAGTGTTAATCCATTGAGTCAGCGTTTCAACAAGACGTTCACACATGTCTTTCAATAGTATTAATGCACCCAGTAAATCCAACTGTTGTTAAGTTAATTTCCGTTTGACCACAATCGTTCTATAAATAAAAAAATCACGATCTAGAAGGTTATATTCTACAAACCACACACGACGTCAAACCAAATTAAAACAGAAACTAATCAATCAAGTTGTGATATGAACCCCAAATAAACCGGGAACCAGATCTTGACAAGCGCAGAATTACGTTTACACAGGACAGATGAAGTCGTCCCAATAAACAGACCGACGTGACGTATAGCGTATAATTGGGTAGCGACGGATATCGCAGTAAAATACGTATAAAAGTGCCTCGAGAGGGTTTTATGAGACATCAATCCGCCCTATTTACTCTCCGATTGGACAAATAGTTATTAAAAGATTAGGAAGTGGCAAACATTCATACATCACTGTGACGTCAGTCCGTACGAGTTATGACGTTTCATCTCTCGCGATCCAATTTCATGATCCGTTGGACGTTCGGACGTCGCTGGCCCGTGATATTACGTTTGGTTTAATTATTGATCCCTCAGTCTCTGCGACATGTTGGAGGTTCGTGTATGTTTGGAATGGTTAAATGGGAAACTTGATTCTTGCGGATTCGTATTTCGGGTTGATTTGAAGTTTATGCTGAAAATAATGGTTTAAATCCCAAATAATTTGTTCCTTCCATGGAATACAGGTTAGTGTACAACGAAGTAATCCTAAATCAAATTCAATATAGAAGATGCTATAATTTAAAAAAAAAGATAAGGCAATCAACAACGCAATAATGGAGTTTTAAAATCATAATACCCTTTTAAGATGTACAGGGAACCTTGATAATTTCTAAATCTCAAGTTTTCTACAATTTATTTGATCCAATAATAATTAGTGACAAAAGTAAGTGCAAAGAGGAAAAACTTAAGAATATATCACTACTTATAATACTTAAGAATATATCCTATACTTAAGTGTATAGGAGAGAACTTTGATGTGTACTTTGAACTTCTCGTGATGTACAGAAGGCAGTAGTTCCTAAATTTCTTGACATTTAGGTGCTACTTATTTTTTTATCTTGAGAAGAAGAACTGTTATAAGTCATCGTAGTCTTGGTCATCAAAGGCTTACCAAACAATCAACTACAGCTTAACCATAACCAAACCAAATCTTACGTTTTCTACTATTTTACTTCATTGACCATAATAAAAATAAGGAGAGTCCAGAGGACCAAGTGTCTAATTTCTCTGTTACAAGAACACTCATATCTTTCTAAACTAAGGCAATCACTACCAATGTTTCCTCTGCAGTGCCAATCATCTCTACTTCAGGAAACCCACGTCAACTCTCCAACCAATCAAAACTGTCTTTCCAATAGAATCCGCCAACTATCCACCTCCACTATTCAAGCATTTCAGACCACCTCCATCTTATTAGACCCGTAAAGAACACAATGAGTCTAGACGAAATCCTCGTCAGCTATTAGAGCACACGAAGGTTGATGTGACACTAGGTGAAAGCCGAGGAAGTGTCATGATCTTGCTGAGATGATGGATGAGGTGCTTTGTGCAAGGTCATGGTGGCTGTCACAACATTGAGTGATCACGCGTCTGCGTGTCCTACAGGACCTGGCCTAGAACCGTGTAATGAGCCATTGTACAACAGGCGTTCTCGTGTCTGGGAATGTAGAAACAGTCTCTCGGGAACAGGGAGTTTGGCAAGTCACGGATCATCAGGTTGTTCATAGAAAGTCCTGAAGAAGAGGGGTAGATTGTCTCGGGAAAATGAGAATTCGACAAGTAATGGGTTGTAAAAAGTTGTTGAATATCCTATAGAATGTCGATAGAATAACAAGGATTTGGCATGTAGTTGATTTTCTCGGGAAATGGAAATTTGGCAAGTGATGGGTCGTCAAAATTTGTTTAACATTTATGGAACATCGATAGAAGAACAATGATTTGGTAAGTCATTGATTGTTTTGGGAAATGTGAATTTTTCAAGTAATGGGTTGTCAAAAGTTGTTGAATATATATAGAATATCGATAGAAGAACAAGGATTTGGTAAGTAGTTGTTTATCTTGGGAAATGGAAATTTGGCAAGTAATGGGTCGTCAAAAGTTGTTGAACATTTATAAAACATCGATAGAAGAACAAGGATTTGGTAAGTCGTTGATTGTCTCGGGAAATGTGAATTTTTCAAGTAATGGGTTGTCAAGATGTTAAACATTTATGGAATTTCTGATGGTCGTGAAAGATAAAGAGGATCATAGAGAGTTTAGATTCAACCACCGAATGTTGTGAAATCATAGACTATCCTATAATGTTTGGATTCTGGTTTCTGAATGAGAAATGTTTGATAGATCAAATACGACTCTCTAAAAGTCTGGATTCTGGAATCATAAAAAAGGTTTGTTAAGCTGAATACAAACCTGTAAATTCCGTGAATCAAGAAAATGTTAAGTTTGACAATTTCATAGATCTAAAATATCTATGTTCAGTTGTTAAGGAAAAGTATGAGTTTGAGGAATCGTAGAGGATTTCCTTGATTATCTAAATTTTTTGTTAGAAGGGGGGAATTTGGTAAATCCAATACGATCCCCAGAATACCTGTCTATAGTTCGGCCGCTTAGAAAACGACCTCCTCTAGCATTGGTTTAGCATTAGCGCGCAGGTCGTTTTCTAAGCGGCCGAACTATAGTGTTACTATGAAAATGTGAAGAGCGATGAATCATATAATAAAGATGCTACTTAAAATTAGGCTTGGCAACTAATTTGATGATATGATAATTAATATGATTAAGACTTTTACCTGAGATTCCTGAAGTAACTTTTGTAACTATGTCATACTTTTACGTATTTTGGAAAACCAGTTAGTAGGTCTACCTAGGGAACGTCCGAAGCCTCCTCCGATGTAAACCTCCTTTCATTAGAATCAAACCTATCCCAAAAAACTCTACCACTTCCACTTCCAAAACCACTAATGTATCACCAAATACGTTACAGTAATCCACCTGATCGACCCTGGTCCATGAATGGAGGCGGATCAGCTGATTAATTAACCAGCTGACTACCGGACCGAGGTGTGGGGCAATTAGTGGGCCTTATCTGGCATCTCTCATTCACTCAGCCTCCCAGAGAGTTGACTCCGCACGACCACGTGACGGCTGATATCAGCCATCGCTGCTGAACCAGTCCATCTGCTGATCTGCTGATGTGGGAAACGCGAACCGCATCCGGCGCTGACGAATGTTACAGAGATCGCATCGGGCTTCAGTGTGGTTGGAGGTGGAGATGGATAGCCTTTTAAGGGTGTAATTTTTAAGTATCGATGAAAGATAGCACAAACGTGAATTGAAAGTGTAATTAAACTCATAAAAAGAGTGATATTCTTATTGTGAATATCGTTTAGTAATTTAAAAACATAATATGAACATCCTGAAAGACTGATCAACGAACAGAAATAGACTATAGCATCTCCAGGCTTGGTATGTTGGATATAATATTATATTTATAAGAAACCGACTGGTTTTATAACCTCAGGGACTTGCACTACTAAACTTCAAAGGTGTAATGTTATCCATATCTAGAGAAGCCTGGTTTACATTCAATTACAAAATAACTATATATTTAGAATGTTGTGGTTCTAAAATCGTCAATATACTAACAGTACCTAATAATTTTAGAATCTGTATGAATTTTGATAGCAATTAGCGATTATTACTCATCGAGTTGGTTCAATTGTTCGAGACGGCATCTCCCATTCGACCACTTTTGTAGATCGTGAGTAGAAGGAGGTTTTCAATGGATATTTCTAGCGATTCTTCCTCAAAGGATGCGTATATTAAGGTAACCATGGCTGAAGGATGAGTTTACAATTATTTACGTGACGGCTTTGTTACTGACGAATATCAATATTGGTGCTGATTTAATCAGGACCATTTAATAAAACCCAACCATCAAAATAGCTGTGCTCGGTTTCTACTCATCAGGAAATATTAACAAGTCATCGAAAATCGAGCGTTCTTTAATTACCAGGCGAGATTTGATCCAATCCACTACCCAGATATATTTAAAGCTCAAATTTAATAGAATAATATTTTTACTTATGTAGTTGTGACAAATTTAACTTGCTTATTCCCAACCTTTACTATAGTGAAAGTATTTCTTCAAAGAGATAAAAGTATAAGGTAAATGAAGTTGGATTATTTTCATGCGTTGAGCATTACAAAAGGATTGTAGCATGACAAATAAATTTAACTAACATTTTTAACGTACATGTTAAAACAATTAATGTATTCTTCAATACTGATGATCAATTTAATATGATATTTTAACTATAGTCAAAATGAAACCCCGCCAAAAGAACCCTGCCTCCCTGCCATAAGTAATTTATATGGAAATATCTAACTAGAAATACAGTAATAGAAACACGTTTACCAGGACTCCACTACTGATAAACATTTAACCTGATGGTGTTTCTGGGATTATAGAACAGTCGTTGTAGAAGGTAGGGAATATAATCAGCTGGGAGGTAGAGATAAGAGAAGATCTCAACGGAAAGTATCGGCACTCAATGGCTCTCTATATCTTATTTTACGGCCAAGCGTCGAGTAATGGCGGATTTGCATCTCTCACAATTACAAGAGCCTACAAGCCGACGAAACCGAGGTGTTATAGTCGAATCCGAGCGGTCAATAGTCGGAACCGAGGTTTTGTAGCTGAAACCGAGGTATTATAGTCGAAACAGAGCTGTTAACAGTCGGAATTGAAGTTTTGTAGCTGAAAACGAGGTCTAATAGTTGGAACCGAGGTTTTAAAGCTGAAAACGAGGTCTAATAGTCGGAACCGAGGTTTTGAAGCTGAAACCAAAGTCTAATAGTCGGAACAGAGGTTTTGTAGCTGAAACCGAGATCTAATGGTCGGAACCGAGGTTTTGAAGCTGAAACCGAGGTCTAATAGTCGGAACCGAGGTTTTGTAGCTGAAACCGAGGTATTATAGTCGAAACAGAGCTGTTAATAGTCGGAACCGAGGTTTTAAAGCTGAAACCGAGGTCTAATAGTTGGAACAGAGGTTTTGTAGCTGAAACCGAGGTTTTAAAGCTGAAACCGAGGTGTTAAAATCGAAACCGAGGTGTTACAGTCAAAACCAAGATTCGACTATAATCGATCGTGGTGTACACAAAATGGTAGTTACTAATATTTATCTGGAATACACAAGATGTTTTACGAAAATATGAGGCCATAATGTGAGAAGATGCCGAGGAGTCGGAAACGAATTAATATAATCAAAACTCAGCAAGACATTGTAACATACTCGAAAACATATTACAGATGTTGTCAAAACTATGGTAGGCAATATGAATCTTCGATACGTTAACATTCGACATTTTGTACTTGAAAAAATGCTATCCTACAATCATAAATTATTATTGTGAAGTACAGTTATACCACAAAGCTAACTTTTAAAATTAGAAACTGTAGTATCACAGCTCTATAAGGTACTTAAATGACACTCATTTTCCATTTATAGTTGGGTTAAGATAAACCTCAATTGCGTTCCCATATTGTTAAGGTTATATCTCGTTCATATCGCATCGAACGTTCGATCATTGAATTGCGATATTGAATTAGACATCCCATCGCTCTAGCCAACGTGTTATACAAATAGGACGTAGTTCTATGTACCACTCACAAAATGGGCTATTGTAAACATTTATTTTAATCCTTGTAATTTATTATAAGTGCCGTATACTTTTGTGCTAAAGTTCAGTAAGTTTTACTTTCTATTTTTTTTTTAAGTTAGTATATTCTAAATAAAACAGTGTCACACATTGTATTCTTTGTAGCTAAATTCAAACGTTCATTTAGTTTTATCCCCAGTCAAAAGTGCAGAATTTTGATACCATATAAAGCAGCCGTATACGGGTTAACTAACATTTTAACATTTCAATGACAGTTGATGGTGTCACTCAAAAGATTATGATAACATTACAAGATTAAAACTATGATTAGTTGTCCTTCCAGTTTGGCATTGTTTGTTTATTATTTAAGGCATACAGCATCCATATATAAATCCCAAAGTACCCATGAATGTTGAGAAAACTACAAGTCACACCCCCATAAACCATATACTTAAAATGTTCGACATGACGAGAAACCTTGCGCAAAATTATCCATTATTTCATAAATTGCCCTTTAAGGTCGTAATTCCTTTCTAAAGGGAACTATCCGTACACCTAATGTTAAAAATACCTCAGCTGTACTTATTTGTATGTAATTCTTTCAATTTATTTCCTTATTAAAATCAGGTGTGATACTTTTTCTCATAACAGCTTAACTTAACCAATCGATAGTTTTATTGATAATGTACTTATGAAGTCAAACGGGGTGAAGCCCGTGGGTAACAGCTAGTAGAAAATAAATCATTAATTGCTGACATATTACTCTGTCAAGGTTTCAATTCATTTTCGTTCTTTATATTCTAAAAACTGGCAATATAATTCAACATAGTGTGGGATAATCTTCTATGAATAATCAAAGGGACAACGCTGTGAAAATATGTAATGTGAAAATTTAACCTCTCGCAAAAATGTACTTATTAACTAAACACACTGTGAACTAAACCTTCAAAGACATTTCTCCTGCACTGAGCCCTGCACAGTAGCTCTGTGAGATGTCAATAAGCGGGAGGAGCGCCAGGAATGACGACCATCCAGAAACTTCCCGCTGTCAAACCCAACGGCGACGAGAAAAAATTCAATATCGTTCAACTGGTATTCCCGAGACAAAGGTGGAGTCATATCGGAATATCGGCGTCAGATTCCGCCACTGGACCTTGATTAATGGCCAGGACGCTCAATAATGTTTACATTTTGGGAGATATTGGGCCGAGGAATGTCCAATTTAGATGTTGTTGGAGCCGCACGAGTGGGGAATACGATACGTCGATGGGAGGGTTACTTGTTAGGGAAAATTTTTAAAGTTACTTAAAGGAATGTTCGAATTGGAATAGGTATCTAATAAAACGAAATACTATTTTTCACCACACTATGATGTTTTTGGCTGTATTACATACGTTATTTGGTGGCTGAAAGTTACGTTTTGCTGGCCATGCCAGCTGTCATCGTAATTTGGGGACCGAGCAGGTTTTTACAGGCCGGGGCCGCAAAATCAGCTGTCCGCTTACTTACTTAAAACATAATGCATTTTTCACCACACTATGATGTTTTTGGCTGTATTACATACGTTAATTGGTGGCTGAAAGTTACGTTTTGCTGGCCATGCCAGCTGTCATCGTAATTTGGGGACCGAGCAGGTTTTTACAGGCCGGGGCCGCAAAATCAGCTGTCCGCTTACTTACTTAAAACATAATGCATTTTTCACCACACTATGATGTTTTTGGCTGTATTACATACGTTAATTGGTGGCTGAAAGTTACGTTTTGCTGGCCATGCCAGCTGTCATCGTAAATTGGGGACCGAGCAGGTTTTTACAGGCCGGGGCCGCAAAATCAGCTGTCCGCTTACTTACTTAAAACATGAATGCATTTTAAATACACAATCAAAATCCATAGCATTGCAATAGAATTGTGTTATTGTCACCGTTGCCTAGCAACTATTTATTTTTATTTTTGCTGATTCCTCAAATTATTTCTTCACATAACCTTATAGTTGTAGTTGTGTTGACTATCAGTGTGCATTATTATAGTGGTGAATAGTGGTAATAGGGTTAAGTGTGGTGAAAAATAGCGTTCGTACCACGGACCGAAATGGTTATGCAGCTCTCGATCGATTTAAGTTCTCGACTTCGTCTCGAACTTAAAAACTATCTCGAGCCGGCAAAACCTCATTTTCGGCTCTAGGTACGAAATATACTATTAAATACACAATCAAAATCCATAGCATTGCAATAGAATTGTGTTATTGTCACCGTTACCTAGCAACTATTTATTTTTATTTTTGCTGATTCCTCAAATTATTTCTTCACATAACCTCAAAGTTGTAGTTGTGTTGACTATCAGTGTGCATTATTATAGTGGTGAATAGTGGTAATAGTGTAAAGTGTGGTGAAAAATAGCGTTCGTACCACGGACCGAAATGGTTTTGCAGCTCTCGATCGATTTAAGTTCTCGACTTCGTCTCGAACTTAAAAACTATCTCGAGCCGGCAAAACCTCATTTTCGGCCCTAGGTACGAAATATACTATTACCTACGACAGTTTTTTAAAGTAGCCATTTCAGTCCACTTCTTAGAATTGAAAAGTTTCACTTTACAGCTGTTTACTTTCATATCCGCATAGTTTCATTTCATATCCGCATAGTTTTCTCATATCCACACAGGTAACGGACCAATGAGGTTCAAGTATTGAGAGAAAAGAATTAAAATTGTAATGCTTCGAACGTCAACTAATCAGCTGATCAGCTGATCAGTTGACCAATTTAATTGTTGATCCGACTTGTTCATGTTGATACTCGCGTATTCTTAATTAAGTTGGTGGAAGTCCAAAAATAAATGAAATATTTGTCGAATTGTACCTGATACAATATTATTTATGGTAAGAATGCTGCTAGCAATGTAATATTTAACGAAGTTTAACAAACACGTAATTACAGGAAATCAGCAGATTATACAAGTCGTTGCATCACTTTCAGTGGCAATGACAATACACGAAAACATAACCTCTCTAAAAAGTTATCATTAGTGATTGTTAGTAATTAAATCCAGATTGATAGTAATTAAAAAACGGTCGTAGGTAAAGTAGTGTACGCAACTCGCGTTAATAGTCTTTACGACACTCGTTGCGTAAACTACTATTTCCTAATTCGATTGAAAATGTGCGTGGGCCCCGAATTTGTGGTATATATCGCATGCCAAGTACATAATGTCTAAACAACTGGAAAACTAGTACACGTAGACGAGTAGACTAAGCAGAATATGACATAGGCCTACCTAACATAGTTGATACACCTGACGTAGCTGCTATACCTAACGTAGTTGCTATACCCAACGTAGTTGACATACCTAACGTAGTTGTTATACCCAACGTAGCTGCTACACCCAACGTAGTTGTTATACCTAACGTAGTTGACATACCTAACGTAGTTGTTATAACTAACGTAGCTGCTTTACCTAACGTAGTTGCTATACCCAACGCAGTTGCTATACCTTACGTAGCTGCTATACCTAACATAGTTGCTATACCTGACGTGGCTGCTATACCCAACGTGGTTGCTATACCCAACGTAGTTGCTATACTTAACGTAGTTGACATACCTAACGTAGTTGACATACCTAACGTAGTTGTTATAACTAACGTAGCTGCTATACCTAACGTAGTGGCTATACCCAACGCAGTTGCTATACCTAACGTAGTTGCTATACCTGACGTAGCTGCTATACCTAACGTAGTTGTTATACCTAACGTAGTTGTTATACCTAACGTAGTTGTTATACCTAACGTAGTTGTTATACCTAACGTAGTTGTTATAACTAACGTAGCTGCTATACCCAACATAGTTGACATACCTAACGTAGTTGTTATAACTAACGTAGTTGCTATACCTAACGTAGTTACTATACCTAACTTAGCTGTTATACCTAACGTAGCTGTTATACCTAACGTAGTTGCTATACCTAACGTAGCTGCTATACCTATATATAACGTAGTTGCTATACCCATAGATGTTTTGTAAAGCAAAAATCTAAAGTAAATATAGATATTTTCTTGACGTGCAATTTTTATGCTCCCAAATTAAATATATTTTGACCTTCAATGTACTAAACATTGAGTTTATAATGGACCAATTCAAGACTATTTAGAGGTATTACCCATCAAGTAGTGCACAAAAAAAAGATTTCAACTAAGTAAACCTATTTATTCATTGTCCATTGAATTACACCTGAGTAAAGCTCAAACTTTAAATTGTCCAACTGTTTAACCTAATTATACTAAATAGGAGAAATGTATTTACGTTTTACAACACGTAATCGTAACCGTAACTATATACAAAGCCCAACGAAGAGTTTCCGATTTGTCAATGGGATGAGAAGTCTACCTAAGTCAATATTTTTACTTGTCGAATAATTCAACAGAACGTTTTATAAAACAAAAGTTCCAATGCAAAACTTAGCTCAAAATACTTTAAAGTTTGCGATTCGCCAAAAGAGGCAACGATTTTTCAATAGGATGAAAAGTCTTCGAGCAGAAAAGTAAACAAATTAAACACTTGAAACAAATTCTTTTCAATATATATCGAATCAAAGTACTTAGTAAATCCTTGTATAAGGAATACAAGTATCAATGCAAATACAAGTTCTAGAAGATAAGTGAACTGAGAGTTGACCCCGGGGTACTATCCGTCTGGGCCGTGTATACACGTGTAACGCAAGTGATCCCTAGACACTGGCTTCTACAAGAGTATCTCAGTTAGAGGGTTCTGAGAAAATCTTTAAAAAACTAGACAACAAAACTAGGCTCGAATGTTTGGTTACATAAAGCTTCGCTATTGACAATAACAAGATGTTACGGTTTTTGACTGTGTTTGGTTATCGTTCATAGTTATGTAGTACAGTACTAGGATGTCTTTGAAAACCCTAAGGATATTATAAACTAAGTCAAAACTTGTAGGATAAAAAGCAGTAGAAACCATATTTCAATCTTACTAAGCACTTATACAATATTATTAACCTTTTTGGGATACAGTAGTCCTGCCGTCGATTTAAAGAATAATATAGAAATCAGTGTAATTTCCAGGACCATGAACATCTACTAGTTTGTCCATATATGGACAGAACATGCTCCTGGCTCGATCTTAAGGAGGCAAATGACGAAGCCATATACGTGGCAGATTATTGAAAAAATAATATCTAACTGAGCTGGTGTTTTTTCCGGACACGGAAAGTAAGTAAGTAGTGTAATTTCGTTATAACAAATGTATTAGGAAAACAATGAAAATTCACCAACATTTTGTGAAAATGGAGGTGATTTCAGTAAATACCATTAAAATATCTATTAGTGAACCCTTTGGACTGTCACACTCAAATCCGAGACGCTAACCATACTAGGCTAGCAATACACTTTAGACGTTACGGTAGGGGTTTTTACTCCGGATTCAAAAATCTGTCAAATTGTACCACATTAGGGTATTGTAATTGATAAAGTAAACGTACTTCCAAATTCTAATCTCTGAAATCACATCAAAACTATTTAGTTCTGCCAACATTATGCAATTCGCAAAGTACAATCTGAATGAAGCCTTAAACGTCAACGATACAACACAAACCTTCAGACAAACTAAAACTAGAAAACTACTCCCAACGAACCAAACGCGGCGGGTATCACAGAAGTTGTAAAAAAGCATTAAACCACAGACAAGCAGAAGCTTAATTACCGGACTTATAAAACTGCGATAAATGAGAAAAACAACAAAACCGAGAAACTCAGTGACACCGATCAGACATATTAGATTTCCATAACACCGTGTCTGGGGGATCCGCCGACCGGACGAGGACGCAATAAAACTCATCTGAACACGGAGAGGTAATTAAACACAATCACGGAACACGAATAGGCAATTTAGTTAAGATAAACAAAAGAACAAGAGACGAACCGCGTCAGACATCTCGAGTTTAACGTTCTCCCCCGAGATATCTACCCGACACTGAGTTGAAAGGTTGGCGCTTGGCAGGTCTGTAAGATATGCACAATCATGTTTGTTTAAAAGTATGTGTAGTTTCACTATTGCTTACGACCATTGGCTATTACTTACCAGATTAACCTAACTGCCCCATCTTGGTCGTGTTAGGTGACTTTAATTGGCAGAATTACTAGTAGACGTTTGAAAATCACTGTAGCAATCCACCTTTGGAGAAAATTGTTGATTTGTAGTTTGTCTCCTGTTGAATAGTACGATTAATATACAAATTCCCAAAAAATAAAGATACACTTAAGCTATATGTAAAACTTTACTAGATTCAAAGTAAAGTAGGTTGAGTGTAAAATAGATTTGGATGTTAATTTGGTTTTTCATAGTATAAAGAGCATGCGTTCATGCTTCATACTTGCTGTAAATACAATAATCAACCTATAAATTCCACCAATATAAATATTAAAATATACTGAATTTCAATTTAATGTAATCGAATACACACAAAAAATTGGGAGAGCTACACAAACTCTTTTGAAGCATGAAAATCAGTGAAAAATAACTTTACTGTCCACTGTCTAAGTATATTGACATTTCATAATACATTCCAAATCAAAACCACAAAAGCCAATATTTCCAACGACCGCAATGAACATCCAACCTTAAGTAACTCCAAATCAACATCACCACAACCATCACCACACATTTCAGCCATTCATAAAGCATTCCTCAACGTCAAAGAGATCGCGATAAACTCGACACAGAGGTAATTAACAGTGCAGTTTTTGCAGTGGCTAGCCTGGTGGCTGGCTATCACACAATCAGGCTAGCCTCTAGACACGTGCAAGCCACTCAGGTGGTCGTTAATTATTACTAATACCTCGGAGGTGAAGAAACCATCGCCGCCGTATTGCCGTTCTTCACGCCAAGTGTCAGCCGCGCCGGGGAAAAACCTCGAACATGGTTTAATACGCAGCTCTCTATGTACGGTAATTTATCTGCGGCGTTAGTCATCTTGCAGTTGACTTATGAAAACTTGTTGGTTTTACTTCATATGCAGCGACTGTAAACTAGGCGTGTCAAAATACTCCCCAGTTAAAGGGACTTCAGTTGAGCCAGATAGTGATGTTTTAGACTATCTCTTTTATGAACAACTACACGCTTTTTAGACCGAAAGGGCAACTTATTCTTATACCAGCATCTCTTGTACCACAATTAACTAAAAAAAAATAACTCAAATAGGACCGTATTGGAATAGACAGGAGTTTATCATCTAGTGTTCTCAAAAGATCAATAGTAAATTAATTACTTGAACACTCACTTGCCGCTATAGAGGTAGTATATTATTGAATTTGGAAGTTCAATTAGCCTTGTAATTTCTGCCAATTATTCCATACCATGATTTTGATAGTGACCAAAAAAGATTATATTTGTTATGAACTATTTAGTTATAATTGTTTTTAAAAACTTTGTTGTAGAGTTTAACAATTGTTGAACATGTTTTAGTTATTGTTAATTGTTTCTATATTTCCTCTTTTTACAGTCCATCCTTTTTTACTCATTGTTGGATATAAATAGATTTAATCAGGTTTAAATTGAATTTGGGTAATTATTTATAGTGAGTTAAAGTAATGACAGAATGTATAAAATTTAGCTTTGCTTCTTTATTCTTCCAACTAGGATAATTTGCAAACTGTACTCATAATTTTTAGTTACAATACAAATATATTGTACAAATATATACAAAAGTTTTTACTTAAATTTCAAATCCGTCAATGTGAAATGAAATTTTGTGTGCCTAACATCAAATACAGATC
Source organism: Macrosteles quadrilineatus (assembly GCF_028750875.1). Classification (NCBI taxonomy): domain Eukaryota; kingdom Metazoa; phylum Arthropoda; class Insecta; order Hemiptera; family Cicadellidae; genus Macrosteles; species Macrosteles quadrilineatus. Next base: position 4,390,295 of record NW_026542604.1, on the reverse strand, counting down.
TTCAATTTAGAATCTTGAGTATGATTAACAAGTTCGTGAAAAATAAAGAAAACACTAAAAGCACTACACTTATTTCAATATTTTACTACTCATCTCTTTTCTATTTGTCCTTCAACTGAAATCGATTTTCTACTTCATCATACAGTAGTTTATACGTGTTTTTATCTAAAAAGTGTATAATATTGTAGTTGAAGCGAACCCTTACTTGTTTGGAGTTAGTCTGGTAGATTCTGGTGTCCAGACAAGCCCAGATAACACCATTGTCTAGGCGCCCACACCAACCCGCCTATCGGATTACAGGCTAAGCCTATTTCTTCCTGGACCTAATGTCCTTTTAAATCCCCACCAAGCCCGTCTTGTCACTGGTCTGTTTTGTCTCTGTGACAATTCACCGCCTTCAGACGAGAAACCGAATCTTTTTCTTGTCTTTCACTTATTTTTCAACCTAAAATGAAAGTAGGTAACAGAATTAACCGATCTATTCTGTGTGTTGTTTACTTTAAGTGAGTTGGTTTAATTTTTAATTTAATTCCCTTTTATGTTTCATTATTTTATTTTGATTTTAGTTGATTACAAAGAAAAATAATTTTTTCGTTGCATTAAGATAGCATCCTAAATAAGTTACTTTAATCTAAATTTTATTATTTTATTTCAGTTTAATCATTCGCACTGAAGTTTCCACCTCGTGTGAAATACATACAAAATACTTGTACAACCGTACAAAATAAAATAATGTCTAGATCTCTACACCTTATTGAGCAGAATCTCTCATACTTTTTTGTGTTTAATCGTATAGAAACAATTTGCTTAGAATATAATACAAATTGGTAAGAAATTTGTACTCTCATTATTGCTGTGTTTTATGAATCCAGCTTTAAGGCTTTCTTAATTAGTTTTTAAATAAACAAATTTATAATACTTTTCTCTATGTCAGTTGCTTAACTTATAGGTTTGATCAATAAGAATTGCATTAGATCAGTTCATGATAAGTTGGTACTATTGCTTCACTTAGGCCTATAACTCTATACTAAATCCATAATACTGATTTCTATTAACATGTTTATATACAATACTGGATAACTACATCTGCTATTAAATACAAATCAAACAAATTCATTACCAATGTCCACGTTTTATTCACACAAACAAGTAAGTTGTTTCTAATTTCATTCAAATTCGAATACATAAAATACACCTTCAAACACTTCGAGATATATTTCCACTTTTAAACATTTACAAAATGCAAATAAACGATAACGGGGATCGATTTCAATTGGTCAATATCATGTCCATTCTAAAACTGCGTTTCTCAAAACACAACTCATTTTCCTTACTACACGTCTATAGCATCTAGGATGGGATCTGGAGAAGCTGGTATAGTAGTACAGCGAGGGACTTCGGTCCCGAGGTCCCGGGTTCAAATCCCACCAATCCCCAATGATAATTAATGCCGCACCCCTCTAACTAGCCCGAAGTAATCTGTCAAACAGCTCCAGGCTAACACCTATCGTCCTAGGAAGGTGAAGGTACAGTTGACATGGCACCGGGACTATTTTATTTCTGTTTACACCGCGTGGTAAGGCACTTCTCACAAGTATGCACGACCTCGTAGGATCAGAGCCTTATTTATGTACGACCACACAAGTGTAAGCCAGCTTATCCTTCCTCGCTCCTCGCAGATCCTTCATCCTCACATAAGATGACTTTATTCCTCCGTGTCAACGGGAGGATTAGTCAGCTGATAATCAGCTGATCGGACCGATTTATGTTATGACCTTTGCGTTGGTTTGCACGGTGGTATTCGTTAGTTCTTAATGTAGTGAATATTGTGTGTATTATTTTATACATAGGATGCATTTAAGAATGTTAATTTAAATATTAATAGTTCAAAATTGCCTTGAACGGTGGCATTTGTTGGCACGTCGTCTCTTAAAATTAGCAATCATTGCATGCTGTTTTAGGATTTTTATGTTTAAGTAGTAGCCTAGTACAAAAAGGGTGATGAATATTGTAAATACATAATCTATGATAAAGAAATGAACCCTAATTTTTAAGCGATCCCTTAGAACTATACAAACCCTAAAATCGACACAAAACCATTTCATTGTTTAAAAATAAATTTAAACAAGCACAATACTATAAACAAAATACAAGGAATTTAGACGACATGTGTATACTATGGTAACTTTATAAAATCTCTGATGAAAATCACGTATATCTAAACACTAGTATTGAACGAGCGATAGAACGAATTGATGGTTCAGAAATGAGCTAACCCTTATAAATTAAATCGTGAGCAGAGTTAAAAATTGGAAACAAAAAATGTAGGTTTTTGTAAGTTATAGTATGTAGGCTTTTAGAACCTAATGAACAGCTAAGATGGCTTAATCATAATTGCGTTTGTATTGTCTGTTTAGTAAAATATAAAGTTTACAATCAACAATTAGCTTCCCAAAAACAATCAAATTTAAATTTCTGATAAATTCTACCAAGTGGTGTAAAGCTCCTGCTAACTAAAATAGCAATAACAAAACTCAACTATAATATTCAAACAGTCCTAAAATAACATTACGCAAATATGAATATTATTTAATCTTTTAATTATAACTCCTTTGAAATTGTACATTTTGAACAAAAACAAACTACATTACAAGAATTTGCTCCCAACAATTTAAACCATACTACCATATGATTTTGCCCAGTGGTAATCCAATACTGCTTGTAACAAACCGACAACTCACTTTACCCATAAACTTGCACACGGGGTTACAGCGTATACGGGATAAAATAAATTTAAATTTAAAGGTAAGGCTGGTGTAAGCAACGGTGCCATTATTCTAAACGGGACATGAATTATTAAAACCGGGGCAATCAGGAGGATCCCAGACTCGGGTTCATTTGACATTCTTATGCCCCAAGTGCGGAGGCGACCCCGCTGGAATCCATTATGGATTTATATTTTTGAAAGCTGCGTTGACAGAGTTAAATGTGTTGGGGAATATCTCACACTGATGTATGCTAGTGACCCTAGCTCGACCGTGTCGTCGCATACGCTACTGTGCTACTGTGTGGACCCATTGTTGGGATTCAAAATTTAAACACCTAGGAGTTTGTTTTGATTTCCATACGTCAAGTCTGTAAAGAGGCATGGTGAAGTGACAAATTGGTGTTTCATACGTTACTGAAATGAGTTTGATGACGATTAAGGTCAAGATTAACCAGATTCTTTGTCAGTTTCAATGTCAAAGGTGTTTTGTAATTAACTGCATTTAAAGAACATTGCAAACATTGAATATCTCTAGGGAAAGCAGTCTTAGTTCGTCATTGTCTGTTGATACTCTGGTATTGAACATTCGCAATTAAGTCCGAACACTAAGTGCTAAGGCACCCGAAGGTTAATTATTGCCACAGTAATTATGTCGTACATTCTGAAATTATATTTTACAACATCCCTTCTGAACACATAATGCGTCATTGACATGAAGGTTTCTAATCGTAAATGCATTGGGAGGATTGAGATAATACATGAGCGAGATGAAAAACTTTGTCCAGTTGTATGCAAGAAATGGCCATGGGAGTTTGGACGTCTGTTCTTTTAGTTTTCCTAACACATCTAGTCTTAAGTAAAGTCGAAATTTTGTTTTCTTATCTAAAATGTTTAGCAGGGACTAAAAACAGACAAATCCTTTAATCAAAAGATTAAAGTCATTTGTGTTGCTACAACTGAATATAATCTTGGAATACCTAATAATAACCTATTTAAAATATAGTTATAAGAAAGCAATTTTTCCAATGTCACGCGGAGAAAAAAATTAGGAAATGTTCCAAGTTGAAAGTTCAAGACAATCCAAAACCATTAACTCAAAAATGAGTGTAGCTGAATTAAGTTTTGATGCCACCATCTGATACTTTAGGCAGTGTAATTAATGAGAATGAGAATGAATGAGAATGAGAATGAGAATTTTATTTGGTCTTTTAAACATGCAGTTACATGCAATCAGACAAGTCATATAATAATCATCTGGCAACAATCAGTTAGGCTAACAGTCCCAGTTAGTAAACTGGGTTGACTTAGCTTAAATCACACCATGCACAAAAACAGGCAAATATAATAAATAAATAAATAGTTAAATAATGACAACTACAATAGTGAATAAATAGTGCACAAACTACTCATATCTACTTTCAAAAAACACACCATGCACAAACTACTTCAAACTTCAGGCACAGCAAAAGCAATCAAAAGCATCTACTTACAACAGCTGTAGGAATTTCAAAAAATTCTTTTAAAGCATACAAAGGATGCGCCAATAGCAACTCTTGCAGTTTCCGCTTAAACTGGCGGATCTCCAGGTTTCGTGCTGAATAAGGCAATGCATTAAATAGATTTATTGCTAAGATATCACAGTTGAGTTGAGTTTTTCTAAGTCTAACATAAGGTATATCTATTAGATGTTTATTTCTTGTGTCATGCTCATGCACCTCGGCTCTAGTTACTACATTCCCAATACTATTTTCCTTAAACTTAACTAAAATATCAAAAATATACAAGCTGAATATACAATGAAAGTATAGATAAATAACGTTAGTGATACTCGGAGGTATGATTATGACGACTGTGAATTATAAGTAATATGTGTGAAACTCTCCCAAGAATTTACGATTTTAAGAGTCCTGCTTCAACAATCAGCCCAGACGTAAAAATGACTAACAATAAAAGTAGAAAAGGAACGTTGGATTTGTTGTAATTGTTATACAATTTCGGAGGATAATATTGAGGAACTGTTGCAGATACCTATCCCAATACTGCTGCAACTAAGATGGGGCTGGACGTACTTTAGCTAAAATGAGAATGAAGGATGAGTGTTGAACAAAGTGCAACCATTGTAGCTTTGTTACTGATTAATGACCACTGTTTATTTTGCCCAATGATTGACTTTTGAGAATGCGAGAACTACAACCAACAACTCAACTAGTCACTAGTGTTCACTATTTATTTGCTTGCAAGTACAATATAAGTGTAAGGAATCTATTCGCATGCCTCCACTATCGCCTGCAGTGCCTGTGACCTCCGACCTCAGCCAACTTCCCATATTTATGTCTTCATTGTCCCCCTCGCACAGTATCTTATCGCCCAATATTCCCAGATCTGATCTCAGGTATGATACGTATTTAGGAGTATCGCTCGCCTCGTATCAGATTTGTTTTTGGTCACACTGCTTGTAACTAAGTGATTTACGTTTGCCAAGTACCTTGTACCTCCTATCTGATCACAGCTACAAGATTACATAATGCAAATTTCCACTCGGACCCCTGTGTCTATTGCTTATGATGGATGGCTCTGTGGATAAATAGACGCGTAAATCTTCCCTCCGTGGCTTTACTCGTAGTAATTATCTAAGGTTTGTCAGGTGACTTTGAGCTGTTGTGCGTTTGATGATTAAATGTTGCGAGATAACAAATGTTTGCTGTCAGTAACGGTAAATAAATAAGATTCAACTCATACACAATGTACTAAGAAAATCATATCACGATGCAATATTTAAAGCAAACTTCGTTTGAACATTTTTGTAATCGATGATTTTTAGGAGATTACACATTTAGTAGTTTACACCCTTGTAATTCTTCTTGTCTAACATAATTGGGTTATAACACCCGTTACAACAATGTTAACTACTTAAAACCGATCAATAATGTAATACCTAACTCTAGATTTTTTATTAGAAAGCTTTATTTTGTGTTTTAAAACAGTAAATGCTTTTAAGCGAACGTGGTTACAACCCTCAAATAAATACTAATTGAACCAAAGTGAATTTCTCTCGCGCTGATGACTAGGCTAACAACGATACCCCAATGATTTTACCGAATAACAATAAGCACATTAAACAAAATATTTCACTAATATATACAACGCAATACACTGCGATGTCTGAAAAATATCCGTAGCATTAATTGCAAATGTATTTCAAATTACCCTAAAGTTTACTGTTTAAAGGTTTGAAAAAAATTTAAACCACATAAAAATCATTAGTCATCCAAAATAACCTATTGTGTAACATCAGCAGCTTAAAAACTACAGAGGTTTCACCTTAAAAGACAATCTCAATAATGAAAATCCAAACTATGAGATAAAGTTGAAACAAGCTTACATCACACTTGACGTTGACAAGAGAGTAGAACGTTGGAAGCAAGGGTAATCAATTTGTGCCTGTCACGGCGAAGCATACATAATACACCCTGTTCAGCTTAAGGAAATTTGCACAAGGCAATAAGCTAATAAGAGACGCTTCTAGGGGAAGGGCAGAGGCCCAAATTAATCAGAGCGTCAGACGGGTTAATTAAAGTTAGAGTGTGTTTACACAGGCCCAATATCACTGAGACACGCCCCCAGACACGCGTTATTGAGTCTTCTTTGTCTGAGATGTCTCCAACATGGTTGCCGGGGTGTTACACTTTGGTGGGGTTTGGTGAAGTTACTTTAAGGTTTCGTAAGCGATATTAATTGGAAATTTATAGGGATAATAATAAAACATGATATACTTTGCATCTAAGCGCCTCCGACATGGCTGAGAGGTGTTATATAATGTAGTTTTGTAAGATGAAAAATAAATATGAAGTTTTATGCCATGTTATGAAATTGATTCTATGATTGGGGGTGTCTTCAAAATTATAGTTAGGCCTACATTTTAGTGAGGTACGGTAAAATATGCGAGAAGATAAGTAAAGTTTGGACAGTACGGTACATTTAAATGTCAAATAGTCTATTATATGTCTTGAAATGTATAACTATTGAAATACGTTTTAGAGTTTAGGGAGCTGTTTTTATGAAAATATTTGAAGAATATTTAGGTAATTTTGGCGAAGTTTGGTAAAATTACTTTGAAATCCGTTAGGTATGTGGTAGCAATATATATTTGTAATAAATATATTTGTCGTAAACATTTTAAAGAAGAAGAATAAATGATTAAAAACTAAATTTGTATTCAATTTTAAATTTGGCGTTGATTCTAAAACTACATTGCTTTGCGAAAGTGTTAAGTTGATAAATATTAGGTTAATTAGGTTTGTAGGAAGAAAAATAAGCGGTAGAGAAAAGTGTTTTTAAAACGTTATTGAGCCTATTCTTTGCTTAAATGTCTCCAAAATTGTTGTTATGACCAGGAGGTGATGTAGTATTTTGAAATGTTTCAGTGAAAATATTTTAAAGTGATAGTTTTTTTTTTTTATATATATAAACACAAAGGTCGACATGTTTTACTTAACGTTATGTATAGATTACGTTTGCTAACAATATTGGGCGTTACAATTTAGGGAGTTATACTACTTAAAATTCTCGAATATCACTTAACTATCTGATACTTATAATTCGGTTTTTATAAAAAAGGATAATTTTTTGTTTTGTGTTCATTTTGTCGCATATTTTGGATTGAAATGTTACAAAAATTCGATAAAATATGGTTTTTCGCTAAAGGTAGGTTTGACAGATAACTGAAATGTTTCGGTTAAAAACACTTAATGTAAGTTAAGATTGTCAAACCACTGGTGAAAAAAAGCAGGATGAAATGTGTGAAGAATAGAAACAAAACAAAAAGATATTAAATTAAACTTTTTAATAATTTAAACTTTAATCATTTTTAACTTTTTAACTTTAAATTTAATTTATTGTTTTGCGTTGGGTTAGAAAAAATCAAACGTAGTAAAATAAACATAATGTTGTTTTCAATAATTTAACTAACGAGTATAACGAGTTGAAAATCGTCAGTGTGAAATGTATTTTACGTTTTTGAAATAGCTTTACAAAATTAAAAATATAGTTTTTTGTCTCAACGGGTTTCATCAATAATATTGCCTCATTTAACAATTTTGAACACTCTGTTACAATGTTAGCTAAACAAATGAATTGTAGAACTAAGGAAAATTAAATGAAAGAAAAACTCTAAGTAATCCCCATCTTTAATAAACAGCGTCATTCAAAACTGAATAAAAATGTGAAAGCGGGTACAAATAGCGCGGCAATATCACCCTCTTTCTTGGCGATTAGTCCCACAATAAAGTCAAGAAACGGAGGAAAACACACCGACATTTTCATATTGCGGAGCTCCTTCAAGCATCGTCACATCGCCATATTGGATTCCTAAGTTTCTCAATTTTTAATTGTTTGCCTACCAATGCGAAAGACCAAGTTTCAAAGCAAGTTTTATTGGCCTGTGACCGGGCTGAAGACCTGTGTCAATCTCTAATAAATGTTGGAATTTTCGTTTACTTTTGTCAGCAATAACGTCCATCAAGATTTGTTTGACTTTGAAGTCTTTTACTTTTTAGTCATTCGTTTTATTTTATTCGCTTCAAAGTTATATCGTTGTTCACCGTTCGGTTCACATTATAAGTTGTGGGCTCGTCAATGGGGTTTTACGAGTTTCACGATGTTATGAAAACTAGAAACCACGATTTTGTTTCCACGATAGCGCAACTTTGATCAGATATGCAAACTTGATTTTTACACTTTTCAGTATTTTCAATGCTTTTACATTCGCTTGAGAATCGTTGACTACCAAGTTGTATCATCAGAAACCATTTAGCTTTAAAATAATGATAATTTATAACAAAATTGTATTATAATACAGCGTGGCTTAAAGTATTAACTTAAATTAATGTTAAAAAATAACATACAAGCCATTCCCGTTCCACCTCTGTCCAGCAATAATGTAGTTAAAAAATCGAAGTCTGTAAATACTTAAACGAAAAACAACTTATAAAATCCACCTCAGAAAGTTCTAATACCTTTAGACGAGGTGATCGCTCGACCTCAATGACATAATTGAGTTTGTTGAGAGTCTACTTAACTATAAGACGAGACTCAGGGTTGAAAGTAATTTGACAGGGGTTGGAGGGGGCAACATGGCTGGTTGTTAGTATTCATGGTGTGCAACCCCGGATAATTATGTCAACATTGGGCGCTTATCGCGACGACAGCCCATACGCCGGGATTACCGCCACTTTTTGTCAGCTTCCCGCCAAGCGTCGTCGCGATCACCTTCAGCGTCGAACCTGCTAATCCCCCATCCAACGTTCAAAAGTCTCGGAAATGCCAACATTTACATAATTGTGAATTTACCCATTGAGGCAAGGCTCTCGGTTACTTACAGTGAAGAATACGGTAAGTTATGCTGTAAATGTTCTATTATTCTACATTTTACTGATTATTGCAATATTCGTCTCGTTTAAACGCTAAATTCTGACTTATGGGAGTTTAACTGTTGAGCGAGTATACAAATGGAAATATCGTAGAGGTTTGTTTGAATAAATAATTTACTTTCACACTGTGTGCCTATTGTTTTACGTTATAATAACAAATACAAGTCTCCTTTTTCAACCAACTTACACAGTGCACACTAACGTCACAATTGGTCTACCTGTACCTTCAACCATCCTTAGTGATGCATTTTTTTTAAACGAAATTCACATTATTCTTAATACATTTTTTATTTTCCAAATAATTGTTCACCTCATATAAATTTCAACCTATAATGCACGGTAAAATGACACGTAGATACGAAACCATCGATTACACATTATCACGCACCGACGAAACATCACTGTCAACACAACTAAAACACGACAAACATCAGTCACCTATAAAATCATAAAGTCGCATGCTGTAAAACCTACCCAATACGCGAACAATGCTTATCTCGCTCATTATGGCTGATACATGATATGACGACCACCAAAGTCCACTTAAATAAACAATCCTATGTTGGCGTGTGGCGCCTGGGCACACGCGACTGCCCAATCTACCATCTACAGTAGCAACCAAACACCAAATATATAATTCACCTGGCTCATTTGTTAAACCTAGGAATCGACGAGTACACTACTTCACTATTAAGAACACAAAGAAGTCTCTTCCCAATCTACCATCTACAGTAGCAACCAAACACCAAATATATAATTCACCTGGCTCATTTGTTAAACCTAGGAATCGACGAGTACACTACTTCACTATTAAGAACACAAAGAAGTCTCTTCCCAATCTACCATCTACAGTAGCAACCAAACACCAAATATATAATTCACCTGGCTCATTTGTTAAACCTAGGAATCGACGAGTATACTACTTCACTAAAGAACACAAAGAAGTCTCTTCCCAATCTACCATCTACAGTAGCAACGAAACACCAAATATATAATTCACCTGGCTCATTTGTTAAACCTAGGAATCGACGAGTATACTACTTCACTAAAGAACACAAAGAAGTCTCTTCCCAATCTACCATCTACAGTAGCAACCAAACACCAAATATATCATTCACCTGGCTCATTTGTTAAACCTAGGAATCGAGGAGTATACTACTTCACTATTAAGAGCACAAAGAAGTATGTAAGGTCGAAATATGAGTGTGGGCCGGCTGTATATTAAAATCTCAATATTAAGATGTCACGTTAGCTGCAAGACTGAAGAGATCTCAGTTAGTATTTCTCAGTTCAGTTCCTTCTTGTTCTGTATCGTCTATTTAAGACTATTTTCATTGACGAACCATATAATTAAAACACGAAACCCGGATAGCATCTGATGATGTAAGTTGTTTAACAGTGCTCTTGTATGCACGATTCCGCAAGAATCCACCAATTTCCATCAACTTTGTTCATCCCCTGGTGTGTTTAAAACGTTCCACGCAAAGGCGCAGTTAAAGATGGTGTGCAAACAGTGCTATGTTGTATAACAGAATTAGGTTTGTCTTTCTTGTAATAAAGACTATACATACTTTCGAATATTATCAATATTTATCACAAATTAACAATTAAATTTATTTAATCAACTGGGTTTGCTTCATTAGACTTGGCGTTTTACGGAGCACTTTAAAGGTGGGGTTTAACTATAAACTTCTGAAATGCAAAGTGCTTCTGTTTGAAGCTAATTGAGAGCGGCCACTTGAGAGAGAGAGAAAGAGAGAGGGGGAGAGAGAGAGAGAGATGAGGAGATGATGTGACAAACAGAGATGAAGATAAGAGTGGCGCCCGTCTGAGCGATAAGACACCTAGACCGCGGCAAGCCGTGTGTGATGGTCCTCCCATTTATATCAATTAGGGCAACGAAGCCTTGCTGACAAATAACCTCGGGGATAGGTGGCTTCGGATATTACAGGAATTTAAATAGAAACGTTTCTAGGTAGTGTTATTCAGGAGGACCATGCTTGTTTGTTGATAAACCATGTGTCAGGTTTCTATTAATGGGTGATTCGCGATGGGATGAGAACACAGAGGAGGTTTTTTATCATCGTCAAGACGATCCACTCCTCCCGTGTATCAATCTCAAATCTTAAAATAAAAAAAAACGTAGACAAAATTTTCGGTCAGGCTATTTGTTTGGCAAGTTTCAATATACATTTTTAAAACTCAAAACTAAAACGGCAAAAATAAAAATTTGACCACTAAATGAATGTTTGAATCTCCTTTTAATGTTTTATGTCAGTGTCAGGAGTAAGATGTCTTTCAGTTATAAATGTTTACTAAATGTTTTGTTTTTATTCAATGCATTGTCTGAAATAAAGCATGTCGCATTTCCACTGATCATCATTTGTGCAGGATTTGATTGTTTGGCTAAATGTCTCTGCTTCTTCTACAGGGGAAGTTCCAGCGACCAAGAATTGACAAGGGATATACTTCAATGGGAATTAAAAGAACATGTAATATACATGGTAGTCGATGGGAAGCTCCATCTGATGATGTTATTGTCTAATGCCAGTGTCATTAATCTCACAATCTGGACACTAATATTTTGGAATCCTAAATTAATGCTTAGATTTCTATGTTGACACGGAATCTAACAATCTTAGATAGAAGCTAGAGATTTATGGGTACTAGCAATCGACACATCAGAGAAAGACTTTAGCGGGATAATTGTCTAACTCTAGAAATGCAGTTAACATCTGACCACTGTGGATTTCTCTTCACTAAAATCAGGAGTCTAGAAGAGCCTAAAAACGGAAATACATATCAGCTAATTATACAAACTAAGTCTCATGGTGTCAAAAACAGGAATAAATCAGTTACCTCATCAATTCAAAGAATATGGTAAAGGTCACATTATGTGTAAAATATTGACAAACCTATCTTAAGATTTGCATGTTCATTTATATAGTTATTAGGCCTACCTCTTTCCAAAGAGCAGGTTACAAACATATAACATATATAGCATATATATACATAGCATATATACATAGCATATATAGGGCACCCTACATAACATTGAAATTAAAACCCTAATTATTTTCCCAAAAAGAATTCAAACAAAACATTTGTTTATGTTATGTTACTCCAAATTGTTCAGGCAACTTAAAGATTGTTTAATTTACCGTACTAAGCCACATGAAAAACACATTTATTGAAAATAAATAAACATGTCTCATTAACTACTACGCACAGACAACTATTTATAACCAAGCAATACGGTAGAGTAAGCTTACGTTTACACAAATTAAACTAATGTGTGGCAAGATATTTTGTTAAAACGTTATACGGAATAGTTAGACATTTAAGAGTTCCCAAATGTGCTGGTAGAATGGCTAAAAACAATAATTATTCTATTAATTCAGGGCATTGCAACGCAATGCAATATTAAATTACAACCATCAAAAAATGAAACATGTGACGAAATAAAGTTATTAAAGAAAAATTATTTACCATCTATTGTTCAATAAATGAAACATGTGACGAAATAAAGTTATTAAAGAAAAATTATTTACCGTCTATTGTTCATAGTTTATATTGTTGTCACAACTGTTATTCAAATTTTTGCCATTTTCCATTGGGCTAATTAAAAAATAAACTGCTTGAAATATCATGAGTAAAAGCTGGAAATATTAGGTATAAAAGTTATAGACTATTAATTTACAAAGGATTAACACTGTATAACCTTGTTTGTTCGCCGACCTTCTTTTAACTGCTTTTAACTTGAGACCATATTTTACCCTGTAAAGTAATAAGTCAATAAACGTTATAAAAAATGGCTAAGAAGTTAATATGCAAATTATTTATTGTTTTTATAGATATTTCATTTTAAAAAGCTTACCACCATTCAATTATAAAGACAAACTCTATCTACAAACTCAGATAAGTTGGAAGATAATCACACAAAATTACACATGGAGTTTACACATTGTAGACGGGGCTGCTGCGGTGTCCTTGTGTGAAAGATGAGTCCTAGACGCGGACCAACTATCCTAAAACATGGTCTAATGAAGAGATAGAAACAAGGGAGGGGGAAGGCGCCATCATTGTTTTTTGCAGTCGCCATGGAGATTCGTTCACCTGTCGGACGGTGGTCAGAGGGTAGGGCGAGGGGGGCCAGGTCGCGCCATCGCAGCAAAGCCACAAAATATTACAGAAAAAATACGAAAACTACACAAGCGCCGGGCAGAGGGAGCCCTTACAAAGCTGTGATAAAGGATCCGACGTCGCAGTGAAAAACGAGACGAACAAAAGTCACAATGAGACTGTTTAATTTGAAAAATAAACAAGGCGAATAAACTCCCGGGCGACGACAGCAGTTGACAAAGACGGGAATGCTGTGAGAATTTGCATCGGACAAGACACGGCGCCAGTGGCTCATTACAGCGGCTCGCCATGTCAGCTACTGGCTCACGAGGACCTCTTGGTCACCCGAGCATTCTTCTCGTCGTAGTACTAGAGGTTGAACTGTATCAGCTACAGACACATGAGGACCTCTTGGTCACCCGAGCACTCTTCTCGTCGTCGTACTAGAGGTTGAACTGTATCAGCTACAGACACATAAGGACTCTTGGTCACCCGAGCACTCTTCTCGTTGTCGTACTAGAGGTTGAACTGTATCAGCTACAGACACATGAAGACCTCTTGGTCACCCGAGCACTCTTCTCGTCGTCGTACTAGAGGTTGAACTGTATCAGCTACAGACACATAAGGACTCTTGGTCACCCGAGCACTCTTCTCGTTGTCGTACTAGAGGTTGAACTGTATCAGCTACAGACACATGAAGACCTCTTGGTCACCCGAGCATTCTTCTCGTCGTCGTACTAGAGGTTGAACTGTATCAGCTACAGACACATAAGGACTCTTGGTCACCCGAGCACTCTTCTCGTTGTCGTACTAGAGGTTGAACTGTATCAGCTACAGACACATGAGGACCTCTTGGTCACCCGAGCATTCTTCTCGTCGTCGTACTAGAGGTTGAACTGTATCAGCTACAGACACATAAGGACTCTTGGTCACCCGAGCACTCTTCTCGTTGTCGTACTAGAGGTTGAACTGTATCAGCTACAGACACATAAGGACTCTTGGTCACCCGAGCACTCTTCTCGTCGTCGTACTAGAGGTTGAACTGTATCAGCTACAGACACATGAAGACCTCTTGGTCACCCGAGCACTCTTCTCGTCTTCGTACTAGAGGTTGAACTGTATCAGCCACAGACACATGAGGACTCTTGGTCACCCGAGCCCTCTTCTCGTCGTCGTACTAGAGGTTGAACTGTATCAGCTACATACACATGAGGACCTCTTGGTCATCCGAGCAATCTTCTCGTCGTCGTACTAGAGGTTGAACTGTATCAGCTACATACACATGAGGACTCTTGGTCACCCGAGCCCTCTTCTCGTCGTCGTACTAGAGGTTGAACTGTATCAGCTACATACACATAAGGACCTCTTGGTCACCCGAGCACTCTTCTCGTCGTCGTACTAGAGGTTGAACTGTATCAGCTACAGACACATAAGGACTCTTGGTCACCCGAGCATTCTTCTCGTCGTCGTACTAGAGGTTGAACTGTATCAGCTACAGACACATGAGGACCTCTTGGTCACCCGAGCACTCTTCTCGTCGTCGTACTAGAGGTTGAACTGTATCAGCTACAGACACATAAGGACTCTTGGTCACCCGAGCACTCTTCTCGTTGTCGTACTAGAGGTTGAACTGTATCAGCTACAGACACATGAAGACCTCTTGGTCACCCGAGCACTCTTCTCGTCATCGTACTAGAGGTTGAACTGTATCAGCCACAGACACATGAGGACTCTTGGTCACCCGAGCCCTCTTCTCGTCGTCGTACTAGAGGTTGAACTGTATCAGCTACATACACATGAGGACCTCTTGGTCACCCGAACACTCTTCTCGTCGTGGTACTAGAGGTTGAACTGTATTAGCTACAGACACATGAGAACCTCTTGGTCACTCAAACACTCTTCTTGTCGTAGTACTAGAGGTTGCACTGTATCAGCTACAGACACATGAGGACCTCTTGGTCACTCAAGCACTCTTCTCGTCGTCGTACTAGAGGTTGCACTGTATCAGCTACAGACACATGAGGACCTCTTGGTCACCCGAGCATTCTTCTCGTCGTCGTACTAGAGGTGGAACTGCATCAGCATCAGCTACAGACACATGAGGACCTCTTGGTCACCCGAGCATTCTTCTCGTCGTCGTACTAGAGGTTGCACTGTATCAGCTACAGACACATGAGGACCTCTTGGTCACTCAAGCACTCTTCTCGTCGTCGTACTAGAGGTTGAACTGTATCAGCTACAGACACATGAGGACCTCTTGGTCACTCAAGCACTCTTCTCGTCGTAGTACTAGAGGTTGAACTGTATCAGCTACAGAGACAGACGGACCTCTTGGTCACCCGAACACTCTTCTGGGCGTTGTACCTTCGACTAGCTACAGATTCGCGAGAACCTATTGGTCCTGAATTCAACCTATATATACTACTAGCTGGACAGACGTCGTCCTGTCCTAATGTGGTTTTATGTCAAATGCTAGTTCATTTTCAAGATGAGCTCGTTCACATGGTTCAATCACGTCCTGGTTGAAGTTAGTTCACTACGCTCACTCACCCTTTTTCAACTCGAACTATTTGCTATTTAAAAAAAAAAAAAACTACGAAAGCTTTTTGTAAATTCCAGACAAAAAGCAAAATTATACCCTGATACATGGCGTAGTCTACAGTCAGATTACGGTAATACACGACCAACCGGACTCTAAGATACAAGATTATTATCACCTGTGACAACCTCCGCCAGAACAGATTACCGTCTGGAACGCTCGGCTTGATCCGATTTCAGGATTAAACAAACTAAACCTAAACATTTGTCCAGGCCCGGTAAAAAAGGCAACGATATATGCGATTGTCGTTAGTGATTTGACATTGTTAGATACTTTCCCGGCCCGTGACGAATGGCAGCCCCAAACACAGCACAATGCTCGTCAGGAGGCGCTGGATTAGGCCGGATGGGATTACCTCCTGCTAATGCTGACACAACGGCGCGCCTTTCCACGGCAGAGGCCAACAGAAAGGATTGCTAAGGTCAAGAAATGTTGAAATGGCTTTGAGATCGGATTGAATCCTTTGAGTTTGGATTAGTCATTGTTGTCAGTTGCCTTTGTGAGGTTACAGATTGTTGCTATGTTATTTGTTGTCAAGTTTGTTATTATTTTTGAGCAGTTGTTTATGTATTTGCAGTGATTTTTAACCGTCTTAGATAACAATATTTTCATAGTAAATTTACTGTTGTTTTATATATTTCATTGTTTGATATTCAATTACTAATATAACTAGGAATATTCCAAGACGAAAACTTGAACCTTTGCGCATTACCTGAATAAAAAATTAGCTTAGGCATGTACAACAGATTAGTATATTTTTTCGGGTTTTGATATACATATACATAGTAAGATATATCAAAAAAATATATTGGAGCAAAACGTATATAAAACAAAAAACACAATAACTATAATATATTATAGTATTTTAATATCATCAAAAGTGCATTTTTGTAATTCACAAAAATTACTTCAAATATACCATACTATGTAATTCACTAATTTTGTCGATGTTGGTTAGTTGCGGCCCAAACCTCATTTTGCGTATGAGTTGCGGCCCAGATTGAAAATAGGTTTTGTACAAGTTGCGGCCCGAGTATAAACAGGTTAATTGCAGCCAAGGATATGGTTGGTTTAATGGTATGTAAGATAATCAAACATAATTTAAGATATCAAATTATTGTGTTAGTTTGGTTTGCACTCCATTGTTATTGGTTTGTCATTGTCCATAAGTTTGTGTTGGCAAAAATTTAAAGCTAACTGTTTTCAAAAAATCAACCCGTGTAAGAAGGAGGGTTCACGAAAGGGAGTCCGAAAAACATGTTCAAAAATCACTTTTGTCGGATTTTGAGTTGTACTCAGAGACTAGCCAATATTTCAGAATTCTTCTCCAGCTTTTGCTGGTAAATGAAACTATCCTTAGAAGAGGCTCAGTCCCTGTTGGTTAATGTACCTTACAGAAAAGAGACTGAAGAAGAACAATGCCCTGAAGCAGTCCCTGTTGGTTAATGTACCTTACAGAGAAGAGGCTGAAGAAGACCAATGCTCTGAAGCAGTCCCTGTTGGATAATGTACCTTAAAGAGAAGAGGCTGAAGAAGAGCAATGCCCTGAAGCAGTCCCTGCTGGTTAATGCACCTTACAGAGAAGAGGCTGAAGAACACCAATGCTCTAAAGCAGTACCTGCTGGTTAATGCACCTTACAGAGAAGAGGCTGAAGACGGCCAATGCCCTGAAGCAGTCCCTGCTGGTTAATGCAGCTTACAGAGAAGAGGCTGAAGAAGACCAATGCTCTGAAGCAGTCCCTGCTGGTTAATGCACCTTACAGAGAAGAGGCTGAAGAAGGTCAATGCTCTGAAGCAGTCCCTGCTGGTTAATGCACCCTACAGGGAAGATGCAGAAGAAGGCCAATGCTCTGAAGCAGTCCCTGCTGGTTAATGCACCTTACAGAGAAGAGGCTAAAGAAGGTCAATGCTTTGAAGCAGTCCCTGCTGGTTAATGCACTTTACAGAGAAGACGCTGAAGAAGGCCAATGCCCTGAAGCAGTCCCTGCTGGTTAATGCACCTTACAGAGAAGACGCTGAAGAAGGCCAATGCCCTGAAGCAGTCCCTGCTGGTTAATGCACCTTACAGAGAAGAGGCTGAAGAAGGTCAATGCTTTGAAGCAGTCCCTGCTGGTTAATGCACCTTACAGAGAAGACGCTGAAGAAGGCCAATGCCCTGAAGCAGTTCCTGCTGGTTAATGCACGTTACAGAGAAGAGGCTGAAGAAGACCAATGCCCTGAAGCAGTCCCTGCTGGTTAATGCACCTTACAGGGAAGAGGCTGTAGAAGAGCAATGCTTTTAAATAGTCACTGTTGGTTAATGCACCTTACAGAGAAGAGGCTGAAGAAGAGCAATGCTTTAAAGCAGTCACTGTGGGTTGATACACCTTACAGAGAAGGGGCTGAAGAAGGTCAATGCCCTGAAGCAGTCCCTGCTGTTTAATGTACCTTACGGAGAAGAGGCTGTAGAAGAGCAATGCTTTGAAGTAGTCACTGTTGGTTAATGCACCTTACACAGAAGAGACTGAAGAAGTCCAATGCTCTGAAGCAGTCACTGATGTACCTTACAGTGAATAGGCTGAAGAAGAGCAATGCTCTGAAGCAGTCACTCTTTTGTCAGTGTAAACTAATGGAGGATAAGGGTCCTTAGTGTGATGATATGTACTATGCCTTTGTTTCCAGTGATTCACAGGTTTTGACGGAAAAGAGTAGACTCTAATGATACCTAGGATTGTTTATACCTACAAACCACGTCCTTCTACGGCGATTGTGTCACTGGATTTTACATTATCGAGATGACTAAAACCTATATTTCCATAACCGTGATATTTTGATAGCCACATTTAGGAAAGTAAATGGGTTTTGATAGAAATAAACTGATTGAAATTATAATAAATAAAAAATCAAATATAAAACGTCTCCTGAGGATTTTGAATTACACTTCCCACATTTTTACATTTGGTGGAAACTCTCACCCAAGAAACTTAATACAATCAAAATATTTACAAGTCAAGATGTTTTATCGGTTCAAGTGTACAATATACTGTAGTATAGTGAGTTTTATATTTATCACTTCACATACTAATATGTTTCCAATGTTACTTCATAAAAAAAATGAAGACCAAGATTTTCCCATCCAACCTAAGTTCCATAATGGACGAGGTTTGGGAATTATTCATGTAGTTTTTCGCTATTACTACTAAAACTGCCGGAATTATTCGTTTGAAAAACATAAAAGGAATTCCAGAACAGATGCTTAGTAACTCAATAACTACTTGATAGCTCTTCAGTCAACCTTTTTTAAAAAATTGTTACCCAACAGACGACTTTGGTAACACAAAACACAAATGAAACAATCAACTTCCTAAACATGCACAACATATCACAGCCATTTCACAAAGGTGTAAACCCAACAATATCCCTTGTTCGAATCCATCCAGGTGCACACTGCACACCCGCACCTCGCATTCAACATAGCTATTAATATACAAGACGATTTATGTTCAAAGACGTCCAAAGCCATTAAAACGGTTTTAAAGGGCAACACACAACGCAACAAAGTCAGCCAGTGGCATTCATTGGTAACTATATCGTCAGATGCACAATAACCGCTTCTCCGGAGGTCTCCTCTATGTCTTTATCCAGTGGAGTCTTTGTCAAAACAAGACATCCAGAGTGATGCATGGTCAGCTGCTTCCTCCCCATTCAAACCCCTGAGGTCCTCCCACACTCTTATGGTGAATGGATCGAGGATTGGCGTGAAATATTGCTCTGTAGTCATTGTTGCTGACGGGTAAATACTTGATGGAATCGTTTATATTGGAGAAGATTTTTATTTCAACTGGTTTGCAAAGAAATCACAAAGATAACATACATATGTAATAACTATTTTTTTTGTACGTCCAAAATATGTATGAGTAAATCTAAGGTGGTTTAAACTAGGTGGCGTTTGCAGAGGCATCCACAAAATTGAGCGGAGTCATCAAGGGTTCATATTATATTGTTTTTTTCATACTGCAGTAAAAACAGTCGTTTTAAATGCATCCATTGCGGGTCTAAAGTAGCTTTTTTACTCTTTAGGGAGTAAAAATCGTTTCAAGGTTCTATGGAGTAAAAATCAGCTGTTGTCAACCCAGTTGTAAATTTCTATTTTAAACGATTGCATGTATCGAAAATATGTATCAATTCGTGCTTCGTAATCATTTTAACCTACAGTCTCTTCCCATAGCATTTTAGCATTGCAGATACATTAATCCATTCCCACACTCAACACTGCTGACCTTTACTACTTCCTTCAACACCCCTACTTCGTGGACCTGTTTCTCTCTCTTCCCATGGCATTTTAGGATTGTAGATACATTAATGTAACTGCCAAAGATAATTCCCACACTCTGCACTGTTAGCCTTACTACTTCCATTTCCTACGTCATAGACCTGTTTCCTTCCCTTCTCATAGCATTTAAGTATTTTATCTAACTATCCAAACGGTTCCCCACTCTGCACTGCCAGCCTTTACTACTACCTTCACCTCTTCCTACGTCGTGGGGCCTGTTTCCTTCCCTTCTCATAGCATTTTAGGAATAAAGATACATTAATCTAACTGCCATAGACGGTTCACACACTATGCTCACCTTGACTACTTCCCTCACCCCATCCTACGTCTCGGACTTATTTTCCTCCCTTCACATAGTATTTTAGGATTGCAGATCCCTTAATCTAATCGTCATTAAAAGTTCCCACACTCCAAGCTGCCCACCTTTACTACTTCCTTTACCACTTCCTACGTCACGGAACTGTTTTCCTCCCTTCCCATAGCATTTTAGGATTGTAGATACCTTAATTTAATCGTCATAAACAGATCCTACACTCTGGACAGCTCGCCTTGACTACTTCCTTCGCCACTTCCTACGTCGCGGACCTGTTTTCCTCCCTTCTCATAGCATTTTAGGATTGCAGATACCTTAATCTAATCGTCATAAACAGTTCCCACACTCCGGACAGCTGGACTTGACTACTACCTTCATCACTTCCTACATCGCGGAACTGTTTTCCTCCCTTCCCATAGCATATTAGGATTGCAGATACCTTAATCTAATCGTCAAAAACAGTTCCCACACTCCGGATAGCTGGCTTGACTACTTCCTTCAACACTTCTACATCGTGGAACTGTATTCCTCCCTTCCCATAGCATTTTAGGATTGCAGATACCTTAATCTAATCGTCATTAACAATTCTCACACTCCGGACAGCTGGCCTTTACTACTTCCTTCAACACTTCCTACATCGCGGACCTGTTTTCCTCCCTTCCCATAGCATTTTATGATTGTAGATACCTTAATCTAATCGTCATAAACAGTTCTCACTCTCCGGACAGCTGGCCTTGACTACTTTCTTCACCACTTCCTACATCGTGGAACTGTTTTCCTCCCTTCCCATAGCATTTTAGGATTTCAGATACCTTAATCTAATCGTCATAAACAGTTCCCACACTCCGGACAGCTGGCCTTGACTACTACCTTCATCACTTCCTACATCGCGGAACTGTTTTCCTCCCTTCCCATAGCATATTAGGATTGCAGATACCTTAATCTAATCGTCATAAACAGTTCCCACACTCCGGATAGCTGGCTTGACTACTTCCTTTACCACTTCCTACATCGTGGAACTGTTTTCCTCCCTTCCCATAGCATTTTAGGATTGCAGATACCTTAACAATCGTCATAAACAGTTCCCACACTCCAGACAGCTGGCCTTGACTACTTCCTTCAACACTTCCTACATCGTGGAACTGTTTTCCTCCCTTCCCATAGCATTTTAGGATTGCAGATACCTTAATCTAATCGTCATTAACAATTCTCACACTCCGGACAGCTGGCCTTTACTAATTCCTTCAACACTTCCTACATCGCGGAACTGTTTTCCTCCCTTCCCATAGCATTTTATGATTGTAGATACCTTAATCTAATCGTCATAAACAGTTCTCACTCTCCGGACAGCTGGCCTTGACTACTTTCTTCACCACTTCCTACATCGTGGAACTGTTTTCCTCCCTTTCCATAGCATTTTAGGATTTCAGATACCTTAATCTAATTGTCATAAACAGTTCCCACACTCCGGACAGCTCGCCTTGACTACTTCCTTCACCACTTCCTACGTCGTGGACCTGTTTTCCTCCCTTTCCATAGAATTTAAGGTTTGTAGATACCAATCTAATCGTCATAAACAGTTTCCACTCTCCAGACTGCTCAACTTTAGTACTCCCTTCTTCCTTCACTACTTCCTACGTCACGGACCTCAAGCTAGTGTCGTTATTTGATTATATTTATGATCCATACCGTTTCTGTTCTTATATCTGTGGAATAATGCTATTAGCTATTCCTTACCTACTGCATTCAATTGTCAACAGCTGATTATATGTCTTTGTTTATGTGTCAAATACTGCTTCCATAAGGATTACATTGAAACTTTGAGACCCAGTGGGGCGGATTCCTGAGAGACTTTTTTAACGCCATATAGATGTTA
This sequence comes from Macrosteles quadrilineatus, assembly GCF_028750875.1. Taxonomy (NCBI): domain Eukaryota; kingdom Metazoa; phylum Arthropoda; class Insecta; order Hemiptera; family Cicadellidae; genus Macrosteles; species Macrosteles quadrilineatus. The sequence continues at coordinate 4,367,878 of NW_026542604.1, read as the reverse complement.
GCACTCACCGATATGGTCTTTATCACCATGCAAAATTTGAAAACGATTGATTCAGCCGTCTAGGAGGAGTTTGCGTATTACGAAATGCATAAGAGTCGACGTATAAGAGCTTCACTCGCTTCACTCGCTCCGCTCAATTATTACGTTTATGTAATGTAATATTATTATGATCGCCCTAATGTTCTTGATCAATTGGCAACCCCTTAAAATCCAACCTCAAAGGACAAATACATTTAAACTATAATGTCTACTAAATATGTTAAAATATCCTATATTGCACAATAATTCAATACATAATAATTTGTTCAAAATGTTGGTATTATTAAAAAATATTTATAGCTTAAGATTAAAAAGGTTTAATGGGCACATTACTTTGTATTTCATACGGCGAGTTATTTATTCAAGGGGGTTTTTTTATTTAACAGTGTTCAGAAAATTTAGAATAATTCTTATTGCAAATAATATGTTTCTTTAATTTGGCTAAATGTTTATGAACCAGCTCATTACATCAGTTAACGTATGTTAATGTTCTAATACGTTGTAAAAAAAATTATGAATCAACAATTTTTTACTTTAATGAATCACGATTAAATATTCAAATGAACTATGAAATAGTAACTTTTTCGACTTTGATAGTCTACCCTAGAGCAAAGTCAACGGTTTCGTAGGAGAATTCACATCACATCTTACAACTTACACATACATTTTCTAATTCTAAATATTTCGTAAAAATGTGGGAAGGGTAATTCTAAATATTTCGCAATGTTAACACAGAACACAAACATCTGTTATTGGTCCAAACAAGCGTAAAACAGCTGTTCTCTTATCAGCATCTTGGCTGTTGGCAATGTAGGTCCAGCTGGCGATGGTGACATATGTAGATGTACATATCAGCAGGACACCCTGGTAACGGAAACAGAAAGATTAATTGGGGTAAATTCCTGCAGTGGTTCTGAGAAGATCTCTGGTGAATGGTACAGCCACGGAGACCTCGTGCCCCGGGGGGGCAGAGCCCTGGGGCGTAGCCCCCCACACTCCAGGTGTTGACGCTCTTACAAGTCACGGATCACAATAACGGATAGCTTATATTGTGGGAGGAAATCAAGAAGGGTTCCGGATAAAGAAGTGTGACTGGGACGTTTTTTGTTGTTGACTCTCACAGCCCATAAATAATGTTTATTGTGCTAATTTTGTGAAGGTATACCACCGGGAGAGTCTTAAAGTATATATTTCAATTTTACGTACAGTTAATTTATTTTATTTGAATACGTTTAGATTGAGTTAACATTCAATTGATATCAAAAGACTTACCATTTCCTTAAGTGTTACAATTCGATAGGCACGATTTGATGACTTCTAAGTACCGTACCGTATAACATTTTGTTTGCAACGAAATCATTGTTTTAGGTTCAAAGTATTATTACATATCAACGAAGTATAAATGAAAAATGGAAAACTCTATGGTTTGAAAACAATAATATTTTATGTTTGAAATATTATTATTAATTAATTAAGTTTATATGAAGCATTAACAAAATATTTTAACCACAATAATTTTATTCATAGGGGTCTTCCATCTATGAACCTTCTTCCCGAAATATTTAATCTACTTGAAAATACAACAATGTATTGACCAAACAAAGTACATTTTCTACAAGTTTTATAGATCTGGAGTGGAAGTTATATTAGCCTAAGAATGGTTACATAATATCTCGGTTGCCGCTGTAATGATGTAAGGGAATGTATGGGATTTCCACATAAGATGTTTTCATGATTTCCTATAATTTCGGTGATTAGAAACAGTTTTAATCGATACCATTGAACATGAGAGCCCAACTCGGAACATCTAATACTCTCTATGGCCAAATTATTTACTGCCCAAACACTTACAACGGTACTATTTAAGGTCTGCTAAAAAACTGCTATTTACAAAACATCTTCCCAACCACCCTTACTTCCGAATACGTACTAAAAATACAATAAAATTGCATTGACAAACTGACCAACGCTATCCCCGCCATAATTCACTCTGAATGTTTACAGTTCTAAACAGCTTCACGCACCCTACAGCTCTAGACCGTATTGTAGCGCACAATACCCTGAATCTCCTCGGCTGACGTGAATGGTCTAAACGTCCTAATCTGTACAGGGTGGTCCAGCAGATGTCTCCTGCGTCATCTCACCTGCATTAATAACTGGATAATTGGAACGTCGGATTCGAACCGGTGGACACAGGGAACATGGGACCTGGACAAGGGTAGTTGGTAAATAGAGAAATCCGGGGTTTCTACCCCATTTACCCAACGAGAGGATTAGGTGACTTGTGAAACCTGTGGAATTTCGCTCATCACGATCTATAGAGTCTAGAGAAATGAATCATAGGTTTGTTGAAAAATGATAGTGTGGATTTCTGTGAATAGCTGTGTTTGGGATCGCTGTCGAGTCCCTTTCTCTTCTCAAGAATAAAATAAAATTTTTAGTATTTTAATTATCTTCAGTTTTTTTTATGGTTTGGTTATAACTTTGAATTATGATATGCTAGTTTAATAATAAAAGTATATCTGTATCCAACAAAGAAATGTTTTTGTGTCAGAGTTCATAAATATATCTCATATTCTGGTTAAACATAATGTAAAGACTCAATCTAAACTATGAGAAAGAAAAACGATGCACTAAATTAGTGCTTGAATATTGGGAGGAAATCAATAGATTTACAGGATAATAGTTATTTTGAAATTATGTAAGTAATGGATATCTATATATCTACGGATATTCTGTATTACGATGGATTAAAGTAGTATTCAAGCTATACAGAATACGTGATTTTGGGAAAAATAAATAGAATTCAAACATCTGAAATATAGAATATATTTCTTTAATAAATTCGTTTCCCTTAATTCAACGAAGATACTCAGATCCTCTTAATTTAACTCCGTCCTTATACCATATCGCCTAACCATATCATTAATCGTATCTCCTTTTAATCATTCTATTTTAGTGTATGTACTTTTAACGCATAAACGGCAAAAGAAAAGAAGTTTCCTTTGTTATACCAGACCTGACACACCTTTTCTACAACCAGCAAATAAATCTATACCAATAAAATCAGCTCAATTATGTTATGTTTTACCTTGCCAACGTATAAACCCCGCTAGGTCGCTGCACAAGACGGTTGACAATCGAAAGTGATGCAAGTTTCGATACAGGAGGAGGGGTGGGGAAGTCATAAAACATGTCATTGTAAACACACGGCTCTCGCATTAACATTTTACAGCCCGCCACACTGTTGTAAACCCATAAAATACCTTATTAACTTATACCCTTCACTATACTGACTGTGGCGCTTCATTAAAAATTTACAGCAGCAAATGAAATCACATTCATGGCCTGAGGGCCGCAGTTGAGAGTGTTAATCACCCGTGTTATCTCGTTAAATGATATTTTCAAATATGTTTTGAACGTATTTTCTACTTTTTTGTTGCTATGTTTGAGGACATAAATTTGGCATTAACAATGGTACATTGTGTGTTTCCAGTAAAATATGAAATATTTAATAACGTAAAATATCAGTTTTACAATGGTTAATAAGAATGGTTGATAAGAAGTGTTAACCGTTATTTAGCACAATAACGGTTAACACTTCTTATCTTTTGATATCTATCTATAAAAGTCAAATACCAATCACTCACTGATCACTAAAAAAAACTACTGGTCATAACAACTCAGGGATTGGCATGGAGGTTCCAATCAACCTCTGGTGTGCAATAAAAAGCGTTTGCAAGAAATCCCATCAGGGCTCTGCCCCAGTGGCTTTTAAAGTTCCCATGTTATCCTTATGGGGAAAATACTTGTTTACATTTAAACACATAAATACTTTTGAATCTGCACAATTAATAAAGGGAACAGCCGGTTATATTTTATTACATGAAATGAAAATATTTACATTTAATTTTTGTGTCTTGAAAAAGTGTTTAACTGCATAACACAGTTTTAATAGTTAAATGCGTAAAAAAAGTAGTGGCCCAACTCTGGTTGAACTATTTAACTATTTATTTTAAATTTTCGCGAGCGAAGCCACGACAGGTTTGCCAGTATACTAAAAAATGCACATAAGTCTGGATATAGGATAACTATATTTATTGATACATTTATTTTGAAATTTACAAATTCAGCTGTAGGAAGCATACCAATTGAAATCGGGATTTGAAAGAGTATTACTACCAGATTACAGTGTTCACAGTAATATGTACTCTTAAAAGGAAACAAACATTTCGTTGACATGAGCGCACTCAAGAGTACATGTACCGGACATGAAACGTACATGAAAAAAGTCATAAGATGTTACAATGGGATAAGTCTACTTACAGCAACCAAAGTCTATTAGCTATTGCTCCCCTATTGCTCCCCTTACGCACAATTGTTTGAACAACACTGATAGAATGTTGATCGATTTCGAACATCAGAAAAACACTCGTAGATGTAAACCAACAAAACTAGCAGATAAACAATAAACGATGGTCTTCGTTCCATTAATATTTTTAATAAGTTTCAACTGAAAAGCTGCCTTTAGAGTGCTGAAGCTTACATTCATTGGAATTAATTATTTTAATAATGGAGTATTTCTATGCTATAGTAATGAATCCAACTCTATCCCTACGACTTAAAACATCATCTAATCAAAAGCTTCTGATTGTTAACACACTGTAATCAAAGTAAAAATGTTAACAGATATTTTAAACACACTACACCTGATACCTTTAACACAAAATATCCCGTATTATCTCCCCCTGGAATATCCCGTATCCCGGTTTAACAACCGCCCTCCCAGGAAGCTGCTGGTTTACGACACTGTAAAACCAGACCGATGGTTGGCAAAAAGCGCGGCCAAGGGAAGCATAAAGTAATAAACAAGATGTAAGGCTTGTAACCAGCCTATGCTAATTGTGGGTTGGAAACGAGCCGTGAATTATAGCATCATCTGATTGCCTGCATGTACATTGTAGTATTGTACTTGTACTGTACTTACGTGCGTGCTTGGCTAAGTACATCGGCGAAGATGGGGGTCGAGCTGGTTGAGTAGGTTATCATAGACACAGTCTGGTAGCATATCATTGACTTTGAATGAAGTCATTCCTATGGACTAGCTGTTGCCACTTACTCATTCTTACTGAACAGAGTTAAATAAGCCAAACAACATCAACAGTGAAATAGTACAGGGACAATTTATGTCCCTTGTGCATAAATCCACTGCACCATATTCGTTTGCTTTCATAAGACTTTTTGCATTTCAACGACAATTTAAATATAAAGATGTTTTTCCCAGTGAAAGAACCTTTTTTTGGAGCCTACCGAAAAACCCTGCGATTGTTGAAAATAATTAAAATTACTGTCAACTAGTTGTGCAATAAATTCAGTGTATCCATGAAATATTTATAACATTTTAAATTTCATTTTGGGAAAGTAATAATAAGATCGGTGTAAACAAACATGCTGACATAATACTCAATGTGGAAGTTAATCATGTTAACATAATCTAGTAATAGTTACATAATATCGATACAATACAATAAAAAATATACTGGTGTAGGAAAAACTTGGCAGTTTGTAATATTTATAATAACATTGCCATTTCAACTGTTGGGAATGCAAACTGGAGTGCTAATTATACATTACTATAACTTCAAAACTATGTGTCACACACACCTAAAGATTATGCTGGTATATTGGGGTTGATGCTTCAAATCCCGTTTTGGGTATTAAATTCCCTATCTGTTAATTATGTGCTAGGGAAAATAAAATGTAGTTTTTATGTTTATGTATGAATACAAGGTTTACAATACAAGATTCATTAGTTAAACATTTTAGATAATTGTAATGTTAAATTTCCCTTACAACTGCGTAGGGTTGTTTGACAGCTGGCATGTGGGAAAAGTTATAATTAAACCGATCAATCGAATTTCATAGTGCAAATATTAAAGTGTGCAAATCTTGGCGAAAATATCCCGAGAAAAAAATAGTAAAGTAGGCCTATATATAACAGTAATTATCCAAAACAACCATATTAACAAGTTTCTTGACAAAAATTTACAATAAGATCTTAAGAAACCAAAGGAGTTCAATACAAAACCATTCATTCGTCATTTGGCTACATTCATTAGTCTAGTTCAAACTTTTTCCCTGCAAAGATTTTAAGTATTATAATAACTAGCCTAGCTGTTATCCACGGGCTTCCACCCGTTTGACTTCATAAGTATTGCTGAAATAAACAAAACATAATACAGTAATACAAACAAATAATCCCACCTGATTTTAATAAGGCAATAAATTGAAAGAATAACAAACAAATAGGTACAGGTGATGTACTTTTAACATTAGGTATATGGAAAGTTACCTTTGGAAAGGAATTACGACCTTAAAGGGCAATTTATGAAATAATGGATAGTTTTGAACAAGGTTTCTCGTCATGACGAACATTTTAAGTATATCGTTTATAGGGGTGTTTTCTCAAAGGTTCGTGGGTGCTTTGGGATTTATATATGGATAAATTTAAAAATTATGAACTTAACAATAGATTATCAATTATAGCGTCAAAATCTCGTAATACATGTTTATTAGCAGCATATTGTGCGTCGGAATTATAAAAAAGAAAACCTCAATACTCACTAATTATAAATTAATTTGTAACGTTAAAATGTATCAAGTATATTAAAATGAGAACGCATAATCACGTTGTATAAAAAACGGAAACTTTTAAAAGTAATATTCTGTTTTTCCTGTGGTAAAAGTTTGTCGCCAGCCCGAGTAGTAAAGTGGTATCTTGCAAGCTTTGCATTCATGGACCATATTCGACGCTCCATGAATAATATTTCTGCAAATCAAAAATCGAGAGGGCTAGCGGTCGTTTCCCCCAAAGAAAATATTTTTACAAAATTTAAGTCTAGGGTCAACGGGGCTGTTATTGGCCACTTGTTGGACATTGGAATGGTCCAACCTGTCAACTGACAGATTTTGTTTGGATTTATGGAAAATTTGTAAACAAGTGTTTATTCTTGACGCTTGTTCATTGTGTATAATTTTACAATCTACAATTATTTTTATACATCTAAAAGAAACGCACGTTAATCCTTAAGTGAATCAACTTTCTAAAGGTCTAATTGTTTAATGCTTGTGACGAGGTATACAGATTAACAATCTTTTATTTAATTCTGCTTTCTCTTGACAAACCCTAAACTATGGTTAGGCTATGCATATAATAATTGATTTTATCTTGGAAACAACAAACTATAAAGTTGTGAAGGACCTAGATGCACATTGCACACGTCACTGGCCATGCAAATAATGGAAAATCGTTTTCAGGTTGGTTTATGAATGGAAAACAATGCAAACTGATTTCGTTAAATTTACAAAATGCTAAGTTAAATAATGTAGCGTAACTTGTTAAATGATTAATACTCGATATTAATTATGTTTACTTTACTTTTTAAACTAAGACAGATTATTTAATCAGTGGACGAGCTGTTTCCGGGTTTAGAGAACTCTCTGTGAAGAGAACACGGTTAATTAGGTTTCTCATAGATTGTGATAAAGTTTTTATCTCCCTTTTAGTTTAGGCATCTTTATAAGTAGGAAAAACTGTATATTACATAATTGCGCTATTATAAATGGTATGGTTGATTTTAATTTCTTTGTTTTGTAACATTCGTTAAGGAACTGAAATATCTCACTCACTCACTCACTCTCATTATAAATTGCGCTATTATAAATGGTATGGTTGATTTCAATTTCTTTGTTTTGTAACATTCGTTAAGGAACTGAAATATCTACTTCACGAAATAGCTTTCGTACATAAATTGCTAAGTCGATCGGTTTAGTGCGGTCGGTAAGCCAGCGGAATAAGTATCCAAAGCAGACATGTCGTGTGTTCGAGTCCCGACGCCACCAATAACAATTATCAGGACAGTCGTACAGTGCATTCTTGTAGGGTAACGGCTTATCAATTGTAGTACTTGGTAAGATACACGCCAGGCATTGTGATTAATTTAATGAAGTATATTACAAATTAATTTAGGCCACCAAACTATATCAAAATTATAATGTCTAAAGAAACTCATTTATTGATGTAAATCATATTTCCGTTTTACATGATGATAGCTTGATGATAGCATGATGTAAGCACATTCCCGATTAACATATAGGCATATTCTTATCTCAACAATCCTTTCGGGCTCCGCCCCAGTGGCTCTGTAATTCCCTATGTTAAGCTTATGAGTTAAAGGGAATTAAAGATTTTAGTCAGCTGTTTCAACTAAAAAAGTTGGTTCTATGATATGGAAAAGCATTAAAAAGTTATAAGATTTACCAACAGGGTGCAGCACTATATTTTTTTGCATTTATGAAAACAGCTAATTTTCCTACAGTCACCCGACAAAGTTGGCTTCCTTGTACTGTTTATAGTACAGAAAGCTGCTAATTGCTGCATATTTATACTTTGCCGTACGGTTTATACTTTGCCGCACATCAGGATTCCAACGAAACAACACAAAACAGCGTGGTTCTATCATGCACGTAATCCGTGTACGCTTGGAAATAGGTTGACAACACTTATAATAATACTATGAGCAGCTGATTGACTATTATAACTACGATTTAACCTGTCATTTCGTGTTTATAGTTTCGGTATTTCTGAACTTTCTGGACTTTTCTTTTAAACGTTTTTAAAACATTCCTACGATCTTAATAAACAAGAAAATACATTTAAAGCGTTTTTTTAGGCGCGGAAACCACTTCAAATTACAAAAACATACGGAACTATATTATATTCTTAAAACGCGGAGCACATTTCTTGCCGAGAAAAAATAGCGGAGTGATACGGACCGCGCGTACTACTTTCTCTAGTGCACCTATTTGTGTTGCCAGCTGAACCTAAAAACGTGTTGTATAGTGTTTGAAAGACTAATTATTTATATACTTTATAGTGACTGTAGGAAAAATATAATGTGTAACACGAGTGAAAAAGGCATTTGCTGCACTCGAGATCATTCCATTGCTCTCGTGTGCAGCAAAGTGCCACTTTCACCACTAGTTACACAAATAACTATTGAACTAAGCAGCAACAAAAAACTGTGATTCGCAATGAGAACTGTCAAAGTAGGATTGTTTACAGTTATGTTTATGTTTTTTATTTCATGAATAATTTGTGATATTTTGCGAATTGTTGATAATTTATTTGTCTCTATTGTTTAGGTGAAGTGGTAGAACATTATGGCTATGGTAGATGTGTAATACTTTAGAATACTGTAAATTTAAAAAAGCAAATTTTATCAAACTGTGTCCTCCCTTATTGCAAACGCAAAGCTTGAGTATAACTGCAATAAGCATTTTATACTTATATTCCAACCCCGTACGAAGGACCGGTACTCTGCTAGTGTATTCATAATTCCAACTCTTGTAGCAAAGAAGTAAGCAAATATGAATAAGACAATCAAATCAATCGATCTATAATAGTCAATAAAATATAGATCTGAGACGGCGAGGGAGGCGGCGCCATACATCAGGGATACACTGAGACCCGCTCCCACATCTTTATTTAGCAATTCTCCTGTTATTTATCTGCAATGCTTCTTCTTTATTGGCGTAACTTTGCCAAACCTCGGTTAAACCCGGCAATTGCGGTAACCCCGTGTTAAATCACCAGCTTCGGCTGCTAATTATATCGTTTTACGGTTGTAAATGTAGGTTGTGTAAGGGTCGAGTCAACGAATACTGTGATTGATAAACAAATTAATTGTTGATGCTTAAAAACTATTTTGGATACATGTAATTATTTTATGTGTATGATTAGGATGGTTTTATTGTACTTAAATGTAAAATTAAATGTAACAGATACTGTAGAAAAATTCTTTTTCGCATTGAACGCTGGGTTTTGATTGGTCATAATACTCGCCTGGTAACCAGAATATTTTAAGGGATATCCTGAAAAATCAAAGTGCTTTTTGATGGTTCAAAACTTAACCCAGCTGCCCTTGATAACTAGGCTTTCAATAAATGACTCTGGTCAAAGAAATTGTGATCTTAGCCAGGAACAAAGCTGCACATCGAATATCCCTATATTTACAATAGTTGAAAAGATTTTAACTTATAATTGCATGACTAGTGTTTATTATATCGCAAAAGAATTTTGTGTTTCTTAAAAGTCCACATTAACTGATAATAACTTTTATATTAGTATTGAAAATACTGAATATACTAATATAAGTAGGCTGATATGCTCAGTAATAGCAGTGACTAAAGCTTTTGTTTGGTTGTTTAACAAGGCAGCCAATTATTGAGTGAAAATCTTAATCAATTTCAAACACCCATCACAAAGACTCTTGTTTCTACCCAATAAACACTGTTATCAGCGATAAATTAAAACTTATCTCAAACTAATTGTTTCTTAGATTTCATTGGGTATTGACTCTGATACGGGGGAGCAGCTCTTTAATTATGTGTTTAATGCCGGTTTTCTAAACCGTATCTTTGTAAAACAGCCAAGGATCAAAGAGGTCTTTGAGCTTCGCCGACGAAGTTTTGAATCAATTAGATAAGAGGTTATCACAGGTCAAGGTCAAAGGGAGACAAATAGTGGTCAGATCAGAGATACGCGTGTCCTTGTCGGCGAGTCCTTAGAGATGAGACAAACCAAAGATCCTTGGAGGTCGAGGTTATCTTTGACACGAGGCAGAGCCGAAACTGACTTTGAAACACTGATCAATCGGGATCTTTGTTGTTTCTACACCACATAAACTCAAGTGGAGATTGTCATTTGTGTTCACAGGGGGACACTACAGTGCTGTCAAAGTGGTGATGGTGTTTTCAACATCACTAGTTTATATTGACTTTATATCGTCAACCTCGAGATAGGATATAAGTCTTTAACTAAATTAATCGACTGTGCATTTACTTCCCTACATTTCCTTGCTTTCCATCCTTTTCTTCCTTTCTTCCATTCCTTCCCACCCTTTATTTCCTACCTTTCCTTTGGACTGTAGACTTAGTATGATAACAAAACGTGCAACATTCGTACTAAGCTGGTTCATTCGGCACGATTTACTGTTTTTAAAATTTTTTGGATCTACAATGAATGTGCAGTTCTGGTTTATTTTGCCTATTTACTTTGCCATCGTATTTAACAAAAAATGTCATATCAAATGTCAGTATAATTTATACAACCAGCGAATTTGAAACTATTTCTTCCCATTATTCAAAAATATAATATTTAGAAAATTATAGTTCCCATCGGTTACTCTGAGGTATTGCTGACATAGATACACCTGACTTTATTTTCAATCAAAGTAAACGTAGCAGGGAATAAAATAATAACATCTGTCAAACGGCTACTATGGACAGTTTGAGCGGCATTAACAGGAATTTAAATATTTTACGCCCATGTTTCATATGGCAGACGCTGTTTAGTAATTGTCACAATCTCAATCCATCATAATTAAAAGTAAAGAAGGGTAAAATATCCTGCCGGGTTCTACCTGGATAATCAAATTAGCTCTGAGGGATTAGGTCTTTTCTTCGCCTGTGACAAATTTGGGTTTACCCTCGACGATTCGACCCGCTCTTTCCCAACGGGTAACACATTCACGTAGGCAAATCAAGTGTTTAACATATTTTCCAGCTGAAATGCTTAATGGTGTAGAAACTTGGTTTTTAATTGCTCTTTTTTATGCACAAACAAAAGTTTATTCCAGCTGTAACTATAGTGAATGTATAATATTTTTAGAGGTTTTTCCCGTTTGTGTGTGCAAGAATCTGTTGGTTTTTTGTAACGAAACCTACTGAGTATTAGGACTGAAATTTCAATCTAATGTAGATCATAAACTAACTACAATATCTACAATATTTCCTTCGCCCAACGTCTCAAAATGGAGTTTACAGATGTGATTAGTAATATTATATTAGTCTTGATGAAAAAACCCCAAAATTTTTTGACATATTTCTTTTTTTATATTTAATTTCTTCATATATAAGACAATTAATTTTATGTTGCAGCTCAGTTGACACTTTTTAATCAATGATTATATAAAAAAAGTGGCAGAACTAATATTTTCCATTCAACCGATGCAGGTTGTGTAAACACTGTTTATTCTCTTGTGCTCTCGTTATTTTTCTCAGGTAAATCTGTTTGTGCTTTTTAGTTACCAATAATTTCGGTGTCTTAATGATGACACTAATTTAATGACGAGAAAAAAACTTGTAGATCAAGGCTAAATGGATTGATCTACCATTGGCTATAGTCAATAGATGTGTTAACTGTGGGTACCACAGAAATCAATACTGTAAGATAGTTTTACAAAATCTGCATTTCGATTATATTTTGAAAATAACGAAGCTATTCAAAATTACGAAAGTTACTTTTGGAACTGATAAAGGTATTGTAAAACCAGATATTTTATATTTTGAAAATCATAAAATCCCGCTTTCTTTTAATACATAAACTAATCTAGATGCAATTTCTTTTGACGTAGTGGAATATTGTAATTTTGTGATTTTATTTTACAATTTTGATTAAGTAGTAGTAGTAAGTAATTAATAACATTAAATACTATGTACCAACAAAATGAAATTATCGGATATCACCCATTATTTCAAACGTTACAGAGTTTGACCTTGTTTCAGTAATTATTTTACTAAATAAGTAGAGAATAGTATGAAAAAATCTGAACGAATAATCACCATAGTCAGATATTTTATGAAGCATCTACGCCAAATGTATTCAGTGAGATGATCTGTGCAGCTTCGACTATAAGTTCATTCACACCCAGAAGTGTGTGTATCCGTATAATCCCCATTCACTATTAATCTTGCAATGTGTCTTTCGTAGTCTGAAGGTGGTAAAACCCTGGTATAAATCTCGAAGACGTCCGCTGTTCAGGGACCGATTAAACTAAGTCCCAAGATTGGAGCTGTTAAGCGTAAGGCAAAGTGTTTTCGGATTTGCGGAGCGCCGGGGGCATCGCTACGGCTCCCCAGACACCCATTGTACAGCATGTGTTACCGATGGAAACATATCTTGCTGCTTTGACCTGTAATAACAGCGGTTTACTTCGTTTTGGGAAAATACCTTTTTGGTTTGTCTTAACGTTGGTAGAATCATTTTACGTTATGTGACGAAACGGTCCAAACCATGGTCTTGTTAAACCTATACTACACCCTCAAATTTATTTGAGGCAAACACTGAGCACTCGACTACTCTGGCAAGTAAATACTACTTCGATCTGGAGTGGATTGTTTATTCTTTGGTTTCGAATTAATATTCATCCTTCATATAGAAAGACCTTTTTAAAATAAATTTTTGAATAAAGTTTTACTTTGTTCTATTCCCTTTTCTAGGGAATCGGTTAACATAAGAGAGTCGATTTTTAGCTATATTATGTATGTTACACAAGTTACTTTTACGAACGTTTGAAATGATTATTGTATAATAACTAGAGAATGTTGGGTTGAAAAAATACACACTTGACATCCATTTGCTAAAAAAATAGGAAATTTATTATAATCCCCAAAAAGACGGTGATTAAAAACTACTCCTCATAGGGAAATTCGTTAAAAGTTAAACTGATTGTAGTAAATAAAAAAAAAACTGTACTTGAGATTTCCCAATGTTTTGGAAAGTTTTCCTCCTTTCCCCAACTGTCTGTTGAATCCTTCAATAATACTCGACACAATCCCCCCACATAAATAAATGTCGAGTCGATGCATCACGAGAATATTATGATAAAATAGACTCGGCACACAGACATCGACGCGGGAACGATCAAATATACCGATGAAAAGCTCGGAAGAAATATTGACTTTATAGGGGACTCAATGGTCTTAAATGGCTACCTTTCGCGCCAAAGGGCCATACATCTGTACGCTATCGACAGCGGGAGAATTAATCACCGCATAATCCGGGAATCGAAATCGAGGGAAAACCGCGACTGAAAAATGTATACCGTCGACGGATAAATACCGGGCTTAGTCCTGATGGATGTCTTGCAGATATCGGGCGAACCTATTAATCCGGAAAAGAACAATGAGGATGACATAAAAAAGGCGCTTAATCGACGCGCATCAATCGGACTCAGAAACATTCGGGCGCGACACCGCTCTCCACTTAGGCGCGGAATGCGCTCCGCTACCATTTTTTGACCGGTAAATGGACGAAATGTTTTATATGAGACGCGTCGCGGGCAAATTAAATTTACCGCGGTTGTATAATTGTCGTCTTATCCTACACTAATGAAGGGGATGCTATTAATTTCGCCGTAATTATGATAAGAGTCCTTTTATTGAGGTAGTCGCCATCTCGGTACAAATATACGGTACAAATCACAAATATGTAGTACAGGAGTGCTATTTCCTTCTGCTAAACGACGCGTTCGACTTAAGTGCTTTCCGAGATAGCCGCGAGTCGACCAGTGTATAGATAGGAGGGCAGCTGTTCAGCTGTTCCTAGGTATTCGGCAGCAGGTACGCTCGGTATTAGCTGATAACGCAATGGTCCAGGTGCACCCTTCGTTGTTGGATATCGACCAATTTAAATTTTACCGCTGATGGCATCGCGTTGCTGCAAAGTGGACGATTCAATACCTTAATGAAGAATAATGAACTAGTATTGTGTTGTCGTGGTCCTCACGTCATTAGTGTAACTACGCGTTATCTGTAATGCTTATTTCCAACCACACAATGTGCGAGGTGGTGTTAACATTCTGATGCATATAAGTCTTCAGCGCGTGGTAAGAGCGTAAATCTAAAGATCTGGGTTCAGATGTGATCAAAATAGGCTCTTCACTGTGAGACAATACCAAGACACAGTATATAAACACAACGTGATGAACAAGATCAATCAAAACTGGGAGATGATAGGCAGAAAAGAGGACCGGACTTCAATCTATTGATATCTTTCTTTGCAGTTATTTTCAACTAAGTTTTAAAAGTTTCTCTTGCTCAATCCTAGAGATGCCTTTCTTGGCCCCAAATATGCCAGATATTGAATTCTGTCATAACATATTCAGACGTAGCTCTCAAGGATTTTAAGGGACGTCTCTACCTTCTTACGAAATAATAATTTTTAACTAAATTTTTCTAAACCTTCCCCAGAAATTAAAATTATTTATTGTGTTTAAATGCTGAACATGATCATAAGATTTGCCAGATTGTTGTGCTAAAGCAAAACCAAATAATCAAGGGTTTCTGGGATTGGAAGTACAAAAGCTGCTCAAAAGTTTTTTGGGGTTTTAAGGTGGGGTTGAAGTCAGGATGCCAATTTGTCAATGTCGTGTCAAGGAACTCATCTTACACTGTAAGTCTAATAGTGTAAAGAGGCGCACTCAGTATACTATCTTTTGGAAATATACCCCCTCAAAATTCCAACACAAATAAAATATAGTCAAAACTTTTCCCAAATCCCTACATCGGCGCAAGAAACCAAAAACGGTTTATTCAAATCACAAACCATTCTCAAACGCCTCGGCAGCGAATAAAGTTGGAAAGCAAATCTGAATCAGAGCTGTAGCTCAATTACAGAGGGTAGTCATCCGTTTGTGGCTCCTCATCACGTCTCGGTGTTTGCTGGGGGTTTGATTGATTTCCGAAAACATTTTAATATAGTATCTCGGCGCGCGGCGGGGCGGGGTGCGGGATGCGCCACATGAATATTTCATGATATGTTTAGTGGTGCAGCGACGACGTGCTGATGTGCTGATCTTCTGATTGGTGCTGACTCCACTGATGCTGAGCACTGAGCTGCCCTCATTTCCATGTGATAACTCTGTGTCCTCTCTTACCTCAGCCACAACATCCCCTCCCCCTCACCCCTCACCCATCACATTCTCCCTTCGCTTATGTAAACTCTTCTTTAGGGGTTAATATAGTTCACTCACACCCCTTTGTCTTTGAGCGATTGGAGGTTTTAGGGGTTTTCATAAGGGACGTTTAAAATTTAACGTTTTTGTAACTGTATATAAATTGTATCTCGTAGTGAGTAATTTTCTTTATTCAATTATTCAAATCGTTATTGCTTGTCTGACTGATGATTTATTTGAGAGAGTTCTGTCAGAGACTTGATGAGATGAAACTCAAAATTTCCATGAAAACAGTTGATACCATACACTTCCATGTAGTGTCTTTCTGTATGATTGTCATAATAATTGACTCCCATAACAGTGAATTTCTGTATGAGTGGTACAACTATGAGGAGTTTCGTTAATTAGTGTCATTTAATTTACTTCCTCGTCCAGCAGCTTTCTGTATATGAGTGTTACGATTGAAGAAAAATTAAGCCTTCTGTATGATGGTTCCTACGTCATGACATACATAATAACTGTAGTGAAGTTGGTAAATTTATATTCTTAGCTCAAAAACAATCAAAGTACTACAAATGTTATGTATACACTTTTAACACCTAAAATGAATAATATTTTACCACAAAATCATCACGATAGAAATTAAATTGGCAAATACCTGTCTTTAATCGGTACGAGATATATTATGTTTTCACTACAAGCAAGAAGTATAAGCCACGTTTTTGTAAGGGCTGGGAAAATATGTTCTATCTTTATCGACTTGCTCCTCCCCCATGTTTCTCTGTGGCCCCGAGTCTTTTTGTTACACGGACAAGGGTAGTTTATTTGAAAGAAAGTTGTTCTAAAGGGCTGTTTGGGCATGGACAGTTTGTTTCACGGATAGTTCGTGACAGTAATTTGTCACACAACCTGTTTATTTCACAAGTTTTTTTACACTTATTGTTAAAAATTTCACATTTTTTTTACTATTATCTGCACAGTGCATATGTACATAAATTTCCAATCACTATAGAATCCTAGACGCTATGATAAGGTTAGTCAAAAAGTATTTAAGTAAAGTCTGTGTTACAAATCTGTTGGTCCTTTACTTAAATTGCTAAAGGTATGGAACGTAAATGAAAGATTGAGCGTTTTGCTATCATTAAAGTGGTTGAGTTAGATATGATAATAACTCCAACAACTAACAATTAACTCCAGATAAGTAGAGCAAAATGTCTTCAACTAGTATTATTCAAAATTGTATGAGGCTTAGGCTTTTAAAGTTGATTGTCTAATTTAAGTATTATAAATTTTTTACCAGTATTTTTACATTTCCCGGTTATTACTTACATACAATTGAGCATCATTTAGGCCTACCTTAATCAGTAGCCACAGTCAGCGCACTACTATTTGTTCACCATTCTCAAGTCTTGTTTACCACAATTGAGCTTCATATCTTGTAAATACCTAAAAATACTCATATTTGAAAATACAAATTGATATACATTCTAATTTTATAAAAGATTAATGCACCAATAATAAAACCATTAGCGCATAAATCTAATACAATTTTACTACCGAAACTGATCCATTACACAGTTTATGATTATGTAAAGTCTACGATGTTTAAACCCTGGCGTACAGAAATTCATTCACACTAAAAAAAATAAGTTATAACCAGAAACACGTTTAATCGCAACCCTTGTTGAAACACGTGATGTTCCCGCAGGAGGGTGGGAACGGAAGCGTGTTCCCTCGGGACTCCCTGGCGGAAACCGGGACCTCGGGGACTCCTGTGGTCCTGACGTGTTGGATTGGTATTAATGTTTCTCAACAGACAGATTACCAAGTCGATGGATATAAATGACGTGGTCAGAGTTGTGCAACTTGTATACAATCCGACCAACTAATCAGCTAACCAGCTAACCAGCTACCAGCTCACCCCACGAGGTTGTGAGTTAATTGGTGTACAATGGTGAGTTCGGTTGAAACTGTTTTGTTCCGAGATTGATTATGTTATTAATTGTGTTCTTCTTTGCATTTTGTATGTGAATTGTCAGGTTAGTGGATATCACACTTATAAGGTAAATAAATCTATTTATTGTATATCGTATTGGTTCAGAGTCTATTCCAAAGTGAAATTTAATTAATTGACCATTATCTTTTACCAGAAAAATAGACGCAGCATACAATTGAATATTATAATACAAATAGTATAAATACATTACTATTTACAGTCGTTATCCGAACGCTGTGTTTATGTCACACATGCTGAATGTTTACAGCTGTTACCTTAGTACCATTCCACGTAATTTTGTATAATTTACTAGCTGTAACCCGCGGACTTTGCCCTATTTAACTTCTTAATTTTCAAGATGATCTCGTTCGCATGGCCCAATCACGTCCTGGTTGAAGTTCGTTCGCTACGCTCACTCACCTTTTGGTTGCAAATTAGCTGTTGTCATAAATGTAAAAGAAATAATAGTGCTGCACCCTGTTGGTAATCCTTGTAACTTTAATGCTATTGAACATCATAGAACAGAACCAACTTGTTTAATTGAAACAGCTGTTAAGATTCATTAATTCCATTTCTCACAAGGTTAACATGGGAAACTCCAGAGCCACTGGGGCGGAGCCGATTGGACGGATCACGAAATTGATGGTGTATAAATCTATTCCATGAAATTCTACACGTATGTACCAAGTTTCGTGGCAATCGGTTTAGCGGTATCTGAGTTTATCACTGCCAAATATATATATATATATACAAACATCCTCTTTTATACTTATAGATTTTGCCAATCGATGTAAAAATTTCCTTAACATATTCTAATATTAACAGCCAATATTTTCCACTGCTGAACACTTTCCTCTTCAGTTTTATCATCTTGTCCAGTTAAAGTCTGTGCTTATTTCGGCCATAGGTTTCGTCGGTGATGTTGCCAGTGGGCTGAGGAAGACGCGAGATTCCTACGCGAAACGTTGCTTCACGTTATCTTTATTGTCTTTATTTATGGGACGACAGAAGGGTCCAGCGTGGACTTCCACCGAACTTTGGAGCGACCACTTTTACAATGATCCTCGTTCTGGTGATTTTTATTTACGACATAAGTGCTGTTATCAGGCCCAGTGTTTATCGTTTGTATCAGAATTTCTGTGTAGAATCAATTAGGAAGGCATCTAGGTGTTCAGCCTACGCTCTCTTATCGCAGGACGGGTTTACATGGGACATCCTCGTTCTGGGAACATCCAATGGAATTTAGTATTTTAGAAGATGTGCTTGAATGAGGAGTAATTTCCTAAATCGGAGATAGAAGAAAAGTGGCTATCTTCGTGACGAATGGCTTAGCTATCGAAACATACATAATGAAATACTCAGTTAAAATCCCTTTTGGTGAATTTTACTTTCTCTCTATACTTACATACCAAATTTTCAGAGAAACTACAATTTTATCAAAATTTTAGAATTTGAATTGTGGTAGGAAATATCTGAGTTAAAAAATCCCCCGACCACCAAAAAAGTGGTCTTTAAAGTTATGCCTGAATACATTTTTTTCTTTAAAAGTGATTTCTCATAAAATAATGGAATCCATCAGGATTTTTACAACAGAATGTTGAATCATATTGATTGCAATTTAGTATCTCATGACCCTTTCACCTATTAACAAAAATGTACAACCCCCGTCTCTGTTAAAACTATGACTTAAACGACAATTTTGGTGATTTCACAAAAAAATTATAGTTATTCAAACAGCTCATCCATTATAGGGGTTTTGACAATCTAATGGGAGAATGCATCAACGTATACTATGCACCATACTATGTATATCGATGGGAGAAAAATTTGTCAGTTTGCTGGTACAGTTTATTTTTATACGACACAATGCCATACGTCATCTACTGTTTTCTGCATTTCTACTTCTCTAGAGCGATTAACAAATAGTGTGGTTTTGCGGGAAAGGTGCGAGCTCAAGTCTTGAACTTCATAATGTCTAACATCAACACCTCTAGTTGTAGAGATTGGTTTGCAATAACCGCGAAAAAATCTATCATCCTTTCTCGTAATCGTAATGGAACTGTTAAGCTTTGTGGTTGGAGACGTCCGATAACTACTTTGCTAACAAGTAACCAACTACGCTTCAAGTAAAACAACCTCCATGCACAAATATATACCCAAAGCTCATAACAACAATTATAAACTCTGACTATCGTTTCAAAAATACATGTCACTACACTTAGACACCATCTCAACACATTTCCTACTTATTCTCCGCCTTGTACCTATTATCCTCGGCGTTTCGCACACTTGCTAACCCCTATGAGAGTAATTCCTACATTGTAGAGTACAAGACACGTGTGCTCCTACAACAACGACGTCGTAACATTACGACATCAGCTAGCAGCGTCGTTCCCGCCATGTGCTACATATGTACCCGCCATTTTGGAACCCCTGCGTGCTAGCTGCAGCCCCCCGTCGTGCGTTTTTGCTATCACAAAAGGACGGCAACATTTAGGTAATGCGCAGGGGTTATGATTGGTCGACTAATGTATTGACCGCAGCAGAAATGTGCCACTAGGTCTGATTAAGCATGTGGGGTCGATACAAAGGCTGTAGGAACCAGTTGTCAGCGTTGTTTTGAGGGTAAGGGTACAAGCGATCGATTGTCGCAATGAAATATGACTGTAATTGAATTTGAGACAATAAGAGTACACTTGGGGATTTCGAAAAGGAAACGTTCATATTGATTTAATTTGCTTTATTTCGTGCAGTGCATTTGGATTGCAACATAGAGTATTAGCTTAATAGGGTTATATAGGGTTAGCTTAATTGAAGTAAAAGACAAGATTGGCCTTATTTGGCCAAGAGCCACAATCAAACTTGTCTGTAATAACAAAAGGGAGTTTTCTGTTATATCGACCGCACAAAGATAGGTTAGGCTAGAATATGTTATCTTGAGCTATATGTTCTTTAAAAATATATTTTCAATTTAATATTTTTTTGGTTACCTTAACTTACCTAACCTGGTGTGGTCAATATTACAGAAGTCCTCGAAAAAAATAATCCATGACTGCATCAGTTTCAAGTGAACATTAAAATTTGAAGACCGCACCTGTCAATTGTAAAACCTGTAGAATTGCATTGTGAAACTAGTATTCATATAAACAGTTGACCGTTTGTTGATTTACTATATCAAGCATGTGAGTTAAAAGGATAATTCTTCTGGGCACTAACTACAATCGGCATTCTTCATTAACTGTAGTTTTCTTTCAAGCAATTATGGTACAACAGTTTCTTCCAAAACCCCATTAAGGTCCTTTTTCAGATGCACATTTTCTCTGGTAGGAGGTTTCTTAGCTCAATAATACTGGTTAACAAATAAATGCATTTGTTATTTGTTTAGAAATGTAAAATGCGTTACACAAACATAAATTATTTTAAATTGAAATAAAAATAAGTAAACGCGTACCAATAAACCCTACTTTCGAATGTGACATGAACTGAATTTCATCGGGAACGAACGAGTTCAAACGCATATAATACTGCAAACAATTTTTACTTGGCAGGAATCACGAAATCGGTACACACAAATTTTGTGTTTTAAATTTCATGGTGAATTGAACCAATCCCCAATTGCAACTGTAACATTCTCAAACGGAAATTCATCAGGGAGTGACGTGTTAATGCCGAGACGAAGTGATCATCAGAGCGGCGTGTTACATCATGAGATGTCGCCCGACTCACATGAGATGGTCATTTGTCTGATGTCCAACCAGGGAAATCTTTAGCCAAGTCCCAAAACTCTGCCGCAAAACTTCCCTACCCCGCGAGACTCAAAATAAATTGCTAAGCCGAGTGACATCTCCCTTTTATTGGTGTGTTTTTGTATAATATTGTGTATTTGGAGTTTTAATATCGTCACTATACTGTACGTGATTCAATTCCTTTGATATCACGGACGATTAATATCAAACATTAGAAATGACAAAATAAATTTGAACAAAAACTAGGTATCTTCTTTATTGTATTCAACAAAACAACATACTAAACTATTTTCTGTTTACAAAACAATTGAAAAACATATGACTGTTTATATATTAATTATTAAACAGTCTTTTGGCAAACTTATATGAAATATATTGAGGGGTTTTCTTTATCAATGATTAATCATCGTACGTCAATCATCCCCCCCAAAACCCTCAATATATTTTTTGAAAATTTTAAAACTAGGTGTTAAATTTGGATCTAGATTCATTTCTGCACTTGAACCTCTTTTTCTTGGAACATGTGGTGTTTTTCTTTTTAAGTGTCTTTCTCTTAGAAGGTCTTCCTTTCTTTCTCCGTCCCTCTTCATTACTTCCTTCTTCACTTGCAGATTCCACATATTTTCCACCATTCTTTTTCCTTACTCTTCCACTACCTTTACCATAACTCTCAGACTGGTTGACCTGCCGCAACTTCTGACAATTTCTCAGTTGTAAGTAAAGGTATTCTATCTTTTTGGTCTTCCTTTCCCTTTCCACCTTTTGTTGGTACTGTAACAGACAATGTTGCCTGTTGCAGTGTTTAGGGACCATCTCGTCCCACTGCCTGATCTTCAGTTCTTGCTCCTTCCCTCTCATCGTATCCTTGGCCTCCTCGAAATATTCACACGACGTAACATTGAGTGCAGGTCGTATCTCAGTGTCCTTTGCGGTTGACGTGACCCCAGGAGCATCGGTCCAATGCAGGATCCCATCCTCATCTCCCGAGATGGCTGATGAGTCCTCGACCATCACTGCCCGTCGCAAGATCTCTTCTGCACCTCCTGTGATGACCGTTGAGTCCTCGACCCTCTCTGTTGGCCGCAGGATATCTTGTCTATCTCCCAAGATGGCTGATGAGTCCTCGACCATCACTGTCCGTCGCAAGATCTCTTCTGCACCTCCTGTGATGACCGTTGAGTCCTCGACCCTCTCTGTTGGCCGCAGGATCTCTTGTCTATCTCCCAAGATGGCTGATGATTCCTCGACCATCACTGTCCGTCGCAAGATCTCTTCTGCACCTCCTGTGATGACCGTTGAGTCCTCGACTAACTCCAAGATATTTTCCCGGTTGTTGAATTTGATTTCATTGTATTTAATTTCGATGTCCGATTTGTCTGTTTCATAGGTGTTAGTAATAAGTTTAGTTTCTAATTTTGATTGGTTTTGGTTTTCCGAAATCTTTTTAATGGAGGATGAAATTACATTTTTGATGCCTGCCAAATGAGTATCCAATTGTTTTGATCGAGTATCTAACTGTGCCGAAATCTTTACTAGTAACATACTCACCGGGTCTGCTGGTGGTTCTCCTAATTTTGCCATTTCTTCTTAAAGTCCTGTCACGGTCGCCAATTAATATCGTCACTATACTGTACGTGATTCAATTCCTTTGATATCACGGACGATTAATATCAAACATTAGAAATGACAAAATAAATTTTAACAAAAACTAGGTATCTTCTTTATTGTATTCAACAAAACAACATACTAAACTATTTTCTGTTTACAAAACAATTGAAAAACATATGACTGTTTATATATTAATTATTAAACAGTCTTTTGGCAAACTTATATGAAATATATTGAGGGGTTTTCTTTATCAATGATTAATCATCGTACGTCAGTTTGAAATCTGTTATGACATGCAACTGTTTATAAGGCATTTTGTATTAATTATTTATGCTTTTAGCGAATTTCCCTATAGGGAAGTAGCTATTACCGTAGGAGGCACGGTAAGACCTAGACCCGGGACCGATTTACTTTTTCATTTTGATGTCCCCAGAGGCCAAAAACACCATTCGTTCAAATTTTTATATATGTATATATATATAGACTTATATATATATATATATATATATATACGTCCGTAAACGCGATAACTTGAGTAATTTTTGTCCGATTTTGATGAAATTTGGTTTAAAGGTGTAAAGCGGGATAAACTGGAATGAGTTCGCGAACCAGCACGATCGGACCATGGGAACGGGGCTTTACGGGGGGTTTTATGGGGTAAAAATTGGTTTTTCTCACTTTTGACCCTCAAAACACAAAATTTCCCGATTTCTCTTTAGACCTTTTTAAAGAGCTTAAAAAAACAAATAATTTAGTATATAAAAGTATTTTTGTTCGATTATTAGTAACAGAGAAAATTGAAAAAATTCTAAATTTAAAATTCCCATGTTATTGTTATGGAGAATATTGTCAAATGTTGTAGTTTGCTTGTTTATGGATATATTTCGATCAAACTTGGCAAATTTATTTATTTTGTACTAAGCTATCAATATTTTACTCAAAAACACACTTTATTAGTTTCCTTGTAGCAGCAAACCTAGGTACTCGTTAAACCTAATGTTATTAAAATATATTTAACTGAAAATCAATTCGGACAAATGGAAATTCGCTTAGTCGGCAGGTTTGCTGCGGCGGGGGTATTTAATTATTTATTTCAAAGCGAAGAGAGGATTTTTTTCTTTTTACGTTTTTTCTTTTTGTAAAGGAAAAATTATTTTGAATAGCCTCATTAATTTACTAGCTGAATCATCAATATCACCTGGGTCCAGATTAGACATCGCTCGATTTCAAGCAGGGAACCTTAACCTTAAGTTTTTAAGGTGCAGTCTAACGTCTTGGCTACCTAGAATAAAATATGCAGGATAAGGAAATTGCCATTTACCTGATTTGATTTTCACCCAAATATTCCCTTAAAACTATCAGATTTATTTCAAATTTTAAATACTGTAACAAGACTTTTAATGAGTGATAAGGTTTGCTGTTACAGGGAAGGCAATAAAGTGTGTGTTTTTTGATTGGTTTTTTTTTATATTAATAGCTTAGTTTGAAATTATCTAATTTACCAAAT
The DNA here is from genome assembly GCF_028750875.1 of Macrosteles quadrilineatus. NCBI lineage: Eukaryota > Metazoa > Arthropoda > Insecta > Hemiptera > Cicadellidae > Macrosteles > Macrosteles quadrilineatus. The sequence continues at coordinate 4,343,185 of NW_026542604.1, read as the reverse complement.
TTGATCAAATATATTCCTTTAGTTAATTTATCCTCTATAAATATAACACAAGACTAGTTAATGTACAGTAATTTTTTTTCTTCTTAGCCATTAGGCGTACAGCAATGCTTTAATGTACTAAATTATTTGGTTTTTAAGCTCTAATAGTTTAGGAAGTCATTGCAAAAATGTATGTTTTGGGGGTAAAAAATGGGGAAGATAAATTTCTAGCCGATAAAATGTCTAATGAAATCTCGTTCTCAAATTCCGACCATGCTGGTTTTGCTAACTTAGTAAATGAGTATTTATGTGTTTATACCGAATTTCATAGAAATTGGACGATTTTAACTCAAATTGTCGCGCTAATAAATTTCATTTATTGATAACGCTCTTCACAGTGCAGTTTCGTATACCACTACAGTAATAACAATTTGCATACTAAAACAGTAATACACCCACATCAAGAGAACAAAATTATAGAAAAATATATAGAATAACCAATATATAGAGAATAGAGAAAAAGTTAAACAAAACAGAAACGATAGCTCAAGATGTATTTCAACATGTTCCTCCCTGATGAATTTCAGTTATTGAAACATCATACTTGAAATTAGGATATATTCGTTTTAATAGCCTTATATATTTAAATTTGCTTCGTAATGTAAACCTTATTTGTTTGTGGAAATATTGTATGTTTCTCAGAAAGCTAAATTAAGTTTTTTAATGTCTTTTAAAGTTGAAAATGTAAAAAACTTAAACTACCTATGTTAAGTAGGTATTCGAAATGTAAAAAAACTTAAATTGTGGTTTACTGTTAAGATGACTATTTGTCTAGTGATGTAAAATGCTAAATACTTGTGTAACCAGTTAAAACACGTTCCTGACGAAAAAAGGTACTTTAAAGTTTACGTTTTTTTTAACCTAAAAAAGGCTTTATCCACCTGTACGTAAGCCGGGTGGTTATTATTATCAGCGAATTTCCCATATAGGGAATAAGCTATTACCGTAGGTCTCATGGTAAGACCTAGACCCGGGACCGATTTACTTTTTCGTTTTGAGGTCCCCAGAGGCCAAAAACACCATCTGTTCACATTCATATATATATATATATATATTTATATATATATATATATTTATATATTTATATATTAACATATTTATATATCTATATATTTATATATTTATATATATATATATATTTATATATGTGTCCGTTAGCGCGATAACTCGAGCAAAAATGATCCGATTTTGATGAAATTTGGTACAAACGTGTAAACCTACGTTTATTCGAACGAGTTCGCGAACCAGCATGATCGGACCATGGGAACGGGGGTTTATGGGGGCTTTTATGGGGAAAATGGGTTTTTCCCATTTTTGACCCAAAAAACATAACATTTTGCGATTTCTTTCAAAACTATTTTGTAGAACTTAAAAAAAACAAATAATTTAGTATATTGAAGCGTTATAATGCGCCTAATGGTTACGGAGAAAATTCCAAAAAATTGTAAATTTAAAATTCCCATGTTATTCTTATGGAGAATAAGTAAACTGTTGTAGTTTGCTTGTTTATAAACATATTTTGCCCAAATTTGGAAAATGTTTTTATTTCTTACTAACTATTAACATTTTACATAAAAAACACTTTTACCCTCCCTGTTGCAGCAAACCTAAGTATGTTTTAAACTGATTCTATTTAAATAGGGAATAAATGTGATAATTTTAAGTAGACATTTTAGTGTAAATCCATTCAGGGAAATGGAAATTCGCTTAGTCTGCAGGTTTGCTGCGGCGGGGGTATTTTTTAAATATCAAACGAAAAGATCAAATAGAAAATCCACGCGACTTTTTCAACAAAGCTGTTTGAAACGTCCGTTTTAAAGACTTTGAATAAAATAGCGATCGAGCGCTAAAAACCTATCAACCCGGCAGAAGTTAACTGCAAAGTCGAACAATTTAAACCCCTCGGCTGTCATTAAAGTGATCTACATCGGGGAGAACTTATTTAATATTGTACAGATGTCGTAAGAAAGGGTTCCGACAACACATGCCCGGCACAATTAACTTTCGGATTAACATAGTTCGTTTATGCAGTTATTGGCTGACAATTTGTTGATCCCGGTCCTTAGAACCCTAGCCCTTCGCCCCGGTGCATTGTGGGTCGTCCCTGGTCGACATCTGTGACCATTCATATGCATCTCGTCTCCGCCCCGGCGAATTAAATGCTATTTATTACTCGCCTAGCGCAGCGATAAATGTTTATTAACACGATCAATTTTACTAATGGAGGCGCTATGGCCATTAGTAAATTGCTGGAATTGATGTACTAAGTCCACGGATTACGTGGTGGGCGATTGTTATTGCGTCGCATACTTTTATTTAAGTAGTCGACCAGCTGTGGATAGATGATAACTGTTGTATGACGACGCAGATTTAGATCGGGGTTCAGGACTGGATGAAGTTGAAACTTCCATTCCAATTTTCGATGTGCACAAGATCGCTAGATATGCCCAATTTTTAGTGCAGTGTAAGTTGGTGTGTCCATTTATTTTAAATTTTACGAGAAATTATATTTTTAATTATTAAAAAATAAAAAGCAAGGTGTGTGCTGACAAAAACGGCAAGATCAAAATTAATTTATATTTTATACTACAATTTGCAAATAAACGTAGCTTATTTTAAATTTGTATTTGTTTTTTATTTTGTTCTATGGGAAGTTAATACATATGAAAATAATTAATTAGTAATAATAATTTCATCCTAAAGTTCTTAAACAGCATGTAATTGAGAAACGAAATGAACTAATGTTGTATTGATTAATTTAAGTCCACAAAAGGTTCTACTTTGAATCGAACACAAATAATACTAGTAAAATCTGAATGATTGCATAAAAGACTTAATTTGTAATTGTAATAAAATATTTCTGTCGCTCCTAAATTACCTGCTACATGTACAAAGAGTTAAAAATACATACACAAGAGGTGCCAATTAATCTGTTATTGAAACATTTATAAAACATAAAGATTCGTCATTTTACACAAACAAAAAATACAATTTGATAACTACTAAGAAATTTAATCAAAGCTAATCAAAATTTCAAAATATATTATTAACCACTCGTGTATTATAAAAATAGTGTAGACACACATGATTGACGGGGGACATAAAGCATTTGTGAGAAGATTAATTTGCAACCCCGGCGTACATTAGCTTCCCTTAGATAACACTAGTCCTGGGGGACGTCACATGTGGTTCGTACAAAGATTGCATTGGGTCCTCTACACAATATAGTGTTATGTGCTCGCCTCTGGTACAGAATACCAATGTGTTCCACCCCCTAACCCACTACACCCTACTGCATGGCGAGAATCTATTGACACCCTGGCTGTTGATTTGTATTTGGAATTTTGGAAATTATTTGCAATCATACAAATAATTGCACAGTAAAAGGATTTTATTTTGCATGTGTTCCTCAAATTTTTATTTTTTTTATGGACCATCCAAACCCAGGTATGTTACTAGGTAAAATAGACTATTTATCAGACAACGTAATGAATTAATTAATTTGTTTAACTCCTTATACTACACTTCTGCTTACCTACATACCCCTCTTGAACAGGTGAAGCGATTTGCATGGAATTCAGCATAGTTACCAACTATGGGAAGGTATAATTCGGAAGTATAAACCGAGCCGCAAGACTCTTTCCTACGTGAATTTTAACTTTTATAGAAATGTAAGTTGATGGTTGCCATACCATTTTTCGCAAGATAACAATAAAAAGGTAAATGAGAGTCACATATGTCTACTTGTACAAGGACATTACAAACGTAAAACAAAAGGAAAGAACGATCGGATGTATACCGTTGACCATAATATACTACTACAACATGGAGAACCAATTAGAGATAATCGTACAAAGCTCTAATTGTAATAATCTATCACTAGATTGCATACAAAAGGTCATGATACCAGAAAACCTTAAATTATTATTTGATTTAGCGGTAAATCAAAGATTAAAGATTTAAAAGTTAGCAGAGTAACATAGAGTAGCAATTTTCATCTGCTACCACAGTCATTATTACCATGCAAAACATAATAATCCTAATCCAATTAAAATAGTACATTCTGACAATGATGTCCAATTTGTAAACGAGACGAGTTTGTTGTTTTATTTAATAAACACGCTAATTACCTTTTTATTTCCTCCTGTGCCGCTCTTGTACTACGAGTATCATATCAAAATGTTTGACAGCTAAAACAGGGTTTACATTTCAAACCCACGATCAAACTCACCGCCCCAAGGGTAATTTTTGTTATCCGCGCATGGACATGATAAACTGAAGCAATGCGCTGATGGGAGTGGGAGAGTGCGTTCTTCAAACAACATCGGTGTTACCGATTTTTAGGATTTGTCATTTGAGCGAACAAGATCGCCCTACAAAGCCCAAGGGTAATTCTACATTCTGTTCTAAATTGTATGAAACAAACACGCGAATGACACGAACACACCTTTGTTACCAAGGGCCCGACGGGAGTCGAACATGTCGAAAAATGAAAACATCGGAGAACCGTGTACAGTGTACAGGCTTCGATGAGCCGGTCGTGGTACATTCACTAGCTATACCCTCAAATTCGAATAAGTTGAGAAAATAAATTTATATTGATCATTTAGTTTCAGCTGCTTCTCCCTTATAGTTTGTCAGAGAGCTCTTCAAATAGGGATAGACATTATTTTTGTTATATCTTTAAACACAATACACTGTTGTCGTTCATGTGTGTTTATGAGAGGAGCATTTTTGAAGGATGCTCTAGTTTCTAAAGAGTTGAAAGTAACGATATGAGGCCAGTTGGTTACACTGTATTTTCAACCACAGGGAAACTGTAGACTACCAATGGTAGACAGTTGTCTGAAAAAAATTGATCGTAACACCTGTTAGTAACAGCAATTAAATTGTAAAGACATTTTGCAGCGTTGTATCTACAAGTATAAAAGAGGATGTTTGTTTGTTTGTTTGTTTGGCAGGGATAAACTCGGACACCGCTCGACAGATTGTAATGAAACTTTCAGGCATTATTAAGCATTATTCAAGGAAGGTTTGTGTGAAGTTTGGTGCTGATCCGTCAAAAGGGCTCCGCCCCAGTGGCTCTGCAGTTTCCCCTATGTTAACCTTATGAGAAATGGAATTAATGAATCTTAACAGCTGTTTCAATTAAACAAGTTGGTTCTGTTCTATGATGTTCAATAGCATTAAAGTTACAAGAATTACCAACAGAGTGCAGCACTATTATTTCTTTTACATTTATGACAACAGCTAATTTGCAACCAAAAGGTGAGTGAGCGTAGCGAACGAACGTCAACCAGGACGTGATTGAGCCATTCGAACGAGATCATCTTGAAAATTAAACGTAACGGTACTTAAATTATAAATAGTCAAAGGCAAGACAACGTCTGCCGGGTTCAGCTAGTTTAATCTAAATTCGGCAGATCATAATTTTATACTAGACCCTATAATTTGTTGTTAACAATTAAGTTTATGCGTGTGTCTCGTTCCCCTGATGTCTGAATCCCATTGACCATTATTGGAACTATATTTAACACTTTTAGACAGTTCTTGAATCCCAAAAAAGTCCATCAATAACATGATTAAAATTGCTATAAGGTTATTATACTAATCCAAATAGAGAACAATCGCAGCATTAATCTATTCCTCTAAAAGTGCTGAAAATAGAATCTACCAACTCAAGGGGAAATTAGTCTGGATTTTGTTTACCAAAACCAATTAGCTTCATGGTTTTCAAATCAAATTGATGAAGTATTAAGTGAACATAAAACTCGTCCTTCCAGGCCAATTACTAAACCAGCATCAGCGTAAAAGCGACCAGGACGCGATAGCGGTTTATGTCAGCGGTGACCCTGTTTAATCATTTAATCACGGCTGCAAGGAGTCACTGATAGACCAGCTGATTGGTTATCAACAGCTGATTGGCCTAATGAAATGAGACCCCGCCCATCAGTCACTGAGTGATTGGCCGCAAATTGAAATTTCTATTAAACGAAGAGGGTTTGGTGTAGATAAGGGTGATCCTTATCCACTGTTGCACCCTTACACTTCAATTATGTGAGGGCGACCACAGGACGACGATCCGGCGACGATTTGATTATCTGCGTCATCGGCCCTCTTTTGCCGATGACGCAATTCAGACTAGTTTCTCATGTAATAACCACAGGAAATAAAAGTAATCTTTGGTTTGTATAAACATTTATGAACACGTATAAACATCACGTTACTTTGGTGATAGGCCCATTAGTAAAGGACGTGCTGCTGTTATATGGATTCAGTAAAATAAGTCTACAATTGATGCTGTGTTCTCCCCGATTTCACATGTAGGCTACATGAAAAAGTAGATTGCTCTGAAGAAGTACTTGGATTATTTTACGACATTACTAAGACTTTTGTTTGCCTAAATCACTCGATCCTAAGATTAAAACTACAAAAATTGGGAATAGTAAACGCCCCTCTGAATTGGATAGTTTAATTTCTCGAGAACAGATCTCGGTTGGTATATAGCTTAGGTGATGATATGGAAATTTCCGGAAGTCTTCAAACGCAACCATTATATACATAACACCAGGCAATAAACCAACGTACACTTGAATTGTCAACGAACATCATTGGTAATAGCTGAACCACATCACTCAGCAAGTAAAATATTGAATAAACTGCCAGAAGAAATAATAAGTTGCCAAGACAAAAACATATTCAAGATAAGGCTAAAAGAAACTTAATAGAAAAGGACCACTACAAGTTGGAAGAATGTTTTTTTTTTTAATTGAGAGAAGATAGGCCTTACCTGAAATATCTTTGACGATCACGGCTGGAAAGCTACTGGTGGGATCATCAATACAAGTAAGTAAGTAAGTCACTTTACGTTTTGTGATCTTGTTGTATTCTCCCTGTTAATGTAGACTATTGCTATACGTTGTGTTATGGAGGTGTGGTGAGAGGTCCATTTGTACAGGACGTGCTGCTGTTGTAAACGTCACTGTACGTGTTGTGATCTTGTGTTCTCCCTGTTAATGTAGACTATTGCTATACGTTGTGTTATGGAGGTGTGGTGAGAGGTCCATTTGTACAGGACGTGCTGCTGTTATAAACGTAACTGTACGTGTTGTGATCTTGTGTTCTTCCTGTTAATGTAGACTATTGCTATACGTTGTGTTATGGAGGTGTGGTGAGAGGTCCATTTGTACAGGACGTGCTGCTGTTGTAAACGTCACTGTACGTGTTGTGATCTTGTGTTCTCCCTGTTAATGTAGACTATTGCTATACGTTGTGTTATGGAGATGTGGTGAGAGGTCCATTTCTGAGTGAGAGGCCGTAAAGGACGTGCTGCTGTTGTAAACGTCACTGTACGTGTTGTGATCTTTGCTGTGTTCTCACTGTTAGTGTAGACTACTACTATACGTTGTGTTATGGAGGTGTGGTGAGAGGTCCATTTGTAAAGGACGTGCTGCTGTTGTAAACGTCACTGTACGTGTTGTGTTCTCCCTGTTAATGTAGACTATTGCTATACGTTGTGTTATGGAGGTGTGATGAGAGGTCCATTTGTACAGGACGTGCTGCTGTTATAAACGTCACTGTATGTGTTGTGATCTTCTTGTATTCTCCCTGTTAATGTTAACTATTGCTATACGTTGTGTTATGGAGGTGTGGTGAGAGGTCCATTTGTACAGGACGTGCTGCTGTTATAAACGTCACTGTATGTGTTGTGATCTTGTGTTCTCCCTGTTAATGTAGACTATTGCTATACGTTGTGTTATGGAGCTGTGGTGAGAGGTGCTGCTGTTATAAACGTCACTGTACGTGTTGTGATCTTGAATTCTCCCTGTAAATGTAGACTATTGCTATACGTTGTGTTATGGAGGTGTGGTGAGAGGTCCATTTGTACAGGACGTGCTGCTGTTATAAACGTCACTGTACGTGTTGTGATCTTGTTGTGTTCTCCCTGTAAATGTAGACTATTGCTATACGTTGTGTTATGGAGGTGTGGTGAGAGGTCCATTTGTACAGGACGTGCTGCTGTTATAAACGTCACTGTACGTGTTGTGATCTTGTAATCTCCCTGTTAATGTAGAATATTGATATACATTGTGTTATGGAGCTGTGGTGAGAGGTGCTGCTGTTATAAACGTCACTGTACGTGTTGTGATCTTGAATTCTCCCTGTTAATGTAGACTATTGCTATACGTTGTGTTATGGAGGTGTGGTGAGAGGTCCATTTGTACAGGACGTGCTGCTGTTGTAAACGTCACTGTACGTGCTGTGATCTTGTTATATTCTCCCTGGTAATGTAGACTATTGCTATACGTAGTGTTTTGAAGGTGTGGAGAGAGGTCCATTTCTACAGGACGTGCTGCTGTTGTAAACGTCACTGTACGTGTTGTGATCTTGTATTCTCCCTGTTAATGTAGACTATTGCTATACGTTGTGTTATGGAGGTGTGGCGAGAGGTCCATTTGTACAGGACGTGCTGCTGTTGTAAACGTCACTGTACGTGTTGTGATCTTGTTATATTCTCCCTGTTAATGTAGACTATTGCTATACGTTGTGTTATGGAGGTGTGGTGAGAGGTCCATTTGTACAGGACGTGCTGCTGTTATAAACGTCACTGTACGTGTTGTGATCTTGTTGTGCTCTCCCTGGTAATGTAGACTATTGCTATACGTTGTGTTATGGAGGTGTGGTGAGAGGTCCATTTGTACAGGACGTGCTGCTGTTATAAACGTCAATGTACGAGTTGTGATCTTGTTGTATTCTCCCTGTTAATGTAGACTATTGCTATATGTTGTGCTATGGAGGTGTGGTGAGAGGTCCATTTGTACAGGACGTGCTGCTGTTATAAACGTCAATGTACGAGTTGTGATCTTGTTGTATTCTCCCTGTTAATGTAGACTATTACTATACGTTGTGTTATGGAGGTGTGGTGAGAGGTCCATTTGTACAGGACGTGCTGCTGTTATAAACGTCACTGTACGTGTTGTGATCTTGTTGTGTTCTCCCTGTAAATGTAGACTATTGCTATACGTTGTGTTATGGAGGTGTGGTGAGAGGTCCATTTGTACAGGACGTGCTGCTGTTATAAACGTAACTGTACGTGTTGTGATCTTGTGTTCTTCCTGTTAATGTAGACTATTGCTATATGTTGTACTATGGAGGTGTGGTGAGAGGTCCATTTGTACAGGACGTGCTGCTGTTATAAACGTCAATGTACGAGTTGTGATCTTGTTGTATTCTCCCTGTTAATGTAGACTATTGCTATACGTTGTGTTATGGAGGTGTGGTGAGAGGTCCATTTGTACAGGACGTGCTGCTGTTATAAACGTCACTGTACGTGTTGTGATCTTGTTGTGTTCTCCCTGTAAATGTAGACTATTGCTATACGTTGTGTTATGGAGGTGTGGTGAGAGGTCCATTTGTACAGGACGTGCTGCTGTTATAAACGTCACTGTACGTGTTGTGATCTTGTTGTGTTCTCCCTGTAAATGTAGACTATTGCTATACGTTGTGTTATGGAGGTGTGGTGAGAGGTCCATTTGTACAGGACGTGCTGCTGTTATAAACGTCACTGTACGTGTTGTGATCTTGTTGTGTTCTCCCTGTAAATGTAGACTATTGCTATACGTTGTGTTATGGAGGTGTGGTGAGAGGTCCATTTGTACAGGACGTGCTGCTGTTATAAACGTCACTGTACGTGTTGTAATCTTGTTGTGTTCTCCCTGTAAATGTAGACTATTGCTATACGTTGTGTTATGGAGGTGTGGTGAGAGGTCCATTTGTACAGGACGTGCTGCTGTTATAAACGTCACTGTACGTGTTGTGATCTTGTGTTCTTCCTGTTAATGTAGACTATTGCTATATGTTGTGCTATGGAGGTGTGGTGAGAGGTCCATTTGTACAGGACGTGCTGCTGTTGTAAATTTCGCTGTACGTGTTACAGCTTCTTCTGTTTTTCTTCTGTATTCTTACCTTTGTTGGAATCAAATTGTTGTTTAAGTAATCTTTATTATTTCCCTATGAAATTTCAAGTGATTTTCATATTGTTTGCGCTACGTTTTTAATGTAGAGCTTTTGTTTATGAGCCTAAATATTCGCATTATCTTGGTATAGGTTTGCATCATCATAAATAAACATTTTTTAACTCCTTCTACTTAGATATTCAAATGTCAATGCATTAATTAATCTCTAATATATATAAGATTTTGTTTATCCTATTCATAGGTTACACAAATTTCTCATTCTAACCATAAATATTTCCACAAAACATTTGTTGTAAGTAACACATCCATCCAAAATATAAAACAGAGAACACATATATAGGGTGATACAAATGCTATTTGAGAAACCGGCGAGAATGGACCAAAGGATTGGTGGGGTCAGATACATAATGTAACAGGCAGTGTGTATCCTAGCCAAGGTAGCCGTCCATGAACAGTGTCCAACGTGTAGGCTGATCCGACACAGCTATTGCATTATGGATTTGTCACACTCACCCTCTTGCGGCGATTTAGGAACTCAGAAGACAATCTGGGGCTGAAATTGAGATAAACTCGGAGAAAACTGTCCGACTGGAAACAGACAAAATATTGTTTGCTACAAGCGTTCCGAGTGTTCGATGTGAGTGCAATGAGTGGTGTAGTTTTAATACTTTATAAAAAATGCGTGTAGTTTCATAACGAGTATGAGTGAAATCTTTTAACTAATGTGAAAGTTGAAATATTTATAAAAAGTCGAGATATAAATTTAAAATAAGATACTAGTTACTATTTTGCACCAATAAGTAACATTATTCTAAAGTTTTGTATATTTAACCACTAAACAATTGTCCTCGAATTCAAGAATATCATTTCCAAGAAATATACAAAATGTTAATTTGTTTTAGTGTAGGGTTTACAAATGATAAATTTCAATATGTCTTTTAATACTTATCGATTTTACTATTGCTTTTTGACAATTTTACACTGCGTAGCAAATGTAATGTAATTATTCCATTCTAATATTTTATAACCACACTTATATCCACAAAATGTACTCGTACAAGACGGTAAACATATATATTGGGTAATATATTGGCAAACAATATAGACTAGCTACGTCGGTCATCACTAATCCAATCGTGGTCTAGGTGTGGCTTAGACTACGATTACTTGACTAGCCGGAATCGTCCTACGTTTTACATGTATTTACCGTCTGGAAAATGTTAAGTATGTAACAGTATGCTCAGAAGTGTTAGTATATTATATCGTAATCCATTCGTTTAGAAACACATTTCCCTGAAACGCGAATCAAGGATATTTATGGGCTATGCATGCATATCTATCACCAAAATATAATTAAAATTTTAACGTCACCTAAGTGTATATTGAATAAGGATTGTGCAGAGAAACAAAAAAACTAAATTTTAATGTGAGGTGCAGTTTTTAGATCGTATGTAGTTAACGCCTGTTCATAATTCTTCATATGTTTAAAAAGTTATGAATTTTCACTTTTTAAATTTTGATGTATGCTTGTTCGTTTTTGAATGCTCCTGGTAAGTACATATCTCAAAACACACCCAACAAATTAACTTAAAACAAACTATCATGTGATTCAATAACCCCAACGATTCTATCCATTATAACGTAATTCAATAACTGAACAGTACACATAATTGAGGACCCCTGGACCAGGGTGCACTTTTAATAAAGACACATTTCCCCTAACATCCCGTCATTACTCGAACTGAAAGTAAACACTCGGTTGTGAAGATAAGGGCATGATGAATCCCAAGGGTAGTTGGCTGTTTACACATTACATTCAATAAGACGTCAGGGGCTGCTTATCAGTTGCTATCAGAAGGGAGGCTGCAGTTGGGGTGAATACTGAACAATCGTTGATTGAAAGGGTACAATCACACTCACACAAGTATCACGATCGGTATTAATTATGTGTGTGTGAGTAGGAGAGACATTTAGTTACTTTGAATGTGTGGTTAAGAGTGGTGCAACGGTGTCCCTCAAGGTGCATCGGTGGCGTCTCTCTTTTTTTCAATGGATAGCAACATAGAATTAACACAATATTTAGAAGGTGAGTCTTATATCATTTGAATGCCTTGGGTATTTGTAAGGCTCTTGTTATATTAGAAACATTCAAGTAATAAAAAAAACTGGATTTAGTTGTACACTTGTATTTGTAAACTTTTGTTTTATTACGAAAGAGAAAAGTGTACAATGTAAAATATATTCAAAAAATTGGAGGGGGAAATATATGGCATTAGCACATTTGAACGTGACCGGAGATAAAAACACATCAAAATATGCTCCGGATTTTAAAATTGAAAGCAACAAATCTGTTTATAGCGAGGGTATTTAAATTGTAACCGTTGACATTACGGTTGCTATGTTTGCCAACTATTGTTGAAATAAAACACGAGCAAATTTATGTCTTCCGGATGAATTAGTGAGAGAAGTTACTTTATCGTCCCTCATGGTAAATCGATAGTATGTGTCCTATTCTGTATGTACAACATTATTACTAACCTGTTTCTTATTTTGCAATTTTATTGGTACTAATTCAAAATGAGGTCTATGTTAGGTTCATCTTGTTGTGATCTTGTGTAGATCTTGTACAGGTGTTTGTTGGTAACTGATACTAAGACTTTTCATTGTTCCCCAATATGACTTGAACTTCAGGTAATTTCACTTTTTTGTCCATGAATTCCGTGAAAGACATAATTTCAACTGTGCTATGGTGGCTAGATTTGGGGCGAATACTGAATCACCAAAGGGGTACAATCACAATCACAAGACTCGATCGCATATTAATTTGCATCACGTGTGAGCGAGTGATGCGCGACATGTGCGAATGAAGTTGAGGGGTGTCGCACATATCCTACTACTGTAGTAACACTACTGTACTAGGGGTGGAGCAGCTGACACATGTAGTCTCGGGGAATTGTCATGGCATCGAAATTCATAATATTGTATCACATTTAAGTGGCATAGCACAGAATTATTTTGTCGATGATTTGGATTCCATGACATATAGCTCCGAAATAGGGTCTTGTGTGTAATGCTCGTGTTTAACTCTGTAAGCACAGAAAATAACTCTCCGTTTTGCAGCTAGTTTTGTACTTATAGATTTGAGGCACAAGTTGAAAATTAACAAATTACAAATCGCTTTTAGTTATATAAAATTGCCAGCCCGGTGGCTTGAGGCTGACGCTATACAGGGTGTGTGATGTATCACACAACCCATGTTTACATTTGAAAATTTCTCAAAAAGCACCCCTACCCCCCAAATTGGGCCCTTTTGGGGCATTTTTCAAAATTGAAAATAATTTTATTGGATTTGTTATGTCCAAATTACGGGGAAATAAGAACAAACAAGTGTTGAAAGCCTTACCTTTGCACACAACAGATATGGAAAGTTTTCAAATGAACTCGTATATATACGAGTAATTTCATCCAGAAAACATGAAAGTTTTTTTTTATCCTAAAGGGATGATTAAATATCAATTGGGTTTTTGATTAGTTTGAAAAATGTTTCTAGTTGCTGTTTTGTAAAAAAAATCCATTATGAGAAACACAGCGCTAAATATATTTTCAAGAGATAAACAACAGCTAAAACTTTCAAAAGTTTAAGTGATACACTATTTCGCAAGACAACTGTGTGTAAGTTATTTCGATAGAAAAAATATTTTACCCCCGTGTTTTTAGTATCAATGCTTCAAATTGATCATACACACTTAAATTAAAGTCTTAAAGCTGGAGCAATGGTCACACTTCTGATGTATACCAGGAAGAAAAAGTTATAGTTTAGCCCAATCTTATAAATAGCTGATAAGCTCAGTGGTTAAAGTGCTCGCCTAGCAATCATAAGGTTACCAGTTCGATCCTGAAAAACAAACTGTGCAGCCTTTAGATGACTTACTGGACCCAACTGTCCTTGATAATTGAACTTTTAATATATGGCCCTGACTAATGAAACAGCTGATCTCAGTCAGTAACAAAGCTACACAAGACATCACACACAATTCTAGACTCATCCTTCATTCATATTTGGATTAAAACACGCACATAGGTGGCGTCTCCATCTCAAACGGTAATGATAATAATGTAGCTGTCTTCTCTGTTTCATATATATATATATATATATTATAACAGAGTAATATCGATTCTCATTGAGTATTCTTATAAAGTATTATCGGTTTAATATCGATTCTGTCACCTCGACGGTTACAATAGTTTGTGGGACATCAGTGGAAAGTACAAGCATTATCTCAACCCTACCTATAGGTAAACTCTCCTTCGGGTAGGAGGTTGTGAACCCTCTCTTACACGAGCAGTTGCAGTACACACAATGCCACAGCCAACGTTGCGCCACAACAACCCTCCTTCGATCCCTCCCGCGCCTAATCACAACGCCGTGTCCTTAATTTGCCGCCGTCATCTCTAAGTGGCGCGTATTTATTGTGTTATGCTACTGTCAGTTTTATTGCTTTTTTTCCCTCCCCCGAGCGTTAACGTTCGACGCCTCGCCAGAAATATTCTTATTTTATTTTCATGAAAGGAGAGGGTGCGGGATCTTGTTTTGACAAGCATTGTTGGCTACGTCTGATAGATGTCGCTAGGCGCGTGGCAGTAACCATGGCGACGGATACGGAAGCCCTGATTGATACAGTGTTTCCTCTAACCGCGACTATCACTGGGCCCATTTATCTGGAGGGCTCGATAATCGAAGTTTCCTCCCGTAATCAAATGGTATTGTTAACTCGCCCCATGAGTTACCGTTAACCACCCTCGCCGTATTGACCGGTCAAAGATCAGTGATCCGTGGTCTGGTCTCTCCTACTTCAGAATACGTCCTTACTCTTCCACATGTTCAAAATTATCAGTTCAGTTATAATAGTTACATTTCATATTGGAACGGCATATAACTAGTGTCCAAACAGTGGACCGTGTCTGAAAAAAGTTTATTTCCTAGATCTAGTACTCATCTTAAACCAACTTCTATGTCCTAATCCTCTGATATACTGTAAGAAACGAAAACAAAGGCGAAACCAATTCAATATTCCACAATATTTTTGGAAATAGATACATATTATAAACACAACTCGAACTATTAGAACTTTTTAACATGAATCGATGTCAGAACAAAAACTATTTTTTTTTACCTTGAGCTGTGACTGGGAAGAAATAAAAAAAAAATAGAGATCATATCAAATACTTTCGCATTTCATGATGATTGATGACCTCAGTACATATTTATTTACTTTGCTCCTTAACCTTACAGAGATATCATAGTGGGCATTGTCTACGTCAGTAACCGGCCCCAATATTCACTTATGTCCTGATGATTGATGACCTCAGTAATGATTCTGTACTTTGCTCCTTAACCTTACAGAGATATCATAGTGGGCATTGTCTATGTCAGTAACCGGCCCCAATATTCACTTAGGTCCTGATGATTGATGACCTCAGTAATGATTCTGTACTTTGTTCCTTAACCTTACAGAGATATCATAGTGGGCATTGTCTACGTCAGTAACCAGTCCCAATATTCACGCATATCCTGATGATTAACCCATATCTGAGGATGACCTCAGTACATGATTCTGTAGTTTGCTCCTTAACCTTATAGAGATATCATTGTGGACATTGTCTACGTCAGTAACCAGCCCCAATATTCACTCATGTCCTGATGATTGATGACCTCAGTATATGATTCTGTACTTTGCTCCTTAACCTTACAGAGATATCATTGTGGACATCGTCTACGTCAGTAACCAGCCCAATATTCACTCATGTCCTGATGATTGATGACCTCAGTACATGATTCTGTACTTTGCTTCTTAACCTTACAGAGATATCATTGTGGACATTGTCTACGTCAGTAACCAGCCCAATATTCACTCATGTCCTGATGATTGATGACCTCAGTACATGATTCTGTACTTTGCTTCTTAACCTTACAGAGATATCATTGTGGACATTGTCTACGTCAGTAACCAGCCCCAATATTCACTCATGTCCTGATGATTGATGACCTCAGTACATGATTCTGTACTTTGCTTCTTAACCTTACAGAGATATCATTGTAATAAATAATGGTTTAAATACCTTATACTGTCAAAAGTGATCCTTTGTAGTCTATGTAGGCTACTGCAGTTTCATTCCCGGGGGAACTTCATCAGGCTTGTAAAGACATCAAAAATTCATTCCATAGGAAGTCGTTATGGTAAAAATCCATCAAGGTCATATATACATAAAACACGGACGAACACACGAACATAAAACATAAACATTACGAAACACGGTACCGGGAAGCACGTTACGCACGGAGGGCTGGTCTAGACTGATGCGTTATCTTGATCTCCAAGTGTATTTCCTCCCCCTCCTACTTGCTTATCACGAGTTGACCAATGTTTTGCAAAAATGTTTTTCCTATGGAATGAATTTTTGATGTCTTTACAAGCCTGATGAAGTTCCCCCGGGAATGAAACTGCAGTAGCCTACATAGACTACAAAGGATCACTTTTGACAGTATAAGGTATTTAAACCATTATTTATTACTTTACCAGTGATCCGGAGGCTAACAACATGATATCATTGTGGACATTGTCTACGTCAGTAACTAGCCCCAATATTCACTCATGTCCCGATGATTGATGACCTCAGTACCTTATGCTGCCCCTTGCTTCTCAGTTTTGATACGCAAAGGGCTGGTTATTAATCGGTTCAACCCTTCGATATCCCTAATGACCTTAGAGCCGATTTTTCACCAGCTGTCAAACAGTGTGATATGTATGTAAATTCACATTCTTCAGCTTCCTCGTTGGTAAATTAAATCCTGAATTGAAATCGAATGTTTTGAGTACTCTTTTTCAATGATCAAATGGGTTTCATGTAAATTTGTTCTATTCTGTTGGTAATAACTCTATTTTACTGTTTACACTGTTGGTGTTTTAAGTGTTTCGAGAAATACTTTGTTTAATTTTATCAATGTAACTCCAAATTACTTTAACTATTACTATTTTTTATATTGTTGCATATGCCTTACATCTCAACACATGTTTTAAAACGGATATTACTGCAACCTTTTACCCGGAAATACACTATCTCTATAAATCATAGTACCAATCTGCGCTGCTCTTTACAGCTAACAATTCCCAAATCAAATGCAAAATAATTCGTTACATGACATTTCAGAATTTTCAAAACCTATCTCTGTAAAATCAACACTTGCAACACTCGTTTCCCACTCTATCATGTTGTTTGCACTTTTCAATAAGACCAATGTTTGAACTAATAAATTGATTCGACTTTCTGACGGTTACCAAATTTGTTTAGCCCTACATTATGTTTTATCAGTTGTGGATGAATCCGATCAAACATTTTATCAAGATTTGTTTAGCGTTGCGGTTGAAACAAAACACGTAATGAAATGTGTTTGATTCATCATGAATAAAAGTTGTTAATTTGATGAGTGTTCATTCGCTTTGAGAGAAAATCCAACCCCAATATGGTGTGAGTGTAGTAAAATAACTAGCTTACATGAATGATTTGACTCTAGTGAAAAAAAATTGTATTTGCATTTCCTTGAACCGTTAACGCCTTGTGAGAACCTTCAATGTAGGGCATATCAGAAGAAATTCGATGTTACCGATTGCAATAATATAATTTGTATTATTCCCGCATGTACTTGGCATTTTCTATCAAAGTTGCATTTGACCCAACCAAAATTTTGTTTAGTAATAATATCAACAAGTTTGAATAAAGGACGCATGTTTTACAATCTACTTTCATAAACTATATAGCCAACAATTAAAATGCCATTGTCAATTAAAAGTTTATTGAAAAACTTAATCCAATAAATGTAGGCATTCGTACATATCTGCCTGTAAAAAATCAGACCATCTGTACTATTGAGCTTCATACAGACGCCACAACTCATGCAAGCCGTTATGAACCGTTCGGTTGCTGGGAACTATTACATTTAGATACGATTATTGCTTGCTCATACACACCACTTGCCCTTTGGTCTTGCTATCAGTAAACTCTCTAGTGTATTTATAGACCAGCTGAGTTGCTCAACTATAAATGATTGTCTCAAATCATTCCCATTACTGCGAGATATTGCGTTTGTTAAACCCTACCGAGAATTTTTTCATCTTTTAAACCATCTTTGAGAGTCCGTTTAAAAAAAGTATATACTAAAGTATGTGTTCTATACATTTTATTTCTTCAATAAATCTTTTAGTCGTTGCTCGAGGTTAATTCCCAGTGACCACTCACTACTTTTAAAAATACAAGAAATTAAAATAAGTCAAAGCTAAATTTACGCAATTTAAATAGAGTGCAGTGACGTATGATACACTTGTAGACGAATTAAATGTCTATGAGCAAATTGTTAACATTATGATGGTGTGACTAATTTCATTCAAGGAAAAAATTTACAATACTTATAAATTGTTTTCTTTTGGGTAAAACATTACTGTTTTAAATAAACTCACCATTGTACACACAAACGTTCAAATTCATTGCTGAAATTAAATTTAATCAACCTGATTATGTGAATATGACATAGTTGGTTTGGTTTACATTTACTCAAAGAGTAATGGAGGGGGGCTTACCAGTAAACATTATTCTTCACATTTTAGACATTGTACAACATGAAACTTTTCAGTATACATATTACCAAAACCTAAACGAACTGAAGCTCGTAACTTGTAATCCTAGTTTCATATAAGTTAATCTAAAATTGCAAATACAGAATATATAAAACGAAATAGAGAAAGAAACATGTTATTAATCACATAAATACACAATTGTTTCTTTCCAGAATAGCATAAAGTAACTTACTACTTACACCACACACGATAAAATGATTCACCGTTTGATTGAACAACTTATGCATAAAGGGTGGAAGGGCATTAGCATAGATAATATTGTAGGGTAGGAAGTGAGACAATACGACATTTTGTGGCGGTGTAGTGGCAACTCCGATACATATGCAAGCAGGGCTGTTCCGCGATAACAGGCGAGATAGGTGATGTCTCAAGCGAGGAGCAATGCTGCCAACTGCCCAGATATGAATAAGTCAAGTGCTTCACCTTCAACCCCGCCGTTGCCGCTATCTATATTGAATATGTGCTTTCGACGGAAATGGTATAAAGGCTTATTAGCATGGGTAGAATGGCTAGGGACACAGATTTCACGAATTACTTTTGATGCTGGCATGTTAATTTTACTTTTTTCAAATTATAAACTTTTGGAGATTTATATTGAATTTGGGGGTGGGGGGTAGTTAAGGGCAACGATTGTATGGAGTACTCATTATTGTTCTTTAAGAATAAAACATTTATTTAAAATAGAAATACTGTACTCTTTCGTGGGTTTCATAACACTTTTGATGTTGGCTTGATATATTTTTTTTTTTTTTGACTTTATTAACTAACAACTTTCTATTTGTATTTAAAGTATGATTTTGTCGACGGAATCAAAATAATGGCTTATTTAGCATTGACTGGGTTAAAGAATATGATTTTAACGGTCGTTTATCATTATGTTAGCGTGTTATTTCTCGTATCTTATACTTTTCAAATAATTTAAGCATTAAGATTCACACTTACCATTTATTGAAGTAATGATGGTAAATTGCATACAACCATATTGTACTTGAATTTAGGTTGTATAAACGCATTGCGTATAAAGTCAATGACAACTGAGTATATTTCACTAAATTTAAAACATCATGGAACTCAAATGTAACCAATCATAAAATCTTAGGATTTTACAATAGGATGCGAAGTGTAACATAGTCATTTGCACTATCCAAAGTCAATGATAAAAAAATATATAAGTACAGTAGCTGCTTTCAATGAGCAAATATCCTCAAAATTTGTGGCCGTAATAAAAAAATGATTACAAAATGACATAATAAAAATGAGTGTAAATATTTCCAATCTATAACTTTAAATAATACACAATTAGGGTGTCTCTTGAAGACTTTATCCAATCACATGCTTAGCAGTTCAAAATTTTCTTTTTAACATAAAAACATAATTTAAAATGTGTATTAACAATGTAACTTTCTACTGTTTCCACAAAACTCTATTGATAAAAAATGTTTATAAGCTTGACTTTAAAAAAATTTTGGTCAGAGCCTAGGTTGATACAGTACAGTTATAGAATCTTATTTTATTTTTCAAATCAATGACTTAAATAATCATTAATGGCTTAAGGTTATCCATTCACTTAAGTTAACTTAGGTTTTTGGGTTAGTGGGTTAAGTTAGTTTATTAATGGTGGTGTTTAATGGCTTAAAGTAGATCAACCCCTCACATAGGTACTATTATTATTACTGTACAGTACAAGAAACATTAAGAGGTTCATTAACATATGAGAAATCATTTATGTGACAAACATCAAAATACAGTCTTATAGCTGTTATAATCATTCAATATTTTAAGTGTAGCTTTATGTTTTCTGTGTCATTGGCAACCCTATTCTTTTAAGGCAGGGTTTATTTTTATTAAAACATGTTTTTCTCTTTTAAATCAACCAGCTGCTTATTAGATATAGGCAAATCTTTTCTACATAAAGATAACATTGGGACTGAGGTCACTGGGGAAGATTTTTGATCGAGTTTTCAAACATTTTATTTCACACAAACGTCCACGGACACATGTAGAGCAACTTGCTTAGTTTCATGGCGATCGGATGAATGGTTTGGCAAGCATAAAGCACAGATGACATACAAATATTTACACTTAGAGATGGTACAACCTAGTTGTAATTTACTGTAACTACATTAATTATAAAATCCAATGATAAACGCTAGGTCCAAGAGTCGAAAACTAACAGTAGATATATTCTACAACCCCTATGACACAGCAGACAGTGACGGGGATCAAGGCTGCCCCGTGCAATCAGTTGCTCATTTTCCGCGTTTTAGGCGCAACTTTCCGAGCCATATCCCGCGCCAATATTTGCGCAATGAGGGCGCAATGCGAGGGTCCGCGCCTTTAATAACTAAATGTTTACACGGTTGTGTCGACTTGTTTGCACCGTGAAATCGCAGATTCATTGTGTTCGGCGTGACATGGAGAAGTCAGATTGCGCAAGGGATCGCTGGGCAAAACAAATTAAAACCTAATGTGCATGTTGTTCCGAATTGGTCATCTTAGATCCGGTTCAAGCCCAATTCAGGTGACTTGAAGAAGACGTTAAGTTCGTCGGTGGTTGTGAGTTTATGTTAGCTACTTAAATGTGTACCTACCAGTTAAAATGTATATGTATCTGTTATTAAATAATCGTAGGATTAATAGAGATGTTAATAATGTTTACTCTACAAACTTTGGAAACTGAACGTTGAGGATATTAAATAGGTTTACATCCCTTACGTCGTCAATCCTAATTTATTCTCGGGTAACTAGCCTAGTATCGAACAATTGATTCATTTTCAAGCCCCTTACCGCCTTGCGTAATTGAACATATTGTCAAAATCAATACACAAAAATATAACTTTTAATACACACGAATAAGGATATACAGGGTGGCTGAAAAGTAACTTGCACCCCCCTTAACTTTTGATATTTGAAATCAGTTTGCGGCTACTGGTTTGGATATGAAGGGCTACAATAATTATGTTCAGTTTTGAAAATTTTGCCCTTAAGGGGTAGCGGGGTTTAATTTATTCGATTACAGGAGAATGTGTTTTTTTTACAGCAAAGCGCAGTTGGTGCATCCCTGTAAAGTGCACGACAGGTCAGTGTTTGATAAACACTCTTCGTAAAAAAAAAACTTACTTTTATTTCGAAAATTGTGAAAACGCAACTGATTTTTAACCAGGATTGCAAAATTAATAGCAAAACACCTTACTGACGTCATCATGTGAGTATTTCATACACACATGCAATGCGAATGTTGAAAACAAAGCAACCACATTAAATTCGCATTTTCCAAAATCACCACCCTTCAGAAAAGATGAGAGCCTGTGACAGGTGTCGGGGAAGGTTGAAGCTGTCTGACATTGCTCATTGGTTGTCAATAATCCATGCGTCTTATTCCGTCACTTGACTATCTACTTCACCCCGTCACTCGTGACGTGTCGCCCTCTCAATATGTGACAGTGACACTCTCCCATGGTCACTTGTCATGTGACTCAGTGCACAGTACACAGGGTGTTTTATGTCTCTGTTCATGGATTAATGAGTCAAATAGCCGAAAGTGATCTTGCTATATTCTCTAAGTTTCGCTAGAGAGCCACTAATGATTTGGCTAGACACAAGAAACCCACCGAAAAACTACACTTGACCAATATGGTAGTAGAATCGTAACCTTCTTTACAGTTATCACCCAGTTTTGAAGATTCGTTTTGGTAGAAGTAATAATTTGGAAATAAAATTCCCGAACATTTGCCTCAGAAAAAATGTCCTTTTAGTTTGAACAACCACTAAGTTTAGGATAAGATGGTGACTTTTGAAACTGCCAGTAGACTCCCGGTAAAATATGAAACCTTTGATTATGTATATCTGATGTCCAGTAAATGTGTGAATTCGTTATTGTAAAGTAAATGAATAATATTCAGGGTAACCCGTACACGGTCAATCTTATTGCACAATATTGAACGTGTATCGGCTGTATTGAAGGTGGAAATAAGATTGCACAATATATTGAGTAAATACGTCAAGTTTTGAAAATTATTGTATAATCTTCAAAATATTGAATTGTGTATGTGTACTGCAATCTACATTCGGCTATACTGAACACTAATACGAGAGGCCGGGCAGTATGTATGTAAGGGTACGTTCATAAGACGTTCATAAAACAAAAGTATCTTTAAACCAACCGTCTTCTGCAGAAGGATTGTAAATCCAATGAGTATATTCAATGCAGAGATTATATTTAAGTAATGCAGTAACTAACTCATATTATTTAATTCGTGTCCATTCCTGCAACGTAATACTGCAACAGTATTACAGTATTATATTGTCCTACAAAGTATTGGATGTACATTATAAAAAATACAATCAATATTACGTGTGGGTGCCTCAAGTTAGTTCTAACCGATAGATATGCAATTACTAATCTGCTCGATGAATACCAGTTTGAGCTTATCTGATTTTAGTTACAAACGTTTTAAATATAATATAAAATTTTATATTAAAAACAACTTTGGAACTAAAGGTAAAACGAATACTGGTGGGGCAAGATTGGGTAAATGGAAGACACACAAATAGTAGAGAAATTTAAATTAGGGCAAAATTTTCTTGCTCAATCATTGGTTAATTGTATTTTCATTACACTGCCTCAAAAACAGCTGTCTTATGGATCGTTTTGAATCCCTAAAGATAGCTTTTTGCGGACTAGTCCATAGAGTTTTACGGACTCGAATCGTAGAGTTTTACGGACTCGAATCATATGGTTATGCCAAAGCTTATCTCAAAACTAATCAGCTGTTCTGATCCTTTAAAATCCTTCAACAATATACAGTATAAACAAACTTTGTTTCTTAAATAACCTAATTAATTTAGTGTCCCTGTATTTTGGAGTAGTGACAGTGAAAATGGATTGTAGCTTTGACAATGCAATGAAAATTATAACTCGTCCTAAAATGTTTTTTTGTGACTTAATCGAATTCCCGGACTAGGCTTACGATATCGTCCCAAAAAGCCTACTTTAGGGACTATTAACGAAAACTACTATTTTATGGCAGCGTAACTTTTACAATAGCATAATAAAAATTAAGAAGGAAACCCCTAAATGCGAATGTATATGACGTCAATCGACTCATGAAAAAACTAAATACATTTAAGTCGCTTAATCCTCGGGGATAAAAAATTAGTTTCAAAGGAAATAGCCAATTATTGGGGACATTCAGACAAGAAATGCTACTTTGAGAGGCAAAAGAACTTGAACGGTGATCAACATTAAACAAATTAGTGGATTATTCTGTTCAACTTGGCGAATGAGAGTTCTCTTTAAACTCGTCCAATTTAAAAGAAGTCGAAAGAATTGAAAATGAGCCCAATTAGATTCCGATGAAAGGCTTTCTTGTACAAAAAATCCCTAATCTGTGCAAAGTTAATTGCAATCACTGTGAGCAGCGAAGAGGAGGGTCGGGCGTTGGTTTTTTGGACGTTTTTCAAAAACAAAGGGAAGTTTTGGCTTCGTGTCTTGGCGACGAACAATCCCTCTTTTTATAGTTCAATAAAAACCAGAACGAAGCCTTAATTAGGAAGGTTCATTAGGGGTAGCTCTGCCAATGATAGGCAGGCGCCCCGCTATGTGTCTGGGGTAATACAATACGTGATCTGCTAAGTGGGTAAAACTGTTTGTGATTGTCATTGGTGTAAACGTAACGTAAGTAGGTTACTAAATTATACCTTAAAAGAATCTGTCACCCACCCTATATTGCACCAGAAAGGGTAGGTTAGGTTAGGTTTGGATAAGTTTGTGTAGGTTAACACCACTAAGGTCGGGTCGGGACGCACGAACCGGACAAATTTTGCCTTCTCTAAAACCCCAGCACATAAGAACCACAATTCCAAATTTCGAATTTCCGGGTCAAAAGACCTGAGCAAAAACCGGACAACTTTTCGGCTCCTATGAATACTTTAGGGCCAAATTTCATGTTGGTTTGGTGACTAACAGTAGTAACTCGCGACTGAGCTGAAATTAATGTTGTCCTCTGGTTGTATCCAGTACACTCGCTCGGGCGATTGACTCTTTTCTGGCCCTTCCTTGAAACGAGCCTACGTTAGTTATGGGCGTTAGGTAAGAGACCTATCCATCCTGAATAGTTTTTTTATTAATATTTTAAGCACAAAACGTTCTGATACGTTCGTAAAACTTAATTTAAAAAAATCTTTTAAGGACTTCATACTGTAATTTGCGAGTTTCAGAAACTCAAATTATAAAAAGGTAGTTTTTAATAATTGTAAATTAACATACTGAGTATTTAATATGTTTTGTTATTGTAATCTGCAAACAAAAAAAACTATGTTTTTTATTCTGTGTTCAAGTCATATTTTCTCACTCATTCAAACTACCAATCAGAACAATTTGTACTTTTAAAAACCAGCAAAATTGTACGCCGAATTATAATTCTCTTTATCAATTCGAAATAATCGTAAACTTGACGAGACCTAGTTACTCATGTTATTGATAAATACTATAATAGCTGTGAGCCTATGCATATGAATAAAGTATTCGTTTAAAACAGTTTTTGATTCAGAACAGCGGGTTCTTAGACTTTCCATGACTCTGTAATGATTTCTTTGACTTTTTTTTATTTGTATACACATTAACATTTCTTAACGCTTTTGTAGAGTATTGGTCTAAAACCTGGTCTTGTTAACACTATAACCACTTAGCAACCTAGACAATTGAATGAATGAAAAAGTATGTTTCTTTCCACATTATGTACAGGAAAAAAATACATACATTTGAACACAAAATATACAAAAAAAAAAAAATCAATACTAGAATAAAAAGAACTTTCTGTATTATATTGAGTATGTCATACTAAGTCATATTAACCTGACAAAACTTGCCCACGTTTTAATATATAAGAAGAACACACATCTATATGAATTTCTATAGTAAAGTTTATTTTGCAAATATATTCATGAACGAAAAATTACTTCAAGAAAATATCCATTTCACTCCACGAATCAACAGTTTCATAACCTCTCTTGTATCACGATTTTTCTGTAGCCTAAACTTTTATGACGTAATGTGTTAAAAGCACTTTTTATCGTTGATGCACACACTATATATCACCGTGACGAAGGTGAACACAGAAAAGGCCCGGAACACCCATAATTCCCGGGGAACAACTTAAGTCGGCCTTGTAGTAGATTTACAACCGCAATTAAGATATCCTACACAGGGTGGATTAAACTAAAAGTCTTGTTAAGAACACAGAAATCCGTGGAAATTAGGCAATTTATTAGTCGGTCCTGTAGGGTGGAGGGGGTACAAATTGCAGATACATCATGGCGTCGTGTTGCATTCGTTAACATGCAAATTCTTAATTAAAGACGCCACCGTAAGCCCGACAAGGGAAGAACAACGCGACCGGAACAACCCCGATCTGTTTGTTCCGTTTGTTCCGCGTCTGCTAGATTTATAGTCTTGTTGCAACACTTCGTTTAACTTTGGGATTTGTGCTTGGCTTCTTTGCTGCATCGGCGATTCTATATGATTGTAGTTAACGTATTTCTAATAGTCAATGTGGTCGTTCTGCGCTTTGGGACTTGAGTGCAATAATATTCTATTTTATCAGCCTAATTTTAACATTAGTTCTCACAGTATGTTTTGTACAAAACACCGCACTGCTACTGCTGCACATGATCTGTGTTTCATACACGGGATACTGTATTATAAGTTTCAGGGTCTGGAATCTGAACCCATTCTCAGGTAGACAATTTCATAAACATAACAAGATCTTCTGAAGACGGAATAAAACTCCAGATCCTGAATGGAAATATGTTCAACCTGGTTTAACCTATCCTTATTAAAAATTACTACAATAATCCCTTGAATAAAACAAATACGAGGGGTCCCGTGTGCAGATTGCACAGTTTTAGGGTTCAAAACTAGTTTCAGATGCAAAATACATCCAGTGCAATACCCATTTACTTTTTCAATATTATGTTTGTTTAAAACAGTTATAAGGTGAATATACCTAATGATTTACAATACAAATTAATTTTTTATCTACACGACAAAGAGTGGATTACTTACCTCGCTCATATCACAGCAGTCACAAAATAGTCTCTATGTTCACAAACTTTTTATCCTTTTGTTTACAGTCTCACTGTGGTTAAACATTCAACTGAAGGAACAGCTGTTAAATTCTATTCACATTTAATCCGTTATAAAGAAAGTTGATCAGCATCACTGGATCGTTGAAAATGAACTCCAGAAATAAATTAAACTAGGGGGGGGGGGCGAAACTCGAAATTACCATTCGCAGGTGCGTTGTACCATAAGTTTTAAAATTATACCTCAATCGTAAAAATCGGTTAAGTGTGCTGGAAAAGGGCTGAAAAGACAATGGACATGTAACATAGAAATCCTTTACTGTATTAAGTATATAGATTAGAAGATGTGTCTGTACTTCAAGCGTATGCTACATATCCTATAAAATTACACATATTTTAAACATTTCTAATATTTTACTAGAATAGCTACTGTAGTTCCATTATTTTTCTACTCAATAAAGCGCATGTAATCGGTATTTAATTAGTAAATTTGTATTTAAATTTTTTATTAACCTACTTTTCAACCAAGTTTTGACAAAAATACACATTATATTCTATTCTCTACTTTTAACCAAGCACTAATTATACCTATACCTAACATACAATGTAAATTGTGGTACATAATTTTGGAGAATATGTTCGAACAATACATGTAGATGATGAGTATCAAGTTTCACGTTTTACACTATCCATTGATTGTTAGTACGGTATTTTATCTTGGTTGGTATACGGTGTCAGCTGACCAAGATAGCTCTGACCCCTGACCTGAGTGAGACTGGACCACTGTATAAGCCACAGTTTAGATAGCCTTGCAACAATAACGTCTTTATACTACTACTGGTCTCTTCTGCACTTGCAGATATCGTGGATTCATCATACTACTGTTTCACAACCATCATATTGTAATAATTCTTCTATTTAGGAATTGCATTACACAGAAGGCCTCGTAGCAAAGGATTACATAGGTAATCTTACTAATATTATAAATGTGAAAGTTTGTGTGTTTGTTTGTTTGTTTGTTTGTTTGTTTGTGTGTTTGAAGTTCAATCACGCATAAACCACTGGACGGATTGGGCTGAAATTTGGCATGATGATAGCTTACATTCCCGATTAACATATAGGCATATTCTTATCTCGAAAAACCTCTCGGGCTCCGCCACAGTGGCTATGTAATTCCCCATGTTAACCTTATGAGTATTCATATTTAAAGGGAATGAAAGAATTTAGTCAGCTGTTTCAACTAAAAAAGTTGGTTCTATGATATGGAAAAGCATTAAAAATATTTACCAACAGGGTGCAGCACTATATTTTTTTCATTATTTATGAAAACAGCTAATTTGAACTAAGCAGCAACAAAAAACCGTGATTCGCAACTGTCAAAGTAGGATTGTTTACAGTTATGTTTATGTTTTTCATTTCATGAATAATTTGTGATTTTTGCGAATTGTTGATAATTTATTTTTCCCTATTGTTTAGGTGAAGTGGTAGAAAATTATGGCTATGGTAGATGTGTAATACTATAGAATACTGTAAAATTAAAAAAGCAAATTTTATCAAACCGTGTCCTCCCTTATTGCAAACGCAAAGCTTGAGTATAACTGCAATAAGCATTTTATACTTATATTCCAACCCCGTACGAAGGACGGGTACTCTGCTAGTATACAGTATTAAACACATTTTATTAGTCGTTCTAGTTGCGTAGTTTACAAAAGATCCGTATATAGTTTACACCACATTATCTGACACTACAATGAAGTGGGGTTCTTTTAAGATTATATTTTTTTAGTTATCGTAATTTGTATTTTTAATTAAGCTTCATTTGTCATTTATGATTTTACTAGAAAGGATTTAACATAACACTAAGCTCAAGCAAAGGGGTTTAATTTATAAAATAATTTCAATCTTCAACAATATACAGAAACGCTTATTTATCTCCCTTAGTTGCAATCCCATATCCCATACAAGTATAAAGTGCTCAGTTTGTTGGTTTCCATACGATTCGAAGATCACTGACAACTCACACAGAAATATTTCCTAAACATTACTATTAAATATTTTTAACCATCTTGTGTAAATTTCGATATTAGATTTTGTTGGTTCAACAACATGTTGTTACTTTACTAGGAATTTATAATGACCCCAATTCACCGTTATTCAATTACGGCCTTCTCTCTCTAAGGCCAAATTATCACTAAAATTTCTTCCTTAGCCAAGTTTGGAGATAACTTACCATAACAATTAACATTATCTATGTCTACTATATTGAGTATACACGTATGCTACTATCTAAAGGGTATTTTTTATCTTTCTTAGAGTTTCATGCCAATATACATAAAATGTGCTCGTACGACTCGAAAAATCCTTACATTTACATACAGTATTTTCTAACCGTGTTCGATTTCCATAAAAAATTTGATAGTTTTAAAAATGCGATAAAACTTTTTTAATACACAGATAAGCAACCTGCGTCACTTTGTGACTTTAAAACCCGTGATATATTTGATATTTAGTTAGGATGAAAACAATTCTTTCTCATCATATCCCTATTATTTTCATTGCGTGCCCGATCTCTTTGAGGCATCTTAGAAAAATTACAAACTAATAGAACATAGGTACTATGACAACACAAAACCTAACTTAAGTCATTTTCTTCCTAGCATAAATAATAATAAATAAATAAAAAGACCTTTATTTAAAACATTTAACATTTAAAACAAATAACATTAAGTTACAATATTTTAATTGAATTCCCTAAAACATAGGTACTATGAAAATACAAAATTCTATTACAACAAAGAATCCATAATATTCCAAAGTACCCATGAACTTTTGAGAAAACTACAAGTCACATCCCTATAAACCATATACTTAAAATGTTCGTCATGATGAGAAATCTTGCCCAAAACCTCATCTTATCCATTATTTCATAAATTGCCATTTAAGGTCGTAATTTCTTTCTAAAGAGAACTTTCCATTTATGTATACCTAATGTTAAAAATTCCTCAGCTGAACTTTATATTGTAATGTCTACTCAGGGGCCTATTGCATAAAACTACAAGTACAAGTTTACAAATTTACAGTTTACAGGTCCCTGTAATTACAATTTAACAGTTACAGGTGTTGCTAGAATAATTTGTATACTTGTAAGAACAAGTACAAAAATTGTAAACAGCTGATTACAATTTTACAATAAAATTACACATACGTCATTCGAATTTCCCATATAGGGAATAGGCTATTACCGTAGGTCTTATGGTAAGACCTAGACCCGGGTATAGTGATAAAGTTTCCAGAGCAAAGCTCGGTCCCCAGGCACTACCTTTTTAAAGAGCTAAAAAAAATAGTTTAGTCAATCAAAGTATTTTTGTACGGTTATTGGTAACGGAGAAAATTTAAAAAACTTTAATTTTTTAATTCATATGTTATTCTTAAGGAGAATGTTGTAAGTTGTTGTAGTTTGCTTGTTTATTGATATATTTTGATCAAACTTGGAAAATTTATTTGTTTTATACTAAGCTATTAATATTTTACTGAAAAATACACTATTAGTTGCCTTGTAGCAGCAAACCTACGTACTCGCTAAACCTGTTATTTAAATAGATTTAGGCTAATTGAAAATCAATTCAGACAAATAGAAATTCGCTAGATCGGCAGGGTTATTTATAAATAAAACATACAAGCTCACACTAAAACACTAACACACACACTAAACACTAAACACACTAACTATAGTTAGTGTTTAGTCTATTAAATTAATGTTAATCAATAGTTAACTAATTTGTTTAGTGATCATAAATGCTATAGTTCTTATTTGACTATGTCATCATCACTTTACTATAACATTATGAAAATATTATAGTTGTTTAGTTTTAAGTTTCAGTTTGAAGGTTGTGGATCAGAAGAATCATCACTATTCCACATCTTTGTCTTAAAAAGAATAACTTGTACAATAGCAACAAAGGTTTACAGGCCAAAGAAGTTAGGTAAAAAAATCTTACATTTCTACAGGTAAATGTAAAATTGTAATAATTTTATTGTAAATACAAGTCTACACACCTGTAAAATTGTTAAAAAATGCCTGTAAATTTGGGTTTTTGAGTAGTTGTTACAAGTCTGTAACTTGTAGTTCATGCAACACCTGTAATTACAATTTCTGAAGAATTCTTCAGAAATTTGCCTGTAAACTTGTAAAATTGTAAAATTGTAGTTTTATGCAATAGGCCCCTGGTCTTTACCATCATATTCAATGTCAGTTATTTCTAACTAAATATTTTACATATGTTGATTTTATTATTGTTTATGTTTTTGTAAACAGTTCATTTTTACATTCATCTTAGTAAAAACTTGAATTCAATACAACTATTGGTTATATCATTTACTTTATTGGTGACCCCCTATAAGTATTAATGAAACCCAAGAAATAGCCAACTTGTCTATATATGTTGTAAACCTGACCCAAAAATTTGGTTCGTTCAAATTGAAGCTCAACTTCGAAGATGACGATTTGTCTCAGATCAAGCCAAGTTCGACACGTTGGTAAGCTCTATTGACGCTGATATTCTATCTCAAGTCTCTGAGATTGACACAGATCCATCAGCAGAGAACAAATACATAGCTATAAAAACTAAATTTATTTCCTTGTATGATGAATGTGACACAATGAAAATACAAACCCTTCTGTCAGGTATGGAACTTGTGGACCAAAAACCCTCGCAGCTTCTGAGTAGAATGAGGTCACTGAATAAGGTGAGTGACGATTTTCTAAAAGCGCTTTAGTTGAAACAACTACCAATCAATGCTCAAACTACTCTTTCAATTTGTAGTGAAAACTGATCTAAACTTTCGGAGATGGCTTCTTTACATTTTATACAAATAAAATTACGACAATTTACTTGAATTCATTGAAACATCACCAACTACTAACAGACATCCCCATTTTCTTAGGGATGCAAACAAAATTGCATCATAGCCATCTGTTTTGATGAAAAAAATTTGTACTTGTAAAAGTTCAGATGGTTGATAACAGAATTCAACACAAACCATGACATTGTAATAGCCTATAGGACGAATGACTTTCACGGGATATCATTCAAACCCGCAAAAGGCACATTTAAATAAGAGCTGTAAATTGATATCCAAACCTATAAAAATATATTTTTAGGGGTCAATTAGCTGCACACAAATATCCAACAAATTTTTTTAATAATATAGATTCTGTCAATACCCTTTTCCGTTACTTCAACTTTTGCACCACCGGAGAATTCAAGTGTCAAAGTCCCTTCATCAATTCGCCGGCAACCCTCAGTGAAATTATCACGTAATAAACATAGCTGAGGGCAGCAATAACCGTGGTCGTGTTGTAAACAGCTCATACGTCACAGCGAGATTAGTATGCGAGGAGAAGAGCGGAATAAGGGCTTGTAGGGCGCAGTATGTGCATATTGTAGCTATGAGACATTAGTATGCCGGTCTGGTGTGATATGCCGACGGCGCGGCGTCGAACAAGCCGAATCTCGTACCGTGCTCTGGCAATCATGTAGTTCACAAACACTAGAAATTATTGGTTATATATTGAAATTGTCCATATAAATAAAATTAGAGTTTTGTCTGAACATTGCTCAGAATTATATATTTTAGTTATTTTTTACGTTGTATACATTAAAGAAGCCGAAACAAGTCTTATCTCAATTTCTGTCTGTTCGTCACGGCCCAGAAGGCATTTTACGCGGCTTTCTCCTGAAAAAAAAAGTATCGATCGGGATTCAAATAGTCTTTTTCTATTCACTGGATTTGCGAGTGTGTATTTAGCCATTAACTTGTGGCCTCACTTCTTTTTAAATAAAATAACGGACGTTCAATCCCCAATTTTGTGCGATTTTGTCAAGTTTTCTTCCAATGTTTACCTCATACGTCATTTATGAAATACTAATCATCTGTTTGGTGAATACGACATCTATGAAATAACGAACGGCTGTTTGAATAAATATTATTTGTTTAGCTGTCACTCGATATGTTTACATTAAATGTTGTTTACAAATACTGCAACCATTTCTGATCAAGTTTTGTAAGAAAATTCAAAACCAAGTGAGATTAAAACGTCGTGTCTCACATAACAGATTCAATAAAACGTAAGTGCAATAATGTGTACTGTAACTGTAAATTAAATTAAATTTCTAGTCATCATTAAGGTCGTTAACCGAAGATTCTGTTTGTGTATCAAATTCAACTTGAGTTTTGATGACCGGGAAAAATCCCTGAAACAGTGTTGTATACGAAGTTTGCATGTCTGGAAAAATGCACACTACATATGCAAACCAACTCTTAATCTGATTATAAGAAGGTTTCAACAGACTAAAAGATCCTGTCCGTAGAACACAAAGCTAGCCTTTTTTATATAACTAGAGCATTTTGTGCTCGCTTACTAATCAGATCGTGTGGTTCAAACCTGACTTTCGACAGTTTGAATCTGATCACAGTTGTTCAGTTTATTGGGTATCTAATCAATAATCTCAATACCTATCCTTTAATCATTTTCCCCCTACAAACTCACACTTGTGCGTTAGTGTATTATTCTAACCCAATCTAATCTCAGAAATTCAATCGTATAGTACTTTTATGACATAAATATTGATGTGAAATTAGGTGTCTTATGTAAACATTGCAACTGTAATTTCTATTAGGTTAATAGAATATTGGAATAAGGGGATGCGTTACCTGCGTAAAGTCTCTAAAATGCGTAATGTAATTTGAACTCGGCATTATAAATACATCTGCAATTACTTGTATTAAACATTGTAATGAAGAATACATTGCATGAGTATGTACAATTATTCCAGTATGGCATTTAGGCCTAATCCACATGGAAAATGCAGTTCGAAAATAAATTCAACGAATTTACTTTAAAGAGTAATTATTTTGTATTCTTTTTTGTCTACAAACACCTTATTAAACGTTCTGTTTAGTATTAGGCTGGAAAACTATTTTTTAAGTCAACTCTTTTGGATAGTTTTTTGTTTCGAAATAATATCCATCAGGAATTACCAAAACCAAAATAATGAATACGAGCTGTTGGCCCGTCCTACGTACGGGAATCGAGTAGTCAATTAAAACTGTTTACAACTTGGTAGCCGATTCACACACACTGGCTTTGAGTACAGTAGCTACATACCACCTTCAACTGCATAGGACTACTATCACTTACCGTACCTTATTTTACCACCTTGGCCACTGAAACCTCTAAAATGATCCTGGCCTCCCGTTCTCTTCTATCCCCTGCCATTTCTGGATGGCAGGAAGATACCAGTCTGAAGATGTCTTTCATTACTTGGTCTTCCAAGTGGTCGTCTACCTTGTAGTAATCCTTGGAATACGCTTTTAAAATTTGAAGTATCTTCTCTCCGCCATGCAAAGCCTGCCCAGCCCATCCGAGATCCGAGCCTTTTGGTCTACTTTTGGAATGTACCCCTTTATCAAGTTTCTGAATCATACAGTACTTCTGGGATAGTTATGATATGGTATGAATCGATTTTGGTTTCTACTGACACCCTGCAGCTTACTGGTCAGTTTTTTGGAGACCTACTACACCGGTTGACATTTTCATTACGAATAAAATGTGTACTGTATGCAGTCATACTTATATTCAAACATCTAGAAAAAGATGTATCAACACGTAAACCACTTATATCATAAAGGATTATGCACTTACCGGTATACTTAGACGGATTGCATTTATGACAAAACTTGATTATACGTTTAAAATATTAAGTTCAAAATTACACAATCTCCTGATAACATAGATCTTTTACGGTAGAAAATAAACTGCATTTTAAAGTAAAATAGTGTGTAGGAAAACTCTGACGATAAATATTTTTGTATACAAACAACTTGTAACATAAACATTTCAATGACAGTTAGAAACCAGCTGTTAGTTAAACCACCACTAAAACGACTTTAACTCGTCCGTCGGCTGCTAGACTTTTTGAACGGTAAAACTTTATTTCAAAAAAACTGAAACCCTAAACTAAAATTATGGCTTCGACATTCCCTAGTTCTCAAAATTATCTTTCTTACAACACAACAATCATAAAAATCCGTCAAGTGGTTGATTCAGAATCGTGAAATAAAAAAAACCCTGTTTCGTTTTAATATATAGGATACATCTTAAAGACTGAACAAAAGACAACGGAAACTTACTAATACTCATAGAAGTACAAGTAAAACTCTCAAAACCCACCAAAAAAAAATCAACGTAAACCGACAAGTCTAGGACCAATCGACCAAACCAGACTCGGGAAACATAAAAGGGTTATTACACCGGGGGCCCGAGGTTAATCTGGAAGCGGTTGTCTTTTTACGGCGCCTTGCAGCGTGTACGGGTTAAATCATTACAAAAACAATTATACCAAGTTCGGTCAGCATTCCAACACGGCCGCCACTGTTAGCATGGACCTAAGGAAATGTTAGATGATGAAGTAACCTCGTTAGTAGACTCCGCCCAAGGAGGCGGGGCGAAGACTGGCCGCCATGTCGCTGGACATGCAACCATGTAATGCAACCATGCAACCGGGCAACCGGCGCGGCGCCACGGCATGCTGTAGTGGGTGTACATGTGGTTGTGTGGTATGCTACAAGATTGGTTGTAGGTGTTCAGGTTGTTGATTGATTGATATTATAATTTATCGGGGACAAGTTATAAAACAGGACAACAATTATACCTAGTATTTCAGTCGGAATAAGTGTTGTAAATGTTGTTGGGCAGTTTTGTAGTAATTTTTGAAAATTGAAGGGTTTTTAAGTTTTGAAATCATTATGTTGTAATTTTACAAGGTGCGGGTTGGTAAAACTTGGATTTTGAAGTTTGGTCGGAAATTGATACGTGGTGTTTTTAAACATTTAAAACATTTATTTTCTTGTGATAATTTGAGATAGGGTACGTAAAGTTAATAAAATATTTATATCAATTTGATATGTTTAAGGGTGCAAAAACTAAATTGAGCAGTTATGTTGTTTGCTATACATTTACTAGGGAAGTTTAGTTGATTTTGATTTATTATTGTTTCTGGGAGTACATTAAGCGAAGAGGATAAAAAATATCTTTTATACTGTTATAAGAATGGGTGTAACTTCGGACAGCAGTTTTACTTTGCTCAACAATTGATGTACAGTAATAGTTTTTGGGCTATTATATGCTTTATTTTTAAGAAACAAAATTATCTAGTAAAAAGTCAAATATCAGTTTTACTTGCATAAGCATGGGTGTAAAATTTTTAAAGGTGTGTAGTTTGCTTGAAATTTACCAAGGGCGTTCATATCATTAAAAGAATTTTGTTTTGTTAAAATGGGGATACAAGTTAGTAAAAATTATAAAAACATTGATTTTATTATGTATAAGCAGGACTTAAGTTTGATTGGCTAGTTTTGTAGTTTATCGAGAGGTTTTAGTTTTCAAAATAATACTAGGGTTGTTTTTTATGTTTAGTTATTGAAGAAGGTACAAATAAGATTATTTCTGTGTTGGTATAAGCATGGGAGTTGATGTGGTTAAGTATTGTAGTTTGGTTCTACAATTGATTGATGTTCAAATATACAAAGCGTTTGAAGTTGTGTATTTTTTTACCCACTGTTTTTGTATTTAATAATCAATACAAGATTCAGTCAATCTGTAGCAATAACAATTCTACCGTAAATGTAATAGTAATGTGTAATTTTAGCTTAACATGCTCCCTCCCAGCCGTCACACTCCTATGTATGTATGGAGGCTGTTTGAAGAGTTTGTTGAATGATAATCTGAAGTATTCTGTTTCTTTTGGTTTTTGGACCATAATAGATGATGAGTCAAAAATATACTATCGTTTGCAATATTCCAGTGCTGATTGAAAGGTACGTGTACTGTCCCACTATTTGCTATACAAAGAATAGACCTCCCATGTAATGTAAACATTTTAAGACAAGAAAATAGAAGAAGTTCAGAACCATCTCACGTATTTTTATTTCAAATCTTTACATTGCATGGGAAGTATATTATGTGTAATAGTCAATGGTGTAAGTTCTAAGTGTAAGTTGTAAGTCTGTTGAACAATGTTCGGAAATTCACCAAACAGACCTTAAGTACAATTGCCACAAATGTAACCATGAGAGATGTATCGGAGAGTATATTTAATTATTACTGTTCATCGATATGGTAATGACAATCCAAAAATAGACTATATTTCTGGTGTGATTTAGTTGGTCAGCAGATTCTTTATCAAGCCAGCAATTGATGGGACTGAGTAAGACATTCCACAAGAGTATAAAATTAGCCAAATGGCGCTCATTCAAATAATTGTCAATGCCTGTGGTGCGCACATTCTGATGTTTTAATCTATTTATTGGTGATGAATTACAAATCTCTAATGTGTCGTTTGGTTTTTTAAACAGTTGAAAAAATCAATCCCCAAATACCTATTTGAACAAATCCTACTAATATTATAAATGAGAAAGTTTGGATGTATGGATGTATGTATGTTTGTGACTAGTAAACACGAAAAATACTGGTTGGATTGGGCTGAAATTTGGCATGATGATAGCTCACATTCCCGATTAACATATAGGCATATTCTTATCTCAAAAATCCTTTTGTGAAGGCAAGTGACCGTAGCGAACGAGCTAACATGAAGGCAAGTGAGTGCAGCGAACGAGCTCCAACCTAAAGGTGAGTGAGCGTAGCGAACGAACTTCAACCAGGACGTGATTGAGCCATGCGAACGAGATCATCTTGAAAATTAAGAAGTTAAACGGGGCAAAGCCCGCGGGATTATAAATAGTCAAAGGCAAGACAACGTCTGCCGGGTTCAGCTAGTCCATATTTAAAGGGAATTAAAGAATTTAGCCAGCTGTTTCAACTAAAAGAGTTGGTTCTATGATATGCAAAAGCATTAAAAATGTATAAGATTTACCAACAGGGTGCAGCACTATTATTTTTTTCATTATTTATGAAAACAGCTAATTTGAACTAAGCAGCAACAAAAAACTGTGATACACAATGAGAACTGTCGAAGTAGGATTGTTTACAGTTATGTTCATGTTTTTAATTTCATGAATAATTTATGATATTTTGCGAGTTTTTAATAATCGATCTTTCTCTATTGTGTAGGTGAAGTAGTAGAACATTATGGCTATGGTTGATGTGTAATACTATCGCATACCGTAAATTTGAGGAAGCAAATCTTCTCAAACCGTGTTTTCTCACATCGCAAACGCAAAGATCGGGTATAACTAACTGCAATAAGCATTTTATACTTATTTGCCAACCCCGTACGAAGGACGGGTACTCTGCTAGTATTAAAATATTTCCAAATCTTCGTTTAGGGCTTACAGTCCAATACTATACTTTAAAAATAATATTCCAAATGTGTTACAAGTATATTCTTTTAAACGTTGTATTAGTAAGTATTGTTTAAATAAGTTCATTGAAGGAAAAAACTAATTTTACTTTTACAAAGGGGTTTTTATTACTTGAGATAATTTGATGCTATGTTTGTTTCAGGTTTTTTTTTCATCGTGCGTTTAAGTTTGATTGGGAACGAACGTAATATATAGAGGTTAGTAGTCAAGTCATTTCCTATCCACTTGGCCAGGTAAGTGAACCTATAGATTTGAGTGGAATCTAAACTACTAGGTCAAATTGCCATCGTACAAAAACCATAGGCAACTTTATGATTTTTATCTAATCAAGGACATTTTACGCCACTTGACCACGCCTTCACTTATATCACAGTAATTACTTAATCATCAGCCACAATTTATTTTTCACAACTGTATTAATACATAGTTATGAACAGATAAATAATTGCTCAATGTATACAGTGTTAACGAGAGGTAAATTCTTTCAATTTTAGCACGATTAAAACACATAAATGCTTTAAGTATCTTAAATAATGAAAAACGGAAACATTTTCGTGACTTTCACCGTATAATAATGTCAAAAATTAAACACAGCAAGTATAATATAGATATTTGAAAATATGTAACAAATATGGATGTATAAATTGCTAAATCTTCATATACGTCACAGGTTTTATATCGTTCGAAACACCAAACATCACACCGTAAACGTAAAAGGCAATGTTTCAATTGTACAACACAGACTCATAGTAAAACGCGTCTGCAATCTTGTAGTAACCACACCAGCTGGCATAAAGGATGCAGATTGTTAGGAAAGTAGTATAATTAAAAGCATAAAGTAACAAATGTCGCGCATAAAAGCTTCAACAGCTGTCGCGCCTATTACAGGCTCTATTCAATGCAACTGCACACAATTAAACGTACTTTAATAATCCACCCTATAACAACGTCGACAACGTAGTTATCACACGTGTAGTTTTACGACTCCTCCCTTTCCCTGGCAAAATAAAGCAGATAAAATTGTTAAACGATAAAACGCACGAGTTTATGACTTCAGACGAACGGTTTACAGATTTGACAGCTGCGATGAAAGTTTGATTGCTGTCGACAGCAGTGTATTGTGTATACATTGTTAGGTCAACTTTATTTTAGTGTATACATATCGCATGTTCTTTCCATGCGGCTCGTACAATAGTAGAGATTGTTGCCCGAGACGATTTAAATCGCAAAACATCCATTGGTACAATATACTGGAAATAAAAATAAAAAATAACCCCCACCACAGCAAACCTGCACTTCGCGAATTTCCATCTACCTGATTGGATTTCTAAAAAGATATTCCTTTAAAATTGACTTGTTATTTAAATAACATTAATCTTGGTGAGTACCTATGTTTGCTATTAGGTGTGTTTTTTATTGAAATGTTGATAGCTTAGTATAAAATAAACAAAGTTGCCAAATTTGATTCAAATATAAAGATAAACAAGCCTACTACAACAGTTTATTTATTCTCCCTAAGAATGACAAGGCAATTTTAAATTTACAATACGTTAGGCATACAACAACGCTTCTATATACAAAAGAGTTTTTTTTAATGATTTTTCAATATGATTTGAAGAGAAATTATGAAATTTTGTGTTTTTAGGGCCAACATGAGAAAAATCTATTTTTTCTCCATAAACCCCCGATAAACCCCCGTTCCCATGGTCTGATCATGCTGGTTCGCGAACTCGTTCTAATAAAAGTAGGTTTACACTTTTGTACCAAATTTCATCAAAATCGTATAATTTTTGCTCGAGTTATCACGCTAATGGACACATATATCAATAAATATATGAATTTGAACGGAGGGTGTTTTGGGGTCTGAGTTCCTTAAAACGATAAAGTAAATCGGTCCCAGGTCTAGATCTTACCATGAGACATATGGTAATAGCTTATTCCCTATATGTAAAATTCGCTGAAAAGGAAAATAAAAATAAAATCCACGGATAAAACAGTACTCATAACGTAGTACAAGTGGGGGAAAATCGTTTTACCTGATTTAAATAGGACTCTGTCTAGGAGTCAATGTATATCAATTTTACCGAATGGTGTTTTTGGTGTCTGAAAACATAAAATAAACCTAAACATGTACTTATTTTCGCAGATAAAACCTTTTTCCAATCCGCTATCGTGGGATGTTTTCATCCCCACGTGTTAACAGCGTCCCCGCGGGCGATCTTGAGTCGCAAACAAGGTGTCTTTGTTACAAAAGACGCATTGATCCACCATTACACACACAATGAGGGGCGGCGGCGGCTTCCGAGGAAAAATCCAAAATTGGAATAATTAGAAGGGTTAAACAATGGAGCCGGCGGCGTACCCGTGTTGCGCGTGTCCCACAATGCGAAACATCCCCTTGCGCTTCTTGACAGAATTTTCATTTGAAACTGACGCGGCTGTGGCGTATTATTAAAAGTTGGAGTAAGCACCCCCTCCCCTACCCTTCCCCTACGGGACTGTTTGACACTCGGCAAGTAACATTCACAATTTCCCCTGACGACATATTGCATCCACGCCGCTTCTACAACACTTTCAATTCCTTCTTTCGCCCGAGACCGTGTATCTTTACACTTTGTTTGCTAACTAGTTTATATTCTGCTCCCCCTCGTTCCGCCTGACAATCATATGCTTCTTTGTTTACTTCTGTATGCCGAGCCTCAAACTTTGCCAAAACTGTTACGCTTTGTTTAACTTTATGTCTTTGTTTCGTATTGTTTGACTTGCGATGTCGACACTGCATAATGTATATTTATGTATATTTTTGTACGAGGATGGTTTTAATCTTCGCCGAACACACGTTAGGTGTGATGTGGTGATCACTGGCACGTGACAAACTATTTTAACGGATATTCATTTCATAAAATACTGTACTATTGTTGTACACGATGCTAATAGTGCATTGAAACAATATAGCCAAAGTATTTATGACTATTGACTGTTATCTTTGAGTTCAAACTTGAATCCATCTGCATCCAATGAAAAAAATGTTCTCCAAATTAAAATGGACGTGTGTTATACGTCTAGCTGTTAAGATTCAGGGATTAAAGAAACATTCTTAGCAGGAACAAACTTAAAGTAAAATAATGCCTAGCTATATTGCAGTGACGACCATTAGTAAGCAATTAAATTGTCCTAAAAACGTCAAAATCCACTGCCAACTCAGATATAAAAAATTAAATTTAGCAACACCGATCAATAAATTGCAAAACATTGTAGTAAGCTAATCTTAGTACTGTAAGTTGTTGTAATGTTGAGTTACTAGAAACCAATAAACACACATTACTAGAACTATTAGGGAAATTTGCACTCTAAATCAGGGTAAAATCCCTGATGGTCATCAGGGTATGAAACACTGATTACCATCGCCCAAACTATGCCCTTATAACTCCAACCCTCTTAAAACTCGATCTCGACTAATATTATTTTTCTATTCCATATAACTTCCCAAAAATACTTAAACTCACGCAAATCTGACCAACTCGAGCATCTCAATATCCCGGCGATGTTGCGGCGATCGTCACATTCCGTCGTGGTAATCGCGGGCGACGCTTGGACAGAATCTGTCGTTAGATCGGCTCATAGGAACGCAGGTCGGGGTCAACCGCGCAGACATGTGTTAGTCCTGGCTTTGATTGTCTTGGCTGTCTGCCGACACTCATTCACTGGCTTTATTTAAACCACACTCTGATTTAGTGGCGAGAATTAGAAAATTAAACAACCTGGTGAAGGATTTCTTTGGTGGAAATTAATTAACTGTAAGGTATTACCTAAAAACCTCTTGGTTTATGAATTGTGTAAGCGTTTCATGTTTTGTCTAATTTAACTAGAGTAAAATACCTATATTAGACTAATAGTAGTATTTTTCTTTAATCATTGTCTCTGGCTTGATTCCAAGCGAGATCGTTACTGGACCAATGTTTTGACCATTTGTCATTGGTTAATTGATGATGTTTTGTAACGAAAAACCTGCGTTATAGTAACAATATAGTAACAAGGCTAGGGTTT
Organism: Macrosteles quadrilineatus; assembly: GCF_028750875.1. Taxonomy (NCBI): domain Eukaryota; kingdom Metazoa; phylum Arthropoda; class Insecta; order Hemiptera; family Cicadellidae; genus Macrosteles; species Macrosteles quadrilineatus. Next base: position 4,300,965 of record NW_026542604.1, on the reverse strand, counting down.
CAACAGTTCCTTGCAAAAAAACATTGAAAAATGCCAATGGCTTAGAAAAATACCAAAATAAACCATTGTCTTTGAACACCACAAAACTGGAGCTTGTTTGCTTGTGTGTTTCGTGTTGGGTTTTGACGTTCTCGTATGCTAATGCAGCTAATGTAAACTAAATGTTGTTTTTATATTATTTTAGCGTGGATTGTCCGATTTGTGCTCTAATTTTTAGTTACGACTAGCTGTGTGCCCGTTCTACGCACGGGGATCTTATCATAGTCAGTTAAAACCTTCTTATATAAAGCACAGCAGTTGGTTTGCATACTTTCAGATATGCTGAAAAAACTATTCCTTCGCAAATACAGTATCTGACAGTTTCAAGCCAAAACTAATGCTTCGCAATTAGCCTAAATGTCACCCGGATCTTGTTGGTCCATATGTTATATCCAATGACTAAATAAACGGTATCAGCATTCTGACACATACTTTCTCCCATAAGTTTGTAAACAACCTTTATCATGTGTAAGCGGTGAGAGTAAATATACGGAAATGGGATTTGTACAATTTTGTTCAGAATTTAAAGGACTATAACATAATGGTTAAAAGTATTTAAGGTACTACCTCAACCTCTTAATTTAACACTTTATTCGGGTTGACATTTTCATTATCAAGGCGCTCTTGTCCTTTCCGTGAAACATTGAGAAACAAGGACATTAATGCGTTACCATCATACATACACACAAAAATACCGAACTTAATTAGGGAATCTGCTACGCTTTAAGCATGAAAAGGTACATATAAAATTAGTACTTGAAATCTTTGTTAATGCCATAAAATTTGATCATAACAATTTATATTTGCTTGGACCGGAGATGACTCGAAATTCTGTTGAAATGCTATCTGAATCGGTTTGCTATATGAAATGAAGTACAGTAGGCCTACTATAGACGATTTAGATTGGTAATTTGTAATAAAAATTACCAAAATAGGCCACGAACTATTGATACATAAACAACGTTCAAAGTGTTTGAACAATTCATGATGGTTTGCTGAATAAATGTTTTACTAAAATGCGTTATAGTTTTCTTAGCATAACATTTTGGAATCCAGACAGAAAAAGCAAAAATTATACAGTTAAGACATCAATTAAATTGAATAGGCCTACGCCTGTAATAAATAAGGTGCTACACCAACGATAACTAATTTGTAAATTACTGTGATGTGTTGGTACGTAAAAATGATTCTTGCTGCTACTAAAGGTTAAAAGGAAAAGAACCAGTACCGTACCAAAAACCAACGTTTACAGTTAAGAACTGTAGTACAGCCGACCAATTATATGCGTTAATAATTGGTCATTAACTGTGTCAAAAAACACCGCCATTCAAAAGTCTAATTACGCAGAACATTCTTATGTGGGTACTTTTGTATGTAACAGAACAACTCAATCTTGACATGTAACTTATGAATGACTGATCAAATGTAATCATGTTATATGATAAAAAATGGAAAGTTATTGATCTCTTGGTTTTGGATTTTCTCGTAAAAAGTTATCGGCAATCAAAGTTATTTCCCATTAATTGCTTTATTTGTACACAACTCTTAATGTAAACTTATCGGTGTCAGTTTGAAAAAAAAACCTTATACAACATAACTTTCTGTTATTTAATAGATTACGTATTCTGTAAACAATGGTTGCTGGTATACAGTGTGTAAATTAAGTATGGAAACAAATCTGTATTTTTTAAACCAAAATAGATAGAAATATTGGGTTTGTGGCATTGACTGTTAACCAAGGTTCCGCAATTTTTTGCATCAGAAAAAATTTTTCACCCCCTCAGGGGGGGTAGGGGTAGGGGGTAACTTAATTTTTTTAAATAGCAACCCCTATTGAGTGACCTCTCATTTTGAAGGGTTTGTCAAAAGAAATACAATGCCGTAAACCCGAGGTCGATATCTTACCCCTAACCAGAATGGCGGCCATTTTAAATTTCGAGATGGGCAAACGAAATCCTGTGTGGATACCCATAATTTACCTTTTAAATGGGTTACATTGGGTAAGCCGAACTCCAGATACCATTATTAGATTGAAAAGTGGATGTTTTTATCGTATTCAAAATTTTGCCCCAGCCCCCAAAATAGGGGATTTTGGGGGCAGCCCCAAATTTTTAAACGCAACCCCCTATTGAGTGACCCCTCGTTTTGAAGGGTTTGTCAAGACAAAAGCAGTGGCACAAATCTTAGGTCGATATGTCATCCCTAGACGAAATGGCAGGCATTCAAAAACTTGATTGGGTAAAAAAGCGCCCATTTCACCAATTAAAAATGTTGAATGCCTGCCATTTCGTCTAGGGATGACATATCGACCTAAGATTTGTGCCACTGCTTTTGTCTTGACAAACCCTTCAAAACGAGGGGTCACTCAATAGGGGGTTGCGTTTAAAAATTTGGGGCTGCCCCCAAAATCCCCTATTTTGGGGGCTGGGGCAAAATTTTGAATACGATAAAAACATCCACTTTTCAATCTAATAATGGTATCTGGAGTTCGGCTTACCCAATGTAACCCATTTAAAAGGTAAATTATGGGTATCCACACAGGATTTCGTTTGCCCATCTCGAAATTTAAAATGGCCGCCATTCTGGTTAGGGGTAAGATATCGACCTCGGGTTTACGGCATTGTATTTCTTTTGACAAACCCTTCAAAATGAGAGGTCACTCAATAGGGGTTGCTATTTAAAAAAATTAAGTTACCCCCTACCCCTACCCCCCCCTGAGGGGGTGAAAAATTTTTTCTGATGCAAAAAATTGCGGAACCTTGGTTAACAGTCAATGCCACAAACCCAATATTTCTATCTATTTTGGTTTAAAAAATACAGATTTGTTTCCATACTTAATTTACACACTGTATATATTAACATTATAAGGAAATGTGACAAAAATCACACAACGTTGGGTTTTTGGACGTTTATAATTTTATTTCTTAAGTACCTAGGTAGGCCGTGTATTCTATGGAAAAGTACCGGTATCAAGGATCGTTGTCGAAAGGGTTGTTATAAATAATTGGGTAAGCATACGTACCACACGTACCCAAGAGAAGGGCTATGGGCCTATTGGCTGTATGGTCCAGCGATTGCATCACACGGTGAGTAGGAACTATTGACTTTATATAGTCAATGGTAGGAACAGAAAGTGACACATTGGAAAATCGAGTTCAGCATCATCCGTAAACCTCTGTTACAATCACCCACTGCAGTTGTAATTTTTTGCTTTACACTTTACACAACCGCCATTGAAGAGCCGTCAATGAGTGGAACATTGTTTCTAAGCTATTGGCGACGGTCATTAGTAAATTTAAGTTTCCCAGCCGTATACAACACTGATTCAATCTTGATTCAATGTCTTCTTTCTGGTTATCAAAACTCCAAAACAATTTTATACACATATTTCTGGTTCCTGACCTGGATGATGCCTAGTTATTTAATTTACGGTTACACTATATTATTCCACTTGCGATTAATGTAATAAAACTTCCTTTATGTAATAAAAACGTTTTTAATCTCACTTGGATGGGATTTGCCTTCAAAACGTGATCGGAAATGGTTGTGGTGTTTGTAAACAACATTTGTAAACATTTCAGTGACAGCTAGAAAAAATAATCTTGATCCGAACAGCTGTTCGTTGTTTCATAGATGATTATGTGATACAAATTGGAAGAAAACTTGACAAAAATCGCACAAAACTGCATTTTTGAACGGCCGTAATTTTAATTACAAAGTAGTGAGACCATATTTTAATGGCTAAAGACACTCTCGCCACTCCAGTGAATACATTAAAATGACTTGGGTCTTGATAGGTACTCTCGTTTTCCTGGAGAAGATTGCGCAAAATGCCATCTTGAGTGTGTCAGACAGACAGATAGACAGATAGACAGACAGACAGAAATTTAGATGAGACTTGTTTCGGCTTCTTTAATGTATAAAACGTAAAAATAACCTAAAAATGTATGATTCTGAGCAATGTACAGACAAAACTCTAATTTTATTTATCATGGTAGATACCCATATGACAATATCCTATAAGAAAAATTGAAGTAAAAAATACAAGAGGACCACCACCATACGAGATACCTCCTCCATTTAAAAGCTAGCGATAGCGTTAGTTAAAACTGTTTCGTATATTACGAGTATGTTTAAATATACCAACCAGCAAAATCGTAACACATTCTTCATCACCTTTATCAAGAAATCAAAGTTATACTCATTTCACTTAAACATCTTATAAACTATGGACTTTAGTTTTCTCAAACGTCAATAAATTAAACCATACGAAGTACAATAGACTTCTTATATGTTGCAACCACAGTTTAAACGTAGACTAATTGCACACCGACTGGGTGTAGTGCGGTGGTCGTATGTATTTGTAATGGCAGCCCAGTTGAAGTATGCTATTGACATAATGTGAACACGGGTACAAGTGTACACTGCTGTTTACACGTTCCAATGACGCAAATGACCCAACAACCAAATCACCACTAATAGTCACTCTATTGCAGTTATGTGGTCTGCTGCCGGACATGAATCATCTGTTTCAGGAACAAAAACACTTGAGCTTCCAAAATAATCTAAAATCACAGGTTGTAAGCTTATTAGATTTAATTTATTCTTTGCCATTCAGTTTGCATTGAAGACTTAGTATATTGGCCTAAACTTTATTGGCTTGTATGAATCATTTGTGTCATAAATGATTCAACTTCTCTATAACTGAAAACTCCTCTTTCTCCATCGTGTAATTTTATTTTATTTTATTTTATTTTGCTTCCAACGGTCCAAACAAACCAATTTACAATTATTTTTTTTATAATGCTTACTCAAAGTTCCTATAACTAAGGGTCAAGCCAAACATGCAAAGGGGCCTAAGATTCTACTTAATAGAGAGAACTTGACAACAAGAACAACAAACTAAAATCTGAGCAATGTTGACTAACAATGATAAATCTTTGATATAATTAACATTGAATAAAAATGTGTAGCCAACAATGATAACAAAAATAATAACAACAACAACAACAACAACAATAACAACAGCAACAAATACAATAGCAACAATAAATAACAACAGGAACAAATAATGACAATAATATATAACAATGATAATAATACAATGTGACAATAAACATTTTTCAAAATAAAACCCCTAAGCATTATAAATACTGGATGATAATTTTTTTCCATCAGAATAAAATTATTTAATTCATTTCATTTTCAGAGTATAATGTTGGCAAATTTAATACACCAAGCTTGTTCTGTTAAAAATTTTAAACCATTTTTCATACAATTTAAGAAAGATGTATTGGTATAAAAGTTAAAGCACACAAATTATAGCTCGAAAACTAAAATATTTATACAATTATTGGCAAAGCCTGAACAACCTGGTAAGGGAAATTGTTTGTCCATCTGTGGTAACTGAAAAATTAACTATTCTATAGTTAGTTGTTCGATAGACTATATTATGTGTAGATATAAAGTCAATGCTCACATCGCACTTAAAATTTATTCCATTATGACGAGGAATATGTATATTTATATATGTATATTTATATATGTATATTTATGTAATGTATTTAATAGTCAAGCAACCTGGGTCTGTTCTAATTGTAGAAAGGCGAAGAAAAGCTCATTTAAAGCTGAAAATGACTCTGACGAAGATGGAGAAACGGCAAGTAACCCGGACAAGGATTTTGAGGTTAGTAGCCTAGGCGTACAACGAGCTATTCTGTCAAAGGTTAACTCATTGATGGACATGAAGGGTAAGCTCGATAGCATAGAGACATCCATGAAGTTCCTAGCAGAGAAATACGATGCCCTTCTGGAGGAGGTCGTTGGCCTCCGAAACGAAAACAAAAACCTTAAGTCAGAAATTGAAGTACTGAAAGCTAAAGAGGATGCGTCTAGAGAGACTATTGACCAAGTAGAACAAAATTTAGCAGAACTGGACCAATACGGCAGAAGATTCAACCTTGAGATACAAGGCCTGCCACAAAAAGAAAATGAAGACTTGGGAACTTTGATGGACCAGGTAGCCCAGCAGATCGGCGTGAAGTTTGAGCCCCATCAGATCCATCAGGCTCACAGGCTACAGCCCAGGCAGGATGGTAAACCATCAACAGTCTTGATCCAGTTCCACTCTAAGGTAACAAGAGACATCTGGCTGAAGAATGGAAAAAAGGCTAAGTTGGACAGTGTATTTTTCTACGAGAACATGAGCCCGTACTATAGAAACCTACATAAAGAAGCAAAAACCAGAGCTAAAACCCTAAAGTATGAATTTGTCTGGTTTAGTGGCGGGCGGGTTCTGGCAAGGAAAAAGGAAAATGATAGCATAATAGTCATTAGATCCAGGGATGACCTGAGAAAGATAAGATAAAGTTACGTAATTTGGCATCTCTTTTGTCAAAGATAGGAATCTCTGTACTCTTATCAGTACTGATACAACTTTCTTCCTCGCCAGAAATCCAAGTATTAAAATTAATCTCTATGTCTAAAATCTGTATGTTTGTTGTTGTAATTTTTTACATTTTTGTTTTTTGTTATCATCTAGAGCCTATTTATTGCCGTTTTTCCCCAAGATCCAAAATATTTTTAATCGTCCAGAGTCTATTCAACATCTGTTTTACTACCTCTATATTTTATAAGTTTTTGTTACTAGGCCTACTGTTGATGTTATTTTCAGAGTTTTATAGGTTGTTATGTATTACGAAGGGTTTATTTAATGTTGTTTTTTTTATTCTCAGAGTTTATTTATTGCTATTTATTTAATCTTCTCCCCAGGTTTCACTCAATTTTTGTAGCCTACTTATTTTATTATATTTATAAAATGTTACTTTGTTTAGTACCAATGTTAGACCAGAAAGTGAGGTTATGCTAGAGAATTTTCAATTTTCAGATGATCGCTTATATTTCAATAATTATGATAGCTTCAAAGACTGGGTATTTTACTCAGAGAAGGAAACCCAATGCATCCAGTTGCTTCACTTAAATATCAGATCAATAAGTAAGCACTGGGATACTCTGAATCTACAACTTAACTTAAGTAGCTCTGCCTTTGATGTAATAATTCTAAGCGAGGTAGCATGTGATGCAAACAACAGCAATTTGTACACTTTGCCAGGTTACAACAGTTTCTCTTGGCTTAGGGAAACCAAAGGTGGAGGAGGTCTTATAATGTTTGTAAACACACAAAAGCTTATTTTTAAACCAATTAAAACACACACTACAACATATGAAAACATAACAGGTGAATTAGAGCTTCTTGGTTCAAAAAATCACACAAAATGCCTCATTCATGCGGTATACAGACCCCCTTCCTCCTGTAGTGGTTTTCCCCTCCCACAAGCGATCATAGAGATAGATGCAAAAATCAGGAACTATGATAACTACAAAAACTTAATTCTAGTTGGGGATGTAAATATAAATTTAAACGATAAAACCGATGTGTACGTTCAAGAATATGAGACTATGCTGATGTCATGGGGCCTAGATAGAGGTATCTGGGATAATACAAGAGAGGAAATAAGGCTAAATACATTAACAAAATCATGCATAGACCATATTTATTACAGATTCAGACACCCCTTTGAGAAAATACAGACAGGCATAATTAAAACAAAAATTTCAGATCATTACCCAATTGTAGCAAAGATAGAATTTACGGGAGGAGGAAAAAGAGACACACAGGTTGAAAAAACCAGATTAAATGAACCGCTTTTAGAAAGCAAACTAAAGCAGGAAAACTGGACTTTTAAAAATTATGACGATGTAAACAAAGGTTTTGAAGAGTTAGTCTTAAAGTTTAAAAAGATTTATCAAGACAGTACCATTACTTTTACTACCTCAGGTGGGGGGCATATTGGACAAAGAAGCACTCACAGGAGAAACAAGCGAAAGGAATGGATGGACAATAGGACTTTAGACCTGGTAAAGGAGAGGGACAGAATTTTTAGGTTATGGAAAGGGGACCCCTCAAACCATAGATATAGAAACCTATACAAAACACTAAGAAATCAGGTAGTTAACCAAATTAGAAACACAAAAAATAACTACTACAAGAGGTTATTTGAAGAAAACAGTAAAAGTACAAGGAAGATATGGGAAAATATAAACAGTTTGTTAAACAGAAAGAAAAAAAACAGTATTGATGATACGGTAAAAAATGCCATGGGAAATATATTAAGCAAAAAAGATATTGTGAGTGGCTTTGCTCAATATTTTATTGATGGAGTTGATGATATTAAACATGATTGTAATGCAACTAGATCCTTACTACCACAGCCAGAGTTTGATATGGAATTCCCACAAAGCCTATATATACCACCTGCTACAAAAGAAAAAGTCAACGCCATAATTAAAAGTATGGCTTCAGAAAAATCACCAGGTATTGATGGTATCAGAATGAAGGACATTAAGTTAGTAGCTGAAAATATATCAGAATCACTTTCAAAACTAATTAACCTCTCAATTTCACAAGGAATATTTCCGGATTGTTTGAAGACATCAGTAATTAGGCCTATTTATAAGAGTAAAAGTAAGAAAGAATTCCAGAACTACCGTCCAATAGCAATTTTACCATCCTTTGAGAAAATAATAGAGAAATATTTATTAAACTACCTTTACAGTTATATAGAAAACAATAACCTATTGAGTAGCAAACAATTTGGCTTTAGAAAGAATCGCAGTACAGAGCACGCCCTAAAAGAATTTTCAAATACTGTAAATAGTGTCTTGAATAATACCTGCCATGGATTAGGCTTATTTATTGATTTTTCTAAGGCCTTTGATACGATAGAGCACTCAAAAATTGTCTTAGCTCTCCAAAAACTAGGTGTGAGGGGCCCCTACTTGAAATTATTCAATAGTTACCTCAAAAATAGAAAATTTGTAGTGAAGGTCATGAATCAATTTAGCGATGAAAAGGAGGTAAAATACGGTGTGCCTCAAGGGAGCCAAATTGGACCAATACTTTTCATTATATACTTAAATGATCTACTAAATAGGATAACCAACTGTGATGTATGGGCATATGCTGATGATATCCTTATTTTCTCAGACCATAAAGATTTTAAAACTGCAGTCAAAAACTTGCAAGATGATTTTAACCTACTCAATAGATGGACACATGACAATGGTTTGATTATCAATGAGAAAAAAACGTGCATCTTGCACTTTCACCCCAGAAATATAAAACTAGATGGGAATGTCATGATAAAGTACCATGATTGTGACTGTATGCAGGGTTTAACAGAATGCAATTGTAATTACATAAAGGTCACAGTTAGCACAAACTATTTAGGCCTTACAGTTGATAATAAACTGACTTGGAAAGAGCATGTAGCTGTGCTGAGTAAAAAACTAGGTTCATGTACAGGACTGATGTATAATCTAGAAAATAAAATTACAACAGAGGTAAAAATAGCTGTTTACAAATCTTTGTTTGAATCAGTAATGAGATATGGCATAAATGTGTGGGGAACTGCTGCTAATAGCCACTTAAAAATAATAAATAGCCTACAAAAAAGATGCTTAAGGGCATTGGGTCTTAGAAGAGACCATATTAACCACATTGATACTAAATATAGTATAGGGAATTTACTTACTCCAAAGGGAATTTTTACATACAATATTTTAATTCAATATCATGGAAACTGTGTTAATAAAACCAAAATCCAAAGACCAGTACATACGAGGAATACTATAAAATACAGAACACCGATACCCAATACTTCATATGGGCAGAGACTTGCAGAGTATTTAGTACCATACCTATTTAATAGGCTACCAACAAGGATAGAAGGTATTGAGAGTTATAAGGCCTACAAAATTGCAGTCTATGAATGGCTTACAAGCAGTGAGACAGACTTACCTTAAATCCCCCAGCCTAAAAATACGATTCTAGGCCAAATTGGCATTTAACTACATGTAACACAACATACACAAACATAGACACTTTACATACACATAACTTTGCTTCTTCCACTAGCCTAGAACATAAACCACACAATCAACTACATACAACTTTGTTAGCTGGCACTATTACTACACTCCAAAACATAAACCAATCCCACAAGATTAAGGCCACAATACACAAAATACATTTTCAGGGTAGAATAGGGAAAAGAAAGCTTTAATCTAATAAAATTTGTATTTTTTCTGCTTATGAACAAAATGTGCATTTTTAGTGTAAGGTTATGTTTCAACCAACAAACGAACAAACAAGACTCAAGCTTGTCAAGCAACTCTTTTTTTCTCTCGACACTCACTCGCTCCACTGCCACCACCACACGACGAACTCACAAATCCAAAGACAACAAAATATTGCAATCTAGGTGAATGCCGTTGGTTATATGAGCTTTCACTCCTTCCTTTTATTTATTGTTTATTCGTACACTTCTTTTTAATGCTTTTAGAATTAAGTTTAGCTGCCAAAACACTCTTGTTATTAATAAGTGCCTGCCACGAACCGCCTTAGAACTAGTTTTTCATAATTAATTCATTGTACCGTACTCAGAAAACAAAACAAAAGTAAAAAAAAAAATATCTGTAAACTTTGTCATTTTTTTGAATCTATTGGTCCTCGCCGACAAGTTTTGTAAACTTGGCGAGGCCATGCTTGTAACATCCTTAATAAATATATTTGAATTTGAATTTGAATGTATATTTAACGTTAATATGTATTATTAGTGACATAATTAACGGCTTTACAGTTGATAAAAATTTATTTTATATATAGGGCTTCCATTGAAAATTGCCAAATAGAGTGTAGAAATGTCTGTAAGCGAACTTATATAAATAACAATGTACAAAATTAATTTGGACAAGGATGTTAAATATTGCACTAAAAATGTTATACTTTTATTTCCACTTATGGGCTTACATAATGCCACATAAAATACATTTATAAAATTCTAATCTTCCCAATAATTGTTCTTATAAACAAACTGTTTTTAGAGGAAACTTTTTTTGAAACTTTAAAATTAACATCAGCCACTTTGAAGAAACATACTATGCTCTAACAACTCCGCTCAATTTTTTGGACGCCTCTACGGACGCCAACTAGTAGCTTATTCAACACAATACTATTATCAAAATAAACCTTATTTTATTCATTAAATAACTCAATGCTGCAATGTATATTTCATCTTTTAAAACAAAATACTCTAAATAAAAACATATTAGTTATTATAGATATGGGTAATTGGCCGAAGGTATTAGAAAAAAAGGGGGTTAGAAAACAAGGGAGTTAGTAAACAAAAAAAATTTCTTATTTGTAACAAATTTAGACATTTGGTACCAAATCAGATGTTACTGTATCGATTGAATATTATAATCAAAGTAAATATCGGAAAACACGGAATTATAACGAATCCACTTTAACTTCTCACACCTAAATAATATAACATAAAAATAAAAAAATAATAAAGTATAAAACTTAAAACCTAAGTAAGTACTGTACATGCACCTGTAACACTGAGCACGCTCTTCATGTAAATCACGCTTACCAACAGAACGCACGCAAATAACACAGATTACCTGGTGGGTTTAGGGAGTGATCTATGGCCGGAGAGTTGGCAACGGTCTGCACTCGGAGAATAAACTATCGCTCCCAATTTGAGCAGAATTAACAGCTTGTATTTGTGCGATAAACGTTCGACAAGCCCATTGTTTCAAGTGCTGAGTGGGTGATGATGTATGGCGCTTGGCGTTTGCCGCTCGGCGCTTCAGAATACAGGAATTTGACGTGTATTTCAACAAATTTGATGAGGGGTTTTAATGCTTTCCTGATTATATTGATAATTAAATGTGATGAAAATGGCTATAAATACTGATTTTGTAGTTTTGGCTGGCTTCTGGCCTCAAGACCAGGGGTACAGTTTCGTTAATTACAAAAACACCTAATATAAAAATGTGTATATTTTTTATACATGATTGATTATTTGATATCATACAGTCAAAAAATTGTTAATATGGAATTAAAATGGTGGTTTAGTGATTTTTAGTTTTACTACGGTATTACGAAGGCTTGGGCTCAGAATAAATCAATCAATCACAAAAACTCTAAATATGAAAATATATACAAATTGTAATCACACCTTGGCTATAAGGCTGTCTATTTACCCTTTGTCAGGAAATTATACTTTGTTGATGTTTTATTTGTTTACATTTGGAATCGTGTTTTTTTTTTGGTTTTGATTGTTAGAGTTGGTCTTGAATAGTTATGTCTGAATAAATTTGAAGTCTTTTTTGTACTATGTTTTCATGAGTTTATTTTAAAAGTATATCCCTTTTAGAAGAGTCTGTCTCGCGTTTTAACAAATGGAGAAGCATGCACGAGGAAAGAAGTACTGGGGTTTATGGTGATACATCCATTTATTACCGTATTCTTAAAATAGGTCAAATATTGACCTGTAGGGCATCTGTATTTCTTAGTTATGATTGTGATTCATAAAAATATCCGGAAGATGGTGTGGGAATGCAAGAATGAGTCGACTTACGTTTGATTTTAAATACTGTAACATTAAAAAAAAATAATTTTAATTATAAACATTTAACTGCACATCACCCCTTGACCTTTAACCAACACAACTTTACCACGTTTTAGCCTATTTTACGTTCACAACATATTTTCCAGTACTATCTCACCTTCCTTGACGCCCCTATATCTCGGAAGCCGTTTTCTCGACAAAAACTCTAAAAGCTGTACCCGATGCGGGCGTGTCACTTGCCATGTAATTGCCCATGTTAACCACAACAACACAACTGTCAATACCTCATTATCCCCGCTGTGCCCCTATAAGACAAGCATGCAAATGTTCCCAGTTGTTGGTTTTAGATTACAATTTTGTCTAGTGTTTATAATGAGTGTATTTGCACGATAGTTTATAATAGTCTGTTATATGCTGGTAGAGCCAATGTTGGAAAATCCATGTTGAACATAAAAATCCAAAGTCTTGAAATTTTGAAGGAAGGTTAGGATTGGATTAATGTTTGCCAAAGTTTAACTCATCATTTCAAATTAATTGTATTTTATATGAGTAAACTGTTCTTACTGACTAAGAGATATCAACTGGCTCTATCGTCCGAATCTTTACATCAAAAGGCTTAAATTATCCATGATAGCTCGATCCAGTATTATACCATCCAAAAACGTTATAACATAGACAACAAGAATTAAATATAGACCGTCAGCTGTGCTACCGTTACCATCGGTTCTAGCGCACACCGCTGGGAGCGCGGAGTAGTTACGTAGCGCCTTTGACTAGTCAATGGTAGCGCGTACGCCGTAACTACATGGCCTCCCAGCGGTGTGCGCCAGAACCTATGTTAACGGTAGCACAACTGACGGTCTATATTTAATTCTTTTTGTCTTTGGTTATACCAAATCATACTCCCTTAGTAGATTTGTCATCCTTATGGAACAGCTGAAGCCAATTTTATTGTTAGTTCAGTACGTCCAACTGTATAGGTTATGTTTTGTTTACAATTTGTTTCTTGTTATTTCAGTCATTTAAAACCTCATTTAACCAAATAAGACGATTTAATCATAAACAATAACTGGTCTCCTAGTTATATAACCAAATAATAAAGCATAACTCATGAAAATAACACTAAAATAATAGAAACAAAAGTTTGTCTACCCCAGCGATCAGTGTGAACGTACACGAACTAGACACAAAAAACAAGCTTCAAAATTTATAATGGGATGAGGACTCTACTTGTGTTGCTTTATACTTAAGTAATCCAACCGCCGACGCCAGTTTAATATATAATTTCTACAACCACTAAGATACCCAACCATACATTGGATATGTTTTTTTACCTTTTCAGTACGTTCTAAACTTTATGTACATGAACTATGAAATAAAGCCATCAATTCCCTTAAAATATTTAAAAACATGTATACGCTGCTAGGTAGGCGTATGTGAGCAAAAACATAATAAATCCAGCATTAAGTTCACCGAAAAAACCATCACTTGATTGAAATATCAAGTAATACTTAATTTTTCATCCCCGTCATAAACTATTTGCTAATTGTCCTTTTACGTTATTCACCTCACATGGTTATCAGTCATTATACTTAACTTACAGCGTTTATATTTAATGCCGATGAAAGTGAGGAATTAAAAATTAAACCCTACATACCGACCTATGATGGATTGTGTCGTGTGGTCAGTATCGAGAATATGAGAGAAATTCTCCGAGTATTGTATGTACGATAATATTAGCCACATAATTGCACGATTTCAGAATGTCGTTATTGTTATTGTATGTCGTTGTTGTTGTTGTTATTGAGTGTTAAGGCAGTAAGGTTTGTTTATTTATTACGTCAAATATAAAAAATAGCTTTACCTACGACCGTTTTTTAAACAAGCCGTTTTAGTTCAGTTCTTAGAATTGAAGAGATTCACTTAACAGCATTGTTTACTTAACAACACGGGTAACGGACCAATGATATTCAAGGATTGAGAGAAAAGAAGTAACATTGTAATGCTTCGAAATTCAACTAATCAGCTGTTATGACCAATTAAATTGTTAAATGATCGGAGCAATTAGTGTTTGATACAATGATCCGCATCACTGTCAGTGGCAAGAGGTTATAAACGAAAACATAACCTCTCTTAGAAGTTATGAGTAGTGATTGTTGGTAATTAAAACAGTCAAAGGTAAAGTAGTGTACCTAACTCACGTAAATAGTCTAACGAAACTATCTTTACGCCACACTACATTATTTTGACAAACTTCCCACGCAAGGATTTAGTCCAGAAAACAGCTGTTTGCCGCCAGCTTATTCAAATGGGGTTTCATTGCGTACTACTGTGCTGCAATGAGTTTTGCCGGACACCAATCAGCTGATTATACTGTATTTAGGTGGCAGTGAGTGGTTATAAACAAAAACATAACCTCTCTTAGAGGTTTTGACTAGTGATTTATAGTCCTTTAGTTGGTGGAAATATATAAGGATTTGTACGGATTTAGTAGTATGGCGTAAACTATCGTACGTTACTCGTCCAAAATGTGTGTACCGGACTCGTATGGTAATCCCGTACTCGACTTCGTCTCGCACGGGAACGACCACACTCGTCCGGTAAACACTTATTTTCAGGACTAGTAACGTAATATACTATTACGCGATCGTTGCGTAAACTACTGTTGTTTTATGTTGGCATATTATATTCAATGATCCAACCCAAATGTAAAGTGCAAAATATTCTTTGAAACGTTTCTTTTGTATTACTTTTAAAAGAATACTTAAATGATTGGAGAAGCACATTCCTTATTATTTTAGTAATGTACCTACACAATTTCTACTTTATTATTACAATTTCAAATCACCGTCCCCATAATACTGGTCCGGGTCTTGGGAGGTAACACAGGATCTGTGGAGGTAATCTAAACTACTGAACTGCCGTTGCTGTACATGTACAACAATGTCGATTGTTGTAATAATATACAGTATACATAAAGGCGGTCTGGCTCAAACCACCAATGCCTGAATGAATCCAAAAGGACAAGAGAGATCAATTGGGACACACATCAACAAAATTATTTTTTAAATTACTGTGATCAGTAACATCACAACCATTTTTAAAGTAGACTGTATAACTGCCTAGACGGGAATATGTGTTTATTAGTCCAAGTAGTAAGTTATGAGATATATGTAGAATTACGCTCACCTTTTGAGCAACATAACATTCTCGTTGATCTATGAGTATCTGTAGAAGTATGTGTAAAAAACGTTTTTGTCGGTCGCCCGGAAACGTTTTTCACATTACAGGGTATACTTATAGGTTACGACTTCGATAAAATCCATTGGTGATTTAGCGAGATTTTAACCATTTTAATTTCAGCAGGTGTTCCAACCACTACTTTGCTAGATACTGAACATACTGTATACCTAATACCGTAAACCTTAGCAACCGCAATACTAGCCTTAAAGAATTCCAGAAATATTCAATCAGAATACTTTAAAACGAAATACTCAGAATACTCCACAACCCGTGTATAAAAGGTCCAATCACATTTGAAGGGCAATGAAGACACAATTCCGTAATGAAACCAACACCGAGGCTTGAGTCCGGGCTTAATTTTTATAGCTTATTTTAAATTTCGCCTCGCGAAACACTGTCGGCTTTGCGGGGGTGGAAGGGGGGGGGGGTTAAACTTTTTCTTGTCTACAAACCCTATATAAATGGAGTAAAAGCTTTAAGAAGGGGAAAAGTTATCCGAGGCGTCTACTTTGTCGCCAAGCGACTTTCCCCCGTTCAACTCCTAATGAAAATAAGGCGGAAAAATGAGGATACACGGGCTTATTGTAAAGTATAATGACTCGGTGTAAAAGTATTAAAAGTGCGCTCGAGGTTCGCCCGCTTATAAAGGTTAGAACGGTGAAATAAGTCAAGGCGAGGATCAAATACCCCTCGCGGGGAGATCTTATTTGTATGCAAATAAGTCTACACGGATACTGTTAAAAAAGAATGGAGTCCGGGATGGTAAGCCGGCGTAAAAGAGTCGCAAAAATTGTAGCGGTGTTATTAAAGTAGTGTGGCGCGGCGTGCGGGGACGCGATACGTGATAATGCGGATTAAACCGCGCTGCGAGAATTGTTCATTTCTCGTTTACAATGTACACATAGTCTTGTTAAGTCTTCGCTATTGTACTCATTGTTTTATGTCTCTATTATAACGTTCGTCACTCTCAGTACAGACACGGTTATTAAACGTCACTGGCTTTGCAGCGCTGGACTTGTCAACGTTAACGTTGATGCAAGTTTTATTAGCAACTTGGATGTGGTTTAACATGTATTTTTACTATGAGTGTTTAATTTAGAAGGTGTGTACAAATAATGTGTATGAGTTACGAATACCGTCTAAGATCGACAACGTGTCTATCAAACATAATGAATGTTAACTAAATAAAGGAATTTAGTACTTTTAATTCCTTTTTGTAAGATTTGGCTGTTTGTGGATAACATTATTTAAGGTTATATTCAACGATATTTAGCGATAAAAATATATTTTAGGTCTTTGCCTTATACGTGAATTCAATAGTAAAACTATCCAGAGAGCTTACAGAAACACAAAATCCAACGACAAACCCGAAATTATAGTCGCAATCATAATAAGACTTGAAGTATCTATCTTTAAAAGAATTAGGCGTTGGGTGAAATTTATTCGTTCATAATAGGCATACCAATCTTCAAATTAATTCAAGACGATTTCAAATTTAAGGACTGTTCACACCGGCGTAGCCAGACGTATTAATACTTTTTCGAAATACGTAGCTGACGTAGCTCCTAATGTAATTCATAGGGAGTGTTCACACCGGCGTATTAATACGTGAGCTACGGAAGCTACGGCGCTGCCGCTACGCCGGCTAGCTACGCGTAGCTCGCATCGCCGAATACGCGCATGCGCACTAGCACCCCGGGCTGTCACCGCCACCCTCCCTCCACCTCATAATTAATTTATAAGTGGTAATGTTGGACTATAACACAAAAATTCACTATAATTTAAAAAATCGTTAAATAGCGATCTAGTCTATCACATTCAAATTATACTATAACATAACAATCTTAAGACAACTTTATATGATCAATATAATAATACTTCATCATAAGAGTACCTAGTGTCCACTATTTTTTGTTTGTTTATGCTTGCAAATCTCCTTATAAAAAACAATGTCTCTCTCTTAATATGGTTTATTGTGGTTCATATAGTGGGCTGACATTTATGAAACATTAATGAATTATTTCTAGACATAGGCCTACTACGTCTTTTTACTTACACCATGGACTATTTTATTATGTAATCCTTATGGATGAGCAAAATTATTGCACGTTTTCTGTTAATTTTTTAATATTATAATATATAGTGCAAATCTTATAGTCTACTATAGGCTATACGGCCTAAAAATTAGAGTGAAATATTTTTCTCAACATTAACACATTAATCAACAGACTTTCAGGGTACTAATAAAAGCTGCAATTGAACCGTAGCGATCTTAACTGAAATTCATGAAACACTAATAAAAATAAACAATAAATTAACAAATAGGGCTATAAACAAATATGAAATAATATAATAAAATAAACAAACGACAGCCGGCTCACCGGCTTCGTAGTCATCAGACCAGACGTAGCTGCGGTGTGAACAGTGCACTGGCGACGTATTAATACACCGAATACGTCTGCAGACGTCGGGCTACGCCGGTGTGAACAGGCCTTTATATAAGTACAATATTCTTTTATTTACAGAGACGACATGAAGCAGATGTTTCTTTGAAGTTAATGCATATTCTCATTAAAACCGTGAGTTAAATAAAAAACAGTGAAGAATAGTTTGGACGTTTTTATTTACAATCTGGATCTCTATTTACAGGATATTTGACATAATCCGGTACGCAGTTTTGAATGGGCTAATCGTTCAGTTATATTCCGTTCAATTACAAACATTAAATTCATGAAAATTCTCTACATAAAAAACAAGAAGTTAAATTTTACCTACAGGAGTATTTAGGTAAATGTTATTCACTCTTCAAAAATTAAATCGACAACAGTTGGAGGATACAAGATCTAATATAAAATATTTATAATATGTGAAAACAATATTTAAAAAAAATTCTATTTAGCACACGAGCCTCCTCATTCGCTAATTAGGTAAGAGAAATTTCTAACTCTAACCACGATTTACAAACTTTTACCGTATAAACAATTTTTGTTGGTATGCAAATTATTGTAAATAGTTATGCGTTTATTACAATCCGAGCAGCACACAGAACTAGAATGCTAACAAAGATTATCTAACTCAATCGCAACTAAATGAAGCGAACAGTGAGTAAACGCGACACACCTACGCACACACACACACTCAGCCCAATTTGTCGTACAAAGCTACAACTGCTGGCGCGCCTCTGTATGTTGCTCAGTGATTATTTCTGTTAGCATGTCTTGGCATGTATCTTGGCATGTTACATTCCCCTTGTTAACTACTGAGGCATTCCTCGCCCCATTAAACATGCCAAGGAAGCTGATCTGACCTCTGCCCCGAGTTGGCATGTCGCTCGCATCGCTCGACGGTTGTTGGTCCACAGCTTTGTTGGTAGATTGCGTCATTTATTTGGGATCGGTTCTGGTGAGATTGGATGGCATGAATGACAACAGGCTAAATATTACAAAATTGGGATGGAACTAAAAACAAATTCAGCCAGCAAAACTTCCAAAACAAATAATAAACGTTGAATTGAACGTTTATCCGTATAATTTATTGGGGTGTCAGTATTAAAATATTATTATTTTACGGATGTATCCTACATTCTGGACGAACCGAATACACAAGACTGAGGGTTGGTGGATCAGAGAGTGTGAGGTGAAAAGAATTAGCGAAACACTGTCCCTACACTGGCTATACAACGGATGCATCCTACGTGCTGGACGTAGCAGAATACACAAGACTGAGGGATGGTGGATCAGAGACTAGAGAGTGTGAGGTGTAGAGAATTAGCGATACACTGTACCTACACTGGCTATACAACGGATGTATCCTACATGCTGGACGTAGCAGAATACCCAATACTGAGGGATGGAGGATCAGAGAGTGTGAGGTGAAGAGAATTAGCGATACACTGTCCCTACACTGGCTATACAACGGATGTATTTTACGTGCTGGACGTAGCAGAATACACAAGACTGAGGGATGTTGGATCAGAGAGTGTGAGGTGTAGAGAATTAGCGATACACTGTCCCTACACTGGCAATACAACGGATGTATCCTACGTGCTGGACATAGCAGAATACCCAATACTGAGGGATGGTGGATCAGAGATTGTGAGGTGTAGAGAAATAGCGATACACTGTCCCTACACTGGCTATACAACGGATGTATCCTACGTGCTGGACGTAGCAGATTACATAAGACTGAGGGATGGTGGATCAGAGATTGTGAGGTGTAAAGAAATAGCGATACACTGTCCCTACACTGTCTATACAACGGATGTATCCTACGTGGTGGACGTAGCAGATTACATAAGACTGAGGGATGGTGGATCAGAGAGTGTGAGGAGTAGAGAATTAGCGATACACTGTCCCTACACTGGCTATACAACGGATGAATCCTACGTGCTGGACGTAGCAGAATACACAATACTGAGAGATGGTGGATCAGAGAGTGTGAGGTATAGAGAATTAGCGATACACTGTCCCTACACTGGCTATACGACGGATGTATCCTACGTGCTGGACGTAGCAGAATACACAAGACTGAGAGATGGTGGATCAGAGAGTGTGAGGTGTAGAGAATTAGCGATACACTGTCCCTACACTGGCTATACAACGGATGTATCCTACGTGCTGGACGTAGCAGAATACACAATACTGAGAGATGGTGGATCAGAGAGTGTGAGGTGTAGAGAATTAGCGATACACTGTCCCTACACTGGCTATACAACGGATGAATCCTACGTGCTGGACGTAGCAGAATACACAATACTGAGAGATGGTGGATCAGAGAGTGTGAGGTATAGAGAATTAGCGATACACTGTCCCTACACTGGCTATAGGCCTACAACGGATGTATCCTACGTGCTGGACGTAGCAGAATACACAAGACTGAGGAATGGTGGATCAGAGAGTGTGAGGTGTAGAGAATTAGCGATACACTGTCCCTACACCGTCTATACATCACGTATGACACAGGTACGCGGCGGAGCGGAGTACCTCACGACTGCGACTCCATAAATCCGACATGATGTGGTGTAATAACCGATGATGGATCGATGCACGATGGTGGTCGTGCCGCCAAGTCCTGTACAAGCGCGCTGTGAGAACATTCGTCTGGTCCGGCGGCGTCGCGTCGTAGCAAATCTTGATATCCGCGGGATTCGATGAGGAATCGGCGCTCGCGGATGATCAAGTGGTTCTGGTGCGAGATTCCGAGAACACGTGCGGGATCTGTTGTATCCAGTATGTATCTGGGAAATTATACTAAGTATGTAAGACGTACTAACGGAGAACCTGTTATTCTTGTGGCAGTATGAAATTGATGAATGTCGCTCGATCGTGATATAATTTTGAATTGTGTCCCAGTACGATTTACTCTTCGATAGTATCCGTTTGTGTTTACTTATACCAAGGATATACTCTTAATCATAAAGCTTTTATAACATAAGCCTTTTCTAGCGCATATGATATAAGCAAGTCTTTAGGCAATAGTAAAGAAACGTTATATCTTATAACTTGTACAAATGGCCAACGGCCCAGCTGATCGTTGTGACAGACAGCACAAGTGGTGCTCTAGCGGCGTTCAATTAACAAAACGAGCCTAACACATGTATGTTTGGCCAGCAAATTGAGCCTAGCGAGTTATTCCTGGCCTGCTTGTGGATGATTTACAGGCCCAGCCGCGTCAGCTTTGACAAATTCGCGCGAACATCCCGACTTCAAACGTTTCATTTGGTATCAAAGAACTATTCTGAGCTCCTTTGTAGCGACTCTCTGTTACAAGAGGTAGGCTGTCGCTCGGCCAGACAGTGTAAAATACCATCTACGCTTTGTTGCTTGAGGTCGCAATATATTTACTATGATTTACACCTCGACTTCCACCCATCTTGTTGACACCTTGACCCTCTTGCCGATTGGAGTGAATTTGTTTACTCCAGTAGAAAGCCAAAATATAGATTAAATGGTAGGTCATATTCTGTAACTTAGGTTTAGGAATTTTGAGTGTTTGGACATACGATGTTCTAGATTCTGGAAAAACAGTGGAATAAAAACAAGGATTCTGTTCTTCAAATTTTGGCTCAAGATGAGCAGGAGGGACTACAAAAATAATAATAACAACATTCATTCACCCTGTTTCTGTAAAACTTTTTGAGTATTGTTAGGATTTTACCCTAGGAAACAGATTGAAACCAATATGCATTCCTTGTACTGTAATACCAATGCGAATAAGGAATTAATTGCTAACAGCAATACTTATGGTGAGGCACAATGTTTTGAGTAGGCCTACAAAAAGGAGAAAAATGCAAGCTATTGGACATTTAAAAACATACATAAACACATTTCATTTCACATTTCACGAAAAATTCTCTGAAATCCGTAGCGTATTGAATTTAAAAATGCAATCACTAGTAAATAGTTTATACAAAATGGCCAACTCTTTCTTCTGACATTCTTCATCACGTTACTTAACATTTTGACGCTGATGTCACTAGAAGCCTCTATAAACGCCTGGCTGGAAGAGGTTAATTATGCGTGGGACGTTCAGAAACGCGGGAGGTGGCACAAATTTGGCGGGGCAATTAGGAGACGGGATCGGTTTATTAGGCGGAGCCGCAGTAGCTCAAACTGAACAAGGTGCTGTGGACAGGACAATAGCCAGGAGCCGACTGTGGGGCGCCATGATGCCAAGGCCAATGTATGCCTCGCACCTCGCTATCATCTGATAACGCGATAAGAAGACAATTGTCGAGAGAAAGTGGAGGTTCGTTTGTTACAGCTGTCGTGTCGTCTGCACTTTGTATGTGTTGTTTGCTGACTTGGTAAACGGAGCGTTAGTGTGTTGTTCTGATGTATGTTTAATATGGTAAAAACCATAGGAGTCCATCGTGTTACATTTGTAAAGTATTGCTTAACGTGATAATGTTAAGTTTAGGGACTCAAAACTAACACACATATGAGAGTTTTTTAAAGATCAAGTTGAATTTGTGCAGACTCCTACTCCCACTTCTAAAGGGTATTTTCTATAGATCAATGGGTTTGTATCTCAAGACACCCCCCCCCCCCTAATAAATAAGCTTTGATGATAAAATTGTCTTTGCCTATTGACACACATTCCCACAAACCTTTTAAAATTTCCTACATACACCAAGAGGATAGCTATACTTGCATATGCATTGAGCATACTCTAGAGTAGATGCTCGAGTCAAAAAATGATAATTTTTCCAAGTCCAATTTGTGAATTGTACACACCGACCAACATATTAATATTAGGCTACTTTTTTAATGTTATAACATTCTTTTTTTAATATTACTCTACATAGTCTTGTTTCTCCATACTGTTTAGCCAACAATAAAAACTCATTTTTTAATGTATCAAGTTCTTACTAGTTATCTAAATGCATACACTTAAATGAATTTACATTTAAATGAAAACTAGCTGTTACCCACGGGCTTCACCCCGTTTGACCTCATAAGTATTAATTGATTGGTTAAGTTAACCTGAAATAAACAATATACAGTAAAAGAAACAAATAATCACACCTGATTTTAATAAGGTAATAAATTGAAAGAATAATAACAAACAAATAAGTACAGCTGAGGTATTTTTAACATTAGGTATATGAAAAGTTCCCTTTAGAAAGGAATTACGACCTTAAAGGACAATTTATGAAATAGTGGATAGATTTGCGCAAGGTTTCTCGTCATGACGACCATTTTAAATAGGTGGTTTATGGGGATGTGACTTGTAGTTCTCTCAAAAGTTCATGGCTACTTTTGGCTTTATATATAGATTTTTAAATCTCAAATTAAGTGAGACGGTAGACTGTAGACTCCCATTTCTATGACTATTATTCAATATTAAATGGTGTTTACTCCTAGACCGCCTCCCCATAATAACTACTTTGAAAATTTACTTGTGTATGTCTTTAAATGTCAACCCAATTACGAGGCGTTATTTAGACTACCGCCCTGTTATTTGTTGAATACAAATTTGAGTTTCTCTCCCTTAACGATTATTTTCCAAAATCAAGATGTTTTCTGCAGACACTCACCCTAATGACTCTCGTGTGGCCCAAACATGTTCTGCCGTTGTGCCATCCGAATCCCCCGTGTTTACACAGGATGTTAGTCTACATTAGTGGACTGAAGACGCACAAATCCACTCGGTACAAGCAAAAACAGAGTGCCAGACTGTGGTGAAAGATTTGTCGCTTTTGACTTACGAGTGTTGGGAACGTCAAGATGCGTGTCTGGCAGTCGTCATTGGGTCGAGAGGTCAAAGTTGTAGTCTAAACTGGCGAGTTGTAGGGGTGGATACATCCCTCGTGCTCTGTCACACACTACATAGTACACACTGTTACGTACGCTGGGCCGTTGACTATGTCATCTTTCTTGTTGCAGTACCTGTGAGAAGTATATAAATACCCTAGGGGATCAAAATGGGAAAATGTTCCCCATTTAACTACGTTTCCATCGTAATTATCTATTTTATCTATCTGCCCTAGCTATGATTAAATATTTTAAGAACTCTACCAAATTAACTCACAATTACTTTACCATGCATTTCTGGTTTACAATCCTTTATTATGGTTAGATCATTTCACAATGTCATTTACTTATTTAAATTTCATTGCGAATTTTACATTTTAGTCTGTTACATAAAATAAATGCTTAATTACAGACTTAACATACTTACCGAAAAAGAACATTATCCTTTTAACGCAAAAATGAGAAATGTATTTGCAGGATTTTTTTGTAAATAAAGTTCTGCTTGCTCCCAATTAAACAAATAAACACACATCAATAAGTTTCCCTCCGGAATTTGACCACAGTATACCGCACTATGTAAAAGTAAAGCTCTAACTTACCAGAAACTTAACAAACCAGTGACAACTATATTGTTGACACTTAAAAGAAGCAAAGACGTCAACAACGCAGTTTCATACAAATTCGTTTTAAGAAATCGGAAATTTTGTTGCAAGAAATTATGGTCTCAGAGCGGGGTTCAAGATAAACTGGAAGACCGGCCCGACACTCGAGGAAGACAAAAGAGAAGTCTCTAATAAGCCTTAAGTAAGATAACTAACTGAAAGCGGCAATTAATATAAATTATCAGATGATGAAGAGTGTTCTACTTATTCGCTTTGGACAGAATGCTTGAGATTCATTTAGCTTAAGTAGGATGTTTCATTTTAAAATTTCCTCCGAGGAACCTAAACTTCATTTTGTGGACTTATAATTTGGTAAGAGTTGCGTTAAATATAGTAAACGTGTAAAAAGTACAATAGAAAGCTTATGTTACTGTTACTTTTGTTCATGATGAAGTTGCATACACTACTTACGACTAATTTTATATTTTAATTTATAAAATAATTAGCCTTGATGATTTTGTGGGTTTATCAAAGAGTTTTGAAGATAGAGAAATAGAGTTTACTTACAGTGAAAACTAATCCACTGTATTAAATGTTTTGTAAGCAGTTGTATATTAGTTACATTACTAAAAAACATTGAGATATTTTTTCAGTTTTATTTTTTATTCCCTGATTTTTTTTATACATGTTAGATTTTAAAATCTGACCTAAAAGAAGCATTGAACCAACGTTGAGACAAATTCTACCTTATTTTTTACGACAATATTAATAAAACAGCAGTGGTCCCTTCTTATTAATTCAAATTTTACATTAAAAAGAAGCTATCACAAAAACTTTATGCCAAGTATATTATTCAATATGATGATGTAATCTAATGAAATAATGGTAATTTTTTTAATCTACTATATTCTGATCAATATGTTTATATAATTTTTCCCATATCAATTCATACTGACACAAATGACCAGTATGCTATCAACTGCTATCAAACTCAATAGCACTTGGATCCAGTTTTCCTATTTTTCCGATTTTCCTAAAACTATTAGAAAATGAGATTCATGATCGAATCTACCATATTTAATGAACATTGTACGCCAATTCATTCTGTTTACTTGGTTACTTGTTCTGTTGACTTGCATTTATTTACCCCAACTTCTAAATCACAATGTCCATATAGAATATGACAAACTAGAGACTCAAAATACATTTATTAATGTTAAATCATATAAACTTGTACTTTTAGGTCTTGCCTGTTAACTTTACTTCAATTTGACACAAACTGTAATCTTTGTTCACATCTTGGCGGGAAATTATACAACATGACGTCACCAGGTAGACTTTGATTATAACGCGGCCGTTCCGTGCAACAGAAACGCTAAGAAGCTTAAGACGTAAGTGCGGGAATTACTGAGTCCTAAGCTCAGATACACATGCAAATCAGGCTATTCCGTGTTATCTGTTTGTACACTTGGCGAGTACACGGGTAACTTCGGACCCGCAACTACAATCAAATTTGGATCCCAACATCCCCACTAAGCCCGGTTAACATTCGAGAGTCTGGGTTATTAGACCCCAGTTTAGTTAGTTAGCGACAATAATTGGCAGGATCTGCTGCACAGGTGGATTGGGACTTGGGGATGTTTTAGTTGTCCGTCTGAGTTTGAATACACTGTAGTTAATTTCGTTGTTGGACCTAAGTTTTGTAAATATTTTTATGCCCTCTTAAGTGTATGACTCTGTATTGCAATAAGGACATTTATAAACAATCCTACTATATATATATATATAATATTATAAATGAGAAAGTTTGGATGTATGGATATATGGATGTATGGATGTATGTTTGTGACAAGTGAACGCGAAAAATACTGGTCGGATTGGGCTGAAATTTGGCATGATGATAGCTGACATTCCCGATTAACATATAGGCATATTCTTATTTCAAAAATCCTTTCGGGCTCCGCCCCAGTGGCTCTGGAGTTTCCCATGTTAACCTAATGAGAAATGGAATTATTGAATCTTAACAGCTGTTTCAATTAAACAAGTTGGTCCTGTTCTATGATGTTCAATAGCATTAAAGTTACAAGGATTACCAATAGGGTGCAGCACTATTATTTCTTTTACATTTATGACAACAGCTAATTTGCAACCAAAAGGTGAGTGAGCGTAGCGAACGAACTTCAACCTGGAGGCGAGTTAGCGAAGCGAACGAGCTAAACTGAAGGCAAGTGAGCGCAGCGAACGAGCTCCAACCCAAAGGTGAGTGAGCGTAGCGAACGAGCTCCAACCTAAAGGTGAGTGAGCGTAGCGAACAAACTTCAACAAGGACGTGATTGAGCCATGCGAACGAGATAATCTTGAAAATTAAGAAGTTAAACGGGGCAAAGCCCGTGGGTTACAGCTAGTAGATTATACGTGAAAGTGTAGAGTATTCCAACCAATTTTATTCTTTAAACAAACGTTTCTAGAAAATCGCATTTAATAGGATGTTTTAAAAAAAAAAAATAACAAATATTTACAAATTCAAGTGAAATGAATTACAATAAAATTTTGCTTACTATTTCCTAATTACAGCACAAAGATTATTTCAATTTATTTCCCGTATTTGGTTACTTTATCCTAAAAAATACGCTAAAGTTAATGGTAATAATTTTATTTTTTAACAAGAGCATGGCTCAAAATGGTATTTCAAATATCGACTCATTATATGTAAATGTATGGATTTTTCTAAGTGGACAATCTTTGAATCGAATAATGTTCACTCAAAAAATTACAAAATAACGTAAGTTTTACTGAAAAAAGCCAATCTTGAATGTTGACTTTAGGAAGTAATTGAGTGTTGGCCATAAAAGTAATTTTATCGTTATAATACATTAGAGTATTTTAAAATTATTAAAAATTAAAAGTTTATAATTAATTCATGCTGGGTTCAATCTAAATTAGCCTACTTTTATCTGAAATTACAAGAATAAATTATTCGACTAAGTTTGAAAATGGGCATTCAATATTATCAAAATAAGATGCTCGTCTATCCTGAGTGGAAAATGAAACCTAATACAATCATCATCGCAATACTAAATAATGAAAGCAGGGTTCACACTTTTCTTATAATATACGTAGACTCTATTAACGGAGAAAAGATTATTCATAAAACCTTTGTTTTACTTTACTTGAATCCGAAAAGTTCATATGTACGCGAGAAACATAATTACAGTATATACTCATAACAGCTTAAACAAAAATAATCAATCAACACTTTACTAAATGTTATCATACACAATTCTCGTAAAAATAACACATTCCACCCCGACAACGTTTCAAAAGCTTTCTAAATTTTAACTCACTAATATAAAAACCGTTAAAAAAACGTCCAGTTTCGGCGGTGACGCGATGAAAATTTCAAACGCCCTTAATCACGGCTAACTGCGAGGGTTTCGTTAGTGTTAAAAATGCATCGCGGCCTACACGTATCTAATTGATGGGGTGAAAAAGTTGACCGAGGGTGAGCCGAGACGGTCAGCTGTCCGACTGTCCCTACTACATGGGTTTCTACTTAGTGTCGGACTGCTAGGGATCACGACGGCCATTTTACTACGACACGTTGTTCTCCACACAGACTCTTTGTACACCTTCAATCCTCTCCACCCTTTTTGTAGAGAAAATCCAATTGGAATTATTTTTACACTAGTTAGTTGATCGAGTCTTACTGTTATTTCTTACTTATTTCTCATTGTAATTTGATTTTTTGTCATTTCATTGTTAGTTTTAAAGGTAATCTTTTCTGGCAAAAAAAAAAAACAAAAACAAAAAAACATAAATTAGTAATTTCTTGTAATTTGACCTCGTCTTTGATGGCTGAATGAGTGGTTACGATTCTATACTCACTGCTTTCTGCTGCTTCGCTCAATAAAAAAATAACCCATTAAACTAATTATTAATAGTCACTTCGATGAACTGGCAAAATACAATTTCAAAGTGACCATTACATTGTTGGTTTTTCAAATGACATTTGTTTTTATTATAAGAGAAAACAAACTCTAATAACATTTAAAAGATTATTGAAACTCAACAGTGACTATACACGTATAAAATGCATGCATATACAGTATAGAGTAAAATTTGTTCGATTTGGGTTGGCCACTGTATCATACTTCTTATCTTCGTGTTTTCGTTAACTCCAGTATTATGCTACTGGAACAATAAGCTTTCACTTTAACTAATTGAAGTGTGAGTGATGAATAAAAGTGTTCTGTTTTCTCCTACCGTATCCTCTTGTTCGACTATTCGCTGTACAAATAGTGACTTACAATTTCACAGCTCAACTCGCACATTACCATTTCTCGTGTAAGAACGCCGTGACTTTTGGAGAGACTGAGACGGTACGATAAATAAGTATGGCTGTCAGCGGTTCATGGATGTTGTCTTCTTATCTCCCAACACAAATCACGGTTCGGTGTGATGGCCCAGGGGTCGTGTTCCTCCATACAGATTGACAGGTGCCTGATGTACGACCGCACTTGGTCACTTATCTCACAAATACTCCACATTTCCGCTCATACTTACCTAGTTCGACTCGGTGGAGAAAAATTACCAAGAAATGTTCTCATCTTATAGTTTCCGAGAATTTTTTTTCATTTTTAGGCCTGTTCTTCTTTTATGAATGAGTGGTCTAAATACTATTTTACTTGATTAATTATCCAACAAGTACACATTTTACTTTAAACTTACCTAGGTATTGAGGTATTTCATTTCTGATTCAATGTAACAAGTGTTCATCTTTTTTATCCTCGAATTACCATATGATTCGCCCCGTTTATACATCGCGTCACACCATATTACATAAATTATTCAATTTTGGAAATTAGATGGCATAAGAAAAATCCTTATACTTTAAATGACTCTTTCAGCCATCAATCATGCAACTCCAAATTATCTAGCCAACAAGTTAAAATTTTTGCGTGAAAGAGGTGCAAGGAATACTCGCTCTGGCCCGTCCACACTGCGCTTTCCACATCACAAGTTTATAATTTATAACAAATCTTTTGTAGTAATTGCATGCCACCTTTGGAACTCTGTACCTTATCCCAAATCCTAATAAAAACGATCACGACTGACGGTGGGACTGAAAGAATATTGTGTTACACTTTGGACACTTTAGATTTAATTTATCAGCTACACACTTAGTTGGAATAAAAGAGATAAACACGATAAATTGCCACGAGGTAATTATTACAAACAAACCATGAAATATAGTCAAGCTTACACTAAATATTAGTAAATCGTCACAACACAAGGTACGTCGCAGTTCGCAGACTAACCTATGGCCGTAGAGCGAGACAGAGAACAACAATGCTATAATCAGCTGACTGTCGTCTGAGTTGCGTTGGATCTTTTAGTAACTAATTATTCACAATTCGCTATATGAATGACCCTGCAGGTTTTTTTATTACCACTATATTTACAGTTTTTAGCAGCCAACGCTTTTATTTGACAATTAAATGAATAGTAGGAATTAATTAACTGGTCAGTTTTAACTGCCAGGTTTACAAAATACTCACACGGTTGGGAATAAGCAACTCTAACTATAAACAAACTAACTAATAATGATTACTGGAATTTAAAACTTGCTCAACCATTCTTCTTGACAAATCTGAATGTAAAATATGTCCAAAATACTATACAGATAAATTTATAAAAGCTTATCAAACTTAAAACACTAAAATATAATTGAAAAAAATATTTACCTTTTACCAACTATTGCACCATCCTTAATCTTGCCTTCAACACCATCTTTATATCACTTGACACTCGCAAACACTAACCACAAACACTTTACGAACACCATACGAAGTAGACAATGAAACACTAACGAACACTTCATGTAGTAACAAGAATATACATCGAACCGTTTGACGTCAAGAACAAGACAACAATGAACCAATAAGAAACTAACACATCATGCGAGTATGACATCACTGTCACTGATCAGCTAACATCCACGTAGCATAATTGACCTTTGGTTAACCACATAAGCCAGCATTTACATGTACAGTATACGATTATAATAGTGCATTATGTTCTTCAATTTATTATTTATGTTCAAGAAATAATTATAATGATACATTTACTTCCATCACAATATTATTGAAGCATTATAAGTAATAAATATTACTTGTCTTACTTACTTTCCTTACATGTATTTGCCTATTTTATTTATGTTGTATTTACCAATTTACAATGTAAATGACATGAAGTATGATTATAATTCCAATTTAATAACAGATAAGTACATTGAGTGAAATGGGTAAATACAACATAAATAAAATAGGTAAATACATCTAAGGAAAGTGAGAAAAGTAATATTTATTACTTATAATGCTTCAATAATATTGTGATGGAAGTAAATGTATCATTATAATTATTTCTTGAACATAAATAATACATTGAAGAACATAATGCTCTATTATAATCGTATACTGTACATGTCAATGCTGGCTTATGTAGTTAACAGAAGGTCCACTATGAATGTCAGCTGATCAGTGACAGTGAAGTCATACTCGAACGATGTGTTAGTTTCTTATTGGTTCATTGTTGTCTTGTTCTTGACGTCAAACGGTTCGATGTATATTCTTGTTACTACATTGAGTATATGCGTGTGTCAAGTGATATAAAGGCGGTGTTGATGGTAAGATTGAGGATGGTGCAATACTTGGTAAAAGGTAAATATTTTTATCAATTTCATTTTAGTGTTTAAGGTTTGATAAACTTGTATAAATTTATCTGTGTAGTAGGTTGGACATTTTTTACATTCAGATTTGTCATAAAGAATGGTTGAAAAATTTTTCTATTCAAATAGATCATTATAAGATAATTCGTTACCGTAGTTAGATATTTTAAACTCATCTATTAGTCTATCTTGTGTCAAGTGTAATAAAGATGGGGTTTATGGCAAGATTATAGATGGTGCAATAGTTGGTAAAAGGTAAATATTTGTTCAGTCATATTTTAGAGATTCTGTTTATCAACAGCTTATGCCTAAAAATCAAGTAGTGTTTTTGTCTAAACCATTATTATACCATCGTAATCCAGAATGTCCCAAAGAACTTTCGTGTGTTTATCAGAAGTAGTAAATATTATAAGCAATAATAAACTTTATAGGAAGTACATTTGCCTCCTGAACCTAAATATATAAAATAAAACCGTTAAAAATGTTCAACGAGAATAATCTACAGCTTCCCTGACACTGTAACAGCTTAAACAATGTATTTCACATACTTTAAACTCTTGTAGTTCTACAACACTAATTAATTATAATGTAATGGGTAACTTACTTGTCCAGCACTATGCATCGCAATATGTTTTATAGACATTAGAGTTTAGACAAATATAATTTCTTTAACATTGGTGTCAAAATACATAGTATAGAAAGTTGATCTCGTTTCACAATAAGTATTTGGTTTCTTTGGGTTTCCATTACCTTCTTAATTCGAAGTACTTGAGTCAGTACACTGGTTGGATTACAAGCCAGTTCCAAAGTTACTTTTCCAGTGTTTTCCTAGTAGGTTTTTACTATGTAGTAGGAACGAATTTAGAATTTTGCAGGAAATATACTATAGTGTATTTCTGTGTTTTGTGGATGTGTGGATGTTCTAGCTCCTCTAGTATGGTGGTTGTGAAGGGTCGCCGGAAGACTGCCCCCCGGAAAACTACCCCCCCAACCAGGTTCCTACGTCATATTGACGTCACAGACCGGGGGGGGGGCAGTTTTCCAGTCACGGACACTCAAATTTAGTTGACAAACACTTCTAATCTAACCTAACCTAACCAACCAAACTTGTTGTAACATTTCAAAATTCTGTTTTATATTCACCACATGACTTTTCTATTATCCAATAGAATTACTCGAATTAAAATTACAATTACATAGCATGATTTGTCTAGGGGGGGTAGTATTCCAGTCGAGGACACGGCTTCCATATTGGTTAGTTGGCAGATTTTGTGACGTCACGTTTCACCTGGGGGGGTAGTTTTCCGGGGGATAGAATTCCGCATCCCCGTTGTGAAAACCCAGATTCCTAGGAAAATGTTGCTGGCTTGTGTACATTGCTCCTGTAGTTCATGATTTGAAAGCTTATCTACAACTCTATGTGGGACCTAGGCCAGAAAGTACCCTGAAATCCTACTTCCGAGCCACCAGGATTTGATTTAGGCCTAGTTGTTTTCAGAGATGTCATCCTAACAAACCTACCTTATGTGTGATTTCAAAATACGCTGTCTTAGCTATTATATTGCTCCAATCCACATCAGACTCCTAACTGTAAGTCTTATGAATGAGAGCTTCCTGGTGGTAGTGGCATGAATGCGATTGTCCCATGATAGTTCTTGGATCCCTGGTTAGGAGACATATATTAGTTCGGCCGCTTAGAAACCTAGAGCCATATTGGATCCCGGAGTAGAACCCCGACTGCTAGTACATAGATTAAAGATAAAATCCATAGATTAAGGAGACAGTGCCGGTAGTAGTGGCAGGTACCAGGAGTTATTTTCCTAATCCGTTGGTAATTTTGAAAGGAATTAAAGAAACTTAAACTCTGAAACCTGTTACAAACTCCATGTAAGCACACTATTGGTCCAGGTTTCTTTTATAGTTTTGCTTACCTGATTGTCTTAAGGTCAAGATAAATCAATCTATTCCAGAGTAATTGTGGGGCCTCTGCTAAATACTCATCTGAAACTAACATGAACAGTTACATCACGAGAAATACACAGCAATAGCATCCAATCAAACCCATTCTCCCCTCACAAGTCGTAACTCGTTATCTCCAGTATCGGTGTCGGTGTCATGGCGGTCCTGTACCAGCTGGTATCGTGTACCAACAACCCCCCCTCCCCCCCCCGGTACTGACCACATACAAGCTGTTTACCTAAGAATTACCGCGACATTCGAAACTACAAGTAACCGTAGACCTCGCCTCACCGCAGAACCCGCATCGAGAGTGACGACCACGAGTACATAATTACGCTTGTAGACCACTCAACTGATTTATTTTAGTTTGAGTCTTTATCGTAGTTTTTTATATTGATACTTTTAAAATATTCGTGTTTACCATTACTAATTGAGATGGGACCCTATCTAGGTGCGTATGTTTACCCAAATGTGAGTAGTGAAGGATGAGTGTAAAGTTAAGTGAGATGTATATTTGTTACCGATTAATAGCAAATTTTTAATATGATAGGAGCTTTTAATAAAAGTCCAATGATCAAAGTCAGATGGGTGAAGTTTGTTTCGGATGGACATAGTTTTACAAATACTGCAAGTGTTTTAAAACTAGTAAAATCCACTATGATTGTCAGATTGTACACATTTTCTTTAATCAATGGCAGGTTTTAAATACCAAAAATACATTATCTTAATCATATTTTAACACAGCAAAAGAGTTAAATCTCGATCGGTACTGAGTTTGACTTTCGTAAATCTTGGGTGAGAAATATTTAATTATAAAATTTGTGCTACGCTCTTTAATCAATTAAAATACTAAACTGTGTTTTTAGCATATTAAATATGACAGAAGTTAACCTAGTGTGAGGTCATGTTGTGTACCATAGACAAAGCTACAATCTATATTAATTAAAAGAAAACGTCACATCGTATCTACTGTCCTTTTTGTAATATGGCTCTAAACCTGTTCGTCTATGTTTGAGCTTCTCAGTGCTGCCACCAGGTAGCAGTGCACAGCAGTCTGTAACAGAGAAAGATTATGGCATTACTTTAGCTTGCTACTGTACTCGGTCAGTTAATATACTGTACGTAATGTAACTAAAACCATTTAAAATTTCCATGAACTTAATCAATGAAATGTACAGAAAAACTAACTAGATAAGTATATATGGCTATAGAAGTTGTACCTTAGCAATATGGTAGTGCCTCTGAACACATGTATTTTACTTTGGGTTTAGAAGCTCATCATTATTGCTAAAGATATTAAACTGGTAATCGTTCACTATAGGCTATAAAGAAAGTAATTTAAAATCTAATGTGTGGCAAACACAAGAACAAATCTGCAAAATACTTCATTAAACTATGTGTTTAATTTTAACTTGACAAACTCTTTACCGGTTTATAAAGTTTGTTCATTTCAAGCTCAACACATGGTTACACATAAGAGCATATGTAAGTAACCGATTTACAATTATAATCGGAGACATTTATCATGAATAGTCATGTAAGTCATGAAGTTGCTAAATATTCATTCAATGCTCGTCGGTGTTTCTTGTTCATGCCGTGTGATTATGCTGTATGTCAACGTACTGTATATCTGTACATTTAACAGGCCACATGTGTTGGCAATAAAGCTTACTATATATTGCTGAGTACTGTAATTAGTAATACAGTAGAACCTCAACGACAAGCGGTAACTCTACAGTCAACAGCAGTCAAGGTGCACGCAAAAATCAGAAAATGTTCCAGAACATTTAATTTTAGTTTAAATTTAACATTTATTCGAAATTGTTTTTGAAGATTGTTCACTCAACGCATGTAAATGATGTATTTATTTGTGTTAACTAGTCTGTTGTGCATTTATTTATTAAAACCTTTAAACCTAATTAAACAATTCACAGAACACAACACAACAACAACAACAACACAACAACACAACACAATTCATTTACAACAACACAACACAACACAACAACAACAACATATAACAATTCATTTACGGCTAACTTAACAACCTCAGAGTCCACAAATCATCCAGTTAGTGAGGTTTATTGTATAAATCCAGCCAATCTTTCTAATGTCAGTTTCTGAGTAGCATGGAATTAAAAAGTCTGACGTTGTCATTTTCAATACGTCCACGCTCGTGTAAACCGTTTCAGAGAAGTTAGATCATTCAGGGAAAGGACAAACTGGACGATTCTCCAGTGCGGTAAAGACATAAAAGCAAATTTTCGTTTTATTTAGTAAACATGTCAAAATTTTCCAATAAACAAATTATAAGTTATGAACACGAACACATGTTATGCTCAACAGGTAAATAGATTCACTGGTACAAAAAAAATACATTAATTTTTGCCTTCTTCTTAAATTAAAAGCCTGGATAGAAATAAATCAAATTTACAAAGATGTGTCTATAAATTAGTAAAAAAATATTTTGTACTTTATTATGTTCTTCATGAGAAACTTGGGGGAGAACGTACTGTATTTAGCATGTTTCACGTATCGGTGATCAATAGGCTCTAATTAATAATTTAATGTGACGTATTAAAGTATTTGGTTTTTTTATTGCAAGAAAAGTGTTTAACCCGATCCTCGTTATTTAGGTAGACAATTGTGAACAAACGTAATTCGGCTTCTCGAGGGCATTAAACGAAAAAGTGCAGTGGCCTCAGGCCTACGTTTAACCATTGACTATTGGATACTGAAGTCAATGACTGTTGTATCAATAGAAAACTTGACGCAGAAAAATGCTTCGAACTGCGTTGTAATAGATGCTAGAAACGATCAATACGAATAATCTACTAACATTAGTTCTCACTCGCTGTGCAATCGATGGGTGTTTTCCCGGGACCCGAATGAACCAAGCGAAGGTGGCCTGAAGTTGAAATAGCAGTCAGCAAAAGGATACTTTTTAATTTTGGCCATATTACAATATATAAACGGCTAAAAAAGCCACTGTGGATCAACATTTTATCCTCCCTAAACAAAATATAGGCACTTCGTTTCACTGAATTTAACGTCAGCAAATACAGTTCCTACGGGAGATACCATATTACCCCATGACACCATGTAAATGGTAAAGTAAAAATCAACAAATGTAGACTCCATGTTGAGTATACAGTAAAGTCTGTGACAAAATGTGTATTTGCCATGTAGCTGGGCGGAGCTTGATAACACAGGGGTGGAGTCTGATAGGGCTTGATAGGAAAACACGCGAAGCTATGAAACAACCTTTCAGTTAGTCCAACAAAAAAATGGTAATTGGAATACAGAATCCGCAGTTACACGAACACTTCAACAAACTCTAAGCGTTATATGCGATCACTCGAATATTAGAAACCATTTTACATTTAATATCATTTAATAACATGTTTGTATAGTAACGCCATTTTAAGTTCAAGCATTGTTCAAGTAAACTCAGTCACAGTCATAATGAAATGATAATATCTAAGTAAAATAGATGTAATGTGTTTATTTTTATTTAGGTTATTAAGTACCAAACGGTAACTCTTTTGAGGTATGCCTACATTTTGTGAGGCAGGATAAAATCAAAAAGCAGCATTTTGCCCCTTTATTTTCATAGCTCTTATAATTTTATAATTATAATTTTACTATACCATCTTATTGCACTAAATTTAAATCCACGGCAAATATTGAAATAGGCAATACTCTTTATTAAAATACAATAGAAGGGGTCATCACCAAACGTACACTTACATAATACAGACATCCGAATATTAAAACAATTCTATTTTTAAATTAACATTTGATAAATATCCATAAAAAATCGTCCATAGAAAACTTTCATAATAACTTAAAAATTAAAAGATCATACGTATATGGTTTCATGATTATAGAACACTCAGATAAATATAAATATAAAGTAATATAAATACTTCGTCACTTACTATAGTTGGTTTAACATTGTGTACCTTGTACCTGTCCATAAACTTTCTTTATTTCTCTTATAATATCTTTCTTTTATTATCTGGGTTTTGTTATCTCTGAAGCTTTCTTCATCAAATGATCAGGAATATTAGACATATTGAGCAATTTCAAAAACGAAATATGCTAAAATCACAGAAAAACAAAATATCGTCGGGACGACGTAAGTTTGCAGTTGGTGGCAGCCAATCACAAGACAAGGCTATTGCGACGTTGCCACATCGCCTGTTGACAACACTAATTAAAATATAATAAGCAATATATTAAAATCAGCTGGTATTAACAGATTTGGCAACACGGCACGGTTCTCATTGGTTCATTCAAAACCATATCGTAAATAGGCTCCTCCCTCAACTGCAAACTTACGTGGTCCCGACAATAATGTCTGTTTCTGTACACACTTAAA
The DNA here is from genome assembly GCF_028750875.1 of Macrosteles quadrilineatus. Classification (NCBI taxonomy): domain Eukaryota; kingdom Metazoa; phylum Arthropoda; class Insecta; order Hemiptera; family Cicadellidae; genus Macrosteles; species Macrosteles quadrilineatus. The sequence continues at coordinate 4,263,277 of NW_026542604.1, read as the reverse complement.
TTATTGTGCAACCATGACAACAGCTGATTTAAATCGTTGAAATAAACCATAACAAAACACTAGCGCGCGTACTAGGTAAATAGAGAACTGATCGACAGCGAGGGAAAATCAGCTGATCGTTTTCTCTCCCTCTAAATTAGAGCTTGGGAAACCTTTGATATCAGTGGTTATCGAAAATTGCTAGTTTTGGTACGGAGTGATGAAAAATCTTAACAGTAAAATCATTCTCTTGACTTTCAGCCTCCAGATTGAATTTAAGTACTAACAATTCAGCAAAAAATACCTGCAAGTATGCAATCAAACACTGTGTCTATGAAAAGGGTTTCTATAGTGTATCTAGTTACGACTAAGAAGTAATGGTCTTCAGTATCTGTGCCCCTACATCTTGAGGTCCTGTTACTTCAAGATTTCTTTCGGTAGGCTAATCAGCGGAATTCCCGACTTGCAGTGTTCAATTCCATCCGTAAATACGCCTTTCTATTAGCCACCCTTCCTCCACATCAATATTGAAATATACCAATACAACTCCAACCAACCGTTATTTCTAATGGCTTCTGCACACAACATGGCTGCCTGGGACTTGTTATCTTTGCCATTTCCTGCTATCACCAGGTGAGGGGCGGCTGGTTCAAAGCTTGTGTGCTCTCCAAACATTTTCCGCCCCATCGCCAACACCCCAGTCTGAGCAGGTGACCCTCCTAATGGACCTTGGACTGTTTGGAGTTGTAATCACCTGTGACGATGGCACTGGCGGCACTTTGTACCTTTTTATGACGATTACTGGGTTAATTAGAGTAAATCTTGAGGCTAACTAGAGGGCTGGATTTAGTCTCGAACAAAACTATGGTTTGAAATGGATCGGAATGATATTGTTGACATTTTAAAATTAAAATGTTCAGCAAAATTTTATTTTTGGATTTTTGGTGAGAGTATTATAGAACTAGAATTACAAATTTATTACCTCGCTACAATTACCCACAATGTTGTAGACAAGGGTGCCTATTTTAAAAGCGGTAGGTATGATGAGAAGACTTGCATGTGATGTAAAATAGTTATTATTATAGGTGAACAAACTAGTAGTCCGTTTAATTTTTACGTTTGGAGTTCGGTTGAGATGTAAAATGTTTTCTGAAATTAGAAACGTCCAAATTTGCCTTTTATGTTTCTATCAATAGTTCAATTTTAATTTGAGACTATTGATAATTGTAAAATGAATATAAAAACAAATAGTGTAAATTGATTCATTGTGTCAATCGATGAAAAGAATAAAAAATGTTTTATTTATGATAAATTTATATTTTGGTAAATAATATCTTCAATTTCAAAGGATTCTTATAAGATCAGCTAAAATAAATCGGTTTCTTAAAACGTTAATTAGTTCTCATACAAAATGTTATAAAACAGTTTTAACCGCTTAGCTACTTATTATCAACTTCAACAAAACCACCCTATAAATATCATTTTTCATTTTCAAGCCGTGACTAGCCGAAATGTAAACCATTAAAATATTTGCACTCTCGACTTCGAGCCTTCCCAGAAAGATGACAAATCCCTCCACGACTAGAGCAGGTCCATTCATCTGCCAAAGAACGGCCAGAAGTCAACAGGATCATTTTCAAAACTCATTCGCGCCGGTGGTCGCGTATAAAGCACAATCAGCTGATTCCATTCATCGGGGCTGCCTAAAACCCGGGAGTTCACGCCTTTTGTAAAACACGACATGACAATGGCGGCAACACGTCCGTCTGTCAACCCGCGTCATGTTGACAGCCCAATTATTTCACATCTGGAAATATTTGGTTCTGAATTTGTCAAAGAATTTGTTTGCTTCGACCCCGTCTTATCCGCTTACCTGACTTGGGAAGGATTTTTGGCCGAAAACAAGATAGTGGACGAGTAATTTCCTGTTCAAATTTGGTACATTTAAATTTTTTTTGCTCATGCAGTTTATACGAGAATAAGAAGCATGACATTTTATTATTATTTTTTTTATTAAATCCTCTTGTCGTACTTTAAATGAGCATTTCTTTGTTTTTTTACCACCACTGAGCAAAAGCTACAAAGTATCAGTCTACTAATCCCTCAACAAAATAACTCAATGTACTATATGCACATACTATTTAGGTATATATATTGTTTTCATTTGTACATACCCCTTGGTAGTCGTCAATACATATTAGGTACTATACAGTATTTCGTATTAGGAGACGAGAAATCAGTTAACTTGCTCTTGAGGCTCTAGTTTTCTAGACCGTTTATCGAATATATCTGACACGAGTGATGATTTTGACGATCATGTTACATTTTTAAATGTAGCAACAATAAAATTGAAGCTTTAAGCTATTATAGTAAACTGATTGCAGCATAGGGTATATGACCTCAATATTCATTGCATCAATATATTTTTAATTTATTATTTCTGTATTTTTTGTGTCCGCACCAATCTTAAAAATGAGATAAAAGGAGGAATTGTGATCAATTTTATTAAAAAGCTGTTTACACATCTGAAATTGTTGTGCATATGTCGTGGATCGTACCCGTTCCCTGTTTCACTGAACACACTGAAACACAGTTTTCCAGTCGCGGACACTCAAATTTAGTTGTCAAACAGTTCTAATCTAACCTAACCTAACCAACCAAACTTGCTGATGTAACGTTTCGAAATTCAGTTTTATATTCACCACATGACCTTTCTATTATCCAATGGAATTACTCGAATTAAAATTAAAATTTAATAGCATGATTTGTCTAGGGGGGGGGGGTAGTATTCCAGTCGCGGACACGGCTTCCATATTGGTTAGTTGGCAGAATTTGTGACGTCACGTTTCACCTGGGGGGGGGGGGTAGTTTTCCGGGGGATAGTATTCCGCATCCCCACACTAATCACTAGTCTAGCGGCGGCAACCCATCCCGAAATGTCAACGTTCATCGGAGAAGATAAAGACGAACACTACACATATTCATTAATTAGACCGTATCGCAGTGCAGCCGAATCATGCGGTCCCCGCATATGCGTCTGGGGACTCATGCTCCAGAACAATTTGGGCCAAAGCTATGTTTGTGCGTGTCGACAGGCCCTGTATAAATAACTCCGCGCCTTCCGACAGCCGACACTTTAATTCCGCATAATGAAAAACATCCGACACCACCGCTGATATACCGCCACCCTCTCTTGTTATGTGCGATCGAGCGGCGACAGCATAATGGCGACTATATCATACCGCCTGTAATTACTGATGTAATGGAGTTATTACCGAAAGTTGCACCTATGCGGTTACTTTGTTGTACGTCCAGTGTACGCTATGCAGTAGTGGTTTGTAAAATTGCACAGGAGGTTTTAGAATGTATGGTGTATGTGATGGTTTGGAAACTGACCATGGTTAAAATTTCCACCAACAAAACATTTTCCTGAATGTTTTTAACTGTATAAAACTGGCTCATTTCCCACCCTCCGTCGCACACTACCGGACCAACTATTGTCGTATGGTCACATAATATAAACCTATTTATTACATTACTTCTAAAACCAAACTTTGCAATAGATTTATAGTTTTTCGATGATCACACAACTAGTTATTTTATAAACCTTAATTGTGCCTAAAACATATATGAAGGATTAGTGGCCAGTGAAGAAAAATCTGGGAATGGGATTGCAACCAAATCATCTACATATTAAATACAACAAGGCGTTTCTCTGTTAAATTCCTTTTCCAGCCATACTCTGATTTTTAAGATTGTCATTTTAAAGATTGTGATCCAGCGGAATGAAGAATGGTGACTAAAAACGTGTCATTTAGGGCTTCGCCCCGCGAGTGTTTGATTTATATATATGGTTGGATTTCAACTATCCACTGATACTGACCAACTTAATTTATAACGGTTGAAATGTCAATGTTGTAATTTAACAGCTGATACTTCAGTTGATTTTTTTTGACAACAGTCATATTGTAAACAAGATACAAAATAGTTTATGAGAGTGGATTTTAAATAGGCAATTTTCTTGATCATTGTAATCTAATAGAGGTAAGTAAATCACCGTTTATGGTGTAGATCTAAAATTATCACATTTATTTTGTAAATAGTAGTTCTATTCAGCTATTAGTAGTCTTAAACAAACATAACGTATGGAAATTAAAAGGGTATTGCATAGTTTTGCGTTGGAAACAAGTTTTAAGCATTAAAACGTGCAATGTGCGTACGGGTCCCCTCGTTGTTAATTTATATCGATAACACGAATTCGAGAACAGACCATCGGTGGATTATGAACATAAACAAATAATTTTACTGGTCCTAGTAAACACTGTATAACATTGCTTAAATGAAACTATGGTATGAACCATTATAGATAGTATTAGGTTATTAGGCTATTAGTATAGAATTCGAGCCAGTCTCGTCACCTGTTTATGTTTACGATCCATACCGCTTTCTATTCTAATATTCGTGATCGATACTTTTACCCGTTTCTGTCGAACAAAATATTCCAAAGATAAAAATGACGTCCCAGACTTTGAACCCCAAATGATCATTCTAACATTCCCAACATTTTATAAAAAAAAATCCGAAACACTCCAACCCTTTGAGCCCTATTATGTCATCTAGTATCCTGGCAAGTAACTTTGGCAGAACCAACATTTTTATATTCCAACTCTTTGATGCATATTCTGTTAACTTTGGGCAAACAGATCTGAAGTGGTGACATCGCGATGTTGTGGTGAGGCGGACGATCGCTCCAGGCAAGGGTTGGGACGGGGAGGAAGTGGACGCGGCTTCACAAAGAACTGTCAACAGACTAGAGAGAGAGGACCATGGCAACGCGATACACCGAGAAATAGAGAAAAGGACATTTGTAGCGGCCCCTTTGAGGCTCACGTTTTGCCTTTCTTTGTAAACACCGTTTTTAATACAAACTTTTTCGTTCGGCTCATTTACCCTGCTTTATTGGAACCCTTTCATCCTTAGAATAAATTATGTTGTCCGGAGGCCCCTATATAGGTTGCAACAAATATTTAGAAAATTAGAGGTTATCTCGTGTTGCGATTATTTGTTGGATTGTATTGCGATTTATGAGGTGGTTGTAGTGTTTTACATTTGAGGATGGAGTCAACATCGCAGTTTCTTCATAGAGTAATGGAGTAAAAACAAAAAAAAAGCAAAAAAGCGAAAGATTATAAAACAAATAGAAAAGGATCTAAATCAATATTTCTGATATAGGACTCATAGCCATAACCCATAAATATATGATTTAAAATTATACACCGTGGAGTTATAAACACTTTACCACTTAATATTATAGGGTATACAATGTTTTCAAAGACACATTAACAAGTATTTAACCAAATATTAGTGTTACAAGACTATTCCCAAGCATATAATTAAACGAGAGGTCGTCCAGTGGTCGAAACTCGACCAAAAATATGTAATGTACTCACTTATCTATTTTCACCCCACACTGTAAATAAAACATGTGATTGGAGTTTCCTCCATTTGTTTTGATTTTCTGTTTATATTTCGTTGTTATTTCGTAACCAGCATAGCAACGCATAAGATCCATGTTAATTTTTTCAAATTTTTAAACTCATTTTTTGTGCTTATCTTTGAGCCTATTTAAATTTATAAAGGGATTCTGCACACCTACAGGAAAATAGCTTTCCAACGGTATGCGTAGATTTTCCCTACGATGCACACGAGCTGAGAAAAAAGGTTTTAAAGAAACATGCTTGCCTATTAATATATAGATAGATAGATACTTTTTTGAACTTTGATTAGATGGGTAAATCTAATTTTACTCAATTAAAACTGCCAAGTATTCGATTAAAAAACAAAATATTTACCTATTTTTAACAACTTCTACCACAAAACATAATAAAACTTAACTATAATCTTTAGAGCAATAGATTATTAGCAGTAGAAGTGGTAATGAATTCAACTTTAGTTAGGTTAGTGTATAGAGTTTAGTATAGAGTTGGAAACCCCTAACCCCTAACAAACCCCTAACAACCACATTCCACTAATGGTGGTGAATTAACGGAAAAGGTCCCAAATACCTTGCAAACATGACTAAAATTTAACCCAGTTTTGGGTAGAAAGTTGCCTTCCTGATCTCCACAAGAAAGTATATAGTTGTGATTTCATACAAAAAAATACTTGGTTACAGGATAAGTAATAACCAAAATGGGAAACTATGAATGTGCATTTTTCATCATTTAAGATTGAAATTGACAATACATAATTTTAAGCTAAGAATACAAAAGCAAAACACTCTTACCCGCAAATTGAATGAAATATTTATGGTTTCCTCTTGTTTAAACTTTCAAAGTTTATCCAGAAGACGCTCCGGCATGTTCACTTATGTCACGCTGGAAGTGAAGTGTTGTATTTGTAAAGCAACGAGAACTAATAGACTAGAAGACGCTTGGATGTTAACTATTCTAACGTCACTTACTACGTGTTACACGGCTTAGCGTGTTGCAGTTGGATTGCTGATGAATTCTCAATGAACTCCAACTCTATCTAGAGTGGTAACTCGGGTTACAACTCAACCTACAACCGCAGTGCAATGATCGATAAGTGTAAGTTAAGTGGGTAACACGATGGCGTTGTGTTAGTTTACAAGCAGATTGTGTTTGTGAAATGTAAATTGTCTTATATATTGACTGTCACACATTCCTTTGAATTTAATTTTGTCCATGGTGAGTTTGTGTTTTGACCTGTGCGGGCATTTTTTCTATTAGTAACAAAAAATATCATCTTCGTCGGTATTTGTTAATAATTGTGATGTTCAATTTATCCTTAACATAATTACTCGTTGTTATTGAAAAACTAACTGAGGGATCTTTGTAATTTGACCATAACGTAATCTTGGTGATTCAAAATATCTTATTGCTAACTAATTCAAGCATTATGAGATTTTTTAAATTTGATATATATTTACGACTTAAATGGGCCTAATTTATTTCTATATTTTTTCGTTTACGTTTGGAATAACCTTAGTTTAAGAGGGAGTGTCTACGGAATCGTAATCTTAATTTTTATAATTCATGCTCTGTTGGCGCGCAAGTTTAACGGAGTTTACTGTTGAAGAACACCAAATCACATCAATGTGGTGGGATGTGTAGTTTGGTAGTTTATTACCCAAAGTATACGCAGATGAATATATTTTCCATTGTATATAATTGTTATTTTACCATTTGCAAGCATACTTCTTATCCTAATGGCGAATCTAAATATTGTAGGTGTATATAGATACCACCAATGTCATTTTTTACGTAAGAACTCTGAGACAGTGGCCCAAGCTTCTAAAATCTTTGTGTTTATGACGCCATGCCAGGTATCGGACCCGTCAACATAGAGCACAGTCTCGCACATAGAGCATCGATGTAAAGAGACGAAAAACATCATGTCAAGTTCCATTTCAAGTTCATTGTCAAGTTCACCAGCGCTGATGTATGCCTGTTTCCCATCTCACAAGAAATTGCTACATGTGTTTTATCATTGCTACTGTACAATTATAAAGCAGACCCGGAGAATGACAAAAATGTATCGTTTTATTTATTTAAAATAATATTCCATTTGGTTTACTACCAATAAATAAACATAACATTCCCTCTACACATTCTAGGGAAACATATCTTACAAGAATGATGAATCTATGGGTATGTTCAATGTCCCCAATTATCCCTGCAATCACTCGGGATAAATTCCCGGTGGCGGGACGCAGGGTTAGTCGGCGCCGTGTATCTCGAATGATCGTCACTTCGCCGCATCTCCGGGTCTCCAGATCGCATCTGATAAGACTTCTGTCACCGCCGCGGAATGTAAAGTGGGGCCTATCTTGATCGAAATCGATGGCACATATAACTGTCATATTAGAGTTCCACGCCGAATTCGAGCCGATTAACAAAGTTGTCAGGACCGGCGGCTCTATCTATCATAGCGTTTACACAGCGTTCCTCAAAGAGATTGGTGGACTTGTTAAATTTATCCGACCAATTAGTTTCTCGATATTCTCCTGTGTATTATAGCTGTTTCTTCTGGGGAATGACGGAACGTTGAAATTTTTATTGATTAGGGAAGATCGTATGAGTAATTCAGCATGGAAATTTACAAGTGAGTTGTTTTGTGGATAGGTTCACTTTTTTAACAGCCTATACAGGGTTAGGGAAAATTATTGATACAGTCTTTTAATTTTTCAATGGGTCACACCATGGGAAATAAACTGTACACACTTTTATATGCATACAAAAGTACTCTTTTTGGTTGCTATTGCAATTTTGTCAGGGTCCCAAAACATTTAAACTGACTGCAATTTCCTACTGGGTGTAGATAGAGACATGTGGTTTTCGATTTCCATGTTCTTCCATTTATCACTTTAAAATGAATTGCCATTCGATTGGGCTTTATTTTAGAATATCCTAGCTACCACCAAATTACCCCGTTTTCACCGTGTACACTGTCTGGCCAAGAAGTGCACTTTTATACCATGTCAAGGTGAGATTAGTTTAATTGTCTTAGAGAGAATATTTAGAGGCCTATTTGTGTTCAATTAGACCTTCATTCATTTTATTTTCGTCCAATACGACCTCTAGTGCCACAGGAATATACAATAAACAATTAATTAATTACTCATTATGAAGCAAAATTAATTGTTCCCGATCGAGTTTTGGCAAAGAAGATTTTAAGTTATTCAACTGAAATGGTGATAGTTTTCAGCCTCTGTCAAGTATTCCTATTTTCAAGTAGTCCTATTTTCCAGTAATCATATTTTCAAGTTGTAGTTTCTTTTTAAGTAGTCCTGTTTTCAAGTAGTCCTATTTTCAAGTAGTTATATTTTCCAGTAGTCCTATTTTCAAGAAGTCCTATTTTAAAACAGCCCTACTTGCCAGTAGTCTTATTTTCAATTAGTCCTATTTTCAAGTAATCCTGTTTTCAAGTAGTCCTATTTTCCATTGGATGAGCGGTGATCTTGGTCGAAAGGTTCATTTTTAACTTGAACGCCATATATGGAAACCCTTCTTTACCAGTACTGTATTACCACTGATGGGCTTGCTTAGAATCATTATATAGCAATCACACACTCAAAGACACAGGCGTGAAAATGTTTATCACATATTTTTACCATACAATAATGCTGACAATAGTCACGTTTTAATGCCAGCAGATGGTTATAATCGATTATCGAATTAAAAATTAACCTTTAGGTAAAAAAAAGTCTTCTAACAAAAAATATGATTACTTAACACTAAGGTAATTTAACCTGTTATTTGCCCCAATAAATTGCAATCAATTTTAACTAGAACTTAACTAAATACACTAGTCTACAAATAACTTTAGTGCATCATCTATTTATTCATTCAACTATTCAATCCAGTTCAACACAAACACCACGCATTTAACAGGTAGATTTCATAAGTGGTCAATCATTTAGGATCAAATGGAAATGAACATACACACCAGTTTGTGTTAGCAACAATGGTCATTACAATGTTAACTAGACCAACAATACAAACCCGGAGTACAACTGTACTAATATTTCATCATTACCAACGCGTATAGCGGCCACTAATGAACAAAGGTTTGCTTTGAAGCGGACGACTATACTTAGTTACAAATTGTAGGGTAGATTTGTTTACGGTTCAACACGATTGTATGATATTTCTGCTGATTGTTATGACTGACAAATCTGGCCACCTTATAGCGAAGACACTCAAGACAGTGTACAAGAAAAGTAAACAATTGCTGCTATTGTCTCTAATATTTTACACCGTGCATTTTAAATTGTTACTGTAATCTTTCGTTATATCTTTGGAAAAAGGTAAATCCGTAAGATATTTTTTCAGATTTTATGAGTGAATAGGAAACCGCTAAGTACGGTAATTTTATTTCAATGGTATACTTTTACACGAACATGAATAAAAACAAATAATTTAAAAAACCCTTTCCCTTACCAACTATTCCACGACGAACCCGGAGAAATGTCTCCGATCTTATTCCAGTGATCTTCCACAAAACAAACTTGGCGAAGAGTTTCCTCCGAAGAGAAATGAGTTGAACTGGTGTCTTTCATTACTACACTTCAGACAAATACAAAGTCGATGTTCGCACCCCATTGTGGTGGAACAACTTTGGCCGCAACTTTATTATTAACTCGCTTCTGGTGCCTTTGTCGTATCACAGATGCGCAAAAATACCTTCCTGATTTATCTCTGGCACAATGGTGAAGTGTAAACTCATTGTACGACTTTGCCTCACACTCGTATATCTGTCTACTACGGCCAACTTCGCTCCTACTTTACCCTGACAAAGCTTCCATCTGTGGATGTTATGTGTGAAGGTTGTGCGTTATCGTTTTAAAAGCTCGCGTTGTGGTAAACTGGAAATATTGGTAACACAACTTCGTAGCAAAGGGATTGTGGAACATTTTTTGACATAGGTAAATTAGATTGTATAAGTAGAGAAAAGTGTTTTCAAAAATTTGTTAGCCTAGGACTTTCCCTCTTTATATTGCAAATCGCTATGCTCATAAACAATAGGCTACAATATATCGTATGTATGGGCAAATTTGTTTTTGTTTTTAGTTTTTGTTAGGTCGTTCACATTAGGACTTAAAAAGTACAGTGGGAAGTTCAACAAGTAACTAGTTAAATTGTGTAACATTCTTATGTGAGATGGATGATTTTAATTGTGTAGGTGGGAGTATTTTGTTTAAATAGCCAGATTTTTCTATTTTCATCGTATGAATGCCAATATGATATGGACTGTATTCTACAAAGCACCTTGTGTGGCTTTTGATTACAATTGCAGCATAGAAAATACTTTACTTTCCATAAACAATCCAGTTAGTTTTACTTTGTTAGATAAACTAATATTGGAAAAAATAAACTTTCACGTACTTTTCTATAATTTGTCTAAAACTGAAAACAGGCAACAAATTACACTGTCCGAAATGAGTTAAAATCACAAGCGTTTAACATATCACAAGCGGTAATCCCGATATTTTTAGCTGTTAAATTATCGCAGCAATTAGCCATCCAGTGTAGCGATCTATTAGGCAAATCCTGGCACATATGATTAAGTCGGTTGGCGACACTCGCGTAATCCGGCGTGAGTTATAGGGCTTCTAGCGGCTTTGGCGCGCGTGCTGGGAAAAACAAACAGGGATATCATCAGCGCAGCGCGCATGCGTCGCGCTTAATCATCAGTGTAGAATCACAGCGCTTTTGCAAGTCACGTGGTCCACACAAAACAATCAGCTGTGCATTGTTGCCGCTGACTCGATAAGCTGTGTTACACATCTTAAGAAGGATTTATTGATTGGGGGAACTAGATAAAGGGGAGGATTAGCCAAACTGTATAGCCTACCCTGGAAATATGACTATGTGGAATGTTTAGTTGTGGCGATGTGTTGTGGGTGTTTGTGTGTATGTGATGTCACGTGTAGCTTTGCAACAACATGTTGGTGCAACGTGTTGTCGAGTTGTTGTGTTAGTGTTGTTAGTAAGCAGTTTGCTGTTTAAAATTGTTTTGTTGTAAAATTACTCCTTTATATGCCATACATGCTGTATTCATTAGCCTTAGGCTGGTACTATACGGACGCTAAATGCGTCGCGTTAATGCGTCGCGTTAACGCCAAAGTTCGGCGCATAAGTAGTCCAGACTATACGGACGCAAAATGCGTCGCGATGTTTTTGCGTCAACGCCCCGCTGGCCAGACTATACGAGCGCAGAAACCGCCACGTTGCTTCCCAGATCACTTTATTCCAAGTTGTCAATATGGATGCAGTGCAGATCGGTGCTGTAGGGTTTCAGTGTCTACTAGAGATGTATTTGGAAAAGACCAAAAGGCAGGATAGACGTTGGGGTACCCATCCCGTTCTAAGCAGCAGATTGACAACAGGTGCGTTTCATTTGATGTTTGAGAAGCACAGACAATATGAAGACAAATTTTACCAATATTACAGGATGTCTGTTAGCTCATTTGATGAACTTTTACATCTTGTCAGTGACGGTCTGATGAAGAAAGATACCAACATGAAAAGGAGTATTGAGCCAGCTGAAAGACTTGCTATAACCATCAGGTAAGCCGTTTATGGGTTAAATCGAAGGGTAGATCCATGTCAAGTGTTCCAGCAGTGGTTGCTTGACATTTTCAGAAACATTCATATTTGGTAGATCCATTTGGAAATTCTTTTGACTGAACGTCATAAAGTGGAGGCCGCTTCTCTACTTCTAAGATGAACTTCTCAGTATCAAACATGTTGATGACTCTCACACAGAAGCACAATAACTACTCACTCAAGACTGCGACTGCGGGCCACGCATCTAGCGTCCGTATAGTCCGGCCCTAGCGTTGCGCAGCGCTATCTACGTCGCGCTGCTAACGTTTTTCCAGGGCTGGTCGCGTAAAATGCGTCGACGCCGAGTTTGGAGGGCAGCGTGCCGCGTAGACTGCGCTCGTATAGTCGCTCAAATTGACTTGCATTGCCATCCAAAATTAAAAATAGCGCAGCGTATTTAACGCGACGCATTTAGCGTCCGTATAGTACCAGCCTTAGGCTATTTTTGTTTTCACATGTATTCACCAGTTAATGTAGAATTTTTTAAGTTTATTTAATACACCAATTTATTGTTTTTCTAGCTAGTTTAAGACCATTTTCCGTTGATTCACTACAATTATTTTTCAGGATGAAATGCTATAACAATTTACAAATCGTGTTTAGAAAGTAATTTTAGTTTAAGATTCTGGACAGGCTCGATTACTTTTCGATTCTAAAACTGACAAACTTCATGGAAATCCGACAACACTTTAACTGCCTTTACAACAACCCTCAAATGTCAAAAACTTCACCTGGAGTCTAAATCGACAGACGGACTGTCACCAAACAGCCCAAGCCAGTGGAGCGCGCTATGAGCTGACAAGCTTGCATAAGTACGAACATTGTGAACGTGCGTTCGAGCGAGAACCTGTCTGAGAGATGACGACTCAACAATGACAACAGTATCAGTAACAATAACAATACGCAGCGACGTGTTAACAATTTGTTCGCACCCTGTACCTACACAAGGTGGGGACTGGGGGGTTGTAAACACGTTTACATTAGATAGTTTCACAGAACGTGTATAACATCCCAGGAACTAGAATGGAAATTAAAGTTTCTCTGAGTTAGGTCTGAATATGGTGACTATACTTTTGACTAGTGAAGAGTAGATTTATTGATACATATTACGTTCGTGGTATGTAATAGTACGTTGATGATTTGAGATAGATTGTTGCTCACATTTTTAGTACGATTCAAATTCTGTTGCTTGTTTTGAATATCAAACATTAAGTTTCTTTGATCTGTAAAAAAATAATTAGAAAGTAACTACAGTATGAAGTGTTTTTGAAATGGGAAGTTCTGCTCGATATAGGAGATAACAATGATTTTGGAGCGCAAATAAAACTAGTACCCAACATCGATGTTTTGGGCTATGTTGGTAATAATACAAAACTAATCTACTTTTATCTAGTCTACTTAAGGCTATTAATATCAGTGTTAATTTATACACTGCGTATTACAAGACTCACTATTAAGAAATGACAGTTTGCCTACATTAACAAATTGACTAATATAGAACCATGAATACAACTCAGTTAATTTTCAAGTTAATAACATTCCAAAACTTAGTAAATTCTAAGTTAATTCGGCGACATTACAGGAATTTAAAATATTTTTGCAAGTAAGAAAAACAGTAGGTAAGTTTCTTTCTGCGCCTTCCAACGATAAAACGCAATATGACTACACACAATAAATGGTCTCAAGTCACTAAATCATTGGGCACTCTAGTTGTTTATTTTGTTTATTAAAAATTAATTTTACTAATAATATTATAGGCCTACTTATTATTACTGTTGTTACAAGAAATTATTATTATTGTTTTATGTGGATAAATTTAGATAATGCTAGTACGTATTGTAGTCCAAACTAATACAAACTAAATGACATCCATGAGTGATATATGTGTAAATACAGCTAACTTACTGAAGTATTCTACTTTAAAGCAAAGTTAATAAATGTATAAATACACCTAACTTACTGAAGTAGCAAATTTTATAAAGATATTCGGTTTCACTGAAAGTTAACCTCCTCAGTGACGAGTCTTGACTAAATTTCCCTCCTTTATAATGTTTAATATCCACGTCAGGTAACACATGTCGAACAGTTTGACATCAATTTGAAAGTCAAAAGGCTCCGCTCAAGCCCCGTATACCACCATTAGCCCCATACATAAACAATGGCCCTTCAAGACCGTCCAGCACTATCCACCCCTGTCCTACACGCTTTCGCTTTTATATTGGTTTTTTACAGGTCCATTCGTCCGTTCAACACTTTTAACGAGTGGATGTCCATCTCGTTTTGGCGTTTCTCTTTTGTCGGGGTGAATAGAGATGCGTAAATATTGAATGGTTTTTGAAAAGTTAGTTTTGCCGGACGATTTAAACATTTCAGAGCACTCTTGGAAATGGATGTGTGGTAAATGTTTGAAGACGACAAAAATTCTCTTGAAATTCCAAAAAAGAAGATTTTTTACCTTTGAATTCGCTGTCAGTTTATTTATAACGTGTGAGTTCGACCCTGAAAGTTTAGGTTTAAACCGTATGAATTACTAATAGGTTTTCTCTAAATGATAATGCATTGCACTTCTAGCATAGCTCATGACCCGTTACAGGTAATTTGACCATACATCCATGGACAAGCATAGGCATTATACTTGCCTAAGTATTAATCCTTTTGTCTGTGATATAACGTATAGAAGATCAGCGTCTGTACTCACAGTGAAATGTAATGAAATTAAATTCAATACTCTTTATTGTCTCTTGATTTTTTACAAATAATCGGCAGTGTCATAAAACAACTAAAATGATAGCTCAGCCAGTTATATCTATTGCAATACCTTATGTGGATAACTAATGTAATTTTCATTGAATAAATCTGGGAAATAGAAATTAAGTCAATCTACCGTTCGTGCACAAAAGGGAATTATTGTATTAATTTCTAACATAGTTTATTAGTACAGTGTTGAATGAGGGGAATTTCAGAGTATTTTTCCTGTGTTTTGTGGTACCACTGAGTTTAAAAATTAGCCGTTAGATAGGTCAGTGGAAGGTCAACACCAACAGTGGGCTCAGGTCAACAGTGGGCTATGTTAGTTCAGAACTCGTCGATAAAGTACGAAATTATTTGATTTAATTTTAGATTTAAGTATTACTGAAAATTATATTTTGTTATTCTGTTTTAGAACTCCACTATGCTCTGTCAAAGAAAGATTTGAGTTTAAGTTATCAATGAACTGCTTATAACGCAATAACTCGTTGAGTCCACATGTGATTTTACTTTAAAATTTTCTGATTTTATTTTGTTTGAGGAAGATTAAAATTAGTGACGGTATTAAATCCTGAATTACATGAAATTATTTTATGTCTAAATGTAATACAAACGAACAATGTTTAACACCTTTAAAGAGTCAATATTGAATTTTCATGTGATATTTTCAGGTTAGACCTTGTGTAGAATACATTTTATTTGTATATTGGGTAATGTTTCAGACGAGGTTCAAGGTGTAATAGATTACCTTATGTACTGCCATGGTGACATGTCAATGACTATGGACAGCAGGACAGCCCAGGGGAGCCTAATCACAGATTGTATCGCAGTTAAAGTAAGATATACACATTTATTTTATTTTGGAAACGAATATAGCATACTGTTTATTTAATGCTGTTTTATCTTTGAAGGAAGAAATTTATTTTGTTAAAAGATAGTTAACACTAAGTTAACTATTATTAAATCTAAGTCAAAAACATAAATAGTAATAATAAAGGTAGTTATTTGAAGAAATTGAAAAAGTGGTCCATTGTGGTCTCTCGAGCTGTCGATTGCAAAATTAAATTTTCCTAGCTCTAGCACAATTGCCCCAAAACATCAGCTCATTTATGAAAATTAATTGAAAATATAAAAATATGCTGTTTTGGCATAGTTTGGGGGAATGCTTTTTTCAGACAGTTAAAAATACTATCCAAGAAAGTGTAGTACTGGTACTTAAATAGTCTATATATCAATTCTACGTTAGTTGACTATCAATGCATATCACCGAAAATTGTTGAAAAAATCTATTACTTTTATAGAAGATTGAGTCTATTGCTCTCAAACAAACCTCTCAAATTAGCCTATAATTTAAGAAAAATATTAATCTTTGTGATTTTTCTTGGTTAAGTTAAAGTCCATTACTTATAAAACCAATTTCGTGCATTATTTAATGTTTCATCAACCATTTTCAAGATCTTTATAACTTTTACTCATATATAAAAATATAGAATCTTCTGCGTGAAGAATGGTTTTACAATCAATAGCTAAGGGTTAATCATTCAAATATAAATTTTAAAAAAAGAAGGGAGCCAAGGACTAAACCTTGTGGCGCTCCCCAATCGACTCCTCTTCGTATTATACTAACAGCTTGTTTACGATTTGGCAAGTATCTTTAAAACGTCTATGTTATGTTAAGAAAAAGAAAACTGTTGTGGGATGCTTGTTTATAGATATATTTTGATTCAATTTACTTCATCTTATACCATAAACATTTTATAAAAGAAAAAAATGCTCTTCCCTGTAGCAGCAAACTTAAGTACTTGTTAAATCTAATGTTATTTCAATGATGACTTGTATTTGAAAATATTTAGTTCAAATATGTCATATTGAAATTCGCTTAGTCTGTATGTTTGCTGCAGCGGTTTTTTAAGAAATACTTTACGAAGCTCTTTATTTCCTTTTATGTCTTAAATCGTTCTCAAGACACATTCACAGTCACACGGGATATCCTGTGGTCAAGTATGGTGTTAGTGTTGACTGTTGAGCCGCTGTCACAGTGTTTGGACTCACTTCTCGTGTTTGGCTCACATCGCTCACTGACGACATGTTTGTCACCAAACACTCCTCACTCCTCCACCTCAAACAATAACCACTTCATCCATCCGTCCATCCCTTCACACTCCTTTGCTAAAACCACGCCGCCAATCTTCCAGCTGAGAGGTTACTAGTATTGTTTCCGGTGTATACACAAGTTAGAATGATTATACAGATTTATAAATCAGATTGTGTTCAACCAATCAAGTAGGATTTCATTTATTTTAAAATATCTTACTTGGAAATACCGTAGTAAATTAGCTGGATTGATATACTATTAAATATAAAGAACTTAAACCTAAAACAATTTTTTATTTTACTTGAGGGTGTACCGTTCAAGGTTCAAGGGTTTTAACATTTTACATCAGTGTTTCAGTTGTTTTATGATTTCCAGGTAGGGCTAATAAGGAACTGGTTGTTTTAGCAAAACAACTGAGAGCGAGAGCATATTAATAAGCCGCCAGTTCATAAAATTAAATGGAAGATAAATAAAATATACGTCTAATAACACAAAACATTTATTTACGCTTATACTGTACTGTTAACTCAAAAGACTGTAAATATACATAAAAAATGGTAAGTGGTGATCGATTTCGATTGGACACTCCAATCATCATCAGACCCAATAGGCGAATGACAGACATTGTTCGCCGATTGGGTCTGATGATGAGTGGATTGTCCAATCGAAATCTATCACCACCCGCCATCCGTATCATGTATATTTACCGTCTTGTGAGTAAACAGTATAAGCGTAAATATACGTTTTAAGTGTTATTAGACGTATATTTTGTTTAGACCTACTTTCCGTAAATTTAATAACACGTACAATGCTGATGGAGAAGTTATTTATTATACAAATTAAATACTAATGATATTAGCGAATTTCCCAATAGGGAAGTAGCTATTACCGTAGGGGGAACGGTTAAACCTAGGCCCGGGACCGATTTACTTTTTCATTTTGATGCCACTAGATGCCAAAAACACTAATAGTTGAAATCTTTGTATATGTAAATATATATGTGTGTAAATGCTAAAACTTAAGTAATTTTTGTCCGATTTTTATGAAAATTTGGTTTGGAAATTTGAAATTTGGTTTGAAGGTGTAAGGCGGGTTAAACTTAAATGAGTTCGCGAAGCAGCATGATCGGACCATGTGAACAGGGTTTTACGTGGGGTTTTACGGGGTAAATATTGGTTTTCTAAAATTTAAAATTCCCATGTTAATATTTTAAAATGTTGTACTTTGCTTGTTTTTGGAAATATTTTGATCAAAAAGTCCAGGGCAGCACGAGGTATAGCATGATCTCCGCAGTTGCCATTGGAGTATCTAAG
Source organism: Macrosteles quadrilineatus (assembly GCF_028750875.1). NCBI lineage: Eukaryota > Metazoa > Arthropoda > Insecta > Hemiptera > Cicadellidae > Macrosteles > Macrosteles quadrilineatus. The sequence goes on along the minus strand of NW_026542604.1, from coordinate 4,245,008 downwards.
TACCTCAACCTCAGTCCAGGTCAGCACGAGGTATAGCATGATCTCCGCAGTTGCCATTGGAGTATCTAAGTACCTCGACCTCAGTTCAGGTCAGCACGAGGTATAGCATCATCTCCGCAGTTGCTATTGGAGTATCTAAGTATCTCGACCTCAGTTCAGGTCAGCACGAGGTATAGCATGATCTCCGCAGTTGCCATTGGAGTATCTAAGTATCTCGACCTCAGTTCAGGTCAGCACGAGGTATAGCATGATCTCCGCAGTTGCCATTGGAGTATCTAAGTATCTCGACCTCAGTCCAGGTCGACCACGAGGTATAGCATGATCTCCGCAGTTGCCATTGGAGTATCTAAGAACCTCGACCTCAGTCCAGGTTGGCACGAGGTATAGCATGATCTCCGCAGTTGCCATTGGAGTATCTAAGTATCTCGACCTCAGTCCATGTCGACCACGAGGTATAGCATGATCTCCGCAGTTGCCATTGGAGTATCTAAGTATCTCGACCTCAGTTCAGGTCAGCACGAGGTATAGCATGATCTCCGCAGTTGCCATTGGAGTATCTAAGTATCTCGACCTCAGTCCAGGTCGACCACGAGGTATAGCATGATCTCCGCAGTTGCCATTGGAGTATCTAAGAACCTCGACCTCAGTCCAGGTTGGCACGAGGTATAGCATGATCTCCGCAGTTGCCATTGGAGTATCTAAGTATCTCGACCTCAGTCCATGTCGACCACGAGGTATAGCATGATCTCCGCAGTTACCATTGGAGTATCTAAGTACCTCGACCTCAGTCCAGGTCAGCACTAGGTATAGCATGATCTCCGCAGGTACCAGTGAAGTATCTAAATACCTCGACCTCAGTCCAGGTCGACCACGAGGGACAGTATAATCTCCGCAGGTGCCACAACATCAAACAGGCTTACCTGTGTTCAGTCTAGACTTAGGATGTACTAATACGTGTAGAAACAACATTCCTCCGTCACATTGAAATGTGAGAACAAGCCGATTATTTTGACAACACAGCTCGACGTTAAACCTTCCTCATGTAGCCTATAAGATACAAGCCAGAGTTGTCCGATTATAGACGGTGTTATAGAGACACTTCTCACGTGTGTGGTTTTGTAGTGGAGTTTGTGTACAAAGTAGGGGTAACGGACCGATTATTTGTATTCTGTGGAATTGAAACTTGAAAGCAACAGCTAAAAAATATGGATACATTAATTTATTATAATATAGTTTTTATCAATAATGAAATGTATTTGTACCAAGCTGCTATAAATTTTTTAATTGGTTTTGTTATGAACATAAAAAACACGTTTGATAAACAATATTTTCTAAAACTATTTGCTCAGTTTCCTGTAGAGTAGGTTACGGAAGTATATAGGCCTAGCTGCTGCTAGCACAGTATACTGTGACTTCATTTATTCTTTTAAATCGTCAAAGTTTACAATGTTAAGAAGGGATCGTTTTCATTTATGTAAACCGCCTGATATTACACAATCAATCGATGTATTAATGACTATTCTGACAATAACTCGTACTTTGCGTATTTTAAGTTGAATATTGTGAGTGTAGACTTATGTTAGTGTAGACTTATGTGAGTGTAGACTTATGTGAGTGTAGACTTATGTGAGTGTAGACTTATGTGAGTGTAGACTTATGTGAGTGTAGACTTATGTGAGTGTAGACTTATGTGAGTGTAGACTTATGTGAGTGTAGACTTATGTGAGTGTAGACTTATGTGAGTGTAGACTTATGTGAGTGTAGACTTCTGTGAGTGTAGACTTATGTGAGTGTAGACTTCTGTGAGTGTAGACTTATGTGAGTGTAGACTTATGTGAGTGTAGACTTATGTGAGTGTAGACTTATGTGAGTGTAGACTTATGTGAGTGTAGACTTATGTGAGTGTAGACTTATGTGAGTGTAGACTTATGTGAGTGTAGACTTATGTGAGTGTAGACTTCTGTGAGTGTAGACTTATGTGAGTGTAGACTTCTGTGAGTGTAGACTTATGTGAGTGTAGACTTCTGTGAGTGTAGACTTATGTGAGTGTAGACTTATGTGAGTGTAGACTTATGTGAGTGTAGACTTATGTGAGTGTAGACTTATGTGAGTGTAGACTTATGTGAGTGTAGACTTCTGTGAGTGTAGACTTATGTGAGTGTAGACTGGAGTTGTGTATAACTATGTCACTCAGCTGTTTTTTTAGCCAGTACCATATCTTATACAGTTTGAAAATCAAGGAGATCAGGCTCAATTTTGAAACCTTTCAAAGAATACTGCCATGATTAAACAGGCGACCTTTTGATTACAAGGCGAACACTGTATCTACTCACCTATGCAACCCGTTTGGTTATAGTAGTAAATTTTGCCTAAGTAGCCCAAACAGGATTACATTATCTTAACTTTAGTAATTTATTGTAATTCGCTTTCAAAGATCATTATTCCATAATTTTTTATGTGTTTTGATAGTTCATTGGCAAGCCTATATTATTGTAGTGACATGTTTATATCTGTGCCTTGTGATATATCTGTAAAATATTAGTTCTAGTTTATAAATAAATAACCTAACCCTATTTGAAGAACATAACGTGACAAAGACCAAATTGCATCATCTTACACACACACTATAACCACATTTGAATTTAATACAGTAACACGATTATTAAACTGCCTCCAGCCATATACTTCCTCTCATTTGCTTGTGTACAACCCTTATTTTGGGTAAGTGACAGTGATATGTAAAATCACATATGTATGTATGATGGAATGTATGTATTGGTATGATATGTAAACTGTGATGGTAAAATCACAAAAATCGCAATAACGTATGAACCGTAATCCTTACAGCATTGGAAGTTGTACCATTTTGTAGATATACTACGGATTAGTAGGCTGCCCTCATACCATAGCTTAAAATAGAAAATTTACTAAAACAATACTTTCTCCACTATATGGAGAGAAAGTAAAACCCAGAACGCTGCACTATATACTATTGCAATTGATAAAACAGTATAAAACTTGCACATTTCCCAACCCTGCTTGGAATTAACAGACCATGTTTTCCGATATAAACAAGGCATGTCAAGAAATAATACATAAGCTGGGAGTCGTTAGGGGATGCAAGACATGTACCCCAAACAAGGCTTCGACTTGTACTCGCAATGTCGTGGTGAAATATTATTTTACCATCTTGAGAAATACGCGGTATAAACTTCCTTTCTTACAAGCTTTCTTTCTTGAACCTTCTACACGACTTTGTTATCGTGAAAATGTTTTTCTTCCACGAGAACGACAGTTTGTATATACATTTATACATTTATTCGTATTTTGTTTCTACTAAAGTGTGAAGGATAATTTAGGAGAGTAAGCTTCGAAATACCAATCTAGTACTAAATATGCACAAATTAATAGCATTTTGTTATTTTCTAAACTTTAAATAAACAGCCGATTAATTATTTAAACACACTTAAGTCCAAACTTTATCTAGAACCATAAACACTTTGGATTAAGATCAATTGGAGCGCCTTTTCTAAGGATACGAACTGTGTTAACGCATTTTTAAGCAATACGTTTTCAAAATAGTTTTTTGTACACAGAATTCCACAAGGTAGCACTTGAATGTCCTACCAATGAAATCGGTTCAAAGAGGTTTCCTTTTTTTACACTGACTCTGTTAAAACCATATTTAATTCTGTTTCCTACAATGCATCACACCCAATCAAAACCAAAGTTAATATTACAAAGGTCACAAAATGTTTGCCATGCAATTTGTATTTAATTGTATTGCACCCTATAGTCACAATTAGTTATTTCCTGAAATAAATAAATAGTAACGTATGGTGGAAAATCCTTGAAGATGTCCCTTTGACATATCTAACCCCTAGGCTAAGGCTATCAACCAATTTGACTTATTCCTTCCAATAAAAGTAAAAAGTGTGTACAAAACAATTAATCCCATGAAAAATTTCAATATTTTTAGCTATTCCGTTTATTTTTATTACTGAAATTAAACAAACACACTTCGTGTTATTTGGCTATTTTTATTTACTTTCCGTAGTTAAAATAAACGGGATAGCTATATAGCTAGTATATTGTTATTGTCCATGGGATTAATAGTTTAGTGGTATTAGACGTCTTTTTATTTACTTTCTACAATTTTAATAACACGCACATTGCTGGTCAAGAAATAATTTATTTTAATTACCAATTTACGAATCAATTGGGTTATTATTTTTTTGTTTTTAAACTGCACATTTAAGATCACCCCTTCAAGTACCTGTTCCTATTATATGGTGTTTAATCTGCTTCAACTTGACTAGGTATTCTCTATTTTCTGCTGGACTCATACATTGCGACTCCAGCCAGGGCTATTTGCCTACACCTACACACGAGCGGTGACTTCTCTTAGCGAGCCTCAATCGTCCATATGGTGATTTAAAAAGGAGACTTTCTATTTTAATATCATGGTTATAATTATACAATCAAATCACAATTACCACATATTTTCAGAAGAGCTGGCCAACGTTACAACACGGAAGCTTCCGCTCCCGATGTCCTGGGTTCAAATCCCGCCAATCACCAACGACTATGATAACGCCACGACCCTTCAGGCCTTTCCTGGAGTAGAGGTTAGAGGCGTCGTCCGGACATTTCCAGGTGTAAAGTCGCTCAGTAATCCTGAATACTCGTCGTCCCGGGAGACGAGGGTGACCACTGGCGGAGTGATATCGATGACCGAGGGAAGCTGCTGTGCTTGTCTGATAGACGCTGGTTAGGAGGTGTCCGGTCGTCCATCCGTCATCATTACCACCCCCCACCCCACCCCCCACCCTACACAACACCCCGTCGTTACTCACCCCGAGTGGTCAGTTTGTACAACAAACCACAACCTCATCTGACCAAACCGCTCGTCATATTGCACCATTAAATACAATGTTACACGCCACAATGATATTTCATCCCGTTCACTTGTCGGAATCGAGCTGTGTGTTAACGCACGCGTAAGAGGTCAGTCCAAATTCTTTATAGATTCTAATGATGATCTTTTAGAAAGTATCGAGTTATAACAAGTTGGAAAATAGGTCTGATGAGCCGACAGCTGTAATACCACGAGCAACCTTCGGGTTTGAAGGCCATCATTATAACCACTTGGCTATCCGGACAAGTAAATGCTGGCATCCATTTAAGGATTTGTGACAGTTCAAAGTTAAGCATATAAAATTAGTGTTGATAATTAGGTGGAACGGATTCTTCGTGATATTTCGTATACTTTGATTGTAGGTGCTCGATTTTTGGACAATTATAAGATGAGAATTTGAAATGTATTCGTTGGTAAAAATAAAGCATTTCTCATGCCTACTAAACCCGGGGAAGCAATAGATAACCGGGCCAGAGTCCTTATCACTTGACCTAATACTGTACGTGGACCGTGTCGCTTGTTTGGCAAAGGATAAAAGTACTTATTACTGTATTGGCTACGTATAGTCAATGCAACCTTGTTGGGGAGGCATCCAGGCATTATGTGATAGTTAATTTAACAGTCTTTTGTTATAACGAATTCAATTGTCAGATATCAAAGTATCATCGTTTAAAGACGTTCAAGGAGGATGGTCAGTGAACATAGTAATTAGGTTTTACTTACAAGTTATACTGAAATGTTTATTTGCGGGCAACATAGTTCAATCCCACGGAATCACTAATGTATTATTTACGTTTCATGGTTTAAGTTTTGCACTGTCTATTAATCTGTTTTGTAACCTCGTAAGAATACTTTAAACTATTCTTTCTACAGTATCTGCATGGAAATCCATGGAGATCTATCATTCATTGTATTGGCATGGGATAAAAACAAATTCTTATGTACGTAGGAATAAATGCCATAAATGTTATTTTAATGGATTAATTGAAAATCAATCCGGACAGGCAAATAATGGAAATTAGCTTAGTCGGCAGGTTTGCTGCAGCGGGGGTATTTTATTTTTAAAATCAAAATATGTTTTGACATGTGATTTATTTACAGTGTCCTATGCGAAGTACGGTATCCAAATGCAAAATCTTTTAAGATGAGTAGTTTAGGATAAAGTGGGTTGAATAGCTATTTTACAAAATATTAAATTAGTTCGATTAAGTGAACAGACCCAGTTAAATGTTTTTATTATAAATGAGCTGTATAGGGTGAACATTTTCCGATAAATCTGTTCACTCTAGCATTATGCTGCCTCCCACTTCCACGCAACACGCTGATATAGCATAAACAGCCTAATTATCCGTGCAGCCATTGTTTGCAATGCCTGACATAACATTCAATATTATTCGATAAATATCGTTTTATCGCACTCATGTCATTGTCACTATTTATTCCCCGTTTGCCTAAACTACTGCGAAACCCGTGTAGTGTTTTTTCACCCTCCGACATGTTCTATGAAGATAATTACCCAGTAAAACCCTCTTTTGACTCACTACACGGTTTTAATATTGTGTCTCGCTTGTACAAAAAGCGAATCTTTTGTTTGTGATAGTCAATTCATTACGTATTGTCAGCGCTATATGCGTAAATAGCTTTGATATCGCTATCTCTAACTCGTTGAACACTAGTTGAACGTTTCTGTTGTATTTTGTCTATTTTGATCGATGTTTTTACTTTACACTCTGTATTAGTTTTGTCATTGTTATACCGTATGACTGGTAAAGCTTCGATTACAAAAAAAACTAAATAAACTTGTCTTCGTATCGTTAGCTACGTGGTGATGAGTTTGTCGTTTTGATACACTTTTGCGGTGAAATCAATAGTAATATTAGCAATATACTATATAAAAGCAAAAGTTTATTTTGTAAAATCGATGAATCAGATAGATTGAAATGAATATACAGATACCTTAGACCTTAGAAAGTTGACGGCCAATATTTTTTTCTTTATCATGAATTTGTATCTCAATTGTTAATAATTCCTATGCATGACTTAAACATTATATATTATTATCTACTAAATAAACAAAAATGCTTTTGTGAGTCCAAATAAAATTTTTTTTACATGATGCTAAGCTTTACTACACTAATTTGCAAAAAATTATTATTTTGTCAATAAATTAAAAAAAATGAACAATTTTTTGTTTTAGACATAACCGTACATACATGTGGAATGAACTGTCCAGTCTTCAAGCTATCCTATTCAATAGTCACCATAACAGTCTAGTTACACAACAAATCTCCGGGCCTGCACTGCCACCAAATATTGTAAATACGTTACAAGTGATTTTGAACACGTTTAACACATTTATTCGACATAGCTCATTTAAATTTCAATACCAATAAAACACAAATGGACAAACCCACCCTTAACCACTTCAATTCACCAGCCAACAAGCCATTTAATATTGGCTTTAAGCTGTAATCTAAGTAATTTCCAATGCATGTCTGGCTAAGCCGCGTCTTGCACGCGTAACCACGTCTCGGCTAAGCTGGACATGGAGTGTATTAGAGGGACAATTCATTTACCGATCCCCATACAACTAATACCCCGTATTACAGCGACGTTCGAGTGTTTACTCGCCGTGTTTGTTCTACTTTTTAATTAAATCCATTCATTAACGCTCGCAGAATTAGTCGGGTTGTTTTTTTTACTCGAACATTTTTAATCACTGTAGTCGATGCGTTTGATTCACTTTATGGGGTTTTTTATCGCGTCACTGTTTGCCCGGACTTGTTCAATTAAAATATTAACCTAGTTGACGGCCTTGTCGTGAAATGTAATGAAACGGGTTTTTGTAAAACGCTTTTTGAGATTACAAAGTGACCGGTTGTGTTGTGCAGTGCACTTGATCGACTGTCGGTCAGTTGAGATTACCTCTTTTTAGTGCATATTATTTCGCTCACACATTTATTTTATCCCTATTACTAGGGATTACTTGCTTTTGAGCAACTATACTACTCATGTACTACTACATATTAATTTTACTTTTTACGGTTTTTTTTCGTATCGTCCAAACCCTAGGGTTATACATTAACGTCTACGTTTTAATAGATAGCATTATCAATTAATTGTTTACAGTCGAATGAAAAATGGCATTTCAGTCACGGTCCTACCAGTATCCTTTGAGAGCAAGCATGATTAGTCTTATCAATGTAAATAATGAGCCGATATAAACTCATAGGAAACATAGAAAATAATGAGGAAATTCGGAAATGTCATCGGCATCGCATTACACTGTGTTAGATCTTTTAAACCCAAATGCTTAAAATCTATAAATAAATAGTCAATGATAAAACCCCTTAGATTGTGACGTGGAAACTTAAGAATAATGTTTTTATCTTCAAAATCGTATTAAAAACAAATAATTTGACTACCCACACGGGAACTGAACGCACTAAAATTGCAACATCTTTAAAAACTAATAGGTTAACTACTGTAATACAGTGTTGCATAAAAAATTATATGAATTTACCATTGACACATTTTTATCGCACGGCTCTTCGTATAGAGAGTTCTCCCAATCAAAGTATGCTCTACAGAAGTTAGTATCCTTTGTATTTTCTAGAATTGCGGACCTACAGCTAGGTAGTTTCCGCGAGTATTATCAACAATAGCTAAAACACATTTGCGACTGGCCGGATTCGAACCCAGATGCCCCGGGAAAGACGTGTCCCACTCCATCACTGTTTCTTCGTCTATCCATTTCAATACAGTAATTCAAAACGTACGAAATATTCCCAATAATGGTATGGCACAAATATTGTTTACCGTTGAACAAAATAAACTCGAAACTAAAAACAGAGGAAATCGCTGGAAGTAAATCACAACAGAGTATCGTGGTACACGGTGGAACAGAGTTAATTATAATCGAGACAAATCAATAACCAGGTCCGAGGTAAATAATTAACCGATTGTCGGTTGGCCGAGGTACGGGGATCGTCTTTGCTTTGTTTCAGGGGCTACTGATCTTCCATTCCCGCTGTTAAAAACGTCGTTTTCGAGCCCATCACCGCACCCTTTGGGCGACTCGATTTACCCTCTAAAAGGTCTAATTCAGTCGGAATTTAATTAACTTCGCCCCGAGGTTTTTCTTTTTCCTATCGGCCGGTGTGTCCCCTCTCCCTCATTAAGGAGCTATCTACAGTACAATCCGACGATTCCCTACTCGTTGCTTATTCTTTCACCCCTCCACAGCCATCATTGCGACACATGGATTGTGCTATCTCCACCCGAGGCAGGTTTTGTATCCGTGCGGTCGAATTGAATCTAAACGTTGATGAGTTTGAGAACTTCAATATTTGCATACTACATGTGACAGTGGTATATTGGCAAGTTTAATTGATGAAGTGTATTAAGCCACTAGTTTATTTTCAAACTCAATACAAATTTCGATAAAAATTCAGTTTACGCTCAGAGATTGGTAGGTATCTAACAGCCAGTTACAATGAATGGAGAAATTATAGACAACACACTCTAAGTATATTTTGGAAGTAGCCTATATTTTGGGAAAGTAGTTTTGAAACATGGAGGTACTGTATTTCTGAGGCGTAGCCCAAAACATAAGTTGTTGTTGAACCCATAACAAAGAAGCTTCTAATTTGTAGCCCAAAACCAAATTAAAATGTAAAAGTGCCTCTAAAACATTGCCAAAAGTAAATATAAAGCTGATAGTAACGCGTAGCCCTAAGCAAAGTCGCCCCAACATTAGAAGTTCTACAAATGAATATAGTTTATGACATTTATCATTTTTCCTGATAATATGTTGCAAATCCTTGGAGCTGTAACAAAGAATATAAACTCTGTAGTCATTGGTTATAAGCTATATTATCAACAGAATAAAAAAAAATCTATTCCTAAAAAACCATATTTAGACCGTTGCTATAGGTCCAACTAATAATCGATATAGATATTAGACTATAGCTCTACATGAATAATTTGTCACTGTTTATTTGTTCATATTCGTTCTATACAAATCCCTCTTTTGCCATGCAATTCTTCTTCAACTTGAGATGTTTCAAGGATTGTATTGTAACATTTTAGTTCCGAACTTTTACCCAACCGTGAACAACTATCACACAGTCTTGAAGTTTACTTTAAAACATCACAAAAACCCGTGGTTGGAACAACGCATGACACTCAAGTAAGAAAAATAGCTTAAAAGCCCGCCCTGTTGTCATTGACGCCCCGGTCCCTTAATAAAGATCCATCCCGGTCCCGAGGGGTGAAGTCGTTCATTTCGAGCATTACTCCCATCGGTTTCCACTCGCCAATCCCCCATCTGCATCTTATCAATTACATTCACCCCGTCCGAATAATTATACCGAGTTTAAAGATTTGTTCGACGCGTATTCCGTTTTCCGCGGCCAATTCGGTTGCAAATCTCATCAACCGGCCCCCAACACGAGTCTTATGCAAATACAACAGCGTTCTTAAATTGGGGCTGGGATTTGAGTGCGGCGATGCCCGGTTTACGGCGGTTTTTAAATTTGGCGGCGGGATTAGGAGATTTCGTGTCGGAATGGATTACTTTGGTAATGTTGAGTGATTGTGTTGAGAAGTATCTCGGTGGTATTGCGTTTTTGTAATGATGGTTTCTGTAGATTAGTGGCAGGTTATATTCAAACAACGATACCAACAATGGTATAATGATGTTTTTACTGATTTACAACGTTTGTCTGAAAGAATAATAGGTAAAAAGAATTATGGGTATTTATTATCCAGCGTGGATTGTTTTTGTAGGTATAACTAAGCTTCTGAAACCAATATATCATGTTCATAGGTAGACACCCTGAAGTTTTTGCAAAATACAGGGTGAATAAAAAGTCAAGACCCCCATTTAATATTTTTCTCAGTAAATACACAGAAATATCCTTTAGATGGTCGTGCAAACTTAGCAGGAAGTTTGATTTTATGATTTTTTTAAATTTAAGTTTCCGAAAAATAGGAGATTTAGGGGCAACTCAAAATGTTTCAACGCAAACCTCCTTCAAGTCACACCTTATATTGAAATGTTTACAAAAACTTAAAGCATGATGAAAACCATAGTTCGCTATCCAAATATTTACTCTATCCAAATAGTAGCCCGTCAGAAGTTAATGATGTCTACTCTTAAATTAGTTTTCTTGTGTAAAAAAGTAATTTTCTCTCTCCTCTAATTTATTCTTAAGTAAATATTGCAGAGTTATCCTTTGGGTGGTCATGCAGCCTTGGCAGGAGGTTTTATTCAATGATTTTGAAAATTTGTCCCCAAAATGGTTTTGAAAACAGTTTTGGGGGCAACTCAAAATCTTTGAATAAAACCCCCTTCAAGTGACACTTATTTTTAAATGTTTACAAAAATCTAAAGAATGGTGGAAACCAGAGTTCGCTATCTCTTCTCTACCCAAAATGGTTACCAATTTTACCATTACATTGGGTTTTTCTTATCTATTAAGGTGTAGATTTGTATACGTTTCATGGGACACCATTTTAGATAAATAAGAGTTTTTGTAAACACTTAAAATAAGGTAGGCCAGTAGACCTATCATTTGAAGAGGGTTTACATTAAAAAAAACTTGAATTAACCCAAAAATCAAAGATCAAAATTTTCAAAATCATAAAGTGAATTTTCCTTCTTAAATTGCACGACCACCAAAAGAATATTTTTGCATATAGGGTTCAAAGCACTGTTATACTCTTTTACCTTACAACGATTATGTTTGGATAAGACACTTATTAAAACTACTAAATTTAAAATAAATAAAATTGTTGACCATAGATCTACACAGTTGACCTACGTAAATCAGTTTACAATTATGCCTATAAAAGTTGCATTTTTAAAATATCTCTTGAATACAATTTGACGGTCGTTAAACATTATGTTGAGGATCATGCGTAAAATTACAATTCAGATTCAAGCCGTTGTAAAGAAAGTTGGTCAAAATCGCTGGAAGAAATAAATGAAAAATAATAATAACAATAAAGGAAATTACCTTTTTAGCTACTATTCGTCCCTCGCTAGACCGCCTTAAATGACACTTCAATTGTAGAAATTGGTTAAAAAGGACGTCTGAAAATGGTATGTTACAGAAAACGTTTATTGTATTTAAAATATAGATGTATTAGATACTGTAGAATTGGTATTAGTCATAGCCACCTATTAGTGCAAGTATTCGCAACGGAACAAAACATTCAAACAAAGCAACAGAGTACTTGTAAACGTATACAGTAGATTCAGTAGGTGTAAGCAGTTAGGGTAATACCAATCAACCAAGAAGCAAAACTGTAGAGTTGCTCGTCCCCAAGTGTAGAAACACTCACAAGTATTACCAGTCACAAGGAAGCCTAGCTTTTCCGTCTCAAAACCTTTCTCTGAACAAAGCTTGGCCCCCAAAGTGCAGGAGTTCCGTCGTATTCCCAGTCGCACTCTATTCGCCATGAGCAGATGGCAGTAGGACTGCGGTGATTGACATGTTGTCCGGTCTGGTTATTCATCCCTCGATGTAAACAATAACGGTGATCCAGCCGCGTCACTCTAAGCTTATTACTCTGACAAATATCAGTTGAAAACAAAATCCAAGGGGAGTGGAGTGCAGTCCCTCAGGACGCCGGGTCATCCAGCGGGATAATGCGAGGGTCCTGTAGGACGTGCATTGCGATGTTTCGTTGACAGCAGCTTGTTGCCTCTGCGTGTAAACGTCTGATCACAGTAGGATGGAAACACGTGAGATTCAATGCAAGTTGTGATGTCGGTGGATGAATGTTCAACGTTTGTTAGCAACTATAGTTCGGCCGCTTAGAAAGCGACCCGCAAAGCTAGAGGAGGTCGTTTTCTAAGCGGCCGAACTATACTTCTGGACTGGAGATAGTGTGGTCCAGGCACATGAATTATATGATCTTGAACTTTGTAGAGTAGAAGCTACATGGCATACTTCTGTGCTTTTAAAACAAAGAAATTGTAAAGACATAAATGTGTGAATAATAATTGTGAAGACTTTCTTGTAGCTATTGAAATCCTATATTATAAGTGTATCTTCATTAAAAGAGCGAACGAGGTTTAGAGCCATAAAATCTCATTAGATAATAGCAGTTATGCTAACCTAAATATACACATGACATTGACATATACTTACGGTAACTATCAATTTGTAGGTTAAAAAAGCGAATAAATTTGATTCAGCGTAAAGCATGAATTAGCAAATATTTAGAGTGGATTTGACTTATTTCTTGTTTTGATAGAGTTATAAGTTTCCCAACAGTACACTTTTGTTCAAATAATTTGTTTAACATTTTTCACTCTCCATACCCCTTTTGGTAACTTTTATACAAACAACCACAATAATAACCATAAATGTAGAACACTACATAGAAAGTTCTTGACCTCTCATCTCACACAAATGACAATCGAATCTTGGTGAAGCCACGTATTCGTGTTTTAGAAAATATTTTAGTGCTTAAAATAGTTTGCAATATGATTGCTCTAATTGAATATGTTTTACTAGATAATAATTTTCAAACGCAATTTTATCTCATAAGATACAGCTTAAATTTGTACCCTTACCGTTTTTTGTTCAGCGTTTCTATCAACAACTACATTCAGGCGACCTAAATGTTGTATGAATATCAAATTTCAATAAAACATCACATTCAATCGAAAATTCCAACGGGTCAAACCACTACGTGAATGATACCGGTCTATTTACCGTCATGACCTAAGCCCAACCCGATGTAAGATTTAATTAACAGCCGCATACAAGGGTGTCGGTACAGGCTAAAGCCTCATAATACATCTATGTTTACCCTGGTGTTAAGGCCCATTTAACTTTGATTAAAGCGAGAGAGCTGGGCGATCAGTCAATAGCTAACACCTGGGTGGCCCCTCATCCCCTAACCCCAAACCCCAACCCCTAGGGACAACGGGCCCTGTTTGCAGCGCGACTTCATTGTGCTAATCTTTTGTATCCAGATCGCCGGAATATTGGGTTTATTTGGATGAAAATTATTTTCCAGATTTTCAAAACGCGTGGGAACCCCGTGGCTTTGTAAACATGGGGTAGTCGCCAATGAATGGTGTTGGGGTTGAGCGGGGCTCGGGCCTGGTCACTTGTGGGATTGGAGGTGAGAAATTAGGATTATGATGTAAGAATATTAAAGGATGTGTTTTGGAATTGGTGTGATGTCGTAGGTAGGTCATTGTTTAAACGGTGCAGGCAACAGTGATGACAATAGTAACAGTTACAGTTACAGCAACAAACAAAACTAGCGACAGTAGCAGTAACCGTGGCTGCAATAGCAAAATTAACAGTTAATAGTGAGATAGTTACTGCAGCTTAAAAAAGCCGAAACTTTAACAGTCACCATACCAGAAAGCAGGTAATCTTTTTGCAATAAAAACAACAACAACTACAAACAAACAACAACTACAAGCATTAATAACTTCAGCCGCAAGCATTAGAAACCGTAACTGAAACTTTAGTCTATAACTAAATATGCAACAAACGGTAAAACTGTACTAGCCACAGCAACGACAGTAGCAGTTAACGGATACTGCAAAGGAACAGCAATAGTAACAGATACCGCTGTTTACAAGCCTACATTATTTACTATTACGTTTATCCGTTCAGTCAAACAAAATATCAATTTTTTAGAGTACTCCTCCAGATTATCATTAATAAAGACCCAATTTTGTAGTAAAACAAATTATCATAACTTTTTAAATATATTGGAACTAAACGGATCAGCACAAAATAATTTACAGCACTTTTTAATTTTCAATCCGACTTCTAGACACGACTGATTCAAATATTCTAACCTAAAAAAAACTTGAATGCATCTCTACCAATTTAAATCGCACACTCAAATCAAACATCGAGATCTAAATTGCTAAAACACTTGGATCGTGACGAAATCTGAGCTACTGTGATCATCTTATCTGTTACAAGTTCGCCATAACTGATTACCATAGAACACCACCTTGTCCAATTAAAGGGCCGGAGTAGTTCATTATTGTCCAAGCATGAATATGTACGCTGCAACTGCATTATTCACATTATTCACCGCAATATTCGCGCGGTCAACCAGCAGCCATGACGTGTATTGAATATTAATACGTTGTTAAAAGGGTTAATTTGTTTCTTTGTTTCGCGTCAGAGTTTTTCCACGTTTGGACGGACGTTTTTCAACACTTTGTGACGGGTTGATCACAAAGTGTTGAGTTGAGGTTATTATTATTTTATTCTCGGTGTTTGTGAGTTGTGTGGAAAGTTGGTAAGTTGGTAAGTGGTAGTTCTATACACTGTTGAGTGGGAGCTGTTACAATGTTGAGCGAAATATTTCCATACAAAGCCGTTTAGTGTTTAGCAAATTGATAGTGAAAAGGCTATTATTGTAGGTCTACTGCGAAATCAAAAATGTAAATTGTTTCTGGTTTGAACCAATGTTCCCAGATCTATGATTTAACCACAAGATCAACAGTTCATCTCAGACTGAAATATTGGAAAGCTTTTTATGTTGATTAAGAAACGACGTAGCTTATTTTGGCTATGGTTAAAAATTTAAACTTATAAACCTAAGTTGAAGGATTGTTTTACTAAACAATAAACAGTTAATAGATTTAGTAGAAGTTATGTCTGAGTTTCGTGGTTAAAAATACTGTTTACTGTCCTAACAAACATAATGCACAATTATATTTAACATATTGAAACCGTTTTTGTTGACCTGTTTACAAGAGACTTGCAGTTGACAGTTATTTAATATTAAGCGTTTGAATAAATACAATACGTGTGAGAACAAAGGCGAAGAATGCGATAACATACCTTGCGTACCTACAACTAACGAATATAAAGTAACTTTTGAGCGTCATAAAATAAATATTTATACATCCGGACCAACACGCATTTACACTCAGCCCGGCGATAAGGTGGGTTAATTGGAAAAGTGAAATTCGCCTTACATTCACCAGCATGCACTATGCCTGGAGATAGCATCTGGCAAGGCGGGCTGCATGTACGACTGTTGAAGGCGCGTAGTTCGCAAACTCTCCGCTAGACTGCAGCACTTGCCGGTGAGCGCTAGTGGAGCGTGTCGTGTCGCTCTTTCGTCTCTGTTGGCTTTCAAAGCAGACTGGGGGAATTTCCAACCGTTACAATATTTTTAAAAGTTTCAATTACGTATAAAAGATTCTCATCGCTCAGTAGAAAAACTTGTAAGTTATCAGTGCATTATGTTATTTTTAGGGATTTAAAACTATAAAATTACATAAAATAAGAATCTATTTAGTTTTAAAATCATTTTAATAATGTTTTCGAGATAAAAAATACACGATAGTACACAAATATATTTAAAAATCAGACTGATCTTTCGGCGTATTGTATTAGTTTACTGTACCATTAAATTTGGGAAATTTACATAAACCCCTGGCTAAAGATATTTTCTATTCAATATGTATAGTAAATGATTTTGTTGGAACACTGGGTAAATAAAACAAGGGTACTGTTAACAGTAGCTTTCTATGAATACCTCGAGTAGGTATCTGTACATAAATAATTTTAATTCAGAAACGTATTACTTGTGTGCGAAATTTCTAAGTGGATCCGAAAACTCGTGTATGGTTCTGTATAAGGGTGTCATTGGGGAAGTGATTTTTAATCTTCTGAAATAAATATCTCGATTTAAAAGAGCCATTTAAAATAGTATCATAGGTTATCTAAAATAGAAATATACATTAGGTGTTACATTTATTACTGTACATTATCTCTGGTATAAGGTCGACTCTGCAAGTCGATTCATAGTTCGTGTTATCGAATAATTGCTTGCTAATTAAAACACCACTATTGCCTAGCAGTATTGCTTACTAGCTTGCTGCATTCCCATTATTTGTGAAACACATTGCTATCATATATTATTTGATTGCTATTCAAAGTAGAACAACTCTTTGGAGATAGACTTTAATATACGTTTTTTTTTGTTTTTTTTTTTGTAACAGATCGATTGTTCGTCACTTTGCTAGTCTTTGTCATACCTCACTTGAAGGCCAGATGGCCTAATAGCATTTGATTTATAAATGAAGTATTTGATTTGATCGCTGATTCTATTATAGAGTTCTTGAAAGTTCTTAAAACGTTTTTATTAGCTCACTATCTTGTCTGTTCAGTACAAATTTTGCAATCGTTTTTAAACAAACTTCTCAATGTGACTTGAAACTTGAAACATAGCTCACAAATGGATGACAATGCAATATTATATCATTTTATTTTCATATTACGCTTGGGCTTCGTCCCACGGGCTTCCAAATGTTCAATGTTTACAATTTGGAAGATTGTAAATTTATCAATTATTGAAGTCAGCTGTAAATACTTTAATTTGACAGTTTGTTCAAAAAGCAGAAGTTAAGAGGTACAGGTTCTGCTCCCGAGAGATTAACAAGTTTTAGGATTATGAGAATAGTAGTAACAACATAATTATGATTACATATGATGATGATGATGATGATGACATATGAACAACATATGATGATTTTAGTTAAAAAGGTTTTGGTTATAAACAGGCTATATGAAATAGATTACATATATTTACACATTAAAGACTAAAAAGTAGAAAACAGTTTAAAAATGAAAACACTTTTTAAAATATCACGTTTTTAAACGAACTAAAAAGTAGAAGATAATTTAAAAATATGTGGAGAGAATAAACTAAAAACGTCGGCACATGCAATAAGTTTGATAATATTTGTTCAATAGGTGAAGATAATCGTGTCGTAACACTTCGGCCCAAGTAACACTTCGGCCCAGTAACATTTCGGCCCGAAACCCTCAGATGTGGCCTACGGTCCAACTCTCTACCTGCCCACTAGTAACACTTCGTCCCAACAAAATATTTGACAGGTTAGGTTAGGTTAGGTAAGGTAAGATTCCACCGATTCTCCGTCATGTGAGGTCCGAGGATGCAAGGGGTGACGGTTGGGCGACATTCCACCAGAGGGTGGTTGCAAAGTATACAGGTCATGTACCTCTTACTACCTGAACTGCGTTCCTCAACCCTTGTCAATTTTTCGTCGGGCCGAAATGTTACTCCATTAGCTTATTTAATCATCTGTAAAAGCGAGTGGGACGAAGTGATACTGTTTTTCTAAGAAATTTGAGTTTGGCCGAAATGTTACTGGGCCGAAGTGTTACTACATCAAGATAATATTTGTAAATTAGCTATTACATACGCCCACGTTTTTCGTTTTAAATCTTACATGTATTTATTCTCTCCACATATTTATAAATTATTTTCTACTTTTAAGTTCGTTTAGTAACGTGGTACTTTAAACAGCTTTTTATTTATAGATTATTATTATTTCTCGTCAGTTTGTAGCAGGACGTGTTCGTAACAAATTTCAAGATATTTTAACGCAACTTTGCAATTGTGATCGGAATTCTACTCTTGTTTACCGACTACACTTGGAGGCGTATCAACAATACATTAACATCAGTTAACCCTTCCATCCCTTAGTGCGACATGTTTCCCTCCTCCCACCCCCGACCGCTTCCTGACTAATGAAAATGTGTTGTAGCAAGACAGACGCATATCGACACCCCGTGACACCCTGACGTCATGGAGGGGAAGGCACTTATTACCATTATCCAATTATGATTAAAAGGCTGCTCAGAGGGTGTATTAATTACTAAAGGCTGTTCAGAAGCCGTGCAAGGTGGGAGTCTACAATTGTTGCCAACTTTCCCCTTAAAATGGAAGTTTGTTTTAATACAACAGCTGTAAGTGTGTTTCTCTCTTTCCCGAGGAAACAGTTTAGCTCAACTTTGCCGTTGTCAAAACGGGGATCGATAGAATTGTTCAAGTTTTTGCTTATAAAATGTTGCAACGATGGCTGTTGTTGATTGTTAACGACTTTGTGTGATTTTTAAACTATATTTGAAGTTTTGAGTGATTCTTACTTTTGCAATAGGAAAGTTATCATTCGGATATTAGTTATCATTTTGACCAAAAATATGGTGCTGACTCTTAAAAACAATATTCGATAAATCTAAAATAATTTTATTAGACTGGGCTTTGAACATAATTTAATTTTTTATATGCTGTTATTACTGCTGAAAAGAAGGTTTTAAATATGTAGTTAGTTTATAATCGTTTCTTTTTATTATTAGTACCGGTAACACTTTTCAGGCTGCTTACTATATATTATTTAAATAGTAATTTGTATAGGCCTATTGTATTATTATGTTTCACTGATATGCCGCTGACACGATTAATTTAAGAAGAAGAGAAAATACAACTGCTATGGCAAAACAATGTTTTCTTTTATGCTATTGATTTATGTTGCGTTATTATTACTATTGTCAAGTAATTTTTATTTGATTTAACTTTGTAGACTATCGAATCATCTAGTTAGTGCGATAGTTAAAAAAAAATATCGTTTTAGTGTATTAGTTTTTGTAAAAATATCGATTTTTGAGAAAACTATTAAAGTTAACTTTCCAACTATGGAGCGATCAAAAATATTTTCTTTAGTATCAAGTTTTTTCCAAAAACAAAATTACATCATAGTACTATGTTCAGGCAACTTTCCTGTATAATTCAAACCATACAAAATTTAAATGATCAAACAAAAAAAATACTTATAGTCATGGAGAGATAACCACCACTCCACATTAGAATTTCTTACACGACACGAATATCACAATCACTTACAAGTTCTAACTCTTGTGATCTGAAGAAAATATTCAGAGTCTTGGAGAGATAACCAACACTTGATATTAGAATTTCTTACACAACACGAATATCACAATCACTTACAAGCTCTGATTCTTGTGATCTGAAGAAAATATTCAGAGTCTTGGAGAGATAACCAACACTTGATATTATAATTTCTTACACAACAAGAATATCACAATCACTTACAAGCTCTGATTCTTGCGATCTGAAGAAAATGTTCAGAGTCTTGGAGAGATAACCAAGACTTGATATTAGAATTTCTTACACAACACGAATATCATAATCACTTACAAGATCTGATTCTTATGATCTGAAGAAAATATTCAGAGTCTTGGAGATATAACCAAGACTTGATATTAGAATTTCTTACACAACACGAATATCACAATCACTTACAAGTTCTGATTCTTGTGATCTGAAGAAAATATTCAGAGTCTTGGAGAGATAACCAACACTTCACATTAGAATTTCTTACACAACATGAATATCACCATCACTTACAAGTTCTGACTCTTGCGATCTGAAGAAAATATTCAGAGTCTTGGAGGGATAACCAACACTTCACATTAGAATTTCTTACACAACACGAATATCACAATCACTTACAAGTTCTGATTCTTGTGATCTGAAGAAAATATTCAGAGTCTTGGAGAGATAACCAACACTTCACATTAGAATTTCTTACACAACATGAATATCACCATCACTTACAAGTTCTGACTCTTGCGATCTGAAGAAAATATTCAGAGTCTTGGAGGGATAACTAACACTTCACATTAGAATTTCTTACACAACACGAAAATCACAAGTGTTTCCTTGCGTCCACTGTGGGAACAGAAGTTTTTCACGACTTAGGATAAAGCGATAAATCTACCACACGTAACGCGAGTCAGTTGGTTACAAATAATCCACAATTACAGATGTCCTTAGATCGTGCTTGGCATCTTGACGGAGGATGAAATATACATGTCCTGCATCCAGTGAGCGTCTGACCAAAACAGGACATTGTCGGTGATATCTGAACGATCTGACTCATAAGTGGAATTAGCCAGGAGCAGTTATGTTTACCTCAGATATTGAATCTTGTTTGGGCGGCAGCCGACAACTTATTCTGTTTTGTTTCCCACAGGATTGGGCGAAGTGGTTTTCGTTACCTGATAAGGATGAGTGCCTGTCTTCTAAGATTATATATATTATCTGCTAAAAGGTATCATAAAAGTACAATGAAGTTGTAGTAGGCACGGTATTTAGTGTTTTAACATTATAAGTAATTCTCTTGGTATATTATGAAAATATAACTATAAAAGACACAAATTTACAAATTTTCTTACAAGTTAACGGAGAGAAAATAGTTTTTGCAAATATTAAGAGATAATATATTGGTGTAGTACTAGAACGTAAAATTGTTCGTTCGATTTTCTTATATAGCCTAATCATTCCCACAATATTTCGACACTAAGCAGATGTATATTTTGAATATCAGGGCCCACCGGGAGACAAAAATGGTATAGAGGAAAGTTACGAAGCCTCCACGTTTGGAAATTGTTTCATTTTTAGTGGAGCTATATAAAATTTGAGGTAAAGAAAAAAAATACCATGAGCAACTATTTGTATACATAGTTTTGAACCTTGCCATAATAATGCTGTCAAAAACCCTCTTTACAAATACAATGGAAATTCATGAAAATGATAAACAATGGTATGATTGAATTAATTTTGATCCAAGTTGGTTTTAGTTTTAAGTTATTATTTCGGTAAATGCCAACACACATTCACACTGGCCCACATTACTCAAACAAAAGTCTGATTAAAATAGCAACGTGATGCATTACAAAAATTAAATAGTAAATTGTTGAAGTCAGAATAATCATGAACACGCTATGATAAATCAATTGTACAATAAGTTTCAAATGAATTGCAAACATAATGTAAACCAGTCTAGCTGATATGAACCGTATCTTTACAAGTTAAAGCCTACACGTTAGTTTTTTCAAAGACAGGAAATCTAGCGTTGATGTTGTTCTTTCTCGTCGGACAAAAAGACAAACCCTGTGATATAATCAGCTGATAGGTCGAGACTTCCTCACAACTTGGACAAGACGTCTTCTTGCTGTTTTAATATAGAATCTCATCAAACGAAAAAAGTCAGTTTTTCACATGTGCAAATACGCGCATGCTGACCAGTGGCAAGATAAACTACATTAATTGTATAATATTTTCTATAATGTGTTATTTCAGATTAGTTAGCATTTTGGTGAAGAACTTAATTAATTATTTCCTGCATTAGGTTAAATTGCCTCCTTATATCTATTTTATTCTCTTTAGTAACATTCTTCCAAGTTCGATCATTTTGCTTGTACACTTACGGTGTTTAAAAGAAATTATTTCCAAATATAACAATGTTTTCTGTAATTTTTAGAAAAGATCCTACTGTGTGTTTTCCGATAATGCGATAAATACGTGTTCTCATTTTTGTTTTGTATAAGTTTCAAACCTAAAGTCATACTTGAAAATACAGCCTTAAAATGAGTTAGCCTATATAATCTACTTTTTAAAAACGAGAACCCTTTAACTTGACATAACCTTTACTGTAATCCGACAAGGGATTACAGTGGCAACAATAAGGTATTTAACCTCTAGAATAATAACTTTACATCATAAACTTTCCAAAATACAAGGATGAAAATGATTTCCACTAACTTTACCTAATCTACCTGCCTAGTAACCAAGAGAAACAATTTTATTTATGAGGTAAGATGACACAGAATCATCAATAAATAATTGAGAGTTAGTACATCACTTTTCAAGCAACATTCACAACTAAAGTTATGTTTTTTTTTTATCAAAGGTAAAACGTAAGCAGTATTTTAAAAAATATAGACATAAGAAACCCCCCCACAGCAACCCTGCAGACTAAGTGAAGTTCTATATGCCTTATCGGATTTAACTAAATGTTTTCCTTAAAATGCTAAATTATTCCCTATCGACACAAAATTAGGGTAATTGAGTATTGCAAGGTAGGTAATAATGTTAGTTTTTTTTGTGAAATGTTAATACCTTAATCATAAATAATAATATATTTCATCACTAGGAGCGAAAGTGACTCTTTTTGGTACGCAATCGCGCCTCGCTTGGAAATACGATTAAGTACCAAAAATACACTTTCGCTCCAACTGATAAACAATTAATTTTCATCATACTGTGAAATAACCTAATCGTTACAAAATTAGACCACATAATTTGAGGTTATACTAAGACATCATCAATGTTTACGTTTCTGTTGTTTACAAAAATAACTTTAAATATCGTTATAATCCATTCTTTTCTATGGTGATTAGCAGCTTGATACAATTTTGAGGTTAGCGAACCGAAAATGTTTTTTTCTGTTCCCTATTTGAAATTACCAAAAAACTCTGTTTTTTTAGACGATTTAGAGAACTAAAATGGCTGCTTTCCGGACAGTATGATGAATATAAATTTGTAACAATTGCCCAAAATTTATCCTTAAACAAGCACCATATTCTCCATAACAATTGCTTGGGAGTTTTAAATTTGCACTTTTACGGAACCTTCTCTGTAACAATAGGCGTACAGCAAATTTTCAATATACTAAAATACTTAATATTTTAGCTCTACATAATGGTATAGAGAGAAATATTTAGGGTAAAAAATGGGAAAACCCAATTATGACCCCATAATACCCTGTTTTCATTGTCCGATCATGCTAGTTTGCGAATTCATTGAAATAAACGCAGACTTATACATTTACAAAACCTCATCCAAAATCTTTACTCGAATTATCGTCCTAACGGGCATAGAGTCCCCGGGCACATCCAACCATGAGACCTACGGGCAAAGCTCTTCCCTTTAAAGGGAATTCTAAAAAATACTATATCGTAACTCGTACCCGAAAATGTTTATCCCAACCAACTCACACAGGTGAACTGTTTGAACAGTAGCCACCTCGTGAGAACGTGAACACGGTGGAAAATTCGCAATCTTGTCTCAAATTAGAGGTTGCCCGATTGAATTTGGTCGATGGACAATTAATTTACAATTAATTCGCCGGCCAGGTGGTTGTAAGATATATGGCTGGCAGCGTGTTATTATTGCTAATAGAGAGCCGTGGACGAGAAGACTGAAGGTTCTAATCTCGCGGGATCCATCAGACCTACGACCATCACCGACACCTCGAGTCGTCCCTCGGTAATTTGATTAGAGCTGCGATATATTCGTTTACCGGACACTATTAAGTTTAATAGCTTGACGTAGACGGTGATCCGATCAGTAGCCGGTTACCGGAAGCTGGTGTTCGTGTTTCGGTAAAAATTACTCTCGAAGATTTCAACGTGAATAGACCTGGAGTACGTGAGTTGTTATGTTCCTCCTGTTTTTTTATATTCTATGGGTTAATACAGATTAAATACACTTCTGTGTGATTGTGTAGTCTGTTCACATATCGATACTGTAAACGACCCCCTAAATACCTTCAGTATCCAATAGTGAATGATAAAACCTAGGCTTTCTTTGGATGTGGGGAAACCTGCGAATAAACAAAGATTTTCTTTCTAAGTCAAATCTAGATTATTGAAATCCAAATTTATCAGGCAATGAAACGACAGCATAATGATTCTTTTCACGAAAACCAAACCAGGATTTGTTATATTTAACACATTTTAGAGGGAAAATCTTTGCGCAAACAACCATCACCGAACCGCAAACTACAAGGTAATTCTCACACCTTTGGAGTGTCTTGTATTGGTTGAGGCGACAACACTAAAAATCAAATGGTTGTATACAATCTGAAGATTGTTTGAAAGGAACTTTTATAGCTCAGGTACCTTCTGAAATTGCCACAGCTTTTTCATCTTAGGATAACAACTCACTTGCTCTCTACTAATCCATAACCACTTAAAAAATAGA
Source organism: Macrosteles quadrilineatus (assembly GCF_028750875.1). NCBI lineage: Eukaryota > Metazoa > Arthropoda > Insecta > Hemiptera > Cicadellidae > Macrosteles > Macrosteles quadrilineatus. Next base: position 4,220,422 of record NW_026542604.1, on the reverse strand, counting down.
AATAGTTTGGACGATGAATCCTCTGTGTAAATAACTGATTCTTCCAAAAGCTTAAATTGAAACTAAATTCATAAAAAAAATCCTTAGGTAATTAAAACACTGTTGAACGACTATTTCCACAAAACATAAATGAATATTCATTGAAATCGACATTTTTAGGTGTAAAACCCACTCCGTAAAAACTATTACCACCTGAAAAGCTATGTTCCTATGTTCATTAAATCAAAAGGTCTTAAGCAAGGCAACACCTACATACCCAACCATCAACATCCAAAACTATATTTTTTAAGCGGCAAATAATTTACACAAAATCATCTTTGCTCGGTTGATCAAGTAATTCTCATAACTCCCATAACGTCAATGGAAAAACTCAGACATAATGACCAGACAAAAACCGGTCGTCAACGTCGCCGAGATTTGGGCCACATTGCAGGACACCCTGTATCAGTATTAATTAGCAGAAGACAATGGTTTGATTGAGGCTCGGAGCGCAAGCGCCGTCCCATGGCCTCGTGCGCCGAATTTTAAGCGCGCCGCTTCCATAAATTGCGCCGAGATGATTGATAGGCCTGGCTGGACTTCTTTGTCCGCGCCCCACAGGGAGGGCAGCAATGAGTCCGCTAAAAACTGCAATACATAATCAATCGGCCGGCCTTGTCTTTCATCTGGGCAAAAACAATATTAATCTTTCAGTTGAGATATCTATTTATGAAACTGAAATTTTGTACCGAGTTAAAATGCGGAGTTCGGACGTTCAGTTTGAGTTATAAGTGTGTCTGGTAGAAGGTTGTTTAAGTACCCCTAAACCAAACAATCACACTGATGAAAAATCCACAGATCAAACATACAGGAACTGATAAATACTCAAGATCAGTGTATCTGGGTGAATACTGTGCTCGAAGAAAGTTATCGTTTCGAACTTTACAAATAAAAGTTAGCTGTCATTAGGATCATTAGGATTTTAATATGTGGTCCTGGCAAAAGAAACAGCTGATCTTGTATCAATTATCATCAGAACAAAGCTGTAACCTCACGCATTAAAATGCACACCCTGGGGTATCAATGATTAAAAATCTAATCTACAAAGGCTAACCATTGGAAATTCTTCTGTAGGCAATCATAATTGGAAAACGCAATCCAAAGAATGGTATTTCTTATTACATTTTATCATCTCGAAGAAGACATTTTTGATGTACTGTACTGGATACCATAATCGGCCTCCCCACCCATAAGTTGGAATCGATATACAATGCAAAGTTTTCTTTTAAGTTCTGAGTTCTTTACACCAATCGCTCATCTACTGGGAAATTTGACGTTACAAATAATGTTCCAAGCTAAGGCTCATCTCCCATGGAGGGTCCAACGTCAGTGTCTTTCATCCTTGGGACGGACTAGAAAACAGAGTAAAATGATAAAAGACACAAAAGATAGATTTAAAACAATCTTTTTGTCTTATACATCTAACAAGTCCAACTAATCGAATTATATAAAGATAAGAGAAAACTACCGTAAAGATAAAAAAACCTACTTAGTTGTAATTTGTCTTCAATTCTTGATAATTGCTCATAGTTCCAACATTGTAATAGGTCTTTTGTGCAATGCTAACCAAATACACCTTTTTTAAGTTGGACTGTAAACCTGCCCTAAAATTGTATGATTACATCGAGTTTGTCTAAAATAACGATTTCAGAAACCATGGTGTAATTAAAGTACTAAAACCATTTTACACACTGACAAGCTTCCAAACATTTCAAACATTAACCGAACCATTTAACCACTTGATGTCCATAGATAATTCATCAGCCTAGAGCAGTTGGCAAGCCTCGGCACTGTTATTAGACGATACCCATTAAGATTTCCCGTTTGACACTAAGATGGACGCAGTATCTGTAATCGGGCTGGGTTTTTTGGTCGGAAAGCGCCGAAAAGGTGGGGTGGGAGAGGCCGATTAACATTCCAGGCCAGCCAGAGCCGCAAGATGCTGGTTGTATGTGGAGTGTCGCGGACTACCTCAAGGTTCTGTACTGGGACCACTTCTCTTTCTGCGGTAAGTACTCTATACCCCCTCCCCAGAGTTAGGTCAATGCGTCATCTATACCGGCCCGGCAGATTATTTATTTCGTAATCTCCCTCGCCTGAGTTTATACCTCGATTTATTTTCTAAATCACTTAACGTGAGACATAACTTAAAATCGTGTTGGGTTCTCCCACAATACAAGCGTTCAGAGAAAGCGTGATAGTTAAAATATAGATGGTTTATAGGAGAAAATGTATAATGTATCATAACAGGATTCATGTAATGAGTGGTTTGATGCTTTGCAGTCTACGTATAGACGTATGACGTTACATTGTTAACAAGTACATTGATAACAACGCTTGTTAGTTGTGGTTTTCAACGGTAATGAGCAATTTGCGTAATTTTTGCATTTGGTTTACAAGACAATCTGTGTTCAAGGGTATCTCTAGTTAAGTATAATCAGCAATGTTGTTTAGTGTTTAGTAACAGGGAATCCTTTATTACAGGGGGGTTTCTTTTTGAATGATTCGATTGCTGTCGTTATTATAGGATAATTATTTTTTTTATTTTGTTACCTTGGGAGTGTTTATGGTTAATCATTTGCTTATTACACTGTATTTTAAACAATTTACATAATCAGCAAGAAAAACACTTTACTTTCTTTCTTTATACTTTCTTGTTAAATGGCGACCATACAAAGTAGGTATTTTAAGCCAAGTATGAATGGAGATGAGTGTAGGATGAGTGGCGCGATCTTGTAGTCTTGTTAGTGACTAAGGCCGACATTCCTTAGACACAGCTGTTAATTAATAGCCCATGCAGCTAACGGCAACTAAGGGTCCTACGGTTTATAGTGGAATCCGAACCACATTTCACCTTGGTATATAAGAATTGGTCTAATTATCAGAACAGTACTGCGGATAATCGTAGTACTCACTCGTGCGGAAGTTAATCCACACCAGGGAGTATCGCATCCACAGTGCATGCCTATAAATATCCACAATTTACAAATTATACATCAGCACCAGATGAAAATATTGTTTACTTGATCATTTGTACTTTTTTCGCATGTTAGGGATTAAAAACCCATAATGAAGCTCTTACCCACAAAACCCACATGCATGCATTACTCATATTTCATAGCGTTCCTGCAGTTGCGAACATGTTCACGAATAAAGTAATTTTCTTACGTACAAGGGCCAATGAAAGAGTATTAAGTTTTATGTGGTTGGTATCGGAACTACCACGGGCCATGCCAGCTTGTATGTTATGTTGTAAGCCGTGGATATGTTAGGAGTTGTAGGCACGCAGACGCTGTCCGACTCATTTAATTAGGCAGTATTATGTTGACAAACCTATCTTTACGGCCGAAAACACTGCCTTGTTAAACCCGCAACACATTTTCGTAATTTATTTACCTTTCATGTTGATTAAAAAGGGTTCGACAGGTAACGGCGGCTTCGCAGGCCAGTTTGTTGGCGTAAATGTGGTATCTGGGCGTCGTAGTTAGAAGTGATATTTGAAAAAGAATAAACAATTGAATTAATTCAAAAATATTAAATATGATTGTCAAAAAATAGTAGTTAACTGTTAACAGCCTTTTGTGTTTTGCATGCGATACTTTGGGGTTGAAGTTGTTTTCTGCCGTTTTGTCGTATACCCTTATCTAAACATTTTGCTTTGCGTTAGAATTTTACATAAATACAGGGGAAATACTTTTATTTCATGTTATTCATTGTGACCCTTGGTTAGAATATATAATTGATAACATGGAAGAATTACCTTATCCAACCACAGTTCAACTTAAACATTTAAAAATTAAACATTTTATCAATTTTATTTCATGTTATTTGATAGGTGAATTTATTTATAATGTGGTTAATCAATATTAAAATTTTAACTCTGCACAACTTACAACTCTGGGAATTCGTTTATCCTATAATATCATATATTCTATATCTCGGTTACCTTTGAACATCATACTCCATTTCTATTGCAATAATCGAAAAGAAAGTTGAATGCTCTTCGTAGTTTGTACTATTTGTCTTTTAGATTCGCTCAGTTAGCTAGCACATTATTGGATATTATGATGAAAATACAGGACCTACTAGTTTGGTTTTAGGTTTTTACCATCACATGGACAATATTGGACAATGTAGTATTGGCTGGGTGATGTGCCCCTAGTTTGGTTTTAGGTTTTTACCATCACATGGACAATATTGGACAATGTAGTATTGGCTGGGTGATGTGCATTATACAATAACATCTAGACAATGATAGTCACGGTGTAATAGCGTCAGTCAGTGTCAGTGTAGGTGGCAGCACTTTCTGGTTACACTGCACTACCAGTTCTATACATGGGTAGTCCCAACTACTGTAATACAACACCAAGGTGGTCGTGCTGCCTTTGGATTAGATTGGAAAAGTATTGGATTAGTTAATGCCAAACAAGTAAGCAAAAATCTAAAAATCCTACAACAAACACTTTACCTGTAATTTCAACAAGCATTCTATAGAATAACTAGGCAAAGTATATAATAGGCTTTTCATACTTTACCTGCTCTACTTTTTTTGTAAGTGTATAGATTATTTAGACATTATCTACAGAATACCTGATTACATAATTTGTTTAACATGTACGATCATTTTCCAATGCGGGTTTTGTGTTTATTAGCATTAGCTGCCACTGATGGCTGATGCAATAGACTGAAACAAATCACATAAATTAGATCACATAAATAACATTTATATTATATTTACCATAGAATTGATCTGTTCCAATTCAAAAAAACACTTCTCTGTAAAACTTATGATACTGTACCCATATAAGATGGTAGAAACCAAATTAGAATTATCGTTGCATAGCAAAATACAGCAAATTTACAAAAATTATGTTACAAATAAACGACAAAATTGAACAATTTACATACTTAACAATAATTTTAAAACCCCACACTCATCCCATGGTACACTCGAAGTGAACCTTGACACGTCAAACGTCACGAGAATCACGTCCACAATAAACCCTCTCTTTCATCCCCTGCCATTACTCGACTGCCAAAAACAACAAAGTAAAAAATAAGTTTGAGTCTGTGCAAAGTGGAGTTCGGTGTCTGGCGAGCGCTTGTTCCAGTTTTGTTAACACGCCAGAACTACATTTGTCGGGCCAATGTCGTCGTAAGTGTATTTTGTTGTAAGAGTGGCTATTATATTCGCCGCTGGGGTCTTGCCTGATTCGATCAATCGTTATCTGCCCCTGCCTTTTTACTCGTTTGCCTGTTCTCTTTGCCTACTCGCTTTCTCCCCAACATTTCTCTTTGGACAATGAATCGAGAATTGTTCAAATGTTGATGATCCAGTCTTATTTTTCACTCGAGTTTCAAAAGAATTTAGGTTTGATATGTATACTTCAATAGGTAGAAAACCATATACAAGTCCATTTCTATGTACAGATTACCTGTTCATCAGTCCTAACAACACTGGATTGGTCACTCAGAATCAGAATCATTTATTTATCTTCAGCATTACATACATGCAATAGACAGTGTCATTTTTAACATGCAAAATAAATGAAATACATAACATACAATTAGTAATAGATATGCTATAACTATAATACTGATTATTAAAAACTAACAGAATGATCTTTCTTAAAATTCTTGTAGACTGTAAAAGGAAAATTAACTAAGTATAATTAAGTAAAAGTAAAAATAAAATGTAAATGTAAAATTTTGGCTTAGACAGTCATACAACCTGTTTTGAACACTTTAAGCCCAAAACATTTACAGCTATGACTTAACTTATTAAATAAGTTTAAACTAACTAAAACTGACAATAATGTAATGAAGTATGTTACCAGCAGTAAAATTGATGTGTCAGATCATCGAAATCGACAAAGAATTTATAAATCGTGTTCCTAAAATTACTTTTTTATTAAATCCATATTGAAGCTTCTAGAGCCAAATTAGACCATTCTATTTACTGTAATAAGTGATAAGTAAGAAATGTACGCTAACAAGTCACACATCAAGGCCTTTAAAAACGTTAAAATACTTGATTAATAACATAAATTGAAATTGTCCAATTGCTATCTTGATTTGACGTAGTATAAATATTTAAACGATTACGAAACAGTCATTGTGAGTTTTTACCATATTCATGAATTCGTCTTCATTTCGTTTTCTGGTTAACAAAGTTTGGGGGACCAATAGTTAGTTAAGAAAGTTTATAGTTTCTATTTTAAAAGTTGCGTGACTGTCTTAAAGTGGGATAAAAACTATCCTAGCCTTGCTTGAAATCGTGTTGTAAGCTTTTGATTTTGAGCCTGTTAAAACAAGTCCATAACGCGACAATTAATATATTTCATAACAATAGTAGAAAGAGAGTCATTAATAGTGTAATTATTAATATAATTAATAATCTATCTATCTATATATTAATAGGCAAGCATGTTTCTTTAAAACCTTTTTTCTCAGCTCGAGTGCATCGTAGGGAAAATCTATGCATACTGTTAGAAAGCTATTTTCCTGTAGGTGTGCAGAATCCCTTTATAAATTAAAATAGGCTCAAAAATAAGCACAAAAAATGAATTTAAAATTTTGAAAAATTTAACATGGATATTATGAGTTGCCATGCTGGTGACGAAATAACAACGAAATATAAACAGAAAATCAAAACAAATGGAAGAAACTCCAATCACATGTTCTATTCAAAGTGTGGAATGAAAATAAAGAAGTCTGTACATTAAATATTTTTGGTCGAGTTTCGGCCACTGGACGACCTCTAGTACTTATTTAATACGCAAGCACGATTTTTGTGACAATTACTCCTCCAAAACTACTGAACCGATTGACATGTTTTTGGTGTCATTGGAAAGAGGGTAACGTGAAGTTGTGCAGGAAACTTTCTTTTTAGGGAAATAATGAGAGATTGAGGCCCTGGAGCCCTTTAAAGTTTCATATTTCTCCATAAGGATAACATGGGAGATAATTTTTATTTACAGAAACATATGTTTGTTACTTGAAAATAGTCAAAGTCTACTACATAATAATTGCTGTGTATTATGACTCTTAATGTATACCTACTACATTTCAATCAAGGATTGTGTACCTTAAAGTTTACCCATAATGGATCTTACTACTTTATTTTAATGCTGGGAATACAGTAGTAAGATTTAGTGGAGAATAAGTTAGGTACCATGATTTAAAAACTTTACTATAATAATTTATGTATTTAAATCACAAATCTTTGACATTATTAATTCATTTGAAACTAAACAGCTGATCGACAAATCAAACATATCATCTACTTCATGTGAATAATGTTATTACACAAACATAGTTTTTTTTAACCAATATCTTGATTCTTTTTTACTTGTGGGTGTATTTTGAGTTTGCAGTTATGAAAGCACCAAGCCAAGTAACTTTTTTCAAATTTTCTTTATAAACTAACAGTATTAATGAATTACTACATGAACTTGACAAGTCAGGAAATTAATTGTCAGTTTACCAAGGGGAAGAAGAGTGGGTCCTTGAAACAGACGAAGGCGCAGACACCCAGTGGATTGCCAAGACACAGATTAGACTAATAAAAGGGGGCAGTGGTTTTATTGATGAGGAATATTAATACATCAAAAAGGGCCTTATTAATGGCACAAGGCTTTGTGATCAGAATGGTTAACAACTTAATAGAATGTAAAGTCTTAACTGGAACAAGTGAGTGGGGACATATTTTGATTTCGAGGATAAAAATTTACCCGTCTGAAACAAACTTACCTTTTAAAATGGAAAGATGCTAATTTCTGTTACCTTTGGCATTTGCAGTGCTGTTCTCACCCAGACCAATTTTAGTCATGAGCAACTATATTATATGTTGTTTTAAGTAGGCTACATCTATTAATAGGATAAGCATATTCGTTAAGGAAAACTCTGACCAAGGTAATCTTCCTGAAGGTAACTTTAAGGCTAAAATCGTAGTATTCATGGAAGTGCTTTTGTGATAAAAATATTTTTTTTAGTGTTTGTTTTCTTCAAGCAGCATTTTTATGACCCTCAAAATATGCTACATAGGCCTATTGGTTTGATATGATAAAATGTTTTTTTTTTAATGTGTTATAAAATCTTTAAAACATAACTACCCTATAACCTTGCTCGCTGCCTATAACATACTTGAACTTGAACACTTATTAATTTACTAAATATAATACACATACAGCTAGAAAATGGCTGGACAGCTTCCCTTCCAAGGCTTCATTATTATTGTATTTAATTTTCGACGTCGAGTCAATATATGATACGATGAATTTGTTTTCTAAATGCATATGTTATTTTGCGGCGCATTGAGCCGCACAGGTTCACTAGTTATGTTTAAAATGCGAGATTTATTAAATATGGTCAAGAATATGTAATGACCACTTTCGTTCGTCTTTTTAACGTTAATTTTCGCCACACTACAAAAACCAATTGTTTTCTTAGTTTAAAAAAGACATTCGCTATTAGTTTATTACAGTTAAGAACATTGGATAACTCTTAGCATTCTTTAGGTTATGCCTTCAATTTAAAGTTACCGTAGATCGTACAATTTTATTTGTTGCAAATTGAAACCGTTGACAAAACAATAACAAAATCTTTGTTTATTTACGTCAGCAAACTCCAAAAAAGATAGTAAATATTACTATCGCATAGTAAGCATTCTTTTTGTGTTGTAAAGAATGAACGTAAGTTCATGGTTAGTGTAGTGAAAATACAATTAAAAATAAATAAATAAATATAAATGTCTTTATTTATCAAGCATTTCTCAGTACAACTGCTTTTCAGAACAACCTTCGTCAATAAAAATAATTTATCGAACCTTACCCATTATGGGAAAGCAGTATCAATACAAATAAAAATATACAAAATACTTTAAAGTTGCAGAACCCACTTTGTAGTTTGAATTGTATAACTAACATCTAATCACTCACTACAGACACATATTCCTATGGTTACAATTAACAACAGCAGAGTGATGTTGACATGGTTCTTGTTAACCACAGTTTCAACATCTGCGGTTAGAGATCCAGTGTAGCGGTCAACCTCACTCATGTTTCGTTGAAAATTACTGAGTAGTAATTGAATGAAATAGAATTTAATAGATATTTCATGATTGCATTATGTTGCCATATCTTACCATACCATCACTGATACCTTCACGGTATTTTAAATCTTATGGATCTAAGATTAAGTGTTTCTCATGTTTTTATGTGTTTCTTATATTTCTCTCGTAGACAGTTCTCAGGATTTTCCTTAGATCTAGTAATTTAGGAATATTTATGTTATCAATTATCAATTATTTAAGACGGGGATGCCACTATGTGCGTATTTTAACCCAAATATTAGTGAAGGATGAGTGGCACGATCTTGTAGTCTTTCTAGTGACTAAGGCCGACATATTGTTCCTTACGCAGCTGTTAATTAATAGCCCATGGGACCTACAGTTTATAGTGGAATCCGAACCACATTTTTCCTTGTATTTAACGAATTGGTCTAATTATCAGTATAGTACTGTGGATAGTCGCAGTACACACTAGTGCGGACGTTAATCCACACCAGGGAGCATCGCATCCACATTTATTTGATAAACCGTTCTTAATATAACAGGTTTATGAATGTTTAATGGATAATGGAAACTGATGGATCTCTTCTTATCAAATACGAATATCCAGATCAATGGATGAAATGGATCATAGGTAGATAGATTAGTTTCTTGAGCAGAGTATCTCTTGATCTTACATAGCCTAAGCCTATGGAGTTTTTCTCTAGGTCATAAGAATCTCTAGATCTGAAGTATCATTTTGATCTCATTCAACAGTCTCTGAATGTAAAGTATTTCTAAACTGCAAGGTAGACTATTCTGGATTTCATCAGAGAAATGCAAAGATTGTGAGGTAATCTGGATCCTAATTTGGTATTCCTAGTTTAAAAGTTTAATTAATTAAATTTTAATTCTAAATAGCCCTGGATTCTTAGTTACACTAGATCTCAAGTATGTTTGGATGTCATACACGGATCTCTGAATCTGAATATCCCTTGGCCTCATAAGGATCTATAGATTTCGTATCCCATTGTAATTTGGGTCAACGGATCTTAAGTACGAGTACATCTTTGTCCTTGTCACCGTCACAAGAGAATCTATCAATCTCACAGATCAACAGTTCGTACACACTAATATCCGGAGTTGCAAGGGACATATGGATTCCTCCTGAATACATTAGGATCTTGTACAATGATATCTTTGTCACGGATACCTTAGGCCTATCCACAGCTCTTCATCGTGGATCTTAGATCTTAGGATGCCAAGGATATCTAGATCTCGTCCGCCAATATACAATAACCGTGTCGTTGCCTCCGACTTATCTCGAGACTAATGAAGTCATTTAATGAATATTTAGCAAGTATAACGTGTTATTAGGCGGAATAAAACACAACCACATAAATCCGCCCCGTGCCGCGCTCCCATCCATTCCAACCGACAAATTAACTATTACCGCGCCACCGGGTTATACATTTTAATTATTTTTTAATTATTCCCCCTAGACTTCCCATCGTGATACCTCAACTTACGACCTTTTAAATTTTAAACGGCCCCACTTTAGTCCCATACGGTGCGAAATGATCCTTATCTGATGGAACGATTGTTTTACCCTAGTACTTTTTATGGCCTGTTTGCGTTAGACCACCTACGACGCATAGGTTGATTTTAAACATGTAACTTTTCATTTGTGGGAATAAATCGAACGCAAATATTTGCTCCGGAGACCTTTGACAGGCCTGGAGTACAATGAATTAATTATCAGCTAGGCATAGTTTAAGAAAAAATTACACATTTATCCTGGTCTCTAAACCTTTTTTTACGATATAATTAAATGTTTTCAAGCAGTTCTTAAATGCAAGTAACAACCACCTAGAAGGTGGGTTTTGTATCGTACTCCCAGGCAGATGAATCCAGGTGTAGATAAACTAGATATTATGTTTTGAAAATAATCATTTGGGGATTTCTTGTCATTAATTTACATTATGATGTGTGGTGTTTTGTTTTCATTATGAAAATTCGTGTGTTATTTAATAGGAGGGCGTTATTTAATGTTTATTAACTAAAGAAAGTTTTTCAAAAGTACCCAAAATGTCGGGGCAGTTTCACTACGCCCGTGAAAACAGTGACTTATTGTTAAGTAATAATTTTTATTCGTCATATGTATTTTTAACATAATGATGAGACAAAAAACCAATAACATTTAGATTATCAAAGCCTATATAGACCGAATCAGGTAACAATTCAGGAACGTATTTTACTACAAAAATGATATCCCTACACACAACTCACGTCGTTAACTGCGCAAAACATTGACAAAGTGTACGAGTAAGTGAAGTATCTGATTAGGGAGTAATGTGTAATGAGGGTAATTTGTACCTATTGATAAGACCAATGGCTGAGTGGGGCGGAGTCTAGTGTAATTGCCTCTAAACACGGTAGCTACCGGGTACACGCCCTCTCCTCGGGCTACGCTCTAGCTGGCGTAGCTCATTGGCAAACATTGGTAAAATCCCTCAAAAGTATTCGATGGATTTGAAAAATCTAAATGTGACCATTGACTTTGGACACTGAAACGGGTATCCTAGCAAACATTAGCTTATATTTTGTGAAAGTGTGTATGACGTTAAAACATTCGTATAACGCGAAACAATTTGACTGTAGTAATAAAGTGTACAAAGACTAGAATTTAAACTTATCATCTATGATTTAGATGCAATGGTTAGTGATAAGACTCAGGATGGTATTGGAGGTATCGGAAGTTACAAGTAGGGTTTAATAATATCATTAGTGTTATGAATATATTACTAAGTAGCTCGAATCAGGTTCAAACCATATTAACTTCACCACTCTTTTCCCAAACTAAAATTATACGTGGTACATCGAAAAATATCTTTTCTCAAACACCTCATGAATATGTTGAAACATATTAAAAACCAACGACATTATACATTTTCAAATCTGTGAACTCATAAATTTTCTTACTCCGCTAAATCGTTAGGTCACTTGTTAATTTACTCAACCAAATGCTCGATTTCGAGCAACATTTAATGCACTAGTTAACATTTTCCAGGTGAACCGACGCTATTTTGGGGCGTTCGAATTGAGCTGTTTTGGTAGACGCACGCGAATCCCGTCAATGTGTAATGATAGCCTTTCTGTCAACATGTATTTATCGTCTGGCCGCGAGAATTATCCAATTTGAAAGGGAAAGGAGCCGTGTAATCTAGCAGCTGGTGGATACATCCGAAGGGTTTAGCAGCTGATTTGTCTAATTGCCCGTATTGCTAACCGTAAAAAGCTGGACCAAAAAAGTGTTGGAACTTGAAATAGCCCTTATCGAAATAGTACTAATGCTTCGAAAACTTAAAAATGCATCAGCAACAGGTGAAGGATAAAGGATTATGGTGTTTGGGGTAAAAAGTTGTTAGAATTATCAGCTAAATTGGGTGTTGTAGAGTTTTGACCAGTACTGAACTGTGAAAATCTAACTTTAAGTATGGTGAAAACAGTTAAAATTGGTAAATATACTGACATTTTCTTTAACTTATGGGTTTTAAAGTGTAGATCGCTGTTTACACCCATCCTAGTACCGATTAGTATTAGTCACATTACAGTATAATACTACCGAATCATACTTTTATGTACAATTATTACGAGTATTACAGAGAAAAGGATTATATAGTATAAAATATCGCTACACTTTTCATATATCATTCCAGTAATGTTTTTTCGCAATACCACAGTACACAGTAAGAAGCTGGTATCTGGTCTCGTAGACAAAAGGAGCTCGGTAAAGTCAGCTGTATTTCGGTAAATTTTCTGAACACTCGATAGCGCATTTAAAAGGCATGTTTATGTTATTTTCAGTGGTCTCCCAATGAAGTTATACCATAATACATTAAAATTGATAAATTATCACGTTGTTCTCTCCAAATAAATATTGAAAAGTTTAGAAACTCCAAATTTTAAAAATATGAAAATTCTGTTTTCTGTGTAAATATGAAAATACTGTAAAAGGTGAAAACACGAATAATTATTTAGTCATCACCCGGGAAGGTACTACTTGCCTGAAAACCTGCGTAGGAACTATAATCGCACTGTACACATCTACTTTATGACATAGTGAGTGCCTTTATATAGTATTTCCCCTCAAATCAACTTGTTCAGGAGTTTTCGTGGCCAAAAATATTACTCATGGTAATCCTTGATCTTTAATGCTATTGAACATCATAGAACAGAACCAACTTGTTTAATTGAAACAGCTGTTAAGATTCATTAATTCCATTTAAATATGAAAAATCATAAGATTAACATGGGGAACTACAGAGCCACTGGGGCGGAGCCCGAACGGGTTTTTGAGATAAGAATATGCTTTAATGTTAATCGGGAATGTGAGCTATCCCCATGCCAAATTTCAGCCCAATCCGTCCAGTAGTTTATGCGTGATTGAGCAACACACACACACACAAACACACACACAAACTCACAAACTTTCAGATTTATAATATTAGTAAGATACAACGGAAAACTGTGCGAGACAAGTTTATTAGCTTGGACTTATTTGTGTAATTGTTTTTCCTTTAGTTAAGAAACATGGCAGTATTGAAGATTTGTATCTCTGTAAATAGTAACATTGTTATTTTTATTTTATGTAACAATTTAAAAAGAACACGTTTTCTGTAATCACTTAGGATGGAATGAAAGTCTGAACAAACTTTCTATGCTTAGCTAAATATTCGATGAAGGGAAACCTTTATGTTTTTCCACGAAAAAAACAGTAAAGAATCCTTAAATGAGGTAAGTCTCATCGCATATGGAATGAAGAACGAACAAATACGACTAGAAATGAGGCTTAACGTTTTATGGTATTATGAGTCGTCTAAGAGAGAACTACAGCTATACCCAAACATAAAAATTCACTACCTATCACGATCCTCACACACATGATCAACACGCGTATTCCCGCCAGATGTCCTTGTTTACCCGCCATAATCACGAACCACGGTAACAACAGTTATCACAGATCGATCCCATCTAATGGCCGGAAGCTCGCGGGTTTTCTCATATTTGTTAAGTTCGTGTTCGACATAAAAGAGAATAATTAGTGCGGACATGACCAAAACACCAACATGGCGGACTTTCAACATGGTTGACACTAGATGTTATCGTGTAATAAGCGGTTACAGAGGGTGAACACAACCGACTGTTGTAGCCCGTCGTGGTCACACAACCGACTGTTGTAGCCCGTCGTGTTCACACAACCGACTGTTGTAGCCCGTCGTGTTCACACAACCGACTGTTGTAGCCCGTCGTGTTCACACAACCGACTGTTGTAACCCGTCGTGTTCACACAACCGACTGTTGTAGCTCGTCGTGTTCACACAACCGACTGTTGTAGCTCGTCGTGGTCACACAACCGACTGTTGTAACCCGTCGTGTTCACACAACCGACTGTTGTAGCTCGTCGTGGTCACACAACCGACTGTTGTAGCTCGTCGTGTTCACACAACCGACTGTTGTAGCCCGTCGTGTTCACACAACCGACTGTTGTAACCCGTCGTGTTCACACAACCGACTGTTGTAGCTCGTCGTGTTCACACAACCGACTATTGTAGCCCGTCGTGTTCACACAACCGACTGTTGTAGCTCGTCGTGGTCACACAACCGACTGTTGTAGCCCGTCGTGGTCACACAACCGACTGTTGTAGCTCGTCGTGGTCACACAACCGACTGTTGTAGCCCGTCGTGGTCACACAACCGACTGTTGTAGCCCGTCGTGGTCACACAACCGACTGTTGTAGCCCGTCGTGTTCACACAACCGACTGTTGTAGCCCGTCGTGGTCACACAACCGACTGTTGTAGCCCGTCGTGGTCACACAACCGACCGTTGTAGCCCGTCGTGGTCACACAACCGACTTTTGTTGCCCGTCGTGGTCACACAACCGACTGTTGTAGCCCGTCGTGGTAGGGAATTGAGTGGACAAAATTGTAGGTGTGTTTTGTTACTATACAAAAGGTTGTGCTTCTTGAAGGTTCAAACGTGGAATTAGCGATTAAAGTTCTCTTCCGATAAGTGCTCAAGTCATACAAATAATCGCATCCTTCCATCAATATTTTGGTGCACTCGTAAACGGTAGCGTTCCGCATCGCTTAAGATTCTGTAGTACGACTAACATAGCGCAGGTAAATATTGCAGATTTACGATACCATGAATGAACTCGAAATCTTATAACTGAATAAAAAGCTGATTTCATCATACTGTCCGGAAAGCAGCCGTTTTCTTCGGCCGCTTAGTAAACGACCTGCGCGCTAATGCTAAACCAATGCTGGAGGAGGTCGTTTTCTAAGCGGCCGAATTATAGTTCTAAATCGGTAGCAATATCATCGTTTTAACTGACTTCAAATAGGGAACAGGAAAACATATGGTAAATCTTTCGGTTCTCAAAATGTTATCAGGGCATTATAAACACGTTTCTAAATACACGATATTTAAAGCTATGTTTGTAAACAACAGAAAAGTAAACATTGATGACGACTTTGTATAATCTTAAAATATGTTATGTAATTTTGTAACGATTAGAAGGTTTTTTCCGCAGAATGATGAAAATAGTTGTTCATCACACGGAGCGATAATGTCTTTTTGGTACTTTATCGTATTTCCAAGCTCGAAGCGATTGCGTACCAAAAGAGCCACTTGCTCTCCTAGTGATGAAAACTACTATTTTAAATTAATGCCTTCTTCTTCTGTATGGGTTTGTTAGTCTCTTTGAGTCGTCCTCATATGCTACATTAATATACAGATTCAATCTTGTGCATCTTTCTACAGGTTCCGTTCAAGCACTAATTCAAATATTGATTCGGGTACCCCGTACCAATGCAAATTCATCTAGTGTGTTTTAGAGGTTTTTCGAATAGAATTAATTTGTCAATTGTCAGAGCTGAACATTTATATATATATTTGTAGTTACTCAATCCATCTAAACCTATCTAATCTGCGAATTTTCTCGCTTTCCCATACATAATATCTCCCATCATTATAGATAGCGAATAAAGCGTTTCACAAAATAAAGCGTTTATGATTGGCATTAATGTTTTACAGTACTATTTATTCTGTGAAAAATCTATAACACGTCAATGCAGGAAACATTTCCGTTATAACTGTTTAGAGCAAGGAAATAATGGTCTTGTGTTCAGGGTGTTAGTTGTGCTAGTACAGAAACTAATTTTATCAGTCAAGTCTTAAGCAAAATAAAATAAGCAATATTACATTTTCTAATCGTTAAGCTAAATTAATTTCCCAAAAGCCGCTGCAAAATATCTAAAAGTGTGGATAAAACGCTCACGTTCATGGTTTTAATTACGACTGCTAGAAGGTGAAATCTTGATTTGTTAAATTAATAATAATTATTACTGATTCTTCAGTAATTTATAATCATAGCAATAATTACAACATGTGTGTACTGCAGAAGATAATTTTACATAGTTTGGACATTTTAAAATACACAACATTGAATCAAATTAAAACACTGTAGTTGAAAATCACGTTTTCAATCTTCATACATTTATTTATCAGTGAACAATATTTTAATGATTTTTCGGTTTGATAACCACCTTTCGATCAACCAACAATCTACCAAATCTCCCTGAAGGAACTACTACTCCCGAACCCGGGCTAATTGCGAAAGAGTGTTACAATGTAAAACGAGGGAGAAACACACGCATTAGGAGGCGGAAGAAGGGTTGACGATTCGAAGGGTCGTATGAGGGGTTGGGGGGGGTAGTCATATTATTCCTTCTTTTCCTGACATGTTAATGCCGCCTAAGTGCAAGGTTGGCCGTAACGTCCAATTTGCAACCCCCTCCCCACTGGGACACCGTGGCTGTCTGTGACGTCACGTGATGTGCACACCCATCGTGTCTTGGAAGCGATCATACCTATTGTAATATGATATAGAATGTGTACAAGTTTTAATTCTTTTTCTGGCTCTACTTTATGATTTGTTATTCAGCTAAGGTTGTACGTAAACGTATTCAACTGCGGAGGTGACCGTTCACAATAAGTAGGTCTACTGTGTAATTAATCAATATGTTTCGACGATTAATTACGACTTTGGCTAAAATAATAATAGTGCATCCCTCCCTTTACAAACGAAGGGGGACAGCTCGAAAATTTTAAAGAGCAATTTTTACTCTTACACATACGTTTGAAAATGAATCACCTTTTTTCTCTAAACCTAATCTGAAGGTATCAGCTATCAAAATTTTACACAAGACATTTCAAGGGAAAGCTAACTGTGTGTGGCTTTAATGAATCGTGAAATGAAAACAGTTTTCATCAAGAAAAACTCATTAAGAAATTAAAGATAAATTTGTTCTTACAAAAGAAGAGGAAGTTTCTTACTTGAAGTTTATTTTCAAAAATATATTTGAAATTACCCCTTGAAAAATGCTGACCTCTCTGATCATATCAATCCAAAACAAGTCTAATGATAAATGCCCGTTCTGAAACCAGCTGTCGTATATAGACAACTGATGTTATCCCCACAAAAAAATAGAAAATCGAATTTTAAATGTAGTAAAATACCCCCACGAATTTTAAATGTGTGTTGTATTGGGATGTATAGCTATCCCAGTACAAATTGTACAAAAACAAACACAAATAGTTTACCAGTGACCCGCTGAAGATGTCTGTTCTGTGGAAGTTTTTGACAGAATTGCTTGTTACAATAAACAACCAAGATTTATTTGACAAGTCTCCCGCTTGCTTCAATACAATCGAATTTATCTCGTTGAAATATTGAACAGATAAAATCTCTTGTTTTGAAATGGTATCACCATTTAAATTTTTTATTTTAATTGTTGATTAGGTCAATCGTAATGATAGCCGAGATATTTATTATTTTAAGCGGTTTGTTTAGTGAACACTTGTTAGATTAACATGCTCACAAAACCATTAAACACCATTTTAATAGAGCATTACAAAATTGTGAGTTTGTAATTGATTGCTGAGAAATGTTCCACTTGGGAGCAGATTACTAGAGGTGTTCCTCAAGGATCTGTTCTTGGCCCACTACTGTTCTCAATTTACATCAATGACATCACAGAACATACGAACTAACACTACCATCTGTATGCTGACGACTTGCAGATTTAACTCCCACTTCAATGTAGATGAGATGGATATTGCTGTGCGACTCATGAACATTGACATTGAATCAATAACTCACTGGGCCACAAACAACGGACAATGATTGTTGGCTACCCCAGACTAATGAGTAAAATCAACTTACTCACTTCACCACGACTTAACTTTGACGGAAAGGATCTCACCTACTGCATCAAAGTGAAAAACTTAGTATGTAGTATGACTCACAATGAACATACATCTGAATTGGTCTGACCAAGTGAATTCCACTTGTAACAGGGTTTTTGGAGCTATTCACACCATCACGTTTTGCAGAATACCTTCCACTGAATTTGAAAATCATGTTAGTATGAACTTTCATCTTGACTCATTAAACTATCAATGTCATGACTAAATAAAGTTTATTGCAGACTTCAGCGAGCGCAGCATTCCTGTATCAGATTCATGTTTAGCCTTAGTCGATATGACCATGTTACTCCCTATTTTAACCTGCTTTCATTAATCAAGTTAAAACAACTTTGGGTATTTCACATCCACCGTCTTCTACACCCCATTATCAATATTAAAATTCCTAAGTATTTATCAGATAACTTCCATTTTATTTCTGATATCAGCACCCGTGCCACTCATAGAGGCTCTATCCTTTTATCTACACCAATTCATCGGTGACTCTTAGTATCTGCAATTCGAATGTGGAATTCTCTTCCTGACCAAATAACATTTATAGAAAACCGTGCGATGTTTGGGTCAGTGATACAATCTATTAGGCCTATATTGAGCAGCAGGCATTAGTGAGTCTCTGGTGCTTGGTGTGACGGGTTGTTGGCGGCTTGTGAGAATGGGATTTTTAGGATTATAAATTATTTTTTTAATGTTTACCTATTTAACATAGTAGTTTAGATTATTTCATTTTATTTATATCAGTGAATTGTTTTATTTATGTTTTAGAAGTTAAGTTGTAGAGATGACTTGCAACTTCACCTCTTAAATAAAGACATTTGTCACTCATTTTATTGTTGCGGAAATTTTCCATCAATTCAAAATTCAGAAATGTTTTACTTTTCAGTATCTATAAGTTACCTGAAAGAATATATACGTCTAATAACACTAGTAATAATATACTTACACTTATACTGTTGACTCACAAGACGGTAAATACATATGAAAGGTAGTAAGTGATGATCGATTTCGATTGGACACTCGAATCATCAGACCCAATAGGAAAAATTAAACATGTACAACATGTTGTAAAACCTCTTCAAGCAAATATAGGTCATTTATATATAACATTTTTGAAAAAAATATCGTTCATTTAGATACTTAAGTTAAAATAAAATAATTAAATGCTTTCGTGACTTTTCGAAATAATTTAATAATTGACAAGACCGTGACTATTCGAAGATTTGCTAAAAACCTCTTAAAGAAAACTAATTCTTCAGAATTCCAACTTGTCGCCGACGGCCACGCGTTGGAAATCTCAGCACGTCAAGGTAAATTAGTCGGATCAAAAAGCACAGTCCTCAAGACTAATTATATGAACACGGGAAACAAAACGGCAAAGGGCCGCTTAAACTCCTCATGTCTCTCAAGTACCCAAAGAAAATGTTACAAAACGTTGCACGGAGATTCAAAGGAGCCGTGTTGTTTTTGGGTACAACACGCTACACGCAGCTCCCGAAGCTGCAAAAATTACACATCATTATTATATTTTAACACTGTTACACCCCGAGGCCGGCGCCGTACAAGTCTTGAGACCTCTGCAATAATTACGGTGAAAAGGAGAATGTCAGTGCGATTGAAGAAAGAGTAGGCTAACGGGCATCTTTCGTAGTTGTCTTAACCCACACCTAATTAAAATATAAAGAATGGTCGTAATGAGGATAATATTTATTACCTTTTTCGTGGCGGAAATTATGAACGTTGATTGTATAGGTGGTATTTAAGTGCAGTAAAATATGGAAATTAAATAATTTCAAGCATGAAGGTTTCCAAAAGCTCAAATAATACATGAACATTGATTCCGAGCACTCATATTTCCTCAAAAGTTGACTTGTCAAAGCAATCGTTATTCCAAATGCCGACTCGTGAACTGTTCCAAGCAGTACAGTCAAGTGTTAAAAGTATTGATTCACCTTTGAAACTTACTGACGTTTACTGTGGTTAAAATTAAGTTAAAACAGTATGTATGATCATAGGAGTCCTCGATAGTTTGGAATCATTTTTTTAAGTAAAAGTACAAGCAAACAAAATAATCTGCAATTTTGGAACTGTCCCCAATCTATAATGTTTATGGGTATCATAGCAATATTATGTCATCAATATCATTGATGACCATATTGGTTTATATGCTTTACTATACAGTTGTACCCAATATAATTTGACCCATGAATTAATGCTACATATGGTTTACCAATGGCGTTATTTGACCATTAGACGCAATATGATCAATTGTGAGGATAATTTTTGACATGTGTTTTTCCAACTAACTTAATTGCGTAATAAAGTAATCTCATCTCTGGAATTGTGAACGACAAAGTACAAATACGTCAATTGAAGCGTAGCAAGAAACTGTTAGTACGATTTCGGTTAAGGGTCTTTGAAAGTCAGCATTTGGTCAGCATGTGGCTTGGAATCATTGGAGGTTTCATCATCGTAACGAATATTTCAATATTCTCTTTAGTCTGCAGGTTTGTTGCGGCGGTATTTTCCGCACTGTATGACTACTAAGCCTCGAAGAAATGCTGTACGATTGGACACCCCTTGAAAACAGAGTGTATTTCAAAAACTCTGTTACCCTTTACAATCGCTCATGTGTCACGACGTTCACTAACTCACGGGGAATCACGAGGCGGCGCGCGGGCACAAAAGGAAAATTGAATCGCATAAACCACGTCTACGACCGATTACGAACACTTACAGCCAATAAAGTCCCACGTTCGCCCTTGGATCAAAAACACTTAGCAAATACCAGCCGGCGGAGATACACGTGTCAATTAACAGTTTATGTCCGGCCGAGAGGTTTACGGACTCGAAATGTCGTTAATTGTCCGGGAGATGCGCAAGTAATTGTCCCGGAGACGTGGACTACATTTGTAGCCAGTTGTCACTTGCCAGTGCTCGCACGTCGCTACTAGAGTTTTTAATGCTAATCAGACCGTATTGATGCGGACGACGGAATGCGGATTGGCCGACGACGTTTTCCTCGAGTTTATTCGGTTACATACACGTGAAATTACGGAATTCGTTTTAGGAGTATTGGTTATCGGATGCGATTTTAAAATAGGTCACAATTCTAATGTGTAGCCTATTTTAGGAGTATTTTTTCACAACGCTTCAAAAAACCAATTTCAAGTTGCACGCATAAGACTGATCCCTTGAGCAGAGGGAGCCTACTAGCGTGTTTTATAGCAAGTCCGCGCTGTTTCATTTTCATTTTCCAGGGATTATTATTTCAATATATATATATACCGATATTCAGGGTTTAGAGTCTTCGCCAAAAAAGGCGTTGCGAACACTTTGAAGAGCGTTACAAACCTCTTCACGTTTTGTTGATAAAATTCTGGTGATCGTACGCGTCCCTCCTTATTGATTAAAGTCTGATATACTAAACTAACCACTATAGTTTGTTCAAAAAATGAATGCGGTCGGGGATAAGGCCGACCTGTAGTCAGTTAAGCGTGTATTCATTCGCCCCGCCATCGTATTCGAAAGCCGCGTTTACACCGGAGTTTCAAACAAAAAGTTGCAAACTTTTATTGCAAACAGCAGTTGCAAACAGTAGTTTCAAATAAATGTTTGCAATTTATATTTCATGATTTGTTTCCATGTTTCATGAAATTGTTTGAAATAATTTCGACCTTGATTATGACTCGCCTCGTTCTGGTTCCTCGGATCAGTCCTTCCGAGGATTTCAAGTGTCGAGGATGTTATCATAGATGAAGTAATATGATATTATTATAATACTTCATCTATGATGTTATTTTAGAAACGGCAGCGTGTGTCGTGTTGTCAAAGAAACGTAGGCCGAGACGATGCTGGGTGAACATCGGTAATTAATTGTATAAATCATCAAATTAAAATTATTATTCATTTTTAAAGATTACAAGGACTTAATTATAACCCTTTTAATTCACGTGTGATTTTTAAATTAGAGGTTAGTCATTAGAGGCTTTTCATTTGAGGTTAGTGTTAATTCATTGACAGTCAAACAGCATTTTTCCGATTAATTTAACACTGAGTCGAGACACAGGGCATAGCCGTCTCTAGTAATATTACTAGAGACGGCTATGCACAGGGTCGCAGTGATCACGTGAGTGAGAGTGGAGGTGGTAGCGTAGGGGATGGCGGAGAAATGTTTCTGTTTCGTGTTTCAACGGCTCATATTGACCGAAACTAGTGTTGCAAACAGAGAGTTTGCAACTCCCTTTGATCTTTACCGACTTCAAGTGGAAACAAAAATTTCTGTTGCAAACACTAAAAAACTGTTTGCAACAGCGAAATGTTTCGTCTAAAAATGTGCGTTTTTAGAGATGTTTGCAATTTCTGTTTGCAACTCGTGTTTCAAACTCCGGTGTAAACGCGGCTGAACATAACTATAGGCTAGCTTTAAGCTTTCCGACCATTCTTTTAAACACCAAAAGGCTGACGTTTCGATGACAGTCTGTATACTTCAGGGACCTTGGTATTGAATCACAACAATGACAACTGCATGTAAACAACAAAGGCATTTTATAAATGGCACATAGGAGCAAGGCTGGGCATAGTCTACGATCGTAAGATAGTTGAAAACTAACTCGAAAAAGCCCATGGTTATAAGGTCTATAATACCTTTTTATGATTTTCTCAAATTACAAACGCTCTTCCCAGTTTGTCTGGGGCCAATCAGTCGACATGCTTCTGTGCCGATTAAAATGATTACGCGGAAAAATATTTGTAAGGTACTTTGTAACGAGGTCAACTTATCAAATTATTTGGCATTTTATATTGTGTACATTATTTTATAAAAAAAAAACACTACATAACTACTATATAGTTGTGGTGTTATGTCCTTAGCCTAATCCTCTACATACGGTTCCTATATAGTCTTATATTCATCTCAAAGACGTTTTTGCCGTTTAAAATGTTTAGTTAGCATTCTAATTCGAAAAAGTTATTTTAGACCGAAATCTACTTTCTTTGCCGGAAGTAACCCTGGAGTATATTCCGAGTTTCAAAGTCCGTGAACAATTTGACAGCACCTGGTTTCGGAACCACCTCCTGCAGACACGGAATGATTTTACTTCATTTGGAACAGATCACTTCGTTTGCCGCTTGTCCCAATATCCAATATTCCAATGTCCAATATTGGTTGTTGTTGTTGTTGAATCTTGACTAGGTGTGAGGGGCCACCTAGGTGATTTGTTTTGACGTGTTTGACCGATGTAGAGACCTGCAGCTGCCTACCAGTAGGTCTACCTCACCTGCCTCACAGCGACAATCGCTATACAAACGTCAAATCGGGGGCTAATTAAGGATAAATGTGAATTAAACTCTTATTAAAACAAAGCTTCGGATAGCGAGGGGAGCTTTTAATTAGCGTGTTAATTCAACTCCGGCCGGCTATTAGTTGACGTCTTTCTCTCATTTGTTGTGAATTGCTACGGCGACGTTTACAAAGACGACACGACGTTTGCCCGAGGACTCGGCTGATTAACCTCCCAAAACTGGGGATCAATTAAATTTTCGTCGAATGGATTTGGGAACCCCTGGGAGCTGGAAGTGGATCTGTGCGGTTAAACAGAAATCTGCTCTTTGATCGACTTTGGCCGAGTTATTTTGTACATTTTATTACACTAAAATGGCACTAACCTGGGCCTATTCAATGAGGTCTTCTAAACTGGGCAGCCATTTGACAGCAATTAAAAAAATGTAACATAGCAAAAGAATAAATGAAGTATACATGATTGAACACCCTGTAAATTACGCAGGATGTTCAGAGAGCACAGAAACTATTTCTATTCTGTGCGATCTGGGTTTGTTGCAAAATCTACATATTTTTGTCATACTTTTTCATGTAAAATGTTTCACTATACACGAATCGTATACAAGCCACCCCGGAATACCACTGCCGTTTATATTATGTTTATTTAATTAAATCGCACTTCATTGATCCGGAAGGCTTGAATCTCCAATTAGTCCAGATTATTGGGGTTTGCTGTACTTTAAATTTAAAAACACTGAAATGTATATGGATATGGTAATGTACATGACTCAAAGTTGCTCCAAGTTGGTCAATGGCAAGGTGACAGCCAATAAAGTT
The DNA here is from genome assembly GCF_028750875.1 of Macrosteles quadrilineatus. Taxonomy (NCBI): domain Eukaryota; kingdom Metazoa; phylum Arthropoda; class Insecta; order Hemiptera; family Cicadellidae; genus Macrosteles; species Macrosteles quadrilineatus. The sequence goes on along the minus strand of NW_026542604.1, from coordinate 4,195,890 downwards.
TTTGTCGCTATCCAGAGGCCACGGAATCGATGTTAATTGGTCGATGTTGATGTCTGCGTGAACAAAGACAACAGCTGCAAGTCTTGGACACATTACCACATCACCTGTGCCCTCAGGACGACCTGTTTGTGGAAACTGGAAGTACTGATATCGAACAACCGATATTATTCACCATTTGTAAAACAAAAGCGACTGGCAAGTAAACGCTTGCAATAAATTGACAAAAAAACATTCAGCGCAAAATATATTTCTTGAAGTCGTTTATGTAAAACGTGTCTTCTGGGAACGTTGTGTTATAATTCATTGTAAAAAGTTACAAATTAAAATGTTACATTGTAAATGTTACACATTAAAATATTGGTTCATTATTCCAACATAGAAGGAAATGTTCAGTGAAATACAAATTGTAAATAACAGTGGATAAATGAGTACGAATTGATGTTACACTAAACACAAAGAGCACTGTTTTGAGTAAACTTCAAAACAATAAAAGTAGTTTTTATCGAATCTTTTTTCATCAAGCAACCTATAAGTAAGTAATAATTTAACTATCGAGTTGACGAAGGCACCTTCTGTGTTTAGAGATCATTATCGATTCCCTATGGGGAAATTCACTAAAACAATAACAACTCATTTTATAGTAAAAAATGTCTAAAACTCATTCATACAACTGGTATATGAAAACAAATAAAACTAATATTGTTATGATTGTAATTTTGGATCCTAAAACCCTTGAATGAGGTGAATAAAGGTTGCATGTTTTTCTGCCATAGCGACCCCGAGTGGTTCAGTTAAACTAAAGATTTTTCAATATGCAGTACCAAATACCCCCGCCGCAGCAAACCTTTTCATAATTCATAATTGTCGTTGGCAACTTTCTCCATTTTGTATACACTTATAAGAATCCGTAGAAATTGTTTCCCAAAATTCTTTCTGGAAGTTTGGATTTTACAGGAAACAAATAGCGTCGAGCCACTATGGCTCAGAATAGTCGTAATGGGGGGGGGGAATTGGCTTACAATATCAAAACATTGATTTCCCATTATTGAAAAATTGACTAACAGTAAGTATGAGTTTGTGTTTCAACAATCCATAAGACCAGTAATGAACCCAACATTTGGGGGTGTTAGACCTTGGTTTTGTGGGGAGGAATATAAAACACCGTGCAGGAAGCCGGGACAATGAGTGATATTGTTAAAAGTGCGAGACGCGGTCGGAGCAGGGGACGCAACCCTTGGCCTGCTAATGGCGTGATTGATAGCTCATCCATTACCCCATTAATTATGGAGGACCCGGTTTACTTTTAATGGATGTCGCACACTTTTTGCACGCCCTTATAGGCATTGTCACACAAAAAGCCGGACAACTTTGCCTAACAGTTTTTGCTCGCTAAAACACCTCCGTGATAGATTGTCATACATCTTTGTTGATCAGTTTTAACGCGGTATTTTCCCGCCGGGAGACATTTTAGTGATAAATCACAGAAGAATGTTTCCGCGCGGTGACTAATTATCCTTATTTAGTTGGTTTACATTGTTAAAAGCCTAATGAAACCTCGAGGTTTTGTGAGTAGAGTTTCAATCGTCACGTTGTTTTCTATAAGTGTATTATTTCAAACCTCAAACTACAGACTCAAATCTACACACTAAAGGTCAAAATAAAGGTGGGAGGTCAAAGGTTCGATCCTGAGGAATGTCAGGAACCTTTTGATGGACTCAGTTGTCCCAACGTTATAAACAACTTTGATATTAATTGTGCTTTAAATAATGATCCCGCAGAAGAACCAGCTGGTCAAAGCCAGGACCAAATATACCATTATTCCATTTAACACCCATCCTTCAACAGTCATTTCCTTTTAACGACTTAAATTGTGTCGCGTTATAGTTCTATAATCTACATTGATTCAGAACTATGCTGTCCAGTATTTAGTATGGGGTAGACAGTGGCATTAAGTTGTGCTCTTAGACAATAATTATCTGCCGCGATTACACATGAACATTGTATTTGCTTTTGTACACTTACGTTGTTAGTGATTTATGTGGTACCAAGCAACTATCTTAACATTGCTTGCAGAAGATAGTTGCTTGGTACCACATAAATCACTAACATCGTAAGTGTACAAAACAACATGCAAATTCAACATGCTTAGTATTTTTAACATTGCTTGCAGAAAAATACTAAGCATGTTGAATTTGCATTCTACAAACTAAGTTAATTTTTAAATACGCATGCAGTTTCCGCACACGAGTTTTGGTAGTATTATATAGTTATGTTTGCAACACCATTTCACGATCACCAAAGCTTAGGATTTTCCCGATCGAGAAAACATTTTTTATTAAATAATGCACGATAAAAGAATGACATGGAACACAAAATTGTATTCCTGATATACGGCATGTAAAAACCATGTTTACTATCATAAAATCTAATGTTGACACGGTGTATACTTGGGCAACATTAAACTTTACAAACTTTTTGCATTTAAACACGAAACTAATCAACAAGCTCCAATTTTAACTTGTATATAACGTCTCACTTCTGGTCTCACTAAATAAAATAACGGGTTTCAGCTCTGATATGGGGCTTTGGTCGGTGGTTTCCGTGGCAACAAAAAGAACACTTTTCAGGCCTGATGCTATCGTAAATACTTATAGCTAAAAGATCATCAATGTTAGTTGTTTTGCAGTTTTAAACTAACTGTTTGGTAAATTTTAGGTACGAACACCAATGCTTAGTATGCAAATTGCAATTGTAAAGCAGAATGGTTAGAACTGTATTAGAAAACGGTTGATTAATCGTACTTGACCATTGCTTAGTGCTTAACCTCCCAACGTCCCAAATATATGTGCATTATATTTGATTACTACAGTTATTGAAAGTATCATAAATATTTTACCAGCAGGACTTAAAAAAGGTACCACACGAAGTTCTTTTATCGTTATACTAGCTGTAACCCGCGGGCTTTGCCCCATTTAACTTCTTAATTTTCAAGATTATCTCGTTCGCATGGCTCAATCACGTCCTGGTTTAAGTTTGTTCGCTACGCTCACTCACCTTTAGGTTGGAGCTCGTTCGCTACGCTCACTCACCTTTTGGTTGCAAATTAGCTGTTGTCATAAATGTAAAAGAAATAATAGTGCTGCACCCTGTTGGTAATCCTTGTAACTTTAATGCTATTGAACATCATAGAACAGAACCAACTTGTTTAATTGAAACAGCTGTTAAGATTCAATAATTCCATTTCTCATAAGGTTAACATGGGGAACTCCAGAGCCACTGGGGCGGAGCCCGAAAGGATTTTTGAAATAATAATATGCCTATATGTTAATCGGGAATGTGAGCTATCATCATGCCAAATTTCAGCCCAATCCGACCAGTATTTTCGCGTTCACTTGTTACAAACATCAGTGCCGGATTTAGGGTACTTGCGGCCCTAGGCCAAATTACTTGGGCGGCCCTCCCCCTGTGGTGGAAATTCCTTGCGATCGTGGAATTAATCATGAACATCTCCTGTGCTTCAAGGGGACATCATCATCGACACCCGTGATCGTGGGTGAAATGGTGGACATCTCTCCTAAACCAAGTCAGATCCATCATAGGTATCCGTGATCGCAGCAAAATCATAAACATCCCCCTCGGGCTGCAACTCGACATTATCCTCGAGACTCAGGACCGTGACGAAATCGTTATCATATCCAGTGAGCTGTGACCTTGAGGACATCATCACCGTCACCCGTGACCGCAGTAAAATCGTGAACATCTCCCGCGGGCCGCAATCTCGGCAATCTCGCATTATCGACACTCGCGTCTGCGGCAAAATCGTAAACATCTCCCGCGAATCAGCAATCACGAGGACTTCATCATCGACACTTGCGATCGCAGCAAAGTCGAGTTAAAAACATCTCCTGTGGACTGCTATCATGACAACATCATCATTGTCACCCGCAGCCGTGCCGAAATCGTAAACATCCCCTTCGGGAAGCCATCACGGGAACATCCTCATTGACACCTTTAGACACGGCGAAATTGTTAACATCTCCCGTGAGCCGCAATCACGGGGACATCATCATCGACACTTGCGATCGCGGCAAAATCGTAAACATCTCCGTGGGCCGCAATCACAGGGACATCATCACCAACACTCGTAACAGCGGCTAATTCTTGAAAGTCTCCCGTGGGCTTCAATGCTTCAATCATGAGGAAACATCATCCGCGGTCACGGCAAAATCATGAACGTCTCCCGCGGGCCGCAATCACGGGTACATCATCATTGACAACTCGTAACAGCGGCTAATTCGTGAACGTCTCCCGTGGGCTGCGGTTATGAGGACACATGACCGTCACCCGCGGCCACGGCTAAAATCGTAAACGTTTCCCGCGGGCCGCAATCACGGGAGCATCATCACCGGCACCTGCTTCCGTAGCAAAATCGTGAACATCTCCCTCGGTCCGCGGAGTCATCATTATGGTCACCTGTGATCGCGACAAACTGGCTGCATAAAATAAATTATTTTTTATCTAAAAAAATTTATTCTCAATCCTCTGGTGCGGCCCCCTTTTGCTTGCGGCCCTAGGCCGCGGCCTAATCGGCCTAGTGGTAAATCCGGCACTGACAAACATACATCCATACATCCAAACTTTCTCATTTATAATATTAGTAGGATAGGATTGCTAGCTACTCCAACACTCGGCACGTCAATCATTTTTAACGTTTTAAATAAACTAGCTGTTGCCTGTTTGACTTCATAAGCATTAATAAAACTATGGATTGGTTAAGTTAAGCTGAAATAAACAAAACAGAGTAATGCAATACAAACAAAATCACACTTGATGTACCTAATAAATTTAAAGAATGACATACAAATAAGTACAGCTGAGGTATTTTAACATTAGCTATATGGAAAGTTCCCTTTAGAAAGAAATTATGACCTTAAAGGCCAATTTATGAAATAATGGATAGTTTGCGCAAGGTTTCTCGTCATGACGAACATTTTAAGTATATGGTTTATGGGGGTGTGACTTGTAGTTTTCTCAAAAGTTCATGGATACTTTGGGCTTTATATATGGATAAATGTGTGCGCAAATATTTCGATTTATTAAGTTTTGACACGGTGTTGGACGCATATTAAAAGTCTCATATGGCTCGTAGCATAACTAGCAAAAAGTAAAACATTATTAAAATCTTTAATGAACATTGTTGATATCAAACATTTGCGCTTTGTTCGCTATCAAATTTGAAAAACGCGACTTGAGAAAAGTGGCGTAAAATGATCGTCGGAAAACTGGAAACAGAAACAGAAGGAGTAAAGAGTGTTTCAGTCAGAGATTGGATTTGAGAGGCTTGTAGCGTTGTAGTCACACTTGGGCGAACAACGCCAACAACTGGAACGGCAAACTTTTGTTTTTGTTGCCATACAGAATGCGATTTCGTTTTATTTCCTTGTGTGAATAAACAGCTGTCAGCGAGTTGTGGAATTTTCGCCGAGCGCTTCTGCCTTTTGTCGATGTAAAACTTTCAATCCGAAATTCACACTTTAAGTATTTGTGCTTTTCTACTTGTGAGGTATTAACAATTGATTGAATGAGTGGGTTCTCAAGTACCCGTTTTCGCTTTTTTAAGAAACATTTAGGGTCCACTCCAGTAAACTATAGCACGGAAGAATCGCATACATTACGGGAAAACGGTCCAACCTTTCAATCGTTTTTTGATATTCCGTATTCGAACACACCCCCCTCGTACCGATGTTTAAAATGCTATCCAATTTTGCTAGTAACCCCCCTATTAACACCCCTTTATGGGGGGGGGTTCTATTTTTGAGATGGTAAAACCCTCGGGGTTCGCTATATAACCATAGATAAAGTAATATAAATACTATGATATAACTACTGAGCTGTCGCATGACTAAAAGCCATTTAAAAAATGCTGGATTTGAAATTTATCTTTAGAATAGACGAGTCCCACCTTCTAATTACTGTACTAGGTTACACACAGAATGGCTTGCTAACGTTATGTACGTTTCTTCCACTGTTGCAGTAACTACGGTTTCCTAAAATCACAATACTCTATGAATTGTTTAATATCACTACACTTTAAGAATTTCATAGTTTATCTCTTACTTGATTTTTTCACACCTTTTTAAAGTTTTGACTGCAGCCAAAGCAACCGCATTGTACCACAAACGTCTTGCAATCGCCCACCATTACCAATACTACAATTCCGGATATAAAAGCTTACAAAACGTCACCTGTCCTAATTTCACGTGTAACATTTTGTCCGCAGAGAGTGGAGCCAGCTTATGCCTCTTCTAATGATTCCTTCGCTCCATAAATCCACACAATTTGCCTCGAGCTCCTGTAAGTGGTGCTTACGAATGTTTTATATTCGTTGAACGTCCAAATAAATAGCTCGCCAGGCGCTAAAGGTGAGGCTTGCTACAAGTGTGTCGCACTAAATTACCTAAACGGCTTTATAAATGGTTCTCGATTTCAATTTACTACGGAATATTTCCTACATTCTGTACACATAAATGAGCAGGTTAACACCGCTGCGTTATTTCCCGCGCACGTTTCGGCTTTTACCGCCAAAAATATGGCCTCATTTCGCAGCCACGGTATGGGAATTTATAGCACTTGTGTTTGAATCACCTATTATATGTTACTTTGTTGCTTATGAGAGTGAGCTATTGTTTTTAAGTTTTACCAACAATATAGTGTGTAATCGAATTACATTCGTATTTTGAGTTGATCAGGATAAAATGTATCCTTCATTTTATATTACAGAGATTTTATTAATCAACATCACATGCACATAACATTTTTAACTTTTGTACATTTGCCTTGAATATAGTTTATACACATTTCATGATATTACGAATTCATTCTCCTGTCCCTGAAGTGCAGATTGTTACTTTCCTTACAGTTTTAGCACTCCGCAACAGTTGTCATAAGTTATAAATATGATTCTTTGTTCAGCAGTCAAGTAGCCTACTTACATCTGTGTTAAATTATAGTTATAATGGATTCAATAACTAAAATTATTTTGTAAAATTTACAGTTTTACCTTAATATATAAATTTGAACCACACAGACATTGAAACCACAATTACTAAAAAAACTCTAGACTTCGTTCAGCTTTTTACTGCAGTTCTCTTCCATAGCTCGAATACCTCAAGTTTCATGAAGCTACTGTAGTCTATTTTAAGAACAGTTCACACATCTTAACTTAGATTCCGAATTTTTGCTCCGTTACCACAAATTTAACCTTTAAAACCAAGCTCACTTAAAGAAATGGGACTTGTCGGATACAAAATCGCCAACCCAACACGAAGGGCAGAGGAAAGGACAAATGTAATCTGTTAATTGGAAGTCTGGTCGCAAGTCTGTCTGTGACGCGTCGGACCAGAAAATTAAAAAGCGGGTGGCGACGAGTTGCTGGGCCTGATAAGAGGACACACACAGCCTCCTTCCATCTTCTACCCAGTACATGTACCACAGCGATTATTTCAACCCCTAACACAGCTGAGACGGTTCGACTTCGAAAAGTATCATTCAAATGTAGTCCGAAAAATATAAAATACTGAATAGAGAGTTCTAATGTAGTCCTAAAGAGTTTAAATATTGAATAGAGTTTGTTTTGATACATTGGAATCACTTTACAGCGATTATTTCAACCCCTAACACAGCTGAGATGGTTCGACTTCGAAAAATATCATTCAAATGTAGTCCTAATAAGTTTAAATACTGAATAGAGAGTTCTAATGTAGTCCTAATGAGTTTAAATATTGAATAGAGTTTGTTTTGATACATTGGAATCACTTTACAGATGATTATTTCAACCCCTAACACAGCTGAGATGGTTCGACTTCGAAAAATATCATTTAAATGTAGTCCTAATAAGTTTAAATACTTAATAGAGAGTTCTAATGTAGTCCTAATGAGTTTAAATATTGAATAGAATTTGGTTTTGATACATTGGAATCACTTTACAGCGATTATTTCAACCCCTAACACAGCTGAGACGGTTCGACCTCGAAAAGTATCATTCAAATGTAGTCCTAATAAGTTTAAATACTGAATAGAGATTTCTATCGTAATCCTAATGAGTCTAAATATTGAATAGAATTTGAGGTTAACAATTACGAGAGTCCTAGCTCAAAGAAAAGTTTTGTTTTCTGGTATTTATTTTTTATTTCCTACTATTTCATTTTCTCATTTTCCACCCTGTAGATACATAACCAAACAAATATTCCAATGGGTAACTTATGCTATGGTATGAGAGTCTTTACAAATTGAAAACTCATTATAATGCAATCATAACAGTTTACATATATTAATCCCCTTTTAGTTTGTGTTGTTAGGCACGGTAACTTCTAAGTAACTTCTCACTCGAAATTGAGCAATAATATATAATTCCACCAAACCCGTACCTTCCAAATTCTTACCTTGAACCACATTTTCTAGTCATAGTTGAGGACAGACTGCAACCATTATAATTCTCTGTAATCACAGATATTACTTAGAAGCTGATAATAACTACTGAGGGCCGTTGTTATGTCTGACCATCCCCAACACCGATGTTTACCACCAATTTACCCGGCCAATCATCAAATTATCAAAACCAGGGACAGCTGAATCCACTCGACCCACCCATGGGCTACTGGTTTACATTGATGGTAGTGGAATGTGCTCAATTTAATTGGGCGTTACATTCATGTGCCGTAATTACTAAGCCGTTATTTGTTACGGTTTAGTTTCTTAAACGTTAGTATGACATGGTTTCAGATGTTATACATATACATTGTTGGGTAAATATAACAGCGTTCGCTGGGAACATATCGAATTTCTATGTAAAAAGTTAAATTCCTCACTACATGTCATAAGGAGAATAAGAACACTGACAAATGAAGAAACTGCTTTCATAGCTTATCATTCAATCTTTGCATCACACATCAGATACGGAATCACCGCATGGGGAGCAGCATCAGCAGCCAACATCAACAAAATTCTTGTTTTACAGAAAGAGGCTATAAGAGACTGAGACTAGAGAACCCCCAGGAACACTGCAAGCCACATTTTCAAAAACACCATATCCTCACCATAATCTCAACCTACATCCTCGAAACAGTTATCCTAGCAAAAAAACTCCTCACCACTTCTCCGCCAAAATCAACATACCCACTTCACCAGACATAGATCCGACATTGACCTACCGCAACACCGTCTTAAAAAATCTAGTAACACTCCACTACATACAGGGTCACGTTTCTTCAACCTACTTCCAGACCACCTCAAATCCTTAAACAACAACAAAAAATTTGCCAATAAACTAAAACAGTACCTACTTGACAGACCATATTACACCATTACTGAATTCATCGAAGAACACACCTTTCAACATCTAAGAGCTCACATTGCCTAACACACAATTAGCCTACACATAACAACTATCACTCTACTGATAAAGAGTGAAGAAATTTGAAGATAGATGAAGATGACGACTCCCCTTTCCTTGGATAGTGGCGAGGACTTCGGATGGTAAATGGTAAATGGGTGGCTGGTCAGTGGAAGCGCGGGACTTTTTTCTGAAAGCCCAGGGTTCAAATTTTACCAATTACCACAGATTTTAGCTAAGTGACATAACTCTCGTATCTAGATATAGACATTACTATAAGACGAGAATAAATTACTCAGCATTAGAGAAATCCCATAGCTTAAGCCATTGACACAGTGTTCGGGGGGAAAATAACATCTGTAATACATTTTACTAGCAATAGAAATAAAAATTCCCGTTCTCACGTTAACGTTGAGCTAGTTATAGACTAAAAATAGAAGAGATTTCAGAAAAAAAATCATAGAATATTGACGTAATTGAATTGAGCCAACCACACTGATGGAAGGACTTATTATGAGCTGTAGCAGCTGTAATGACCCCTCAAGTATGTCAACAAAAGGTAAAGTGAAAATATAATTTTGGACACTAGCGCTTTCTGTGACTGGCTCACACAACTACATCTTATTTAGTCTTAATCCAATATTCAATGATAGTAGGCAAGCACTAAATTCACTCATCTATCTAGCTAGATGGTTTATTCCCAGGAAAACTAGTTAAAAACTGAGTACAACTTGCCGAAAACTATCTCCCCTCATCAAGAGGATTCGGAACATTTTAAAGCGCCACAACACTCGTATATTAAACCTAAACTTTCTCCATTTCAATCGTCGACTCTTTTATCGGGTGTTACTCAAGATACAGTGTTCAAGTTGGCCCAAAACCCGACCACCTGGCATCAACGAATGTCCAAGAACTTGTTAATGGCTCGACAATCGCATTCGTTTCATCTCATTATTCTCGCTTCACATTTCATTCTTATCAGATTCAATTTCCTTTCTTCAGCCGTTTCATTTACTTGGCTCGTCTCGATTAAAGTCGATGAATTACATTCAATTTATCTGACTCTGTTCTCCAAAGACCATGTTCCAAGTCTTATCAGGTTGATTGTGTAAGCAAACCATTATAAAGTATTTATTCTATATATGTAGGATCTATATAGGAAGTACATATAGCTCATGGGATGTTGTTGATCGAACATTTGATCAACAAATTTTAACACATTTATTCACACCCTTGAAAGGTGTTTAGCTAGAAACTGCATCAAATAATAACTTAAAATGAAGACACGACATATAATGTTTAAATAATTACATGTACATGTAATAAAATGTTCTATCTGTATCTAAACTGTATCTATCTGTTTCAGAGAGAAGTCCCCAAATGCAGCAAACATTCCTTTTCAAGAGGATTTGTAGAACACTTGATAACAAGTATTTTTGTGGTTAGTATTACCTTAACCCTGGTATCTTTAGCCAATTATATTAACACATAATAAGTTTATTCAATGGTGTTATAATTGGAATTCCATAAATTGCGAATGATTAGTTGTTGGTAACAGTTTTAGTAGCAGTACAGTTAAAGATTATAATGATTAATTTGTAGACAATCACCCAAGGCGACCGACCCTCCTTAAAATGATGACAACCCGCTTTTATAAAACCAACCCAACTTCAAGTATTGACCAGCCTGCATTCAAATTAAAACAATAGTCAAAGTTAAAAGCTATCCTAATACTCAAATTTGATAGTAATTTTACAAATGCATGTAAAACAGTATGCAATTTTCTAATCTCTTACAACGATTGGGTGCGTTGAATATCGTCGCGAGAAACACTTCAGTTTCAATATATTATCCCTTGCCTATGATACAAAAGGTGATACTAAGTGGCGACACTAGTATTTACCAAATAGAAATACCGTTTGAATTATAACTACCAAGTACCAACACCCTTACAGTGTTGTATCATTTAATTTTGAACTAGAGGTCGTCCAGTGGTCGAAAACTCGACCAAAAATATTTAAATGAAATAAAAAAAATAAATGAAATGAAAAATTCTTTATTTATTCAGGCAAAGTTAGGGCCACATGGTCGTTTCTTACACTATGTAATGTACAGTATTAACCCCACACTGTAAATAAAACATGTGATAGGAATTTGTTTTGATTTTATGTTTATATTTTGTTGTTATTTCGTCACCATCATGGCAACCCATAACTCCCATGTTATTTTTTTTCAGTTTTCAAATTAATTTTTTGTGCTTATTTTTGACCCTATTTTAATTTATAAAGGTATTCTGCACATCTACAGGAAAATATCTTTCCAACAGTATGCGTAGATTTTCCCTGCGATGCACATGAGCTGAGAAAAAAGGTTTTAAAGAAACATGTTTGCCTATTAATATATAGAAATATATTAAAGCAGACATCCCATATTCCACCTAAATAGGTACCTGTTAATCAACTATAGCCTATTAACAGATTGCCCTATTCCCTAATACCTTCTTCCCTAACCTTCATTAATTAAGGAAATAAATGCATTTTTATTTATTTATTTACCTAAGAAGACCTTTTTTGGCTGGCACGGGTAAGACCTAGCCCTGGGACCGATTTACTTTCCATTGTGGTGTTCCCAGAGACTAAACACACCATTCGTTCGAATTTTTATGTAAGTGTTAAAAAATTGCACATTTGGGACCCCATGTTTTTAGGAAAAAGTCACAACTGTGAAAAGAGTAGTTTGCTGGTTTATGGATATATTTGGATCAAATTTTGAATGCTTTGTTCATCCTATAGACTACTATTAACATTTGATAAAAGAAACACTTTTCCCCTTCCCCGTACGGCAAACCTAAGTACTCGTAAAATCCAATGATGTTTAAATAAGGAATGAATATGACTAAATCTGTAAATTGTTTAGTAATAAAAATAAAATGAGACAAGATGAGATGAAATGAGTACAATTGGTCTGTAATTTTTCTGCGCCGGGAGTATTTTAAAAGTTATGATTTTTAATGGTGTTACTATATAATAATCTAATAAGGTTCGCGAATTTTTGAGAAACACCTATCAACCGCATACTGTACTCGAATGAAAGGTCTTGATGTAAAACTTTCCCGAAAATATGACATTTTCGACAAACCATCACTAGTCATTAGTTTTAACTCCGCCAAACAGTTTAATGCAAATAAATAAGAGGTTTTAATTGAGATAAGCAATAGGTACGATTGAGATTTGCCTATATAATCATCGTAAGTGTTCAGTTCTTTTAGCTAATATTTTCTTTAGCCAGTAAACAAACAAAAAATAACAACAGCTGATCAATAATCATTGTTAAACAATTCAATATTTTAATAATAAACATTTTCCCTTTCTGCTTCTTCTTGCTACAATGGGTTTTTCTTTTTATCTCTTAACTTTGCATTAACTACACCCAAACAGTAAGATTTAGTAAAAAATTGTAAGATTTAGTCAATACGTTCCACATTATTCCCTTAAAGATTCTTGTCCCGTTGTGAAACACGGACAGAAAAACTACTTTACATAAAAACCTGATTAATCCTGGTAAATCTGATTTTCAAAAAAACGGCTCTGACTGTTTTGGGCAAAATTTAGCATTATGGTCGTATTAACTAAATAAATCGGTAGCAGTGTGGGTCAGTTTGGTTATACAGTGTCTTTTTATTTATAAGTATACGTCATTGGTATTTGTTTACGTTTTTGTAAGGGCACGTTTGAGTTTGAACATAAAAGTGACAGTTTGAGTCAAAGATGCACCACGCCCTATTGTTGATGGTAGCTACCGTGACTGTTAGTGTGTGCAGCGGGTTGCATGCATCATGCACGCATGCATGCCTCATCGATCGTTACATGCACGATATAATGATTTTATTATGCACGGGAAGTGGAGACCTCACTGTACACCTACTTGAAGCTTTTGTGTGAAACATGTGTTTAGAGATGACGTTCAGTGTTTCACCACTTTCTTCCGTCAAATACGTAAGAAAACGTATTTGCTATAGTGCTCACTTAGAAAGGCTACCGGTTCGATCCACATGAAAGACAGAGGCTTTATGATGGCTCAAAACTGAACCCAGATGTGCTTGATCATATTGTGGGCCTGATCAACGGCTCTGGCTAAAGCAACGTCTGATCTTAATACCTAAATGAGTTCAAAGCCACTTTTTTAACATGTAGCCCTCCCACGATTTTTACTTTTTCTCCCAACACGTAGTATTTGGAGGGAGAAGTATTTTCACAGAAAACTATTTTTATGAAGACTTTTTATAATATAGCTTACATCTAGCTGTGCTTTATGTTTGGCTTGATAACAGTTTTGCGAATTGGACGGAAATAAGCATATGTAGCCTTTCAACTGGCCTGGACCTTACACCATTGGCCGATTCCCAGCCTATAGTCAGGGGAATAGTTCTCTCCGCAGTAAAAAATTGTACTCAACCAATACTAAACTTCATTTTTTACTTTTCTTCATTTCAATCATGAATGTACGCTTTACAGTTTATACAAAGCAGACTGAGTTCTTTTAACCTTATCGACCTACAGATTCCCCACTCAATTTTCCCCCTATAAGACCCAAATCGTCACCGCCTCAATGTAATATAAGCCAGCAAAGTTGTGCACAGAGTAAATTGGTTTGTCGAGTCTGTCGACATTAGATAGGGGGGAACACAAAGAAAATGGCGTTCTCAGACCAATTTCGTTATGAAGCCAACTTTTATTCCGTGTTTAATCCAGGGTAAGGTTGGCTAATAAGATCTTCTCTATCGACTTCTCGGTCAGAGTTCGTGTCATTTTGTCATGCGACTCTGTCTGGTAATTTAACCTGTATTAGATTTGTGGCGGGTGCCTTTGACGTCCAACGACAATAACTAGCATGTCGTTTACGTTACGAAATGTAACATGAAAAAATACATTAGAGTCAACTCGTTCATTACGGAATGTTTGTAGGATGCAAGTTATCGTATCTAGTTCTATTTAGCATCCTTATATATAATACGTGAAGGCGATTTCTACAAAACACTACTCCTCCGTTAATAATGGACGGATTTTTGCAAACGACGTGTCAAAATAAAGTATTTTTTGTGTAGACGCCCCCTTTCACCAATTCCTGTAATAAAAGTCCTCAGGCTTTGCCCCACGGGCCATCAAAGTTGGAGTTTCTCCCATAAGATTAACATGGGGGAATCTAAATATTTCATTGGAAACTTTGTCCCTACTAATTTGAGAGAACGGCTGGGCGTAGAAAATTGGTAGGGGTGTCCAAAGAAAGGTCTTGGTCTGTAGATGTATTATCAAAAGAAAAACTAAGCAAAATCCCTTAGGACTCTGCCCCAGAAGCCTTTAAAGATCCCTCGACAGAGTTGTTTACATTTTGGCCATGTGAATAATACTTTTTAATGAAACAGCTGTTCATTTTTAAATTGTATTTCAAACATTACACATTTATTGGGAGCTACTGAATTATACCAAATAAGTATTTGCAATGTTATTTTCTGATTTTAAAATTGATTTTCATCTTTATCATGCTATGTTTTTCAATATAACGTTCCATTACGAAATTAGTGGAAAATCCTTTTATCACAACAATTCTTAAATTATTTCTTATTGAACTATCTTATATCTATTGTACTGGTTTTTCGGTTAGTGTCTGCCTCTTTCACTACTTTTACCTACATTTTATCATATTATTCTACAAATAAAAAATATTTATGTAGAAATATCTGCTCTTATCGTGTCTAATAAAATCCATAGAAACCTTGCCTAAAATGGTACCCATCTTGACAAATTATTTGCACCTGCCTATATTACGGACTTTGGCGCACTGGGTTGGTATCTATACTTATTTAATACGCAAGCAGTTTTTTTGTGACAATTACTCCTCCAAAACTACTGGACCGATTGACGTGTTTTTGGTGTCATTGGAAAGAGCGTAACGTGAAGTTGTGCAGGAAACTTTAAGTTCAACTCACATATTGAACACGTATGTAAATAACTTTCCCAAATTATTTTTATACTAAGAAGACTGTCTATGTTTTGTAGTTTAGTCGCATTACTTACTGTATATCATTCGTTAATTATTTTCAACGTTAGATATGCAATATCTATTATGGGGCTCAACTTCATCCAAAACTATTATATAATTATAATTTGAGAAAATTACAGATATTTTCGTCTACTTTCCAAAAAACAAAGTTTAATGAAAAACATCTTCATTACAATGAAAGAAAGTTATTTAACAAATCACCAATAGTTAATAATCAAAACCTAAAATTAAAAGAGTACAAAAAAAATAAACCAAATCCTTACTGAATATCTGACCTATTCTATTGAAGAATAAAAAAAATGCATCAAAATTTTAAAATGAAATTATTAAGAGCTACAATTAATACTAAACCTAAGTTAAACATGAATTAATTGTAATGTAGAAACAATGTATAATGTCAAGACAATAAACTATTATTATTAAGACTAGTTTTAAGCTGAATTACGAGCCTGTGTCAATGTAGGAACCAGCGTCGTAACTGCTCCCTGCTGCAACATATTGTAAATCTAATTGCATTCATTCTACAAGGAACCATCGGTTATCAGCAGAACTGCCTTATTAACTGCAGGAAAAGAAATTGTTACTCCATACACTTCCATAACTACGAAGGACACGTTGTAAACATACTGAGCACGACAATGAGGGCTACGCGATATTGTAAGCCATTTAGTTGTCTGGAAGTCCTCTCGGTGGCCATTTTGTTTTAATTTAATATAGCGTTGTGTGATCATTGCGCACGAGTCAACAAACCTGTCTCAAGTCTGTGCGTAAAATTGTAGTTTGTATCTGCATCAGGATTTTGTATCACAACGGAATCGTTAAAAAATTATGAAAATTGTAGGAGCGTTCCAGTTATACACCTCTGGCATAAATTATTGGACAATCCAAATGCGAAATACGATGTTGTTACCCATACCGTGTGAAAAAGTCTCTAATTTTATTATAGCCTATTTTACAGATTTTCTCGCACTCAAAATAAACAAACTATACAGAATCTGATTAACGTATAAGCATAGGTATTTCTTTATATTCAGTCGGATTATGACTTTCGGTTTCCCCTTGAAAAACGTTCTCGAGCTTTCATAATATGTACCCCACTACACATAGTTTGCTTTAACAATATTCTTAAAATTTCAAATTAAACCCATAGTAACTGCCACTTGTAAATGCCAAAGTAAATACACCCTGTCAAATGGCTTTAATTTGTCTCCCCTTCCATTATCAGGTTTTTAATTTATTGCCGTTACCACGCCACGTAAAAATCTGTTCAGCCTCTCTCGCCTTCTTATTCTCTCGTTTGGGTACGCCACTAAAGCAAGGTTAGGGTAGGAATTGTGAAAAATTATCCCTCAAGAGTTGAACAGCGTGAAATGACAAAGGGGTGGTCTGGTGTAGGAGTTTAATAAACAAGGCGTTTCGCCGCAGAATTATGTCTCCTTATCCTCAAAGGTCTTTCTTATCTTCGCCGAGATGAAAAATGTACGCTTTTCCTCGGGACCTTTTCATCGCAAATTTTGGAATGATTAAAGTAAAAGTGTTATTTCATATTGTACTCGTGAGGTTCATTGTGGTATTGTCTCATGTTTGTTCATTGTGGAGACTGTTTAAGATCAACTACGTACGATTTATGATCATATGATGATAGTTCCAGCTATAGGCTTTTTATTTCAAATTATAATTAAGTATTGAAGTGTAAATGCTATGATTTCTTTAATCCGATGAAGTGTAAAGCGGGTGTCTTTGAGAATATATTTCCCAATAACATTCAATGTTTATAATGAAATAGACATCATTGACGAGAATCAGCTTTAACCGGATATTTTTCACTCATAACATAAATGAACCTTTCTTACAATGTTATATTGTTAGAAATGCTAATTTTCCCTATGGGGGATATTCTCGATACAGTAATTTTCCATGCTACGACAGTTGATTGGAGAGACAAAGTAGATATAGTTTTAATATGTTGTCACTTTGGTTTGAGATAATATTAAGAAGCTGCTAATTAGAAAAATACCCCCGCCGCAGCAAACCTGCCGACTAAGCGAATTTCCATTTCTCTGAATGATTTTCAATTAAATCTATTTAAATAACATTAGGTTTAACGAGTACCTAGGTTTGCTGCCACAAGGAAACTAAAACTAATAAAGTGTGTTTTAGTAAAATATTAATAGCTTAGTATAAAATAAATAAATTTGCCAAGTTTGATCAAAATATATCCATAAACAAACAAACTACAACATTTTCAATATTCTCCATAAGAATAACATGGAAATTTTTCATTTACAATTTTTTGAATTTTCTCCGTTACCAATAACCGTACAAAAACACTTTGATATACTAAATTATTTGTTTTTTTAGGCTCTTTAATATGGTCTAGAGATAAATTGGGAAATTTTGTGTTTTAGGGGTCAAAAATGAGAAAAACCAATTTTTACCCCATAAAACCCCCCGTAAAACCCCGTTCCCATGGTCCGCTCATGCTGGTTCGCAAACTCGTTCAAGTTTATCCCGCCTTACACCTTTAAGCCAAATTTCATCAAAATCGGACAAAAATTACTCAAGTTATCGTGCGGATGGACATATATATATATATATATAAGTAGATATATTCATGTCACTTCTGGGCCAAAAAAGGAGCCACTCAAAAATTAAATGAATTTTCCTATTTTTTTATACAATATGCTATATTTTTTACCCTTTTAGGTCAATTTCTAACATATTCATATTTTTCTAGAAAAAGTATATAATTTTGATGAAATTTTCATGAATATGTCTATATTTTACATAAAATTGACTACAAACTGAAATGTTTTTAAAAACAAGTAAAATTTTAAAATTTTTTATTCAAATTTTCTAAATATTTAATTTAAATTATTGTTTTTTGTAAATAATATTTTTCCTATTTGAGTTATTCAAAATCTATTAAAAGTATTGAATTTCTCAGAAAATTCTAATGATATTTGATGTATTACAAGTCCATATTTCATTTTAAATCATTTTAAACTTAAACATGAAATGTTATCAAAAATGATAATCTTAAGATAAGAAGATAAGTATTGATTTAAATTAAAAATAAATGTCACCAATGAAAAGCTTGTTAAAAATTAGTGCTATTTCATATATTATACATTTCTGTATGATTAAAGATAATGTAAAAATCAACAAAAACAAATTGTGTTGTAAATATAATCTTATTGAAGGAATATTAGTCTATGGCCTAATTTGTTTGATTGATCTTTTGATGAAAATAAGTGATTGAATAAAATAATAACCAGTTGAATGTTAGTGAATTGCAGTGTGGATTAAAATAATTATTTTGATTTATCTAAACTAATCTAAAAGTATTTTATAATTAATGCTTAAAATGTATAATCAATGGTTAAATAGTTAGCTAATGAAACTAGCCGATTGACCAAAAAAAGTGTCAAGTTAGCAAAAATCTCGTCATTAGCTATCATAATGGGTGTGGCTCTGTCGACTGGCTGATTTTCTATGCATATTCTCATTTTGTTTTATGAAGAAATATTTAAAATAAGAGTTTATTGATGGTAAAAGTTTATTATTTATTGATTGAAGATGAAGTATAAAGAAGATTAACTATGAAAATTGTGAAACTATCGTGTTGTGAAGTGAAATGTGTTTGAAGTGTTCATCACCATATTTGGATTGTTCAAGTGTTTTTAACTAATATTTTAATAAGTAAAAGTGATTTATTGAACTATTTATAGACTATTTTTATTGTTTGCAATCATAACTTGTTTATAAAACAATCCGAATTTTCAAGGTCAAGTGATTGCTGCTTTGTTTGATAGTTTTTTGCCAAACCATATGACATTCAAGGACAGTGTGCTTCTAAAGCACGCTTTGATAAATCTGAATTGTACAGTAAATATTTTGTGTAGAAAAATTTAAGTGACTGTGCTGTTTTATTTGACAGTTTTTTTTGCCAAACCAAATGATGTTCAACGAAAGCGTGCATTGAATGCACGCTTTGATAAATCTGAAATGTTCAGTAAATATTATTTGTTTATGTTTGTGTGAGTTATTTTGAATTCCTATTCAGTAATTTAACTGTTAATATCGAATGTTTCAACTTATTATTCGATTGTTAGTATCGAATGAAATTATTTGAAATATATTGTATGTTATAACTTGAGTGTTTTTAAACCAATCTTAACCAAATTTGAAACATACACTCATTGAATATTAAAGAATGTTTTTGACTTATGTTAAGGGTAGTTTCATCCCTTATTTTGTATTTTATTTATAAAAATGTAAAAAATTATTGAATAATTCTAAAACTTAAAAATTATGAAAAATTATGTTTAAAATCAATGTTTTTACTAAAATTTTCCAATTTAGGGTGAACTACCCTTAAACTAAAAACCTTAATAACTTTTTTGTTTGTTAAGATATTTATATGAAATTTGGTATGATATATCTATAAGGTAAGTAAAAATTTATTAAATAATAAAATTTAAAATATTTATTTCTTGTGACCTTGAAAATCAAAAATTTTTATTTATTAATATTTTTTTATGAAACAAATTTTAAATTAACAATAGTAGTCTCATTATTCATAAAATATAATATTTTGAAAAATATGTCAAAAAGTAGTAAATAAATGGTGGTTTTATAATAATTTTATTTGATTTCAGTTATATCATTTTTAATCACATTATATTCTAATAATCTTTCAGACACAACAACCACATAGCAATTAGTTTTACTAGCAACAGTTATATCATAATCAAAATCCATATTTATAATAATATCATTCTTTGAACCAGAAATATTAACAGGAGTTTTTGTTGTATCAATCACATACAATGGTCTATTTTCAATGAATTCTGTTGGATCATAATACATTTCACTATTGTTATAATAAACCTTTTTATAATCTTGATACATTTGATATACAATTCTAAATTTTCCATTATTTATATCTAGATTTATTAATTCATCAGGATAATAGTGACCATTTAATTTTACTCTAATATTTTTAATATACATACTATCAAATTTTGAAGTGTCATATAATTGATCATTAGTTCTACCTTTTTGAAAACCAATTATTATAAATTTTGGATTATAGATGTTTCGATAAATATTTGTTATATCAAAACTAACTGTTTTTCCAGTTATTGTCTTTTGTTCAATACATTGCCAATGATTAAAGTGAAATAGTATTTTTTCTTTTTTAGTTATTTCATTAATATATTGAATTTTACTTGTAGTTTTATACTCAATTATTGGAACTCTAATAAAAAAGTCATCAATAATTACTTTTCCAGCACCTGGTAATGTAGTATCATCAAAAGTTCCATCAACTTTTTTAGTTTTCCATCTAAAAATAGCATCATTATCTTCAGATCTAACAAAACATATATTGAATCCTCCTTTGTATATTGGAACATTAACATTTTCAAAGAAACCTAATCCAAAATGTGATAGATTACCCACAGCTTCAAATGTTTTTTTGAAATCTGATTGAAATCCATTACAAATGTTGGATACTGCTTCTGTTTTTGAATAAGTAACAGTACCTTTTATTGTACTCAATTGTCCAGGATATTCAATTTCCTCAATTAATTTATTATGTTTTCTAATTTCAATTTTTGAAAATAAGAATGGTATAAAATTATTAATCAACTTTACATTATCTGTAGCACTATAGTCTTTATCATCAGATTTTTTTAATGATCCTGAAATATAAAATTGAAACTTAGATGAACAAAATCCATCACCAAAATCAATATTAAATTCAGTTTTTTTGTTTGGTTCATTCAAATGTAGTTTAGATAAAGGATAAAAATTTTTATATTCAGCTCTTTCAATTTCATAAGTATTAGCCATTTATTAAGGAGAAATTTATGAAAAAAATATGGAAAGAAAAAGGTTTTTTAAAACCAGTAAAATTTTTGTAATAAAGAATAGTTTTATAAATCTTTTTGGAATAATTTAATCAATCTCGTCATAATCCATTTTTTCTTTAAACTGTTCAATATTCAGTGCATGATCTATGATGAATTTTGCTGATATATTTTGATATTGTAACACTATTTCCCAATCCAAATCATTTTTATATTTATCAATAAAATCTTCATCTAAATTTTGATACTTACAAACCAATTTAATATAAGCATTAAGTTGATAATTAATAAACTCATCAATAAATTGTATACTTAATGTTTGATATTGTGCAATTTTTTCCCAATTTAGTTTATTTTGAAACAATCTGATCATATCTTCATTCAATTCATATTTTTCTGAAATAATATCCCAATCTTCATTGGTTAATAGAAATTGGTTTCTGATAATAAAAAGATCAAATGAGTTATAGTTTGCCATTTATTAGGAAGAAATTTTTGCAAAACAACTTTTCTTTGAATTACATATACAACATTTTGCTTTAATCATATTTTTATTTTTTAATTTTATTGCTTGAATGTCTTTAGAATTGGTTTTTTGTTTACATTTAAGACAGTAAATAAACTCCATTTATATAGTAAAAATTATTGATCTTCTTGGTTTTCTGTATTAAGTTTATCTTCTAATATTTGTGCTAATCCAGCAGTTACTAATCTTATTTTTTCAGCAAGTTTATCTTCAAGTTGTTTTTCTAAATCTTCAACATACATTTTTAGATTAAATAATGAATTAACCAATTCATTTAAATCCTGTTTAGTTTTTGAATGATCATTACCAACCTTAATAATAGAATTTAAAACTTCATTTAACTCAGATTTTATGACAACATCATAGTCGTTAATGCTTGGTTTTACATTAACAATCCTTCTAGAATTAATACTTAAATAATTTTTGGATAGACTAATAGCATTAACCAAATTATTAGTTTTCTTAATATGGTTTTTTAAATCCTTATTAATATCATTAAAAATGGAATTTAATTTTGAATTAATATAATCATTTTTTACTTCAATTAAATCTTTTTTCTGTCTACCAAATAGATCAAATATATTTAATGAATCCATATTTATTAAGAATTAATTTATTGATTATGTTATCAAATCTTATATTTTTATTCAACTCATTTAATACAAAAACACACAAATGACCACATATAGGTGGATCATTATAATTTTGAATTTGTGAATCATTAAAAAATATATTGTCTTTTCCTAAATATTTAACAATTTCCTTAAAAGGTTTATTAACAATTTTTCCATAAGAATCAAAGTAATATTTAATTTTATCTTTTTTATAATAACATATCCAATGAGTTCCATTACCAGAAAAAGAATCTAAATTGACTACACCACATTCAAATTTATTAACAGTTTTTGGAAGCATATCTCTCATAAAAACACCTCTAAAATTCTTAATATTTTGACATAATTTTTCTAAATCAGCTAAAGTCAATGGGTTGAAATTTTTTTCTTAACATATTTTAATGTTTTTTCATCTAATCCAGATCCTTTTACATTAGCTAATTCTTGATCTAACCAATTTATAAATTCTCTAAATTTTGGAATAACATTGTCTTTTACTACTTTAGCTCCTCTTCTAACTTTTGGTGTTAAACTATTTATGCCAGGAATATAATCAGCAACATTTAATATTTCATTTAATAAACCACCATCTTTTATTTGTTTAAGTTGATTGTAAGAAAATTCAAGTCTTAATCCAGTATTTAATTTTTTATGTTTTTCTAATTTATTCAATTGTCTTTTAGTTAATAATAATACATCATTACCATTTTTAAATTGATCTATTTCAAATTGTATAGTCAAATTTTTATTTTTCTTAAAAGCAGATTTAATTTTAGATTTTTGATAATCAGTTAAATTTACCTTAACTTTCTCCATTTATATAGGTTAAAATTTTAATCCTATTTCTAATCCCATTCCAAATTTTCTTTTTAACCACATAGCACCTGATGTTGGTAAAGCAACTAATCTTTCACCTATATCATGATCACTAGATGTTGCTATATCCCATGCTTTATCTTGTAATATTTTATCAGCAATATCATTTCTAGATTCTGTATCTTTATGATCTCTATAAAATATATCATGTTCTTTAGCAGCTTTATCTAAATCATTTATTCCAGGATCACCTCTTTTTAATCTTTTTTGTAGCTTAGTTCCAGGTCCTAGATATTGAAAACCAGGTACATGCAATTCAAATGGTAAATTATTTATAAAATCATTTAATAATCCTGAACCTATAATTGGTGATGTTATAGTTGGTAATATTCTTTTTAAATATTTTATACCATCAGGTTTTTCAATTAATTCATCTAATTTGTTTGAAATAAAATCTTTAATAGCCCTTTTTTCATTGATAAAGTTATTATTTCCAGCTTTTTCTTGAGCATATATATAATTGATTATACTTTCTAATTTGTTTAAATCATCAATATATCTGTATTCAATTTTATTTTCTGAATATTTTCTTATACCAGATCCTTCAATATTTCCTTTAGAATCCCAAATAAATTTAATCAAATTCATATATTTATTACCTTTACTTGATTTTGGTTTTCTAGTACTTGGATCATTATTTTTATAAATTGAATCTGTTTCCCATAAAATTTTTGAGTAATTATTTAAATCATCTTGACTATATAAATTATCATCTGGTTTGTCTTTATATGTCAATAATCTCCATAAACCTTGAGTGCCAGTATATGTTTTACCATCAACAAGTAAATCATCATTATCAATTACTGTTATTTTATCACCAATCATAAATGATTTTTTATGTTTATCCCAATACAAACCAAATTTATCATCTTTTGCTCTAGGTAAATATTTTTGTGCAATTGGACCAATGATTTTATTTAATATTTGAGGTGAAACAATATTTGGATCTATAAATGTTGATTCTTCTTCAATAATTTGTTCTCTTATTGGTCTAAATGGAGTACTTGAAGGTAACATAAATTCTTCTTCAGATTGTGGTATTGATATGTTTGCAAATTGATTAACAATAGGTACTAAATCCATTAAATTTTTATTTTCATTTAAAACATCACCAATTTTATTTTCTACTTTACCAATTGCAGATGTTATTGGTTCATATGCTTTTTGTTTAATTTGTTCATAATTTTCATCAATTTTAATCTGATTTTTAAATTCTTTTATTAATTTTTTTTCAATTTCATCTAACTTTTTAGCTTTGTCAACAGTTATGTTATCCATTTATTAAAAGAAAAAATATGTTAACATAAACATAAATGATGTTAACATAAATATAAACCATGTTAACATAAACATAAACTATGTCGATTAAGTACAATCAACACTACACTAATGATTAATATAAATAAAACAAAAATAATAAGTAAATCTAAAATTAAACACAAACACATCATTTTTTATTTTCTGTAAATTTAATAAAAAAAATAAACACTAAAGATAAGGCAAATATTATTATAACAAATATTTTATCAACAATTAAATCAAGCATACACCACATTTATTTAGAAGAAAATTTTATATTAGAAAACTTATTCATATATTTTCCTTCATTTGTTTTTAATATCAAATTCATAGTTAAAAATCCATAATTTTCTTTCCAACAATCATTACAAATATCCTTAAATTCATTAAATGACATATCAGAACCTACAAAATGATCAAAAATTTGTTTTACATAATGATTATTTTGCTTAAAAATACATAACATATTTAAATTATTCTTTATTAATTTAATGTCAACTTTTGAATAACATTGTGAAAGATAAATACATGATATGTTTTTATGTCTACCCATTACAAAATACTCTTTTATTTTATCTTGATTTTCTAAAATACAATCATCAAAAACAATTAATGAATTTGGTTTACAATCATTTAATGAAATTATATCTTCACATGAACCAAAGAAATTTGCAACTTTTTTGTTAATGTTCATTTCAATATTTTTAAATCTATGTTGTAGTTTTATATATGCAGGCTGCTCTAATGATTTACTAAAAATATATAAATTTGTGTATGGTATCAATCTTTTATAGATAAAATTTAATAGTAATGTTGTTTTACCAGAACCACTTGATCCTATTATTAACAATCTAATTGGTTGATTATTCTTGATTTTTTCATCATATGTATCAAATTTTATCTTATTTTTTTCCTTTAAAAATTTTTCCATTTAAATAAGATGAAATTATTTAAAATTATAGGCAATTCTTCAAAGATTGAACTAAGATTAGAACATCCAATTCATTTAGATGGAAATTATAGTATTGGTCTTTGTGGATTTTATTCAGATAATTTTATATTAAATGTACCAAATGATTATAAAAATATATATGGTTTTAGTATTATTGATCAAAACAAAACAATTGATCAATATTTTAATATAAAGAAAGGATATTACACCTTAGAAGACATAAAAAAATTATTTACAAAAAGTTTAACAGAATTTAAAAATAAATATGATAAATTTAATGAAAATGAATTTTTATTAGAAAACAATGGTCCTTTTATTGTAATAAAATCACCTGTTAAAATTATAGTCACAGCTTTCATAATTGATCTATTAGGGTTAAAAGATGAAATGATTGAACCAAATGTATTAATAAAAGGAATAAAATTACCAAAATTAAGACCTTTTGATGTTATTGAAATCCATTGTAATTTAGTTGAACCCAGCATTGAAAATCATAAAGATCATTTACATTTACATAGAGAATCTGAAATTTTATATTCTTTCTTTCCAAATATTGAATATGGTTTAAAGATTAGTGAAAAGCCAAATGAAATTAATTATGTTCCTTTAAAAAATATAAATAAAATTCAAAATATTAAAATTACTATTCAAGATAATGAAGGAAATTTATTGAATAATGAAAATGTAAGATCGATTGCGTATTTAAAATTAAAAAAAGAATCTTCTATATAAAATTAGATTTAAATGATTAGAAATATAAGTTTATAAAGGTTTAATTATCAAATAAACTATTGAATTTATGGAATTTATTAAGATGTAAGTCACTAAAATTGCAACCAGTTTAATTGATTAAAAAACAAGTTTGTAAAGGTTTATTTAAGGTTTAATTATCAAATAAATTATTAAATTTATGGAATTTATTAAATATTTGACGCGTCGCAAAAATCGCGACGCGTGAATAAATGATAAAAAATGAGTTTATAAAGGTTTAATTATCAAATAAACTATTAAAAAATATGAAATTTATCAAAATTATTAAAGTTTTTTATATCATAAAAATCTTGAAGTAGATTAATTGATTAAAAAAACAAGTTTGTAAAGGTTTATTTAAGGTTTAATTATCAAATAAATTATTAAATTTATGGAATTTATTAAATATTTGACGCGTCGCAAAAATCGCGACGCGTGAATAAATGATAAAAAATGAGTTTATAAAGGTTTAATTATCAAATAAACTATTAAAAAATATGAAATTTATCAAAATTATTAAAGTTTTTTATATCATAAAAATCTTGAAGTAGATTAATTGATTAAAAAAACAAGTTTGTAAAGGTTTATTTAAGGTTTAATTATCAAATAAACTAATAGATTTTATAGAATTTATTAAGAAATAATCAAGTCACTAATATTGTGACTTGTTTAAATAATTAAAAATATAAGTTTATAAAAGTTTTAAAACTAAATAATATAGAGTTTGAAGAAATAAATTATAAAAATGATAAATGTAAATTATATAGTTCTATTAAAAATGATATAAAACAACTTAATAAAAGAGAAAGAATTTAATAAATTGGAAAAAAGTAATATACCTATAAATTGTAATAATTCAACTATAAATATTACATATTAATTATATTTTGATCATTTTCTTTAAAACTATCTTTAACATATTTTAAAACTATATGTAAAAATGGCATAATACAAAAATTAAATGTTAAGTGATAAACATAATATTGGTTGTACTTAAAAAGATAAACTAAATGTTTATTTGATATTTTTGTTTTATATAAATATAATTTTTGATCATTTTTACTATTTATTAATTCTTTTGGTATAATTATTATTTCAATTTATTAAAAATATTTTTTAATAAATTCTTTAATTTTAGTTCTATATGGTTTTAAATTTTTATCTTCTTTATTCTGATATATATTATAATTTTTATATCTAAATAAAAATATTTTACCATAAGTCATATTTGGATATAAATATATTATTTGGTTATCATTTATATTAAAAACTTCTTTTGGTATAATTAATGCATGTGGTTGATCGCTCATTTAGTAATATTTTTATGTCCCCAAGGTAATGTATCTACTCTATTTTCACATACAAATCTTTTATTATCTTTATTACTTAAAGCTAATTTGTTAATTCTCACTGTGTATAATTCATGTTTAAAACTTCTAATACATGTCATCTCTCTATATTGTTCCACATCATCAAACAAACATTTCTTAAAATCATTCATATTAATTGACTTATTTACAACACTTTTCTTGATTCCTTTACATTTAACTGGATTTTTCTTATCAAACTCATAACTGTATAGCTTTGATCTTAATCCACAATATTCTTCTAAAATTTCACCATTTAATTCATCTTTAAATTTTCCAATTACTTTTTTATTCTTTTCATTAAAACATTCATGATCTTTCTTATAATCACTTGTATCGAAATCATTTATATTTTCTTTAATAATTTTATAAGGATCTTTCTTTAATTCCACAAAGTAACTATCAGTGTCCATATATAATAGTTTTATATTTGGATCAAATTTCTTCAATTTTTCATAATAAAATTCATACATCAATAGCTTTGATAATTCTAAAACTGAAAATCCTATATAAATTGGTTTATCAAATTTTACTTTTTCTTTAATCATGTGAGAAGCAATACAATCGGTATCAAATATCTTAAATGTTTTAAAGTTTGGTTTTTTAGCTAGTTTTAATGAATATTCTTCATTACCTAATTTTATATCACATCTATTTCTAACATTTTCCATTGTCTTACCAAATACGGAATTATTCATTAATTTGAAGAAGTCTTTTTCAAAATCTGACTTTGATTGAGCTCTTAATTTTGTATTCAATTGAATATATTTTTTCATATAATTGTCTTGATCAAATGCAATCACTCTATTGACTCTTTTTAATTTTAATCCTTTTTTTAAGTAATATTTTAAGTTTCTTGAATGAACCACATAGTCTTTTTTATTAAATAATGTAGTACAAAGCTTATTATTATAATGTTCAGGAGCTAATGGTAAATCCTTGTGATTATCATGTAATTCCTTTGGATATTCTAAATCAACATCTAAAATATAACCATAATCAGCATTTTCATCTAATTCTAATATAGTTTCTTTCCATTCATCAGTTGTATATACATTTGGATTCATCCATTTAATATCTTTATATGGTAGTTTTTGACTTAAGGCCCATCCATATAAATTGTTTGCATCTACATATAACATGTAATTTTCAGGTTTATTAGGATCATAATTTTTGGTATATTTGTTATTTGCTTTACAATACCTTGTAACACATTGAGAAATTCCACCTCTTATACCTTTTTCAATCATCAAATACATATCATAATCACTTATTAATTCTAATTCTATTTTTGTTAATTTTAACATAGAGTCCCATGCTAATGATGGTGATGTTAAATAATGTGCAGGATCTAATTGATAGTTCTTTAAACAAACTGATCTAAAATTTTCAAATATATCAGCTAATAGCATCACATCTTGAATATTGTATAAATCAGAATAATTTTCTAATGTTTTAACTTTTAATTTATTCCAAACTTTTAGATAGTATTTATAATCATCATCACTAATATTTTCATCAGTTAAAGAACTATAAAACTGTGCTTTATCTAATATTTTATCATAATTTAATTTTTCAATATCATCTATAAACTCATAAGGAAATATACCTTTAGAAGATAATATTTCAAATGTTTCATCATCTTTTTCAATTATATCAATGTTTTTTATAAATTTAGTCAAGTGTTTAAATTCTTTCAGATTTTTAGCTAACTTATCAATTGATGAGGCCATAAATCTAAACGTATCTACAAATGAGAATTTTACAAATTTTCTAGGTTTATCATCTTCAAATTCATAACCATATCCTGAATTTACTGAATAATTTATATATTTTTCATCAGTATTTGCTATTAAATCAATTTTACCATATTTTTTAGCTAATTCTTTGATAAACAAATGTGTATCATAGTTTGAACTATTATGACAAAACACAGGTATATTTTGTGGAAATTTTAGATTTAAATTACAACTTGAATGTGCTGCACCTCTAAATTTTCCTGTTAAATGACAGTGATCTCTTACCTTTCGTCTTGTGTCATTATCAAAACCACTAGTTTCACAAATATGACAAACACTTGCTTTATGATATTCAATTTCTTCATTTTTAGTTAAACTCATAGGCTTTTTGTTTTTCGAATTATATTTTTTAGCTATATACTTTGAAATCTCATCTAAGTATTCAAATAATTTATTTGGTACATTTTTCATTTCTTCATCTGTTTTTGCTCTATAACAAATTGGTTTATATATTTTATTAGTCACTCTAGAAACTAAATAAATTGTGAATCCATAAGGTATATGTTTCTGAATTTTATTTGTATATGAGTTGTTTGGATTATTTTCACAAGTATTAATCTTTTTCAGAATGCTTTCAAAATCCATATAAATTACAAAAGGATGTTCAAGTTTTTTACAATAATTTTCAAATTTAACAGTTTCACCAGGAAATGGCAAAATTGGTCGACAAGGTTCAAGAGATTTACAAATTATTAAATGTTCACTTAAATCTTTGTTTTTGTAAAAATGTGTTAAACATCTTCTACAAATGAATTTCTTATGTCTGTTACTTTTTGTTAATTGAGTAGAAACAAATTTACTTAAATCTGTTATCAAAACATAATGTGAATTATTATCATTTTTTATATACAATAGATCAATATCTAATCTCGCATTGTAATTTTCAGATATTTGTAATGGAACAATCTTTTTATCTTCATCAAATCTGTATACATTAATTGACATGGATGGATAATTATATTTAGAATCAAATGATCTTTTTTCAAATAATTTTATATCTTTTAAACTCATTGGATAATCAAATTCTTTAAAAATTTCATCATTCAAGTAATTTTTATATTGTTTTACTCTATGTGGATGATCAAACTTTTTATCTTCATATTTATCAATAGCACATCTAATTGCATAAATAAAACAATATTCATCTGTATTTTTGAAATTTATACAACACTTTTTATTTTTTATTTCAATTGGTAATTCAACATATGAACCACCATTTAATGAATTATGTTTACTTATTTTTAAATTTAAATCTAAACATCTTTTTAATGACCAACCAGATCCTTTTGATGGTTGATTTAAATTTTCTCTTAATATTAATTTTTTAAATTGATCATCAATAAATTCATCAGTGTTTAATATATCTGAACTTCTTAAAGGATAATACATTTGGGTTTTTTGACTATCACCATTTACTAATTGTCTTTCATATTCACAAGATAATGATAACTGACCTCTTTTATTTTTAAATTCTTGTTTTTCAATCAATTTTTTAATTTCATTTCTTTGTGATTCTAAATATTCAGATATATCTAAATCATCATTTGAATTTGTTAAATAATACTCTTGAAAATAACCTTTTAATGATGACACTTCCTGAATATTTATTACATTTTCCTTTAGATTTGGTTTATTTTTTAAATGATCAGTTAATAATCCAATCAATTCTTTTCTAGTTTTATCTTTTATTTTAATACCATTTTTAATTGATAGATTTTGAATAAATTGTAATGATCTATATTTTAGATTATTAGGATTTTGTTTGATATTATTTAATCTTTTAATTAGTTCATCTCTATTTAAATTGTCAACATTTCTAACAGATAATTTGTTAGCAATTTCTTTTAATTTTTCACTGTTAAATAGTAAATAATTTGTTGGATCATATGACTTCTTTAATTCTTTTAATTGATCTAAATTTTCGTTTTGATAATCAACTATTTTATTTTGTTTACACCAAAGTTTTAAGTTATTAACTTCAGTTTCATATTTAGTTTTATTTTCAAAATGTTTCTTTGAATTATAATGTCTATTATAATTTTTAGATAATATATTCTTATTACAATAAGGGCATAATATATTTTTATTTGTACGCTCCATTTATTAGAAGAAAAATGTGCACGATTTATTAAGAATAATTTTATTTGAAAAAATTATTGTTGTAAAATATAAATATTAAGATAAATATTTATGTGTTAATTTAAAAATTATAAAAGTATTTTAAATAAAACTTAAACTTTTTTAAAACCAGTAATTTTTTTAAATAATACTTTCAAAAATTAATATTATTTTTATGAATTTTCTAATTTATTTATGTTTTTATTATGAATTTTAGTTTGTAAATGTTTTTGAAGATAACTAAGCCATTTTAAATCTCTACCACATTCACAATGGGTTGTGACTCTCATCATTTTTCTAACACATTCAATACAAATTGCAAATTTTTTATCTTTACTATAATAATGTTTATGAAAATTTTCCATATCTTTTGTTTCCTTACAATTCAAACATACTTTTTCACTTTTTTCTTCTACTATAATATTATCATATAACTTTTTTCTATAAATTAAATCACATTCTTTACAATATGAAAGTAATCCATCTTTATATTTTTTATTTTTATAAAAATTATTAATATTTTTTAATTGTTTACACTTTGAACATTCCTTCTCCATTTATATAGTATAAAATTTTACAAATTAGTTTTCTTCAATTCGTAATCATAAAAACTACCAAGTATATCTTCATCATTCAAGTCTTTAATACTATATGTAACAGGATTTGTATTATTAATTCTGGAAACAACAAATATTTCTCTTGACCAATTGTTTTTATATTTATTTGAAAAAGTTGATTTTTTGTTTCCTATTCTAACTCTATCATTTATTTTAAATTTAGATTTTGTAATTATTTTTGGTGGGATATATTTAAAAACTGTATTTAATAAATCATTTTCATTTTCTTTATTTACCTCAATTGGTTTCATTTTAATTGTTGAATGATATGAATTATTATATTCTTTAACTATTTCTTTAAGAATATCAATCCATCTAAAATTTTTATTAATTTCAAATAAAACTTTCATTTTTTCATTTTGAGTCCTATTATATCTTTCAATAATACTTGATTTTTCTTCATTTTCTGTATGATACATTTTAATATTATATTTCTTTAAAATTCCATTAAATTCTTTATTTACAAATTCTAATCCTTTGTCTGTATGTAATAAGTTTGGTGGTTTATGGCCAATTTTTATTGAATCTTTAATTATTTGTTCAAATGCTATAGATACATGTTTTCCATCTTTTTTCTTCAATGGTTTTGACCAAACATATTTAGAAAATGTATCAATAACATTCAACATGTATTTATAACCATCATTTTCTTTTTCATAATTTTTCATAATGATTAAATCAGCTGCCCATAAATCATCAATACCTAATGTAACTATTTTTCTTTTTCGAAATTTTTTTCTTATTAGAGCATGAATTTCTTTAGCTTCAATTATTTGATCTTTTTTATTTAATTTTTTTTTATTATTGGTTTAATTTCCTTTTTAATTATTTTACTTTTATTTGTTTTACAAATTGAACATTTAGTAGCAATTCTAAACAAACCATTCTTCATTTCAACAATTTCTGGATTAATATTTTTAGTTTTCTTCTTACATTTATGACACTGAATAAGTTCTTCCATTTAGATATAAACATTTTATATATAAATGGATATATGTTATAGATGTCGTAATTTTAATAACTTTACAATTATTAAAAATTATATAGGATGTAATATATGTAAAAAAACTATTTCTGAAAAAAGATTAATAAACGAAAGAATAAGAACAAACATCTTATAAATATTTTAAGAGAATTTAATCATTTTCAACCATATCGCACACAACAATTAATCAATGAAATCTATACATTATGTATTTTAGACAATAGTTTTGAAATAACACCTAAAAATATAAAATTATTCTTAAAACAAAGAAATTATACAAACTGGATATTTTACTACCAATTCTTAAACAAAATATTCAATATTGATTTTGAATTAAATTTTGAAGATAAAAGAAATATTACAGTAATTTTTAATGCATATTTCAGTTTTACAAAAAGAAATATATCATTTAAAAAACTATTACCAATGATTTTTAAACTTTTAGAATTGAATTTTTATATAAAACCAGAATTTGATGATATTTTTTTAAAATTCTTAAAACATCTATCAACTTTAAATGATCCATGCATAATAAATTAACATAATGGTTTTTCTGATAACATAAGTGATACATCAGATATTATTTAAAAAAATAGAATTTTAAATATCACACAACAGTTTGTTAGAACTGTTGTGTGATATTTAAAATTCTTTTCATATATTTCAATTATTAACTGTTTAAAATTTCTATAATTATTTTTTGTAATAAATGGATCTATTAGAAGAGATTAATAATATTGGAGAATGTAAATTCAAAGAATATAAACCAATAAAAAGTTTAGAATTGAATACAAAATATAAAATAGAAAAATTTGAAAAAGTTAAAGATAAATATGGACCAACAATTATTGTTGAATTAGAAAAATGTAAAGTTCATTTACCTCATAGATTTATTAATATATTTGATGAAAAAACAATTAAAGAATTAAATAAAAAAGATTTAAACTTAATTATTACTGAAATTAAAACATTCAAAGATAAAGAAACTGTTTTAGTTAAATTTGTATAAAAACTACTCATTAAATTTTAAAATTTTACTTGTTTTTAAAAACATTTCAGTTTGTAGTCAATTTTATGTAAAATATAGACATATTCATGAAAATTTCATCAAAATTATATACTTTTTCTAGAAAAATATGAATATGTTAGAAATTGACCTAAAAGGGTAAAAAATATAGCATATTGTATAAAAAAATAGGAAAATTCATTTAATTTTTGAGTGGCTCCTTTTTTGGCCCAGAAGTGACATGAATATATCTACTTATATATATATATATCTATATATAGATATATAAAAATTTGAACGAATGGTGTTTTTGGCCTCTGGGGACATCAAAATGAAAAAGTAAATCGGTCCCGGGCCTAGGTCTTACCATGAGACCTACGGTAATAGCTACTTCCCTATAGGGAAATTCGCTAAAACCTGCACCTCGATTCAGCAGCATAGGCCTACTCGGTGGACTCAGCTAAACTAGAATACACTCTAATAATGTCCACAAGTTCATCTTGAAATTGGAATTTCTAATCTGTGGCATATTAAATACAAACTAAACAAGAGGGGGGGGGTTACAAAGTAAATCAGTTTGAAATTCCCCAAATCATTAATCCCACTCACAATTCACAACTCGAACCCTTCCTTACAAGTGTAAAGCATCGCTTCACATGATTGTGACCGCGCGGAATCTCTTCAACGCAATCAAGCCAGCCAAAACGGAGACGTTGCCTTTTTGTGGTCCACCATCTCCTAGAATAGAGATTCTTGTGCGATTCTTTCCAATTAATTACGTCTTCTTACCAGTGATTGCTGCGATACTCCGCATGTCCGACCGTTGGCCGCGTGGTTCGGATTCCACGTGACAAGCAGCCCTAGTTGGAGGCTATGTAGAGAGCGGAGAACACTGGTTATGTGTAAGGAGAGTGGCAATTCTTTTATTGATCACAGAAGAGGTAATTCATCCCATTTACGTAAACCAAACATACAATAAAAATAA
Source organism: Macrosteles quadrilineatus (assembly GCF_028750875.1). Classification (NCBI taxonomy): domain Eukaryota; kingdom Metazoa; phylum Arthropoda; class Insecta; order Hemiptera; family Cicadellidae; genus Macrosteles; species Macrosteles quadrilineatus. Next base: position 4,160,669 of record NW_026542604.1, on the reverse strand, counting down.
ATAAATTATGCTACTAGTTTAAGTTAACCTGATGTACCATAGATCATTGATACTGCAAGTAGACATTCCATTCATTGAAAGTAAATACTATTGACTTTGGATACTGCAATTAGGCATCTCATTTATGAGAACCAAATTAACCATTGAGTTTAGATACTGCAAGTAGACATCTTATTTACGTGAACCAGATGTACCATTTAGTTAAGATTCTGCAAGGAGACATTTAATTTCCGTGAACTAGATTTAGCATTGACAATATTGATACTGCATGTAGACATCCCATTTACGTGAAACAGATCTAGCATTTACATTAAATACTGCAAATAGGCATACCATTTATGTCAACCAAACCATTGACTTTGGATACTGAAATTAGATAGTTTATTTATGTAAACCAGATGTACCATTGACTTTGGAAACTGCAGGTAAACATTCTCTTTATGTAAATCAAATGTACCATTGACTTTTGATACTACAATTCGACACCCCATTGACTTTGGATAGTGCAAGTAGACATACCATTGACGTAAAACATATGTAGCATTGGTTTTAGAAAATTATTGGATTAAAATGCTCCTTTCCTCAATATTTCAAGCAGACGATTGCATTGTTCGCCTGGTTAGTTTTAACGAAATAAGAAGAAATGTAGTAAATAATAGAACGCACTCATAAGGGATGGAAACACACCTTAAAATTGTCGTCATCTGCCTCATAGAGTGAAAAGTTTAAGCGTATATGTTCCATCTATGTTACAGGTAGGTTGACGACACATAACACTCACTTGCTGCTAGGACTAGGTTCTAACCGTTGTATCTTACTTTCCTCACCAAACAACAGTAACCCCACCAAATCCAGTATCAAACTATACAAGCAAACTTACTCGACATAATGACAACGTCGACACGTGATGATGAGCCGGGGAAAAAAGAAAACTCCTGCCTAATTTGCATGTATAAGTAATCCCGGGGGTGCAGAAAGCTGTTCCTTCGAATCTCTCTGACTCCATTAATATTAATCCCAGTCTCGCGTGAGATGCTTTATTAAAAACTTATTCTCTCCAGATGGTAAAGTTTTCCTCCATATTTCACTTAACAAGAATTCATCTAGTCGATTTGACAGTGGAAGACTGTTTTTGCGATTGATGAAGACTGTTGCCGACATCTGTACCGAGGCTCGGATTGAGTTAATTTACACTCTGATAAATGAATACTTCTTATGTTCTGTTTCTTCCATTCAAAATTGTATATGAGCTAATTTAGCCAGACATAAATATCAAAAGTTTATTTGCGAAGTAGAGCTAGTGCGGTTTATTGGTTGCAGCATTTTAATTGACTCAGCTTATTCAGGGAATGTCCAACGTATGGTGTACGTGTGAACCTTAATTCCTTGTTTTACAAGATTTTTTAGGTTCTCGTATAGTGGTATGGTTTTCTGTGACTGAGGTTTTAAATGTGATTTTTGTTTTGTTCGTTAGATTTAAACCATAAAATAACGAAAAAACCTACATATCCTAAAAATCTTCCAAATAACTTTTCTGTGGTACATCTTACTTTGTTTGCCTTATTTAAAAGCAAAGATAGATGCACGAAGCGCGTTTTTTGGGGTTGATTTAAATGTAAACAATTACTTGAATGTTTGATTTATAATTTAATTAGTTTTAACGACGAAAAATATGGCACATTATTCGGGTCACTGTGCCTTTTTGGCCACATCGAACACATAATATTTACTCGCCTTTGGCTCGCTGGGGCCCCTAGCTGTTGGTTGTCATTGAGGAATTCAGGGTAAATTGCGTGCTATAAAAAAAAATAGAAAAAGTATAAGAGTGTTTTATACAGAAATATTGGGGGGTCCAATTCGGGGGGGGGGGTTGAATTTAGTATAACTTTTGTAAGTATTCCTTGGCTATAAACGAAGACTAATAACTGAAAGATTTCCAGTACTTACAAAAGACAAAAGTTCAAGAACTGTTGGGGGTCCAATTATTATTAGTTGAGGAGGGGTACATATTTTAAAATGCTAAATTCATTTAATTTATACTATATTTTTTTATGTTTCGGCCACATCGAGCACATAATATTAATTTATACTATGTTTCGGCCACATCGAGTACATAATATTAATTTATACTATGTTTCGGCCACATCGAGTACATAATATTAATTTATACTACGTTTCGGCCACATCGAGTACATAATATTAATTTATATTATGTGCTCAATGTTTCGTCCACATCGAACACGTAATATTAATTAATACTATGTGCTCTATGTTTCGGCCACATCGAACACGTAATATTAATTTACTAGGGGAAACCTGTCGAAATCGACGGTTACTTTCAAGGCTTACGTTAATTCATCTAACTGCGATGCATTGGGTGAAATATACATATTTTGAGCATTTTACATTGTTCAAAGAGTAATAAGTGTAAAAAATTACAATATTGCGTTAGTTGCCAAATTTGGTTGTTCATTCAATGATTAAAATATTTCCTATCCTGTACGTCATCGGAGTTATTATAAGTATGTTATATGGTATCTCTTCCTTTGGTAGAACCTTTAAATAGTATTTAAATCGTATTGGTGGATCTTGTAGTTAAACACTTCCGCGACTTCATCAGTGTTTGAGAAAAAATATATGTTTGTTGAGAAGACACGTTCTAACTTCAAAGGGAGTTATATCCGTTACAGTGTAAGTTTGATTTTCCTTCGTCACGTCGCGTCAGTTCATATCGTACTTCTGTGCCAATGAATGAACCCTCTAGCATAGTTTTGAGAAATTGACTATGGGGTTACTGATAAAGCTGGAATTCCTTGACATGGGGGACTTCAGTTAGTTGTCTCGGCCTTATCAATAACATAAAGTTGTCAATACAATCTCTCTACGGAATGTTAGGTGTAGTGGAATGCATGAAGTAAAGTTGGCTTTTATTCTTGAACTGGGGCCTAGGGGCCTCCTAGTTCATATGATCTTGGCGGCTTCATTGGCAATAAATAATGCAAATGACATAGCAATGGAACATTTCCAAAAAGCAAAAATACTGTAAAATGGCTGTTACGTATATATTGACGTTTACATATTGTTAATCAACGTATATGATAAATACTTTAATCCTTTAATACGTTTTTTATGGCGACCATTCATAGTAGGTGAGCCAAGTATGAATGGAGATGAGTGTAGGATGAGTGGCACGATCTTGAAGTCTTGTTAGTGACTAAGGCCGACATTCCTTGGATACAGCTGTTAACTAATAGCCAATACAGCGAATGGCAACCAAGGGACCTACAGTTTATAGTTGAATTGGTACCAAATTTTTTTTGCATTGGTATTTATGAATTGGTATAATTATCAGGATAGCACTGCGGGTAGTTGTAGTACTCACTCGTGCGGACGTTAATCCACACCAGGGAGTATCGCATCCACAGTGCATTCCTATAAATATCCACAATTCGTGACCTAGTAGCTGGATTACAGGACGACGCCACCCGTCCCAGTCAAAGGATTATGTGATCTTTAAAGGGAATATGACCTTTCTGTCATGACAGTAGCTGCTTAAATGGTATTTTCTCTTTGTACCATATTTTACAGCCAAAATGTCGTGTTATTTTCAATAATGTTACAAATTCGGTGCGCCAAAGTCCGTAATATAGGCAGGTGCAAATAATTTGTCAAGATAGGTACCATTTTAGGCAATGTTTCTAAGTTTGGATTTTATTAGACACAATAAGAACAGATATTTCTACATAAATATTTGATATTTTTCAGAATAATATGTTAAAATGTAGGCAAAAGTGGCGAAAAAGGCACACACCAACCCGTACAATAGATATAAGATAGTTCAATAAGAAATAATTTAAGAATTGCTGTGATAAAAGGATTTTCCACTGATTTCGTAATGGAACGTTATATTGCAAAACATGGCATGATAAAGAAGAAAATAAATTTTAAAATCAGAAAATAACATTGCAAATACTTATTTGGTTGAATTCAACTCCAAATAAATATGTGTTGTTTGAAATACAATTTAAAAATGAACAGCTGTTTCATTAAAAAGTATTATTCTCATGGCCAAAATGGAAACAACTCTGTTGAGGGATCTTTTAAGGCTTCTGGGGCAGAGTCCTAAGGGATTTTGCTTAGTTTTTCTTTTGATAACTCATCTACAGACCAAGACCTTTCTTTGGACACCTCTACCAAGTTTCTAGGCCCAACCGTTCTCTCAAATTAGTGGGGACAAAGTTTCCAATCAAATATTTAGATTCCCCCATGTTAATCTTATGGGAGAAACGCCAACTTTGATGGCTTGTGGGGCAAAGCCCGAGGATTTTTACTACATGATTTGGTGAAAGGGGGCGTCTACACAAAAAATACTTTATTTTGACACGTCGTTTGTAAAAATCCGTCCATTATTAACGGAGGAGTAGTGTTTTCTAGAAATCGCCTTCACGTATTATATATAAGGATACTATGTGCTCTTTTGCTTTGGCCACATCGAGCACATAATATTAATTTATACCATGTTTCGGCCACATCGAGCACATAATATTAATTTATACTATGAAATCTCATGTTTCGGCCATTGCTCATTTCCCGACCCTTAGTCGACAATTCACTTTAGTCCCTAGCAATCCATAGACTTTCTTTTTTTACATATTTTTCGGATATCTAATTTTTCGCATACTTTTAAAATCTCAAATCCAGATTCTAATCTACAAATTTTCAGCAACCAAAAAATCGTGTACACATCGCTGCTGATAAATCTATAGGAAACCCTTGGGAAATTATATTCATGGATAGATGCTAAAAATTAAAATACATTCTCTCTATTTTCACAATCGGCGAGGGGCAAACTGGTCTAGTGGTTAGAGCGTGGGCTTCGGAGTAATTAAATCATTCAATCAGCAATCGGTTAGTTCTATGTGATAATGCCGCGACCTCTAGGCCTAATCTATGTGAAAACGGTAGCTTGGCTGGAGCCCAGCGCGGAGGTTAGCGCGGAGCCTAGCGCGGAGCCTATTGCGGAGCCTAGCGCGGAAGTTAGTTGCAGTTTTGAGGTCGTGTTACAGGCGTTGTCGACACCAACGTTGCCAGGTTGAGGGTTGAGGCAGACTTGTTAATGAACAACATGTACCTGTCGACCTGTCAACTCACCTTCGCCTGACAACAACTTATTTTACAACCCTCTCTATAATGAATATGTTTCCTCCCGACACGAGCATATTTCGGACGTAGCCCTTCTACCCTTCTACTTTGCATCACGAAAAATCTTGTATTACAAAGTAAATGGTTGTTGCACAATGAAGTAATACAATGTTATTGGCTGTAATCGATTGTATGGGTGATGCGTGTAAATCGTGATTGCGTCTAAATATATATACAGTACCAGTGTCTATATTGATTATTATACGATGGGAAAATCATAAATCACCAAAACATGTCCTAAGGTCTTTAATTCTTTTGACTTATTTACAGTATACGTGTAGGAAGTGTTGGGCTGCGTGTTTGATGATTCGTATATTACACAAACACGTAAGTCGCAAATCAAGAAGCTGTCATGTAAACATATATAGTGGTAATTATTTTATAAGAAATGTGTCTACATTGACGTGATGGGTGTGAATGCAACTATATCGACAAAGGACGATCACTAACAAAGCCAAGTAAGCAATTGTCAATGAATTATCAAGTATTATTACTTCAATATGATATTTCACGTTAAGACACAATTTTTTTTATTACGTTAGTTGTATGCCATTTTTGTGTGACCTATTAGTACTGTATACAGTTAAAACCCAATGAAACTTGTATCAAGGTTTTTCCCTTGAGAACGTAACGTAATCATCTTAAACAATTAAACGTGAAAGTTATTTCACAATTACAAACTATACTTTAAAATTATTAATTTGATTACTCAACTTTTAAAAAGTCTTTTACAGATGTCTTTCACTAGGTGGGATGGGCAATAACATTTTCCCGATTACGCTTTAGGTTTCTTAGACCTAGACTGAGCGTGGTATAGAATTCTCTAGAAAGACTTGAAAATAAAGAAGGTTTAAAACAATAAACCGAGTTCGAAATTGAATCTAAAGACGCTGGATAATCCGGCACTGTAGGTGTTCGGTTTATAAATACCCCGGAGACGAACCAATTAAGACGCTGTTATCACTGTCCGGACGAACGCGATTTCAATTAACGAATTATAATCAAATTAGCAGAATCCGTTTTAATCCGGAGAAACTGATAATTGAATCCGAGTGTAATATTGTATTCCATTAGAGGCAGTCCGTTCATAATACGCTACAATAATAACAATAATTAAAGGATTTTAATCAAGTTAAAATATTCCGCCATCTTGACAACTCTCGGGGGAAAGACAAAGACGATCCTAATTAGTGATGGAAAGAATAATAACAGACGACAGAAGACGTTTTTCTTTGCATTAAACCGACATAATTAGCTCTTCTGTCTCCCTAGTCCTTATTCTATCTGAGTTTTGAACTTGCATACAACATCGCCTGCCCATTACGAAAATACCTGATCCTTTCAATCTCTTTATTGAAATAAGATGTAAATTCGGTTTTGTTTGTCAACAAGTACGATTCTTCTTTGGTTAAAATTTTTGTTTTTAAGTTTGATATGAACCCTTAATTAGTAAACTTTGAAAAACGTAACTGATTGAAGCAAAATGGTTGCGAACTCGCCTCTGATTTACAGAGGTTTGTCACTGAGGTGTTTGGTGATGTTACCTTCGAGGCATCATCAGTGAGTGGGTAAGGGGACTAGTGGACTTTGCGACTCAATTAAATAGTTTGATGCTTCAAGAATACTATTATAAAAAAATGTGGAGACGCAACTAAGTGAATTGAATTCCGAATATTAGGCCTATTGACCGGATCGAGGACTCGTATATATAGCTTTGTTACTCACTACCAGTCTGTTTCTTTGCCCAGATAGCTATTTTACGGATGAAGTCTAACATTGAGTAACTCCGTTCAGACAGCCGTGGCACCTGACGGATTAGGACACCCCATAAAGACCCTTGGGGCCTCCTAATCCCTCAGGTGCCAACGGCTGTTTGAACGCACTATAAACTACTTACATTGACGGGGGTAGCTGGCCTTATTATAGGATAGCATTATAATATGATTGATGACTCAAATAGCTTTGTTACTCACTACCAGCCTGTTTCTTTGCCCAGCTAGCTATTTTACGTGTGAAGTCTAATGTTAACGTTGAGTTAAACTACATACATCGACGGGGGTAGCTGGCCTTAGTTCCGATCCACTAAAAAGCTTCTAACGTTCTTTTTAGGATTGAACCGAAGGCCTTTTGATTATCGGGAGAACACTTCTATATAACTACCATGCTACCTAACTGCCCAGCTATTCAAATAATTTTCTTTACATTACCTCTCCAAAAATATTGAACTATTATACATTTGTACTTGTTCGCGTTGAAGTGTTCGAGTGCTTGTCAAACTAATTATCGTACAATTCTCTACTCGCCTCCGATGTGTGAGTGAACGCAGATATGGTCGTCCGTTGCGCCTAATGGACAACTGTTTGTTTCCCGTCGGTTTTTTTCAAGTTTCCGTCCATTTCCACTATCTTGTTCTACCACCGGCCTAGAGCACACTTCCTTCGGTTAACATCTTGGCATCGTTTTAATTGGCAAACCCGTTTCTTCAGGGTTTATATGCATTTTCCTTATTCGAAAAAAGTGAAGAGTATAGTCGACTCTTATGCATTTCGCCATACGCAAACTCCTCCTAAACGGCTGAAACAATAGTTTTGCATGGTGAGTACCAAAACCTTTATGGCGTCAAAAATTCTTCCAGGAATCCGCCCCACGAGGTCTCAAAGTGTCAATGTAACCATTATGGAATCTGTTATCAGTACCGGTAGCCAAAATGGTAGAAACCAAAACTATTTTGGTTAAATTTACGATATCACTAGTTGTAACTTTACCACTTTGTCAGAGTTGATTTAAGAATGTAAATGCAGTTATATGAAAAGACATATAAAGTTATCCACTTTGTTTTGGTCTTCCTTTCTCTGGGGAAGAATGTACCTATTACACCATGTATGTGTTATGTGTCTATATGTACACCAACAATAATTATATCCACACAAATATTCTCACCATTTAAAATTGTAGCTAAAATATCAATGAAGCTTGATAATGAGGGTCAATGACAACATAATGCCCTGTACTACACAGTTTGTGCACGCCTCTTCGAACACCACTAGTAATACTTACTACATACGCAAAACCAAAGTCGAGATACAGGTTCACATCAAAAACACAAGTTGTTTATTTCACCAAATAAAGTATATAATGATGATGTACGATTTACTGTTGTGCCTTTTCACCGAAATACAATTTTGTACCACCTTCGTGATTTGTTGTATAGTCAGTTTCCGGTCTTGGTACAGGCCTACGCCAAAGACAAAAGGTTTACTAGGTGCTGGAGTAGTTAAAGTGCTCTAACAATCAAAAGGTCACTGGTTTGATCTTGAGAAAATTCAGTAACTTTTTTATTGTTTGAAACTTAACCCAGCTTTCCCTGATCATTGGACTTTAAATAAATGCTCCAGCTAATGAAACAGCTTATCTTAGTTAGAAACAAAACTACACAGGTCATCACACACCATTCTACACTCACCTTCACTCATATTTGGGTTATAATACGCACCTAGGTGGCGTCCCATATTAATTGCTGATGAAAATGCATTGTTCTACGTAGATGAGAAAGACTATCTTGTCTTCCTGTTAAGAATAAGTACACGGATACACATCTTTTGGCCTTATAAACATAGGCTAGAATACATAGCTCAGAAATTACAGTCTTTGCCAAATAGACTCTAATTTAAATAAAAATGAAAACGAAAAAATATTCAGTTTTTTTATAGCCGTAGGGACCAAGAAATAATATGTTAAAGCCCTTACGTCTTATTTAATCGTGGACCTCTCAGCGTTTGTTATCAAACAATTTCTTGTTCAGTAGTTGTGTTCTACTGGACATCACCAGGCGTGTTTGGTCGAAACTATTTGAGTTTTCATAATATTTCCAAATAAAACACCATAGTAATTTGTTGTTTATTTGCAGCGTTTTCTTAAATATTGAAACGCGCATTTTAGTCGATACAGTTTGTTTACAAATAATATTAATCATCCGGTTAGTATTGTAGCTGTTAAACCTGACTTTTGTGTAGGCCTACTGTAAAATTAAACAAAACCCCTGTATCACAACTGAAAACAGTATGTTTCTTACACACAATCAGTTTCCACACTATTCACTAACTAAAACCAAATAACTATAATGTACCTGTTGAGTCAGTAAAATAAAAAAAAACAACCTTATTTTACATTTTTGCTGGATGTTTCTTTTCTTTTACATGGCGAACTATTTGTAAAAATTGGGTGTGACCTATTTTGAAATTTAAATTAAAGTAATTAAAGCCAGTAAGATAGTAGGGAAACACCCAGCGACAACTAGCAGACTACTAGACTACATCCACACCCGTTAGTGCAACATTTCAAGAGGTTTATAATTTGAACACGGCTACATTGTAATGGACACAAGGTTTATCACCAGACAAAGGCGTATCGCGATCGCAGAATGCACATATCTGATTAACACGTTGCACGGTCTGCGTTCCCTCTTATCTCAGATATCTGTGATCGCAAATGTGGATTTATGAGAGAAACACACCGCTTGATTGCCATGTACTGTTACTATTGTAAATTGCTTCTAAGTGATGATAAATATTGGTGGAATGTGGAATATTCTTGTCCGCACCGCGCACCTGCTTGTTACATACAGGCGTTTGTTTACAGTGTTAAGCTAATTTATATTGTGTACAATGGTGTAAAATGTAAGTTAGTAAACAGTAGTAGGTGACCAAATGTCCCAGTAATCTGTGGTAACAGTTATTTTCACATTTAACTTATAAGTTAAATAATTGAGGTAAATGTTGTAAACCCAATTTCAACTCATGGTGAAAAAGGGACGTTACAGGGGAGATCCATGTTGTATTAAATATATAGCTGGCTTTAAAATCTATAAAAACAACAAATTATAATATTTTCTTTATTATCAGTATAGTTATTAAATAACTAAATTCTAATTATTTCAACATTTATATTATTACAATTGAAAATGGAAATATAATTATTAGGTTTAAGCTTGTTAGAAAAATTAATTATATATTTCTCTACATTCACTTCTTACAATAATCATCAACTAACTTACACCAATTGAATCTTTTTACCTATATAGTGGAGAAATCAATCAATATCATCTTGTCTGTAAAATTTCCACAGTATTAAAACTGGTTGGTATTCCGTTGGTTACTTTAATGAATGCATACTGCCTTGGGCATTCCGGGTTATTTTCATGTTCATCTTGCATTCAAACGCAGAAATGATATTGCCACAATATTGTATCTGTACTGGTCTTTCGCCTTCAACTGTTCAGACCACATCCACCAAACAACACTGTGCTGTAGAGGTATCACAGTGTTTGCAGGCTCCAGGCCTCCTTGCCTTCAACTGTTCAGACCACATCCACCAAACAACACTGTGCTGTAGAGGTATCACAGTGTTTGCAGGCTCCAGGCCTCCTTGCCTTCAACTGTTCAGACCACATCCACCAAACAACACTGTGCTGTAGAGGTATCACAGTGTTTGCAGGCTCCAGGCCTCCTTGCCTTCAACTGCTCAGACCACATCCACCAAAAAACACTGTGCTGTAGAGGTATCACAGTGTTTGCAGGCTCCAGGCCTCCTTGTCTTCAACTGTTCAGACCACATCCACCAAACAACACTGTGCTGTAGAGGTATCACAGTGTTTGCAGGCTCCAGGCCTCCTTGTCTTCAACTGTTCAGACCGAAACAATAACGTCAACAAAAGCAAACAAAGACAAACAAACAACTCTTTTTACACAAAAGATATGGTGTGCATGGATATCTACTCTGACTCATAGAAAAAATAGTTCTGAGTTTGTTTTAATATTACAATAATTTGTTTTACATTTGAGCTTTTTAGGGACTTATGTCCCTACAAGCCACTAGTCATTATTAAACACTAGCAGAGTACCCGTCCTTCGTACGGGATTGGCATATAAGTATAAAATGCTGATTGCAGGTTATACTCAAGCTTTGCGTTTGCAACGGGAGAGGACACGATTTGATAAAATTTGCTTCTTTAAATTTACGGCATACTATAGTATTTACACATCTCTCATAGCCATAATATTGTACCACTTCACCTAAACAATAGAGAAAAAAAATTATTAAAGATTCGTAAAATATATCACAAATAATTCATGAAATTAAAACATAACTTTTAAAAATCATACATTGACAGTTCTCATCGCGTATCATTTTTTTTTTTTTTTTCTTACCGTTGTTCAAATTAGCTGTTTTCATAAATAAAAAAAATAATACTGCTGCACCCTGTTGGTAAATCTTATGACTTTTAATGCTTTTGCACATCATAGAACCAACTTTTTTAGTTGAAACAGCTGACTAAATTCTTTTATTCTCTTAAATATGAATATTCATAAGGTTAACATTGGGAACAACAGAGCCTCTGGGGCGGAGCCCGAAAGGACTTTTGAGATAAGAATATGCATATATGTTAATCGGGAATGTGAGCTATCATCATGCCAAATTTCAGCCCAATTCGTCCAGTATTTATTGCGTGATTGAACTTCAAACAAACATACAAACTTTCACATTTATAATATAAGTAAGATGTGAAAGTAAATAATAAAGGAATTTAGTCAGCTGTTTCAACTAAAAAAGTTGGCTCTATGATGTGCAAAAGCATTAAAAGTCATAAGATTTACCAACAGGGTGCAGCAGTATTATTTTTTTTCGTTTATGAAAACAGCTAATTTGAACTACGGTAAGCAACAACAACAAACAAATGTGATACGCAATGAGAACTGTCAAAGTATGATTTTTTAAAGTTATGTTTATGTTTTAATTTCATGAATACTTTGTGATATGTTGCAGCTCTTTAATATTTTTTCTCTATTGTTTAGGTGAAGTGGTTGAACATTATGGCTATGGTAGATGTGTAATACTATAGTATACCGTAATCTAAAGAAGAAAATTGTATCAAACTTTGTCTTCCCTCATTGAAAAATGCAAAGCTTGAGCATAACTGCAATAAGCATTTTATACTCATATGCCAATCCCGTACGAAAGACGAGTATTCTGATAGTTTATAATATTAGTAAGATGTATCAGATACTGTATGCTGCAATATTGTCTTGTGCCTAAATACGAAAAAATAATTGTGCACTATAAAAATCGCAATTTCCAACATTCTGATTAATTTCGTCTGTTTATATTTATTTCCTGGTGAACAGTCCTATCAGTGTCCGTAGCAAGCGAGGGCGAGGGAGTTACTGTAACAAGAAAGCTTTGTTTTGCAAGGAGGGAAAGATTCTGCACAGTCATCAGTAAATAAGCCACACATAAAACCTCGATTGTCAAAACTGGTCGGACTTGTTCTTTATACGAGAGACCGATACACTCGCCTTCCTTCTAAATGTCAAGGGGAAATATATCGTATAAATCTTGGGATGTTTGGGGAATATTTTTATAATAGTATATAGTATACAGCGTGTACTTTTTGTTAAGATTTTTGGGGACATTTTTGTTTTGGGACTGGGGACGGGTGGCGTCGTCCTGTAAACCAGCTACTAGGAGGTCACGAATTGTGGATATTTATAGGCATGCACTGTGGATGCGATACTCCCTGGTATGGATTAACGTCCGCACGAGTGAGTACTACGACTATCCGCAGTACTCTCCTGATAATTAGACCAATTCGTATATACCAAGAAAAAAATGTGGTTCGGATTCCACTATAAACTGTAGGTCCCTTAGTTGTCATTAGCTGTATGGGCTATTAATTAACAGCTGTGTCTAAGGAATGTCGCCTTAGCCACTAACAAGACTACAAGATCGCGCCACTCATTCTACACTCATCCTACACTCATCTCCATTCATACTTGGCTTAAAATACCTACTTTGTATGGTCGCCATTTAATAAGAAAGTATTAAAGTATTAAAAGTTTGGGTTTAATAAGTAACCTCTTCTAAATACAGATGATTTGGTAGTTGGTCATCTCAGTTTTAGTGCTCGTATCACCTTGTCTTTGCATTCCAATTATTATTGTTAATGTTACTCCTTGTTATTAATGTTACTTTTGTTTTTAGCGAATTTCCCATATAAGGAATAAGCTATTACCGTAGTACTAATGGTAAGACCTGGACCCAGGACCGAATTACTTTTTCGTTTTGAGGTCCCTAGAGGCCAAAAACACCATCCGTTCAAATTCATATATATGTGTGTGTGTCCGTTGGCGCGATAACTTGAGCAAAATTCATCCGATTTTGATGAAATTTAGTACAAACGTGTAAACCTACGTTTATTCGAACGAGTTCGCAAACCAGCATGATCGGATATGGGTACAGAGGTTTATTGGGTGTTTTTATGGGGTAAACATTTGTTTTTCCCATTTTTGACCCAAAAACATAAAATTTTCCAACTTCTTTCCAAACCATTTTGTATAGTTTAAAAAATAAATAATTTAGTATATTGAAGCGTTATCATGCGCCTAATGGCTACGGAGAAAGTTCCAAAAATTTGGAAAATTAAAATTCATATGTTATTTTTATGGAGAAAATAGTAAACAGTTGTAGTTTGCTTGTATATGAGCATATTTTGATAAAATTTGGAAGATGCATTCATTTTATACTAAACTATTAACATTAAAAAAAACACCTTTTTACTCTCCCTGTTGCAGCAAACCTAAGTACTCGTTAAACTAATGACATTTAAATAGGAACAAATGATTTTTTTAAGGAGATATTTTAGTAAATACAATCAGGCAAACGGAAATTCTCTTAGTCTGCAGGTTTTCTGTGGCGGGGGTATTATTGTTCTTGTTATTGTTACATTGTTGCTTAGGTTAATGTTATTATTTATATAGAACTAATTTATTACTTATTGCTATTCACTATATTATTTTCTTGCTCCTGCCACTTTTGTAGGCTACTATTGTATTTGTAGCCACCTTTGTTTAAAATATTTATCCACTTTTTAAACTGGTTTAAACCGTTAGGAAAATAAATTAACGACTTTTCAATTCCGAAAGCGTTTGTTTTAAACATTATAATATAAAGATTTGCAAATTTGAGAATTTTAACAAAATCAATTCCTCTCAGGGAATTGATAGCTCACGTAAAAATCATCCGATTTTGACGAAAAACTATGTTTATTCAAACAAGTTCACGAACCAGCATGGTCCGACCATGTGATTGGAGATTTATGGGGTAAATTTGTTTAAAGTTTTTTACCTTCAAAACATAAAATTTTGAATTTTTTTCCAAAACATTTTGTAGAGGTAAAAAAAAAATACTTTAGTTTACTAAAGCGTTACTGTTTGTCTAATGGTTACGGAGAAATGTCTAAAAACGGGGGCTCAAGGGATAAAAATGGGGGTTTCCCAGTTTGACATTCAAAACATACAACATTACCTATAGTTTTCCCCAAACTATTTTGTAGAGCTTAAAACAACAAACATTTTAGTTTATAGAACCGTCATTTTTCATTAATTTATTTCCCAACGGCATAGCCAATTTACAGTGAAAAATACATTTTATATATAACAAGAAAGAAAACGTGATAAAATTAGCGATAGTATTAATAATAAATGTTTAAAACTTAAAATAGAATATCTGACAAACGACTAGTAGGTATTGAAGTGAGTGTATCAGTGAAATGAAAAAACAGTGTGAAATTGTGCAATAGGTGGTTAGAAACTTCCATAAAACGCCGAATTAAAAATTCCCATTTATAAGTCAACTGCTGTAGGCTAGTTTTTTGTAGGTATGGATATATTTTTATCAATTTTTACAAAATTATTTATTTTATACTAAGCTATTAACTTTTCAATAAAACATACTTTATTACCTTCGGCAAACCTAAATATTCGTAAACTGATAATATTATTTAGTATGGAAATATTTCAGGGAAAATCTTACTAGGAAATTATTAATTCGCTTAGTCTGCAGGTTTGCTGTGGCAGGGAATGCCGGAGAAGTATTGTTTGGAACGCTCAGAGATTCTACCTGTCTCAAACGATAAGGCGATTATGATGTCAACTCTGCAGCACTCACAGAGCCCCATGACTACGCTTGTCCCGACAGATAACTAAAGTTACAACTTAAGACGCGTCACTTAACATCGACTAACTTAACTGAGTTACATTTGTTTAGTTAAACGATTCTCCGCTAACTTCGTTACAACTTTTTAATCATATTTCGTTCCTATTCTGCTTGAATCTGCGATTACAGTTGAATAAGAAACTTAATTAAGATTCGGAGTGAGGATTTTAACAGCGAGAAATTATTCAGTCGAGAAACAATGGACAACTTGGAACTTGTAGTTTTGTATTCTGATTACAAATTGAGGCATAACCACATCATTATACTGAGATTTGTGACTTAGATTAATTCGATTTTGAATATTCCCGGGAATTTACGAAAACTGGTATGTTGTTAAATGTCAATGTTAGTGTTAAAGCATATTAATTTGGTTTACATTAAAGCGAATTTCCTATATAGGGAATAAGCTATCACCGTAGTAGGCCTACTCATGGTAAGACTTGACCCGGGACCGATTTACTTTTTCGTTTTGAGGTCCCCAGAGGCCAAAACACCATCCGTTCAAATTCATATATTAGCACGATGATAACTCGAGCAAAAATGATCCGATTTTGATTAAATTTGGTATAAACGTGTAAACCTACATTTATTCGAACGAGTTCGAGAACCAGTATGATCAAACTATGGGAACAGGGGTTTATGGGGGTTTTATGGGGTAAAATAGGGTTTTCTAATTTTTTACCAAAAAATCATAAAATTTTGAAATTTCTTTCCATACCATTTTGTAGATTAAAAAATAATAGTATATTGAAGCATGGTTGTATGCTACACGGTTACGGAAAAATCCCAAAAAGTTTAAATTTAAATTACAATGTTATTCTTATGGAGAATAAATAAACTGTAGTAACTTGCTGGTCTATGGACATATTTTAATGAAATTTTGAATTTTTGTTAACTTTATACTAAGCTATCAATATTTAAATAAAAACCCCCTATTTTCTTCTCTGTAGCAGCAAACCTACGTTCTCACTAAAATTGATGATATTTTTTTTTTTTTTTTTTTTTAAGAGGTTGGTGGCTTCTTTTAACCTTGCATTTGCCCGTCCACATAGACTACAGATCTGTGCGTGGAACGTATCCAGCAAAGCAAGGGGTGAGCCGGTACAGTACAAAGGTGAACTGTACTGATAAAAGATAGTGGCAGTGACCAGGATCCGAACCCACGACACTACGGTGTCGTGCTTCGAGCGCCGAGTAGCGTGAGCGCCGCGGCTTAATTAGTGGTGCGAGCGCCGAAGCCATAAATCTTGTAAGGGTCTGCTCAATGAAGCAGAAGTGACGAGGTTAACGCGAGCCTCTGTGGTAGGGCTTATTCTAACTCCGCGCGGTGGTCACTTCGGGTTCCCCGCGGCACAGTGTCCAAGTTCGGAGAGCCAGCTGTTATGTTAGGTTTGGTTAGGTTAGGTTAGGTTAGGTTTAGGATAGGTTAGTTTAGATTAGGTTAGGTTAGGTTAGGTTAGGTTAGGTTAGGTTAATATTAAACGTTTATGCCATTATAATTAGGTACAAGAACGCTCTAAACACTAAGTTTTAAAAAAGGTTTTAAAAGTTTGCATATACGGCACAATTTATCTACAACATGGATAATTTGACGATTATAAGTGTACAGTATACTTGATTAGCGCTGTCAAATCTGTCACAACGTAGCAGGTAGTCCGCGCGGCGCTCGCGCCACGTAACCGACACTACTGCCTTGGGCCCGAAGTCCGCGACGCTACCGACTGAGCCACCGACTCACACATTGTTTATAATTGTTTAAATACACATTGTTTAAATAGGAAATAAATCTGACAATTTTAAGGGAATAATTTAGTCGAATTCCAACCAGGTAGATGGAAATTGGCTTAGTCTGCAGGTTTGCTGCGGCGGGGGCATTACTAAGTTTATCACATTAGAAACACACACATTAGAAAAATGTTTGTGCTTTTAGAGTAACAAACATGAGATTTGCTACACTGTATTTATACATTTTAAGATATATTATAGATAAGATATTATCAATCAAGCTCTGTAGACAGTGAGTTTGATGATATCTTGATTATCTTGTTATGCCGAATCTTTACCATGAACTCTCCAGTATGGCTGCTTCCCTAGTCTTAAACAAAAATATTACTCACCCGTACTATCGTTGCTCAAAATATAAAGATTAATCCCGATCAGAAATATCACTTAGAAGCAGAACAGAATAATTAATTTTTGTAAAAAAATACAACCGACTTCAAACGCTCTAAAAAGAATGAAATAATTTCAATAAAGTAAACTTTTGTATTAGGCAAGCTCACGTATTTTAAGTCGGCGCAACTCTATGATGATTTTTGATACAAAATTTAAAGAGGGTGTCCATATTGCAGGTGACTATCTATAACTAAAGGTGTTAATCTGCATGTCTTTTTCATAGTTATGCGTTAAGTGTTATTTTATTACCGTAATCAGAGATCGGCATTATAGTGGTAGTAACGAGTATCTTTAAAAAGGTTGTAACGCATTTAAATGTTTCTAACTTGGAAAATTAACGTTTTAATACTAAACTAGCTTCTTTTCCCTATCATAATATCAAACTAAATTATTTTCCTATTCATATAAAACATTTGTGTGTGTTATTTTCATAATGCATTTATTCTGAACTAAACATAAAATACAAGAAAATATTTCTCTTAATATATAACTAAACAAAACAGTTCAGTAAGTTTTTTATATCCTATACTCTAATACGAGCAATGTTTGCTTGTATGTATGCTTGCTTGCTTGCTTGCTTGCAGAAAGATCTCGAAAACGGCTCCGACGATTTTCTTCAAATCTTGTAAATAGTTTATTTTTGGCCTAAAAACAAGTTTCATGCAGTTAGAACTGCCAACAAAAATCTAATTACGTAGAAAAACGAAACTGAAAGTCACATTTTTTTAACATTAGTCTTATGGGTTGCTAAGTAACCATGTTGGTTGAATTAAATAACAAGGAAAAGGTAAACAAAAGACTTGAAGTTGTAGCACGTGTTCATAATAAACCAACTACCCACAGTATACTAGCAAATTACAAATACAGTACAAAAGGAAAAACATCACTTGTTAATTAATATTGAGCAAAGATTATACCAAAGATTGATTATACTTAAGATTACTCGAGACATTGTAGTCAAGGGTAGCAGTGCGAAGTCTAGGATCTGTTTATGACGAATACATTAAGGTATCTGCAATCCTAAAATGCTATGGGAAGGGAAGGAAACAGGTCCGTGACGTAGGAAGTAGTGAAGGAAGTAGTAAAGGCAATCATAAAATGCTATGGGAATAGAGGGAAACAGGTCCGTGACGTAGGAAGTGATGAAGGAAGTAGTAAATGCGAGCAGTCCGGAGTGTGGGGACTGTTTATGACGATAAGATTAGGGTATCTGCAATCCTAAAATGCTATGGGAAGGGAGGGAAACAGGTCCGTGACGTAGGAAGTGGTGAAGGAAGTAGTCAAGGCGAGCTGTCCGGAGTGTGGGAACTGTTTATGACGATTAGATAAGGGTATGGGCTATCCGTAGTTATTTACATCGTTGGGCTATCCTAAAATGCTATGGGAAGGGAGGGAAACAGGTCCGCGACGTAGGAAGTGGTGACGGAAGTAGTCAAGGCGAGTTGTCCGGAGTGTGGGAACTGTTTATGACGATTAGATTAAGGTATCTGCAATCTTTAAATGCAATGGGAAGGGAGGGAAACAGGTCCGCGACGTAGGATGTGGTGAAGGAAGTAGTCAAGGCGAGCTGTCCGGAGTGTGGGAACTGTTTATGACGATTAGATTAATGTATCTGCAATCTTTAAATGCAATGGGAAGGGAGGGAAACATGTTTGCGACGTAGGAAGTGGTGAAGGAAGTAGTAAAGGCGATTAGTATGGAGTGTGGGAACTGTTTATGACGATTAGATTAACGTATCTGCAATTCTGAAATGCTATGGGAAGGGAGAAAAACAGGTCCGCTACGTTGGAAGTGGTGAAGGAAGTAGTCAAGGCGAGCTGTCCGGAGTGTGGGAACTGTTAATAACGATTAGATTAAGGTATCTACAATCTTAAAGTGCTATGGGAATGGAGGGAAACAGGTCCATGACGTAGGAAATGGTGTAGGACGTTGTAAAGGCGAGCCGTGTGGAGTTTGGGAACAGATTTATGTATCTCCGATACTAAGACTGCTTTCAGAGTGAACTAATGATTTTCTCCGAGCAAAGCTCGGTCCCCAGGTACTATTTATGTTATCCAGCAACAATTTATTGATTTTCAAAATAAACACACAATATTTAATTTCAATCATATTTGCAGTTTGAGCCGCGCCGACTTGAAATACGTGAGCTTGCCAAATACAAAAGTTTACTTTATTGAAACTATTTCATTCTTTTTAGAGCGTTTGAAGTCGGTTGTATTTTTTTACAAAAATTAATTATTTCATGATTTTTAGTGACTGTATAATTTTTTATATATTAATTTACTTGAGGTTTTTTGGCAAAACTGTTTGAAACAATCAAAAGTACCACAGAACAATCATTATTTTAAAACTGCTTGAGTCACCTGTTCAGGTTACATAATCAATGGGTATGAAAATAAACATTTTTATATATTCCTTAAGAAAGAAAGAGTTGTTCCATTACATTAGGTCTAATGAAAAACTAATTGTCTTTTCTAGATACATTGAAATGTTAGACATCATCGTTTCCTGCAATCGGTGTACTTCTACATTATAAAAAGAAATACAGTAACATCTCAAGCCTTTTGGAACAACATGAAAGTTATTCCTCAGCCACCAGCACTAAAAAATCTCTCAAAAGTGGAAAATTGGTCGTGAACACGTATAGTACCTTTGGAAAATATTATGAAAGATTGGTTCAGCTAAAAGTGGTGTAAGTCATGTAGGGGGTTTTGTTAGCTCAAGATATAGCTTAGTCGAAATTGCAAATCATCTTCAACATTCCATATCTGCAAATGCATGTTTAGTAATTAAAATATTTAACACTTTTAAGAGAATTGACGATTATGCACTGTCACACTTCTTAGGTCGTGTAAGGAATAATTGCATTTAATTTATGTTTAGACCTGTTTTGCGAATGCTTTGGTTTTCACAATACACCTTTATTTATCAATATCATACAGCTATTCACTGAAACATATATGTTTTTGTAAGTCAGAATATTCAATACTAATAAAAACAGAATTACTGTATACACAAATCAGGTCAAACGTTAAAATACATTTTTTATTGTAACCAAAACAAAATGCATTTTTCTCAATGTAATTCATTTAGGCTCCATGGCAAGAAATAGTTTAGGCCTATTGATCAATATGAAGCAACTGTTTCATGAAGAATTGTCTGTAGCTTCATTTAAATGGTTTCAACTAACAGCTGTAGGAATGTTATTATTATTTATTGCCTTCTCTGCACAAATGAAAACAATCTGCACAAATGTAAACAAAATAAATGTTGAATATTTAAGGTTTTCAGAATTTTTCTCCGAAATAAATATTATACTTAAACATAATATATAAGGTGCCAAATAAAAACTCTCCTGGTTATTTTGGTGGTGGAACCACATTGATCGGTAAAAGAATCACAGAGAAATTGGTGAACATACATAGAAAAAAAAAACATCTCCACAAACAAATTGAGAACCTCCTCCTTTTGTTGGTAGTGGGGAAGTCGGTTAAAAACATAGGTAAATTAACAAACAGCAAATAGACTGCAAAATCGTGATTGGAAATATAGATGTACTCAAAATTGGTAAAGAAGTATTGGTGTTAGAAATAGGTAAAATAATGTAATCGAACAAGATATATGTTTCTGAAAAACCATCATCCTCAAAAACATTTTGGACGTGCCTGACGGCTATGGTTACGTCCTTGACCATACAATAAAGCAGTGGTCCGCGATGAAATTTCAATTGACATAAAAAAACGCCAGTCCTCAAGTCGTAAAATCAATTGCCCATCTGATAAATCTATCACTAGACAATGGACTAACCTGGAAAACAATAAGTCCTGGAAAATGTGTATCATACGGTCATTGCTCATTGCCCAAACTAACGAATGCAAAAAAGTTGAAATCCTTAAGCCAATCTCAATACTGTATTACCAGGCATGTCACAGATGTAAGATAGCTATTCGCCAAACAGTGAGCTACACTTTATTTTACAATGTTTATGTACTTTCATGTATTTTATTAAGACGACAGTTGTACTGAGAAACGCGTGATAAATAAAGGCATTTTCATTTATTTTTTATTATATATTTATAACACCCGAAATGTTTCATAATCGAAAAATAATTTTGATTTTTAAAGCCTATTTTTGTTTCAGAGGCAGTCCAGACTTCATTGACTTCACACTCTGAGTTTCCAGACTTCAGGTTATCTTGGCCACAAAATACAAAGAGCAACCCATACTTCACTATGTTAGGTTACGTTAGCTTGTATCGTATTTTTATAAACTTTACAAAACTGCCCTTATTTTTTACTCACAAATATACAAATGTGTCCACATGCATTTAGATATAATTTCGACCCCACAACCTTCCATAATCTTTGATTTCAGTGTTAATTTACTCAGTGTCATTCGGCCCTCGTAACCGAGCCAAATGTACATATTATCATAGATAAAAGGGGTATAGACATATTCTATGATATTATACAGGGTGACCCACATAAGGTGTCTCAAATTGATTACGGAAAAACGGTTTAACGTACAAGGGTGAAATAAAGTTATTTCCCGCTAAATTGACCCCAAGGAAAAGCGTTAAAATAATTTTAACTTCTTTCCAATACAGGGTGTGCCAAAAACTGAGGGTCACTAGTTCGAATCTCGGGATTTTCAAATGTAAACATATGTAATTTTATACATTATTTTAAAACAGTTAATAGACAAACATTTAGGTGGAAACAGAAATTAGACTTCTTTTTTGGTTTCAAAATGGCAGTAGTTTTTTTTTTTTTGAAAAATCAATGTTTTTAATACTCTGTGTTTCCTATACCAATTCACTTGGCCCTTCTAAGGTTGAATTGTCTTATTCGATATCAAATTAGCTTTACTGTAATATGCTACAAGTAACGTTTTTGTTTTTTTAATAAAACTGATTTTTGAAAATATTCAAATGCCCACTGTTCAAAATTCTCAAATAGCAACATATGTAAATAACAAAAAACCGAATTTTCCTATATCAAATGCATGCTATTTGAGTTTAACACTAACGGCTCAATTTCATTATTAGTGTTAAACCCAAATGGTATGCATATGATATAGGAAAACTAGGTTTTTTTTTATTTACACTAAAACTAAAAGAGATACGAAGTAAGTGTAAATTACAAAGTTGTTAACAATTAAAAATCCTATGAAATTATCTGCCACTTCACATATGTTGCTATTTGAGAATTTTGAACAATGGGAATTTGCAAATTTTCAAAAATCAGTTTTTTTGGGATTTTTATGATAAAAAAAAACGTTACTTGATAGCATATTACAGTAAAGCTAATTTCTTAACAAATAAGACAATTCAACCTTAGAATAGCTAAGTGAATTGGTTTCGGAAACACAGAGTATTAAAAACATATTGATTTATCCCAAGAAACTACTGCCATATTTTAAAACCGAAAAATATGCCTAATTTCTGTTGTCACCAAAATGTTTGTCTATTAACTGCCTTTAAAATTATGTATAACATGTCATATGTTTACATTTGAAACTCCCGAGGTCCGAACTAGTGACCCTCAGTTTTTGGCACACCCTCTATCGGAAAAAATTTTAAATTATTTTTACGTTATTCCTTCGGGTCAATTTAGCGGGAAATAACTTTATTTCATCTTTGTACGTTAAGTTGTTTTCCCGTAACTAATTTGAGACACCTTACGTCGGACAGCCTGTATAAAATTATATATATATATATATATATATATATATATTTATATACAGGGTGTTCGCGAATTGTCTGGACATATTTTGTGGACTTGTTTGTTGTTGTTGTTGGGCTAAGACAAACAAAAAACACCATATAAGTATGGGTCTAAAGTGCCTAGATTTCTGTCTGTCGGTCTGTTTGTGATTTTTATAAATTACTAGTGGTTGTACCCGTGCTTCGCAACGGAGAGGACCCTGAAGCAAAAAATTTGATCTTTAAGCATGTTGTATAAAATAGTTAAACATTCAACAATATTATGACTTATGACTCATTCCCCTTCGGTTTCAGGAACATAACTCAAAATTCATGTTTTCGGTCCCTGGACTATATTGTTAAGACAATAATAGGTTTTTTACATACCTCAGTCAAATAGTCCAAAAATGGTATTGCTCAACAGCTTACATGTTTCGTTGCGAAGACAACATTTTCAAAGCTTGCAACTCGTCAAAAACACATTTAAAACATGGACACGAACACAGAAAACAATGGCAACAATGGTTTGTTTTCTGTGTTCGTGTCCATGTTTTAAATGTGTTTTTGACGAGTTGCAAGCTTTGAAAATGTCTACGCAACGAAACATGTAAGCTGTTGAGCAATACCATTTTTGGACTATTTGACAGAGGTATGTAAAAAACCTATTATTGTCTCAACATAACTCAATTGAAACTCTTAGTTTGAAAAAATGCCATTCTTTAAGGCTAAGCTAACTTATAAGGCTACCTAGTACGGATGATAAGAGGCGCTGATGCATGTATGGAAAAAATGTACCCATACAATTAAATTTTCAAATGATAAGCTGACTTAAACATTTATTTCTTTGAAAAACGTACATATAAAGTAAATAAGAAAAAATAATCGCACAACATAAAGGCACTGATTTCAAATATAATTGATATGTTTTACCCTTAATACTATTTTTTTTTTCAAAGTTCAATCTTTACCTGCAGATCAGTGTGTATATATCACAATAATAAGCAAAAGTAAACTAATGGAAAACTTGTATTACCTTTTGTTAGAAAGCCAACGACCGTTATTTAGAATCACTATTATCATTGACTATTGGATCAGGGCACAAATTTCATCAATTTAAATATTAATCAACAACAAAATACATAACAGTTACTATTTTAACTCGTTCCATAGTTCAAAACGTGTATGTATTTGCATTAATTTACATCATCATTTAAAACATTGAGTAAAGAAATATAGTTACGTTACAGATATTTAATTGGTTTTAGAAACAAAAGTGAATTGCGCCTGTTTCCATGAAAATAAGTATATTTTCATAAACATCTATATACATTTAGTTTATCTAATTCCGTAAGCCCAAAATTTTACAATGAAATTGTGAGTGAACGGGAGGCCGTAGAAAGCTGGGAGAGGTCTCATTTTAAAGGTCTGGGCATTAAATTTTGGGGAAAATTATTGATATTCCTTAATTATGCACCAAAAGGTTGTTACGGAATAAAATAATTCACATTTGAATAGCATGGGAATCTAGTTTTTAACCGACTTCCCCACTACCAACAAAAAGAGGAGGTTCTCAATTTGTTTGTGGCGATGTTTTTTTTTTTTTGTATGTTCACCAATTTCTCTGTGATTCTTTTACCGATCAGCCACCAAAATAACCAGGAGAGTTTCTATTTGGTACCTTATATATTATGTTTAAGTATAATATTTGTTTCGGTGAAAAATTCTGAAAACCTTAAATATTCAACATTTATTTTGTTTACATTTGTGCAGATTGTTTACATTTGTCCAGAGAAGGCAATAAATAATAATAACATTCCTACAGCTGTTAGTTGAAACCATTTAAATGAAGCTACAGACAATTCTTCATGAAACAGTTGCTTCATATTGATCAATAAACTATTTCTTGCCATGGAGCCTAAATGAATTACATTGAGAAAAATGCATTTTGTTTTGGTTACTATAAAAAATGTATTTTAACGTTTGACCTGATTTGTGTATACAGTAATTCTGTTTTTAGTATTGAATATTCTGACTTACAAAAACATGTATGTTTCAGTGAATAGCTGTGATATTGACAAATAAAGGTGTATTGTGAAAACCAAAGCATTGGTAAAACAGGTCTAAATATAAATTAAATGCAATTATTCCTTACACGACCATGAAGTGACAGTGCATAATCGCCAATTGTCTTAAAACTGTTAAATATTTTAATTACTAAACATGCATTTGCAAATGTGGAATGTTTATTGATATTCTCTACCCAGTTACTATATCATATCAATACTATTATGCCTGCTTCGGAAAGTCCTAGAGGAAGATGATTTGCAATTTCGACTAGGCTATATCTTGATCAAACAAAACCCCCTACATGACTTACACCACTTTTAGCTGAACCAATGTTTCATATAACATTTTCCAAAGGTACTATACGTGTTAACGACCAATTTTCCACTGTTGAGAGATTTTTTAGTGCTGGTAGCTGAGGAATAACTTTCATATTGTTCCAAAAGGCTTGAGACGTTACTGTATTTCTTTTTATAATGTAGAAGTACACCGATTGCAGGAAACGATGATGTCTGACATTTCAATGTATCTAAAAAAGACAATTAGTTTTTCACTAAGCCTAATGTAATGGACAACTCTTTCTTTCTTAAGGAATATCTAAATATGTGTATCTTCA
Source organism: Macrosteles quadrilineatus (assembly GCF_028750875.1). Taxonomy (NCBI): domain Eukaryota; kingdom Metazoa; phylum Arthropoda; class Insecta; order Hemiptera; family Cicadellidae; genus Macrosteles; species Macrosteles quadrilineatus. Next base: position 4,134,857 of record NW_026542604.1, on the reverse strand, counting down.
TACCCATTGATTATGTAACCTGAACAGGTGACTCAAGCAGTTTTAAAATAATGATTGTTCTGTGGAACTTTTGATTGTTTCAAACAGTTTTGCTTATCAAAAAACATCAAGTACATAAAAAGATTATACAGTCACTAAAAATCATGAAATAATTTATTTTTGTAAAAAAATACAACCGACTTCAAACGCTCTAAAAAGAATGAAATAATTTCAATAAAGTAAACTTTTGTATTAGGCAAGCTCACGTATTTCAAGTCGGCGCGGCTCAAACTGCAAATCACAAATGTTCTATATGAATAGGAAAATAATTTAGTTTGATATTATGATAGGGAAAAGAAGCTAGTTTAGTATTAAAACATTACTTTTCCAAGTTAGAAACATTTAAATGCGTTATAATCTTTTTAAAGATACTCGTTAATACCACTATAATGCCGATCTCTGATTACGGTAATAAAATAACACTTAACGCATAACTATGAAAAATACATGCAGATTAACACCTTTAGTTATAGATAGTCACCTGCAATATGGACACCCTCTTTAAATTTTGTATCAAAAATCATCATAGAGCCGCGCCGACTTAAAATACGTGAGCTTGAAAGCCTAATACAAAAGTTTACTTTATTGAAATTATTTCATTCTTTTTAGAGCGTTTGAAGTCGGTTGTATTTTTTTACAAAAATAAATTATATGGCTTTTTATTTGGTGTAAAAACACCTGTGATTATATAATTTGAAAAAATTATAACCACACCTGAATTATTGTGCATTTTTTAAATTGTAAAATTGTTAGTGAAGTAGTAAACAACACAAAGTGAAAATTAGATAAAATCTTTTGAACAAACAATTTGATACTTTTAAACTTTACTTTACAATGGATTGTTCTTTTGCACAGTAATGTATAATGTCGGAAGACTACCACGCACAGGTATTCTTCCTCGAAATGAGAACAACAGGCACCAGATTTTGCCGGATATTAATGGAAAAAGAATAAATGAACAACGGATGAACATGAATTTATTCCTGTGTATAGATTACCACTTCTAAATAAGATTGCATTACACAGCGTAGGACCAATGGAAGATGGGTGCATTCATTGTGATGCATAGCGCAAATTTGATTTGGTGAAATTGTGGCGCAAGGCCGAACCTTCATAAAAGTTGGATTTATTTGAAAATCCCAGTGTTTACCCATGGTCAACTTTATGTTGCTTTTAGATAGGTAAAGTGGCCAGGTGATGTTAAAATAGTTCTAGAACCAAATAAAGACCAAGGACTCGACCAAAATGGATACTATACAACAAAAGTTGTTTCAGAGAGATTTTGTTATAGAATTAGCATTTTAAAATTTGGATGATGACATTATATCCATGTGTTTTTCTAAGAGAATTTGTCTATATTTAAAGAAATCTATATAGATTTAATTAATAGTCATAAAGATTGTTAATGGAAAATGTTCCTTAGTTGTATTATGATTAGAAAGTTTATATTATAAACACACCGCATGTCCTCTGGAATTTTTCTTTTAAACAGAGCAGAGATCAAAATGTATTATGCTAGTATTTAAAAAACAAATAATGTGAATAGCTATTGTACATATCATACTATACAAAAATGTTAAATGATAATTCAAGTAGGGTAACCCATGAGACTAATAATTTGTGCAAAATAGTTACTGTAATATAGGGGCTATTGCCCCTACAAGCCACTAGTTTTTTAACTAATATGTAAACTTTGAAACTTTGGAAGCCCATGGGGCGTAACCCAAGGGAAATATGATAACAGGAATAGACCTATATGTTAACAAGGTATATAAACTACCTTCACACAATTTTTTTTTTCAATCTGTTCAGTATTCTTGCGTTATTGAGTAACAGACAGACACACACACAAACACACACCATCTCATTTTTATATATTAGTATAGATTTTATATCTTGAGCATTTTTCAATATAGAGATTTAAAATTGGTATGAATGTGAAGTTCTGTAATTAAAAAGAACTGTGAAAATTTCGTTCTAATACCTCACGCCGTTTCAATATGGCGGCCATTTAAAATCTTTAATGCCGAATTTCATGAACACCACAAATATTAAGAAAATTTTTTAGCTCACCAAAAGGATAGAGAGTTTTAATACAAATTAAATGAGACCTTGTTTTTCATAATTATGTTATTTGGTCCAGGCACTTCTTGAAAATTAAAATGGTATAAGATTACCTGTATGTATTATTCGAATGTGATTTAGGGGGGAATAATTTCATTTCGTGTTTCTAGGTGAAAACGTACTCCCATAAAATATGTGCTTGAGTGGTCTGATTTCCTCTGTTATATACGTAAGTGAACGCGATAACTTGAGTAAATTTTGTCAGATTTTGATGAAATTTAGTTTGAATGTGTAGGGCTGGATAAACTTGAATTAGTTCGCGAACCAGCAAGATCGGACTATGGAAACGGGGTTTTACGGGGCAAATAAATAAATACTTAATTGTCTTGACAATATAAATTGTATCGACAGTACAATTAGGTTTAGTATTAAATAAAACTCTTTAGATTGTGATGCATTTTTCATTGAAGTCTTCAATAGAGTAGATTGGATTTTCAGTAAGTATTTTTTAATTTTTTTTTTGTATTCTTTGAATTTTAAGTTTTGAATATTAGTTGGTAGTTTGTCAAATAATTTTCTTCGATTTTAATAAAGATGTTTTTCATAAAACTTTATTTGGTGGAAAGTAGAAGAAAATATTTGTAATTTTCTCAATTATTCTTCTCACATTTGGTAAAAATTGGCTTTTTTCATTTTTGGCCCTCAAAACATAAAATGTCCTAATTTCTCTTTAAGCATCTTTAAAGAGCTTAAAAACTAATTAATTAGGATGTTAAAGTGCCTTTGCGGTTATTGGTTACGCAGACAATTAAAAAAAAATTGTAAACTAAAATTCACATGTAATTCTTATGGAGAACAAATAAATTGTTATAGTTTGCTTGGTTATGGATATTATTTTGTCAATCTTGGCAAATATATTTATTTTATACTAAGCTAAGTAGAGAGACCATTTTACTTTGCGTGTTTGTTTATTAGAAAGCTAAATACTACATGTCTGGTCTGAATATTGTACAGCACCTTAAAAGTCAAAAGGTCTCTTCATATGATCCGTAAGTACAGTGTGATGAAGCCTCTGAAACCAGTAATCCCCTATCACAATTCAACAGAAAGATCTAAATAGAGGTCAAGTGAGCAACAACTGTAATCTCTGATGGAGTTTACATCACGGTAAAAATCTCAAATCTCTGACGATAAATAATATGAATCACAATGATATTTCCCACAATCTATCCCATATCTGAAGGTGCCTTGAAATAATGCCAGACATAACCCTAAATTCGGCAGTGGCCCGACCGGAAGTAGACTAACTGGCGGGAACGCAACTTATAGAATCGGCAATCAGAAGGGTGAAAGCCTGCGGTCGCCACTTCCGTTTCCGCGATCAACACGCAGGCAAATGCATTTCCGGTAAGTAATGGGCGCGTCCCCGCCTGGTTTACACATTTTATCCGTCCTCTTTTCTTGTCGCGGACAATCAAGTTCTATTCATTCGATTCGATACTTTCAAAATCACCACAATGTAGTTTAGTGTTCGAGAACCACTGCCACTGGTTCTGTAGCAACGGCTTCTTTCGTCACAGGGTGAACGTTTTTAATCGAAGCCTACAGTTCTTGAGACGGTACGGTATTTAAAAAAATTATAAAATTGAATTTGAGGCATTTATAATTTTATTTTAAGAACAGAACTATTTTTGGATTAGTAAACCTTCATTGCCAAAATGCTCTCTACTACAGCGCTGTGCGCTGTTCACGGAGAAATATTGAACTAACCCTAGTAGCACAAATATATATTAAATACATATGAATAAATATATTTAAAATCTATTTTATATATCTCAAGTGTGTATTAATGTCAATTTTATATAATATTTAAAATAAAAAATATGTTTTTGAATCTATTAAATATTTTAAAAATATGTTCCAATAATATATTTTAGTGAATAAAATTTAAATAAAAAATGTACTTAATATCTCTTCCAAACATCCCATGGGGCCTAAACATAAAAACACAAAATAATAATGATTTAGTATGAAAAACACAATTATCAGTTGAGTAAATTGATTAAATAGTTCATAAAAACAAATTTTGAAAAAATTACTGGATAAAATTTTTTCAGCCCAGGTGGGTCTCGAACCTGGGTCCTTCGACTTATGAGCCTCCTACCTTACCGCTGAGCTTCTTGTGACTGTAGTTAGCATTGGTTTTCAAATGGCGAAAGAGTGGCCCTCAGTTGCAATGGTTGCAATACTTGAAATATTTTTGATACTACAGTATAATATGATTCTGTTAATCTGTTTTGGCATCAAGTAGTTGAGTTGAATAGTGCTGTAGTGAATAGTGAGTAGTCTCCACGAATACAAATACAGTAAACTACAAAAATTAATTTAAATATTATGACAAATATTATGTTATTTATGGCATATGTAAATCAAATAATTATTTTTAGAACGTCATATACAACCGTAATTAGTTTCTTAAAAGGTTGCCAGTCACTAGCACCCTTTTCTAGCCAATCATTCGAGATTTCTATGATCACATTCATTGTCACATATTGTAATTAAAAAAATAAAACCCATCAACACTTTTTTTCGTTTGACCCAAATGTAGCTGTCGAACATGTATACTGCCTCTTAACTATATGCTATTTTTTTCTTTAATTGTATGATAGAGTGACACAATTCAGAGTACGTATTAATATTAACTTAATTTTAACGCTTTCACAATAGCAATTACAAAAAATGCATGTATAAATTGATAGACACTATAAAAAACAAAAAGATGCAAATTATTTATTTGCTAATTATAAAAGATTATAGGCTATATATTCTACAAATATAATATTATTTTATTAATAAAAATATTTGACGTGTTTCAAAATATATTTATAAATAATTTAAATATAAAATATAGTTTCAAAAATATTTTATATATATATTTAAAATATTCTCAACACATATTTTTTTTTAAATATTTAATAGGAAAAATATACATATAAAATATGTATATTATAGATTCTATACTTGTTTTATCAATATATATTATGAATCTATTTTATATATTCAAAACTTATATTTAATTTATATTTTGCATTGCTTTTTGGTAATATTTAAAATATATATTTGAATATATCAAACTATTATTAAAGATATATTTTATACATATTTTATTCTAGGTTCTATCAAATACAACTTTAAATATATAAAATATTTATAAAATGCATATTTGTGCTAGTAGGGAATGCCTCAATCGTACTCTCTTGATTTAACTTAACTAATTCGTATACATTGCATATGATACTTTTTGTTAATTTAAAAAATATAATTCAATGATTTTTAATGATGTTGACAAATTATTTAGTCACCCTTTAACCATAATTATTTATTGTAAGATAAAAGGTGTGTTTTTAGCGAATTTCCCTATAGGGAAGTAGCTATTACCGTAGGTCTCATGGTAAGACCTAAGCCCGGGACCGATTTACTTTTTCATTTTGATGTCCCCAGAGGCCAAAAACACCATTCGTTCAAATTTTTATATATCTATACATAGATATATATCTATACTTATAAAAGGCAAAGCCCTCACTGACTCACTGACTCACTGACACACTCATCACTAATTCTCCCACTTCCCATTTACCTAGGAGGCTGAAATTTGGTACACCGATTCTTTAGGCATTAAATAGGAAAAATAAGTTGTTTTTATTCTGATCGGACTCTCGGACTCCGCCCCAGTGGCTCTGGATTTTCCCATGTTAACCTTATGATTTTTCATATTTAAAAGGAATTAATGAATCTTATCAGCTGTTTCAATCAAACAAGATGGTTCTGTTCTATGATGTTCAATAGCATTAAAGTTACAAGGATTACCAACAGGGTGCAGCACTATTATTTTTTTTAATTTATGACAATAGCTAATTTGCAACCAAAAGGTGAGTGAGCGTAGCGAACGAACTTCAACCTGAAGGCGAGTTAGCGTAGCGAACGAGCTTACCTGAAGGCAAGTGAGCGCAGCAAACGAGCTCCAACCTAAAGGTGAGTGAGCGTAGCGAACGAACTTCAACCAGGACGTGATTGAGCCATGCGAACGAGCTCATCTTGAAAATTAATAAGTTAAACGGGGCAAGGCCCGCGGGTACAGCTAGTATATATATATGTGTGTCCATCCGCACGATAACTTGAGTATTTTTTGTCCGATTTTGATAAAATTTGGTTTGAAGGTGTAAGGCGAGATAAACTTGAATGAGTTCGCGAACCAGCATGATCGGACTATGGGAACGGGGGTTTATAGGGGGTTTTATGGGGTAAAAATAGGGTTTTCCCATTTTTGACCCTAAAACACGAAATTTCACAATTTCTTTTTAAACTATTTTGTAGAGCTTAAAAAAACAAATAATTTAGTATATTGAAGCGTTATTATGTGCCTATTTGTTACGGAGAAAATTCAAAGAAATTGTAATTTTGAAATTCCCATGTTATTCTTATGGAGAATAAGTCAACTGTTGTAGTTTGCTTGTTTATGAACATATTTTGATCGATTTTGGAAAATACTTTTTTTTCTTACTAAACTATTACAGTATCAATTTATAAAAAAAATCTTTTTTATCCTCCCTGTTGCAGCAAACCTAAGTACTCGTTAAACTTATTCTATTTAAATAGGAAATAAATGTGTTATTTTTATGGAGGCATTTTAGTGTAAATCCAATCAGGTTAATGGAAATTCGCTTAGTCTGCAGGTTTGCTGTGGCGGGGGTATTTTGGTAAAATGCTGCCTATAGTTAACGTACAAAGTGTAAAACACTTGATTCTTGCATTTATCTGTTGCCTATTTTAGTTTTCAGCATTGAAGTAATCAGCTACTTTATTGATGACTTCAATGCTGAAAACTAAATAGGTAACAGATAAATGTAAGAAACAAGTGTTTTACACTTTATAGGTTAACTATAGGCAGATTTTTACCACCAAAAACCTCACCTTTTATCTTCAAATAAATTAAAATGTTAATAATCTATTTAACGAATTTGTACTACTGTAACCACTATTTTTAAAACATGATTATTTGAGGGGGTCGAATAATCAATATAGTCATTTGAATATTATCAAATTAATGACTATATTGATTATTCGACCCCCCTCAAATAACACAAAATTAAAAAAAATCGTATACATAAAAAACCCCTACCCCGTTTTCTTGATTTATTAGTATGAAACGTCATGAATACCCTATTTTGGGACAAGAAACGCTGCCGTGGATTATGCGGGGATTTTTAAAGATACTGCCGTGTAAAACCGGGGATTTTCGAAACTCACTGTGGGTAACAAACATCTCATGGCCAGTCTGGCAACACTGATCGTACCTCCCCTAAGTAAGTCAGACCATAGATGAGGAGTATGTTTTATCTATGGTCAGACCCTCACCTGTTTGTTGGGTGGCCATTTTATCACCCCCAGTGTTGACAAGATATCGGTTCAATATCGTTTGTAGTCATATCGACCATCGCTTGCAATCGATTATCGATTAAAACATACTATAAAAGGACTTGTGAAAATAAACAAAAATTACGAACTTAACGCCGGAATGTTAGTCTGCCTTTTATCGCAATTAACTTATATGTTTACTCAAATAAACATCTTAAATAAAGTCTTGGGTGGGCCTATAACCATTGACTATATAACACTAGTGTTATATAGTCAATGCTATAACTTACCTAACCTTTTAAAATAATGATTTGACAACTAAGAATCGTTTAACCTTATTTTATTAAACACCAAGTAGGAAAACAAAACACGGACTGGGTAGTTTGACCATAGATGAAGTTCATCTATGGTTTGACTCGAAACTCAAGAGAAGGAACTAAGTTATTTAGTGCGTTGTACCAAACCAGTCCTCTTTTACACATTTACCCACAAGCTAGCTAAAATAAACCAAGTGGGAACCTGTAACACATTACTAGGCTACTTTTGTTTTTTCGTAGAAGCAGCCTTAACTTAGTGGCCTATTTTAAAGCATTTTTCAGTTCCAGCCACAAGGTTGTTTAATATATATTGTATATTTCGATAATCCATACACTGGCTGGAACGGACCTGATAAAACTGATAATTACCTATCATTATTGCTATATATTATTTCATAGAAAGTGTTAAAGTTAAAACCTTTTACGATAGGCCTATACGTTCTAATGAACCATCTTGGTGTTTATTTAATTAGGCCTAACTTGCTTCAATTATTTATTTGGCCATTAAGAAATGCAATAGGTTATGTCACTCTCGTCGATACAAAATAAATAATAAATAGTCCGTCTTCGTCTTGAGCCGTGACATGTCCACCAAGCGTCCCACCCATGTCACGCCTCGGTGTTTTTTTATAGTGCGAGTGCTGGCCTTGCGCCGGAACTCGGTCGGGTTTGGGTCGGGCAGCAATCCTGCAACCCAGAGTGAATTTCCGCCTGACGCTTGGGAGTCAGAAGGCGTGTGACTGCCATATCACACAGGATTGTTTTGTTGTTAGTAAAATTGAATCTGTGTAAATCGTTTTATGTGGTTGTCCTTCATATTATTTTTGTTCAACGTTACACTGTTTATTCTCCTGATATGTAGTTAAGCGGTTTGCGGAACGTCAGATGAGGTCCCGGATGGGAGGTTTCGATTTGCTGCTGTCCTCGGAGAGGGTCGCCCGGGGGGACACTCCATCTTCCACCTCCTGGGGCTGCCAATGGCCCAGTTTCTCCGGGGACCATTAAGCTACTCACCGTCATCCACCACCACCGCCTGCCACCAGCAAGGAACATGTTGTGCCACGCAATACGCAAGTTATAGCCTACTTTGAAATTACGAACATTTTAAAAGACTTTATATTCGAAAGGGGCCCCGCAAAATGATTGATTCTTCGTTATTTATTTTTATAGTATTTGTTATTTATTTAATTGTTAATTTTTTCAAAGTTTAAAGTATACCTATTTACAGTTACCATCTTTAATTATTTCTTGTTAGGCCTAATTTGTTACTGGTACCAGTTTTTGTAATTCAGAAGGGTAAATTTTTTGAAAGATTTTTAAATGAATTCTTTGGATGGCTGACATTGTTGTTTATTGTTATTTTGTTGATTTCATTGAAAAATATAGGCTTTGTTGACAACTATTTGTTTTGTTTTGATATTCACCCACGGCCTTTCACTAGTTAGGGATGTGGGGCGGCCACTCGCACTGTCACTATGGGGGGCATGCTTCCTTTAGTTGTTCTTCTGGGGGCGGTGCGAGGGGTCGGCTCAGATGGTAGCAGAGCGTGGTTTTTTGTGCTCTTTCCACGAAAGGCCGTGGTTGGATTTGATTTTTGGGTGATTCTGGTCTGGCAGTCTTAGGAATTTTTTTGAAGAAAAGTTGTCGTGGTGGGGTAAGCACACTGTTGTAGTTTTTTTATTAGGAGCTCGCCCTTGGCCGAGTCACCGGGTGGAATCTGGTTAATGACTTGCATCCTATGGAAGCAAGATTGTCAAAAGCATGGCCAAACCCAAAATTGAAACTGTGTGTGTGTTTACCTCATCACACAAATGTTAGGTGTTGTCGTTTAGTGTATGTATGTATGTGTGTATGTGGTGAGTGTAAGTCCGTGTTTTTTGTTTTGGTGGCTAAGGCGGTGTGTATGGGCAGGTTCTTCTGTTTGGGACCTCATCTGACTGTAGGCATTTCAGTCCAGAGCCTTTAGTTAGTTAAGTTTGTGAATTGTTCGTTGTTAAAAATTGTTTTGTGTGTTTTGAAGGTAGGCCGGTAGGCCGACTGACTGTGAGCAAAATGGGTTTGTTTGCTCCACTGCCCAATCCCATTGCTGGGGTTTTGAGCGACATTGGCCCGGTTGATGGTTCAGAGGTGGAACCTTTGTTAGAGTTTTTGGGAAAGGTGTTGCACCTGAAGGAGTTCCCAGGCATGGAGGACTCAGTGGTGTTGGAACTACTGGTTCCACTCTGCCTGAGACCTCTTGGTGACAAATTATTATACTGTTTGCAACGGGGAGTAAATGTTGACAATTTTCACAGTGAAGTGCTTGAGCTCTTTGTCCCCTTCGGGGTCATGGAGAGATTGAAGGTTGAGAGAGTGTTTCGACCTCAAAAGTTTGATGAAACTCTGTCAGTATGTGGGTGACATTTGTGGCGTGTGGCGTGTCCTACGGCTGGGCATCCCTGAATCCCAACTGGTGGACATTGTCTTGCAGGGGTTGAAGCCTGAGGAGCGGTCCAGACTGATTTTTGCTCCAAAGCCTTCTTCTTTTGCAGACCTGGATAGGCTGGTCATCCATTCGCGGAGCGTTCAAGACGCTGATTGTCAGAGGGAGCACGTTTCGGGGCATCTTCCCCAGACTGTTCTCCATCCCGTTGTAGCTTCCGTGGGTCAAGGTCCTGAAACACCGCAGAGACAGAGGCATCCTATTGTTTGCTTTGGTTGTGGTCAACCAGGTCACATGAGACGAGAGTGTCGTCAGAGGGTTAATCTTGGGACTTTGTCCAAAAACCTGAGTAGCTCACAAGGGGAAAGTTTGCCCAAACCACCCTGTGAGAAAGCTGTTTTGGAGAAAGTCAGTAAGAATTTGGTTTGTGTGAGTACTGCCCCTTCTGGGAGTGCTGGTTTTGGGGAGCCTCTGTCGCGGGGAATGAGGGATCTTGCATGCATGGGAGTGAAAGCGGCGCGCTCAACTTGCCCACGACTCAACATCTTCTAAGGTAAAACGGTGCAGAAGGCCCTTGTGGATTCTGGGTCAGCCCGTTGTCTCATTTCCCTGTCCCTGTTTGAAAACCTAAAATCTTCTGGGCTAATCAAGCAAGTTGAGCGAAGTACACACATCTGCTGGACTGCATCGAAATCCCCACTTCCAATCATCTATGAAGCCCGTTTGAAGTTCAAGATTGAACATTTTTCTTGGGTTTGGAGTTTTTGGGTAGCCAAGGCTCCTTTGCATTCCTGTCATTTTGGGAGCGGATTTCATTAAGCATTGTGGCCTGATTTTGGATTTAGGCAGAGGACAGTGCTTCTTTCGTTTCGCAAGACAGGTGCTCATTCCTTTCGCGGATGAAATTGTGAATGGTGCAGCTGTGGTGGAGCCTGAGACGCCCAGCAAACCAAAAGTTGATCCATTAGGGCATCTGACTCCTGGTGAGGTTGAAGCTATCAGAACATTGTGTTCTCGTTTTCCTGAGGTGCTGACGCCAAAGCTTGGAGTCACCAATCTTTTGGAGTACGAAATCCGTTTGACTGACACCCGTCCAGTTCGTTCTCATCCTTACAAACTTGCTCCACCCAAGATGGAAACACTCCGTGGAATCATCAATGAGCTTCTTGAAAATGGGGTAATTGAGCCTTCTCGCTCAAGTTACGCAAGTCCAGCTTTTCTAGTTCCAAAGCCAAATGGCAAGTCTCGAATGGTTCTAGATTATCGCAAGTTGAATGCTCAGATTGAAATTTGAGCATTTGAGGGACTCTGTCCCTCTCCCTGATTTGCACTCTGCGTTCGATTGGTTCGGTAAGGCCAAGTATTTTTCCGTCTTTGATTTGAACCAGGCTTACCATCAGATTCCTTTGAAACCTGAATCTCGGCCTCTCACTGCCTTCTGCGTCCCGTGGAACTTGTATCAGTTCACACGTGTTCCCATGGGTCTTGCTGTGGGGGCCAAGACCCTCACCAGACTTCTGGACTCCATATTTCATGACGTCAAGTTCAAATTTGTGTTCAACTATCTTGACGATCTTTTGGTTTACAGTGAGAGCTTTGAAGACCATCTGGTTCATCTTGAGGAAGTCATGAATAGGTTGCTTAGGGCTGGCCTTACCGTAAATCCCGAGAAAGTTAGTTTTGCTCAGGCTGAGATTTCCTTCCTAGGTCATCTAGTATCTTCTCGAGGTGTCTGTATCGATCCGGCTAGAACCCAGGCTATCAGGGATTTTCCTCCTCCCAGAGATGTCAAAGGCATTGCCCGTTTCATCGGCATGGTGGGTTTCTACCGGCGCTTCATCCCCAATGTGGCTGAGTTGGCGGCTCCTCTCAATGAGCTTCGGAAGAAGGGCGCCAAGTTTGTTTGGGGTGAAGCACAACAGATGTCCTTTGATCTTCTGAAAGAAGCCATCATGCAACCTCCAGTTTTGGCGATGCCAGATTTCAGTCGAAAGTTTGTTTTGCAAACCGATGCTTCCTCCGTCGCAATTGCGGCTGTGTTGTCTCAAGAGGTAGATGGTGTTAGGCAGCCAATTGCGTATGCCTCATGCACTTTGAACCCATGCGAAAAGAAAAGCTCTTCTGAGTTAGAGTGTTTGGCTGTCGTGTTTGGAGTGAATAAGTTCAGACGTTTTTTGGAACACAAAGAGTTTTTGCTGAAAACTGACAACCAAGCACTCTCGTGGCTCCTTGCACATCCTCGCCAGCTTGGGAAAATTGGTCGTTGGGTTGTCCAGATTTCTTCCCTCAAATTCCAAGTGCAACATGTTCGAGGCACGCAGAATGTGATTGCTGACACTTTATCCAGGATGTATCACTCACCTGACGACCAACCTTCTGATCAGGAGGAGCACACAGGGTGTGCCGTGCTCCTGGAGTTTCCCCTTGCCTTTTCTGAGTTCATCCCACATCAGCTAAAAGATCCCGAGCTGGCTAAGATCATTGGTGAGCTTCAAAACGGGGGAGCCCACCCCCCGTATTTTCTGTCCCAGGGTGCCCTTTGTTGTCGAGACCGACAGCGAGGTAAACCCAAGGTTGTGCTGCCTAGTCTTCTTGTACCCATGGTCTTTGCGTACTTTCACTCTTCCCCTGTGGGTGGGCATTTAGGGATTCATAAGACCATTGCGAAGGTTAGGGACATGTTCATCTGGAAGGGTATGGACAGGGACATTGCGGCACGAGTACGTTCTTGTCAAACATGCTCGTTAAGCAAGCCTGCTCAGAATACCAAGTATGGGTTGTTGTCATCTGAGGTGGCGGAGAGACCTTTGGAGAAGGTTTTCATAGACTATGTGGGGCCTCTCCCACGTAGCAAGTCAGGAAACAAATTCTTGCTTGTTTGTGTGGATGCCTTCTCAAAGTTTTGTTGGCTTTTTCCTTTGAGGAACGCCACTGCACAGCTCACCGTGCAGGCACTTCGTACCCATTTGTTTCAACACTTTGGAATACCCGCTACCATTGTTTCCGACAACGGAACTCAGTTCGTGTCAAAAGAATGTGCTTTGGGCACGGTATCTGCCATGTGACCACTTCTCCTTACTATCCAGAGCCTTCCCATGCTGAGAGGTTCAACAGAAATCTTCGATCTGCTCTCATAGCTTTTCATGCTGACAAGCAGACCACCTGGGATCAGGAACTTCCTTGGATTCAATTTGCTTTCAATACTGCACACCATGAGAGTCACAAGGCGGTCCCTTTCGAGCTGTTGTTGGGCTATCCACCCAATAATCCCTTGGCAAATGTGTGGAAAATTGGCGACCTTCTGCCACCCCCTGGTGCAGCCAATGTCAAGGCAACTTAGCAGGCGGCTAGGAGGAACTTGATCCGAGCTAGGGAATTGGTACGGAGGAAGCACAATCGAGGTCGGTTGGACAATCCTTTCCAGGTGGGGGATTTGGTTTTCTGTAAGGCTCATCCGGTCAGTTCGGCGTGGAAAAGAGAGCCGCTAAGTTGTCTCATCGGTGGTCAGGTCCCCACCACATCTTGAAGTTCTTGACTCCTGTCTCCGTGCGGCTGGGAGATCCGCAGACTGGAGAAGTTTTCCGGAGGGCTCACATTTCTCATCTGAAGCCTTTCCGGGGAACAATTCCGTAGGTTATCTTTCATTACTCTTGTGTCTGAGTGGGAAGTGCACTGGGCCAGAGAGCTTGATCTCCTCTTCTGTCCCTTGTGCGCTGCTGAAGATTTTTCCCTAGTAAATTTTCCAGCACTGGCCAGTGCAAACCCTGGGGGTGAGTAGTCCCTCCAGTTGTAAGACTTTTGGCGTTCCCCACTTCAGACATTTGAGTTGATCTGTTGGTGTTGAGATCTTCTAAGTATTGGGAGAGGTTGTTTTCTTTTTTTTTTAGAGGAAGTCCTCCTTTGGGGGGGGAGGTTGAGCCGTGACATGTCCACCAAGCGTCCCACCAATGTCACGCCTCAGTGTTTTTTTATAGTGCGAGTGCTGGCCTTGCGCCGGAACTCGGTCGGGTTTGGGTCGGGCAGCAATCCTGCAACCCAGAGTGAATGTCCGCCTGACGCTTGGGAGTCAGAAGGCGTGTGACTGTCATATCACACAGGATTGTTTTGTTGTGAGTAAAATTGAATCTGTGTAAATCGTTTTATGTGGTTGTCCTTCATATTATTTTTGTTCAACGTTACACTGTTTATTCTCCTGATATGTAGTTAAGCGGTTTGCGGAACGTCAGATGAGGTCGCGGATGGGAGGTTTCGATTTGCTGCTGTCCTCGGAGAGGGTCGCCCGGGGGGACACTCCATCTTCCACCTCCTGGGGCTGCCAATGGCCCAGTTTCTCCGGGGACCATTAAGCTACTCACCGTCATCCACCACCACCGCCTGCCACCAGCAAGGAACATGTTGTGCCACGCAATACGCAAGTTATAGCCTACTTTGAAATTACGAACATTTTAAAAGACTTTATATTCGAAAGGGGCCCCGCAAAATGATTGATTCTTCGTTATTTATTTTTATAGTATTTGTTAATTATTTAATTGTTAATTTTTTCAAAGTTTAAAGTATACCTATTTACAGTTACCATCTTTAATTATTTCTTGTTAGGCCTAATTTGTTACTGGTACCAGTTTTTGTAATTCAGAAGGGTAAATTTTTTGAAAGATTTTTAAATGAATTCTTTGGATGGCTGACATTGTTGTTTATTGTTATTTTGTTGATTTCATTGAAAAATATAGGCTTTGTTGACAACTATTTGTTTTGTTTTGATATTCACCCACGGCCTTTCACTAGTTAGGGATGTGGGGCGGCCACTCGCACTGTCACTATGGGGGGGCATGCTTCCTTTAAGGCGGTGACACACTATCGATCTTTTCCCCGATCAAGACCCCGAACCGAGCAGGGAGAAGGGAGAAGGGAGATAAATATCAGCAAAATTTTACTCCGAACATTTCCCCGAACATGGCCAAGACCAGACGAATTCTACCGAGCGCGGCAAAAGGAAGTTTGGAGAGAGATAGAGAGTGTGTGCGAGTGAGAGCGCGGAACTATCAATGCTAGCGCAGGCGGCCGCTCGGTGCGGCGCTCGCGACGATGTACGGGGCAAAAATGTACCGTGACACACTATCGTACATCGGACCGTACATCGGACCGATCTTTTCTTTGATCTTTCGCCAAAAAACCGCCTCCAGAGCGCTCGTCTCCCTGCTCGGCCTGATGTCTTGTTCGGCGTCTTGATCGGTGTACGGACCCGTGACACACTATCGAACATCCTCCCTTCGACCTCCCTTCTCCCTTCTCCCTGCTCGGTTCGGGGTCTTGTTCGGGGAAAAGATCGATAGTGTGTCACCGTCTTTAGTTGTTCGTCTGGGGGCGGTGCGAGGGGTCGGCTCAGTCTTGACTCACAAATTCATGCTAGAAAAATATTTTGATACACAACAGTGGCAGATGTAGGACCTCATTAACTGAACAATCCCAACCCAACAGCAAAGTGAATACATATACACACATAACAATTCAGAAGCATGAGTCATATTTTTTGGATGTGCTAATATAATAACTTAGGCTAAGAAGCCCAAGAAGTATTTTTTATGATAGGAGTGCAATTTAGGAGACGAGGATTGGCTTTGGCTATAGATAAAACATACGCCTGTTTTATCTATATGCTTTGGCTCTTGCTTGGCGGGACATCAGCAGAAAACGGTCGATGGTTGGTTGTCGTCGACGTCGATCACTGTTTGGTTATCGAAAACGATCTGTTCGGTCAGTTGACAATCGATTGGTTGATATGGTTACGAAAAAATGTCAACACTGTGTTGGTGATAAAATGGGCACCTATATGGCGCTGTTTCAACATACTAATATTGATGTTTTTCTTTTTCTCTCCAATTTCTCCATTTTCAATGTAGCAGTTTATTCTGTCATCCAGCATAACTAATGGCTTGCTTAGGCTATAGATGTCTATGTTTTCAGAGATATAGAAGATGTTGGGTATCATGTTTATTATTAAGTCAGTAGCTTCTACATATAGTGGTTTTTTTTGCGCACCCCACATGGTAGATTAACAACCATAGTGTGCAAATGCATTGTGTAGTGAAACGCTGGATGGTCATAACCAGTCAGTATTTTGTATGTTAATCTTTCTGTTAACATTTTCCTTCTAATGCTTAGAGGGATTGATGCGGTCTCAGAGTTGAGGGCTATGATTGGAGTAGTTTTGTATGCTTTAATTGCGATTCTCAGTGCCTGGTTTTGAATTAGTCAAACATATATTTAATGTATTTGTAGTCATATCGACCATCGCTTGCTATCGATTATCGATTTTAACATACTATAAAAGGACTTATGAAAATAAACAAAAATATGAACATGTCCAAATAGAAAGCTTGCATTTTTCAATCTTAGGCCTAATTAGACCTTCATATATTTGTAAGATGAGGATGGATGAGCTCCTTTATCCCCGCAGGCCAATATTTTCAATATATTCAAGTCCTTGAAACACTGTGTCTGTACGTGTGCTATATGATGTTTAAATGTAAGTTTTGTGTAAAGAATAATTCCCATTAGTGTTATTTTGATCTTCAACAGGGATAGGATAGCCTTGTAGAAAGAGGGTGATTTTCTCATAGAATATTTTTCTACTTCTCGAGAAACAGATGGGTTGCACTTCTTGTTGGGATTGAATTCCAAATTGAGTTTATTAGTGATTATTCCCAATTCTTTTAATGCTCCCTGGACCTTATTTGTTGCAGTCTCGAATGATTTGTCAGCACTGTACAGAACAATATCATCTGCATACACTGTATAGGGATTTAACCTTTTCGGGTAAGTTAAAGTTTAAATCGGATATGTACAGTGCAAATAGGATGGGACTAAGGACACTGCGGCAATCCTGTGCAGGTACTTCTCCTGTCTGAAAATCCATATAGTTTGTGCCTGACTGTTTTGTCCACTAGCCACTTATGGAGGTGGTTGATAAAGTGAGGTGGGGTTCCAAATACATCTTTCTCAGTAAAACAGAAACATTGACTTTGTCGTAAGCTTTTTACTTGAAAATGGTCGGAGACGTTATTCCTCTTAGAAGTCTTCATGGGAGATCCAGGGACGGGAACCAGTGCAGGCATTGTCCTGCGTCTGAGAAATTTATTCTTGAAACTCTTGCCCACGTCATTGGAAAGTGTCCATTTAGTAGTCTTCTACGGAATACCCACCACCATACGATCAGAAAAATCATAGCAGATCGATTCAGAAAGAAAAGTTACGAGGTCTATGAAGAGGTCACGGCTATAGAAGAAGAGGGCTCTGTGAGGCGGAGTGACATCATTGTTATAGACAAGGGGAAAGATTTCGGTCTCATTATAGACCCAACAGTTTGGCTTGAGACAAATGAAAATCAGCCACAGGAAGTCCATGAAGAAAAAGTAAATATTTATAAGAAAGCTATCACCAAAGATTACATATGTAATCTTTGCTATCACCTACTATTCGGAAAAATAAAGAGGACAAATTCCTCATCAAGTCGAGAAATTTTGGAAGAAATTCAATTTGGAAAATCAAGTGCTATAAAGAAGAGCCCGAGCCCTTGAAGAGTACGTGAGGATTCAGGAAAAAGAAAGGATGAACAGACCACTGAGCTATAAGCATTGACTTTATATCTACACTGCTGTAGAACAAAGAATAATATTACATTAAATTTTGCAAACCTAATTATGATCATTGTTATAAAGGTGGTTTCTTATAATATTAATATAAAATTGTATGGATGTTAAAGATATCACGTACTCACGTACTCTTTAACATCCATACAATTTTCTATTAATATTATAAGAAACCACCTATATAACAATGATCATAATTAGGTTTGCAAAATTTAATGTAATATTATTCTTTGTTCTACAGCAGTGTAGATATAAAGTCAATGCTTATAGCTCAGTGGTCTGTTCATCCTTTCTTTTTCCTGAATCCTCACGTACTCTTCAAGGGCTCGGGCTCTTCTACTTCTTCTGGTTAGGGTTCACTTACTCTACGAATCATTGACACAATGAGCCTCCAAATATGTAATTCTTAAAACACATGGCTCACTTACTCTACAAATCATAGTCTATACGAGCTTCGTAAATAATATTGAAGGTTCACTTGCACTACAGGCTCGTATACTATACGAGCCGATCAAAAATATCAAATAAATTAAGAGGGTTCACTTACTCTACAGATCATAGTGCCTATGAGCCAAGCGTATGAATTCTTGAATAATTCAGGAATAAGCTCGTATAGTATACGAGCCAAAATACTGAATTTAAATAAATTACAGGAGTAGGCTCGTATACTATACGAGCCTATTTCATGATAACTATTACACAAATAGAAGACGGCTCACTTACTCTACAGTTCATTGGCACAATGATCTGTAGAGTAAGTGAACCCTCTACAAATATTAGAAGGCTCACTTACTCTACGGTTCATTTAGCTACTCGTCGCGCGGTTTGCAGCGCATCGTTGCAGGCGTGTATGGTAAACCAATACCGCAGTTCTGCCGTTCTGCCTTACTTCTGCCGTTTACTAGTCTTGCAGCGTGAAAGAGAGCTTGTTATGTTAATGCATTGTTGAATTTTTAACTTGTGTACTCGTTGCTAGAAATCAAGCAATTATCAAGTACCGGTATTACAGGAGCTATTTTAAGAGTTACAGACTTAATTTTCAATTAATTAAAAAGACTCACGTAAAAGCTTATGCAACTAATGGAATTACTTACTGTGTTATGAACATTTGTATATAATTAAAGTTGTAAATATTTTAAAATTGTTTAGAAGATTGCCTTTTTAGTGTTTTCTACAAACGTGTCTCAACTTATACACATAGACTGGTGGAGTGGTAATTTATATTTCTAATCATTTAACTTTAAATTATGAACGCTTTCAGTCACGTGAAGTTGAATTAATTAAACTGACATTAGTTTTTACCATAAATGATAAACCTTTTGAAATTGACTTAATAGCTTTGTATAGAAACTATAAATATGATTTTTATTTTTTCCGCAATGATTTGCAACGTATTTTGAGTAATTGTAAAAAACACAGCTATTATGTTAGGAGATATAAATTTATGCATTTTAGAACAAAATAACAGTGTCATTGATTATTTAAGTATAATGAACTCATTTGGTTTTGAGTCGTTTATAAATGAGCCAACTTGGGGGAGAGAAAATTGGGTAAAGTGTTTAGACCATGTATTCATCAGAAGTAAGACTAATTTAATTTTTCATAGTAATTTAGAAAACTATGACTTTACTGATCATGCTGGAGTTAATGTAAATTGCGTAACAAGTTGTGATAGTGCTTTGAAAGAGGAGTTTGTCAAGGCTGTAGATCATTCAATTTTAAAAAGAAGGTTGGCTGAAGTGAGCTGGATCCCAGTGTTTGATTGTGAGGATGTTGATAAATCTCTAACAGTTTTTTACGATACTTATAATAAATGTATTGAGCAATCAAGTTTTTTAAGGCCTATTAACAGTAAAAATAGGCATCGAACTCCATGGATATCGGACACACTAATTAAAAAGATAAATGAAAAAACAGACTTCACTCTCGATTGAAAAAGCACTATGACATACATTTGTTTAATAGATATAAAGAACTCTCTAGAGAATGTTCTAATTTGAAAAGACGGGAAAAAATTAATTATTACTCATCTAAAATTGAAGCAGTAAAGGGCTGCATCAAAGTCTTTATTGGAATATATGCAAATCTATTATGAGAAAGTCAAAAAATGAACTAACATCGATTAATATAGATGATAAAATTGTACAGGTTGAGGGTAATGAAAAAATAGTTGCTGACTCATTCAATAACTATTTTACTGGTATGCCGGATAAGCTGATTAGAGAATTGTATGGGCCGGGATTCCCCGCCATGCCGGATATCGGTCTAGCGTGCAGCTCAAGGTTACGTTTATCTGAAATTACTGAGGTAGAATTAGAAAGTTTAATCTTAAGCAAACCAAATAAACAGTCTGTTGGCTTTGATGGTATTTCCATAAATACTATAAAAGAAAATGTTAAGATTTTTGTCCCAATATTACGTCACATTTTTAATTTATGTATAAAGCTAGGTTACTTTCCTTCTAGTCTAAAAACAGCACTCATTGTTCCAGTATATAAGGCAGCTGATCCATTGCAAATGAATAATTACCGACCGATTTCACTTTTAAATACCTTTGCTAAGCTGTTAGAAACTTGTGTGAAAAGCCAATTAGTTAAATATTTTTCAGATAACAATTTATTTTCAAATAATCAATTTGGGTTCATGAAAGGTAAAAATACTGACCTAGCAGTTGAAAGACATATAAGCGAGATAGTTAATCATGTTGATGAGCGTAAACCAACAATAGGAGTTTTTCTTGACTTTACTAAGGCATTTCACTTAGTTAATCAAGACATATTATTACATAAACTAAAGTTATATGGAATTCAGGGAAATATTTTTAAGTGGTTTGAGACTTTTTTAAATGAAAGAAAACGGATGGTTAAAATAAAAAAACGTTTACTCAGATGTATGTTCTCAAAGGCTTGGCGTCCCTTAAGGGGGAGTGCTTGGACCAATTTTATTCACAATTTATATTAATGACATGTTATCAATGGATTTAAAATCGAAGATATATGCTTTTGCTGATGATACATCTTTAGTATGCAGTGCTAACAATTATGATTTACTGAGGATGAAAATTAATAATGATTTGGACGTAATATCAAATTGGGTGATAAGAAACAAATTAATCGTCAATACTTCTAAATCTAATGCAATGATATTTACTTACAAACCTCATTTGACAGAGTCGTTGAAAGAAGAGATCGATCTACGCTGTCATTTAGTTACTTGTTTTCGTGATTGTTGCTGTACAAAAATTAATTTTGTTGATTCGGTCAAGTATCTTGGCCTTCATATAGATTCAGATTTAAAATGGCATACATATGTTAATCAACTATGTAAAAAACGTAGAAAAATTAACTATAATTTCTTTCATTTGAGACAGTTTATTACTCCTAAACTTCTTAGAACGCTATATTTATCCTGGTTTGAATCTACTCTTAAGTATGGTTTAATTCATTGGGGAGGGACGTTTTCAACAATACTTAAACAAATTGTAATAATGCAAAAACTTACATTAAAAACTATTTGTGGTGTAAAGAAATTTGACTCAGCTGCACCACTGTTTCAGTACTTGACGTAATGCAGCTAGAGAAGATATATTTATATTCAAATAGCTGTAACCCGCGGGCTTTGTCCCGTTTAACTTCTTAATTTTCAAGATTATCTCGTTCGCATGGCTCAATCACGTCCTGGTTGAAGTTTGTTCGCTACGCTCACTCACCTTTAGGTTGGAGCTCGTTCGCTACGCTCACTCACCTTTAGGTTGGAGCTCGTTCGCTGCGCTCACTTGCCTTCAGGTTAGCTCGTTCGCTACGCTAACTCGCCTCCAGGTTGAAGTTCGTTCGCTACGCTCACTCACCTTTTGGTTGCAAATTAGCTGTTGTCATAAATGTAAAAGAAATAATAGTGCTGCACCCTGTTGGTAATTTTTGTAACTTTAATGCTATTGAACATCACAGAACAGAACCAACTTGTTTAATTGAAACAGCTGTTAAGATTCAATAATTGCATTTCTCGTAAGGTTAACATGGGAAACTCCAGAGCCACTGGGGCGGAGCCCGAAAGGATTTTTGAAATAAGAATATGCCTATATGTTAATCGGGAATGTGAGCTATCATCATGCCAAATTTCAGCCCAATCCGACCAGTATTTTTCGCGTTCACTTGTCACAAACATACATCCATACATCCATCCATACATCCATACATCCAAACTTTCTCATTTATAATATTAGTAGGATAAAAAGTTTACTAGTTTATTTCAAACAGTTGTTATTAATAGGAGTACGAGAAACTATACTTAGGGTATGCTTATGATACCACCTGTTATGAAAGACACAAGCAGGTTACAGTGTTACCATAAAGTAGTAAAATGTTTTAACTTTAATTTTAGAGTACTCAAAAATATGCAGGATTTGAAAATTGAATTATATAAAAATAAATTAAAGGAATTGATAAAGAATAACTCAATCAAACAAAGTGAAATAATTAATTATCGAATGTAGCATATACCGTTAAACGATTTGTAAATATAAAATAGTATGTAAGAGTGAATAGCCAGTGAAGGGATGAACCATAAGTGTTTGAGAAAAATCTAATTAGATATAAGGTATCAGTGACAGTGAATTTAAAGTTAACAGAAAAAAAGACAGTTAAAATAAAATGAACCTACTCAAGACAGTGTTTATAGAATATAAGTATAGTTTTAAGTTTTTCAACCACACGTGTTTTACAACACATGGTTGAATATTTGTATAAAAAAACGTTTTTTATGTGAATAAAGATTTTTGAACTGAACTGAACATAGCCGCATTAATGTTAATGTGCATCATGTGCATTTTCGCCAATGATAATGTACCAATGTCGACCGTACCAATGTCTAAACTTTACTTTCAAATGAATTTGTTGTTAAATTTTTTTATATTTATACATCATACAGAATTTAAATGTTTTTACGTGACAAAAATAACGAAATATAACAAGCTACATTACATACAATATAATTTAGGCTTGAGCTAATGGAAAACTGTAGTTTTCGCATACTTGTCTTAACTTACAGATTCAATTACATCCTTTGTTTACCAAACAAGATATTTACATTTATTGAAAAAATAACACTTAGACAGATCAATAATTGTAAATTACGATGACAACTGCATTTACATAACAATCCTTATACAAAGAAGTATGTTTTTGTGACAAAGACCGGCCTTTTACAGTAATATGGTTTACAGTACTTATTAATTGCGCGGTTGTTAAATGCCCTTATAAACATATGGAAATTAAAAATTTAAATTATTAAATCATTTTCTTTACAAACTCATGAACAATACAAAACGTTCGCTGACCCCTCATAGGAATGAAAAGTAAAGATGATCGCAAGATCTCAAGTTGAAGTCACGTTCTCATGGGCAAAGACCTGGCTGAGAACAAGCCAGGCATAGATTGAATTTCGATCTGGAATGCATCGTAGAAGAAATTGTAACCGATGGGAACAATCGACGAGAAACAATATTGTTCCCATCGATTCCGAGAAATTTTACATGCATAAAGAAATAATTTTACTTACGGTCAGCACCACGCCATCTGGAGGCTGGTCATGAGGGGAGAAGCCAATGAGGACGATGATCGAAGATATTCCACCGATGATTGGAGGGTAGGCGTTTCCCGAAGACATCGGGGGGAAGAACCGATAATCCAGGAGGGGAAAGGAGGTCTTGGGGAAGAAAAGTGTTAATCAGTCTTGGAGAGGTCTCAAGAAGTAGCACTTCAAAGAAGAAACCGTCGGGAGTCCCGGATCGAGTAGGGACAGTGACTTAACAGGGTAGTTTGAAGCACCTATTAAGATCCCGACCAGACTCAAGATCACGAGGACACAACCACGGCTATTCTTCAAGACCAAAGGCACCACTACACTACCACGCTACCAAGGACCAAAGCAACCCGAAGAGGACGGCCCATAGGACGAGCGACCGACGACGAGAGGAAGGACTACGCTTGGATCAACCCTTGAGTCTCGAGCGAACAACCCCGGAGTCTACGCCCGCACCAAAGGAACGCCCCGGGGAACCTTCCAATCGTTGCCCAACTGCCTCGTCTTGTGGTATGTCCAAATATCTTCACTCAATTGGTAGCGTGCACAACTTAAATGTTAAGGAGAAACTCCATAAGATATAACAAAATCTATATATAAATGAAATAAATAAACTATAAGAAAGATAAAGTAAATATATAAAAATAGGGCAGACGAAGTAGAGTTACTTTAAAATTCATATAAACTTCAACCCTCAATTAAACTAAAAGGGGTCAACCTAAACAAGAGCAATTTTGAAGTTTGAATAAAACAGGATTCAAAACGAATCCAAATAAATAAACCTGTTAGTTAGACTATTAATATAGACGTGTATATAATAATAGAGGCAATTTCAAATATGAGTAAATAATTGAAAATTAGGGTGTTAACCACGTAAGCACGTATTTTAAATGTATGTTTAGTTAATATATATTATCAGAGGGATGAACTAACTTGTATGTAAATATTGGGTTTAATTTATCTTAGAATGTTTTAAGTGTTTACGATTCATATAACTAATAACATTTAAGTGTCAAGGGAAATATTTTATTTCTTATCATTTTGTATAAAGAAATTTTAAATACAATTTAAGTGTTAAGGGAAATTTTCTTTAAATATCCTTATACAAGAAACAGAGTATAAAAACAAAATAGGCTGTAAATAGTCATTTATATTATTTCAATTTTATTTGTAATTTTTCTATTCTGAATAATAATAATATCACTGTATAACAATTATCTTCATTTTATGTACTTATTTTATGTGTGCACATTTAGTTATTTTTATTAAATCATAATTATTATACTGGAACTGGTGTTCACTTATTCCACGATCCTAGAGGTCCTCCACCTAGTGAGTACTCTACCCTAGTTACATTCCCCCCTTTGAAGTAAATTTTGTTTGGTCAAGGTTTTCGTAAGTTTCTTTTACCTCTACAGAGGAGTAGAGGCTAGAGAGTTTTACACCCTCAAGAACTAACTGTGTAAATTTCTTTAGTGTGTTACGTTATATGAAAGATCCATGGTTTAAAAAGATCAAAATCACTCATAGAGAGGCTTACTGATGTGATGAGGTGAGGGAATTTACTTAGCTAAATATATAGTAATCCTGGTAATTATATCTCAGTACAATTATATCTATTGTACCAACACGTACAATAGATATAAGATAATTCGATAAGAAATTATTTTAAGAGTTATTGTAGTATTCAGATTTTCCAAAGATTTCGTAATTAATCGTTATATTGCAAAACATCAGATGATGCAGAACAAAATATCATCATCATCATCTATATATACTAGGTGTGCAATGCAGTTGTATGCTTGCAATATTGAGCGGAGCAAGTATATTAATCATTTTTTAAGTCAATGCTACGTCTGTTATATGTAAATGGAATGTCTACTTGCTGTATCCAAAGTCAATGCTAAATCTAGTTCACGTAATTGAGACATCTCCTGGTTGAATCCTCTTATTCAATGCTACGTTTGGTTCACATAAACAATGGAATGTCTACTTGCAGAACCCAAAGGTAATGCTACATTTGTTATACGTAAATGGGTTATACTTAGAGTATCCAAAGTCAATGCTCCTTTTGGTTAACGTAAATGAGATGTCTCTTAGCAGTATCCAGTGTCAATGGTGCATTTATATCACGTAAACGGGATGTCTAGTCTACTTGCAGTATCCCAAGTCAATGGTACAATTGGTTCACGTTAATGAGATGTATACTTGCAGTACCTATCTAAATCCAATGGTCTTTCTGTTTTTATAAATTAAATGTCTATTGATGTATCCAATGCAAATGGCACATTTTGGTTCAAGTTAATGGAATGTCTACTTGCAGTACCTATCCAAAGTTAATGATACATTTGGTTCACGTAAATCGGATGTCTACTTGTAGTATCAAAGTCAATGTCTCTGTTTCTTGTAAATGGGATATCTATACTTCCAGTATCTAAAGTCAATAATGCATCTGGTTCACGTTAATGTAATGTCTAATTGCTGTATCCAAAGTTAATGATATATTTGGTTCACATAATTTGGAATCCCTATGTGCAGTATTCAAAGTAAATTGTACGTCTGGTTCACGTAAATGAAAAATGTCTACTTGTAACATCAAAAGCCAATGGTGCATAATCCTTATTGGTTATACATTTTGTAGCAAATAATGCTCAACGGTATCAATCCGATTGTTCTTCCCTTTTGTTCTCTATTTTGCAATGTGCTAGTTTAGATGATTTATTTGTAAACACATGTTACAACTTTTGTTTACCTTTTTGAACGGAGCGAAGCGAGCGAAGCTCTTATACTACACTCCTGCTTTAGTTTTACAAATACTCCTCATGAACGGCTGAAGCGATCTGCATGAAATTTAGCACAGTCATAGTACCCAACCACGGGAAGGTATAAATCTGAAATGGAACAAATCGGACCACGGGGGTTTTCCCTATGTGAATTTAAACTTTTAGAAATTTAACATGGGCCTTATGGGTTAAGTGGATGCCATGACAGTATTTGCAAGATAACAATAAAAAGGTATTATTCCCCTAAAATGAAAGTCTCCTGCACAACTTCACGTTACGCTCTTTCCAATGAGACCAAAAACATGTCAATCGGTTCAGTAGTTTCGGAGGAGTAATTGTCACAAAAATCCTGCTTGCGTATTAAATAAGTACTAGTGTCCCTCTTGCTCGAATTCGAGCAATTGCTAAGTATTACAGGCGTTATTTTAAAACGAATAACATTCATAATTTCTGATGACTTTAAAAGATTCGACTCAAAGATTATGGAAATACTCAATATGTACATAACAGGTCGATATAATCAACATTTCTTGTAAATATCTTATCATTTTTCAAAAGATGATCTTGTTTTTTAGAGTTTTCTACAAATAGACTTACTCATAGAAGCATTAGGTTGTCTATAATAACGATTATAAACGAAAAAAAAATTATTTCTATTTCTACTCCTTGGTGGTGTTTTACGACTTTCCTATGTTTACATAGTTTGCAAATCGACTCTAGATATTTCATTTCAACAAAGTCAGTAAATGTTTGTAGTAAACTGTTAAATTAGCAAACTTATTGACTGTTTTCAATTCACATATTTTCTTTTTCTCACTTTTAATTTCTGACAACAGTTGGAGTTGCATAACAATGTCAACAAAACACACCCTACATGAGCATGGTGGTTTTTTGTGTTTATTACCATGTTAATCTTATGGAGAAATACGAAACTTTAAAGGGCTCCAGGGCCTCACTCTCTAATTATTTCCCTAAAAAGAAAGTTTCCTGCACAACTTCACGTTACGGTCTTTCCAATGACACCAAAAACATGTCAATCGGTTCAATAGTTTCTGAGGAGTAATTGTCACAAAAAACCTGCTTGCGTATTAAATAAGTATAGATATATGGATTTGCTTATGTTAAATTTATTATTTTAAGAGCAACCATCACTTAATTTGAAGACGATAATTAAATAATAAATAATAATTAGTTGATTTGGAATTAGGTAGCTGGTGCCCATTCTACGTACGGGAATCTTAGTAGAAATTTCTTAAATTCAGAACAGGAGTTGGTTTCCATATTTAGTGTGCACTTTTCCAGATATGCTGGGAAAACTATTACTGTATAGGAATACATATAAACCTTCGCAAATACAATATCTGACAGTTTCAAGCCAAAACGAATGCTTCGCAATTAAATGTTACCCAATCTTGTTAGTCCATATTTTATATCTAATGAAGGAAGCAAAGGAACTGCTTTATAGATCTACTAGCAACAGTGCCCGTTATGGTTAAACACAACGGTCTCTAGTAAAATAATGGTTATGAAATCCATACACCACTTTACTCACTAATATTAATGGTACAGTTTAAGCACATAACATTAGAATGTTTAGAATGTAGAAAATTTAATCAAAGAAAAATTAATTAGATAACAATAAGCTGTTGAATTATTAACACATGTTTCGTATGATTAGATTATACATACTGGTAAACCAATTATTACCATCTATAAAAATAATTGGTTTTTCTTTTCCGAGTCGGGTTAGCTCTTCTACCCGACCGATTTTCATAATTTTGGCCAACTAAGGACGTACCGCAGATTTATTTGAGCTACTGTATTGTTTATTGAGATCGGACTACCTAAAGCTCACTGCTGAATCACGAATCAACGATAATTACCTATCTGCAATCAATTATACGTAACTCTATTTTTATTTAAGTTATTTTATATGTCTTAAAATACTTCAAAAGCTTTCACTTGAGATATTGATAGTTTTAATCAATTAAGTTCAAGATACTGTATCGCTCAATCATAAAGTATAAATTGCATTATATCTTGGATATGGAATTTAGTTTTAAATATATTTAATTAATTCTAACTACGTTATTCTATTTGTTTTGACCTAAGAACCTTCATTGAAATACCACTCCCATTTCATTAAAGCACACATCTAAATCACGACCAACACAAATTGTTCAAAAAATTGAGTTCTTTATCATCGATTTATATCCAAACGATCTTGCTTGCAACCTCAACAGTACTTTCATAATTATTTGCAAATACAGTGTATTCACAAATTAGGCTATCCAATGACATATTAATTAATAAAATCGGTTCAGTAGAACTGTAGATTTAATTGTACAAAGCTTAAGAACAACATCTTTAATCAGTACTTTCTCACTACTATACATTTGGAGGTTGCTTAACGTTTTTGCAAATAACTTTGAAATGGCGAGGAAATCGACCCAAGTGGAGCGTGATATTCTGAAAGAGAATAACATTTCCTACAAATTACCATTATGTATTTCTTGAAATTACAAGAAATACATTCTGTTTCATTAAAAAGTAGTGTAAAATTATACATATTGTCATATTTGATAGATAGATTGGCATTAATTTGGCTAGTTACGTATACAGACAAATTAATATTTACGTAACAAACAATTTACAGTATTTATTTTGCTTTTTGGAAATGCCACATTGCTATTTTATTTGCATAATTTGTTGCAAAAGAAGCCACATGACCATATAAACGAGTAAGCCCCTAACATTACGTAGAGAGATTAATTGACAACTTTATGTAGCCTATGTATAAGGCTGAGACAACTAACTGACATCCCCCATGTTAATGAATTTTAGCTTTAACAGTAACCCCACAACCAATTTCTCAAAACTATGATAGAGGGTTATTCATTTGCACAGAAGTACATATGTACGATATGAACTGACGCGACAAGACGAAGGAAAAATCAAAAACGGATATACATCCCTTTGAAGTTAGAACGTGCCTTCTCAACAAACAGATGTTTTTTCTTATATAAAATCATAGATTAATCTGCTTTACACTGGTAAAATAGCGGACATATAGAAATCACTACTAAAAAATTATAAAAATTTAGCATTTTTTTTAAACCAGAGCAGGTAAAGTGTTTAACTGCAAAAGATCCACCAATACGATTTCAATAAACCCTGCTATAGTAGTGTGCTGCTCCTAGTATATCGAGCTCTAAATATTTGCGTTACCAACGGAAGCGCAAACAATGGCATTGTTTCCTATTGTACAAGCCTTCGAGCGCCCGGTTGGCGGTTTTTTGCTGTGTCTGTCTACTCACTACTGCTTGATTTCATCGCAGAGGCGCAGTGTGCGTGATGTTAAGCGTCACAAAAATGCAAATACCCCATTTATATTATTGAGCGAAGCACTTATAATTTTGTGCTTATTTTTGTATTTTAATTTATAAAGGCATTCTGCACATCCACAGGAAACTATCTTTCTAACAGTATGCGTAGATTTTCCCTGCGATGCACATAAGCTGAGAAAAAAGGTTTTAAAGCATACTAGCTGTTACCCACGGGCTTCACCCACCCCGTTTTAATTCATAAGTATGATAAGTATTAATAAAATTATTGATTGGTTAAGTTAAACTTGAATAAACAAAACAGAATACAGAAATACAAACAAATAATTACACCTGATTTTAATAAGGAAATACATTGAAAGAATAACATACAAATAAGGACAGCTGAGGTTTTTTTTAACATTATGTATAAGGAAAGTTCCCTTTGGAAAGAAATTACGACCTTAAAGGGTGATTTATGAAATAATGGATAGTTTTGCGCAAGGTTTTTCTCGTCATGACGAACATTTTAAGTTTATGGTTTATGGGGGTGTGACTTGTAGTTTTCTCAAAAGTTCATGGGTACTTTTGGCTTTATATATAGATTTCTGCTTGCCTATTAATATATAGATTCACTTAGATCAAGCATCTGCAGTTGTTCGCATTTCACGGATTGTGGCCCATTCTGTAAGTAACAGCTGTGTTTACGTCGTATACATAAAGTGGGGCATACTTTGGTTCAATGTTAGAGGGTATTAACGGTCCAATCAGATAGTAGTATGTTTTCTGTGCCGATGGTAAAAGGAGTCCGAGTACTTAAAGTTATATAGACTAACTGAATGATGTCGATTCATTTTGACACATCGTTTTTAAAAATCCATCCATTATTAACGGAGGAGTGGTGTTTCGTAGAAATCACCTTCACGTATTATACAGTATATAAGGAGTACCATAAGATATTTTTATTAACATTTGATATTATTACACACCAAGTTTAACATGGAGGATTCGAAATGTTTAATGTCAAACTTTGTCTCAACTAATTTGAGAGAACGGCTTGATAAATAAAGGCATGTTTATTTATTATTTGTTTTATTAATTAGTTTGAAATAAATAGAAGTAGGGAAACTTCTTTTTTTTAGCAGTAGCAAAGCTCTGCCAAAACAATTACATATAAAAACCGATGTTCATAGTTTGGTTTACTGATATCAATATTTAAATGAAGGATGATAGCATTACTAAGTGACAAATTATCAGTTCACTGAGAGATTATGTGAACACGAGACATCTTCTATATAAATAAAATTAGAGTTTTGTCTGTACATTATTTCTTAGTACGATCTAGGACTTGCCTGAAATATTGTGTTCAACTGTTACGGGCTAGAACTAGCGTAAGATGTGTTGGTGGGATAGAAAAAAGGTAGAAAAATTACAGGGTCACGTGACTTTCTTTCAGTAACACTCTTAAATTGTATTTTAGCTTTTATTATGGTTTAAAACGCAATACCATAGATCCAAAATGTTATAACACACATATTTTTCCTTTGTTCAGTTGAATTAGTGATTAGGGTAGAGGCAGCGTAAAGAAAATGAGCAAAATACAGGGCAGATAGTGGCGTACACAGGGTAGTATTTAAAGGCTAAAAATAGATCGTTTAAGGAGTTTTCTTATCGAATAAATTCCTACTGTGTGTATTGATGTCATTAGCATTGTTTTTCAAACGTGCTATTATCTCACGTCAAAAATGTGCTAGTATAATTAACGACTAGTGTACATGTTGCTCTAAATCAAGCAATTGCAAAGAAGTAAAGTAGTTATTTAAAAACAATTATTAACTTATTTAAAAACGAATAAAAGTAATAATTTCCGATGAGTTTAAAAGACTAAACTCATAGATGGAACGTACCTAACATTTCCATATAATAGCCTAAACATTTCTTGTAAATATTTTACCATTTTTCAAAAGCTGATCTGGTTTTTAGTGTATTCTACAAATATTTCCCAGTTATAGCCACATTAGGTAGTCCATGTTGATCTTCGTCAATGATAACGTAGTCAGCA
Organism: Macrosteles quadrilineatus; assembly: GCF_028750875.1. Lineage (NCBI taxonomy): Eukaryota > Metazoa > Arthropoda > Insecta > Hemiptera > Cicadellidae > Macrosteles > Macrosteles quadrilineatus. Next base: position 4,103,206 of record NW_026542604.1, on the reverse strand, counting down.
TGGTACTACCCATTGTCACCAGTACAAATTTCAGTAATTTTTTTATAGAGATACAATTTTGTTTACAATAGGTACTTAAGAACTGCCTGATTTTCTGCATAACCTCTCTGTCACAATTTTATTTGCCTCAATTGGCATTAATTTGGCTAGTTACTGTTACAACGTAAGTTATATTTACCTGAAAATATGCAGAATTGTAAGGCCTACTGTTGTTCAGATGGGTTTTTGTTTCCCTTGAATGTGAATAATGCGAATCCTTCGATGCAAGTTTTAATAAGGTTTCTTGGATGTAGTCATATTATTTTAAAATCACTTGACTTTTATGAAAACATATATAATGTCCTTGCCGTACCAGTTTAATTCAGCCTTAGAGGGGTTTCCTTTGCAAATCATCATAAAGTTAAGTCCGTGTTTCCTACAAAATAGTAGCACTTCCGATAACATCCTTGTTCATTGTTTGTGGGATAATCTTCATATTGTAGGTGTTCTTCTTTTATATAGGATGATAACGATAATATTTTTAAAAAATCTCGATTTCTGCTACTTGGTGGCGTTCTATGACTTTCCTATGTATCCTTGGAAAGCAATTACGACCTTTAAGGGCAGTTTATGAAATAATGGATAGTTTTGCGCTAGTTTTCTCGTCATGACGAACATTTTAAGTATATGGTTTATGGGGGTATGACTTGTAGTTTTCACAAAGGTTCATGTGTACTTTGGGCTTTATATTGATAAACTAGTGGCTTGTAGGGACATAAGTCCCTAAAAAGCTCAAATGTAAAACAAACTATTGTAATATTTAAACAAACTCAGAATAAAATTATCTATGTGTCAGAATCGATACAGTGCTACAATACTACATGTACTCATATTAGTACCCTGGCCCAGTTATTATTTCTAATATTATAGCTCTACTCCTTTTGTAAAGGCACAACTGAATTAGTGTAAAGGCTGCCCTATAAGTTATAGTTGATAGTTATAGTTGATTATAGTTTCGTTTCTGATCAACATAAAATATAAACTACTCTCTGTGTCAGCTTATGTGGTGGTATTCCTCCTAAAGCTGTGGTTGATTTTATACACTCTTTAAAATAGGCCAATTTAAACGTTCAATGGGTTCATAGTTTGTTAAGACCATAGTAAAGTATTTATTTGCTAATCCGTTATAATTTTTAAGTTAATAACACAGCGCTGTCTGATGTTATGATGCAATGTACAGATAGCCGACAGCTAAGCCATATCAGCTATAGTCATGTTAATAGTATATTATTTTTCATTCAATGGATGTAAATTTTGTTTGAAAACATTTTACCGTTTATATTATTTATTTAGCCTACAGTTAAAAAAGCGAATCATCGACTGATTACTTGCCATTGGTTAGGGTTCCATTATCATGTTAATGGAACCAATCAAGAAAACAAATTCATCAGCATTGATATAGGTACATATTTTTGGTTAGTGAAACATAAAGAATCGGAAACTACCTCCAGGGTTTACTGTTATATATTCTATCTTTACTATCTATATAGATTGTATATATATACAATGCATGTTGGGCTATATTATTTTAACCTTTTTTCCTTGGAGCAACAGACAGTAGATACCTGGTTAAAATCTACTCCAGACAATTTTATTTTTCCGCCCATTGGAATTTGTTATAGTAATTAATGAAAGGAATATATGTATTGCCTGTACAAACCTATTTCAAATTTTATTCCCAGGTTATTCTCTAGAGTAACTGTTAAGGTTATTCCACTCGATAAAATCATAGATTAAACACTACAATTACGTGTCAAATTAAATGTTATGAAATTTAAAACAAAAGTTTTGAATAAATTTTCAACATATGTTTTGAAATAAAAACAAAACAGAAGTTTTCTAACTAATCTTGCATCGTTGATTATTTAGTCAATGGGGCTATTTCATGTTAAACATTCCTTCAGCACAACAATAACCTACTAATGTGAAGAAATGTAATCAAAGTAAAATAATTTTGTAAACTTCATGAACATATGTTTAAAGAAACCAAATCTTAAATGTTCCAGCCATTCTACTTCCATTTACTTTGATTTTAACCATCTCCCACGATTCTACTAAATTTCATGCGCTTGGCTAATTTACATACAAATACACAAATTTGCAAATTGCACAGTAAAATTAATTTCAACATTCTAAGACATAACGACAAAAGTCTCAATTGTAGGTAACGTCATCCCTGGTTTTATATAGTATACAGTACATTGCAGAATTTACTGGCAAATGAGTTAAATCCAAATGTAATATTGCTTACTGGCTTAGATGAATCACGATCAGCTGTATTGAGGTAAACAAAAATCAACAGACAAATGGCTTCTAATGCTATTCTTATGGAGAACATTTTACGTTATATTATTGACTAAGTCAAAGGTTTTATCAAATTTTGTGTTAAAATTTGGGGAATTTCACTATTTTTCCGGGATCGAGACCTTTAATTTGAACCCTCTCCCGTCGTTCTACGACTACCCAGTCGCCCACAATTTTGACGCAAAGAATCGGCTTTCGTAATTAATATATAGATATAGATATTTAATTTCCACAAAATCAGTTAATGTAACCAATGCGTTTCGTTGAATTGAAAAACAAAGAACACAATTAAATTAAACAGCTGATGTAAACAATATTATGTTCTTCGAAAGGATAACATGGGAACTTAAAAAGCCACTGTGGCAGAGGCCAAGGGACTTTTTCAAAAAAAATTAGGCCAGTTTGCAAATCTACGCAACACGCTCTTTCCAATGAGACGTCAGTGGATAAAATCGGTTAAGAAATGGTCGAGGATTCAACCGACAAACTTCGTGTTCGCGTATTAATTATATAGATTTCATATGTGCATGAAATGTTGGTGTGAAACCAACTTGTATAACTTTAAGCTAAATGGTTTAAGTTACCTGGCTTCGTCAAGTGATCCTTCTTCAGTATTACACTACCTACTATAGTTTCGGACTTGAAAATAAGTCTTCAGAAAACGTCAATAGGTCATCTAACCAAATTGGTTAGATGACCTATTGACGTTTTAGTTAACCTGAAGATGGACTTCCAGAGGCTACCTCACCATGTATACCTTTGAAGTAGAGGCTATATTTATTCCCAAAAGGTATCAAACGCCAGCTCCTGATCAAATCTTTTCTATCACTTTAAAGTTTGTTTCGTGTTTTTAGTCTTCACGTACAGAGACTTAAATCTTTGTATTAAATTGTTAGCAATCATAAATCGTGGACAGAATCTTCCACAAAAGATAAGTACAATATAGTTCAACACCCTAGAACTCCTTAAAAAAAAAATATGTTTTGTTAAGGCTTCGTCATAATGTTAAAAATACTCAATACAACAAATTCATTAATTTTACCATTGACAAATATTTATTCTATTTGTCTATGATTTTACATATGTAAACGTTGATAGTTGTGTGCGTATTGTATTTTAATATATCTTCTGTATACATCTAGTCCTCTATATTTTCTGTGTACACAAATGCTTCTGTATACACTTTTTTTTTCAACTCACAGTAACTGAGAAATATTCTAAACTGGTGAACTGTTTTTATAAATTTTTGCCATTATTTCTCAACCCGTGCTTAAAAAATTAGTGACTCGTGGATAAATCCAGATACAAAATTTAATCTAAATCGGACCACAGGTTTTGTCTGTAGCTCTGTATCTGGATCATACAAGTGTGTATTATATAACCTGATATTAGTCAAAATATGTTTTATTCTATAACGTTTAACTTAATTAAACATAAAAGTCATGCTCCCTCCATTTTTAAAGTATTCAGTCCAAAAATGTAATAAATTTACTTGTGCATACATATTTATTTCGTTTTAATAAATAATTGAGGTGATGCAATACACTTATGTAGGCAGTCGCAGCAGTCGAATCCGGGCATAGCGCCTAAAGTTTCACGAACGCAAACCGCGCAACGAGTAGCTAAATGAGCCGTAGAGTAAGTGAGCCATCTAATATTTTGAAGAGGGTTCACTTACTCTACGGATCATAGTGCCAATGAACTGTAGAGTAAGTGAGCCATCTAATATTTTTCTGCAGGCTCGTATAGTATACGAGCCTATTCCTATAATTTATATTATCCATTATTTTGGCTCGTATACTATACGAGCCGATTCCTAAATTATCAAATAATTCGTAAGCTTGGCTCATAGTCACTATGATCTGTAGAGTAAGCGAACCTTCCTACTGTATTTTTAAATATAATACACGAGGCTCATAGGCACAATGATTCGTAGAGTAAGTGAACCCTCTTCATTTATTTTTTATTTTCGATAGGCTCGTATAGTATACGAGCCTGTAGTGCAAGTGAACCTTCAATATTATTTAAAAAGCTCGTATAGTCTATGATCTGTAGAGTAAGTGAGCTGTCCCCCTTCTTCTTCTTCAACCAACCACCAGGCACCAACCATCGGACGATCACCGAAAATACCAATTCACCTCACCACTCACCATCTGCATCTGTCCTGTCGCTACTTGCTCTTTGCTCTTGCTGCTGTACTCCCTGTGTCTTTCTTTTTCTTTCAGTTACTTTACTTTTACGATTTGAAATTTCCAAGTTAACGGCAACGTTTACTAACTGAGCGGTCCGATATCAAAATTTCTTTTTACTATTTAAGAATCGTATTTTAGTTTACTGCATACGTTTGTTCACAACTAAACTTGTCATAGTTCAGTTAATTTAAATTTTTACAAACAGTGAATGTAGAGATACAACGGTTATTTCAACTTGAAAAACTAAATCCACCCTTCCCTTTAGGTGAGTGGGACATTTCAAAATGCATTTAATTTTGTTCTAGGCCTAATGTATACAAAATATGGTCTGTTAACTTATGAAGTGTTTTTTCAATGCAATATGATAGGGGTTTCACCGGGTTAAGCTAGGCCTAGTTTTATTGTTTTTTTTTTTCAGCCCAAGTTAGGCTAGTCAATAGGCCTAGGCCTATGTACGTTTTTTGGGAAAGTGATAAGAAGCATAGGCCTACTCTAAATAAAATGTATGTTAGTTAATAGCCTAATCCTAACTTAAACTTGGAAACTAAAAGCCTTATTGTGACTTACGTGACCTTGGGAACCTATGTAGATTCACCAGAAACTAAGATTTTTAGCTGAAAATAGGTAATGGTGCAAATAATTTCCCAAAATAAGTTAGGTTGGCCTAAGTTAGGCCATAAACTTATGTTGGGTTTACATAGTACAGTAGGCCTATGATAACTTAAATATTTTTGGGCATCACTCAACTTAAGTAAATTGAAATCAGGAGAACACAGTCCTTGTCATATCACAGTTCATTGCACATAGGCCTACATTAGGTCTATTTACTATATAATTGAGTTAGCAGTAACTTAACTTATATTTAAGTTAAAGGCATAGGGCTATTGACACTGTACTGTCCTTTGCATCCCAATTGTAGGCCTATCACCAAGGCCTGGCGCATATTGAGACGCAGTCAAAGCAGTGCAGCGCAGCACAGGACGGCATTTTTTTGTTTTCCCTAGTGCGCGCGCATATTGTGGCGCAGCGCAGTGCAGGATACAGTGCTGTCCCGCACGTGAACTGCGCGCACTTGTGGCCGAGACACAAGTGCCTGCGTCGCATTTCTCACCTGCTCCGTGTTGACTAGTGTTGTGTGATGGATCTAGAGGGGAATTAATAGAAACTGTGTGTTTTTATCCAGTTTTTACGTTACCAGTCATAGTGAGTAACTTAACTTAGGCCTAAATAAAGAGAAATTACAAGAATGAAATCTGGGAGAAAATACGAAAATCACCAAACATTGCTCATTTTTTTGCCCCTTCTAGAATGCCAACCGCATAGTAAAAAGCGTTAAGTACTTTGAGAGAGCTTTGCCTGTCAATTCGTAGGCAGCGCCACCAGCGTTGCTATGCTGAGTGCCTGGCAACGCTGGTGGCGCTGCCTTTGAACTGACAGGCAAAGCTCTCTCAAAGTACTTGCTTGTTACTATGCGGTTGGCATTCTAGGTTATAGTAGTATGTTTTCTGTGTCGCAAGTGAGTGAATGCTTTTTACAGTATTTTTTAACTTTAAACTGTCATCAAAATCAAATTCATAAGTTAGGCTAAGTCTTTAATTATTTGGAGAGGTACCTAACTCAGTTTGGACTAGACCTACGGTATAAGTTATGACTTAACAGGTATGGTCTCTTAGTAGGTACGTAAGTTACCTGTATGTGGTTTAAATAACTTAGGCTGTCTAAGTTAGATACTTTTAGCATCCTACTAGATAGCCAACTCTCATTAAGGGTGACAGTAGCCACAAAAGCGCCTCTTCTTCTCTTGCCATGATACGAACAGCGCAGTGGCGTAACCGATTTTTTCAGTCCCAATACGTTTCAATAAGAATGAACTCACATTTTTCGGTCCCACTCGTCTCACAGGCCTCTACTCGCTGTTTAGTGTGCTCCCTGTATTGCGGGCCCTTCTGTTACGCCACTGAAACAGTCTTGCATATTTCTACAATTTTTTTTTGTATTATTTACATGCATCGTATAGAAAAGAATATGTATACTGTAATCTTCCTCTTTTATGGTTCCATGAGTAATATTAGTACTTAAAGAGCAATACGAAAATGACTGATCTTTGCCGGATTGGTGCATGATAGTTTTTAGTTGAAAATTGTTTTGAATGTGTTTGTATGCAAAACATCTATTTGTATAGGCTTACCACTGATTTGAAAGATAATATGGCATGAATAAAGCTCGATCCTGCACCGATAGTAGCTGAGCCATATCACCACACGTAGATATACAATAAGATCACCAAACACTTAGAGGCCTAATCTTTCTTGGTAATGTCTGGTTTCGCTTGACTTAGGGTACCGTACAAGCGTTAGCAGGGTCGTCCCTAGGGTTGGCGGCGCCCGGAGCAAACGTGGTCGTGGCGCCCCCTAGCCCCAGCAGTAATAGTCGCATTCGCATATTTTAATACGATGTTAATACAAATAGCTGCTGCGCGGCGCCCCCTCAGCCACGGGGGGCAGCCTGCCCCGGTTGCCGCCCCCTTCGGACGGCCCTGAGCGTTAGTCGATCATTGCTAGCAGTCTCTGCCCACACAGAGCTATTCAATAATTCCTTTAAGTCAACATCTGATCTTATGCTTTTAGCAGTGTCAAATACTGCTTCCATAAGGATAACATTGAAATTTTAAGAGCCTGTGGTGCGCATTCTGTAGCGGTGCCAAATAATATGTCACAAAAAAATGTACAACCTTTTATTTCAGTAACTAAGTTAGGTAAAAACTTAAACATAAACAACAAACAATAATCATAACATGTGTTAGCAAATTAAATGAAAAATATTAAACCAGCTGTCACTACACCTTCCCTTTCTCTTTTTTTAAAATTTATTTTCCCTGTTCACGTGTTTGGAATCTACTGTTGGTGGTAGTGATGTGGGCCTGGTAAATACCCACCGGGTAGGTAAATATAAATTCCCGGGTATTTACCCCAGGCCCGGGTAAATACCCAAAAACTCGGTTTTATAATATTTATTAAAGTTAGAGAAGATTGAGATGTTTTTTTGCAATTATTACCCTGGAAGGATAGTAAAATGATGATAAAATGTGTTAAACAAAATTTCATATGGTCACTACTAGCATTTTACTTCTGGTTATAATCACCATAAAAACCCAGGTCTCAGCCTAAAGCATAATCGGCATAAATACCTTGGTCGCATGGTTGCACTGGTCCTGACTACTTATGATTTTTATACTTATGAATTTGATAGAACGATGAATTTATTTTATTGAAAGTGAAGAAAAATAATTTGTAAAGTAATCTATAATATTAAAACGAAACAGTGTTTTTTATTTCACGATTCTGAATCAACCACTTGACAGATTTTCATGATTTTTGTGTTGAAAGAAAGATAATTTTGAGAACTAGGGAATGTCGAAGCCATAATTTTAGTTTAGGATCCCAGTTTTTTAGAAATTAAGTTTTAATTTTTAAAAAGTCTAGCAGCCGACGCTAAGATTCTAAACTAGCTTTTGGCATAAAATAATTTGCTTAACATAACAGCTGTAAACATTCAGCTTTTGTGTCACAAATTCAGCGTTTGGATAAAAATGTAAAGACATAGGCCTACTTAGGGTTGACTTATTTATACTATGTGTAATGCTAATCATTGATACGTTTAATTCTTCTGTAAGAGGATGACAGATTAATTAAATATACATAGTAAAATACTAGAATGTTCAAATTATTTTTTTAAGTAATCATTGTAATCTTCGATTTGTTTTAGAGCAATATAATTTGTTTTAACTAACATCTGGTTAAATATAAACTATGGAACTATGAGGTTATTTTATTTTTGTCATTGATTATAGGAAATAAGTAAGATTAGTAGAGATAATTAGACCACAGTTTAAACCACAGTTTTAACCAAAATTAATTAAACCACAGTACAAATCGAGGCCTGTACACGGGTCATAATAAAAAAGGGTAAATGCAAATTATTTTACTGCTCCACTTTTCAAGGAAAGATTAGAAAAATAACAAAGTTTAGATGTTTTAATTCCTCATGGTAGCTTTTTGTTTACAATTAATGTTTATCTGCTTTAACTAAGTTTGGATTAGGCCTGGAAATATTGATGTCATAAAAAGAAGATCAAGAATAATCAGGAATCACGATTTTAAATTACCACCACAACCTCAGCCGGGTTTTATACAAAGATATACAGATGAATGACATAGATTGAACACAACGTCATCATTGACCTAGGATACTGCAATTAGACTAACCATCCTTTTATGAAATCTAAAAAGTTGTTTGGCGTGTGTTTAGTTGTGGTTACGTTTGGAGGTATAGTTTAAATAAATGAATATCGGGAATTACAATGTACATTGATTCAATGAGGGTGGTTTAATTATCAAGGATATTAGAACTGAAAACGATATGGATAATAAACATAGACAATTAATTACGTCACTAGCTTTACTAACGTTTTTACTTTTTAAATTTCTTCAACATGTGACCAGTTATTTTGTTCAAATGAATATTATTTTATTTTTTACTCAGCTGTTTACCAAACAAACTAATATGTTGTTGTGTTTACTTTTCTTTGTTTACACTTATTTATTTAGCAATTGATGCAGTGAAATTGACATAAAGGATGTGTGTGGACGATTCGTTTAATGATGTCAGGACACTAACGTTATAGTTACGTGTACTGTGAATTTTATTGGATGTTTTCGTCTTATTTTAGGGAGTTTCAATTCAGACCTACTGACAATTGTGTATAGTATGGGTAATTGTATTGTGTTGACATTGATTATGGAAGAGGCAGGTATGCGATGGAAGGTGTTATCATTGACTAGGCCTACACACTTCTCAATTGATAATTACTCTTTCTACTGTAGGCTGCAATAAAATTTGTCTTTATACGTTTAAACTAGCTGTTCTGAATTATAGTCCTACACAGTTTTAACTGACTACTCCCGTACGTAGGACGGGCTAACACCTCGTAATTATTATTTAGAAAGAGGAAAATTTAACCTAGTAGTGGCCTATGTGTAAACAACTTAAGAAAATAAGGGTACACTTCCATATCTGTTGGCACAAACAACCGAATGAGTAATATTGATTATTCGACTGTTAAATTCGATATATCGATCAATATTTTCATTCCGTTGTTTGTGCCAACAGATAAGTGTACCCGAAATAATTAGAATTCAATCTGTAGGATGGCAGGATTTAATAATATTTTTGTTCTAGATATTTTGTTGGTATCAATGATATCAACATTAAAAAAAAAATAATTTCATAAACTTGTGATACAAAACATTTGAATCTATAGCACAATAAATCTTTTGAAATTATATTGAGTTAGACCAAAAAAGAAGAGATACATTTTTTTTGTAGGTTTGTCCAAATATATTATTGTTTCCAACTAAGCGGTAACACAGAAAAGTTGAACTACTTTTAGTATTCTGCCATTCTGCCTATGTCAATCAAGCCTTAGGTCTGTCTAGCCTTCCAAGCCATTTAATACAATAAAAATTTTTACTATCATAATTTAATAACATTTGGATATTTATAAATTAAAATAATTTTGTTTATGCTATTTAATTGAACAAAAAATCATTAAAAAAATAAAAAAAAATAATTTACTGAAAAAAATTATGAAATGATAAAAATTGAAATAGCCACAACCTTTTTTAATATAGGCCTACTATTTTTAGTAAGTTAAATTTAACTGATGTAACTCGATTTAAGACATGAAACCCCATGCCTTTTGGAAACTATGTATTATTTTTTTTAAAGTGCTTCAGTAAATCATTAGGCTAAATAAAAGGTAGCCTACTTAGCAAAGCTTCAAGTTGCTGTAAAAGGTGTTATAGACTATCCTAATTTATCATGTAATGATAACAATAACATATTTAGGGGTAAATATAAATTAATTTCAATCGATTTTATAAATACCCAAAATACACGGGTATTTATGGATTTTGTGTATTTACCCGGGTAATTACCCAGGGTATTTGCCCCGAGTTTTAAATACCCGGGTATTTTACATCACTAGTTGGTGGGAACTAAAAAGACTCTATTTCTTCTGTACAATTTCCCATTATTGACTGTAGTCTCTAGTGTTGGAATTTGTTCCAACCACTATTCCATATCACTTCAGGTTAGACACCCACACTTTTTCCCCCGCGACCACAACTTGTAGCTCTCTTACGCGATGTCTTTTGTGGTAGGTAGTTTCGCTTCAGTTTTTCTTTTCCTGAGGTGTCCCTTGCCTTAATATTTTTTTAAGTCTGGCCACTTCAACTCCAATGTTTTGTCTGAAGTAGGAACAATGCTTCTGATTTTCCTACCAAAAAGAAGCTAAGCAGGACTGTATCCTCAGCTTAGTGGAGTAGAACGATATGCTAATAAGCCCTCATAAGGATCTAGATTTTTCTTCAGAATGTTTTTAGCAATTTGAACTGCTTGCTCTGCCTGTCCATTGCTTTGTGGAAACATGGGGCTGGAAGTAAGAAAAATAGTCCCGAATGACTATATAAGTCTTCCTTTTATCAGGGGGAAGTCCAATAGATGTGAGTAATGAATCAGCTTCAGTTTGTAAACAATAGACTAGACAGTTTACCTGCTGGTTTCTTTTTAAGAATTTAAAGCAGTGAGTTTTTTACAAACCCGTTCTACATCTGTTATGTAGGCCTAATTCAAAATAATGTAAATACCCCGCCGCAGCAAACCTGCAAACTGGATTTCCTAGCCTGATTGGATTTACACTAAAATGTCTCCTTAAAAATATCACATTCATTCCATATTTAAATAGAATTAGTTTAACGAGTACTTAGGTTTGCTGCAACAGGGAGGGTAAAAAGTTTTTTATTTCGTAAAATGTTAATAGTTTAATAAGAAATTAATGTATTTTCCAAATTCAATCAAAATATGTTCATACTTAAACAAGCAAACTACAACAGTTGACTTATTCTCCATAAGAATTACATGGGAATTTTATTTTTAGAATTTTCTCCGTAACCATTAGGCGCACATTAATGCTTCAATAAACTAAATTAGGTCTATTTGTTTTTTTAAGCTCTACAAAATGGTTTGAAAAGAAATTGTAAAGTTTTGTGTTTTTAGAGTCAAAAATGGGAAAAACCAACTTTTACCCAATAAAACCCCCCATAAACCCCCGTTCCCATAGTCCGATCATGCTGGTTTACACGTTTATACAAAATTTCATCAAAATCGGATCATTTTTGCTTGAGTTATTGTGCTAACGGACACACATATATATAAGTACAGTACTTATAATACCTTATAATATAAATATATATATTAGCCTACCTAATTATAATTTAAATATTTATACATTCTTCTACATTATTTTTTATTAACAATTTGTTGTGTTTAAAGTGAGGTTAAATATGTTACTCTTGTAAATGGCCTAAAGGTTGAAACATGTAAAGTTTAAAAAATAAAAAATAATTTCAGGGTATTTCTACTGAGTTAGTATGCTTTGTTTAATATATAATAGTGGCCCTTTACCCAAACAATTGTATAAATGCCTATATATATATATTATTAACACGTTCGCTACTGCAATAGTATGAAATTTTTCATTCACATGGACCAGCGAGGCACATATGCGACGGCCGGTTTCCACCTATAGACTGCCGTCATGCGACGGCTAGTCACATTAAAATAGACGCACGACACATATTTGCGTCGGGGTTGTAATGTTATTAAAATGCTTATATCTTTGTAACGGTCTATTTGAAGGCACTGAATTCCCTGCAGTGGTCTACATAGATGTCTGACGCACAACTGCGTCGCTTGGTCTGTGGATATGATGATTGGTGACGTCATATGATAATTGGAAAAACTGGTCTTTACTTTTCTGCATCACCGTATGTATGTATGCAGTATTTATGATGCATTATCCTCTGTAGCTTTTATATTTGTTCAGTTATAAACTGATCTTGAATAATCTGTCTTTTTTACTTACTTTTACCTCAAAACACAAACACAAACAAAAATGAACCGTCGCATAGCCTATTTGTGACGTTTGGTCTATTTCAAGAAAACTAAGATAGCCTAATTTTCACTAACTTATTGTCTTTGCTGTAGAACGGGCGTCGCAAATATGCAACATTACAAAAGATTATAAAAAAATACAAAAAACAAGAATAAATTATTTACAAACACGATTGTAGCACATTACAATGTAAATGATCACTGTTTTACAGGTTTTCACCCGTGGTCTGTGTGTACTGTTAACCAAGTGACAGCCGGTCTATGTGTAAGATTCAAATGTATACCTCGGTCTGTGACAATGACCGCGGCGTCGCATATATGCGACGCTCAGTAGCGAACGTGTTAATTTGAACGGACACAAATTAAATGGCTTAATTATTCCTTAAATATTTGTTTGCCTCAATAAAAAAATATAATGTGCATTGCTTTTAGTTTAGGTAGGTTCCGTACTCATATTGCTACTTAAGTAAAAAACATTTATTCATCTCTAAGAAACCTTCCTTAATACTTAAAGGCATAATTAACCCTACCTACATACTCTGATCTATTAAAATTGATTTAATTTAGATTACATTTTAAAACCACCAGTGAGTTTTTGACTACACTCCCGATAAAACGAGGCTGTTGGGACCGAGACTGTCTCGATAACCAAGAATCTCAGATAACCCAGAGGTCGCATGTACATTTCAAGGTTAGGGCTAAGATACCTTATTATGATAATGAAGTCAAATATCCTACTTTCAAACAGTTAACCCTACCCAGACGAGCGAAATCGTGACAAAACGGGGAAAAATTATAGGAAAAAATAAAAAATTTTCTTATTGTGTACAATGGAACACTTTATACTGTCAAAATAAATTTTTACTTGTTTTTAACTATGCGGATATATCCGCTACCTGTTTGCGAATAAGTAGAAAAGCAGCGGATATGTCCGCCACCCGTCTTTGGAGATATGACCATGACAGCGTTAGGCAATAAATAAAGAACAATATATGTAAACAATAAATAAAGACAATGTAGTGTTGAGCGTGAAACGTCGAGGGAGGAGCCTAGGAGTGGCTGGGAGGGGGTGGCGCGGGAGAGTGGTAGGCGTGGGCTGAGAGGGGGGAGTGCAAGAGAGAGCGCAGCCATGGAGAGAGCAGGAAAGTGGCGCCTTGGTACCGCAAAACATCTGGTTACTGCTCAAGCACCTGCCAGTCTGTCTGAAGAGAAGGCGGATATATCCACTTCCCATCCGGAACATCAAAAACAATAAGCGGATATATCCGCCACCCGTCCTTTATCGCCAAAGGCTTAGGCGGATATGTCCGTTACCCGTCCAGGAATGGTTAAACACCTCTTTAATCGTCTTGTAAAACTTAAAGTATAGTAAGCCCTACAATTTTTATAAGAATCATAATAAGCCAATAGACTCTACATCATTTAAAACAAAACACTAAAGGTGGATATTTTTTGTTCAAAAGTATAAAATTACAATTTGTTTAACTTTGTTTGGTTTTCAGAAGACTGACACTGCTATAGTTAATGTTCTGCAGACAGCTCATCCAGTCCAGTTTGCCGTCGGTGGCTAACCAACCTAGTAGACCGTGTTATTGCAGTTCATTTCAACAAATCGCAAATTAATTGGTAATTTTATTTACGTTTATTTTAATAGAAACATACTACTTATAATAAATTAATTAGTTTTCCTACTGAAAATAAATTATATAATATTTAGGCCAAAAACTATCTTGGATAATCAGGAGTGTACTGTATTAAAACTATTGGGCCTAGGCTTAAGTTACTCACTTTTAATATTTTTACAGACACATTTGGGAAGTATAGAAAATGGCTCCTTCGGGGAAAGAGAATAGTTTGCCTGCCAGAGTTAGATCCAATTCAATGAACAATGGTGTATCAAGAAAATCAGTTGTCTCCAAAGGCAGTACGGAGAAAAAGAAACCAGAGAATTACCAGCGTCGCTCATTTAATATTCTGCCAGTTCAACGGCCTTCCATTACAAAAACTACTTCATCATCTGGACTAGTTGGAAGTAAGTAGAAAATAAGTAGGCTACCTATATGTGGTAACTTTATAAAAACTCCTAGTTCTAGATATTTTAGGTTATGTCACTAAACAGGAAGTAAGGACATATTGTTAGTGAGGCCTAGGCCTACTATTAATACTTTTTTCACACACTATGGAAACATATTGACTGGCCTAGTTTTGTCACAAACACCATGGTAGGCCTAAGCCCCCAGTTAATCATAAAAACACACACTTTAATCATGAAAATTGTTCCAAGATGAAGGCGAGGGTAAGCACACAAAAAAGTTGTAATATAAGAAACTATTACAAATAATGCGGTTATCGTGAGCTCGCCAATAGTTACATCATATACTTTTCTGTAGGAAATGTAATCTTCTTTAATTTCCTAATTCATATACAAAAAGTTAATAGTTTTCGAGATATTTTGGAAACACCTAACAGTGGAACATAAAATCCAAGATGGCTACCACTTCCCGGCCCCCCATCCTCGGGGCTTTTTACAGTCCTCCGTATAGCGAATCTAAAAGAACCAAACTTAATGTTCGCTATATCAAGGATTTTGTTTAAACAAGGTTCGTTATATTGAGGTTAGGTTTGCAGGAATTTCGCTAAGTCGAGGTTCAGAACCGGCATCGATCAATTTGACCTCATTAAAACACAATTAAACTAGCATAGGTTACTAAAATTTACAGTACCGGTAAAGTGTTTACATTTTAAAGTAGAACCTCAATTATCCGGGGTAGTAAGGGGAGGGATCTTTGATATTGTGCAAACATGACATTTCTAGCCATTGACCTTGGTACAGGTTACAAACTGTAAGTTTAAAATCACAGCTTACTCTAACCCACTTAAAACCTAGCCTTCTCACTTAAAACACTGTATTGTATAGCGATAAACCTTGTAAATAACTCCATCTTTGGACTACATTGGTCACCAACTACGGATTCCTTCTCCTATCACTTGGACCTACCCTCCGGCGCTTGTACTAAGCGTCAACTACTCAGCAACATCGCAAGGATTTACGACCCTTGTGGTTTTCTAGCACCATAACAATGTGGTGCAAATGTTTAATGCAACTCCTGTGGACCCAACAACTGGGATGGGATGAACCCATATCCAGTGACCTTGCCGACAAGTGCCATTCTTTTGTAGCAGAATTATCAGGAAATTTCTCAGATTAATATACCTCGTGCATTCCATTTTTCTGAATCTCGCAGCATGGAGTTCCATGGTTTCTCAGACTAATTTGTAGTCTCTACCTTGTTTTTAAATGGTTTAGATCCCCATTCCAATGTCAGAAATGTTCAATATTTTTTCCTTTAAGAATAACATGGGGGGAATTCCAAATTTTGGGGGGTTTGGTACCAAGACCTACAATCGTGCCAAATTTCAGGTTCTAGCTATTCTAGAAGTGGATTAACATTTGCATCACTAGTGAGAGAGTTACATATGCGGTTGAATATAATTTAGATATAACTTTACCACTAATTTCCAGGCTCTTAGAGTTGATTGGTATTAATTTATAGGATGTTTTCAGGCAACAAACCAGATGTCATCCAACGACCTCCTCCTCTGAAACAACCAACATTAAAACCAGACATCGTCCCTTTATCATCAAATAACACCGCGAGAAGATCTTTGATGACTTCTATGCATTCAAGCGCCACTGGTTTGAAAGAAGCGAGTAAAGAAGCCAGTTCTACTGTGGTTCTTTGTCAGAAGAATAGAATAATAACAAACCCTAACATGAGACCCACTCACATCTTGTGAGTATAATCCCAAGAACTAATTTGCCTTAAACAACATTGAGATCTTTTTTTTCATGAATGATCTTTTTATCAGTAACTAGCAGAGTACCCGTCCTTCGTACGGGGTTGGCATATACGTATTTTAAATGCTTATTGTAGTTATGGGAGAGAACACGGTTTAAGAAAATTTGGTCTTTTAATTTATACGGTATCCTATAATGTCCTACAGTATCTACCATAGCCCTAATTTTCTACCACTGCACCTAAACCATGAAAAAATTTTAAGTTTTCATTGTGTTCCACAACTTTTTGTTGCTAGTTGGTTAAAATTAGCTGTGGTCATAAATGCAAAAAAAAACATAAAAGTGCTACACTCTGTTGGTAAGACTTAGGCCTATACCTTTTTAATGCTATTTAATATCATAGAACCAACTTGTGAAGTTGAAACGGCTGACAAAATTCTTTAATTTCTTTAAATATGAATACTCATAAGGTTTACATGTGAAACTCCAGAGCCAGAGCCACTGGGGCGGAGCCTGAAAGGATTTTTGAGGTAAGAATATGTCTATATGTTAATCGGGAATGTCAGCTATAATCATTATACTAAATTTCAAACCAGCACTACTATTCGTATTTGCTAGCAGCTATACCCGTGCCTTGCAACGGGGTCAAAAAAGAGACAATGTTGGTTCTTAGAAACATGCCAAATGGTTTTCCAAATGCCAAATTTAGAAACAAAATTTAACTGTCCTACTTAACTTGATAATAGTACGTTTTTGTTAACTCATACTGTGAATACTTATTTATGCTACCTACGATACAAAGCCAATGATAGATTTTAAGGTATAATAAAAGAATGTATTTCATGGTTTGCATTGTAAACGAAAAGCTATCACATAGTTCCAAACCGAAAAATAGGAAAATAGAAATAAATATGGAAAAAAAGGGTAATTTTATAACACATTTTAGTGAAATTTTAATCAGGCAAATGGAAATTCGCTTAGTCTGTAGATTTGCTGCGGCAGGGGGTTATTACTGTTTGCACAAAAAAATAAAATAATAAAAAAAATAAACCTCATAAAACTCAGGATAAGAGCCTAGGTTGATACGGCAATGATTATAGAATCTTAATTATTTCCTATATCCATGAACGATTTTTTTACAACGAATTATTTCCTGTAAAATATGTAACAGCATTTCACAAATATTAGAACAGACTCAGTACGTATAATAGATCATAAACAAAACAAATGAAGTAACTGAAAGAATCTTATACTAATGAAATTCAAATTACATTAACATATGGTTTGACAGCTCCATTTAAGTAATGTTAAATAATGTTTACATTCGGGCTAGTGACATCATTATTTTAAATTTATAATCCTTACCCTCTCTGTTCTAATATTCGTGCAGTATTTAATATGTTTGAACCAGCTGTGTGGAATTATGAAATCAAAATTCATTTGACAGTTAGTTAACATTTTAAACTTTGTAGGTTTGTTCTTTGTTACCATGGATACCATCAATCAATATTTACTTTTAAATCTTTCACCTCAAATATTTGAAAGCCCACGGGGCAGAGCCCTAGGACAATATCGAAGCGGGAATAGTTCTATATGTATCCTCGGAGCTGTAGCTTCATTTGTGTGCAATTTGAGCCCAGTCGGTTCATTAGTTTTTGAGATTACCTCATACAAACACACACACACACACACACACACACACACACACACAGACACCATCTCTTCTTTATAATAGTATAGATTAAGAAACATAATTGCTAGAAGTTAAGAAAGTTAAAAATATTGGCATAAATATGTACTAATCACATTACAGGTTACAGTTCTGGCACCTCAGTCCAAGCACTGTATGTATGTGTATGTATATATATAGGTCTTACTGTGCCACATATATTAATAATTAGCAGAGTACCCGTCCTTCGTACGGGGTTGGCATATAAGTGTAAAACGCTTATTGCAGTTATACTCTTAGCGTTTGCAATGGGGGAGGACACAGTTTGATAAAATTTGCTTCTTTAAATTAAGGTATACTACTGTCCGCGAGAGTAAAGAAGTCCCCTGAGCTCCGGCCTACTCGTAGTTTGAAGGCGTTACGCTTGAACGTTTCGCGCGACAATTAGAGCCGTCTTCACTCTGCTCTGTTAGTTGTTAGGCTTAATTTTTGTACGTAATATCTGTATGATTTTTATAAATCTATGTCATAATTTTTTTTTGCATAGGTAGTCATACAATCGAAGGAAGCCCATTTTCCAGTGTTACTAAGGCTGATTAATAACCTTTCTACTTTATGATTTTTGTTTAGTTAAATGTAACAATACCAATAAAATACAATAAAATAAAATCCTTTTTAAATCCGAGTTTGAAAGCATTAATCCCGAATAATTAGTTGATCCATGAATATACTTACGATGAATGCATATTACCGGTACATAATATAAGTACACGAGTACAGCAGTTTCAATAGCATTTGTCAATTAACAACTTATTATTAAAGTTCTTAATCCTATTACCATAAACCTAAGCAAAGATCAAGAAAACAATTGCCAATATAGTATTTTACTTACAAATGCTGATATTGTAAGAGTTTAATCGATGTTCATTGGCAAAGGTTGGGCTAACTCCAAATCTTCTTCGTCTGTATCATGGGGTTCAGAGTCGGAATCCTCAGTCGATGAATCATCTCCGCCTCCCAAATTGATGACAAGTTCATCGACCGCGTTTTCCACTATGCCATCCGTCGTCCAGTACTCATTTTCAGTATGTTCCACATGTTCGGTATATTTTTTCCACAACGCAGGGGTAACAGAGTTAAGCGCCTCGTTTGCCATGTCAGTCAATGCGTTCAGGGACATGCTACCTGATAAAAATACTTCCGTTGGATATGTCATGTCAAACTTTATCATGCTGAATATGTGGCTATTAAAAAAAACAATGAAAGATTGACAGTTGTAAAAATGTTTATAATGATTTAAGGCATAGTGATAGTACTCTGCAAAAATAAAATCAAATTACAAAAAATAAGGGTTTGTTTTTTTCCAGAACAAAAATTGTGTAAAAAAGTTATATTTTGAATGTAAAACCATTAAATTTTCACAAAGATCTTTTTCAAGAGTTTACCACGAATTTTAAAGTATATTTAATTATTGTATACACATTATTTAAAACGTTAAATTTTAATCGTAATTAGTTCTTTCAAAATATAAAATATTGAATAAAATAAGTAATTAATTAAAGTGGCATAATTAGTAGAACTAAAATTTTTGAAACTAATGTTAAATCAAAAAATGTTAACATATATCTAAAGTAAGATAAATTTACCTGTTGTGTTTCTTGATCGAACATGTTGTTTAACTTTTGCCCAGACAAATTCTATGGCATTTAAGTCACACATGTAAGGCGGAAGTCTTAAAATGGTGTGGCCTTGTTGTTGTACCAAGTTATCAATTTTGTAAACTTTTTGTGGTGGTTTAAGTCTTTCAATGGCTTCAAAAAGTTCCGCTTTCCTTGTTGTCATTTCTTCGTAGTCTTCGCCGTGTTTTGACAACCACTCAACCATTACTTTCTTTGTTGAAGACTTATTAGGGACTTTGTCTTCCTGTTCTCCATGGTACGGAGCGTTGTCAATGACTATGACTGAATTTGGCGGTAAATTTGGCAATACACGTTCCCTAATCCATTTTTCAAAGTTGGAAAAATTCATTTGGCCATGGTAGTCTCCTTTGGCACTGTTTGCCTTATAAATAAGCCGACCCCCCTGCAAAAACCCTTCGTTCGACCCAATGTCTACGACAATCACGCGGTTTGACGCGTTCATATCAAGCAACACACCATCGACGTCTACACTTTGCCAACATTTCTGGAACGTTAAATTACTGTCTATCCAAGTTTCGTCCAGATAGAAAATTTTCCTTTTTTGTTCCCTTAGCTTTCTTATCTCTCGCAAATACTTAAACCTCCAATTAACAATGTCAGGCCTTTCAATCAAACATTTTCTTTTGGAACCACATTTCTTCCACTTGAACCCCATATCTTTTAAGAGACGCCGAAGTGCCCATTCGCTCCATTTAAAATTAATTCTTTCTCTCAAAACAGGTAATAGTTTTTTACATGTAGGGACAATTTTTTTGTTCGTGTAAAAATCGCGTATTACATCTACAATTACACGCCTATCAAAGCTATCTATTTGTACTTTATGGTGGTCAGCCTTCTTCCGTTTTTTCCCGGGTGTACAGAGTTTTTCATCCGGAGTTTGTTTGCCGGCTTTTCTAATTCATTTAATAGTTTTTTCTGACACTTTACAATAGTTTGCGGCACGTTCCGTTGCCTTTTCTATCGGCACTAATAACCTTTTGTCTTTACATTCGTTGTCACAACACTCGATCACCCGTCTAATTAAATCCCTCTCTCCACTATGTATAGTAGCACCACGTTTTCTTAAATCCATAGCTACAAGGACCGTCCAAAACGAAACGAACTCACTACGCGAACACACGAGACTACACTGAATCAAATGACGTGACCACATGATGATAATCCACTTACCAAAACAAAGATATGAGTAATTATGTTTACAACAGTTGTTTACAGACAGACATCGAGGCGAGGCGCTCAGATGCTTAGCGCCTGCAAATAATGCGCGATACCCTCCAAACATAGCTGTGTATCGCTCTGGCTCAAGGGACTTCTTTACTCTCGCGGACAGTATAGTATTACACATCTACCATAGCCATAATGTTCTACCACTTCACCTAAACAATAAAGAAAAATTAATTATTAAAAATTCACAAAATATCACAAATTATTCATGCAATTAAAAACATAAACATAACTGTAAACAATCCTACTTTGACAGTTTTCATTGCCTATCACAGTTTTTTGTTGCTGCTTAGTTCAAATTAGCTGTTTTCATAAATGCAAAAAAATAATAGTGCTGCACCCTGTTGGTGAATAGAATCTTATAACTTTAATACTTTTGCATATCATAGAACCAACTTTTTAGTTAAAACAGCTGACGAAACTCTTCAATTCCCTTTAAATATGAATACTCATAATGTTAACATGGGAAACTACAGAGCCACAGGGGCGGAGCCCGTAAAGATTTTTGAGATAAGAATTATGCCTATATGTTAATCGGGAATATGCGCTATCATCATGCCAAATTTTAGTCCAATCCGACCATTAGTTAATGTGTGATTGAACGTCAAACAAACAAACACACAAACTTTCACATTTATAATATTAGTAAGATAGCTACTTCCCTTTAGGGAAATTTGCTAAAAGGAACAATGGAATGTAATGAAAAAACATAGGTACATAAAATAATAAATGCTGTGAATGTTTTTATATTTTAATATTCATTTAATAACAACTCTTCCTTACATTGCACCTGCTTGCTGTCTGCTCATATTTTGTATGTAAATCCATTGTGCAATCTGGCTTGTCTCATTAGATTTACGGTTTGACTTGAGAAAAAACAGTTGACGTCTCTCGTTATTTCATTTCTGATTAATATTACTGTTGAGGGCGTAATGGGTGAAATGAAAATAATTAATAACTCGAAGGACCAGAACTAATTAATAGTTCAAGAGAAAAATAATAAATTAGAGAAAAATGGCGAATCTGGAATTTGAAGGGCACTGAGGTCCCAAGGTGAAATAAAGTGTCTTGTGAGGGGCAAATGAGATTAGTTAAGAGTCTAATTAAAACACACACAAAACTTTAAGGTTGTACCTTGAGTCCAATTATCCAAAGGAGTGGAGAGGATGACAGCGGCGTCGTCTATGGCGGAGCGATGGCGGATGGCGGAGTCCTTAAACCGAGTGCTTCTGTTTTGTAGAATTTTGAAGAACGCAACGCACCAAAGCAGGGCCGCCCCGAGGGCGGGGCGACCGCCCTGGGCGCCGTGGCTTTGGAAGGTTTAAAAGTTAACAACGTTATCGGCAAACAAATATTTTAGAGAAAACTCGTAAACATGTAATCAATGACTATTCTAAAAAAAGGCAATCTATAGGCTACCTTTCGTTTTGTTCATAAAATAAATACCGTATTATTTAATATAACCTACAACTCGTACTATTACTACTTTTACGTCTGGCATGTGACTTGTTGGCAATACTGCGAGTCTGAGACAAACATACTGCGTATTCGCCCACACGCCCCACCTACACTTGCTTGTTTCTAACCTCAAAGCTCAAATTCTTACATACTTTTCTACTCATAGTCATTGACTATATAACACTATGTCATAGTCTTTTAATGATGTCCGTTGTGAGTTGTAAATTCAATGTTTTTAATAATTTGGTTCAGTGTAGTTGTTATATTTATAAAAAAATACTTGCAAAACGTTTGATATCGATATATTGGACGTTGGGTCTATTGAGGCAAACCCCCCAAATACCTTGTTAGGGGAGGGGGTGAAAATTTAAATCTCGCCCCGGGTGTCTATTACCCTCGGGGCGGCCCTGCACCCAAGTTTATAAAACACAAAGAGCTCACTAATACGCGGAAGTCGCGGTGAGAATCGAACGGAAAGTCTAGAAGAAATAACGAACACGCACACACTGTCTTGGGGTACAGAAGAGTCTGGAAACACTGATCACAATTTAAGTAATTTAATCACAAACAAAAGGGGTAAATTAAAATGTAAATATTGTTAAATGTACTGTAGAGGAGAGAGAGGCCAGATATAATTAATCTATGGCCTAAAAATGCGTTAAAGAGAGGTAAAATGGGCAATTAATGTCCCGAGAGAATAGAAACAGAGTAAACCGTGAGTTATGGACGCCGACCTAGGACAGACAGACGCCGATCGCCGGCTTCACTTTTAAAAATGCAATTACGGTTTAGAGGGGTCTAGGAATTCGATGGCCAATAGGAAATGCGATTGAAGCAAACACGGCGTCAGGTGATTCATGGGTATGTAGTACAGGAAAATAGGCCTTACTGTGGCGGGAAATTCGAGCGGGCTTAGCAATCTCATTTGAATATTGAAAGCGGGAGTCTATTTACAATAAATTGTTATTGAGACTAAATAATATTACACTAAAAGGATGGTGATTTATATACACATTAGCATGATTAATTAACCAGTGACTTAATTAACATAATGATTACCTAATTTCTAAATACTCTAAAGATATGAATATCGAACAATTACCATAGACAAAAAGATTTAAATATAGACCTTCAGCTGTGCTGCGGATACCATAGGTTCTGGCGCACAGCGCTTAGAGCGCCATGTAGTTACGGCGTACGTGCTACGTAACTACACGGCGCTCCAAGCGGTGTGCACCAGAACCCATGGTAACAGTAGCATGGCTGACAGTCTATATTTAATTCTTTTTGTCTATGATATTACAATAGAAATAATTGTATGTTTGACTGAAAATTAATTAATTTTCCAATAATCTCCAATTACCTGTTCCATCCCAAAATTTTCCGAAGTTCATTTATGGCATAGCCTCTTCTAATACAAGGTCGCGGCGTTGGTGTGTGGCAACGTCGCAACATCAGCTGTGGTTGCCTGTTTTGTCTCGCCACGGCCTTCTATTAGGAGAGGCTATGATTTAATTTCCGAGTGTTAGTCGGGAATGACTTTGGTCCCGACCCATCCCAATGTTTTGGGAATCCTACAAATTCTTACTAGAAATAGACTATTTTAGACAGTTTCAGTCAGGACCCTAACATGTTATTCTTCATTTATGGTTTACTTTCATAATGTTTTGATTATGACATGTTACATTAAATAAAATGTGCAATTTTTATAGATCCAAACCAAATGTGAATACTGGTAGTCAACATACCAGTGGAGAACAAAGAAATCAAGTTTCCACAACCGGGCAAACAAAAGTTCAGACTGGGACCACTCTACGAAAGTCTTTGTCAAAACCCACACAACCGACTACAAAACAGTTTCACTCTGGAGGAAATGCAGTTCAAGCGGTTTCAAAATCTTCCCTTTCTGTTGGAAACACAATCCATACAACTACAAAATCTTCTCATTCTGTTGGAAACACTGTTCAAACAGTTCCAAAATCTTCCTATTCTGTTGGAAACACAATCCAGACAGTTACAAACCCTCCCCATTCTGTTGGAAACACTATCCAGAAAGTCCCAAAACCTTCCCATTCTGTTGGAAACACTGTCCAGACAGTTCCAAAATCTTCCTATTCTGTTGGAAACACAATCCAGACAGTTACAAACCCTCCCCATTCTGTTGGAAACACTGTCCAGACAGTTACAAACCCTCCCCATTCTGTTGGAAACACTATCCAGAAAGTCCCAAAACCTTCCCATTCTGTTGGAAACACTGTCCAGACAGCTCCAAAATTTTCCTATTCTGTTGGAAACACTATCCAGAAAGTCCCAAATCCTTCCCATTCTGTTGGAAACACTGTCCAGACAGTTCCAAAATCTTCCTATTCTGTTGGAAACACTGTCCAGACAGTTACAAAACCTCTTCCTTCAGGAATTCCACTTCAGACTCAAGAACAACCTAAAGCTGTGATACAAAGTGAAGCTACTTTTCAAACATCTAATGGCAAAACACTCACTGCTGACCAAGTTGAATCGGATAAGAAAATGGGATTAGAGAGTAACTCAGATCCTAACAGGTAAGAGCTTTTTTTGATATATTTGAACAGATTTACTGAGAAAACTAAATAGATGGATTGATAAGAATGTTTTGTAATAATAAGTGCATAGTTTTGTCAATGAAGTAAACTTAAATAAAAGCAATAATGTTCTCTTATGAATTTAATACTATACATATTCACAACAAATCTGCAGAGGAAACGATTTTACAGTTTTTGATTACTAATGTTTATTATTTTTATTATATGCCTAGGTATATGTTGCTTGAAATCGAGCAATTGCAAAATATTACAGGACTTGTTTGGAAACGATTAACAGTCATAATTTCCAATGAGTAAAAAGAGGGAACTCAAAGATTATATAACTATTGGAAATACTTACGATGTCCATAACAGTTCAATATAATCAACATTTCTTGTAAATGTCTAATTTTTCAAAATCTGATCTCGTTTTTTGATGTTTTCTAGAAACATTTCCCACTCATTGATAATGTAGCCTGCATGGTACTACCCATTGTCGCCAGGATGTTTGCAAGTTTCAGTTATTTTTTAATAGCATTAACATTTGTTCACATTACCGGTACTTAAGAACTTCCTGTATAACCTGTCTGTCACGATTTTATTTGCTTCAATTGGCATTATTTTGGTTAGTTACTGTAATATTTACCTGAGAAAATGCAAAGTTAACCCTTTGAGTGCTATGCGACGATATATTGGCGTTAACTAAAATCTCTAAGGGATATATGTAGAGAGGAAGGGTATTTTTACAAAAAGTAGCAAAATGGCCATCGTTGACCTGCATGTTCATGGGATACACTAATAAATAACCACTTAGCTAAAACATTCGCCCAATCCGATAATTCGAGGTATATGTCTAAACCAAAGATTATGAACACCTCACTATGCCCCAGTGGTTGTAGTATATCGCTACAAACACACAGGTCACCAATTATTTGCCACACAGGACAGGAATCGAACCCGAGCAAACTAATACCACTGGCCAAGTGACACACGCCCTAGCCTTCTCGGCTATCTGTGCTTGGAGACTGAGGAGCCAAAAACCAGTATTTTCACTGACGCTGACGCCAACGATTGCGAACAGATAGCGCTACAGAAGGTTGTTCAATGTGTTACAAGGTAGCAGCACTAGTTAGTCACGAACTAATTAGATGACATTTTCATTTGAACCACAACAGTGATGAATTGTGTTACTGAGGCTTTGCTGCAAAAAACTATTTTTTTCTAAAATGGCTGTATTATGATAACCTTATCAAACTAAATCAAGTTTAAATTCAATATTACATTGTAAACTTGATGTCTTTCGAGTTCATGAGATTTTGGTTTCAAACAATGCTATCAGAACATAACAATTTATAAGAAAACTAGCTGGCCCGACAGACGTCGTCCTGTCCTAATATGGTTTTATGTCAAATGCTCGTTCATTTTTAAGATGAGCTCATTCGCATCGCTCAATCATGTCCTGGTTGAAGTTTGTTTGCTACGCTTACTCACCTTTAGGTTGGACATTGTTCGCTGCGCTCACTTGCCTTCAGGTTTAGTTCGTTTGCTACGCTAACTCACCTCCAGGTTGAAGTTCGTTTGCTACGCTCTCACCTTTTGGTTAAAATTAGCAGTTGTCATAAATTAAAAAAAAATTATAGTGCTGCGCCCTGTTGGTAAACCTATTAACTATTTAATGCTATTGAACATCTCAGAATCAAATTGTTTAGTTGAACCAGCTGTTAAGATTTTTTAATTCCATTGAAATATAAGTACTCATAAGGTTAACATATGAAACTCAAGAGACACTGGGGCAGAGTCCTTTTGACGGATCTGCACCAAACTTCACACAAACCATCCTTGAATAATGCTTAATAATGCCTGAAAGTTTCATTACAATCTGTCAAACGGTTTCGGAGTCCATTACGTTCAAATATATATATTATATACATACAAACTTCCTCTTTTATAAATATAGACTTGGAAATTTACAACAAATACAAAGTTTTATTTAATGTTTATTACAAATACCCGGACTTTTCTTCGTTATATATTTGTTATTGATTAAATTATGTTTTTTTCCTTAAACGTGAAAAATAATTAAATCCTTAAATGAAAGTTTGACTAAAGGTTTCTTGGATGTAGTCATATTCTTTTAAAATCACTTGACTTTTATTGAAACATATATTTAATGTCCTTGCCGAACCAATTTTATTCAGTCTTAGTGGGGTTTCCTCTGCAATGATCACAAAGTAAAGTCCATGTTTCCTACTAAAAATATTAGCACTTCGGCAAACATCCTCGTTCATTGTTTGTAGGAATCTTCATATTGTAGGTGTTCAAATATATGTACAGGCTAATAACGATAGTAAGTAAATATTTAATTTCAACCAAATCGTTAAATATTATTATACATGCGTTTCCATTGCAAAATTAACAGCAATTAAATTATCCAGCTGATCATAATGTAAACAAATATTTTCTTCATAAGGATAACATAAGAACTTCAAAAGCCACTAGGGCAGAGCCTGAGGGACTTAAAAAAAAAATTAGGTTCAGTTTTCAAATCTACCCGACTTGCTCTTTCCAATGAGACGTGAATGGGCAAAATCGGTTAAGAAATGGTGGAGGAGCAAATTTCGTGTTGGCGTATTAGTTACATAGATTTGTTTATGAATGTCAATGTCAATCAATAAAATTAAATAATTATTATATGATTTGTTTATGTATATAAATAAAATTAAATAAATCCTATGATGTTTAACATCGTATGGCTACCAATTTGTGAATATTCATCCAAACAGTTGGTGAAAGGAAGTGTTTTTGCTTTCACTCATACGCATCACTAATATAGTATTGGCTCAATGAGTTTTTGGGAAGAACAAAACCAGAACAATCAAAGAACAAAAAAATCATGTTTTATCTCATTTTTAAATTATTTCTATTCATTTGATAACTGGGTAGGGTATATAACTGGATACTTAATACCTGCTAAAATAATCCATAATTTATAATTTTTATTATTTTCAGGAAAAAATGGACCCTTAGTGATTTTGACATAGGCAAGGCATTGGGCAAAGGAAAGTTTGGGAATGTCTATCTTGCCAGAGAAAAACAGTCGCAGTTTATTGTAGCAATCAAAGTGTTGTTCAAATCTCAGATACAAAAAGCTCGAGTAGAACACCAGCTCAGAAGAGAAATTGAAATACAATCTCATTTGAGGTAAATTTTAAATAATATGGTAATACACAGCTTAAAATTGGTTAAAATAACACTGTTCATATTCCTTTTATCCAGTAAATCTTTGATGCTTTTAGATTGTTTGAGTGTGCTAATCTCAGTCATAGTTAGGGATGTTCGATATTTTGATATCGGTGACAGAGTCACCGATACCTGCTTGTCATTGAAATATCGGTGACAAGAGGCTCGAAAATACAGTGACTGGAATATCGGTGACAGCGGCAAGTCGCTCCTCGACGATGGCGCGGCGGCTTGGAGGGAGGGGCGAGTCAGCAGACTGTTCTCTCTGACGATATCAGAATCTGTTACAAAATCACCTGTGACGAGGTGCCCGCGTATTCACGTATCAACCAATCCCTGCATAACCAACCACCTCACATGAGTCACATCCGATGACACTTACTAGACAATACACAATATTTTCGGACAACAACGCCAACCAACATTATTCAAACTCAACGTATTCTAAATGCTTTCATATGCCAATATTAACCTGAACTAGGCCTGTTATAAACTGATATTTTTATAGTGAGATTATGTTTATTTTATAAGTCTTTGCTTTTAAGGCAGTTGCCTTGGTAGTACTGCTACTGTATCATTTTTGTATTTCTATGCTTCCGTTTTCTCTCAGATCTATAACCTCCAATGAGTATTGACGATGTCTAACCTAAATTCAGTTATGTGTAAAAGTTATCCATTTGCAACTTAATAAACTGTACTTCAGCATAAAATGTAGTGTTTTAATTCAAGAGCCTGACAAGGCCTATTA
The DNA here is from genome assembly GCF_028750875.1 of Macrosteles quadrilineatus. NCBI lineage: Eukaryota > Metazoa > Arthropoda > Insecta > Hemiptera > Cicadellidae > Macrosteles > Macrosteles quadrilineatus. The sequence goes on along the minus strand of NW_026542604.1, from coordinate 4,074,262 downwards.
TGTCTATTAGTATCTATGGACCGCCTATATATATTTTTAATTTTAATTAATATCAAACCAAAGTTTATTAGTTGGTCAATACTACGATATATTTTATTTCACAAAGTGTAGGCAAACAAGTAGATGTTCCTTTAAAACCCCAAAGCAAAGGTACTGGTACCTAATTGACTAAAATATTTAAAATTCAGTGACAAACAGCTGATTCTAAATCGTCAAGGGACGTATCGCCACAGCATCGATAGTAAATGCCCCAGTGACAAACCAGTGCGGTCTTTAAAGCTGTCACCGATATTTCAGTCACCGATATTTTCCCCCGATATTTCTTTGTCACTGGAACAAAGTCACCGATATTTTTAAATCACGGTATCTAACATCACTAGTCATAGTGCAAATGGAGGTTTGAAATATCACCGTATCTTATTATTATTTAATAGTTATACTCGGGGTGTTTTACCTTGTCTGCTGGACACTCAGGAGATTGTGCTGACTCTACAACTGACTTGGCTCCGTCACTTTCACATGGGCGCTATTTGGAAGATTTCAGTGCATACTCCCTCGCCATACTAAGGCCACATGAATTTCTTGACAAAGTTCATTTATGAATTTAGGAAATGCGAGTCCATTATAAAGTTGCCTGGATGAGTTTTCTGGCTTTGCAACTACACATACTGCTGCCCCTGTCTTTATATGAAGTTGCAAGTACTATGTTCTTAGCAAAGTTTTCAATGGAAAACAGCCTTCTACAACGGCCTTCTGAGGTCTAAATGCCTGAGAAAACTCTGTTTTGGTTGGGTATGCAGACAATGTACCCAACCAGCAGCTTTGATAGCTGCACGTAGCATTAGCTGGCTCAGCCATCAAGGCGTGGATGGCGGAACACGGTCTTTTGCTTGCTTTGAACAAAACCGAGATCGCGACTTTGACAAAAAACTGATTGACACCATCGTGCCATTGAGGGTGGGGGGCCGTCGAAGTCAGTCATGGTGGACAGTAAGCTTAGCTGGCGTGATCACATCTTCCATACCACTAGATCTGAGCAGATCTGTCCGGCAGCTAGGGTGGTTTCTTCTCTTAGTCTGTTGATGGCCAATGTCGGAGGCCCTCGGTCGTCATTGAAGGCTGTTGATGTTTTCAGTCCATTCCGTACTCCTGTAAAGACGCTCTCAATAAGGAGGTATACAGGATGTGGCTCTCCCTAGGCATAGCTCTCTCTATAGGGTAGCATCTACCTATCAAACAGTGTCCAAAACTTTTGGCGGCAGAGAAAAGGCAATATATCAGCAGCACGAAGAGGACCAGGCAAGAAGAGAGTAGCCCATTGGCACGTTCGTGAGAACAGGAGACACGGGAAAGCTGGACTAGGCGACTGATTCTGCAAGTCCAGCCTTGGGTAAATCGACAGTACGGTAAGGTAGATTTTTAACTCTCTCAATTTCTGGCAAGCCACGGATTTTCCATCCGTACCTGTTCAGGATGCTGAAGGCTAAACATCCCTGAAAAAGTTGTGTTTCTGGCCCGATAGATAGCAGCACCTCTGCGGCAAATTTGTACCACTTATAATTTCCGTATTTATTATCAGATTTTTGTTTTGTAAACGGTTTTGTAAATGATATGATAAAGACATTTACGCTATTTTGCTAATGTTTTTTAAAATTTATTTACAAAAAAGTTTTATAAAGAATTTTTTTTTCTGTAATTATTTTTTTAAATCGCAGGTAGTCATTTTGTAAAGAAAAATTTTAAAAGAATTTTGCCGTTTTCAAATATTAATTCGGCCAAATGGTTGCATCGGAATCCATTTTTAAAGAAATTATCATTATTTCTCTCGCGCTCCGGTCCCCTCCCCCTCCCCCCACCGCATAGCGCAGCTCCAGTGCCAGCCGCTCTGCCCGGCCCTGCAACGCGACTGTAGCTTCGTCATCTCACACACACCTCGCATTCATACTCTGACCGGACACACTAACTAGACTGGACTCCTGATTTTAACAGATACTAGTTTATGATTTAAAAACAAGTATTTTCTGTAAGTCGGAAAGAGACATCTATTCAAATAAAATTGAATTTTACCTGTACATTGCTTAGAATCATGGAGTTTTTGGTTATTTTTACGTTTCATAGCCTAAGAAAGCCTATGAATAAAGCCTATCAGTAATATATAAAAATCGAATACTTGTGTCAGGCAATTAATATTACAGTAATCATAAATGTTATTTCTTTAACTGAGAATGCTCATTCCGATGACTAAAATAGCGAGCTGTGTTAGCGCTAAAACAGCATTGCGAGAGTTGGCGCAAAACACTCTCGCACTCTAAGTTTTACGTTTTCTTTCTGGACTCAAAAATAATAGCTTATGCTATGAAAATGATAAAACATTAGTGAAATATATTTATAGCAAACCATCATGAATTTTTAAAGCTTTACGTTGTTAACGTATCAATGTTTTGTGGACTGTGCATTTATTTACTTACTAGCTGTTTGCCCGTTCTACGTAGGGCCTACGGGAATCTTGTAGTAAGTTGAAACCTTATATTCTGAACAGGAGTTGGTTTGCATATTTAGTGTGCATTTTGCATTAAAAGAAGGCCTGTAATTGAAAGTTACTTTTCACACAGGTTAAAAGTAGTTAAAATACTACCTCAACCTCACTATTGCACACTTTATTTGGGTTGAAATTTTCATTAACAAAGGTGCTCTTGTCTTTTCCACGAAACAATGAGAAATAAGGACATTAATGCGTTACCAACAGACATACAAACAAAAATACAGAATTGAATTAGGGGATTTGCTACGCTTTAACCAAAGCAAATTACAAACAAAGTAATTATTTGAAATTTTTGATAGTGTCATCAAATTTTATCATAATCGTTTTTAGGCCCAATCAAACTGTAAAATTGGTGTAAATCCGTTGGCAAATATATAAGTGTTTGCGGCTGGAACTGCACACAGCCGTTGAACGATAATCGTAGAGAGCCAGCTTAGCATTGTTTTCAATGGCACCGTTGTCACTGACGCGTCTGTAGCCGCAGTCGTACCGTACCTAGTCGTAGACGTCCACCGTACGGGTCTGCTCCTGGAGCAGTAGAGTCGCAGTCGTTGGACGATTTTTGAGGCATTCACAGCTTTTTCTCGAGTAAGAGCCTCGAGTGTACTCAGCCCCAATCTTATTCTTATGGAGAATAATTCAAATGTTATATATAGCTTAATTGTTAATGCATTTGATGATACTTGGTTAATGGCTTTATGTGGTAGTATTAAGACACACATAAATGAATTGGAAAGTCCACGAGTACACAGGTTTCCAGCAACTGGGGTATTACTATTTTTTATAATGAACATGTTTTATTCTGAAAAAGGAAAACATAATACCAAAGCATTGTATTAGTTTATTAGCTTAGTAAAAAAATCTAACGTTTATAAATAAACTATCCTACATGGTGTCTACTCTCCGGGAAATTCGGGAAAACCGGGAAACCTCCGGGAATTTTATCTTACCTTGAAATGTCCTGGAAAACTCCAGGAATCCACCCAAACCTCCGGGAATCCGGAGCCCAGTCATCGGAATCGTCGCCTAACCGAAACACTACCGCTTTTGTTGCCACGATCGCGGGAAACGATTATCGGTGTTGCCGAAACCGCAAGATATGCTCACGGGTATTGCCGCGATCGCGAGTGACGATTATCGGTGTCGCTGAAACCACGAGATATGCCTACGGGTGTTGCCGCGATCGCGGAACACGATTGTCGATGTTGCTAAAACCGCAAGATATGCTCACGGGTATTGCCGCGATTGCAGGAGACGATTATCGGTGTCGCCGAAACCACGTGAGATGCCTACGGGTGTTGCCGCGATCGCGGGAAACGATTATCGGTGTTGCTAAAACCGCAAGATATGCTCACGGGTATTGCCGCGATCGCCAGAGACGATTATCGGTGTCGCCGAAACCACGTGAGATGCCTACGGGTATTGCCGCGATCGCGAGAGACGATTATCGGTGTCGCCGAAACCACGTGAGATGCCTAAGGGTGTTGCCGCGAACGCGGGAAACGATTATCGGTGTTGCTAAAACCGCAAGATATGCTCACGGGTATTGCCGCGATCGCGGGAGACGATTATCGGTGTCGCCGAAACCACGTGAGATGCCTACGGGCGTTGCCGCGATATGCGCACGGGTATTGCCGCGATCGCGGGAGACGATTATCGGTGTTGCTAAAGCCGCAAGATATGCTCACGGGTATTGCCGCGATCGCGGGAGACGATTATCGGTGTTGCCGAAACCGCAAGATATGCTCACGGGTATTGCCGCGATCGCGAGAGACGATTATCGGTGTCGCCGAAACCACGTGAGATGCCTACGGGTGTTGCCGCGAACGCGGGAAACGATTATCGGTGTTGCTAAAACCGCAAGATATGCTCACGGGTATTGCCGCGATCGCCAGAGACGATTATCGGTGTCGCCGAAACCACGTGAGATGCCTACGGGCGTTGCCGCGATATGCGCACAGGTATTGCCGCGATCGCGGGAGACGATTATCGGTGTTGCTAAAGCCGCAAGATATGCTCACGGGTATTGCCGCGATCGCGGGAGACGATTATCGGTGTTGCCAAAACCGCAAGATATGCTCACGGGTATTGCCGCGATCGCGAGAGACGATTATCGGTGTCGCCGAAACCACGTGAGATGCCTACGGGCGTTGCCGCGATCGCGGGAAACGATCATCGGTGTTGCTAAAACCGCAAGATATGCTCACGGGTATTGCCGCGATCGCGGGAGACGATTATCGGTGTTGCCGAAACCGCAAGATATGCTCACGAGTATTGCCGCAATCGCGAGAGACGCGTGAGATGCCTACGGGTGTTGCCGCGATCGCGGGAAACGATTATCGGTGTTGCTAAAACCGCAAGATATGCTCAACACGGGTATTGCCGCGATCGCGAGAGACGATTATCGGTGTCGCCGAAACCACGAGATATGCCCACGGGTGTTGCCGCGATCACGGGAGACGATTATCGGTGTCGCCGAACCCGCGAGATTTCCTCACGGCTATTGCCGCGATCGCGGTAGGCGATTATCGGTGTTGCCGAAACCGCAAGATATGCCTACGGGAATTGCCGCGATCGCGAGAGACGGTTATCGGTGTCGCCCAAACCGCAAAATATGAATACGGGTGTTGCCGTGATCGTTGACGGTGTGACGTTTTGTCGCTGATGTTGAAGATACTGCAAGATATGCTCACTGATATTCCCACAATCGCGGGAGATGATAACTGGTGTCGCCTTACCTACCAGTTATACTGTTTTATTATGTTGTATAAAATATTATTCTTTGGAAATGTTTTGTTTCAAATAATAATAATCATTATTAATAATAATAATAGCCTAATAATAATCATTTTCATTTATTAGCTGGTTGCGATTAGTTAAACGGGTTCCGATAGTAGCTCCTTAAAATTCAGGAATTTGTCTTGAATTCTCCTGGAAAACTCCTTGAATTTTTCAAACCAGGTTTAGTAGACACCATGTCCTACCTTAACGTAAGATCAAACTTCTCATCTCCTGTGATTGGATAGGGAATGTAGTTTTAAAGTAAAAATGCTCATTGATCAAACTATACAAAAACTTAGCCCAGGCGCATATTGAGCTGTGCGGCACGGTCCGGGCAGTGCAGCACAGCACAGGGCAGAATTGGGCAAAAAGTTTGTGTTGCACAGTTGACATCGCATATTGGGAAGCAGTGTCGTACAGTTCTCGTATAGGAGTGACACAGTTTCTTGTGTGAACATGTTGTTAAATATTAGGATTTGAGTTCTGAATCAGATTCAGGTGCTGATCTAGATTTATTGTTACTTCTTCACCAGAGAACAAGAAAGAAAGGGCGAAAAAAAATTTCAATGTTTAGTGATTTTCGTATTTTCTCCCAGATTTAATTCTTGTAATTACTCTTTGTATACTAACCATGACTGGTAACGTAAAAACTGGATAAAAACGCACAATTTTTATTAATTATCCTCTAGATCCGTCACAAAACACTAGTCAACCCGGCGCAGGTGAGCAATGCGGCACAGACACTTGTGACTCGACCACAAGTGCTGCGCTGCACTACGCTGCGCTGCTCCGACTGCGTCTCAATATGCGCCGGGCCTATGAGATTTTGAAAGTCTGAAGAATTCAGATAACATTCTCCCATCAGCTTGGAAATTATTGTTTATTTTATTAATATTTTGAAGTACCCCTCTTCTGTTCGTTTTGTAATTATACTATGTGTGAATGTGTGCTTAAGTCTTTGAACACATATCACTTCCAAAAATTGTCCATCTTCTAGATCTTCAACCAGCAAATAAATGAATAGTATTTTGTTAAAGCCTATAAACTAATACAGTAATTCACTATCCCTACTTCAACTCGGCAACAGTCAAGAATTTTAACAGAACGATTGTATAATAATCGCACCAGTGAGAGCCTACTTTTCAACGGAGCCTACTGCAACGATTATCGCCGAGCTATAATCGTGCGACGACGATCGTCCAACGACTGCAGTTCCAGCTGCACCAGTGACAGTAAGGCACAACCAAGGCCGCACAACGTTTTTAATCTAACTTGGTTTGGATGTGCTAACAAAACTTGATCAGAAATGGTTGCGGTATTTGTAAACAACTTTTAATGTAAACATATCAGTGACAGCTAGAAGTGAGAACTAATCCAAACAGCTGATCGTTATTTCATAAAATGTAATAGTAAATATTGGGAGAAAATTTGACAAAATTCGAACCAAATTGGGTTTTTGATGGTTCGTTATTTTGTTTTCAAAGAAGCGAGGCCATGTTTTTATAGCCAAAGCCACTCTCATCAATCCAGTAAATACGGAAAAATTATTAGAACCTTGATCGGAACTTTGGTTTTCTAGGAGTAGGCCGCGCAAAATGACATTTTGGCTTATAATAGACAAACAGACAGACAGAAATTGAGATAAGACTCGTTTCGGCTTTCTTGTGTTATGAAACGTAAAAATAACCAACACCTGCATGATTCTAAGCAATGTACAGACAAAACTGTAATATTATTTATATAGATTTATATATTTGCCAACGGATTTACACAAATTTTACAGTATGATTAGGCCTAAATACGATAATCGTAAAATTAAAAATTTGATGACACTATCAAAACTTTTAAATAATTATTTTGTTTGCAATTTGTTTTGGTTAAAGCGTAGCAAAACCCCTAATTCAATTCAGTATTTGTTCGTGTATGGAAGCGCGGGAAACCGTCATCCACCGGTGTACAAGCAACACCCCAGTCTTGTTGTGGGGGGGGAGGGGTAGCAAATGTGAGTGTGACCTTGGAATGAGTCACAGCGGCCCTGTCCTGCACCTGCTTCATGTCTCTCTTGCATTTGTTATAATTACTGTAAATGTTTAAACAACGATACCGACTGAACCAGCCAAGCGATTTTCAAAATTTAAAAAGCAAAATTAATTAAAAATTATTGTCTTTAAAATGACTACCTGCAATTTTCATTTTTCATTTTGTAACACAATTATTTTACCATAATTTTTTTAACCAGCAACTTAATTCAAATTTATTTTCAATGGCGTGAATTGTTATCTTATCCGGTTCACAAATCAGTTTTCAAAATGAAAATCGGATGAAAATTCCACCAATAAACACCAACACAAAATGACTCCATTTTGGTGCTGCGACGTGGTGGCAGAATTTGGAACTAAACCTGGGATGTTTAGCCTGAAAGCCGTGTCCCTGTCTGATCTACTGCCCTGAAAATCCCTACGACACGGAACATACTTTTGTTCCTCTGCCTGGAGGCTCAACACAATGAAGACTACAATGGTTGACACGGTCATCCCGATGATGACTGAGGGTGAGGATAATATGACCTGTGTGTCACATTTCATCCAGGGTATTCTCTGTGCCAATAAGCTCGACTTTGACTGGGATGCGGTGTAGGTCATAAAGAATCTAAATGCCAGAAACTGTGAGAGCCCTTAGGGCTTAGATCACATGTTGTTCTGATTTGAAGTAATGTGACAAAAAATTCTAGGTCTGTGTCCAACAGTATAGAGAGGGTTTTTTAGTTTGAAGTCTGATAAATTCAGGAGTCTCACACGACAGGCTGGCCACCTGTGTGCGTAAAGGCATTTTCCCTCCTCCCTGAAAAGAGTAGGATATACCTTCTCTTTTAAATAGAAGGTTTAACTATTTTATGACACTATCATGTATGTACGAACAAAATGAAAGAGAATTTGATTTTATGCTATCTGCCCGAGCCAAGGGTAGCGACTGACAATGTCAATCAATAATAACAATAAATGATTGCAGTCTAGGAGCGATGAGCTTTTTTATGAGCGGGTGGCAAGTATGTATGCCTGAATTGCTGAAAGCAGTTTCTTTAGACTCTGCAACGGACCTAAAACATCTAAAAATCTTTCTGCAGGAATCTATATTTGCTCACACATGATTTGAAAATTTCTGGGTTGTTCGAAGTTGAAGTTAGCTAAAAAAAGTGTTGTTCTCATTTGTTCTTATATTTATAGTTAATACGCCTGAATATGAAATTATATAGGCTACTCACTATTTCTTTTAGGATGATTTCTTTTTAAGGGATCGAGCTGGTTTACTGGAGGATGCGGGTTATCGAGGTTTGTATTGTAATTGTAAATACTTGACCAATAAAGGCATTGCCTATTAATACGGTACCTTAAAAAACCAGAAAACTATTTAATCTTACCTTGTAAAATTAAAATATTCAATTTTTCCAGGCATCCTAACATTCTGAGACTCTTTGGCTACTTCCACGACGAGACACGAGTCTATATGATTTTGGAGTACGCACCCAAGGGTGAACTGTACAAGGAGCTTCAAGCCCAGCCAGAGAAGAGATTTGATGAGCCAAGGTAATCATTATTTTGTTCAAACGGTCCAATATGATTATCACAAATATTTTCATCTAGCTGTGATGTGGAGTTTCAGAATGTGGTCATAGTCATTGGGGTTCCATGGATTTGGCTAACTCTGGAACTCGCTAACCCCATGTTAAATGCACAATCTTCAAATTTGGTCAATGAGAGGAACTCACTAACTTGTTTGGTTTTGGAATTGGCTAACTCTGGAACACACTATCCCACTATATTCATGACCTACCTTCCATCGGTGCCGCACGGTTTGATTAACCCTCGTAAGAGCGAAATCGTATAGTGTGAATTAGAGCGTGACAAGTTGTAAATTATTCAGTTGGCCTAATGTCTCTAACTCAGTAAGACATATATTCCTATTTATTCATTTCCTGGTTTTTAAAACAGATTTTATGATAGGCATTAACATCTAAATCATGAGTACATAAAACACAGTGACTTGCAAATTTTATATTTTTTTAAACAACAAAAATACATACAATTACATTTTAAGTACATATCACTAAAAATTGTTCCCAATTCGTATACATCAGTTTATCTACAATTTATTTCATTTGACCAGTCATCCTCAACACTAAACAGTCGATGTTTAGTTTTAAATTCAATGATTTTCAATATTTGCTGGTATATTGTGTAACAAATAGTTAGCATAGAAAAATTCATAAGAATAAGTAGTCATAAGAATAACATACAGGAAGTGAATATGCAGGTTTCCTGCCAATAAAATTTTGAATGAAGCTTTTTAAGGTAGTATACAGAATATCTTATCTAGATAAAGTAACATGCCGAGTTTAATTAAGATGTGTCAAGAAATAACTATATTTATGAAATTTTTTATTGGCACTTATTACCAATAGGACAAATAAAATTGGGACACTGTAAAGTGTTAACCTCACAATACCTCAGTAACGAACGATCATAGAGCAATAAATCAAAATAGGTATATTTATTTTTTTCGAGCTAAATCAGAAGCTGCAATGACAAAAAATATAAAAATAACTATATTACAAATATTTAAAGACCTATATAGAAATATAAAACACACCCCCTCTTCTAATAGTCCGATATGGCAGGTTTTGGTTTCTGGTTTGGTACATTTTCCCAATGACCTCCTTGAAAGAAACAGATAGTCTTGAGAGGAAACGTCGCTCTTTATCATTTCGCTAACTATTTGAAGGGTTGAAACTATTTGAACACCTGCGCTGCCTCTCGGGAAAGGTTACAGTGTACTTGGCGGTAAGAAAATGTAATTTGGTCTTCCACCATATCGCGTACAAGTAGGGATGGACGAGATTGGATTTTTAGTTCGAGACAAGATGAGACGAGATTTTTTATTTCTCATAAAATTTCGAGACGAGATTTCTCTTCTCATACACAACGGGAAATGCACGTTTGAAATTTTTACCTGATTTTGTAACATTGTTAGATGACTGTTTAAATACTAAAATAATGACAATAGGCAAGAATATTTACAATCTTTCATTAAATAACATCAGCATAACATTTTTTTATTAATCACGCCTAACTTATTAAAAATGCCTACGATTAGGAAACATGGTGATATCAGTTAGGATAGAGTTCAACTTATCCTAAAATAAAATAAATCAAGTTTTAATTTTTTAAGTTTTTTTTTTTTAGTTTTAATAAGTTTTTTTTTCAAGTTCCTACGAACAAGTTTTAATTATGTTCCATACTGATCATTTTCTCTTTATCATTAGGTAGAACCCATAGCTGTCATTCTGAACGATTATTTGAACGTTTGAGAATATTCTCTGAAGAAATGTGATTAAAATTAATTAGTCCATTTAGTAATGAGTGGAGCGAAGCGAAGCTCTTTGGGAACGACTTTAATGCAAACTTTCTAACACATTAACACAATAACGGTGGAACATATTTTAGCCAAACTTACCAAGGTTGCTTTGTCAAATGTTTGGAAGGTTTAGACGAATTTCATATGTTACCATTGAAACAACTAGATGGTAACAACTAGATGAATTTTATATGTTGGGAAAGTTGTAACCATCCTGAGGCTTGGTCACTAAAACCAACATGGGCTCTAGAACCAACATTAATATGTAGGGAAAGAAATTTGTAACAATCTTTATTAACAATCCAGCATGTTTTTAGTGTTTCCACAGGGGTGAAAAAGACTCTTAATGGCTCCTCCTGGTTGATTGAATTGTCTTTTATTAAATTAGACAGTGCAGGCGGCTGATGTCATATCACCAATGTCCATAATATCATCAGTCTGGTTAAATACTACTGACCTTTTGCCATCCTAACTAGGTTGTACCATTGACTAATTACTTTTTTATCGCTTCACCATTATATTCTGACTAATCATTAGACTCTCCTCCCTAATTGACAATACATGTCTCCAGAGCTGCGCAACTGATTCTCCAATTGGCAGATGCACTACAATATTGTCACGCGAAGAAAGTGATTCATAGAGACATCAAGCCAGAAAATATCTTACTGGGAGCAAAAGGGGAACTGAAAATTGCTGACTTTGGCTGGTCTGTCCATGCACCGTCTTCCAAGTAAGTTTGCCATTGTGTTAATGTCAGCTAACAACTTAGTTTTGCAACAAAAAACGTTTATTCACTTATACAATTAAAAAGTACAACATTTAGTAAAACAAAACTATATTTTATTAATGTAAAAACTAACTGACAACAAAAAGTAAACAATCTTGTTATTTTAACATATGGCAATAAATGCTGTGAATTTGATACAGACAAGAAGCACGAACACTTCACCTTTTCGCCGAGATTGAACTACTGTCATTGTCTCCAAGAAATTTTGTATGTTTTAGTTGGTCGGCGTGTTTTTTAAAGGTTATAAACTTCTTTATAATCTTTAAAAATCTTTTGTTAAGATTATATACTTAACAAAAGATCGGGCTTTCCTATCTGTTTCCAAGTATGATCTAAGATGATTGACGCGCAGCTACCTTTATCAAACTGTCACTGTCTCTTGGCCAAAGATAATTTATGGTTCTTTACTGATAGGAGAGACACCCTGTGTGGAACACTGGACTATTTACCCCCAGAGATGGTGTCAGGACAACCTCATGATGCTAACGTAGACCTATGGAGTCTCGGGGTGCTGTGCTTTGAGCTGGTCACAGGGAAACCTCCTTTTGAGACCAAGTCCTACGATGAGACGTACTACCGCATCCAGCGATCGTTGTTCATATTTCCTCCTCACGTCTCACCGCTTGCCAGAGATTTGATCAAAAAGGTATACTGATATTGAGTTTTTTTTGGTCTTAGCATTATACTTTAGGTTTATTCTGTAGTATGTGATAAAGTAGCAACATTACAATATAATAAATAAAAGTAGTGATGGGCGGATCCAATCCGGATCCGGATCTTGAAAAATTCAGCTTTTGGTTGCAAATTAGCTGTTGTCATTTAAATAAAAAAAAAAAAATAATGGTGCTGTACCCTGTTGGTAAACCTTTATACTTTTTAATGCTATTGAGCATCACAGAATCAAATTGTTTAGTTGAACCAGCTGTTAAGATTCTTTAATTCCATTTAAATATGAGTACTCATAAGGTTAACATGGGGAACTCCAGAGCCACTGGGGCGGAGCCCTTTTGGCGGATCTGCACCAAACTTCACACAAACCATCCTTGAATAATGCTTAATAATGCCTGAAAGGTTCATTACAATCTGTCGAGCGGTTTTGGAGTCCATAAAGGACTAACAAACATACATACGATTGGATTTTATATATATAGATGACATCATTAGATATGAGACCCCACGAACTGTTCAGCTAATTCAGGGCTTCATGGTGACCATTGTAGAAAGTAGGGATGGGCGAGATTGGATTTTTAGTTAGAGACGAGACGAGATGAGATATTTTTTTCTCATAAAATTTCGAGACGAGATAGAGACGGGATTTCCCTTCTCATACACAACGGGATATGCTCGTTCAACATTTTTACCTGATTTTGTAACATTGTTTGATGACTGTTTAAATACAAAAATAATAATAATAGGCAAGAGTATTTAAAATCTTTTATTAAAAAACATCAGCACAAAAAAAAATATATTTATTACACCCAACTTATTAAAAATGCTTACGATTAGGAAACATGGTGATATCAGTTAGGATAGAGTTAAACTTATCCTAAAATAAAATAAATCATAAAATAAAAGCAATATTTATTTATATAAAATAGTTACTTGTTTTGGCTTTGTTTATAGTTGTAAAATATGCCTCAAACTGCTTACACTTAACAAAACTTCTCAAATGATAAAATAATTAAAGTAATATTTACATGTAAATATTATATATTTTTAGGGGAAAAATATTAACCCGAACAAGTGCACATTTTACTCTTGCTATACTCACAGTTAGTCATACAGAAGTGAAGTGAATCCTCTCCAGTTCTTGGTCTTCAGCCTTTGACCTTTGAGCTTTAACATGCATTTCCTGTTTTTATTGAGCTTCCCTGGTTCTTTCTTAGTAAGCATTAAGCGTTGAATGTAACTTTTGATACTAGGGTTTTGATAAAAATTATTATTCAGATTCAGATGTTATTAATCAGAGTTGTCGTCTTTTCTTAGAATATGCCCTGCCCATCTCAGTCTTCTGCTCCGTACCTCAGCGACAATATCCGGATCCTTAAATAATTCTCTAAGTTCCCAATTATGTCTCGATCTCCATTGTCCATCCTCAAAAATCGGTCCGTACACTTTCCTCAAAATCTTGTTCTCAAATACAATAGCTTTCCTTTCTGATTTCTTGCTTAAGATCCAATTTTCTGAACCATACAGGAGAACTGGTCTGATGATTGTCTTATAAATCCTGAGTTTGGTGGTGTGGGATATTATTTTTGAAGTTAGTAACTTGTGACAGGCCGAAAAACTTTTTTGTGCTAGGTTTAATCTATTTTGTATTTCTAGCTCTTCATCATTATCGCTGGTGAGGATGACTCCCAAATACTTGAAATTTGTTACTTTTTTAAATTTATACTCTTCAATTTCAATGTAGTTGTTATTTTGGTATCTTGGTTGGTCATCATCTTGTTTTCTTCCACATGTCATAAACTTGGTTTTCTCTTCATTTATGTATAGCCCCATTTTTCTTGTATGTTCAATAAGCATTTTTGTTACATCTTTCATTTCTTCTATATTATGTGTAATTAATACTATGTCATCTGCAAAAGCTAGCAAGTTTATGTTTGTTCCTATCTTAATCCCTACTTCTGTCTTTCTTATCTCCTGAAGGGCTGTTTCTATGGCTAAATTGAACAGCAATGGAGATACCTCGTCTCCTTGCCTCACACCCGTGTTCACCTCAAAGTCTTCCGATACATCTCCATTTACTCTAACTTTGCACATAGAACCTAAAACACTCAATTTTGCTAGTTCTATAAGTTTTCTTGGTATACCTAGATGCTCCATGTTTATCCACAACTTATTTCTATTTATGGAGTCATAAACCTTTGAAAAATCAATGAAGAGGCAACAGAATGATTTGTTGAACTCATAATACTTTGCTATTGACTCTTTAAGAATGTAGATTTGATCCGTCGTTGATCTGCCTCTGCTGAATCCTGCTTGATGCTCTCCAACAATATCTGTTGTGTATTCCTCTAGTCTTCTCTGAACTATTTTGGGAAGTATTTTGTAGGTGACATTTAGGAGAGATATGCCTCTGTAGTTGATCCTTCTAAATATCCTTCTAAAACCTTCTAAATACCTGAAATAAATTCCAAATTAACCACAATTCCGTCCGTGTAACTCTCCCAACTCCCAAAAGATTTGTAATATTATTGATGATTCATTCAATTCCAATGACCAATCTAACATGCTTAAATACTTTAATACTTTACTTAAATACCGCTAAGTTCTTTTGGTACTAAGTTATAATTTGATATCTAGATACTAAGAACTTTTGGTACTAAGTTCTTATGAAATGGCGACCATACAATGTAGGTATTTTAAGCCAAGTATGAATGGAGATGAGTGTAGGATGAGTGGCACGATCTTGTAGTCTTGTTAGTGACTAAGGCCGACATTCCATAGACACAGCTGTTAATTAATAGCCCAAACAGCTAATGGCAACTAAGGGACCTACAGTTTATAGTGGAATCCGAACCACATTTTTTCCTTGGTATATACGAATTGGTCTAATTATCAGGATAGTACTGCGGACAGTCGTAATACTCACTAGTGCGGACGTTAATCCACACCAGAAATCGGACAGACCCGTAACCGTCGGACAGACAGTTTACAATCTCATCATTATCTGATGAGTTTCCTTATGTTCTCGCCATACACTTCACTAATCTGTCGATGAATTTTAATGGCTTTCACACCTTTAGCACTTAAAAATCTAATTACAGCGCGCACTTCACAGTCAGCAGCAGTCTCAATTGGCAGCATAATTTTTAATGCTCTACACCGAATGTAAACACAGCCGATTGTTGCCAAATTTCCAACGCAGGCTTGCCAATAGATGCACATACAGAGTACAAATGTCCAAAATGCCAAAATGCTGGAACGGAGAAATTTAAAAAAGGTACTTACTTAAAAAACATGCCTTGTATATTTAAGAATATTAAATAATTTAATTTTTATAAAAGTTCTGATATTTCAGTAACAAAGTTGTTATTAAATACGATCCTGTGGACATTACATCTTCTCCCACAATAGAGACAAAATTCAGATCATTTCCTGCGGTCATGTAGACATCATCATTGTTTCCCGCAGTCACAGTAAAATCCTGATAACTTTCTGCGGTCCTGTATTTTGTCATTGTCTCCCATGGTTACAGCAAAACTTTGAATATCGCCTGCGATAACGGAAACATCATCATCTTCCACGATCGCAGCAAAATCCTAATATTTCCTGCAATCTTGTAGACTTTGTCATTGTCTCCCCATGTCACGGCAAACCTAGCATTAACGGAACATCATCATCGTTTTCCGCAATCGCAGAAAAATTATGAACATTTCCCACGGCCATAAAAAGTCATCATTGTCTTACACGATCATGGCAACATCAGTAGTTTTACGACTGTGATTTTTGCAAACGTGTCTGGTATCGATATTGGAATCTACTTTTGGCGGTTGATTCTCAAATCCCCTTCCAAAGAAAAGAATTAGTGTAATCAAGAATTGACTTTGGAATCTGCCTACCCCTACTATTATCTTATATTAAATATGAATACAATGAAACCTTAACCCATCACAATCAACATTGGCAAGCCCTTTTTTTTCAAATGCCAATGGGCACTGTACTATTTTGTTCTATTTTCTTACAAGTTTATTTTTCTTTCAGTTGTTAGTTGTAAAGCCGTCTGCTCGTCTGCCGCTCCCTGAAGTCAAGAGTCATGAATGGATAACAGTCCACGTCTCCTAACCATGTATGACTCATAATATTGACACATACTCCTAAAAATCATGATTTGACCTTCAAGATCCAGAAGATCTGTACCAGTTCTTATAATTTGTATGTCTTGTCCTTTCACATGCTAAAAAAGACGAGTAGTTCTTAAATGTTTGCACCTACAGTTTAAAATTTTTTCAATATGTAGTCAAATTTGTAGCTTTAATTATCTCAGTTAGACAAGTAAAACAAAAAAATAAAATGTGTTTGAAAATGCAAAAGTAAAACTTTTTGTAAACAGCTTTAAATATTAGTAAAATTAATATTTGAAACAGAGAGAATGTAAAAAGTGCAATTCTAAGTTATTAACCTTTCAGATTTGTGGTGGTAGATAAGTCTATTTGACTACTATTTTTAAAGGAATAAGTTAACGAATTATACTTAAGGATAGGTGATATTAAAAGTTTTAATAGTGTTAATAGTTCATTTGTTTTGTGACTGTTGTAAAATGACTGCAAAACTATTACTGATTTGCTGCTATCTTGACTACTATAACTTAGCTGCAAGTAGTAATATGTTACTCAATCAACAAGAGTTTACCTGGATAACCTGGTAAGAGTGGTGAGAGTTATGAACAGTTTTAAATATACTTAAGTTCTATGACTTCAAACCTTTGGTAGGAGATTGCATGCTAAGTATTACAACAGAACAATTAATTTAAGGGTGACCAATTATTGAACAGACAAGTCAATTAAATTATTATATCGTTCATAACTATTGCATCCTGTTAAAAATCTTGACAATTGCAGATTTGTAAATTTGTTATCTCTAGTATAAATTGTATTTAAAGACTGTATTTTGTAACATTTTTATAAGAGTTTTTGCGATATATGTGTATATAGTAAGTTGTATTAAGTTTATTGTTGTAGGTCATGAAATAAAGTTATTGATAGAATTTTATACTTTGTTTTTCACTTTGAACCAATGTTTGAAATAAAACTATTTAAACTAAATTGTTAAGGTAAGTTTTGGGGAGGATGATTGAAAACAGATTAGGATGATGATATGTGATGAATACACTCCTCAAAGCAATTTAAAGGAAAATCTCAAAGTTATCTCATAGTTACTGATCCATTTGTACAGCAAAAGTTTTTGTACATGTGTATTAAAATAACTGCTGGACTGTCAAAACTTCCTATTCCACAAAAATATCGTGAGTTGAATCTGAATATATACATTTTTTTTTTAAAGCAACTTGCACATAGCAACTTCTTGCACATAATTAACTTAAGTATACTGTCCAGTAAATTTCCAAAATCTTAAAACTGCCAAAGTCACCCCAATTTAAAAATCTGGCAAAAAAAAAACATTGCATCAAACTTCAGACCAATCTCATTGCTGGGTGCAATATCTAAAATTCTTGAAAAATGTGTTAAGCAAAAATTATCTTTTTAACTTGAAAACGAAAACATTATTAGTGATTCACAATTTGGCTTCAGAGCATGTAAGAGCACACACAGGTCATGCATTGTTTGATATTAATAACTTTATATCAAATAAATTAAACTCAAAACAACGTGTACTGGTGACTTTCTTAGATTTAGCAAAAGCCTTTGACTCTATTGGTAGACATAAACTTATCAACAAATTGGAATTTTTTGGACTAGACAAGCTCTATTGACTGGTTTAGAAGTTATTTAAAAGACCGAGTGCAAGTTGTTACAATCGATGGTGTTACAAGTACTGTAATAAAAGAAACATTGAATTCGGTGTGGTCCAGGGAAGCAATCTTGGGCCTTTGCTCTTCCTGGTTTATATAAATAATATATCAAAACTAGAAACAAGAAGCATATTATTCTTGTTTGCAGATGATACGGCTGTGGTGACTACAGGCCATGATGAGGTGTATGAGCGGGCATCGTCCGACCTACTTAAGTTTAAAAATTGGTTGGATCATAATTCTTTAACTTTAAATGTAACAAAAACTAAATGTCTTCCAATTTTTTTAAAGAAGGAGAGTAATCCGAGCCCGCGTCATTTACGTTAGCACTCCTGTGGTGATCCGGCGTCTCGTGACTGTGACTGTAACGTCATCAAACGTGTGTCACAATACAATACAAATATTTGGGCATAAATGGACGAAAAACTAAGCTGGGTTCCTCACGTGTGGTATGTCAAGCAGAGGCTTAGAAAATTAGTAAATGCATTCGATCAGCTGGGCCAGGTGCTGACGGTGGATCACTGCAGGATGGTGTATTATGCCTATGTGCAGTCGGTGTTACAATACGGTGTCCTGGCATGGGGTGGCGTCTCGTCAGCTGTGCTTCTCTAAAAACTCTGAGAAGAAATAAAAGGGATTTTTTAAAAGCCAATTATAAAATTGTTTTGAAAACATTGAGTGAGTTGGATATGATTGAACAATTTTACTGAGTTAGTTATATATTATCCGTGACATCACTATGTGGCTTTTTACAGTCAAATTTAATCTGAAAAAACTTCTTTTAATATTTAAATTGCTTCTCGTATTGTGACTATGGATCTCGTTACATGAAGTTTGAAACGGTAATTTTTTAAGGCTGTAAACCATGATATCATATATATGTACAAATAAATAGCTGTTTGGAATTCAAGTTTAATAAAAAGAGATTTACAATGAGTATCAGAATGTTCATTACTTATAATTCGAACAATATTTTTCTGAATCAGTAAAATATCCTGAATTCCTTAACTGCTTCCCCAAAATATCAAGCCATAGCGATAAATACTTAAAAAAAAGACGAAATAGGACATTCTTACATAGCTACTGTCAACAAGTGAGATCAGTCTTCTAACTAGATAAACAACGCGAGATAATCTTGTAGATAGATAATCTACGTGAGATTCCCAGCTGAGCTGGTTATCAATATGCATGCCTAGAAATTTCACACTTTGTTGTATATTATCAAACACCTGATCTGTGGGTCTTAAACTGAAAAGAATGTTGCAGTGTTGCTGTTTATAAGCGGATGATCGGCGAGTGGCTCTCGCACATCGGGCGGGCTGCTGCAGAGGCTTTGATCCAGTCGGTCTATATCCCAGACGTCTGATATTGTCATGATTCAGTCATTGGTCGCATTTTTATTAGTGATGGACGAGACTAGATTTTTCACTTCGAGACGAGACGAGACGAGATTTTTTTAATTCCCGCGGGACGAGATTTTTTTTCGGGACGAGATTTAATGAAAAGTTATAAAAAAATTAATATCTACTTTTTAAGTTCAGATATATTTACAAGTTTTAAGAACTTGGCAAAAAATAGACAAAAATATTTAATTTCTTTTATTGAAAACATCAATAAAAACATCAGTATATAAAAGAAATTAATAAGGCCTAACGTATTAAAAATAACTCTTCGGCATAGGAAACATGGAGATGTCAGTTAGTAAAATATAGTTCAACTTTGGAAAATATAAAAAACAACAGTATTACTAGTTAAGTATCAAGTAACAATTTTAAGTCTTGTGTTATTAATAGAATGATTTTGGAGTAAATTATTTTGGCTATGTTTACAGTAGTAAAACATGTCTCACACTGCTTACACTAACAAAACTTTTCATTTGCTATGCAAAAAAAATATAAAATGATTGAAGCAATATTTCCTTGTAAAGAATAAATAATTAAATATATAAATATAACGCCTTTGCAATTTTTTTTAATTTTTAATTTTTTGAAATTTTAAATAAAAAGTTGCAATTTACGTTTCGCAAAAAAACTTAGTTTTTTTAAATTTCTAAATTTTTATTTTGAATTAAAAGTTTGCAATTTACGTTTTGCAAAAAAACTAAGCAGTAAAATTTTTTTTTTATTTGAAATTGATTTTTTTTAGGGATGGACGGGTCCCGAAATTTCGGGAATTTTTCGGGAAAAAAATATTCCCGATTATCGGGACGGGATTACATTTGACTCGGGAATTTTTCGGGACGGGATTTGGTCCGATCGTCGGCGATTTTTCCGCTTCGCGAGTGCCGATAACGCCGTTATTGCGAGCGATAGGTCCGCGAACGCAGGAGACGAAGTCATTTCGACGATTACGCCGTGACCGCAGAGTCATAACGACGATCGCGCCGTGGCCGCGATTATTGGACCGACGATCGCACCGTGACCGCGAGTCATAACGACGATCGGGCTGTGACCGCGGAGTCATACCGACAGTCATGCCGTGACCGCGGAGTCATAACGACGATCGCGCCGTGACCGCGAAGTCCTACCGACGATCGCGCTGTGACCACGAGTCATACCGACGATCACGCCGTGACCGCGAGTCATACCGACGATCGCGCCGTGACCGCGGAGTCCTACCGACGATCGCGCCGTGACCGTGGAGTCATACTGACGATCATTCCGTGATGGCGAGTCATACAGACGATCACGACGTGACCGCGAGTCATACCGACGATCGCGCCGTGACCGCGAGTCATACCGACGATCGCTCCGTGACCGCGGAGTCCTACCGACGATCGCGCCGTGACCGTGGAGCCATACTGACGATCATGCCGTGATGGCGAGTCATACAGACGATCACGACGTGACCGCGGAGTCCTACCGACAATCGCGCCGTGACCGCGAGTCCTACCGACGATCGCGCCGTGACCGCGAGTCATACCGACGATCGCGCCGTGACCGCGAGTCATACCGACGATCGCGCCGTGACCGCGGAGTCATACCTACGATCGCGCCGTGACCGCGAGTCATACCGACGATCGCGCCGTGACCGCGGAGTCCTACCGACGATCGCGCCGTGACCGCGGAGTCCTACCGACGATCGTGCCGTGACCGCGGAGTCATACTAACGATCAGTATAATCATGCCGTGATGGCGGAGTCATGCTGACGATCGAGCCGTGATCGCGAGTCATACCGACGATAACCCCGTGACCGCGGAGTCCTACCGACAATCGCGCCGTGACCGCGAGTCCTACCGACGATCGCGCCGTGACCGCGAGTCATGACGACGATCGCGCCGTGACCGTGGAGTCATACCGACGATAACCCCGTGACCGCGGAGTCATACCAACGATCGCGCCGTGACCGCGAGTCATGACGACGATCGCGCCGTGACCATGGAGTCATACCGACGATAACCCCGTGACCGCGGAGTCATGACGACGATCGCGCCGTGACCGTGAGTCATACAGACGATCGCTCCGTGACCGCGGAGTCCTACCGACGATCGCGCCGTGACCGTGGAGCCATACTGACGATCATGCCGTGATGGCGAGTCATACAGACGATCACGACGTGACCGCGGAGTCCTACCGACAATCGCGCCGTGACCGCGAGTCCTACCGACGATCGCGCCGTGACCGCGAGTCATACCGACGATCGCGCCGTGACCGCGAGTCATACCGACGATCGCGCCGTGACCGCGGAGTCATACCTACGATCGCGCCGTGACCGCGAGTCATACCGACGATCGCGCCGTGACCGCGGAGTCCTACCGACGATCGCGCCGTGACCGCGGAGTCCTACCGACGATCGTGCCGTGACCGCGGAGTCATACTAACGATCAGTATAATCATGCCGTGATGGCGGAGTCATGCTGACGATCGAGCCGTGATCGCGAGTCATACCGACGATAACCCCGTGACCGCGGAGTCCTACCGACAATCGCGCCGTGACCGCGAGTCCTACCGACGATCGCGCCGTGACCGCGAGTCATGACGACGATCGCGCCGTGACCGTGGAGTCATACCGACGATAACCCCGTGACCGCGGAGTCATACCAACGATCGCGCCGTGACCGCGAGTCATGACGACGATTGCGCCGTGACCATGGAGTCATACCGACGATAACCCCGTGACCGCGGAGTCATGACGACGATCGCGCCGTGACCGTGAGTCATACAGACGATCACTCCGTGACCCGCGAGTCACAAGTTTCTATAGGTACCTGTAAATTGTTACCCATTTTTTTGTTTTTATAGATCAGTGCCACCACAAATGGTAAAAATTTATTTCGTATGTCTTTTTTGGTAACTGAAATACAGTACTTTCTTTTTATGCACAGAAAAAAATCCCGTCCCGTCCCGTCCCGAAAATCGGGAAGGAAATAAAAATCCCGTCCCGTCCCGTCCCGAACTAAAAATTCAATCCCGTCCATCCCTAATTTTTTATTTATTTTTTTTTTTTAATTTAAATTAAATTAAATTTTTTTTTTTATTTAAAATTTAAAGGTTTGCAAATTACGTTTAGCAAAACAACTCAAATTTTTTGAATTAACAAAAAATTAAATTTTTTTTTAAATTTCAAAAATACTTTAAAATTTTTGTTTTTAATTTTTAAATTTGTTTTTATTTTAATTTTTGTTCAATTTAATTTTTCTAAATTTAAAATTAAAAGTTTGCAATTTACGTTTTGCAAAAAAACTTAGCAGTATTTTTTTTTTAATTTGAAATTGATTTTTTTATTTAATTTTTTTTTATTTAAATATAATTTAAATTTTTAAAAATTTTAAATTTAAAGGTTGCAAATTACGTTTAGCAAAACAACTCAAATTTTTTGAATAAACAAAAAATTTAAATTTAAAATTCAAAAATACTTTAAAATTTTTGTTTTTAATTTTTAAATTTGTTTTTATTTTAATTTTTGTTAAATTTAAATTTTTTTAATTTAAAATTTAAAAGTTTGCAATTAACGTTTTGCTAAAAAACTTAGCAGAAAAAAATCTTTTTTAAATTAAAAATTTTTAAAAAAATTTGATTTTTTTTATCTTGTCTCAAAAATATTCCGTTAGCATTTTAATCCCGCCCGAAGCTTCGAGATAAAATAAATCTCGAAGTTTCGGGTCTTGTCCATCACTATTTTTTTTTATTTTACTTGAAAAACATTGTAATCCATATTGTTCTGTATGGGATTCAGATCATTGTGTTGGAGTAAATACAATGGGCTGAGTCTTGTGCGGTGTAGTGCGACGTTGCGTTTAGTGTTAAAAAGTAATTTACCTCATTTTAGAATTCAAATTTTTGTTAGCGTTTAAAATACAGTTATTTAGTTTAGAGCTTAGACTTATTTAATTTGTGTACTTAGAATAAAAAAGTGCATTGATTACAACAATTTTACAATACCCATAGACTGCTGATGTTGTTAACTCTTCCCCCGATCACGGATCAATAGTCTATTTGGGGGAATAATTCCTTTAACTTACAATGTATTGTAATATTGTTTTTATTTTATGGAATAAATCATTTTGACTTGACTTGAAAACTTTAAGTATTGTTTTCTGCACTACAAAAAGAGGTTGCAATATAGTTTTGTAAGCACCACCAAAAGCAATAATTCCTAATGACAACAATGATTGACATATGCATAGTGTGCAGCTTCAATTTATTTTTCTTCTAGAACATCACTAAGATGTCTAAATGCATATTAATTATTATATTTACGTAATTTATTTTTTAGATATTCAATATGTCCCGACCATTTAATTTCAAACCAAGTTTAAACAGTCAGACATTTATTGTAAACAAAAAGCTGCCAAGATAAATTAAAACTGTAAGCATTGTAATTTTCTCGCTCTTTCCTCAAAACGTCGAAAAGTAAAATATTTTGATCTGCTGTTATTGGTGACCGTAAAAAGTGGAACACCGGGTTTCAGGAGAACAGTGCTGGGCAAGTAGTACTTATAAATGCTTTTATACTTTATACTTTTCATTGAAATTGCGACCATACAAACAAAGTAGGTATTTTAAGCCAAGTATGAATGGAGATGAGTGTAGGCTGAGTGACGCGATCTTGTTGTCTTGTTAGTGACTAAGGCCGACATATTCCTTGGACACAGTTAATTAATAGTTCATACAGTTAATGACAACTAAGGGACCTTTTTATAGTGGAATACGAACCACATTTTTGCCTTGGTGATGTTAACAAATTGGTCTAACTATCAGGATAGTACTGCGGATAGTAGTACTCACTAGTGGTTACGTTAATCCACACGAGGGAGTATCGCATCACATGCCTATAAATATCCACAATTTGTGACCTCCTTGTAGCTGGATTACAGGACGACACCACCGTCCCAGTCAAGATCATGACTGCGAGTGGTTGATTGTGTTTTTAGAGGAGAGATTCAGAGGCAAACGTTGCATTGTCCATGGTCGAAGGCTAGGAGGAACTTAAAGATTACAAGGATAGACTCCCATTAGACACAAATTGTTATTTTCAAATAAATACAGTCTACCAAAGATCTGACTCAGTAGTCGATCGGCCCCTTTTTGTATTGTTCATCGCAATGGTACAGTAGTATTATAGTCCACTGGCAAACAAGTCCCTACTGCAATAACATACAACCTGCTGTTCACGGAGGCTGTATAAAATATACTTGGGGAGTCTGGTGATCTCAATAATAAATTTGTTTTTCTCTATTTTTCCTGGGACAGTGCATATTAGTAGGGTTGATAGGATCGAATCAAATTATATCACAATCATATCCTCCACTTGGAAATAAGTAGGTATTTCTCTGACTATATTCGATTAAATTTTGTATCATCCATTCCCTGCTGACTGTGTGAATTGGAATTGTGAATTTAATTAATAGCTCAATACACATTTTTTTCCCAAGAGTGACACATTTTTAAGAGTAACGGCTTAACCAATCATATAGTTATATTCAACTTGATTTAGCTTTGCATTTTACTTAATTATCCAAATATCAACAAAAGCTAATGTAAATTAAATATCTCAGCATATCTGGCATTATTGAACAATTTATTGTCAATGTAAACATTCAATAAACAGTAGAAGAGAAGAACCCCTGATATCCGGCCTTGGTTTTACCGGTCCTCTGTTTATCGGCCCCTTCCAGGAAGCCAATATCAAAATGTTTTTCTCACAGCTTTTAACAGACATTTAGTGGCTGCTTATGTCATCAAATAAATGTTTGTTTATACATTTATTTGCTGTGTCACTATACTAAGTTGAGCTAGTACAGGCCTAACCTCTGATCAGTTGGTTGATTATTTCCCAAGTGTGGTTAGTACAGTACATTATTTTTTTATTTCACAAAATGGATAAGAATGTTGAGTTGAAATGCATAACGACTTTAGCCTAGAAATATTTTTTTCTTTTTACAAACATGTTTATTTTTATTATAATCCCAGAACATACTGGAATTTGACTTTTGACTGCATACATTGATTACCTATTGTTATTAGGTATGAATTTTCATTTTCATAGTAGGTTGGTTTATACGGCCAGAGGGGCTTGGTCCCATGGTGACCGGATATGAGGGGTTTTACTGTACGTATTATTATTTCTCGAAACACAGTTGCTTAGTTGCTATCAAATTAGCTCTGTCAAATTAGCTGTGACAAAGAAAACAGTTTCAAATTCAAATTAAAATTATAGACGATACTAGGATTTATGAGGATAAATATAGGCAGGATTGTTGTCTATGTAGCTTCTAAATGTATATATTAGGCTAAATAATTTAAAAAAGGGTACTATGGTGTATTATTTATTAATATATATATATATATATATATATATATATATATATATTTAGAGAGAGAGTGGTTAAGAAGTTACATACACAACAATCTTGCCTGGCGCCTGTACTTTTTTCCGGAAAAATACGTTTCGTAGAATGCATGACGACGATGGGTCGCTTCGCAAGCTGAATCTACCGAATCTACCAACCAAACCCCAAAAAGCAAAAAGCAAAAACTGGGGTTGGGGACCGTCGTGAAGTTAGCGGCTCTTTTCATCGGCGCTTTTTCGGATTGTAATAGATATGGGTTGGTACGCCTGCGGGCGCCACAAACGTGTTTTGCAGGGATGTCGGAAACGCAATTCAATGACAATACTGTGCGAAATGATGTTTTTACATTTATATAATGTCATTTATACCTTGATAAAACGTGTATACACGTTAAAACTAATTAATTGACGTATTTTAAAAGCCATATTTGAGACCGTAATGTACATTATACGTAGCTATGGCTTAACATAACGCGATCAATTAAAACTCCGAACTTAAAAAAGTGCATAATCTTTTTCCTAAGCCCATCACATCAACTTTGAGCTATTCTAATGGTAATATACAATGTGTAGAGTACTCAGTATTAACATGATTGAGGCAGTCCAGTAAATTACGAAGTTATATGGCAAAATCTATATAGTTGATAGGAACTCGCGTCAGGAAAAAGTGCACAATATTTTTCCTAAGCCCATCACATCAACTTTGAGGTATTCTAATGGTAATATACAATGAGTAGAAGAATCAGTATGAGTATGATTGAGGCAGTCCCCTAAATTACCAAGTTATATGGCAAAATGTATATGTTGATAGGAACTTGCATCGGGAAAAAGTGCACAATGTTGACCCTAAGCCCCTCACATGAAAAGTGAGGTATTCTAATGGTAATATACAATGTGTAGAATAATCAGTATGAGTATGATTGAGGCAGTCCCCTAAATTACGAAGTTATTTTGCAAAATCTATATGGTTGATAGGAATTTGCGTCAGGAAAAAGTGCACAATCTTTTTCCTATGCCCATCACATCAACTTTGAGGTATTCTAATGGTAATATACAATGTGTAGAATAATCAGTATGAGTATTATTGAGGCAGTCTGCTAAATTACTAAGTTATATGGCAAAATGTATATGGCTGATAGGATCTCGCATCAGGAAAAACAGTACAATCTTTTTCCTAAGTCCATCACATCAACTTTGATGTATTCTAATGGTAACATACAATTTGTAGAATACTCAGTATAAATATGATTGAGGCAGTCCTGTAAATTACGAAGCTATAAGGCAAAATGTATATGGTTGATAGGAACTCGCATCAGGAAAAAGTGCACAATATTTTTCCTAAGTCCATCACATCAACTTTAAAGTATTCTAATGGTATGTAATATACAATGTGTAGAATACTCAGTATAAATATGATTGAGGCAGTCCTGTAAATTACGAAGCTATAAGGCAAAATGTATGGTTGGTAGGAAACTCGCATCAGGAAAAAGTGCAAAATGTTGACCCTAAGCCCATCACATAAAAATTTGAGGTATTCTAATGGTAATATACAATGTGTAGAATAATCAGTATGAGTATGATTGAGGCAGTATATCATGATAAATATGAATACTCATAAGGTTATTATGGGGCACTACAGAGCCAATGGGGCGGAGCTCGAAAGGATTTTTGAGATAAGAATATGCCTATATGTTAATCGGGAATGTGAGCTATCATCATGCCAAATTTCAGCCCAATCCATCCAGTGGTTTATGCGTGATTGACCTTCTAACACACAAACAAACACACAAACAAACACACAAACTTTCATATTTATAATATTACTAGCTGTAACCCGCGGGCTTTGCCCCGTTTAACTTCTTAATTTTCAAGATGATCTCGATCGCATGGCTCAATCACGTCCTCGTTGATGTTCGTTCGCTACGCTCACTCACCTTACGTTTTATCAAGGTATAATTGACATTATATAATTTATTTTTGTAAAAAAACACAACCGACTTCAAACGCTCTAAAAAGAATGAAATAATTTCAATAAAGTAAACTTTTGTATTAGGCAAGCTCACGTATTTTAAGTCGGCGCGGCTCTATGATGATTTTTGATACAAAATTGAAAGAGGGTGTCCATATTGCAGGGACTATCTATAACTAAAGGTGTTAATCTGCATGTCTTTTTCATAGTTATGCGTTAAGTGTTATTTTATTACCGTAATCAGAGATCGACATTATAGTGGTATTAACAAGTATCTTTAAAAAGATAATAACGCATTTAAATGTTTCTAACTTGGAAAAGTAACGTGTTAATACTAAACTAGCTTCTTTTCCCTATCATAATATCAAACTAAATTATTTTCCTATTCATATAGAACATTTGTGTGTGTTATTTTCATAATGCATTTATTCTGAAGTAAACATAAAATACGAGAAAATATTTCCTAATATAAACAAAACAGTTCAGTATGTTTTTTTTTTATATTTATTTATGTTATCCAGCTACAATATATTGATTTTCAAAATACACACACAATATTTAATTTCAATCATATTTACAGTTTGAGCCGCAATTTCAATCATATTTGCAGTTTGAGCCGCGCCGACTTGAAATACTTGAGCTTGCCTAATACAAAAGTTTACTTTATTGAAATTATTTCATTCTTTTTAGAGCGTTTGAAGTCGGTTGTGTTTTTTTACAAAAATAAATTATTTCACGATTTTTAGTGATTGTATAATTTTTTATATATTAATTACTTGAGGTTTTTTGATAAGCAAAACTGTTTGAAACAATCAAAATTTCCACAGAACAATCATTAGTTTAAAACTGCTTGAGTCACCTTTTCAGGTTACATAATCAATGGGTATGAAAATAAACATTTTTATATATTCCTTAAGAAGAAAGAGTTGTCCATTACATTAGGCCTAATGAAAAACTAATTGTCTTTTCTAGATACATTGAAATGTCAGACATCATCGTTTCCTGCAATCGGTGTACTTCTACATTATAAAAAGAAATACAGTAACGTCTCAAGCCTTTTGGAACAATATGAAAGTTATTCCTCAGCTACCAGCACTAAACAATCTCTCAAAATTGGAAAATTGGTCGTTAACACGTATAGTACCTTTGGAAAATATTTTATGAAAGATTGGTTCAGCTAAAAGTGGTGTAAGTCATGTTGGGGGTTTTGTTTGCTCAAGATATAGCCTAGTCGAATTGCAAATCATCTTCCTCTAGGACTTTCTGAAGCAGGCATAATAGGCTAGTACTGATATGTTATAGGTTATAGTAACTGGGTAGAGAATATTAATAAACATTCCACATCTGCAAATGAAATATGTATATGAAAGATTGGTTCAGCTAAAAGTGGTACAAGCCATGTTGGTGGTTTTGTTTGATAAAGATATAGCCTAGTCGAAATTGCAAATCATCTCCCTCTAGCACTTTCCGAAGCAGGAATAATACAGTAGTATTGATATGATATAGTAATTGGGTAGAGAATATCAATAAACATTCCACATCTGCAAATGCATGTTTAGTAATTAAAATATTTAACACTTTTAATACAATTGGCGATTATGCACTGTCACACTTCTTAGGTCGTGTAAGGAATAATTACATTTAATTTATATTTAGACCTGTTTTACGAATGCATTGGTTTTCACAATACACCTTTATTTGTCAATATCATACAGCTATTAACTGAAACATATATGTTTTTAAGTCAGAATATTCAATACTAAAAACAGAATTACTGTATACACAAATCAGGTCAAACGTTAAAATACATTTTTTATAGTAAACAAAAAGCATTTTTCTCAATGTAATTCATTTAGGCTCCATGGCAAGAAATAGTTTATTGATCAATATGAAGCAACTGTTTCATGAAGAACTGTCTGTAGTTTCATTTAAATGTTTTCAACTAACAGCTGTATGAATGTTATTATTATTTGTTGCCTTCTCTGCACAAATGTAAACAATCTGCACAAATGTAAACAAAATAAATGTTGAATATTTAAGGTTTTCAGAATTTTTCACCGAAACTAATATTATACTTAAACATAATATATAAGGTACCAAATAGAAACTCTCCTGGTTATTTTGGTGGTGGAACCACACTGATCGGTAAAAGAATCACAGAGAAATTGGAGAACATACATAGAAAAAAAAAAAACATCGCCACAAACAAATTGAGAACCTCCTCCTTTTGTTGGTAGTGGGGAAGTCGGTTAACAAAAGGAGGAGGTTCTCAATTTGTTTGTGGCGATGTTTTTTTTTTTCTATGTATGTTCTCCAATTTCTCTGTGATTCTTTTACCGATCAGTGTGGTTCCACCACCAAAATAACCAGGAGAGTTTCTATTTGGTACCTTATATATTATGTTTAAGTATAATATTAGTTTCGGTGAAAAATTCTGAAAACCTTAAATATTCAACATTTATTTTGTTTACATTTGTGCAGATTGTTTACATTTGTGCAGAGAAGGCAACAAATAATAATAACATTCATACAGCTGTTAGTTGAAAACATTTAAATGAAACTACAGACAGTTCTTCATGAAACAGTTGCTTCATATTGATCAATAAACTATTTCTTGCCATGGAGCCTAAATGAATTACATTGAGAAAAATGCTTTTTGTTTACTATAAAAAATGTATTTTAACGTTTGACCTGATTTGTGTATACAGTAATTCTGTTTTTAGTATTGAATATTCTGACTTAAAAACATATATGTTTCAGTTAATAGCTGTATGATATTGACAAATAAAGGTGTATTGTGAAAACCAATGCATTCGTAAAACAGGTCTAAATATAAATTAAATGTAATTATTCCTTACACGACCTAAGAAGTGTGACAGTGCATAATCGCCAATTGTATTAAAAGTGTTAAATATTTTAATTACTAAACATGCATTTGCAGATGTGGAATGTTTATTGATATTCTCTACCCAATTACTATATCATATCAATACTACTGTATTATTCCTGCTTCGGAAAGTGCTAGAGGGAGATGATTTGCAATTTCGACTAGGCTATATCTTTATCAAACAAAACCACCAACATGGCTTGTACCACTTTTAGCTGAACCAATCTTTCATATACATATTTCATTTGCAGATGTGGAATGTTTATTAATATTCTCTACCCAGTTACTATAACCTATAACATATCAGTACTAGCCTATTATGCCTGCTTCAGAAAGTCCTAGAGGAAGATGATTTGCAATTCGACTAGGCTATATCTTGAGCAAACAAAACCCCCAACATGACTTACACCACTTTTAGCTGAACCAATCTTTCATAAAATATTTTCCAAAGGTACTATACGTGTTAACGACCAATTTTCCAATTTTGAGAGATTGTTTAGTGCTGGTAGCTGAGGAATAACTTTCATATTGTTCCAAAAGGCTTGAGACGTTACTGTATTTCTTTTTATAATGTAGAAGTACACCGATTGCAGGAAACGATGATGTCTGACATTTCAATGTATCTAGAAAAGACAATTAGTTTTTCATTAGGCCTAATGTAATGGACAACTCTTTCTTCTTAAGGAATATATAAAAATGTTTATTTTCATACCCATTGATTATGTAACCTGAAAAGGTGACTCAAGCAGTTTTAAACTAATGATTGTTCTGTGGAAATTTTGATTGTTTCAAACAGTTTTGCTTATCAAAAAACCTCAAGTAATTAATATATAAAAAAATTATACAATCACTAAAAATCGTGAAATAATTTATTTTTGTAAAAAAACACAACCGACTTCAAACGCTCTAAAAAGAATGAAATAATTTCAATAAAGTAAACTTTTGTATTAGGCAAGCTCTAGTATTTCAAGTCGGCGCGGCTCAAACTGCAAATATGATTGAAATTGCGGCTCAAACTGTAAATATGATTGAAATTAAATATTGTGTGTGTATTTTGAAAATCAATATATTGTAGCTGGATAACATAAATAAATATAAAAAAAAAAACATACTGAACTGTTTTGTTTATATTAGGAAATATTTTCTCGTATTTTATGTTTACTTCAGAATAAATGCATTATGAAAATAACACACACAAATGTTCTATATGAATAGGAAAATAATTTAGTTTGATATTATGATAGGGAAAAGAAGCTAGTTTAGTATTAACACGTTACTTTTCCAAGTTAGAAACATTTAAATGCGTTATTATCTTTTTAAAGATACTTGTTAATACCACTATAATGTCGATCTCTGATTACGGTAATAAAATAACACTTAACGCATAACTATGAAAAAGACATGCAGATTAACACCTTTAGTTATAGATAGTCCCTGCAATATGGACACCCTCTTTCAATTTTGTATCAAAAATCATCATAGAGCCGCGCCGACTTAAAATACGTGAGCTTGCCTAATACAAAAGTTTACTTTATTGAAATTATTTCATTCTTTTTAGAGCGTTTGAAGTCGGTTGTGTTTTTTTACAAAAATAAATTATTGGTAGTGGGGAAGTCGGTTAATAAATGTAAAAACATCATTTCACACCGTATTGTCATTGAATTGCGTTTCCCACATCCCTGCAAAACACGTTTGTGGCGTCCGCAGGCGTACCAACCCATATCTATTACAATCCGAAAAAGCGCCGATGAAAAGAGCTGCTAACTTCACGACGGTAACTGGGGTTTGGTTTGGTCGGTTGGTAGTTTCATTCAGGGTAGTGATGGGAGAATCGAATACTTTAAAGAATCGAATACAGTGAATTCGTAGCTTCCCCTGTATTCGAATACTTTTACGAATACTTGTATTCGAACACCTTTGACTATGCAAAGCATGGAAAATGAGTGTGTAATTATTTTTTTCATAATGCAACCGTTCTTTTGGCCACTATTATTTCGTTTTACAGTAATTAATTCATTATAATTTATTCAATGTAATTTTAAATTATATGATTTTTAAAACGTACATTTATTTTGACTTAAAATTATTTCATGGTCAGTTACAGTCTTATTAATGTATTATTTCATATTAGGCTATATTAACTAATTAATATTTTTAATTCATTTGTATGGATAATTTACATCAGATATGCATGTTATTTTGCCATGTAACTATATTAATCGGTTGTAATTATAATAAATTCTAACCTAATATTTTAAATATCTATTATATTCTAAATGTTAACGATAAATAATAATCTTATGTAAATTATAGGGCTAATGGTAAAATTATAACGAATAGATGAAAACAAATGCTGCAGTCAAAAGCATTAAATACTCTTACGAATGTTACGGATTCATAAGATATTCAAAAGGGAATTCAGTAGTTGATAAAGTGTTGAATACATTTTTAATCCCCCGAATTCGCTTTCTAGATTCAAGAAATCCTGCAAAATCTGAGGTCAAGAGTATTCACAAAAAAGTATTCGTACGATTCTGAAGTATTCGAATCTACGAATACTCGGGCTGTATTCGAATACTATTCGATTCTGTATTCGATTCTCCCATCACTAATTCAGGGGGGTTCAGGTCTAACCTAAACCTAACCTTAAATGTCAATGTCTATTGTTGTTTTAATTTTTAACCGACGATAAGATATAAATTATTTTCATTTTAAGAACACAATACTATTATTATACTCTTAAGTGATGGCTCTATTATTACGAATGCGAGTCACTATCCCTACTACACCATAACTGAAAATAACATGCAGAGGCCTACCTACTTTATTCAAGACTTTGCCACTAAGCCTACGCTAGGCATTGGTTTATTTTAGCGAATGAAATTAATAAAACAATAAAATCAATGAGTGAGGATGACATGATGACAACATAATTCATTTACCAAGAATTAACGGAGTAAGTTAAGAATTAAGACACTTGAATACAGCTTCAATTCACTGTGCAACAGGACTGAAAATATTTAATTTTTAAATTAGTCTAAGTTATCTTTTAAAATGAAGGAAGTGAACAAGTCGATTAATTCTATTGAGACTCGAAAAATTAGAAAAATACTAAATGAAGAGGTAAGCTATATTATAGGCTTAACTACTTCAAAGTTTGCTGTTATGCTAAGTCCTTAATTTCTCTAACAAATAATTTGAACAGTGTCTCTGAACTTACACAAACTTACCGTAGAAAATCTTTCTTAACGGGTCAGGAAATCCTGTTTTATCTCACATGAGTTTTCCCGTTCTAGGCTAGGCTATCCTGAGTGATCTTAAAGATGGTAAAACTTAGCCTATCATGTATAAGCTTAGGCCTAAATAGGCTAATTTAATTATTTGATGTTAGGTTATAGCACCAGTAAAATAGGTAGTTTATTTAAATCTGGAAAGCGGTAGGTTATAAAAAATAAAATAGGCCTAGAGCCTATTAGCTCAACAAACACTAATACCGAAACCCCGGTCTGACAGGCCCACGGGAATTTTTACAAACGCCTGTTAGCAACACTGTTTACTTGGGGGATTCCATTCCCTCAATACTTTCCCCCCTTTTCCTCCCCTACCTGTTGATAAGTTATATTGTTTGTT
Source organism: Macrosteles quadrilineatus (assembly GCF_028750875.1). NCBI lineage: Eukaryota > Metazoa > Arthropoda > Insecta > Hemiptera > Cicadellidae > Macrosteles > Macrosteles quadrilineatus. Next base: position 4,039,987 of record NW_026542604.1, on the reverse strand, counting down.
CATTTTGCGTGGGTGCCGTGACTTTGACAGGTTGTCGATTCATAACATAGTCATAATTAATCGTTCCTGTTGTTGCTGCCAAGTATCACCTCTCATGCTATGTTTTTGTAAAATAAAATTTTTTGCCACATTGTACTATTATCCAAAACTATCTTCACTGCTTCTAATTTTTATTGTTAACTTATCGTCTTTCCTTGTCTATTTTGTTATTTTTGTTTTTGCTATTGTTATTGTTATTCAAGATTGTTATTATATAGTATCTATTTACTTGTTACTTGTTAATTTTTGTTCATTAATTATGTTCTTGCTGTTACCACTCACTGTTGCATGTATTTTGTTATCTTTTAATATTGTATACATTCTTGTAAACTGGTGTAAACGGTTGGGAAATAAATAAATAAACATGCCAGTCACAGAAGCCCAGCATTAGTGTATTTTAAAGCGTGGTCTCACAGGCCCAGGGTTTCGGTTTGTGTGTTTCTAAGCAGGGTCCATTATTTTCAAATGGGGTCTTACAGACCGGGGGTTTCGGTTAGCGTCAGCCTGGGTAGGGTTTTGGTAGCCTATTAGTTTTAAATCTTTAGAGTAAAAAAATCATGTTTGATCCCACATCTCATTTTATTCCCACGCATGGTCAAACAATCTTGTTTTCAGAATTACAAATTGCGTATGGGAACTATGAACTTGAAACATGGCTGATTAGGGCAGGACTAATATAGGTATACCTTATATAATAAACACAACTTGATCTTAAGCAGCAGGAAAGGCTGAATCCACTTCCCTTACGAAGTCAGAGATAACTTAGTGTTTGGCCATTGATCCTTTGATATCAATATTCAGATGGATAAAAAAAATATTGTTGGAGAACTAACTTATCGATTTTTTAACTCTAAGTTAGGCCTACGTGTTAAAGAGGCACTGTTGCTAAGGAAATAAGTTAGCAGAGGATATGCGTCCAGTAACCGGACGTTGATTAGGCCTAGGCGTCCGGCAGTTACTGTCATAACCTAACCAACCAAACTTGCTGATAATGAAAAATATAGAATGAAGGTTAAATTCTGTTAAATAAAATAAAGGTAATTATTTGATACCTTATATCTACAACGCGATATCATGTAATTTTAGATGTCTACTTACAGTATTTTTAACGCTGAATCCAAAAATGCAATCAGTTTTTGTCGAAGAGATTCATAAGTAGCCGTAAAACAAAGGTTAAAATTACGAATCTAAGGTTCATTGAGCTATACTGATTGTAATGTGGCGTGGTCTGGACGGGTCCGTATGTGGACTGAGGACTGAGTGAGGAGGAGAGCAAACAGCTGTTTGCTCTCCAAAAGCAAAATATTTTGAAAATGGCCTTAGAGCCAAAACTATAATCAGTAAATCTTTTAATAAATAATTTTTACTTGGGTACTAAGTTGATTAATGTTTAATCTTCATTTAGCCTATTTATCCTAGTTGTCAGCTGATAAGTTTCAATTTGTTAATACCGTATCAATATATTGAATAAAAAAATAAAATACCGTATCAATATATCGAAAAGAAATGATTGATAATAATGAATGTTCCCTTTAACAGGAAAGTACCCACCGTTTATTTAAGGTGGCCTTTCCACACCAGCTAAGCCACTTATTATTTAAATTAAGATGTAGAAAGACCTCAACACTTTACTCATCAGTGCAACGCCGTAGCTAATTGATCTGCTGATCCCTCATGCACCATCAGCCGCTATAAGCACACTAGCGCTCGCATTAAAGTGTTGAAGAATGAAGTCACAAATTATGTGATGGATTCACCATAGTTGGTAGTAGAGTGTTAATCAATACTCCTATGTTAGATAATACAGATAACCTATTCAATCATTGTTTCAGGCACTTTTTTGGTTTTCAGCATTTATTTCTCGTTCAATGATGACAGTATTCACAGAAGTGTTAACAAAATAATCAAGAAAATATAACAATAACAACATTGTGGGGTTGCCCAGACCTTTTTTTTTTTTATAGAGGGCCAGGCTTCAAGTAACCATGGGATTGCATCGCAGCTAGAACAGCTTATTGTGCACCCTCATTCACAGGTCCTCATTCTTTGTCAAATCCCAGGTCCTTTGTGAACCGTGAGATCCTTTTGACAATGGTGACCCGTTCTTCCCTTTGATATCCAGTCGATAGGTTAAGGGATCTCATGCGCAGACCTTGTAGGGCTGGGCACATAAATATCACGTGGAATGCTGTCTCCTCCTCCTCTCCACATTTCCTACATAAGAGGCTTTCAACTTGAATTCCCATCTTGTGTAAATGTCCACGGAATACCCAATGGCCGCTAATAAAGCCAACCACCTTCCGCAGGGTCTTCCTACTCAGCCCAAGGGCTTCTGCCGCTATCGCACCTGTAGGTGCCTTCAGCATTCTCTTTGACTGTACATTTCCTTCTGTTCTTTCCCAGTTCCTTTGATGTTCTATGCCCATCCACTGACGAACAGCTCTCCGTGCTGTGTTGTAAGCAATGCCACACGTCGGCTCTGGACCCATGAGCGGGCTTTCAGCTCCTTTGTTTGCCCACTTGTCAGCTCCCTCATTGCCAGAAATACCTTTGTGCCCTGGAACCCAACTAAGGATGATCCTGTTGGTCTTTCCCAGGGCTTTCATGGCTTGATGACAGTCCCATACAGCCTTGGAGGTAAAGTCGAAACTGTCAAGTGCCATTAGTGCTGCTTTGCTGTCTGAGTTCATGTATACAGTATGGCCTATAAGACCGCGCTTCAAACACACTCTCGCACACTCAGACAGGGCCACCACTTCTGCCTGGAATACAGTGGCCATTTTTCCCAAACTTACGCAGAACTGCACCTTGGGTCTGACTCCATATATTCCAGTCCCCGTGCCCGTTGGCTTTTTCGAGCCATCCGTATACCAGGTGATCCCCCTTTTCATGAATTCAGGTTCACCCTTATCCCAGGCATCCCTGTCAACAATGTTGACATTGTATGGTTTTTTTAGACCTGTGATCTTCACCATCCTGTCTGGTAGCATTTCCAAGGAGTTTGTTTGCACCTTGTCTACAATTCTTGTGTGCTCACTGGAGGCATTATACTTCCAGTTGCCACTGCAAGCCATTCTGTAGGCTGCCATCCTTGCCTCTCCTTTCACAATGATGTCGAGAGGTGGCAGGTTTAGCACTACTTCCAGGGCTGCAGTTGGAGTGCCTCTCATGGCTCCTGTGATGCTAAGGCATGCCACTCGCTGGATCTTTTGTAGTCTCTTTACAGCGGTAGTTTGCATTACCTTGGTCCACCAGACCACCGAGCCATACACCATCATCGGTCTTGCAACCCTAGTGTATAGCCAGTTAGTCATTTGTGGACTTAGACCCCAGGTCTTCCCAACCTTGCCCAGACCTGAGACACCCTGTAACAAAATTATTTAAATAAAAATATTTAATCTTCTTTAGGTTTTATTCATTCAATAGATCCTGAGGATGCCTTCGACGTAGCCTCCTGTTCTCAGTTGCTTCGCCAAGATGAAAAGCTAGTGCACCAGGAACATTGTTTAAAGACTTCAGAAATTTGTAGGTGGTTTTTTCAATATAGGCCGAGATAGACTCCACTCCTAGCTCTTCATGTACATGCCTGTTTCTAACAAACCAGGGAGCATTCACCGTTATTCTTAGAATTTTGTTTTGGATCACTTGAAATTTGAAGAGTTTATTTTTTTATATAGATAATTCCCAGAGAGGAGATGCATACATAATCAAAGGCCGAATTATTGACTTGTAGATTAGAACTGTACAAGCTGGCTTCAGAGTAGATTTCCTATTGACCAAAGGGTAAAGCTTTGCAAGGTGTGCATAACCTTGGTACAGTTTTTTATTAACGTGGTAGTTCCAATCAAGTTCCAACCATAGAACCTATAGTTGAACCTATAGTTCAATTATTCAATAGTTCCTATTCAATCATTGTTTCAGGCAAAACTGGGAATCAGTCCAAATAGTGACTCGGAGACTGAACAAGTTGATCTATCCAAGGAACTTTATCCCTTGGGATATTATATTAACAACAGAGAAGAAATGATTGAACAGATGTTTTCTATTATAAAAGGAGCAAAACTGAAGAAAATGCTACCACCCATACTACGGGTGAGTTAAAAGTCAAAGTCAAAGTCATCTTTATTGTCACAAAACGTTTTTTTTTTATGCTCTGGCACAGCCAGACAAAACAGGTATTGAAACAGAGTTGAATGGTACATATTTTTAAACTATAGATAGATCAGTAGTTTAGGCCTACTAACTTTTTGGTCTGGCGACCAACTACCACCTTGAGTTTTTTTGGGACCCACCTATCTTTAATAAAAATAATTGGCTATAAATTATTTATTACTATAAATTTGTTTTTAATTTTAATATAATGTAAGCCTACACTGAGAAAAATAATTAGAGCTAGATAAAAATGATTGTGTGTTTGATGTTATTGAAAGTAAAACATTAGTCCAACACTATTGTTTGAGAAACTTTAAATTATTTAGAACTGAAATTTAGACCTACCACACTATTTACAAGAGACTTTATGTTGATTGAATGCCGACTACTATCATTCCACTAAGTTACTGTAGGTGTTGGGCATTTTCCTTACATATTCTTTTTCTGTATATAATTTCCGTGCAGGTTACCCTCTCACACACATTTTTACGACTCTTTTAATTTAAATTAGGTGGAGAGTTCGCAGAGGATTCCACAAAAGTGAGGGGAGGTATTGGTCATTATTTTATTTTGTTATAGACGCTCACCATCAAGTTTCATTACGACTTCAGTGCTGACAATTATAATGAATAGGAAGTTGTAGAAGCACGAAACAATCCTGATCCAACGTAATCTGGAGCTCCAGCTGAAGAGATGCCCTTGGATAGGATTTGGCCAAGGGGAAATGCCTTTTTTTTATGTACATGCGCAATTCTCTAATCTAAATGAGCTTCAGAGCTGACTAAGGCAAAGGCGGAATTGAATTGACTAATGATATCCAAATAATTCCTGGATCTAAGTCTCTCAGCCTTGTTTTTAGATTGGGAGTTTCTAATAAGTTCCTAAAAGTATGGTGAATTCCGCAAATTAGCGAAACAAACCTTTTATGGCAACAATGAGTAAAAATTTAACCGTCTCGGCCAGTCTTTTCTTGCTTAAAATGTAAGCCACTTCCACTCTGTATCGGATCATCTTCAAATGGTCCAAAATCGTTTGGTCCAACACATTATTTCGAGTTCGTTTGGACCAAACAGTATAAACTATTGCGTCCGTCACATTGAAGGAGTTCAAATATCCGCCGTTGTACACAATAATAATATTAATACAACTTTTGCTTTAAATATGTCAACTTTCTATGTTTTAAACGTTAAAGACCCCATGTTTTGTAGTATTCAAACCACTAAAGCGTACATAAGCAAACTTAAAGCCCAATAGTGTATCATACGGTTGGAAATCTTATAAATTAACAGTTTTTATCACATTTGGCTCCACCAAATGCACCAAATGTGTTCGTTGCTTCTAATATACAGAGTGTATAGAAATTCAGTGGACCAACGTGTTTTAAATGTTTATCATACACCGTAATTTTTATTGTTGTATCTATTTAGAATGAAGTGTTTACTATTGATCCTCCATCGTTGTCTATAATTCTTAATAAAAAGTTTAAAATAGAACATGAAAATTACATTAATTAGCCTACTCATATTTTCTGGACGTCCACAATTTCCTGGTAAAAATTCTGTCTTACAGAAGGATCTTAAGGTTCTTAAGGATCTTAAGGATATAAGGATCTTATTTTCTTATTTTAAAATTGATGTTCTTCTGTAAAATGTCATGTTTAGTTGTATAATCTTATTTACAGTAACTCTTTCAATCATTTCTTATTGCATTATGTTATATCTATTGTACTGGTTGGTGTCTGCCTTTTTGACTTCTTTTGTCAATATTTTGTGTCAAAACATTGTCCTCAGTTGATGTTCATTATCTGACAGTGACAAGTTTTAAGTCATTTGTTTCTGTTGTAATAATGTCAAATGTGACAATGTTTGATTAAACACAAGTACTAAGGGACTGAGCATTGCTCGAGGTATTTAATTTGTTCAAGAGTTAAAAAAATAGAACTTATAAGAAGCCTACAAATATTTTCAGTTTTACTACGATAAATTAAGTTGTAAAGTCAATTTGTTTTCGGTAGACATCTACTCATCCTTAATTTACCTAACAAACTTTTTCATGTGGACGAGCAATTTATAAAGTTTCTACAATAATCTTCAATATAAAACTCATGATATGATACAAAACATCCGTTATCTGTTGACCGTTATTGTGTTAGTCACTGGGATTGCGGAACATTGCAACAATAATTAATTACGTGATGGGTAATTGTAGTAACTACAAAACGTCCTTGGCCTTTCCTTCAGACTTTTAGTTCAATATCAGTGTATAATGTTTTGCTGTAAAATACTTAATGTTTTTGAACAGTTGTAATTATCCCTTTGGTTAGTAATACACCATACAATCCAAATGTATTATGCAATCCATATAAGCAATTCTCAATAGCATTCATAGAATTCATAGCATTCCTTTTCCTTTGTACTGTATTTTGTAATTTGCTACTGTACTGTAGATGATTTTACAAGCTTATGTGACAATCCATTTGTTTGCATCTTCGTAACACTGCCATGGCTACTTGACAGTCCATAAGACTAAATGTTAAAAATATTAAAATAAGTTTTAATGAAAAATGAATTTTCCCAGAACAGAGCCTGGCATGGATATTGTTTTTAGCCTAAAACTAAGATATTTCTGACAATTTGGTGGTATTGGTGCTATTGATCCTCCATCGTTGTCTATAATTCTTAATAAAAAGTTTAAAATAGAACATGAAAATTACATTAATTAGCCTACTCATATTTTCTGGACGTCCACAATTTCCTGGTAAAAATTCTGTCTTACAGAAGGATCTTAAGGTTCTTAAGGATCTTAAGGATCTTAAGGATATAAGGATCTTATTTTCTTATTTTAAAATTGATGTTCTTCTGTAAAATGTCATGTTTAGTTGTATAATCTTATTTACAGTAACTCTTTCAATCATTTCTTATTGCATTATGTTATATCTATTGTACTGGTTGGTGTCTGCCTTTTTGACTTCTTTTGTCAATATTTTGTGTCAAAACATTGTCCTCAGTTGATGTTCATTATCTGACAGTGACAAGTTTTAAGTCATTTGTTTCTGTTGTAATAATGTCAAATGTGACAATGTTTGATTAAACACAAGTACTAAGGGACTGAGCATTGCTCGAGGTATTTAATTTGTTCAAGAGTTAAAAAAATAGAACTTATAAGAAGCCTACAAATATTTTCAGTTTTACTACGATAAATTAAGTTGTAAAGTCAATTTGTTTTCGGTAGACATCTACTCATCCTTAATTTACCTAACAAACTTTTTCATGTGGACGAGCAATTTATAAAGTTTCTACAATAATCTTCAATATAAAACTCATGATATGATACAAAACATCCGTTATCTGTTGACCGTTATTGTGTTAGTCACTGGGATTGCGGAACATTGCAACAATAATTAATTACGTGATGGGTAATTGTAGTAACTACAAAACGTCCTTGGCCTTTCCTTCAGACTTTTAGTTCAATATCAGTGTATAATGTTTTGCTGTAAAATACTTAATGTTTTTGAACAGTTGTAATTATCCCTTTGGTTAGTAATACACCATACAATCCAAATGTATTATGCAATCCATATAAGCAATTCTCAATAGCATTCATAGAATTCATAGCATTCCTTTTCCTTTGTACTGTATTTTGTAATTTGCTACTGTACTGTAGATGATTTTACAAGCTTATGTGACAATCCATTTGTTTGCATCTTCGTAACACTGCCATGGCTACTTGACAGTCCATAAGACTAAATGTTAAAAATATTAAAATAAGTTTTAATGAAAAATGAATTTTCCCAGAACAGAGCCTGGCATGGATATTGTTTTTAGCCTAAAACTAAGATATTTCTGACAATTTGGTGGAAATCGTAGGAGCCGTTTTTTAAATCATTGTGCGCAAACTTTACTCATATTATAGTATAGATTTGTTATCAAGATGTGTCATTATTTCATTGCATAGGAAATCCTTTAAAACAACTGTCCAACAAATAGCTAGGCCTACTTTTACAAAAACTAACTTTATTTTCTATCAGTTAGTTTTTCAACTAGGGTAACTAACAACTTCTATCAGATATAACTTATATTGGAGATATTGACAAATGAATGATGAAATGTATAACTAATTTTAAAAGTTCAAAAAGGCCAATACATAATTTTTTTTTTAATCACAAGCGCTTTCGGAAACTATGTTTCCTTCTTCAGGCTGTGTTCAAACTGGTACAAAAAGTAAATATTTACAATACTGTAATTAATTTAAAGTAAAGTTAAAACAGATGATGCAATGGATATTGGAAAAATATATGAAAAAATAATCTTTTGAAATTTGGATATATTAGTGTTGTTCTTGATGTAATTATTTTAAGTAATTCTGAGTTAATAATTGGGCCGTCTTCATTTTATTCAACAAATAATTTTGGTCTGTTTTTTCTATAAAATATGATTCCCATGCATTAAGATGTTGAGGTTTTATAATTTGTTTCAAAAGTTTAAGGTTTTCCAAATTGAAAATATGTCCTGTTAAGAAGGCCAAAATAGAATATAACACAAATCTCATAGAAAAAAGTAATAACAAATGTAAAACTGCTTGGCAAGTCATTAAAACCAGTGACATTTCTTTAATCAATACAAAAAACACAAAATATCTCCTGATATTTTCAGTACCGTACCTTTTTTATTGAATCAATTGAAAACATAAAAATGAAAATTGTTAGTAATGCTTACAGTTCAAAAGATTTAGTTAATAAGTCTTCCATTACTCCTATGCCTTTTTTCTGGAATTTTATCACACCTAAAATGATCTAATAAAAGCCACAAATAACTAAAATACTCTAGCAGTACTGATGTTTATCTTATGTCTAATAGTTTGCTTAAACAGATAATTGGTAATCTAGCTGAACCTCTATCTTACTGCTTTAATCTCTGTCTCCTTGAGGGTGTCTTTCCAGATGAAAGGTCACCAGAGTCTGTCCCATTTTTAAAAAAGGTAAAAAAGACATTCCAGAAAGTTATTGCCCTATATCAATCATTCCTGTAGTATCAAAATTGTTTGAAATCATGGTTTTTGATCAGCTGAAATCTTTTTTTGAAAGAAACAACTTTTTAAGTGTTTCACAATTTGGATTTAGAAAGGGAAAGTGTACATCAGACGCGATAAATTGATTAATGAGGTACTAATGGTCTTTAAGAGGAAGTCACTTGCTCAGGCAACTTTCTGCGACCTGAGTGTTAGTTGGTTATGGTGTTCAATAACTTCCATTATTCCATTTGCTTTGAATTTCTCTTGACAATAAGATTATTTGGTTGTAATATTAAAATATGTATTTTAACATGTCTCTTTGTGTGTAGTTAGCTTTGTGTGTAGTATTGTACTCATTAACTGACTATGCCAATTTTAGCACTATTATGACATTGTGAATAATTTGTGTAAATACAAGGCAATAAACACATTTCATTTCATTTCATTCCCCCATAGGTGCAATAGGGCACCCCTGTTCCTCCCAATTAAATTTTTGGTCAATGGTTACTCGGAGAAATTTTTGTTGTGAAATATTATCTGCCATAGATTTTTTTATATTAAGTGTGCTTTATCACTGTTAGTGCCAGACCATTAGGCCTAGTTGTAAACCATTCACAAACATCTTCCTGAGAGTTTTTTGAAGTTTCCCTTGACAAAAGCAGTAGTATCATCTGGAAAACTTTTGAGTTCTAAATGAATAATTCAAATAAATTGAAAAATCAGCAAGAACACAAGAACTGTCCACTGTGGCACATAGGCTTAGTTGGCAACTGCTGTTAAGAAAAAGTTCAGAAAAGAATTTTCAATTATTTTAAATAATTGACAAAAATATTTATTTTTCTAGGACTTGCCCTTTGATGAGCTTAAAGCTGACTGTTTGATCCACCTTCTTGGAATGTCTAAGAAGAGAATCAAAGCTATATTAGAGGGTAAGTATTACAGTAAAACCTCTCTAACTCGACAATTTGTGGACCCAGTAGTTGTCGAGTTTGAACATTGAAATTTCTAATGGGTTTAAATTTTAGCACAACATACTCAAATTTCAAGAGGATGTCCACAACACAGGCGATTATCTATAATTATAGGTGTTAATCTTCTTGGTTTTTTTCTGAGTTATGCGTTGAGAGTTAATTTATCATTGTAACCCATCATCGACATACCTTCATAAAGTTTTTTTTAATAAATAATAAATTATTATCTCATTGGTATTAACGAGTAGGCCTATCTTTTTAAAAAAGGGTAATGTGTTTAATTGTTTTTTATTAGGAAAAGTAACGTTTAAATATTAACCTAGCTTCTTTTACCTATCATAATATCCTTAACCATAATATCCAAACGTTGAAATGCCTTTCTTATAGTAACTAAAACAAAATTTTCTTTGAAAAATAATGTATTTATGCTCCATGGCAAGAAATTGTTTATTAATCAATATAAAGCAGCTGTTTCATGAAGAACTGTCTGTAGCTTCATTTGAACGGTTTCAACCACGAATACTAGAAAAATACCGGTTATGCATCATAAACATATACAAATAACGTTTTTGGCCCGAAAGTAAACGAAACCCATATACTAATTGCATTATTAACATATGATTTTGTTTACTTTCGGGCCAACAACGTAATTTGTTTATGTTTATGATACATACCGGGCCTTTTCTAATATTTGTGGTTTTAACTAACAGCTTTAGGAATATTATTATAATTTATTGCCTTCTCTGCACAAATATAAGCAAAATAAATGTTGAATATTTAAGGTTTTCAGTATTTTCACCGAAACAAATATTACACCTAAACATAATTCAAATTCCAATCCAAAACTTTTTTATTTGTTTCATGAACATACAATAAATAGCGTCACAGTTCCTTAAGCTAACTCAGTACATTGCATTGAATTGTTCAGTTATGAAACTGACAGTTATGTAGCATCAGCATTCACATCACTCACATAAGTTAAATTGTACAAATCTTCAAGAGAGTAAAGTGCATTTCTGATCAAAAAACTTTTGAGTTCACTTTTGAACTTGTTTTGATTTTCTATGTTCAATATTTCTTTTGGAATATATTTTAAAAATACAGAACCGGCATAGGACGGTTTCTTTTTATTTAGCTCAGAATTGTGAAAAGGTAAGACTATTTTTTGTATATTTCTGGTGTTGTAGTTATGCATATCTTCATGTGTTGTAAAATTGGCTTAATTTTTTCTGACATGCATAATTCACTCAAGGATATACAAACTGTAGACGGTTAATATATTTTGGTTAGTAAAATGCTCTCTTATGGATTCATCAAACTCGAGATTTAACATGGCTCTTATAGCTCTTTTTTGACTAATTAAAATTTCACAAAGGTTTTGTTTGGTTGTACCTCCATACACACAAACTCCATAAGATATATGGAATTGCACATGGGCATGAAAAACATTTTTCTGATTTTTTAGAACTTTCTAAATACAAAGATAATAAAATCTTTTTAAGGCATAAATTCCTGAGTTTATTTTTATATACAGGGTGGCGCAGATGGATCGGGTGGTTTTAAAATACTTGTCAAACTGTCAATTTTAAAGGTATTGGATTGAAATAAAGTGCAAAACGTGTAGTTACAATGGAAGTTTATTGACAAAAAATTTGTTAAGTTAGTTTTTAAAAATTACACCTATCAAATGCCTTCCTTCTCGAGTGACGCATTCTTGGAGTCGGTCCTTGAGGTTCCGCATTGCTCGCTCAAGCACATCACCAGGAATTGATGTGATTTCGTTGTGAATTAATTGCAGCCTTCAATTCCTGAAGCAAGGGTCTACATGAACGAACCCCGGACCATTCAGGAGTTGAAGGCTGCAATTCACAACGAAATCACATCAATTCCTGGTGATGTGCTTGAGCGAGCAATGCGGAACCTCAAGGACCGACTCCAAGAATGCGTCACTCGAGAAGGAAGGCATTTGATGGGTGTAATTTTTAAAAACTAACTTAACAAATTTTTTGTCAATAAACTTCCATTGTAACTACACGTTTTGCACTTTATTTCAATCCAATACCTTTAAAATTGACAGTTTGACAAGTATTTTAAAACCACCCGATCCATCTGCGCCACCCTGTACATAATGTTTTACAGTGTTGAAGATAAGTCCTGGAACGGATTAAAGTAATGAGACTTGGTATAACAATAATAGCCTTAAATTTCTACTCTTTTAAGCTATTATCACTTTTTTATCCCTTAAGGAGAATGGCCCACTAGGAGTCAGATAAAATTCCTAAATAGTAGCATAGGTCGAGTTTGTTATCAAATTAAAGGTCTTAGTTAGTAGAACACATATGCTGCAATCCCGAACTAAAAAGGACAACTGAGTCAAAAATAATAGCTGTTCAAAGATTCATCGAATTTGCATTGCTATTATACGCTACCTCCTCAAAGGGGAGACTGCGAGAATTCAGAAGGAAATCATTAACATCAGCACATGTCGATATGCACATAAAATAAAAGGTCTTAAATAGTAGAATACAATGCCACAAATTTGAGCTCAATAGACTGAGTAAAAAATGGCAGACGCTCAAAAATTCAAAATGGCAGATTTGAGAAATATTTTAACGGCTGCCATTTTTTACTCAATTGTCTGTTTGAGTTAGGGTTTGCAGCAATGTGTTCTACTAACTAAGACCTTTAATTAGATACCAAACTTGATCTATGCTGCTATTTAAGAATTTCTTCTGACTCCTTGTGGGCCGTCGTTAAGGGATAAAAAAGTGATAGTAGCTTAAAAGAGTAGACATATATGGCTATTTTTGATATACCAAGTCTCATTACTTTATCTAAATTGGTAAAAAATATATTAAACCGTTCCGGGACTTTTCTACCACTCTTTATATGGTACCAAAGGAAAACTCTCCTGGTGATTTTGATGGTGGAACCATGCTGATCGGTAAAAGAATCACAGAGAAAGTGGTGAAAATCCCTAGAAAAAAAACATCGCCACAAACAAATTGAGAACCTACTAGCTTTCTTTTGATGGTAAGGAAGTCGGTTAAAAAGGTAATGTAGGGCTGATTATAAGTATTGAAAAACTGCATATTATATTTTTCAGGGAAGGAAATTAATTCTTCTTCTGACTCTGAAACTCACTCTGATGATTCAACACCAAGTAAGTTGTAGAAGCATTTTATATCTTTCTAGTGTTTATTTGAGATTCTGAAACAATTCAACAGAAATATGATTTCATAATATAAACTAGCTAGTAGCTAACCCGTCATGCTTCCCCTCACGAACATTCAAATTAGGGCATCTGACAGGCCACAATATAGTTATAAAAAAGACACATTAGACCTGAATTCATTTTAATTTAGTTAAGCATGTTTGACTAACAAAGTTAAAACTAAGGAAAAAAACTTCTAACTTAAGAAATACACCGAGGATAGTACCCCGATCAATCTTGTGGGCTTCACTCACCTTAATTTGTTATCCAGGACTCGTCAAATTGTTCACACTACGAATACACAATTACAAATATATACACAAACATAAAAAATCGTCCTTGGATTATTTCGACGTTTCGCGGGACCAAAATAACGTCCCGCTTCCTCAGGGAATAAAAACTTTATTCCTCTCGCGCACACGAGCCGAACGCCTGACCACGACTACCGGATCAGCTGTTCCTGGTGAGGGAGGGAGGGCAGCGGGGTTGGTGGACGTACTGTTTATTGTATTGTATTAAAATCCATATTTTTAGCCCTTGAGCTGATCTTGTGACTAAATCAATAAATAGGGTTACCTTCGTCAATCAGCTCATAGTAGTTGTAACATTGTTCGGCGGTTTCAGCCATTACCAGACGTTCAGCCTTAGTGGCGTCGTTAATATACAAAAACACAAACGGTCACACGCAACGTGCACATACATAAACATAAACGGGGGTTTTTACTTAACAGGCCTGTTGATTACACATATCCGCACTCGAGCAAGTAGCTGACTGGAGTCATTCTTGGGGTGTCGTGTCAGCGGCGGCATTATCATTTGTACTTTGCCCTCTTGGTCTTGAATCCTTCCTCTGATTTAAAATACTATTGAAAATTACGTGTGATTTGAATTGTTTTGTCATTTAATATATTTTCGCTATTGTAATTTTTTATATGTGCCTTGTAAATTTCAAATTCTTCCAGGGTGTCCAATTTATTGCCTTTTGTACATGTGTGAAGGATTTCCAAGCCAGTGTTGAGGTCATTTAGGTCATGATTATTGTCCATCAGATGTTGGGCAAATGTAGATTTTTGTTTGTCAGCTTTCGGTTTTGGATGATGCTCCTTATATCTAGTTTTAAAAGTGCGCCCCGTTTTTCCCACATAAACACTAGGACAGCTAGCATATTTAAGTACACCCCTGACCTGTCATCCTTATCAATAACCTTTCTCGTAACTTCAGACCTTTCTGACCTTCCAGACCTTTCATTACAGTAATGAATACAATATCATCTAACATATAGCCATATCCAACGGCTATTAATAGCGGGCTTGTAGACAAACTTACAATCAAACACCATAATAGGGAGGTCAAACAAAAGAACGAACGTAAGAAGTACGTGTGTATTGAATATTCCCACACACTAGTTAGAGGAATTTGAAATTTACAAATCATACGACGACAAGTGGATATATCCTTAATGAAAAACTGCAGTTCCAGTCACACTCTATTTTCAATGTGCTAATTCACCAAAATAACTGGCCACCTGACCTTTGTCACATTGATAACATGGACATCAACGAGGAAGGAATCTGACACTGCAGTCTACTACCTGCGCCGTGTCGTGTGCCTGTGATAGGCCTATCAATGTTAATTAAATGTTCGTGTTTGTGTCTTTATTGTGAGCGTGTGACATTGATGTCTTATGTTTTGTAACCCTGATGATGCCGCATTTACGGCGAAACACGTAGGTTGTTAACCTGACAATCAACGTTTTGATTACTTGACGAGGTATTGTACCATAATTATAGTCATATATAGTAATCCAGGGGCCATCAACATGGAATTTAATAAATAGTACAATAGATTAACCTCCCAAAACTGTTTACCCGTCCAATATTGTATAGATTAATAATATTCAGTGAAAATAGTATGGGAAACACTTTTGTATTTTAGAAAATTTAATGCATTTTGAAAATGAATAAGGAATTTTAATTTTATAGAATTTTTTACTGTTATCTATGTCTTAAACAACTTATTTTTTTAGGTAAAAAACCCAAGATGGAACTCCAACCATTTGTAATGTAAGTATTGTTATGTCTAGACAAATGCAGAGTAACTAGGGATGGTTTCAGGGTTGAAAGTGAGATAAAACAGTGCGAGGTCAGTTTTGATGTTTATATTTGCCACTGGGGACTTCAGAATGAAGAATTTAATTAGTCCAGAGCCAGCTTTTCTTCTCTATAGGGGAATTTGCTAAAAAAATATGTCAATCAAAGTTAAAATATTGTATTTCGTTTTTCTTGTCAATGACTGGTTATCCGAAAAGCAGTTATCTGATCAGCCTCATCCACATTTTTTTGGATAATTGACTTTCTAATATATTACAGTAAAAAGAAAACATATTCTGCTTATAACTTAAAAAAAACATTTTGTGTAAAATTCCAGGAGGTAAAAAAAAACACATTTCGTTTTGACTATCAGAGGGTTTCTAACACAATTCTTCATTACAGAAAACAGGAGGGGTGCTCCGATATTTCTGACAATTCTGAGGAGGTAGTTCTAGTTGATCCTGATCTTGATTTCTTAAAAGTATCCAGCAGTGACGGTGCTAAGATTACAGAAGGTGAGATCTGGGCTTGATAATTCTTCCTTAGATTTAAATAAATTCTATATAAATGTTTGAGAAATTCATTTGAAATTCAAAGAGAACCTACAAATAAATTTTTAGAAAAATAAATAAATAAAAAATAGGTACACGATTGAGGAGGGCGGGGCTCAAGGGCCTCCCCCCCAACTAATGTTGTTGCTTGCCATAAGTTATCATGTATTCTTAGTAATGTTTTTTTTTACATTTTCCAAAGTAGGTACAGTAGAGTCCCGCAAACTTGGCACTCGATAACCTGGCAATCCTGATAACTTGGCCATCACCTGGTAAAGAAAAATAGTGATTTTTTGAGTCTGAGTTAAACATAGACTCAAGCCAGCTCAAATCAAATCATTCGCAACTCAAGTAGAATATTTTGAATTAGTGTTGGTTGAACTATATCTGTTGACTTAATACTGACTTGTAATTAGTGATGTGTCAAAACCCAATCTCAAATCTCAAAACCATCAAAACTTTCGAAAACGTTTCGGTTTCAAGATTTGATCACCAAGTTTCGAGATTCAAAAGTTTCGAAATTGAAGATTTTGGCAGTTTTATTTTTGAAACTGCTGAAATTTTTTTGTGCCATTGTTATTGTTTTTAACACTGTTTTTAAACAAGCTGGTGGCAACAGAGCAAACATCACACTTCACATACCCCCTGGGGTATGTGATAAAACAAGTAAATGTTTTCCTGAACTTCAAAAGGTATCTTAAATACTATAACTGGTACAATTCAGTTTCACATCAATATTTACTAAACACAAAGAAATATTGACCACTAAATGTTCTAATTAATCTAATATTCATGTTTATGTTGGTGTTAGAAGTTTAATTTATTTTTTGTTGGTTGTTTATGAACAATTATGTTGTATTGGGTTTTAAGATTATCAGTCACATTCACATATTTATGTTATGTCATGGTCAGGAGTCGATCTCTTTCAGTTTTGATTGCATATTTAACATTTTATGATTATGTGTTTTTTTTTTGTAATCTTGACCTTTGTAACCTAAGTAAAAAAGTTTCGCGTTTAGGTTTTGAGATTCGAGATTCGGGATTTGATTTTTAAAGTTTCGGTTTCGGTTTTGAGATTCAAAATTTCTGGTTTTGACCATCACTACTTGTAATATAAATATACTAACAAAAAAGGCAGTTAAAAAGCTTAAAAATTTTATTGTTCTTATTTTTTATTTTAACCCTAGTTTCCGATAACCCAACATTTCACAAATTCGGCACCCTTCCAGTCCACATTACACCAAGTTTGCGGGACTCTGCTGTAGAACAACTGTTTGTATCTTCCCCTTTATACTGTATAAAAGCTTTATACAACCTATAGTATTGCAAGTTGAGTTGCGTTGTTGTGGTGCAAAAAGCAGTTGGAATTCAAACAACAATATACATCTTGGTTATTACTGGTAAATAAAACCATAGACTAACCAAGTACCAACAAAAGTGGACTTCTTGACTTTCTTGTAAATTTTGAAGTGTGTCTTGCGTCTTGTGTCTTTTTTCGTTTCTAGTTCATGTTGTGACACTTGATCACTAGTGTCGACAAAATTTTGTTCCTATTATTTTTGGGTTAATTTTATGATTTTTGAAAGTGTTACAAAACACGACCTCTATAGTATACCGCACAGAACTAACAGCAAAATTGTCCTCAGCTGATCCATAAGGATGAGAAATCTAGGGAGCATGTTTAGCCAATCTAGTTATATAGCGATGGTTATCTATGATGCAACCTAATATTCTTACGTTTTTGCGTTACACAATTTTTGGCCTATAGGTGTATGCGTTTGTGAGTAAACGTTCAGCTTGTAGACAGTGCTTATTAATTGTGAATGTGTGTGTAATTTTTTTTAATATTCTATGTGTTATGACACATAAGTTATGTGTATTTAGTTCAATAGTTTTGCTAGTTGTTAGGTAACCCAACTGATTAGTACAGTCTTTGTCTTGTTAGTATTATTTTTCAAATCCCTTACATCTTTTTTGTGATTATTATTACCTCACTAATACTTTTGACAACATTTATTAACTTTGGTGTGAATAATAATGCACTTTAATTTGAACTACGTCATAAACACTTATTGACACTTCTACAGTAGGCTATGTGAATTGTATTGTTGTAGTTTCCTAAAAATAATGTATTTTTTAATTTTAATAAATAATAAAGTTGATTTTAATAATAAATAATAGGGCTTTTAATAATAAGTAAATACCCTAATATTTTAAAAACTCCTAGCTGAGTTTCTTCCTTATTATAAATGCCAAAATAGTGACAAAAAAAAACTCGTTTACAAGAACCTAATAAAAATAATCTCCCAGTAGAGGGCCCCTTCACAGCATGTAGCTGAGGGCCCCAAATGGCCCCAGTCCGGGACTGAATATAATAGATCAATTACAGTAGAACTCCTGTTAACCGAATTCATGTTTACCGAGACCCGGGTTAACCGAAATGGTTCTATAAAATAATATAGGGCTGTAAAATGCTTTAATAACTTCAGTTGTCAGGTTTAAAGTATTTTCTATCCCATTGTAACATTTTTGTAGCTGAAATAAAACACTGAATTATTATTATGAATACTCATTCTCTTAAATTCATTTTTCCTACACACTGTGGTGATACATTGGCTATTTTTAGCATATGATGGATTAACCGAAAAATTGGTTATAGGAAACCGCTCTCCCCTTTTTATCTCGGTTAACCGGGGTTCTACTGTAAAAACAAATAGTTGAAACCAGATTCAATTAATTTCTCGAACAAGGACAGTGATTTTCCGAATGTTCGAACGGTTCATACAAGGCCAGTTAACACGTTCGCGGCGGCATGGGAGCAATCGCTCCCATACGGAACCCTAATGCCATCCTGGTGGGTGCGATCGCTCCCAAGCTGCAATGCAGTATGAAATGATTTATTTTATAGTCAGGATTAGAGCTAGAAACTTGAAACCTTGCACAGCACTGCTCAATAGTATACTGTATTTTGTTGTGGTGTAGGTTGGTAGTAAATTTCCCCGTAAAATCCCCGTCTGGCAATCTCAAAATTCTACTTTTGTCCCGTCTTTTTCCCTCCATTTGGAAATACAATTCCAATGGGACCGGCTAAATTACAAGTAGTGCTGCTATCTGTTGGTGTTTAGCGAACTACGTCGACTCTCGTAAGGCAGGACATCCTCGCACGTTATTTGCTATTTGTCAGACCGAAATTGGAAAGCCAATCACACGCGGCAATCGGGTTTGTTCGATGCTGAGGGCTGCGCCGCACCTGGGATACGCCCGCCATTTGACGTGCCGCCGCGAACATGTTAAGAAGGGGTATACTGTACCACTTATGTCTATGGCACTAAGCTGGTTGTTCTATTTTAAGCTGGCTGTAGTTACGTACGTTCTATCTGAAGTTGGAATGGAATCAACAAGTCCGTTGTAATGTTGTTAATGATTTCAATTTACCGTATATATTTTTAGTACAATTTTCAAAGTTTGTAATGTATGTAAAAATATATTATTTTTGTTTTCTTAAGTTAAACAATATTAAATTCTTAACAACAATTTGTTTCAGGTAAGAAAAAGTCCAAGAGAAAACTAAAAAGAAAAGAGTTGGACAAAAAGCTCAAAAGAACAAAAGTTAAACTACATGTAAAAACATCTGATACAGAAGTTTTCCGTATCGATAGTTCTGCAGAAAGTGCTTCAGAAAAGGAAGAAGAAACTGAGGCTCCCAAAGAAGGAAAAACTTTATTGGAAATTTTAGAACTAGAAATGAGAGCTAGGGCAATTCGTGCTTTACTGAAGAACAATGAACCTCCAGAAAATGAAGGACCTTCAACAGCTTTGGAAGAAAATAAACAGAATCCAGGAGGGTCAAAAGAGCAGTCGAAAAAATATTTGGACGAAGATACAAATGAAAAAGTAACTCCAGCCAAAAACTTTAGGAAAAAGAAACGGAAAAATGATGATGTTATCGTTATAACTCCCAAGGTAGTTACAATTGATCTAACTGATGAAAATGAACATTCAGGCTTCAAAAAAATTGTAGATAATGGAGAACCTTCTAGCTCACAAAATATTGTCTCAAAAGATCAATCGCCAGAGGTCTCAGTCAACAATTTGTCAGAAACAAACAAAGAAGTTGTTAAAAGTTCAGTGTCAGAATGTATCCCAGTTGATGAACTACTTTCAAAGGCTGAAAGTGAAATTAGTTCTGAAAGAGGAGTTTCATCCTCTGTTGTAAAACAAACAATAAACGAGACCGAAAAAACTCCTGACATAGATGACAAAAATAGTTGGGCCCAAAGGTGGTTGGAAAGCAAAGAAGTAAAAAAAGTTGTCTCAACCAGCAAAATTTGTGGTAACATCAGGAAAAAAATAAAACGTGCAAAACTGGCCCAGAAACAAAAACTAGTTGAAGACAAACCAGAAATACCGTCACCGGTTCCTCAAAGAGAAATTGAAGGGAGTGTGGTTGAGTATGAGTTGCTCTCAAAACCAAAAGAAATATCAAGTGACATTGATAGTGCAATTGATGACGTTACTCAAACAAGCGTACTATCAGAAAACCAAGGACCTACATCTTCTTTGGCTGAATTAAACCCAACGTTCACAGCAGACCAAGTTGAAGATGTGACCTCTACCAGAGTTGAAAATCATTCAAATGATATTCAAGAACCTGCATCAGGAGTTTGTATAGATGAAGTAAACAATCTTATTACAAATAAAGAAGCTTGTGTCATTGAAGTAACCAAGACTGATTGCCAAAAGAAAGAAATTGATGTACCTCTTACAGCTGACGAAAACCAAAGTCGTATTGAATGTGTGAACAAGAATATTAATGGGTATCAAAAAGATGAAAGTCTTGCTGATTTAATAGTTATTAACGATTCTTCACCAAGCAATGAAGAAAAGGATAAAGTTGGTTGTGAATCTATTGAACACATTTTAAAATTTTCACAAAATACTATGTTGGATTCAATATATGTAAATGATCAAACAAATGCAGATGGATCCAACAATCTTTGTCACAATAGAAGTAGTTCAGAATATTGTGAATCTCAATCATTACACACCAAAGAAGCTATAAATGAACTGGCATCAAATAATCATATCTTAAGCAATGAGTTAGATTCTAACAAGAATGCTACAGAGCCGGTTGAGCACAATTCAAGTTTAATAACTACAACCAAGAATGTTGAAAATATTCAAAAAGAAATCACTATTTCAGAAGTTTCTGAGACATTAAACAAAATAGTATCTGGTTGTAGTGTAAATCCTTCCCATGAGCAAAGCGAACTAGAAACATTAGAAATAAATATCACTGATGATGATAGAGATATAGAAGAAGCTGTTGAGGAAACAAACAAACTTTTAAAAAACTGTAAAGACATAGTAGTCATTGATTAAACTATTGGTCAACAATTTTGATACTGAACCTAATGCACATTTGTAAGTATATAAAAACTTTCATCTTGTTAAATATAAATACTGTTAGAACAAGTCAATATATGAAAAAATTGATTCTGTACATATGTTGTTGTAAAAACGGAGTAATGCAATAAAGAATATTGAAATTTCATTACCCTATACAACTAGTGTACCCGTTGCTTGAAATCGAGCAATTGCTAAGTATTACAAGAGTTATTTCAAAACGGAACTAATTAAAAAAAAAAAAAAAAACTAGGTATACAATGCAGTTGTCTGCTTGCAATATTGGGCGGAGCTAGTATATTTATCCAATACTTTTCCAAAGTCAATGCTTCATTTGGTTAATGTAAATGGTATTGTACACTCTTGCAGTTTTGTATACTCAATGCTAAATTTAGTTTACGTAAATAAGACGTCTCCTTACAGTATCAAAGTCATTGGTACATCTGCTTCACATAAATGGGATGTCTATTTGCAGTATCTAAAGATTCCAAAGTCAATGCTTAATTTGTTTCTCGTAAATGAGATCTCTATTTGCAGTATCTAAAGCCTATGGTACATCTGCTTCACATAAATAAGAAATCTACTTGCAGTATCCAAAATTAATGATTCATCTGGTTCTCATAAATTAGATGCCCACTTACAGTATCTTGTAATGTGTGTTTTAATATCTTGTTGCTTTAGTAAAGATAAATTATTTGATTTCATTTTGTCGTGCCTTAACACACACCACGGAAGGAATTGCGGCACTGTGACATATAAAGCTGATTTTTATCCTATTCCTTCCTACTATTTAGAACAGATGGTCTTATATTTGTCATTCTAATGAGGCTAAGTAGCTATACAGTCTATCTTTAGGCCTACTCTGTCCTAAATAGCCCATAACTAAAATTTATTCAAACAAAAGAAGCTTGTTTTATTTAACAAAAGAGGCAACTGAAAAATATTTACAAATTTAATGTTAAGGTCTTCTTTTTATCTTGCTGAACAATTTTTGATAGGTACCTGAAATTTACATAAGTAGAATCTTAATGTCTAATTAACCTGAACAGTGACCACTTATCTTATTTTGTTAAAGCTAGGAACTTTGTGACATAGCATGGTTGCCGTTGGTAGATGGCTGATTCTCGAACAAGTGAAGATGAAGATGGCCGATCTAGCTGTCGTTAGTTGTAGTCCTGTAGACTGGAAGAAAATCAATTTCCATCGCTCACCACTAATCAATTTAAATCTATGATAACTACTTATGAACATTGCTTTTACTATTGTACTAAACAAATTAAGAAATCGAGGATCAACTCGGCTGTAGACTGTTAACGGCAAGGTGGATGGCGAGCGATGCCAGACGAAGAAGAGGGAAATCGTCCTTCTAGGTTCGTGGTTCGTCTCTATCCCGACAACCAGTTCATGAAACCTCCACCAATACTGAGCCAGATACAAGTCACGTGACGCGATTCTCGTATCTGATTGGAGTCTGACACCCGCTGTAATAGAATAGTCTAGTTCTTCTTTCTTTCTCACATCACAATGTTTAAATAATTTGATTTAATTTAGTAAATGAAACAGCTGGTCATTACAATGAACTGGTGTTTGTTTATTTACTCGAAAATGATGTTTGTAACACTTTATGTAAATTGAGGAGGGTTATGTTTGGTTTTAAAGTGAGGTTGTAGACGTTTTGTAAAGCATTGCTCAAAGTTTCATTTTTTAATTTATATAGTAAGCTACAAGTGAAGAGCCTTGACTAAAATTGAAGAATTATGGTAAAACATGTCATTCATGAAGCATCAATACGAAGCAATTGATGCTATTGCTAAACAAAGGCAGATGGAGGTAAAATAACAACTGCGTTTAGTTTATAACAATATTAGCTACAAAATATTATGATGATTTTTTTTAGCGAATTTCCCATTCAGGGAATACGGTTTATGGGGGGATTTATGGGGTAAAATTCGGTTTTTCTCGTTTTTCACCCTTAAAACATAAAATTTCCCAATTTCTCTATAGACCACTTTGAAGAGCTTAAAAAACAAATAATTAATTTATTTAGTATATTGAAGTGTTTTGTACGGTTATTGGTTTTGGATAAAGTGCAAAAAATTGTAAATTTAAAATTCCCATGTTATTCTTATGAAGAATAAGTAAACTGTTGTAGTTTGCTTGTTTATGTTTAACAGTTTTTTATGAAATAAAAAAAAATTATGACAAAAAACATAGAAAAAATAATATATCTATAAAAAATTCACAACTTTGTTAAAAATAAATAAATAATTAAATACCTTTGTTAAAGTGTTGGGTAACAAGTATAAAACATGTGGTAGACATTGCATTACTTTAGCTATAGTACTTTCTGAGAAAAGTTTGCACCAAAATCTAGAATTTAACATGCGTAGGACCTTCCCTAGCTAAAGCATTTTCCTTTAAATCTAAATGTCGCTGGTTTCAATCACAAGTAGGAGTGAGTCTGAACGCAGATTCCATTTTTCAATGGGATTACAATAAACAATGATTTCTAACAAAAGGTCCACATTTAAAGACCAGGGTTTAGACTCTTCCTTAGAGAAAACAAAAAAATCAATGTATTTAAAATACACTTTAAATAAATGAAGAAAAACACAGTCATGGTACGATTAGGTTTATTAAAATGTATCTTGAGGTAAAACAATTTAATCAGATGCTTGCTCTCAAAATAAAATTCCACAATGTAAATAAATCACTAGGACTAAACATATAAGTTAAAACATATGACAGGATCAGCAACAACAGGAATGAAGATTATACTTCTTGCAGTTTTACGCAACAGGATCACTAATCTGAAACATAAGCCAAAATTTAGGAATTAGATATTCCAAAAATACCGGACATAGGTATGGGTTTTTTATCTACATATTGCAATTTAAAATACACTAATAAGAATCCTTTCTGAATCATAAACAAATAAATCAACACTGCTAGAGAACTTATCCGTGTACTTTGTCAGGAATTAGCCGTTGCTTAATTTATTAGTCTTGAAGTCAAGCTAGGAATTACTACGCTTGTGGTTCTGATTGACCAGCACTGGTCAATCAATTCTTCACTTAAGAGTCTTCATCACCCTAGGTGTGGTTCCGTTTTGGGGGGAAGGTGATGTTGACGGGCGGGTAGCGCGGGGTCATTATGCGCGCCTTTCTGAAAACATCGTGTAAACAAACTACTACTAAAGACACGACTCCGCACCTACGCACGCGCAGCGGCAAACTTATCTACCCTTGGACATTGACTAAGGAAATAAATGTTCCCTTGTCTGTGCCTTGGACATGAGCAGTACGAGCCAGGGCTAGAGATATACATGTATGTATATATGTATATGTATATCTCTAGCCCTGAGTACGAGCACAGAACATATCGATCTTACATCACTGGCTGTGAGGAGCCCTTGTGGCGAGCGCAACTAATTAAATGTTTGTTAATATTAATAATATGAGTAACATTATGCCTTGGCATTATGGATATTTCCATTAGTACAATGACCTTCAAAACTAGCTTTTAAATTTTTTCTAGCGTTTGCCGTTTCGACTGTCTTATTAATTGTTATAGAGGAGCAACAATTTTTTTCACCACACTATGATGTTTTTAGCTGTTTTACATAAGTTAATTGGTGGCTGAAAATTGCGTTTTGCTGAACATGCCAGCTGTCATCGTCATTTGGGGACTGAGCAGGTTTTTATATCCCTAGGGCCGCAAAATCAGCTGCCCGCTTGCTTTCTTAAAACATTATTTGTTTAATTCTCTTACTTCCCATTTACCTAGGAGGCTGAAATTTGGTACACTGATTCTTTAGGCATTAAATAGGAAAACTAAGTTGTTTTGATTCTGATCGGACTCTCGGGCTCCGCCATGGAGTTTCCCATGTTAACCTTATTAGTACTCATAGAGAGATAGATAAGAATTTTAAATTCTTTATGTCTTTACGAACAGTTCAAGTATACGGTTCAATTGTTTTGCTCTGTTGGTTTAGTTCTTATGAATTTTTGAAAATATGTCTGCAAAATCGCCAAAAATGCCTTGCCTCTACAGAGTTTGCCCATTTGTTGTACCAAGTTGCATTAAATGT